>NW_026138124.1:7092500-8336250 GCF_025592945.1 Manacus candei | reverse complement strand
AACAAGGACACTAAAGAAAAGGGGAGCAACTCAACTGCAACCAACTGAATCTTTGTTGTCTTGTCTCAACACCTGAACTCTATTTCCTCTCTCAAAGCAGAGCAAGACAAAATCTCCTGAAAAAAGTGTGAACAGATGAATTAACTAATTCTTTTTGCATTAACCATCAGACCTAGGATTCGATTCCAAGTGATCCACAGCATCATAGTGAGATATGCTGATGAGGTGATTGGCTGGATCTATTTTGTTGCCTGGTCCATCTCCTTTTATCCTCAACTCTTTGAGAACTGGCGACGAAAAAGGTAAAGAGGCTTAAGATGTGTTTGCAAGTCACTTAAGCACTCCTGCAAATCCTGTTCATAGCTTCAGTTACATCCATCTTTGTTATTGTGAATTATCCATGGAAAGATGGGGGAAAAAAAACAAGGCAAACTGCAGCCCCACTGAGCTTTTATACATGCAGGTTAGGGGAAACTAAGTGCATCCTATGAACACCTGATCCTAAGGTTTGGCATCCAGTACTAATTTGTGATAGAGGAGACTTCCCCATTGCCTTTGGTGTGATGTTGCAAATCATCTGCCTGAGCCAGTTGTGATGATCACTTTTAAAGGTTGCAGCCTTGAGAGCTGTTTCTCAGACCCTTCCCTGTAGTGTCATCATTAGGCCAGCTCCCCTTAAACTAAGTGACTCCAAGTAGAAACATTATTATATATAAGAACTAAAGCATTTATTCTGGCAGAAATGCACTAGTGCCTCGGGCTGGAATGGCTTTATCAGAGAAGCTGAACTTATGGAGGGGTCAAGTTAAACACCAGGGACACAACCTGGTCAGTGAGAGCTGTGTTACTGCACCTTGCTTCCTCATGAACTCACAGCCTTGTGTTGTCACAATGCCTGAGGCTTTTGCTTAATCAGAAGTTGCCTGTAAATCAGTACATTTTAGGGTCAAGCTGTCTCTGGAACTGCCTGTAATGCTCTGATGCATATTTCTCTTTTCCCCCCTACTCTAGTGTTGTTGGACTAAGCTTTGACTTTATAGCATTAAACCTCACTGGCTTTATAGCATACAGTGTATTTAACATTGGCCTCTTCTGGATTCCCTTGATTAAGGTGAGCATGATTCTCTCTAAATACTTGCCAGGGGTTGGGTATCTACAGAAGGGAATTAAAACGTGGCTGGTTTTGGCTTCTCTTACCTTTAGGAGGAATTCTTGGTCAGTTATCCCAGCGGGGTGAACCCCGTGGCCATCAATGATGTTTTCTTCAGTCTCCACGCAGTAACTCTGACTCTCCTCACCATCATTCAGTGCTGCATCTACGAGGTGGGTCTGGGTGCTGGGCTCATCTGTCGGCTCTGGCAGAGCTCCCTCTGCCGGGCACCTCACCGCTCCTTTGGGGCTCCAAAATCCTCTTCACTGCACTGTCACTGCCTTCCCAAGAGCCAGGCTTCACAATCCAGCTGCCTTCATCTTTCCTAAGTTAGCAGCAACTCCACTGATCATATCTGCTTCAGCCTGATGGATGTTCTGAGCTTATAAGTAAAGTTCCTTAGGGACTCATAACAACTGAGGCAAACAGCCAGATTCATAAAGTTCCCGAGTAGATCTCTGGCCAGCATATGGATTACAGCAATTCAAACTTGCAGCTTTTTTCCAACTTCTTTTATCCTAAAACAGCTGTAAATGCCCTTTTACAATTCACACCTTTTCAGGTGAGACTGACTGATTTTTACAGTCAGGTGGTTCTTTGTTTAATTCTCCTGTAAAAGCCTCTGATCTGAACAAGCCAATTTTCTCTAGATGGTAACTGTTTCTCTCTTGGGGTTCTTCCTTTGGTGATGCTAAACCCAAAACTGTAACAGCCCATCTGTCCCCACTGCCAGGTGCAATAGTCATCTTTTACCATAATGGCATTATCAGCCTTTTGAATACATAGGAACTCTTCATATCATCAGACTGAACGTGGGAGATTGTTACAGATTATGCACTATAAATACTCCCAAATTGTTTCCCCCTTACTCAGGGACAGCAGTGTTTCAAAATATTGATATGAATATTTCTCATCAGCTCTTGCAAACCCACACCTGGTTGCTGTAGCACTTGCTTAATTTTAAAGTTCCCTTGTGGTACCAGCCTGACTGGTAAAACAGGTTTGGACTGTAACGTTGCACAGTCATGGACAAACTGTATCTCAGTGTCTGGGGATGTATGGCCAGACCAAACTGTATCCATGTTTCTATTTCAGAGAGCGGGTCAGAAAGTATCCAAAGTTGTTGTTGGACTACTGGCACTTGCATGGATCTTCACCTTCACCACGCTGTTTCTTGCTGCAGCTGAGGAGATGACTTGGCTACAGTTCTTATTTTGCTTCTCCTACATTAAGTTAGCAGTCACACTGATAAAATATTTTCCTCAGGTAAATCTGAACTTTTTTGCTTTTCTGCTACATTCTTAAGCCTGCAGTGTGTGCTCTTGAAAGTCTGACTACACTAACCCACCAATGATTATTTATGAAGGCTTTTTGTGACAAAACCAGCATAGTTATGCCTGAAGCTGCCTAAATGTTACTCTCAAATGCCTGTGCATGACACACTGACTGACTCCTTGTTACACTCCCAGGCGTACATGAATTTCCGTCGGAAAAGCACTGAGGGATGGAGTATTGGCAATGTATTACTGGACTTCACTGGTGGAAGCTTCAGCCTTCTCCAGATGTTTTTGCAGTCATACAACAATGGTAAGCCTGGAACTGAGCTGCTGGGGCCTTTCTTCGTGGGGTGAGAGGCCCCACTACAAAGCAGATATAAAGCAGCAGGTTATCTCAGGAGGATGATGTTTGTGCTGGGGTATGGGGAGCTGTTCTTTTACAAAGAATAAAGAATCTGCTCATACTCCCTCAAGATATAAAATGAAGTAGCTATTCTGAAGAAACCACAGGAACAGTTATTAATTAGCTTTGCGTAAGATGTGCACTCCAGTCAGTCCTAAGGTGTGTCTAAGCAGTCCAGGTAATAATCATGAACTTCTCTAACATGCATGGCATGACCTCGTAGTCTTGAGACAAGATCACACTTGAGGAGATAGACTTAACTCTAATTTTGTGTTTGACAGATCAGTGGAAATTAATCTTTGGAGATCCAACCAAGTTTGGCCTGGGTGTCTTCTCCATCATCTTTGATATTGTTTTTATGGTCCAGCACTACTGCCTTTACAGGAGACGAGGGTATGAACCTTGTGAATAACAAACATCACTTGTGGGGACAAAAACTTTAAACTGAACTCACCTCTACCCTGGCTGAGGGCTTTCAAGATTCCTGCTGCCAGTCACCAGGAATACTGATTCTGATCTGTGTCTATAATTTGATCCCCTCTGGTGTGGAATGTTGCCTTGTCAAACACTGATTACCAGATGCCTTAAGGACAGCAAGCTCTCTGGCCACCACTTGCACATGGGAGACTCGTGCCTGTTGAAGCTGCACACACAGTTTAGCTTGAGCACTCCAAGCAACACGTGGCTATTTTTTCATTAACAACAGGGAAGAGAAAGACCAGAGCGATGTCTTTCTGATGGGGAGTGAAGTACAAAGAACAGAGTTGTCTTCCAAAAATCTGAGATCTTGTTTAAGCAACCACTTAATATCTTAATGTAATGACTGAAGACTGTGGATTCAAGTGCTGCTGACTCCTCAGACAGCTGCTCACAGTGCAGCACCACTCAGGCTGGCAGTTAACAGCCAGAGTGGGACATAACAACAGTGGGGTTGGTAACAAATGCACAAATATTAGAATTTTAACTCTTTATTAAAAAAAATTCTAAGAAGCAGAAACTGTATTCTTATTTCTATTCTTATTTCACTTATTTCACTCTTTCAAAGGTGCTAAGACAAGTGCTCAGAATACTTCCAGTTGCTAACTTCATTTTGCCCAGTTGTACTGACATGCCTTAAATCCTAATGGGTGGATGGTAAAGATTAAATATTTATCAAATGAGTGGGCCATGTTAACAGCCCCATGATTAAAGTTTAAGCATAAGCTTTTGTTCCTGGGCAACTTTCTAACTACACATGGTACTCTCAAGGTAGAGATCAAGGTCTTGAATTACTTGGAAGGTAAGTGTTAGACCTTTTAAAAGAAGTAGAAGGGAATCTGTGCATTTGTGCTTGAATAATTGAATGCTTAAAATATCATGTGTTTTACTAGGTGTCAATCTAAGGAAAAGCAGGTTCTCCCCTCCTAGAGCCCAGGTGAAGCTTGACAGCTCAGTAACACCACAAATACCCACCAGTGAAACCAGGCCTTACTAACCTCAGTCCAGAATCTACTTCAAGGCAGAAAAAAGGTCTCAGCTGGAGGCATCCAAGTGATGAAGGAGAAACAGCTCAGGAAATCCAACTTTGTTTTATTGTGTGTAAAATCAAGTGAAATAGCAGTACAAATAGCAGTGTATCCTTTATAGTAACAAAAATAACTTCAGCTTGAAAGACTTAAAATTTACCACGGAATTCTTAAGTTACAAAAATTCAAAAGCAGGATTGTAGTAATTCCATAGATATAAAATTGGTAAATAGGCATCTGCTGGTGTGCATAGAACAGTCTGAGATGCATCAATCACAACATGGCACAGCAGTAATGTACTGAATAAGTTAGTCTGCCACCTCCTCATGTTCTATTTACAACAGCTTACCTGAAGACTGCTTAAGGAAAGTATAGATATGTATAAATCAACTGAAGAGGATTAAAAACTCCAGTTTTGGGGTAACTGTAAAGCTGGCTGGCTAACAAACCACAGGATGCCAGATCATGAACTTAGTGTTGCAGCAAGAATCCTCAATCCTGGTGGCATGTTGATTTAAACAACTACCAGAAGTTTAAATTTGGTCAAGAGGCACTTTTGCAAGTTACTGGCATATTCATATCTTCCATCCAATAAATCAGTGATTTACACAAAGTCTTCTAGAAGACAAACCAAAATCCACCCCTCCCATTTCAAGTCTGATAGAAGTGGAATGAAGAACTGAAAACTCTACAGATACAAGCAGCTTTTTTTGGTAAGTTCAGCAACATTGTTTTCTTTCCTGCTCCATATTCCCTTAATTTAAACTCAGTTCATCTGATGCTCCAAATTACTTGGGAACAAGGAGAATTAAGGTTCTACTCTGGCAAGGAGGCTGAACTGTAGTGTCCATGAAGCTGTAGTGTACTTCACAAAGATTAATCTAATACTTCTGTGCTACTCAGTTGTTTCCTGTCTGAAGAGGGTGCTTTGTACATGGAATCTTTGCAGGGAACTGTAATGCCCCAAACCCTTCAGCACACTCTCCAGCTCGCACACGGTGTGGGATTAGTACAGTGCTCCTCCCCACAGCAGTGTGCAACTCTTAATTCTGGCATTTTAATTTGATAGCATGGAAGGGACAGGACAGCTCACTTCTAAAAGCTTAGGCACAGCAAACCCTCTGGTTTTTCATAGCAGAAGCCACGTTTCCTCTTAAAATAGGAAGCTTTTGTGTTACAGGAGAATCCTGTCAAAATTAAGGCTTTTCCAGTTGCTCTTAGTTAACTACAGTTTGTCCTGTCCCAAAAGCCATGATGACAAAAGTCTTGCCATGTACCTGCAGGGCAGACTTTAGAGAAGCACTCTGCTGAGGGGACTATTGTTTTACTACTGCCAGTTACACCAGAGGAAGTTAAAATAAAGTAGTGTTTACCACAGGTAGGAACGTGCACCCCTTCCAGACAACCTGTTCCAGTCTAGCATTTGCTTCTTTCTTTGATACCAGTCTATACATCTCCCTCCCTAACCCTTCCCCAGCTCCATGATTGATTAGGACATCATGGATTGCTGCACAGCCTTCTGCAGGGATTGCCTGGTCACCAGCAGCCGTACCACCTCCTCGTTCCTTTTTGTCAGCCTCTTCCTAGCCTGGTCATGGGTCACCATTGTCATATCCCAGCCATTCACCTGGGGGAAAAAAACATAAAATGAGGCAGGTGCAGGGACTCACAGGTGTCCTGTTAGTGTTCTATCAGAACCATGCAGTGGATGTGCCACAGCTCAGTTTATAAACAAACCCCACAAGCTGTCCTGGGAAGTACCCAGATGACTGTTTTCCCCCAGCAGAGGCTTGTCTGCAGTGTGCACATGGAGCTGTGTTAGTACTGTGTTATCTTGGTGTTTACCTGCATGATCTTGTCTCCAATCTGGAGTCCTGCAACTTCTGCTGGGCCTCCCTCTGTCACCCTCGTTACATAGATACCCTGGGAAAAAATGAAGGGTTCATTCCCTAAAGATGGGAGCATTAAATACTCAAGGGCCATTCTACTACAATGCAAAAATACTTTGTAGTGTACTGTGGAATTCGAGTTTAAAAAAAAGGCTTGTGCAATGTTGGACAACAGAAAAGGTGGAGAGGTCATTTAAACAACCTCACTTTGCAAGTGATAATGAGGAAACAGTAACTTCAGTAGTAGTGGTGTGAGAGGACAAAGATGCTGAGTTGGATCCCTCAGCCTTTTGGAGAAGGAGTTGCTACAGGAAAAGAGCATCTGACCTTGTCAGTCTTGTCTTCAGAGAAAGGATTCTGGGTAGGGTCCTGATCAATGCCACCCCCGATGCTGAATCCCAGAATCAAATTGTCACCTTGACGAAGCTTATGGATTTCAATTCTTTGCTGCAAAGAGGAGAGAAAATAGCTCAGTATTGTGATGACTGGAAGGAATCTTGGGTGTTTCAGACACAAATATTTAAGATCCAGTCAGATTGTCTTTCACAGAGATCCCACACACCCACCAGAGGAGGCTGCCCAGAGGTTGGTACCCTTGTGTACTGTAAGCAGACAGCTCTGAACCCCCTGGCAGCACAGAACTGTCCTCTGGCATTTGCTGTCAGCCACACAGCCCTGGTGTTGACAGCAGCTGGCTCTGAACTGTTCTGTCACAGAGGAGCAGGACAGGAAGCCATTCCATGCTCAGCCCAAGGGTTCTCATGCCATGACACAGCCAAGCACCTTAATTACTCAGAGCTTTATCCTCTGCCCAGGGATAGAAGGGAACAACACTAAAACCAGACCAGGTCTCTTTAAATATGACTCATGCCTTGATAACCAGCAGTCACTCATGACCAGACTCATCTCACTTCTTATCCACGTGCCCTGTGTTCCTGCTAGTCCTATCAGCAGAAATGACAACCTATTATTAGGATGGATCTTTTTCAGGATAACTTATGCACACTTTTGTAATCCAGGGGCAGGTTCCTCGCTGCCAGATGCACAGAGGCCTCTGACAAGCTTTATGCATTATGTCAGCATTGTACAAATGCCAGCAATTCCTGAGCCACGATGAAAAGCCACAGTCTTAACTGGCACAATAACCTCTCAAAAGGTGGTGTAGCCTATCTAGTGGAAGATGTTCCTGCTTATTCCAGGGGCTCAATGAGGTGACCTTTAAAGGTCCCTTCCAACCCAAACCATTCTGTGAGAATTCCTCACAGGTGCTGGACTCAGACCCTCCCTGGGATCCAGACTGACTGGGATCAGTGGATCCAGAGTGGGATCCACAGCAGGACAGAGTCCATGTTCTCAAGGCTGTCAGCTCTCAGACACTGGGGGCTGTGCAGCCCGTTCCAGCCGAGGTACCAGTCACACTCCCAGAGCACAACCACCTTTAGTATTCCAACCACCGGAAGGCACAGAGTCCTTCACTTGCACTGTGTGCAATTGCCTCACTTTAACAGCTCTGCTTCCTAAACCCCACCCAGACAAGCAGGTGCTTTATCCTGCCCCTGCCCTGGCAGAGCGGGCACCGCACCCGTGACCGGTGGTCCCGATACCGGGAGAAGGCGCTTCAGGCGATCACGGCCACTCGTTCCCTCTTTTCTCAAGCAACACCCGAGCAGCCGGCGGGCCTGGGCAGGGGTCTGTTGTCCCTCGGGCCGGCGGACCTTCCCTCCAGCTCTCCCACCCGGGGGGCCAGAGGCGCTTGTGCCCCGTGTGCCCGGCGGGGCCGGCCGAGCTCTGATAGCCCCCGCGGCCACCGGGGCGGGCGGCGCTGCGAACCGCGCCCTTCGCCCGCTCCCTCCACGCCCGCGGGGACATCCACCCCCGCCGGGCACCTCCGCCCGCTGACAGCCCGCAGGGCGCTGCCGGGCGGCACCGGCACCGCCACCTCTGTCCCCGTGCCAGTCCCCCTCAGCAGCTCCAAGCGTGTGCCCCCGTCCCGTCCCGCACCCTTCGCCCGCTCCCTCCACGCACCCACGGACCGGGGCTGGCCCGGGACCTCCACCCCCTGACAGCCTGCAGGGTGGTCCTGGGCCACCCCCATCCTCACCAGCAGCCCCCGGCGCGGTACCCCTCCCGCCCCGTCCCACCTCAGCACGACTGTGCTGTCCCGGCACAAACGCCATCTCCCCCCGTGCCCCTGTCCCCGCTCACCACCACGGCGGTGACGGGCTGTCCCGGCACAAACGCCATCTCCCCCCGTGCCCCCTGTCCCCGCTCACCACCACGGCGGTGACGGGCTGTCCCGGCACAAACGCCATCTCTCTCTCTCCCCCTCGCTCTCTTTCCCCTCCCGTCGCCGCCCGAACAAAAGCGCCTGGCCCGGCCCCGCCCCCCTCCCACCTCCAGCCAATCGGGAGCCGCCCCGCCCGCGCCGCGCCCCGCGCGCGGCCGCGTCCCGTCGGCCCCCGCGCCAAGATGGCGGGCGGGCGGTGCTGGCGGCGCGGTAGGTGCGGGTCGGGCCCGGCCCGGCGGGGCCCGCGGGGCGGGAGGTCCGGCAGGTCCGGCCCGGCGGGGCGGGAGGTGGCGGTGGGCCCGGTGACGGGCGCTGTGTGCTGTCCCTTGGCAGGGTGCGAGGCGTGACAGAGCGGCGGTCCCGCGGAGCTGCGCGCCGCCGTGGATGAGAGGTACCGTGGGGGCGGGAGGGCCGCTGAGGGGCCGGCGCGCTGAGGGCGGGCGGGCTCGCACAGCCTTGTCGGGCTCTCACAGCCTTGTCGGGCTCGTACAGCCTTGTCTGTGCTTCACCCCAGTGCCGCTGCGAGCCAGGAGGTCGCTGGTGGAGCCATGGCCGCCGTGGTGGCCAAGCGCGAGGGGCCGCAGTTCATCAGCGAGGCGGCCGTGCGGGGTAACGCGGCCATCCTGGACTATTGCCGCACCTCCGTGTCCGCCCTGTCGGGCGCCACCGCCGGCATCCTCGGCCTCACCGGCCTGCACGGCTTCATCTTCTACTTCCTGGCCTCCGTCCTGCTCTCCGTGCTGCTGGTGCTGAAGGCCGGGCGGCGGTGGAACAAGTACTTCAAGTCGCGGCGGCCGCTCTTCACGGGGGGGCTCGTGGGGGGGCTCTTCACCTACGTCCTGTTCTGGACTTTCCTGTACGGGATGGTCCACGTGTACTGAGTGGGGCACGAGGACTGTTGCCAAAAGTCACTACACAATAGGCCGGCTCACCTTCCAAGCTGTTTTCCATGGCTCGTGTCATTAATGCTGTCGGTAAATTATGTCCGAGTACAAATTAATCAGTAGCACTGTTCTAATTAAAACTGAATGTGAAGCACCACTTGGATGCCTCCTGTGAGTGTTTGTTTGCTGGCTAAGGGATAGTTTCTGTCCCTAAATGCAGACACAGATGCGGGTTTGGTTAATGTAATCCCTTGTATCCTTTCTTTGGGTAAGACACACCAGTTATAGTCCCCTCTGGATTTGCTGCCTGCCCCTACACACAGATCCTGCTGGAGCAGTGTGTAACAGCTCTGAAATAATCCACTGACCCCTGTAATTAGGTGTAAGTTAAGGTTTGGTCCAGAAATGTATCTGAGTTGCTAGTGCAAATGTTCTCTCCCACAATTGCTGTCTGTACATGTAACAGAAAATGACACTGGCCACCAGAAAAGTCACTAAATGGTGCTCTCACAAGTCAAACACTTCACTCATTTTTAGTACTGCTGTGTCAAATGACCCACAGACAACCAACACCCCTGTGAACCTGCTGGCATGTTCTATAAGTGACCAGTGCAGCATTGTGGTTCCAGTGAGGACAATTCAACCACTACACAGGTAATACCTTTCCTCTAGCCCTGCCCCTGCTCAGCTGACTTTCTTACATCAGAGTGTCACCAAGAGAAGGTGATGTGTGAAGCCTGATACACCCTACACAGAACAGGAGCACTGCCCTAAAGGGACACATTTTATTGCTCTAAGTTAAATACAATGAGAAAAAAAATTCAAACTCAAGAAACAAGCTCCTGAGAAGGAATCTGGTTATGTTTTATTAACAGCAAGGGTCGTGGGAATTGTGTTAAACAGTATAAAGAAGGGAAACGTTCTGGGGAATTTTGGAGGCCCGAGGACTTAAATTCAGGAAATAGCTTTGGTCCTCTGACAAGAGGAGGTTGTTTTGTCAAGTTAAAACAGTGGTTTCAGCAGAGCACAGTCAGCTCTGCATGTTGTGATGAGCAACTTGGTCTCCATGGGTTGTACCTGGGCTTGATGCCACATGTGGGGTTCACCATGTATTTCACCATCTGAAAATCACTCAACTAGAGTTAACCCCTGACAGTCAAAAGCCTGGGCTGCTGTATTGGTAACACTGAAAGGCCTGACTAGTGCAGTTACACACATGGTGAGTGGTGTTTGCCTAGAGAAGAGGCTTCTGGCACAAAGAGAGGAGGTTTTGGATGAGGTCAGAGGTACACAGCTTATCCTAAATTACCTCCACTGCTTAGTTCTATTTTCTAGCTACATTTTTGGCTCAATACACAGAAGCAGAGGGAGTGAACTAGACTGGGTGGGGTTACTATCAATGACTGGATTCAGAGTTTGACACTGCTAACATGTGAATTTTAATTTAGAATCAACCTGTACCTCAGAACAACTGCTTCAAAGAAGTGAAAGCAGAGGTGGGTGCAGCTGCTGGTGCCATTTGTGCAGACACTCAATGGCAGCAGCTCCCTGAAGGCCACCTTCCCTCTGTCCAGAAATGTGTAAGGACACTGCAGCAGGAGCCCTTAAATCTTGGTATTCAGAGAGTGCACAGAAACATTCAATCAATTATCACAAGGACTCCCAGTAAGTGGTGACTGTCAGCACTTCCAGAACTCTGCTCAGCCATGCTGTGCAAGCTCTAAATGAGGCAGAAATATTGATTCACTGCTGTCTTCAGGAGCTGGTGAGTCAGTTCCTGTCAGCTCAACAAAATGCAAAGTTTAAACAATGATGTTCCATAAGCCCTTTTCAGAAATTAGTTACATCTCCACACGAGCATAAACTGACAAAATGGGCTGCAGTGAGACTGATTTCTCTGCTGAGAAACAAAGAAGCACTTGTATTTCCTGGAAGTTACCAGAGCACTGAAGTAGCACAGATGTCTTTAAATCTCCCTGCTGTTGGTGGATTTGGGGTAGCCTGGCAAAGCTCCCCTTTTCCATCTGCAGTGCAGTTCAGGGTACTATGAGAAACACAGAAGCTTTAAGTGTCCCATCCAGACCTGCCCACCACGAGCAATTGGTAAGTGATGCAGGAAGGACAATACAGAGCAAATGAAACCAGGCACTGAACAAAGGAGGCAGAACTTAAACCCACCCCTGTGCAGGTGCTCCCAGGGCCGTGTTGCTTTTCAGCGCATTAACCCCCGTTTCTCTCACTGTGAACCCCAAAACTGCCTGTCCCTGCCTTGCTGCTCTTCCCTGCCCTGGGCTCTGAAATGTTGGTTCTCTGAGCCAGCTGGGAGCAGGGATGGGGCAGCAGGTGAGGCAGCTGGGCCCCAGCCATGGTTGTCCGTGCAGAGCTGGGCAGGACCTGCTCCTGCTGTTCCTGAGACGAGCGGAGCACCTTGGGAAGGCTTTTCCTGGAGAAGCACCGTTTTCAGCCCTAATGGTTACAACACCCCCATGGGAGTGACTGCCCCACCCTGCCACAGCCCCTGCAGGACAACAGCCCCTTCCCCAGCTCTGAGAGCTGTTCAAATTCCACGTTTCCCTGCACCAGAGCAGTCCTGCTGCTTCACGCCTGACCACGCACGTCACACAGGCAGGAGCTGGAAGCGGTGGCTGGAAGGCAGCGGAGCAGGAGACAGGTTGGATCTCAGCCTCAGCCCTTCTCAAAGTGCCACTGGTGGTTCCCATCATGGCTCTTCCACAGATGGAATCAAAGCACAGCCACAGGACAACGCTGGCTATTGGTGTAGGTACAGATATATCTATCAGTGGATATAAAAACATTCATTTGGTGCCTTCCTTGTCCTTTTATAAAATCCTTTTATAAATCCATAGTGATGACACACTGTTGCAAGCTCAGGATACCAGGGAAATCTCAGGGAAGAAAGGCAGTCTTTATAGGACATTTTTTTCCTCTGGGAATCCTGGTAACAGACAGTATCCCTGATCTCCACCTCCCAGTGCTGGTGTGGTTTCACACCTGTGTGGTTTTCCTGGAGCACAAGTCCAGCTGGCAGAGCCACCACTGTGCTTAGAGCCCACCCAGCTGGTCTGGGCTCTGATTCCCATTCGGTGTCGGACTAGACAATGACTTCCTGGAATTGGACCTGAGGAAACAAGCACAGGTGACAGACAGGGCAAGCAGGCTGGTTTTATTTTAGGAAGCAACATGAATTAAGAGGTTCCCAGCCAGGCCAGTCATATCTTACCCCAGAGGACCCTCTGTACAGCTAATCCCCATATCTCCATTTCATGAGGCTTTTGGAGCTGCCCCAATTTCACCCTCAGTCACTGGGGACCAACAGTACAAGGTCATTGACAGTCCAGCCCTGACAGAGCAGCTGCCTTTGCTCCCCAGCTCACTGCAGCAGTGAATTACAGAGGGGGCCAGAAACTTGGCTAAACTCATTTGGAGGAATATATTTCCCTGGAGTGGGTCTTTGTTTGCCATTGACAGTCTGCTCCTGTATCTCCTCCTATTTCTATTACTCATAACGACAACCCATGACATTTAACACAAAGCCAAGCCCACTTACTTCACTTCCTCGTACTTTTTGCCTCGATAGAAGTTACTCTTCTTAATCAGATACAGCAACACCAGGTCACAAAAGAAGGCTCCCTGCAAAGAGAAAGAACTTGTGTTTTATCTTTGGAATAGAAGAGGAAGTGTTCTGATCTTGTTAGCAATGAGCATTAATTAAAGAATAACTCATAGAAGCTCTGTTTTCATTCATCCTCCAACCATTTTATGGGGTATATATATTATATTTCTCCTCCTCACAGATACAGGAGGGGTCTGGGTCCCAATATGATACTTTGAGACAAAACATTCACTTACTGCTCCCATGAGTGCCAGCCCCGAACTGATGTTGATAACGGTGGGAATGATGTTAAATTTCCCTGCCTGGAAGAAGAAAAGTCATGAAGGAATCGGTGAGAGAACAACTCACAGAACAAACTGAAGGGTGTGGTACTGCCCAGGGGAAGCTGCTGCTGCTGCCTGTGGGTGTGTTTTGTTCCCATGGAGCAGACACAACCAAGGCAGATCTGCAGTGAACAATCTTGGAGGCTAAAGGTCTGTGTGTGCCTCAGATCCAACTGTCCCTGGCTGCAGTTCTGAGCTTGCATCATCCCTGGATTAGGCTTTTTTTTTTTTTCTGCAGTGCATATGCATAGAAATAAGTCTCTGAGGTGTATTTACTTCTGTTGGGCTTTACATGAGCCTGCTTTTAGGTAGAGGAGGTGAAGGCTCAGCTGCATTCCAGGTCATCTCTCTAATGCAGGGTTAGCTCCACATGGACAGATGGAAAGAGCCCTTTCCTATGACAAGCCAGAGAGGCTTCCCTCCTCCCAGAGCTGCCTTCCCACTGAGAAATGTCCCCAAGTTTTTTGTCTCCATGCTCTGGAATATTCTGGCCTGGGACCTCACCTTGCCATTCACCATCACATCGAAGCGGATTCCGTAGGCTTTGATGAGCGTCCGGTAGTCGACCCCCTCAGCATCCCGGTAATATTTGGCAAACCTGGAGCACAGCAACGCTGGTCTTAACTCCATCTGCCCCTCTGAATTCCCTTGTCTCTTCAAACAGATCTGTTCCCCTGTCAAAACCAACTTTAGCCTGCCAGGAGCACAATTCCCTCCCTCCTTCCCCTGCAGCGCACTGTGCTTGGCTGGGGCAGTGCCTGGCACAGGCTGGTGCCACTCCACTGCCAACCTCCAACTCCTGAAGTCAAACCAGCCCAGCCCAACTGCAGTACTGATCGTGGCCTCCTCTTTACCCACCTGAAGTTGTACCCAGAAGAGATGGACGTTTCTGCAGACTTGTTATCCAGCCGGCTAAAAGAATAGTGAGGATTACATTCAGAAGGGGCTTTATCAAGATCACAGTTCCATTCAATCTGAATTCCTATCACACCACCCTTAACAAAAGAGAGAGACAGGGTGAGTTGTTTAAACTTAGTTCAGTTAAAGTGTCTTCAAATTTGTCAGGCCCTTGGGCGAGTTTTCCCCAGGGACAAAAACAGCTGCACTTCTGGTCCCAGACATGAGCACACACACCCCTGGATGGGCTGAGTTCAGCTGTGTGATATTAATCCCATTACTCTACACACAACCCCAGCCTTTCCTGTGCTCATATCTGAGGAGCTTTCTCCCAGGACACTGATTTTACTAATTTAAGTGGCTGTAACATACTTCAATTGAGAAGATTCTCTTTTATGCAGGGACAGAGTTCCTAAAGTAAGTTCTGGGTTTAAACCAATGATGCAGTAATGCTAAAATTAAACAAAGAATCCCTGCTGGCAGAGGTTTGGGCAGAATAACAGATAACTGACCCAACTAGCTCTTCCAGAGGACCCACATCACCCTGCCTCCCATTCCCTGGGGACAGGATAAGTGGGACCAGCTTGACTTTAAGCACTGCCATCTCTCCAGAGCAGCCTGGACAGGAGCAGTTCCCTGGGCAGTGGGCAGTGACTTCCCTCACGGCCACCCAGCACACAGAACAGCCAGTTGGGCAGACATGTGAGCCCAAGGGACACTCCTACCCCCAAGGCCATTTCCTGGAAGTCGCCCCCGGCCCAGCGGACGATGTTCCCCAGCACGAAGATGGGGCAGTAGGGATGCTCGGCGCTGTAGCGGCAGGTCTTCAGGTAGGACTCATTGTCAGTTGCCAGCACGTTCATCCTGCATGTAGAGAACAGGGAAATCTGCCTTATCTCCCTCTTTCCTTGCCCCCACAGCCTGCACCAAGACTGCAGAGACAACAGATTTTTCCAACAGCCCAGAAATGGCCCCGTGCCACCAGCCCTGTCACCCCATAAGCCGCCCCGCTGCTGGCCCAGGGAAAGCAGCCTGCCCCTCCCAAAATGACCTCCAGGACAGACAGGGACTTGGCCATCTGGATCTGGGCTCAGGAAAGGACTGGCATGGAGCAGGTTGCCAGACTGCTCCAGGGCCACCTGGCTTCTCAAGGCAAACCAATAAGGATGCTAGAAATGCCTATCTGAGCCCAGGAGAATAACCAGAACACACTCCTTTCTACACTGCTTTAGTTTGCTCATTCTGCAGCAGCAAAAGCAAACAACTATTTTTAAATTTGCATTTTTCCCAGCCTTGTCCAGGCGCCGTCATTTTTATGGAAGAGGAGGAATATCTGTTGAGCAGAAGCAGCTCAGGACTATGCCAGGTCCATCTGCCTTAGGAGCTGTGCTGCATCCCAAGCTGTAGGAGCCACCAGACCTCACCTGGGGAAGGACAGCCTTCCTTTTCCCAGTTGCTCTCTGAGAAGCTCCAAGCCCTCATTATCTCCTTGTTTCTGCACAGCCTGAAGCCAAAGCAGAGGGAATACCCACCTCCCCAGCCCAGCCCTCCAGCAGGAGAAGGACAGTGGAGCAAACAGAGGTTATTGGTTCCATGGTGGAGAGGACAGAGGGATCTCTGAGCACCTGCACTTACTTGGAGAACTTAAACTTGGGGAAGCGAATTGAGTTCTTGATGTAAACAGTGAAGTTTTCTGCACTGCCAAGAAGTGGTTTCCTGGAAAAGAAAGGTTTGTTCTCTGTCTTAGATTTGTACCCTGCCCACATGCTAAATCTTGAATTGCCATTTTAGAAATAGCCTCATCCAACGGGTTGGATGGCACCAGGCCAGCCATGCCACTTTTCCCACACTGCCAGCAAGGAGTTGGTGAGGAGGGTGCAGGTTTAAGGGACACCCTGAGAGCTGGGAACAGCCCTGGGACAGCCAGTGAGCTAAGCAGGGGGAGCAGAGGGCCAGTCTTGCCATGGGGACCTTGCAGAGCTCCCTCCTGCCCTGAACAGCCAACACTCAGCAAGCACCCAAGCAGAGGGAACACAGAAACTGCCCTGAGTGACACACAAGCCAAGCAACTCAAGCTTGGAAACAGGATAGGACGGCCACGTACTTGGGCTTGGATCTTTTCTCCACTGGGCACCAGGCCAGTATCTCACAAGTCCCTCTGGTGCTGTCCCTGTCTTTCAAACAACGGCCAGTCTTAACCCCTGCGAGCAGACACACAGAAAAGGTCACACAGAGCAGTCACCTCCTCTCCTTGCCTACAGGGCACATGAAAATAGATGATTTTCTCTCTCCTCCCTGCTGTGAAAGGGCATCTCAGCTGGAACAAACACCCTCTTGTTGCTTCTCTGAGCAGCCCGGGGTGCCCCGGCCCAGCCACCGCAGAGCTGTAAGCAAGGCAGCAACTCAATGGAAGATAGTAAAGAAAGGAAAGGCTTTGCTGCTCTCTGTAATCAGAGATCTCTGGGAGTGTAACCAGGCTGAGGCCTCTGAAGGACACCAAACACAGCACAGGAGGAAGGACCCTTCCCTTACCATTGCCAGCCACCACTGCTTCCCCTTCCAGGCAGTCCTCGTCCTTGTGACACAGGGCATCAGGAATGCTGGCACTCTGCAAAGTGCAACAGAATCACAGGATCAGAATCACAGAACTCTGAGGACAGAAGTGAGACCTGCAAGAGGACACAGGACTCAGAGGGGTAAGAAAGTGCTGCTGCTGTGGGGGGAAATTCTCTATATTGAAACAAAGATTTCATGAGCGTTTATACACTTTGGCATCCCAAGCCCCTCCCCAGCAGTCTTATTGTTACAAGGCACCAGCATCAATATTTAGTTAAAGACAACCTAAATTTCTTCTACCTAACAATCCTTGAAATAGTTTCAGATCTTATTTTTACAAGACATCAACATCAAATCTTTAGTTAAAGATAACTTGATTTAGTTTTGTCTACCTAAACAATCTTCTGTTTTTTTAGTCCTCTGGGGTGTAAAGGTCACTGAACACAACTGCATGTTTTGTTAATGTAATTCCTTCTTCCTATCATTAACCAATGTTTAAGTAAGAACTACAAACTTACAAAGTTGAAGCTATTTATTAAAATTCAAGCTAATACTGTTTACTCCCTTTCAATATGAACACTAAAAAGATGCAGCTGAAGTGGTAACTGTGGGTCATGCAAGCAGCTCGGCATATCACACCACCAGGAGCACCAGGATTCACACACAGTCCTGATTTTGGGTTCTGCTCAGTCTGGAGAGGGACAGACTGTCAAAAAACCCAGACGTTACCTGGCACTCACCAAAACCAGCCTGGAGGCCACGGTGCTTCACCCTAAGAGATAACCCTACCTCGGGGATCTAAGCTAGAGCTCTCCAGCCCAAAACTGCCCCTCTCCCGGCTGCACGGTGGGTTCCTGCAGCCACTAGAGGACAGCCGTGTCCTCAACAATCCAGCTGTGCTCCCGGCCCTGGAAAATCCACCTCTGCCAGAGGGACACAGCGCTCCCTGCACTGCCAGCACCCTCCTCCCCCAGCCACGTCTCCACAGAGGACATTTCCACATGACATAAAGACCTCACACCTCTGGCCCACGGGGCATGTTCTGGAAGGTGCTAAGAACCCTCCTGTGTCTGGAAGGTAATGAAAGCCTGAGTGTTCAGCCCTTCCCAGGATGGGGCTCTTAGAGAGTCTCCTCTACCCGTAACTACACTGAGTCACCTCCAAGCTGTTTTCCCACGGCCTTCTCTGACCCTGAGCAATCACTGCCTGGTTTGGGCAGAAATCCAACACCTTCACCTCAAGTCAGGAAGGCTCTACAAGATCAGTGCCTCTGGAAATTAAGACAGCTGAGCCTCCCAGGTTTGCAGTAACCAGTCTGATTTCCCAGCTGAGATATCACACTAGAGAAAAACCGTTCGCCTTCCGTCCTTCCTCTGGTCGTTGCTCCCCAGGAGTCCTCTGTCAGTTCTTACCCCTGGTTTTGTAGGGGTCTGGGGGCCAAGGGGCTCAGTTCTTCCTACCTCAGGACAGGTGGCTTGTCTCTGGTTTGGGGTCACGATCAGATTCGTCATGACAAAGAAGACGCTTTCACCCTAAAATAAACAGAGTAAAGCAGGAAAGGTTAGAAAACCTGGTTTATTTTCAAAGTACTTGTTACAAGGAGGATGCAGCTCTCTGCAGAAGAGTACAACCTCCCTCTCTTCAGAGGGCTTTCAGGCTGAGATACAACAGCACCCTTTGTCTGCATATTTGTTTGGATGAGGTCCCTCCTGCTGTGGGTGCACACACAACCATGAGAGCCAGCCCATGGTCCTGGGGGGAGGCAGGGCAGCCCTGAGCATCTCTCACAAAACTCCCACACTCACCACAGAAACCCCCTTCCAACACACAGCCCTGCCTGCTGCAGATAAAAATTGGAGATCTCGGGTTTCCCTCTGTGAGAACAGAGCTTGGAGGAGACAGGGTTTCTCCCAGCCCTCACTGCCTCCTGCTCCACTACCCAGGTCTCTCCAGCACACACC
Source organism: Manacus candei (assembly GCF_025592945.1). Classification (NCBI taxonomy): domain Eukaryota; kingdom Metazoa; phylum Chordata; class Aves; order Passeriformes; family Pipridae; genus Manacus; species Manacus candei. The sequence continues at coordinate 8,317,484 of NW_026138124.1, read as the reverse complement.
AGCCCACCCAGACCCACCAGGACCCTTCTGCCCAAGGTGCCATGATAGAGATCACACAGCAGTCAGCAGAGCACTCAGTGCACTGGCAGCAGGCATTTAGGAACTCCTCAAAACCCAGGCAGGATGCAGCTCACGGCTGAGCTGAGATGTGCAGCAGTGAAACACCAATTCACACATGGGGCAGGAAAGCTTGTGAGGCTTTGTGGTCTCACAGCCCACAGACATCACTGTGAGCCCATGGTCTAACACCCCTGAGGCTGCTGGAGGCAAGTGGACACCAGGGCACAATATTTGTGCTCCTGAAGCCACAGCCCAGCCAGCTGGGTGGCACAGCACAGCAGCCCAGGGGCAGAGCTGGTTCTCTTCACTCAGCCCACCACACTACAAGGCTTCCCAGTAAGCCAACATGCAGTAACAAAACCATTGAGGCACAGGAGAAACACCTGGCAAGTTAAAATACTGGTCAGTGCCACCATTTCACCCCTGGGTGTGCACCCCAGCCACTTGTTCAATGGCCCCAAGGCTGGGACTGAGGCAGCACAAGCACATTCCCAACCCTCCTGCTGCACAGCACACCTGGGGCTGAGGCTTTGCACTGAAACTGGTGGAAGCAGAGAGCACAGTCACAGGTCTGGGGAGCGCAGCAGGAGGAAGGGAAGTTTTATTCTTATGTACAGGCAGTTAAATTGTTCAATTTATAGCTTTCAGCCCTGTCAGCACAGGACCCTGGGTTTCCCCTCACACCCTTCCATGCAGGGAAAGCACAACTGCCCCTGGGAAGCACAGCTGGGCAAATTCCAACTGTTGTTGGGCCACATCTGCTGCCACCTCTCCCCTGTGCATCTCACTGTGTCCAAGCCAAGGAAGCAGCAGGGCAGGTTTAACCAGACACGTTTCCAGCAACCCTCATCACTCTTAATTGCACCAGATTTTCTTTCCACCTTCCCCTGCTCTGTGCACACCTGTTCTAATCCAGGAACAGAGGTGAGCAGACACTGCTCAGCTGAGAAATCCACGGGATTTCTGCTTCCCAAACATCACGGACCCGAGAAACCAGGTTGCTTTAGTATTTGCAGGAAAGACCTAAGAGAAGGCCCAGCATTGCCTTCTTGTGGCCCAGCTCCTGGTTATCCACAGGGAAGACCTGGATACATCACTTCAATCACGCTGGAAGCTGAGTGGCAGAGAAAACAGCAACGGGGTGATGCCAACCTGTGGAGGGATGACATAGTCTGCGACATCCCACAGCCTCTCCCCCAGCTCCGAGGTGTTGGTGAAGGCCACCCCTTTCAGCTTGGTGATGACAGAGCTCTGGAGAGATGTGTCTGTGTCCTGATAGCCTTTCTTGACAACAAACACCCACCTGTGTGAACACAGCAGGCAGCAGCATTAGAGGGGGTTCAGGGAACAAGTCAACCAGAGGAGATTCACCCCAAGGTCAAATACCATCCAAGAGTAAATCAAAGCATGCCAATGACACCAAACCCTCTGCAACTGCTGCCACAGATACAGAATAAACTCTTTGACACAAGCTGGGCTTATCCACAGCAGGGAAATACGTAACAACTGGTCATGAGGTAAAAAACCAAAGCCTCCCCCCTCACTGTCCTGTGCTACACTCAGCAACCTCAGAAAAGGAAAGAGGGGGGACAGGGCTCTGCCTTCCTCGAGATGAGAAACAAAACAAGCTTTTGCAGGTTGCAGTGAAGAGTGTGGCTGGTTTCACAAGTGCACAACTCTCCCACTTTAGCCCCTCGCCACTGGGCTGCCAGTCAGCAACAATCCATGGCTGGGGAGATGCAACTCCTGCAGGTGAGCTGGATACTCCTAACCTGTAGGGAATATTCTCATCTGGATACAGGATCTTTTGTAAGCTGGTGTCATGGTAACAACCTGACTGCACACCTGGGAGAGCTACTGGGAGAGCTGCTGCTGCCTTGCCAAGCAGTCCAAGGAAAGGCTTTGCTTACTTCTCTTGCTGTCCTCGGCAGTGTTATCCACAGGATTGCTCCTTTAGCAGCCAGTCCATGCCAGACTGCTGAGATTTCACTAGAGCAGGCTCTGGGACTGCACAGCCTTCTATAAATAAACCCAGCACGTAAAAATGACTCTGCTATATTTAATCAGTGAAAACACGAGGTGCAAGAAAGGTGAAGGGACTCAGAAGCACAAAGAGGGTACAGACTTAGCTACCACATTCTGAAAAGCCTCAGAAACTCAGGAAGCGATGGCACAAGCATCACATAGGTTGGATAATTCTGGGTCTGAGCCTGCAAGGACTATCACTGTGCCCACTACACACCAGTGTGACCAGCCTCTTACAGAACTGGGCCTTTCCTGAGTGCTGCTCCAGCTATTTCCATGCCAGCTTGCCCTGCTCTGAAATGAATGCAAGGCAGCCAAAATTCCCGCTGCCTCAGCCCCCACAGTCCCGGCTGCTGCAGCCCACTCCAGCAAAGAAATCTCCCACTTTCTGCTGGGTTCCCTCCTGTTTAGGCTTGAGCACGTCACGCTGTCCTGCAGATAACCCAGATGTGTCCCAAGGCTCAGCACCGTGGCCATAAATGCTACTGTTCCTAATGAGTCAGGTGTTAAGGTTTGGCACCATTCCCACCGAACACAGAAATAAAGGTATAAATAATGTAGTACAAAGCCACAATGGCACAGGGGCTATTTTTAACCAGACCTTAATCTGAAAGGTAGAGCCGAATCTAGAGATCCCTGGTAGGTGAAAAACCAGATATAACCTACTAAACATTACAAAATCCAGCTGTACCAACATGCCTGGCTATCTGCATTAAAATCAGGAGGCACAGCAGGCTGTCTCTGTGTGCAGAGTATCCTACATTGATCTTTACACAGCACAGCAAGCAAAGGCAACCCCAGCAGCACGTGAAACACAGGGTGATCCTTACCCCACCAGGTAAGCCAGCACGGAGAGCTGCACCACTCGGTAGAGGATCCCCACCTTCTTGTTCTTGGCAATGACGTATTTCTCCGTTTTATAGTCAAAAAGCGACAGGAATAAAGCCTTCCAAGCCACCTGCCCCATGGTCCCGGCTGGCCGCGCTCCGGAGGCTGGAGCAGCGCTCGCAGCTCTCGCTCCCCACACGTGCCCTGCCTGGGAACCGACACACCAACCCCTCGCACTGATCTCCTCCCTCCTGTCAGCTGCTCCCCGCCGGCTCTCGGCTCACAAACCAGCAGCTGCGCTAAGATCAGATCCTCCCCGAGCTGCTTTCCAGCTGATTCATCCCCTGGGGAAACCCCCCCTGCCCCCGTCAGTTTTGTCCCCAGGCTCCTGCCCATCACAAAATGATCAGAACTAAACACGTTATAGCATGGAACCATGTCACAGCATCCAAGGTGGCACAGTTACAGTCTCTCACTGCTAAGGATTAAAGCCTTTCTTCAGCCTTTACGGGATGACAAAGCATGGGGTTAAATTTTTAATTTCTTAAACATTCACATGTGTACTGAGGTCTCTGACAGTCACCCAAAATATCTGCCTGGCTACTACAAAAACCCACCAAATCCCCAAATTAAGGAAATAATAAATGAACTCTGCATGTGGTTAAGGATCAATCATCATGGACAATAATTTCTTAAAACTGGACCTGAGGAAACAAGCACAGGTGACAGACAGAGCAAGCAGGCTGGTCTTGTTTCAGGAAACAAGGTGGGCAAGAGGTTCCCAGCCAGGCCAGTCACACCTTACCCCAAAGGCTGTCACCCTCTGTCAGCTAAAGACCCAACTCTCAGTTTTATGAGGCTCTGGAGCTTTTGGAGCTGCCCCAATTCCATCCTCAGTCACTGCGGACCAACAGGGCCACTGATGGTCCAACCATGACACAGCAGCTGCCTTTGCTCCCCAGCTCACTGCAGCAATGAATTACAGAAGGAGCCAGAAACTTGGCTAAACTCATTTGGAGGAATATAATTTCCTGCAATTTACCTTTGTTTGCCATTAACAGTTACTGTGCTCCTGTATCTCCTTTTATTTCCATTACTAGTACTGCCAATTGTGGTACTCCCCTGCCAGATTCTCTTCCCTGGGAGAATCATTCTCAAGATCTCAGGTTTTATGAAAATGTTGTCCTTCATCCTCCTTAAATTCCATATCAAATCTAAACAGCTAGATCTGATTTTTAATGAGCGTGTGTGACAAGGTTGCTCCAAACCACGAGAGAATCACAAACAGCGTAATAAGGAAAAAACCACTCATTTTGTGCCTCATGCCAGAGCCATCCCTAGAGTTTCTCTGCAAAGCAAAAGAAGCCTTTCTCCTGCATCTGCAAAATTAGAGCACAAACCTGCCTGTGGCCTCCTTTTAACCCGGTGGCTGCTGCACTCCCCAGCCCCAGCCCCACTCTGCACTGGCTCTGTCACAAGGGGCTCCTGGGGTGAAGGGCTGCTCAGGGAGTGAGTCCCCCACTCCTGTGCACCCCCCATCCACTCCCCCACGTGTGCCCAAGGTGTGGGAGAGGCCACCCCTGGCTCAGGGATAGCCCCAACCCCGCTCCCAAACACTGCAGCCACCCTTCAGCCTCAGCACAAGCTGGGGGCTGGTCCTGCTCATCTCTCCCACTGCCATGACCCCTCCTTTCCCTGCCTGCATTCCCCCCAGGGGCAGCCCCTCTTTGCTCACAAAGCATTTTGGCTGCTCCCCAAGCCCCTCCTGGAGCCCTCTTTCCCTCTCAAGCATCTGTTCTTCATGCTTTACCTCTTCCTTGATCCATATTTGGCCATTGCACCCACCACTCCTTACTAGATTCCTACAGACCAGACCATCACTAAATCCGGTCTTAAAGGTCCTCTGTGTGAAAGCCTGAAGCACAAATAAAATCTTAAAGCATACAGTAACCAAATAATACAAAACCCTCATTGAAAACACACTCCTGCAGAAAGGAAGGAGACCACAGTGGTCCATGAATCCAGAAATGAGTAAGGAGGAAAAGTGAGCTCAGCTTGTCTTCCCTCTCCAGTGCCCAAACCCCAGAGCCAGGCAGTTAGAGCTCAGGGAGACTGACCCAGCTCCAGGAACCAGAGCTGGACTGAGACAGGAGCATCCTAAAGGAGCCACCACCAGATCTCCTGCCCAATCTGCTCCTTTTGCAAGGATGTGACAGCCAAGCATCGTTTCTGTCCCACAGGAACCCCCCCTGCTTGCCCTGGCCCTGCTGGATCTGCTCCAGGGACAGGACTAGAGAGTGAGATGCCTCCACCATCTCTCCTGCTACACTGAGGACACACAAGTTCATGGACAAATGAAGCACCAGAGGAGACAATTCAGCCCTTGGTGGTGTCTCAAGACCCCCCTTCTCCATCTCCATCTTCCTCATCTGTCTGGGGACTGCACAGACTGAGATCAGACCACGAAACCTGCCAGCAGTTAAACAGTGTGTTACCTCCTGGCCTGGTTTTACTTGGTGGCACAGACACAGGTCTGCTCTGAGTCTCTGTAATAATTTCCAGGTCAATTAATCTGAGAAAAGATTTACACAGGTTAGAAAAAAAAAATGTTCCTTAGAGTGAGAAGTGTTCTGCTCTAGGTGTGGCCTCAAGGTGTCAACCAGGTTTGACCACTAAAATAAAAAAAAAGAGGATGTAAAGCTGATACTTTTCTTGGTTCTTTTTAAACATCAAGCAGGAGCACAGTTGCAATAGCTGTTTTGGAACAAAAAGTTTCAACTTGTATCAAATGTGCCTCAGAATATTCTGCATACTGCTCAGTACAAGCTAAATTTTTGCTGACAAAGCTGTTGCTGCTGCTGAGCTGCAAAAACAACTTAGCTGGTACTTTTTTGAACGCTCTCACAAATATTGTTTTCATCACCTGGTTTTCACAGCCTTATTTTTTTCTCTTCTTGCCTGGAAATCAAGTCTGCTGTGTGTTTCTTGAACTGTTTTTGGGTGTTCAAACATAAGCAGTTTCATTTGCAGTGGGGGAGTAAATAACCTAACAAAATCAAAGCATCATCAGTGAAAGATAAAAAAACCTGTAGTTTCTCTTAGTCCTTCTCAAGGGACTGAGGCTGGATCTTCCCTGCAAGATCTCTTGCTTTATGAGTCCCACACTTTGAATTTTCCATGAAAAAAACCCAGTTCTGCTCCATTCCCATGAGTGGTGTTTTCTCAGCCCCGAAATTCTCACAGGGGGAATCACAAACAGGACTGAAACTGCCCCTTTCTCTATCTTTTATTCCTGAAAAGTTACACCTGTACTTAATTCCTCACACTGTTCACAGTAATTGTCTCAGGTGTCCTGTGAGCACACGTGACTAATGACATCCCTGCCTGCCCAGACTGCTCCTCACCTACTTTCCCTCCACCTGTCAGCAGCTCCTTGGTGTTAAGCTGCCCTGGAGCTGATCTCAGCTTGCTCAGGAGGCTGCAAATGCCACATTAAGGGACTGTGGAAATTAAACTTTAAACCCCTGCCCTGATCCAGGGGCATTTGAAACACAGTAAGGTCATATCTGTCTCTATGACAGTGTAGCATAGAAAGATTTCAAGATCAGCCCAGTAATATCTTTAAATTACACCCAAAGAAGACCAGATGCTTTCCAGGCAGTGGCAGAGAGCCCTGGAGGTGCCCGTTTTAGGCACTTGTTCACTTCCAGTGCCAAATAGTCACCCCCAGGCATCAATTCTCTCCATGATTCCCACTCCACCCTTCACTGACTGTCAAGTGCAACAGAAACCATCAGCTCCCAAAGGCACGGGGCTGACTCATAAATGCTGAGACATTTCTCCAGCCCTGAAATGCTCCTGCAGCAAATGTTTGAGTGATGCAGGTCCATCATCCCTCAGAAACAGGCGCCAGACCAGCTACTGAAATAGCAGAGAGAGGAGGAGGAGAGGATGTAAATAGGAGACAAGCTATTTTGGCAAGGAAATGAACAGTGGGAAGGGCAGCTCTCTCCATTAGTGGTTTCTTCTCATACTGTCATACTGGTAAGTCAACATCTACAAAAAAACAAGGTGAAGGGTTGAACAGGTTGAAAGAGGAAGTTGCTTTCAAACCACAGCTCGTACACATGGAAATCAGCACCATCAAGCATGAGCTGCTTTCTGAAGGTGATGGGTTTGGACGTAAAAAAAAGAAATGTGTGTGCAGTCCACAGTGAAAAATGCTCTGTTCAGCTTCTCTTGCAACCCTGGCTGTGACTTTGCAGGGTAAATGAGCCTCTGTGTTTGTGCTCTTAACTAGCACAGCTGCACACCCAGCCACAATGGAGAGGGAATTTGTGGAAAGAATCTGTCATTATCCACAGGAGCATCCTGAACTGTCTGTAGGAGTGAGAACTGGAAGAATTCTGAAGTTCTAGAACATATTCTGTCCTTCATTCAGCTCTTCACTTCCAGGAGAGCCATTTACAGCCTTTGAATGCATTCCAGGTTATTCCCCAAGTCTTGAATCTCCTCTACAGCGTGTAGGAGTGTCGTTATTATTAGCTGGAACATTTACCCACTCCTCTCCCCCAACCCAAGAAGGAAAGTGCTGGAGGAAGAGGAACAGAGAGGAAGGAAAAATATTGAACATCTAATGAAGCCAAGCCATCATGCCCTGTTCTGTGGCAGTGCTGGCACTGAAACAGGTAACAGGAATTAAAGTGCACATAAAACACTGCTCAGAGACTGAGTGCAGTGACAGCAGAGTTGTGCAGTGCTGCATTGCAATGAATTCACCTTCTAAAGTCAGCCAATAAAAGCATCATTGGGAAATTATGGAATGTTGAATCCGAGCCTGAAAGCTGAATGTGTTTAATAAAATGTGTATTCACAGGAACCACTGATCTAAAGGTGAGGCCCTGCTCTTGAATACACCAGACAGATCAGTATTTACTTCTTTGCCAACACATGTCATTCCTGACTTGGAAACACAAGAAACTGGTCCTGGCTTGATACCCCTACCAGAGCTTACCTTGAGGAGAAAACTTCATCCCCTTCCATCACCTTCCTCAAGGAAACAGGTAGAAAGTGTGGCCTGAGGCCTCTGTCCTTTCCTCCCTGGGATTACCAAGTGGTAACTCCTTCCAGCCATAGGGAAACACAGGTGCTGCTCAGACCTGACTCCCAGAGGAAAAGGTTTCCTGAGCAGCCCCCTCAGCCTGGCACCTGAGCTCACCCTCATCACCTCTGCTGATGGCAGAGGCTGAAGTGTCTCAGCTGTGCTGCACAAACCTACTGGAGCCAGTTTAGCCAAACTGGGAGGGAGAGGGTCAAAGGAATCTGCTTGTGGCAGGGCAGCATCATTCCAGCTCGCTCACTCTGTTATAATAAAGGACAGGAAATGTCTCTTTTGAGCTGCAATTCAATTACCTCCAAATAAAGCTGCCCCAACAGGCTCCTGAGCCCAGAAAAGCTCTCCTATCCAATGTTCTCATGTCAGCACCCTGCACTTAATAATGAAGAACTACTGATGCCCTTTTCCTGCTAAGCTTTCCTGAGCAGCAGAGCTCCCTTTCTCCTGCTGCCACCAGGCCATGGCATTCCCTCAGCTCCAACATGAACCCAGCAGCTTCTGAGCACACTGATGGAATTATAACCCAAGGTTTGGGAGTCTTCCTGGCATATGGGAAAGACATAAGCAGCTGGTGTCATCCCTGATTAAAGCAGCATCACAAAACACATCCTGCCCTCCCATGGGAAGAACGAAACGGTGAAGAAACACCAGGCTGAACACGTGATGGGGCCCACGGTGGTGAAACCACGAAGCTGTGGCTCTGCAAACCCTCTGCCACCTTTGCATAAAGGTCATGAACCATCCTGACAGCTCAGAGGCCTCTGGAACATCTGCAGCAGCTTCTCTGCCCCTGACACCTGGACCCCAAACAGCTGCCAACACCTTAAACCTGGCTGGGGTCGGACGTTCAACGACTCTGAAAGGGGCATCTGCACATCTTCTGTCATTCAGGGACGTGCCATAACTGTGCCACTCCAGAGTGCACAAAAGTCAGGGCCATGCAGAGAGGCCACAAATGTTGACAAGGCTTTTGCACAGGGGATGTGATTCAAAATGCAGATTGCAAATAAATTTAGAAGCCGACACAGCAAGGCTCCCATGGAAACAGCACAAAAACCCAGCTGTGGTTTGGATGACTTGAGCCTTGGCAGTCTTGGCTAATCCCTTAAGTGCCATCCAATTACTGCAAATGTGTTTGGCAGCTGCTGCAGTGATTGCAAAGAATTAAATGGTCGGATGGCACTCACCGGAAATTACAAGTCACAGAACTCTGTAATGCATTTAAGAAAAAACATCTAAAAAGGAAAATAGCATTACCCACTGCAAGAGCTGACCTCCTTGAGAGCCTTCAGGGACAACAAAAGGGATCCAAGTAATCAGGGAAACTTAATTCAGAGAAGAAATTATGGGAAAAAAAGAAAAAAAAGGAGAGAAAGATTGTTTGTTAGTTTTGCATCAGACAATATTGGTTAAACCAAAGGAGACAGGAACTTTTTTGTCTTCTGAAGGTCTGAATGAGTAATCTTTGTTTAATCTACTGCTGTCTATAAACACATTAGATCTGTGGGGTTTATGGTCAAGCAAACACAACAGAAATAAAACAACCACACAAATAGGGACAGAGATAGGAACACTACCAACTGTCCATCTTTGTCCTTCTTTAGAATCAGCAAACACTTGAGAGGGCCTGAGATCATTTTGCTGCTCAGGAAAAACACCTGGTCCTGGCTAAAGCCAACCACAGGGTCTGGCCAGGCATCTTCTTTCCCCAAACTCTCTACATTGCTGATTAACCTGCAGCTGATAAACCACCAGTGCCGATCTTTCAGATTAAAAAACATGTCTTCACCAGGGAAAGAGAGGGAATATTGATGTTGAAATCCCTGAGAGGACAGGAGGCCTCAGTGTTGGCTGCATCAGTACAGAGTTCAATAAAGTACCCTAAAAGCTTTTCTGATCTGCACTAGCAAATATCCTCCCTCTGCTTCTGTCCTACAGTCAAAACCTGATTTCACTAAACTCAGTGGCAGAACAAAAGGTCCAGAATTTAACTCTGGGACTTGATTAGTTCTCTAGACTCAGCAAAACCACCAGGATGTCCCACTTGTTCCTGCCCCAACAGAAGGGCCCAGCTGCCTGTGTGATCCTCACATTTCCTCTTTCAGACCCAAATCGAGTCCTCTGCTCAAGGTGATTTTTCCAGGGACCAGTAGAACAGTTCAGCTTTTTAAGAACTATGGAAAAAGAAATAAAAGGAACGAAACCTCAGCTGCTTTTCAGCAAAGCCTCACTCAGACTGCAAGAACCACACGGTCCTGTGCTGCCACCAAGCTGTGTCCCGTGTCCATAGCCTGAGTTATGGCTGTGACAACACATATACATACATACATATACATACACATTCTATAAAAATGTAATACAGAATTACATTCTATGCACATGTATAGAACACATGTATACATATATATACACCTGTGTGCACATGTATAAATACATGTATAGATATAGATCTATACATGAATGCACATGTGTAGAATACAGGTATAAACATATATACATATACATGTACATGCATGCACATGTATACAATGTATGTATACATATATACACACACATATATACATGTATGCACATGTATAGAATACATATATACACATATATGTATGCACATGTATAGGATACATGTGTACATATATATATGTATGGACATGTATAGAACACATGCATACATATATATATGTATATACACATATGCACATGTATAAATACATGTCTACATATACACACACGTATGAGCACGTACAGAACACACACGTAAAGCCAGTCCTGCCGTGACGTGTCCCTGCGGGCCTGGATGGAGCAGCGCTGGTACCGCCCGTGCCGGGGGCTCTGACAGGCAGCGGAGCGGGTCTGTGACACGGCAGCGGCCGGTGCCAGCACCGCCGGGACACTCTGGGAGACCAGGAGCAGGACCAGGAGCAGGACCAGGAGCAGGATCGGGATAGGAGGGCGTGGTCAATGGAGGGCGTGGTCAATGGGGGCGTATCCTCCGCTGGCCCCGCCCCGGTGCGGCGGCCCCCGCCGCGCTCTCGCGCGCTCTCGCGATAGCGGTTTGAACGGGCGGCGGGCGCGCTCCCGCCGGCCCGGGGATCCTCCTCTCCGTCCTTCCTTCCTTCCATCCCTCCCTCCTTCCCTCCCTCCCCGCGATGCTGCTGCGGCCGCGCCTCCTCCGCACCTACTCCCGCCGCGCCGGGTACCTGCGCCCGCTGCAGCCGCCCGACCGCTGGATCTCGCCGCCGCAGGACCGCAAGCGCTTCTTCAGCTCCACCTCGGCCGGTTCCAGCGCCTTATCCGCACGCTCGGAGGACGACCCGGACTTCTTGCCGCCCAGCGACTGCCGGCCGCGGGCCGGGGGTAAGCGCCGGGCCTGGTCCCGGCGGCTGCGGAACCGCAGGCGGGAGACGCGGGGGAAGGAGAACCGGGAGCCGGAGCCGTCCCTCTCCTCGTCCCCCCCGTCCCTCTCCTCGCCCTCCCCGTCCCCGCCGCGCCGTGCCCGGCGCCGCCGGCAGGGCCCGCCGTGCCCCGCGGCCGCCCCGCTGCTGTGCAGCACCCCGCAATGGCCGCCCCCGGCCCGGCCCCGCCGCCCCGCCCCGCCCGCCGCCGGCAGCCTCGTCTTGTTCAGCTCCGCCACCGACGGCGGCTCCGGGTCGTGCTCGGGGCTCGGGGACAGCCCCCCGCCCCGCCGCCCCCGCCGCCGCGCCCCGCAGGTCCGGCTCGCCCCGCTCCTGCTCAGCACCACCATAGAGAGCGGGTCGGGGCTGGAGCATCACCCGCCGCCCGCCGGGCAGCGCTCGGACCTGCGGGGCGCGGACAGCGCCGTGGAGGAGGAGAAGGAGCAGGAGTGGATCTCACTGGAGAGCGCTGAGCCCGACCCGGGGCTGCAGGAGCCCCGCCGTGTGCTGAGGTCGTCGGTGCGGGGGGAGCCCTGCCGGGCACAAGCTGCCTCGACCTCACAGAAATCCCCAAGCGCTTTTCCGCCCGCTCAGGGTGACACACAGCGCGCCGCGCCCTGCCACGGTGCCGCTTCTGATGGGCCGCGTGAGCATCTCACCAGAGACTCAGCAAAAGGGAGCTCGGGTTGTCACACAGGCCCAGCCAACGAGTACCAGCTTGTGCCAGTGGTGGTCTTGGACCGTCAGGAGGTGCCAAGGAGGATGGCGAGCATGAAGCTCAACAAGAAGGCCGATGTTCAACCCACCTGCCAGCAGCCAGAATCTCCCGTGGGCCGCCCAGGAATCTTGGAGAGTAAATATAAAAGGACCAAGCCTTTCCAAGGCTCTGGAGAGGGCAGCACCTGCAAGAAAGCCTGTATCAGTGGCTTCAGCGCCAGCCGCTGGGGGAGGCACACGAGGCTCCGCCCAAAAAGGCTCAAAAACAAGAGGCAGCAGCAGCCTAACAACTCCTTCCTCAGACCACAGGGGAGGCAAAAACGAGCGCAGAAGGGTGTTCTGGAGGTGTCTGTAGATGTAAGAGATAATGACTGTTCACTCCTCAATAGCTCGTATTCCTGGGCCAGAGTTCGAGCGTCCCTGTCCTTCCATAAGAAGAAGAGAGTGGCCACTGAGGACAGTTTCTGCAGCAGCATCCTCTGTACCCCGGCAGGGAAATCCCAGCTGTCAGGGTACCAAGCCAGCCTGTCGGCTGGGAGGGCTCAGGGCTGCTCCTGGTCCGCCTCCTCCATTATCCTGCTGGCTCCCAGGGATTCCTCTGTCCTGGAGCTGATGCTTACAGACGCAGAGAAGGTGTTTGGGGAATGCCACCAGGAAGGGCCCGTTGCTTTTGAGGAATGCATTCCTTTAGATAAGATGAAAGATTGCAAGAAAATTGGAGAGGGGGTGTTTGGAGAGGTGTTCCAGATCAACAGTGAGAGAGGGCCCGTGGCCCTAAAAATAATTCCCATTGAAGGGACTGAGAAAGTAAATGGTGAAGCTCAAAAGAGCTTTGGGGAGATTCTGCCTGAGGTAATAATTTCAAAAGAACTCAGTCTTCTGTCTGAGGAATCTGTGAATAGGACTGTTGGGTTCATCAGCCTGTACTCTGTGCACTGTGTCCAAGGGGCCTATCCCAAGTATCTCCTGGAAGCCTGGGACAAATACCACAAAGAAACGGGATCAGAAAACGACCGGCCAGACCTTTTTGGGGACGAGCAGCTCTTCATGGTTCTGGAGTTTGAATTTGGAGGCAGTGACTTGGAGCACAAGAGGTGCAGTTTCTCCTCAGTGGAATCAGCAAAAAGCATTTTGCACCAGGTCACTGCCTCCCTGGCCGTGGCAGAGCAGGAGCTGCACTTCGAGCACAGGGACCTGCACTGGGGGAACGTGCTGGTCAAAAAAACAGATGCAAAGGAACTTCATTATGTGCTGAATGGGGCAACACACACCATCCCCACAGCAGGGATTCATGTCAACATCATCGACTACACCCTGTCCCGGCTGGAGAAGGATGGGCTGACCGTGTTCTGTGACCTCTCCACGGATGAGGAGCTGTTCCAAGGCACAGGGGACTACCAGTTTGACATCTACAGGCAGATGAAAGCGGAGAATTCCAACGTCTGGACTGACTATCACCCTCACAGCAACGTCCTCTGGCTGCACTACCTGGCAGATAAACTTTTGAATGGCATGAGGTACAAGAGAAAGGCAACAACTCCTGCCCTGAGGAAAACAAAGATGCAGCTCACCAAGTTCCACAAGGAGGTGCTGACCTTTGAGTCTGCCCACGATGTTTTACTCAACAGCAGCCTTTTCCAGTGACCAAGGACTAAGTCACTGATTCTGCCTTTCTCCTCTGCTTTTTTTTGGATACATGATCTTTTTACATGTTGGCACAATGAAGTATTATGATTCCCAGTGTGAATAATACACTATAAAAAATGCCTAAAAAAATCCCCCCAAAAAAGTCTTCTGCTCTAAGATGTTTCCATATCTACTGTTTTTGAAGGGTGGTGGAGGGGAGACAACCCTTCCTGTTGACTTGTGTCAGCTTTTGTCAAGTGGACTTTTGAGAAAGGTTTGAATAAATAAATTAAGGCTCAATAAATGCTTTGAATTTCACATAATTTTTTTTTACCTTTTTAGTCTTAGATTATTAAAGGTTGTTTTCTTACTATATTGGCTTTTTACATTTTCTTTTTTAAAGGAAAAACCCTTCAGAGTTCTGGACAGTGAGGACAAGGGTGAACATTGTTGCTTCACTGGAGACAGAAAGGGGAAAACCCACCCTTTTATTTAGTTTTAAAACAGAACTTTTGTTCAGTTTGGTGAAATTTCTACCTGGAATGATGGTACAAAATGTTAATATGTAAAAGTTTCTGTAAAGTGGAATAATCTGGAATAATATGTTAATATGGGGAGGGGGTTCCCTCTCTTAAGGACCAAGGAAGATGTATCTGATTTTGAAAAAAAATAAGACAAAATACGTGTGTTCTTGATGTGGTTTTGATGGTTGTAATTTTGTGACCTTGTATGCTGATAGGAACCCAAATCTGTAACTTGGTAGTAGCACTTGAAGCAATTTCTCCATTTATCACAGAAGAAAATGCACAAGGTAGAAGAAAATGCAGAAGGTAATAGTTGTTCTTTAGTCCTGACTGCAGGTGCACCAGGTGCCCTAAATTGGAAGCTATCCTTACATTAAATCCCAGCTCTTTGTTTTCAGAAGTCCTTTGCCAGTATTCACATTCATTAAAGAAACTGGTCTAAAGAGAACAACTGACCAAGTGAAAAGTGAATTAGATTGTTAACCAGTGACAAAGATGCACTAAGAAATTAAGAGGCAGCATCATCAAATTCATTATAACTGGAGTGCTCTCTGTGCAGCCTGTCTATGTAAATGTGGATATGTGCACTTTACCAATTAAAAGCATCTCTGACCCTTTCTTGAAGTCTTTGTACAAGCTCAGCAGTTGGAGACCCTGAGTACCCTCACCTGTGATGGTTTTACTGTTCTGCCTTCCAGACTCTCCTTGTGCTGTCCAGTACCACAAAAAGCTACTCAACAACCTGCAGTGCTTGAAATTATTAAGATGGAAATTGTCCTGGGATCTTACCAGGCATCCTCTCAATCTTGTTTTCATCTCTAATTAACTAAAGTAATGCAATATATTTGAGTATTCTGTAAACCTACTTGGTAAGGACTGCAGTGAATGCTTATCTGATATAAAGGATGTTCTTCAGTCACAATGGTGCTATTTGCATTTATGCTTTAAAAAAAAAAGAAAAAAAGGATAAACCATGTTATTCTTTGCCTACCTTGGTCCTTTGTTTCCGTGGTTTGAGAGCTGCTGATTTGGGCTGTGCAGGAAGGATGGGACAGTGGCAGGAACCAAGAAAGGAGAGGTGCCAGCCCAGGGGTGACATGGGGCAGTGGTGTTGGAGCAGCCCGTTGTTACTACAGGTTTTGAAAGCTGCCATTGCCTTGGAATGTTTCCCTGCAAACCAATTTGCTCATTTGTGAACACATAGGGATTTTCATTATTCAAAATTTAAAGCTTCTACCCCTGACAGAACTGGACATTAAATTAATGTAGAAACCTTTGCCTTAAACTGTGCTTCCAAGGCAGTGCAGCTGCCAGAGATGAGCCCTCATTTTCTTTTTAAAGATGCTCTCTGATTAAAATAAATACAGAAAAAAAGTCTTGTGTACTAGCCAGTGCCCATAAATTTTAATGGGAGTCAGTTCCCCATAAATTCCAAGAAAGGAATCAGAATGGTAACTTCCCCCTAATCAAGATAAATGCCCTGAACAAATATTTTCATCCCAATCACTTGGAGTAAAAGCTTTACTTGGAACAGAGCAGGATTATATATTTTAATGCTCTGTTCTCCCTGCTAAGGAAGGAGGATGCCAGAACTCAGTTTGCCACTTCAGAAAACACGAGTTTTGTTTTTTTTTTAATTTGTGCTACACCTAAATTAGGCCCTTCAGATGTGCTCCATCTTTTACTGAAACAAGGAAATATGAGCAAAGTTAAAATTATCCTAAGGGAAGATTTTTCACATGGATCCAAAGGCTTTGGAAGGCTGAAAAGAACAAGCCTGGTTTCATGTAACCAGTGACTGATAAGTCAAATGGTCTCCAGGTAGGAATTCTGGTGTTTCCAGTTCACAGTGGATTTTGTGGTGAAGACAACACCACTCAGTGATACTCATGGTGATTGCAGACCTATTTTGGATCATGCTTTTGTTTAATTGCCAAATCTCTGAAAATTTTGCCTATTTTGAGGGAAAAGACAGGCAAAATATCAGTCACCCTATAAATACTCTGTAACTCACCAGGGTACTGATAAAACATAGTGACAAGTGTATTTTCTGCCCATCATTCCCTTCTGGAAAAATCAGACATTTAGTGCAGGAATATAAAAATTATCTCTTGCCTTGAGGGAATGCCCCCCCAGCCATGAGCTGAGTTAGAAGGAAGAGCAGCTCTGGCCTGGTTGCAGAGAGAAAGGATGAAGAGCAGCTACTCAGAGTATCATTTAGAGGCAGGAAAAAGGGGAGTTAATGATTTCTACTCACAGTTGTCTCCTTGAGCACAGGCTGCCCAGTTCTGCAGTCACAGGCTGCAGCAGATAGTGGTGTTGGTTGGCCACAGTGACCAGCAGGAGAGGATGGCTGCCAAAGGATCAGGAATGCTCTTAATGCTGGATAAAAACATTGGGAAATTCAACTCAGCCTGGGTCTGCTCCCATAAAACGAATTAGGCACAAATAGCCCAATAAAAGCTTGAGAGCCTTAAATCAGATAAATCCAGTATTTAGGCTCTAGTCCTAACAACTGAAACGCTCCCTCCCTCCCCTGGAGCTCATTGCAAGGTTTGTTTGGGTCATAAATTGCTTCAGTGTCTGTGCTGGGTTTCCTTTCAGCAGTTTGCTGTGAGCTGTGGGGCTGTTCTACAACCCCACCTTGGCTGTCACTTTCCCAAAATAAGTTTTTGGGGTGGTTCAGGACAGGAGTTGTCACATATGAGTCACCTCCATTAGTGAAACATTCATGGGCACTCTTCAGTGTGGCCCAGCAGTGACTCCTATCTAGAATTAGACACAGAAAGGGTCTTTATCTAATGAGAGGCCTGAAGCATCCTGGTTCTGGGAATTACTCCCTCCAATTGCTTTCACAGGCAGGACAATGCAATAGTCCAATTAATTATTCAATATCCAGGGTGTGTAGGAAAATGCCTCTTAATATCAAAGGCAGACACTTCCATGCTTTATGTAACATTTTATCCCTCCTGTTTTACAACAAGGCTGACTTTAGGCTCTGTTCCACTTGATCAGCTCTTCAGTCAATCTCCAGGGTATATTTTTACAATGAAGTGATGCCTTCTGGTTTATGTAAGGCCAGGGGAACTGAGCAGCTCTTTGCTGTAGTGCTGTGCATCAGCCTGAACCAAAATCATATGTTCATAATTAAATGCCAGAGCTGGGATTTTTAGGGTGATCACAGTTGTTCAAAGCTTGGTCTGTGCTCTGAGATTCCCAGCCATGAGAACACCCAGCCATGCCCACAGAGGCACAGAGAGCACTGTGTGAATGTGGTATTATGGAAAGGATGAACTGAATGGAAAGTCATGTCAGCAAGAGGGCAACGCTGAGAATTCGAAGAAAACATCTTTTGCACAAAGATGACATTTTATATGAACTCTAAATGCAAAATCTGGATAACAAAACTACCATGACTCACCAAATCTGCCTTGTCAAAGTCAAACGAGCAGCACAGATGGTCCTGTTGCTGCAGTCCATGCCAGGGAACTGAAAGCAAACACAGATCAGGTCACACCAAACAGTCCTAATTTTTCTAAGGGAGCAGATTCAGAATATCTTTACATATACACACACATCCTCTGAAACCCAAAGTTCCCATGACCTCAGCTGAGGAGAAGCTGGAACTAAAAGACCCTCTAGTGATAAGTCAGTCCTAAATTGATGATGTTTTGTAGTTCAGCCCCCAGGATAAGGTTTATTACCAACAGCATGAGAAGTCTTCACTGGGGACAAGGTCTTGTCAAAGAAATGCCAGTTGTTTACCCCTGGACTGTTATAGGGCAATGATATTAATTTCTTTTCCAGAGATGATATTTTTTTTCTTGAATAAATATGCTGTGCCAGATTAGAGACACACTATATTTTCCTTTAGCAATAGTTTTATTCATCAATAAATATCTACTGTCTGTGGCTGATGTTTCTGGAGAAGTTCAGTGATAATTAATAATTAGATATGTGTGTAAGTACTAAGCAATGCTGGCCAACACTAAAGAATCTCATGAATTATTGTTAGGAAATAAATGTACCCTCAACATCATAATGCCTGAGAGCACTGACAATGGTCATTAGTGTTCATTACTGCTCAGGGCTAAACGTTGTCCTCACTCCTCTGTCCTAAGCTTTATGGACACCTAATTAAATATTGAATTGTGGGAAAGACTCCTATTTGTTACTAAAGCAGCCAAAAGCTGCCTCTTTACAGAGCTTTATGGAGTTTTCTCAGAAGCTGTGGTTGGGATTTCAGACTGAAAAAGAGCTGGATTAGCTTGCAGGAACCCTGTACTACACTGCAACAGAGGAGACAGGATGTCAGACTGAACCTTGAAGTTTATGACAGGTTTGTAATGTCCCAAATGTTGTTTTGGAACAAACAAACTAAAAAAATTATTTGAAAATTTAATTATTTTTTAAATTACTTCATTATAAAATTTATAAGGTTGTTACTACCAAATACACCATTCAAATAATAAATCTTAATCCAAGTTCCCGTGGAGAGCTCAATATCTGAAAAGTACTGCACAAAACACACAAATCTTGTACCTTCTTCACAGGTAACACCTGATCTCATGTTGTACAGGGGCACAGGAGAAATGTGGTCAAAAATAGAGCAATTTTTAGCAGATTTGAGGTTGAACCTTAGAGATGAGATTCTCCAAGCAAGACAGGACTATCTGTCTGGGGAAAACCTGGGCCTAAATCCACCTAGAATACAGTACTGCTAAGTAGGAAGGCAGCAGAGGGCAGATGACATGCAAAGGCTAACAAAACCACATTTTTTTTTTTATTTTTAATAGTAAAAACTGCATCCTGGAAAGAGAAAAAGCTCTTTGCTTGTGTTTTATTACCTGAAAATGCATTTTCTGATGGGTGGTGTCTGTCCAGCACAGGAACAGGAAACTCCATGTTATCATTTTTCTCATGTTTAATTCTCAGAAAAACCCTGGAAAAACAGTGGACCTCACATGGCTACAAGAAAGGAAGATCAAAAAGTTAAGAAAATATCCAGGCATTAAAATGCACAAGTCCTGACACGTCATCTCTGCTCCAGTTCCCATCTCCTGGCATATTTAGGGACCTTCTGGCTCGGATGTTTTCTTTGGGCCACTGTGTTTAACAGCCATCAGTGGACCACGAGCTCCTCAAATGTTTGTTTGGATCATTTTATACATTTGCCTCCCATGCCTTTTCCTGGGTAATGTGGTCAGTGATTCAGCTACACATTGTGAAAATCAGCCTCCTTGTGTGTGTTTTCTCCCTGCAGAGACAGCACATTCCAACCTGGTCACAGTTCCCAGTTTTTACCTCGTTGAGACACTGAAGTAAAGCTGAGATTGTACCAGAACGTAGTTTTGCTGTAACAAGGCTGTTATTTTGGAAAATCAGGATTCTCTCAGGGTTTAATCTCCTGCTGGTGAGACTGGACAGCTGGTCTCAAGCTAGTCTGAATTACTGATAAGGAACAGAATCAGCTATAAATTTTGGAACTCAAACATTAAAATGTTTTAAAGAAGCCTGGCAGCAAGAACAAGAATTGCTCAGTGTTTCCATGGTTTGTCACCTGGACCAGGCTGGCCTATTTACAGCAATCCCAGTTTCTGCTGGGAACGTTCAGAACACACAAAATCCCAAGAGCCTGGAGGCACAGACAGCCAAAATACACCAGTGAGGGCAGAGCTTCAGAATTAAACACCCTGTTTATGTTTCCATTAGATAAACACATTATCCATCAGTTCCAGTTCTCTCTTTATCTAGAATTTTGTTTTTCAAATACAAAATGCAAGAAGAAAAATCAAATGCATCTGCCCTGTCTCAGCCTTTGTGAACTGCACAGGTCACTCAGCTGCCTGACCACGTGTGTGATTGAAAATGAGGGACAGTATGTAAATAAATTATTTTGTGTCTAAATGACCCAAATTATCAGTGCTGAATTGCAGGCAGACCTGGACCTGTGTTAATGCCTTTATGTTCACTATCTCATACTTGCTCGAAGCTTTAGACATACAAAGGCAAAAGCCTTTGCAGCTTGAACTAAAGGGTTTATATTTTATATAATTTCTAGCACTGGGAAAGATTTTTTTACGTCCCTCTTATGCTGAATTAAAAATAGAATAATGTCACACTGCTTGGAACACAGATTCTATATTTGTCTTTGAAGCATTTCCCCAGCACACCAAAAAATAACATTTATTACCTACCAGAGCAGAGTCACGTTCTCCAGAGATCCTGCTGCCCTGTCTTGGAGACCATCATTGGGGGAATCAAAGCCACCAGCAATGGATTGTCCAAAATACTGGAGTCCTGAAGAAATTCCAGAGGTTTTTACTCTCTAAAACAGGGGGGGAAACATCAAAAAATAGAAGTCAGGATCTCTCCCCTGTCGTGGGGGAAATACACTTCTTTTTACCAGGCTGCTGTGGGGATGATTTTGTAACACCCCTGAGATGCAAAATACTGACACTTAACAGCCTGTAATGGAAAAGGCTGTTCTGGAGCAGCACCTGAAGCTCCTTTGCCTCACCAGACAGGTGAATAATTAGGAGTTAAGGAGGAGTGACACAAACCATCTGCAAATGTGTCACCCCAGTGAAATGTGCACGTCCTCCCTCCAGCCTCTTGCTACGAAAACAGCAGCTCTTCCCTCTCAGGGTGCCCTGCAGCCAGTTCCCAACAATGCACCTACCTGGGCAACAGAGCCCTTGATCTTGTCTTTATCATCTTTATTAAAGATGGAAGTGCTGCCAAAAGAGGAACGGTTTGAAAGCTGATCTTCAAGGGGAGCTCCAGCTGCAGTATCCTCATATCCATCCCCACTGGTGTCAACCCAAACCTTGCCAAGGGACAGGTCACCTGCACATTGAAGTGGCCTTTCAAGGTGAAAGAATGAGTCTGAAAAACACTGAAGACAGAAATCCTTTTACAGCAAATGTAGCATAACTCTTACATTGAAAAAAACCCCATAAAATACAGAACAAATCTTAGTGCACAGTCTTTTCTTAAATCAACAGCAGCTGAGGGGATCCCCAGCCTGTTCCACACAGAAACCATCCCGTGTGCTCCCCCTGTGACAGGAATAAACCACGAGAGGGTGCACGTTATTAGAATCCTGACATGCCCAGGCTGGGTTTTCTCCAACCATCCTGTGCGTGCCCTGAGCAACTTCCAGCAGTGCACCAAGGAGGGTTCCCTCCTGGTCTGCTGCTAAAGTTCACTTCTCATTCAAAATGACACAATTAACTTCTATCCTGGGTGTTGTGTAACAGATCCTGCAGCCAGGGCCACACAACACTTGTTTTCTCCACGTCCTGGGAAGCAAAGTTTCAGCAGCTCCCCAGCAACACGTGTGTTGCACAGAACACTGGGCAGGGCAAGGGCTGCACTAAAAACTTGTCTGTGTCCAGGCAAAAACCAGGATTTTACCACCCTGGGATAGGAGTACACCTTAAGTCCTGAATGGTTTTATTTCTTGTACCGAATAGTTTTATTTTTTTATTTCTCTTTCATTCCCCCGTGCCTCAGGCAGGAGCGCTGGCTGCAGCCCGCAGTCCTCTACCATACAGGGAGAGCACGTCCAGCGGGAGCACAAAGCAGGAATGTTTTATTTGTCACTGCTTAGGCACGGCTGGAAAATCCCCAACATGGAGTGTTTACGCTACCAGTGTTTTCACCTCTGTCTCCAGGCGATGGACGTAAACCCTCCCTTCTTCCCCCCATCAAACGGAGCTCCAGCAAGGAGAGGATCTGTCACCCCATCATGGCTCACATCAAGTGGGCAGAGCTCAGACCCTAAATAAGATCCAACCTGTGCTCCAGAAAAAGACAAGCAGCCTTTTCCCTGGAATTCTCTATATATAGCTCTGTAGGATGGGTGTCCTTTGCAGCAGAGTAAGGCAATTTTTAGAACAAAACACCACATATCTACTTATATGTGGATCATTTCCTATTATTTATTTTATTACAGCCATCCTCAGGGACAGATCCTGTAACCAGTTTAGCAGCAACGAAATCGTTATTCAACAGTTTGACAGTGGAAAAAGAACAACAAAGCTGACGACCTCCCTCCCCATGAACCATGAGAACAGAACATAAATACACCACACCCCAGTCAGGGAAATTTTTTTCCCAGTCTTTTTCCAAGTTTCGTGATTCCTTCAGGTACCTGCTGCAGAGGCAACACACTGCAGGCTGGAAGGGAGGAGCAGGTTGGCACAGGGCAGTGTTACCTGGCTTACAACTCCTGCAGCCTCTCCTGGACTGTGGAGTGGTTCCACCAGCTCCTGCAGGACCCTGGAGACACACCAGGTGCCTGCCCAGCACCAGAGCAGCAGCTGCAGCCCCCAGCTCACTGCAGGAGGCTTTTAGCAGAACTGGATCAGCGTTGTCCTTGCAGCCAAAGCTGCTGAGTGGTCACCAGGCCTCTCAGCAGCCACTGCTTCCCTCTCCTGACAAAGGACAGGGATCATTCCTGTCCTGGATGGACCAAGGTTTTACGCCAGAGGATTCCAAAAGAGCAAAATTATTTTATTTGCAACATGACTGAGTCCCTGACTTGTGTGTTGGGGATGTGAGCACCAGCAAAACCAAAGCTGTCAACTGGAAATGGATCTTCCTCCCAGTGAAATAGAGACGTGGCTCTCTTTACCCAGACAGTCTAAATTTTCCAAGAATTCTCAGAAAAGAGTGCAACAAATCACATGGACACTTTTCAGCTACCTCCAACTCTCATCCTCTAAGGACTCCCTGTGTTAGCATTTAACAACCATCCTCACAGTCCAGAAATGCTGTAACACTCCACATCTCACAAATCTGAACTGAAAAAATAAGATTATGTTAAAAGAGGAAGCAAAAAAACCACCCTTTGCACTCAGATTTAGTAACAGTTCTGTGCCAGCCACAGCCACATCTTTCTGAGCCTTTGCCTGCTCCTGCCAGGCTGAAGCAGATGTGAGGTTGCAAAGCAGAAGTTTTCTTTTAAAATGTCTTCCCCCCCCAACTTTATTTTTGTTTTAGTCCCAGAGCAACAAATAATGAAATTTTTTAAAGCCCAAAAGTGAGAGGCAGCCCCAGGAAGAGTCCAGCTGCAAAATGCACCAGCTGCAGCCCTTCAGACCCTGTGCAGCTTGTGGGACTTACAGAAAGCATCTGTTCTTTGTCGGGGCCCTTGGGCTGTCACATTTCCAAGGCTCCCTTTGCGAGCTCCAGAGGCAATGGAAAGTATGTTCAGTTGCAAGTGGGGTCATGAAGAGATGAAGAGAGAGGGAATCAACTGAGGCACGGATACACCTCCCCTTGCTGGCTCCAGCTTCAGAGCAGGCTTTGGAAAAACAGGGGGGGGAAAAATCCAACAGCAAAATAAAATGTGCAAAACATCTGAGGAACGGGAGAGTCTTGACTTCACCTCTGCCCCTGAGGAAAATGGCCCTGTGGGGGATCAGGAGCCACACAAACCAGACATGAAGTTTCTTTGAAGAAAATTGCACAGATAAGCTGTGAGGTCGATCACTGTGAGGTGGGAAGCACTTGGAGCCTCTGGAGAAGACACAGGGAGCAGTGGGCAGGCAAAGAGTGCCTGTGTGAAGTTTGGAAGCCAAAGGTCCACGTTCCTATCCCACCCTGCCAGGAGCCAAGCAACTCTGACCAAAGCACACAGGAGAGGGTTGGAGAATCCCTAACCCTGTGTGGAAAGCACTGGGAGCTGCTGGTGCCTTTCCTTCATGGCATGGCTGGGCCTGCAGAGTCTCTGTGGTTCATACACACAGAGCAGACAGAGGAGAGAAACTGCAGCTGTTCCTTCACTGGTAACTGTGAAAGGTTCCTGCTTTGCCAGAGCCCTGCAAACCCTCCCCATCTGCCCAGGAAGGGGTTCACATGCAGGTGGGTTCTCCTGTCACAAGAGGTAGAAGGGAGAGGACAGTTCATCTGTTCATGATTTCTTGTGTAAATGACCAAAGTGTTTCCTGACAAAATATTATGATCTATTAAGTGTGGATCCCAAAATCCTGCTGGGCCTTCAAAGCTATGACCCAGCTTGTAAGTCCTTCCTCTTGCCAGGAACTGCAGACATCCCACGAAACAAATCCCAGCCAGCCTTCCTGTCTGTAACAGGACCAGACCGGGAAGTGGTTCAGCTGGTGAAACCAAAGGGGAGCCTCGTGCACTGGGAGGCTACTGATGATAATCTCCCCAGTGCTGACTCATCCTCACTGCAGAGAGGTGGCAACTCCTCAAAAATCCCCTTTTTTCCATAGCACATCAAAGAGCTGGACAGCAGCCTCCCACCAACTGGATGTGTCTGTTTGCTGCACAGGCCTCTCCCTGCCCATCATCCTTCATCCATGAGCTCAGGAGGCCTGGGACTGGGGGGCTGTGGTGGGACTGGGGAGCACAGGGAATGCCAAGCCCTGTTTCACAGCAGAACATTCTTGATGCAGATCAGAAGACAAAGGTGCACTGCAAGCTTAAAGAAGGGATGTAAAGAGAAGGAGGTTGAGGGAATGGCTGAAGAGGCAGGTTATGCTGGAAGCAAGCTGTCACAGCCCACAGCTTTCTAAAACTACCAGGAAGCAAGATTTCTCTTGTGTTATTTATCAGGACTCCAGACAGGGATGGCAAATCTGATTCTGCATTCTCTGAGATTCTCAAAGTCTCCCTACCACAGCAAAGCACCAAGCACAGCAGTAGATTTATCATATGCCAGATGATCCTTTTGTGCAGTGTGAGCACCTTGCCAAATCTTGGGAACACTTAGGACAAAGCCATAGATGGGAAAAGCAGCTGAAGGCTTCACAAAGCAAGAAAACAACAGGAGCTGGAGAGAGAAAAGTCAGTTAGCACTCAGAGCCCCAGTGGGGTGAAGCTGCAGGGGAATTGCCCAGCACAGGGGAAGAGCCCATTTAAATGCAGGAGGAAGTTTTAAAGCAATGCTTCTGCTGCCAGTCACATGCAGGCAGTGAGGATTAGGATGGTTGTCTCCAAAAGACAAGCCTCCAAGCCTCCTTCAGAGTAGAAATGAGGCAGAGATCTCGAGTTGCATAGTTTATCTCACTGAAGGGAAGGCCAACATCCAGAGTCTGCAGCTTTCCTGGGGGTATCACTATTCCCTGCATGGAAGGTTCATCCAGTGCAGCATCAGCTGCTCAATGCTCAGATGTGGCTGCACAAACTGACAGGAGGTCATGAAAAACAAGTTAACTGGCACAGCAGTGAGGGCAGCACAGCACTGGGGGAAATGTCATCAGGAATTAGAGAAGGCCTTACAGTCCACACTGATCAAACCTTCTCCTGCTTTTTGAGAAAGACTGAAACACTAAAAATATATCCAAGGATGAATATTTTCAATGAAGCAAACTTGCTATATTGACAGTTTACAGAAATATCACATTATTATATTTAAATATAGTGAAAAGTGAGACAGCTCATTTTTATCTCTTTTCCACAGAGCTTAGGCTGCCCCTCCTGCCTGGGGCAGGGTGCACGTCACAGAAAGCAATGAGGTCCTTGCAAACATTTGCAGCAAGACAGGATGCCAAGACTGCCAAGACTGACAGGAAGTGTCAACCACACAGTAAGTTTTGGCCCATCAGTCTCTCAGAGCCACAAGCAGGATTCTGCTGCTGCTTATTACAGAGACAGAGCAACCTGTGAGAGACAGATGTCTCCAAAATTCACCGTGTGAACTTACAGGTCTGGGAAATCCACATCAGCTTTTGTGCTTTTAAGCAAACGTGCACATTGTGCAAAGGATTTCATTCCAATACTGTAAAATGGGGATTCTGATGTGGACTGACCACGGAGCACTGCAGGTGCTGCCACAGACACTCAGAGCAGCTCTTGCTGACTGCACACCGAGTATTTGCCCGCTCGTGCCTCACACCAGCAGCACTTTGCACAGAAGCCAACTCCACCCTGAGCAACTTTTTATGACTCTACAACATTTTTTATTCCAAAGCACTTCAGTTCAGTCTCTTGTGGCAAAAGAATAAGTCGACCCACTCTTTTCTAGGTCACTGCATCAGCATTATTCCTGTACAGCTCAGGGAGCACTGCCTTCCCAGAGACCACTCCCCACTGCCCCAGGAGCTCGCTCTTGCTCTTGTATCTTTAGACATAGCAGTAAGAAAGTGTCAGGCAGAGAAAGTTGAGTAAAAATAGTTTCTTCAAAGGAAATTAATGATTAAAGTGCATAAAAGTATTTAAAGCCACAGGCTGAACCACAGTCCTCGACAAAATGCACTTTAATACTGATAATGCCTTCAATTCTTCCAGCTGCTATAGGAAGAACTACTCCTTTGGAGATGGGAGCAAGGTTGCAACTCAGAAAACCTGTTAAAGATCTCTGGTTTGTCCCTGCAAAGGCATCATCTCTGTTGCTGATGGCTGGGGCTGCAGGAGTGACTGCTCCTCTGAGGCAGCTGATCTCGGAGGTTTCTGTGGTTCCCGTTTCCACGATCTTGTCTCTGCAGCAGGAGACACAGGAACGGCCCTTCATCACCAGGAAGCTGACAAAGGGACCCAGTTTAGAAGGGTGCAGGTTTAGGGAACACCCAGCACACACCACATAATGTTTTAAGCACTGCAACCTCCCCAGTCCTAGAAAACTGGCATCTAGGAAGAACCCGCACTGCAAGGGCAGGAGGTTGTGTTCAAATCCAAGCTCTGCCAGGCTGAACAAAATATTTCCAGAGAAAGTAACAGCTCTCTGTTCGACACAGAATTTCATTCCCAGAATGATCTCAGGCAGAATTTGACCAAGTTGTCAGTGTTAATGCCCAGACTCATGTTCTAAAAGCCCTGTGATTTTAACACCTGCAGTATGAGTGGGCCTAAATTTTACCACTTCTGTAAAAAAAGCAGTGTTCCCCGCCCATTTCTACCAGAGGTAAGGAGGAATGGCATCTCCTTTATTCTCACTGTTTGTTCCCAAACCCTGAACAGATCCATACCTACACTAAATCTTTATTTTCTCAGCTCACAAGTGGTACTGTGAGAAAGCAATTTCATAAGCCAGTTGGCCAGTCTAAAAGTCTCCATTAACAAAGACATAATAACTTGCCAAGAGTAGTTGCTGAGCAGGAAGCTAAAAGGGTACTGAAGACCTTTCTTCACGGTTTAATTTACCTTCTGGATTTATTTCTGAATCACTGGTGTTTCCAGGGTCTTCCTTCAGAACTCCCACATCCTTTGCCCAATCTGTCCATTTAATTTCCTCTACTCTGGAGAGACAAAATGCAACAGACACTGATGCATGGAGCACAGCATTTCAACCCAGATCTCACAGTTCCAACCCAGCATCCCAACCCAGCTCATCCTGCCAATACAATCCTGATGGTTTGGCTGCAGCAGCAGCACCTTACAGAGCTCTTCTTTGAGTACATCTTCTGTAGCCTAAGCTCCATGAAGTAAAACATCTTCTCTCACTGCATGTTGTAGGTTGTTTGTTTTAAAATGCTCCAGTTCCTCCAGTTCAGATTCTTAATACAAAGGTGACAGTGCTGGCAGCTCATTTTAGTTCTCAAACTTCCAGGCTGGCAATCACCAACCAATCTGCATGGACCCAGGAATATGTGGTTGAGTCACTGCTGAGTCAGTGCTGAAATTTTCTGTGGCTGTTCAGGGTCACCAGGCTGTGAATTATGGGATCCCACTGCCTGCTAGGCTGGAGTGTAAAGGATATATCTGTCTTACCTGAAACACCACCTCTCATCTTTCTTATTGAGCCCCACTGACATGAAGCAGCCAGATCTCCTCTTCCCACCCTGGCGCCACAGCCAGGCCTTCTCTATTTCTAGAATAGCAATAGCCCTCTGGAAGAAGAAATCCATGTCAGAGAGAAATCAGGGAATTTACAGAGTCCAGCCCTTCTTTTCAATCAAATCTCCCCCAATCAGCAACTACTTTGACTTAGGGAATCACTTTGGAACCCAATCCCAAAGTGCTCCTTCACTTAGTGGTACCAGCCAGTTACTCTCTCGAGTTCCTTGTGCACGTGGATCATGCAAAGAGCAAGAGTTGTAAATACATCTAAAAATGATGTCAGGATGTACCACCAGAGTGACAAATTTATATAAAAGACTTATGTAAAGGTTTAGGACAAAAAGACAGGCACTGCCATCTCTGATTTTGTGGGACTCGAGCAGAACTTTGGGCCTCACCTGCAGCTTCCAGACGCTCTTGCTGTAACCAGAAATGTCTGTGACTGTCTCGCTCATGAGGGCGATCAGCATGTTGAGCAGAAGGATGTAAGTGAGGATCACAAAGAGCAGCAGCAGGAGCATGACAAAATATCTGAATCTGGCATGTTCGTGGAAATCCAGGTCACCCATCCCAATGGTGATCTTGAAGAGCTCCAGGGAGACGCTGAGCAGCCCCCCGTACATGGCGTGGCTCCCAGTGCTCTCCAGGTGAGCCAGGGACTTGTTCTGGGAGACTGAGGGAGCGTCGCCCATCAGAGTGACCAGAGCTGTGAGAAAAACAGAATTCAGGTTCTCCTCAGAGAAACCCACTTCTTGCAGCCCAGCCCACACCGTAACGCTGAGCGAGGGCTCACCCGCAGCAAAGCCGAAGAGGAAGATCATGTAAACCAAGAGGAAACGCAGCAGATCCCTCATGATGGTCTGAAACACAAATCAGGAGGAAGTGCTGTTCTTTATCTTGCATGAAATCACCAGGATGATCCCCTCTTCTCACACATCATAACCAACCCCCAGGAACAATACTGAAAGCAAGTTGGAAAGTGCTTCTATCCAGTTTAAGAAACTACTCATAGATGTTAAAGTAATTCCTCAGGTAAGTAACACCATTGGTAGCTTAATCTGACAGTACTATATGGACTTATTTATTGTTATGTTTGTATGAAGAGGTTCTTTGAAACAAATCAATATCCTGTCAGTTCCCCAGTACGGTTGTTTCCAAATTATTGCAACACACACATCCCTCTCTCTCCCATCTCCATTGGGTTTGCACAAGCAGGGATCAGGATTCTTCCCTGGCACCTCATTTCACCTCTGCTTTGCCTTTCTAGTCCTGTAGACCCGGGAAAACTTCCCAGGCCAAGTCTAACAGTTCCAGGGAACTCACACCAGTTTTCCCTGCTAGTTTTGAGTTGTTTTGTGACAAACAGGTGTCAGCTGCTGTCACCTGCCCTATTCAATGAGAGCAGACCAGTGGCTTCCTGCAGTTGTACTTGAAGACACTGATCTAATCTCCTGCAATATCTGTACTTCCACAGTCAGCACATCAACTCCATTTATGGTTTTCATGGTGCTGAGAGGAGGAAAGCCATCACAGGACTCCTGTTAGTTGCTCACACCCAAAAGCTTTTCATGCAGAGGTTTTCCCCCCAGGCACTGACCTTCTGTATCATGACACTGTAGATCCCAGTGCGCTGGAAGCCCCGGGTGTAATAGAGAGTGTTCACCCACCCCAAAAGCAGGGAGAACACCATCACTGCCACATAGTTTTCTGAGCTGGCACCATACAGGACTGCTGACAGCAGCAATGAGAAAGCCTGGATGAAGCTGGAGAAAAGCAGAATGACACAGTGACTCTCCTCAACAGATCTGATCTCTTCCCATTGCAGATCTGTTCTGTTTTTCAATGAAAAGCAAATTTTAGGAGGCTACAAGGAGCATACAAATGGCAGATAATCAGACAGAGTTTATATGGAATCAGAGAATGGTTTGGGTTGGAAGGGACTTTAAGGATCATCTAGTTCCAGACCTACAAATTGCTACAGTTTTGTTATAAACTGGTTAATCTCCCAGTGTGGAAACTCTGAACTGCTTGATGTAACTCCTATAACTGATATTAAATGGGAAAAAAAAGGTAATACTTAGAACACAGGCCCACATCCAGGCACACACATGCATTGATGCACATTCCTCCTCAGAAAACTTGGAAGTTCTTTTCCTTTCAACTAATTCTGAGCCACAGTGACAGTGTGATTGAGAACTTGAGCTCTTTTTCTGACACATATATGTTCTCTAACTGTGGAATAACTGAGGGTCTGACCTTCACAGACAGACCCTGCCCAGGAAACTCCGTCACAACAAAGGGTTAGGACAAGAGGTAGAAGTGAGCAGGGATGGGAAGAGACAGTGGCAGAGGATCAATGTTTCCTGCTCACCACCTCTCTAGCAACGTTAGAGACACACAGCAGAGAACCAATTCCACCAAACTTTCACTGTGCAAAACCCCTGCAGGGACGTACATCAGGATCTCGATGCAGCTGTCAGAGCACATGGTCTTCAGGGACTGGCGTCTCCTCCTCAAGTACAGACTCTGGGAGAGAAAAATCAATGGGAGCCATTCATCAAAACCAGAGCTGGTTAGAGAGTGATCACACACAGCCTATGGCTCGGGGGAAAGCTTTGCTCCGTGAGCTCCTCTTCATGCTTTCATCTCCAAGATCCCAAATTTCAGTTAGTCATACTTCTAAGATGAAAAAAGGCCTTACTTATAAAGGGCAAGGATAAACAAGAGCTGAATCATGGCTCAGCCCCATGTCCTTATTAATAGACTGCATTAAATGCCAGGGATGCATTTTAATACCATAAATCATAGAAGTCTCTCAGAATTATTTGCTGTTGTCAAACCATGATTCCTCTTGCCCAGCAACCTGGCTTGTGCCACCCCTGTCACTGCTAGATCCCACTGACACTGCATGTCCCAGAGCAGAATTCCCTCCTGCCATCCACTCCTGCACATCCTGATGTGAGGAGAACTGAATCTGCTGCCTCCATGTCAGTGACAGTTCCTTTTTTTTTTTTTTGCTTTCTTACAATGAAACTAGACCAGAGACCCCCATACCTGAGCGAAGATCAGATAAATGCCTCCTAGCAAGATAATGATCAGTCCAGAGACCCACAGGAAGCCTCCAGCTGTGAATTCCACTGGAAATGAAGGCTGCAAGATAAAAACAAAACCACCCAAACTTGTGAATACAGGCAGAGGCAGTGATGATAACCACACACAACCTTTTAAAGTCTGCTCCATCCATCCAGGCCTTTCCAGATAAAAGAGTGGACCCACCTTTACCCGTAAGGGCTGATAGTAGGCTATGGCTGTAAAGATGATCATGAATGACAAGTACGAGACAAAACTGAAGTAGAATCTCTTGGAAGCAAAAGTTTCCCATTTTTGCTGAAGCAGTTTGTTCAGTGGCTCCAAAACCACCATCTTGTACCGGTTCTATGGGGAAACAAACCAAGCAAAAAAGGACCTGTGTGTCAACAGCAGTGAAAACTCAGCAGAGGATTGTCTTTTTCAGTGTCGGAGCTCAGTGGCTCCAGTTGGGGAATCACTAAGGGTTTATTCAGTCAGGCCTTGCAGTATGAAGGAAATCAACCATCCCATAAGAAGATACTTGGTTTGGCTTTATCAAGGTATTTGGACATGCCCAGACTTAGGATAACCAAAGGATCAAAAATTTCTCTCAAATTATAGGGATCAGAGGCAGGCCAAGCAGACTCTAAATAATGAAATCTGCAAACCTTCCCATCATGCATTTCTTTCTCAGAAAAATTACCATCAGGAACACCACATTAACTCAAAGTGATTTGCACAATTACACAGCAACGCCGTCGAAGGACAGCGCGAAGGTGCTGCTGTGTGACCTCCAGCGAAGGCCTCACCGGGGTGTCGCTGCTGTAGGCCAGGATCTCCAGCACAGAGTTCTCCTCGAAGCTGTCCAAGGAGGACAGGTCATAGAGGGACACGTGGATGGGGCCGTAGGTCCACTCCGTGAACTTGCGGGACAGGTGCCGGTACACGGGGTCCTTGATCTCCCTCTGGATGATGTGCCTGAAGATCTGAAGAGAAACCAGGGGCACAGGAAAACATGCATGTGATGAAGGTGCAGAAGGACAGAGCTGTACCCAAACCACCTTCCCCCAGTACACCTGGATTTGTGCCCTACAAGCCTGGACACACCAGAGACCAGGATTTGGCTAAAAGCAGGCAACGAACTACATCTTGTATCTGCTCTCCCAGGAGTAGAACCAGATTCAGTCCAGACCAGCTGTCCTGGGTGGGACAGAGAGCAGCAGCCAGCTGAGGCTCTGCAGGACACTGGGTGACCTGGAGGTGACCTCCTTGACCCCTGTCAGCAGCGTTACCACAGGTTGGGTGCAAGATGCTCCTCCCTCAAACCCCACTGCTGCACTGAGGGTGCACGTTACACTCTCCCTTGTTCCTCATCAACCCCAGGGATTCCCTCTGGTTGTCTTTACCTCCACTTTGCCTGTCTTGGCAGCGAGCTGCAGAGGATTTAACCCATCATAATTCACTATCTCCTCCAGTTTACACGTTGGGTCAAGCTTCACACCTGCCTTCAGGATCTCAACATACGTTGTGCTCACAAACTTGGTGTTCTCCTCAGTGTCATCTGCAATCATCACCAGGGCATGGAGGACTGTGTTGCCCTGTGTGTCCTGCTCCTGGAGCCTGGCTTTCTGGTGGGGATTGTTTAGGAGATAGTCCACCACATCAAGTTGGTTGGTACAAGCAGCCAAGGAGAGGGGAAGTTCACCTGAAGAGATCAGGACACAGTATTTGGAGACAAAGCAGAAAGGGGCAAAAAAGAATTAAATTTTGAAAAAAAGCAATTCTAGGAAAATATATTGAGCCTGGAGTTTTATCACTGGAACACAGAACAAGTTTTTTCTCAGTGTCTCTAGATTCAGAAAGTGTTTTGCAGTAAACAATTACTCTTTTTTTCTGGGGGCAGCTGAAACACTTTCCCAGACCTCTAATTTGGCTGACCTAACCAAGTATTGGTCTCTATCTGAAACCCCTCAGGTGGGATTAAATACATAAAACCAAAGATGATGGCAAATACTAACTGGACACCCCAGATGTGAAAGGATCCTGCCATTCAAGTAAGTCAAGGCCTTGATTAAAGGACACTGGAGATGGCAACTCATGCACAGATGGGCAAACCCAACTAGAATTAATTAGTGATGTCACATACAGTAGGGCAATAAGGAAAGGGAAGGAACATGTTGCACACTGACTCACCAAAATAAAAGTAAACTCCTTCTTTCTTCTTCCTGAAGAATTCCCCATAGGCTCTGGCATGGACATCAGCTCCATTCTCTACCAGCAGCTTCACTAAAGGGAGGCTCCTTTTCTCTATGGCAATGTGCAGTGCTGTCTGGCCTGAGGAAACAGCAAAACCTGTCACCCTGTGCCCCTCTCAGAGGGGACAGGACAGGACTTGAGCAAAAGCTGCATTTTCTGCACAGCAACTGCAGCCCCAGAGCTGGGCAGGGCTGGGGGGCAGCTCAGGACTTCCAACAATAGTCCTTGGGATATTGCAGGCTCTGAGGCAGAAGACAAGCCTCAAAACTATCCAAAATTCAACACAAGACCAGGCAATTACCCCTGCCTGGTACTGAGATCCCAAGCAGCCACGAGAAGATTAAGACAACCATACTTGTACATGACCGTGCTGCACATTTGCTATTGAAAGCACAACCCAAACAGCAGAACTCATTTAAAAAATGATATATTATTTCTTTCTCATTTTTAGAATTGCTTTTTATGCTTTCCCAAGCAAATCCTCTCATTTCTTGGGTTATTAAACATGTACCATTTCTGTTTTACAGACCAAGAATGAAGTTGGCAGCAGGGTATAATTCAAGGCCAAAAAGATGCAGCAGCAGAATCAGAAAACAAAAGGTGAGTAGGCTGTTGCTGTAACTGCACCATAACTCTGGATCTGCAGTGCTGAATAAGCTCCAGTTCCCCTCCTTTTCCTTGTGCCTGCACATCTCACCTGTCTAATGGGGAAGCTGCTCTGCCACAGCACCACAACAGAAACCTTACCTCTGTAGTAGCAGTCAGAGCATGACACATTGACAAGTGGCCTGGGATTCCGTGTCTTTTGGTCTATTTGCAGCAAGACTGCTATTGTGTCATTCTTTCCATTTTTTAAGTTCAGCAGGGCTTTCATTAAGCAGGTCTTCCCAGTCTTTGCATCTGGTAGAAAGAGAGTATTGAATGGGTTGTGTGTGTACTTTGCACACAGCTGTATTACTTGATTCAGAACTTAAATTGCTCTGTAGGACCAAAGACAATCATTATTTTAAAGGTTTTTATTTAAAGGTTTTTATCAGTATTTTTAGTCTGCACTAGAGGCAAAA
This sequence comes from Manacus candei, assembly GCF_025592945.1. Taxonomy (NCBI): domain Eukaryota; kingdom Metazoa; phylum Chordata; class Aves; order Passeriformes; family Pipridae; genus Manacus; species Manacus candei. The sequence continues at coordinate 8,283,055 of NW_026138124.1, read as the reverse complement.
ACCTTAGTATATATTTAATTAATGGCCTTCTCCATCCTCAGGTGAACATTAGAAAACAAAAGAAAGGACAGAGGGCTGGACAAAGCAAATAACCATGAGCAGATTCCCCTGCTAAGCCTGTTCATGGAATACTGAGCAGGAATCTACCTGTGTATTCCGAATCCGTGAGAAACTTGGAGGTTCTCCTTAAGTACTCGAACAAACCATCCAGTGCCTCGGGGGTGCCCCTGGTGACTGCGCTGAACAGACGGTCCCTGTCAAAGCGATTTGGGTCCTTTGGGCTGTAGGAAAAGTGCCAAGTGTTAGGAAGTTCTGGAGAGCATAGACAGGGGCGTGCCCTGAGTCCTAGTGGGACAGTGTAGGAAAGGAGGGAGGGAGGAAAGTTTGTCAGGAAAAAAAAAAAAAAAAAAAAAGTATTTTATTTTTGAGTCGAGGGAAAAACAGAGACTGTTATTTCCCAGAATTCTCTTAAGTGGCTGCTCTTTCCATCAGTTGGAGCTCTTCCCAGATCCAGTCTGATGTGCAACCCTGGCACGCATCCAGAGCACAAAGAGAAGCCCAAGATAGCTGCAGGACCAGAGTCAGGCCCATCACATGGTGGAAGCACTCTGTGAGCTGCTTTACATCCCTCCCTGGCAAGAACAGCTCAGCTGGACAGAGCTCCATGAGAAGCTGCTCTGACACCCAACGTGGCTTATTTGTGTTAGCTCAGATCTACCCAAAATACACCTCAACACGTGGGCACCTTCCTGGGGCAGCAGCAGAGGCCTAATAGACCCCCTTTCTGCTTTTAATGCCCTCCTACCAGATGCCTGCAATATTCCTACATTGCCACTTTTAGTTTAGACTTGGTAAAGTCTATAGGCCCCTATAGAGGGCAGGGATCAGTAGAGATCACCCAGATCACCCCCTTCAAACACCCAACAGTTACTCACTTGCTGACGAGTCCTGGCCGATAATTCAGATTAACCTTGATTTTAGGAGCAAAATCACTGCTCTCCTTCTGGTAAGGTGTCTCCAAGGGTCGTGGCTCTCCTTTCTTTCCAGGTCCGGATCTTTCTTCCTTTTTACTGGGTGCAGGTTTATCTTCCTGGACACTGTCATCGGTTTCTAGCAATCCTATGAACCTGTTCCTCTGCCCCGGGCCCGGCTGCCCGTTGGTGAAGTTATCCATTTCTAGGAGAGATGGTCTTGCAGGTCAACAAAGATGTTCCCTGCTGGGGGACTAAACCTGTGAGGGAGGGGGAGAATCATTAACAGTTTGATCACAAACCCAGAATGTGTTCAGTGTGACACAGAGGAAAGCAAGTGCCCAGGTCCAGTGTTCTACAGTTGACTGTGGGTCCCTTGAGAGGGAGATTCAGTAAAACTCTGCACAGCAGCAGTATTTGAATAAAGGATCAGGGTCTTGAACAGAGTTCCACTGGAGAAGTTCAAAAGCAGCTCACGAAATACAGGCTGCAAACTTGTCTGCAGCACATCTGAACCCCCTTGGTGAGATGACCTCACCTGTTGGCAGCAGCACAGGTCCCTTACATAAAAGGCAAGGAAAGTGGCTCTTTAGGAGACTGTGATCATTGTTCTTGTCTCAGTGCAACCAACACAGGCTGGTCACCAAGTCGCCAAAATGATAAGATTCACTGTAGGCCTTCTTTGGAACAGTGATAAGTTTGTTCATGTTCCCCATTGAGGAGCATTACACTATTTATACAGGGAAAACACGTGCACAAATTGTATTTCCCTCATGCATCCTGACATTTCATCCTGGGGCAAAATGAGTGGGGTCTCCCCCAATATTTGGAGCTGTTGGCTCTCCATGAGAACACAGGCTCTGAACTCCCAGCTCCACGGCACAGGCAAACACACTGCCCAGCTGCCCTGGGGACACTCCCAGCCCTGGGAGCCTGCACAGAGCACAGCTTGACCCAAACCCGCTGCACAGAGAGGACCAGTCTTAGCAGAGCACCCAGCCAGCCCCCTTCTCTCATCTAATACATCCTGAACTCCTTTCTGACTCTTTTAAGACATCTCTTCGCATATATCTGGATATATCTCAGACCACACCCAACACACACTGTCTGAAGTCAATGTGACTGCAGATTCACACAGTTTGCAATTAAACATCCACAATGACCAACCTGCAGCGGAGCTTTTGTTAATAACTCTGTCTCCTTCCCATGCACTCCCTCCAAATGGTTAACAGGTTTTCTCTGAGGAGAAATCTCCCTTGCTGGGACTACAGCCAGACTCCATAGCCTGTACCAGCAAAGAGGTAAATGGACACAGCATAAGCAATTTGGCTTAGATCAGGGTGTGCAAAAACACAGTTCTTAGGCAGAAAACAGCCACAAAGCATCTTTATGCGGCTCACAGCAAGAAATCCAAGGGCTGATTTCAAGACAAACGTTTATGATAATTCAGACATTCAGTTTAGTCTGCGCTCTAATGACAAACATTCCTCTCCACTCACAGGCAAACACCCCATAATGCTGTTGCAGACTCACTTCCTTCCCCAGAACACTTACAGGTACGTTTGCTGATCCTTCAGAGGGCTATTTGTACTTCCATAATAGTTTACTTGTGCTTTTCTGTCTTCCTTTCCCCCACATCATTTCTCAGCTGCAGTTTCCATCTCTCTGCAGCGCTCGGGAGAGTTATTTATTGTCAGTCTTGCACAGGCAGACCAGCTGGTTTAAAAGCAAGAGCAAAATGGTCCCGTAAAAAGGACCCTACACCCACTTGGTGTGTCCCTGGGAAACACAGGGAGCACTCTCTGCTTGCCAGCTCAGCTTCCACTTCTCCACTCAAGAACTGAGTTATTTCTTTCTGAGACCCCACCAAGCCGTTTTGAGAAGTGCAGCACCAAGCCCTGCTGTCAGAACAGGAAGAGCACAGCACTTACCCCAAGTTGTTGCAAGCTCCACCCAAGAACAGATCTGACAAGGAGTCCCAACAGAGCCTTCAGAGGGTAAATGATCTCTCAGTAGAAACCAAGTCCAATACCAACAGGTGTTAATAAGCATGAAAGCAGACCCAAAATTATTCACATCCATGGGTGAGAGTCCTCCTCTTCTGCAGAGAAGACCATGTTCATATTAGCAGTCTGCTAATGGCACAGCGTTGAACTCCTGGCTGGTGATGGTCCATGAGAGAATCCAAGGAATAGTCACAGATTCCTGTTATTTACTCAACTGTATGGCTTTTTGCAAAGTGAAGGAGGGCTTGCACAGGAAATGACTAGAGAGATTTCTCAGTAAAAGAGAGAGCCAATGAGTGCAGTGCTCTTATATGGGAAAGCTGCCTGGCTATTGCAAATTCAGAATGCTTAACCCCTGCCTGCACATATAGAGCCAATGCCTCGTGGCTCCCAACCACAGCCCTCTCACAGCTCAGGGGACGAGGTGGATTTGCCCCTGGCAGTGCCAGAGCCTATGGTGCAGTTGTGAGGTTTGCCACAGGCTCCCTCAGTCAGCCCCAGGACAAGCAAAAGTGCCTGGAAACAGCTGAGCTCAACTGTTCCCGTGGGAAGCCAGATCTCCTCACACAACTTCACACCCCCCAGTTACGAGGCAGCATAAACTGGGTAAATGTGACCCTACAAAATCAGCTGCTCATCACGAGCACAGGGAACTGCACAAAGCAGCCCCAGTTCAGAAACACTCAGGCCACTGGCTACTTAATTTGCCTCTTGTGCCCATTTCTTAATGGGCTGGTTCTCCAAAGGTGTGCAAATCTTGGAGAGGCTTCTCCTGGGAGCACGGACTGGCCACCCCTACAACTGACTGTTCTTGGGACCATGCACACACCCCAGTACTGCTTCACTTACCACTCACAAAACAGGACCCCTGAGAGACAGAGGACATCAACCCACACCACGTGTTTTAGTTCTTTCTCTCCCTCTCTGAAAAGCCCCGAGGAGGCAGCAAGATCATTTCCCACAGCACCAGCACAGGATGGCATCCAGCACCCACTGCCTCAACAGCCTTCCCCAGAGGATGCTGCTGCAAGGATTCTCACCTGTACTCTTGATGCTTTACAAAGCCATTTATGTGGTCTAGAGCCCAGCTAGAGAATCTCATTAACCAACAAAATGGTAAAAAGCTCTTCTAATCCACACCTTGACAGCAGGGGCATGTTCTAGGGTAAATCCCAAGAGTTTAGTTAACCACTGGTCCTAAAACATCGAGAAGGGGTGTCAGATCATGACACACTGAACTCTGGCTGGGGCTTTCTTCTTCCAGACCCACCACGAGCCAAATGAGAGCCTAAAGCAACCCCCATCCCACAGGACTGCAGGATGCTGTGACGCTTCCTGGAATGTGGTCGTCACCCACAGAAACATTCCCAGATGGCTTCAACTTTGAGTCAGATGCAGGCTGTGAGATGACCTTCCTATAAATACATCCATTAAATGCCAGGGTGCCTTTTCCTCCTCATGGTCTTGCATGAGATTACAAGCTTATTTCTCAGATTCCTCTGTTTCAAAATGAAGCTGATCCAGGAACAACACAAAGCTGCTTCTTCTTTCCATGATGATTTCTTCATGATTCATTAAGACCCACAGAACAGCCTACAAAGAACAAACAGATAAATCCAAGACAAGATCTCGTCTCTCTTACCCCTTTCTCATTCCAGACTTGCACTGATTTAGCTCAGTTTGCTTTAGTTGTGTTACATCTAATTTACTGTGGTATCAACAGAGATTCAGGCCCAGGAGTTTAGCTCAGACTAATGGGTTTAAATCCTCCTGGGCTTGTCCCCCAGCTTTCATTGGAGGCATCCCACCGTTGCAGCCAAGGAATGAAATCAGCCCACAAAAGTGCATTACAGCAGAGCTCTCTCTGCACATCTGGTTTTAATAACTCACATGGAGGGAGGAGAATGTGCAATTTGCTGGGAAAGGAATCGCTGCCAGCTGAGAGGTCACCACAGCCAGACAGATCCATGGAGCTGCTGGGGAGCTCAGGAACACTGGGATGGGCACACACACACACACACACACACAGACACCTGGGGATGTGCACACACATGTGCTCAGAGGAAACACTTGCACTTCCATTTGAGAGAAGGGAGAAGTAAAGCAGAAAGAAATCACAAAATCTGCCCAACTGTGTCCTTGGCAGTGACAGCATCCGAGGTTGGTGATGGGGCTGTGTCACTGCTGAGTTGGTGATGATGCTCAACAAGCATCTGGCCACCAAAATCCAAAATCCTGAGAGCTGTGAGGACTCAGGAGGAAGCCATACAGAGCAGCATGCAGGGAGAATAAAAGCAGCAATTTAATTTCACCTGTCTGCCAGTGTGAATTTTACTAAAGCAGCATGTGATCCTCTTGCTTTTTGAGGCTTTTATGTGTGGGAGCAAGAAGGAATTCCACAGTTGGTCAGTACTTATTTTACTGAGGAAAATGTGTCTGTTGGTGCTGAGTTCCTCCTGACAAGAGAGACATGTTCTGTAAAAGCCTTCAATCTGGGAAGAGAGAAGTCAAACTCCTAAGTGAAATCTTAAGTAAATACATTATTTTTCATTTAATAATATTATCAATCATATTCATAATTATGGTTATAGATTATATATGAGGAAGCACAGTAATTCATGGTAGGAAAAGTGATGACTGGAACCTGCTTAAACAGAAGGCAAAAGGAAGCCACGAGGAACATGGTGTACCACAGAAACAAGCACATTTTCTAAAATACAAATTCTCTGTTCACCTGTTCCCATTTTGACCAAATACTGGAAAATATAACAGTCTTATGATTAATATCGTGTTTTCTGCATACTGTAAATAGAAGTTCAAAGTCACTTACATGTGTGTGTAATTTAGTTACAGGATTGATCTGTGGCCACTCTCAGGTGTAGCAGCTCAAAATCATCCTCACGGGGGAGGGAAGCCTGCGATAACAACATGCAAGAGTGGAGCATTAAAATTCTCTTAAAAACAACAGGTAAGGCAGCAAAAGCCAAGACAAAAGAAACAATAGTTTCTTTTAAAGGTGTACTTTCACACTTGAGAAAATGTCAAGTGTTTTTGCAAGGCCTGACCATTTTTTCCATGCAACTGTTACGTAAAACCCACGCTGAAGTGATGAATTTTAAGCGGCTTAATTTGTTAGTTACCCAGATGGAATCCTGTACCTCTAGGGACACCAGCCAGTGCCCAATCTAAAATATAAATATTCTTAAACATAATCCCTTGTCAGGACTTGCCTGATAGCCCAGGGGACTCAATTCATCTACGTGACAGTATTTCTGTAACTGCCAGTCCCACGTCATAACATCTAAAGGCTCCAATCTATACACTCCTCAGGCCTTTGAAGGAACATTCCAGCTCTCTTATTCCTAAAATGGAAGTATCTTTCTACTTGATGTATCCCTTTCTGTAGGATCACAGCCTGTAGGAACGCTCTGCTGACAATCAAACAGCAGCAAAATAGGAAATCTAGCGGTGATGTCGGAAAATAACCCGTTTGTGGAGGAACAGTGACATCCGGTGGCCACTGAGTAAACCTGAATTCCTGCTGCTTTCGAAACAGCCTCCATGGGAAACAGCCAAAAACAGTCAAAAAAAAAAAAAAAAGGAGAAACAGTTGCAGGCACACACTTGTGAGAATTAGTGCCATTCACTTACTCTTTGTATCAAAATAGTTAAGAGAAACTCATCTAATTTAAAAACATTCCAAAAAAGGGTGGTTTGGATGATGCAGCAATATTTCACACTCATAAAACCAGGCAGCCAAGGATCTTTGAACAGAGCCTTTGGAATTGTGGGACATGGCTGCAGAAATACTGAGGAATTTATTCCCAATGCTTATCTGCCTTAACCCTCACTTGCCCTATATGGGGCAGTTGCTAACAGAGTAAAACACCAAATGTATCCAAACCCCCACATAATGGGTTATGTGTCTTTTTATGGATATAGGTAATTGTTTTAAAGCACAGAAGACAAAACCCTTGAAGTCTTGGCTGGAGGGGTTTGTTGTTGTTTGGTTTTTTGTTTGTATTCTTTTGTTTGTTTGGTTTGGGGATTTTTTGAGGCTAGAAATTAACTGGAGCAATAAGAAAAAAAACAAAATGCCAGTCATAAAGCTCAGCTTGCAGCAGGATTAAAAGATAATATTAGAATCTGTTGTCAGTCTGTGGGAGCATTAGGATCGTTCTCATACCTGGATGCATTCCTGTGTCACCTGCTCCAGGGGACCCTGCCTTGTCAGGGGGTTGGACTGGGTGATCTCCAGAGGTTCCACCCAACCCTCACATTTCTGTGATACAGTCTGGCTAAAACCTATTAAATTCTTATTTTAGTTATGAATAGTTGTCTCTAAGTAGATTTCTGAGGTACCACCACATTGTAAGAATAAAAAAAAGTACCTTAACATCAATCATTCATATTGCCTGATCTCTTATTTCACCTTTCTGTTAATAACTTCAGTGTAATTAATGCATGTTATGCAAATTCATATTCACATTTCCTTATATCTTCTATAAAACTCCCTAAGTCACATAAAATTTTAGATAAAATGCAATTTTTTTTTATTAACAAAAGTCCCTGCAGTCATCTCTTCACCCCCATGACTGTTATCCCTCCGTCAGCTGAGGATCAGCAGCCTCAGTAACACAGCTCCTGCAAGGACACAGAATTCCAGCACTGGTGTCCCCATGTCCTCAGTGATCCATTCCCTAAGTCCAGCTCCACACCTCACCCAGGTACTGCTGCAACACGACAGCACCTGGGGACTTCACTCCTTGTACCCTGGCTCTAAGGATGAGCTGCTCTGTGCCGTTCCTAGTGAGCCAAAAGCAGAGCTCAGGAACTCCCAGTACAAACCTCACCTGAGGAAAGAAATCTTCCTGCAGGGCTGGGGAGACCTGAGCAGTGTCTGCAGCAGTTACCAGGCAGCACAGCTTCCCTATCAGATGGGCTTGAGAAGGACCTTTATGAGCCAGAGAACATAAAGCAACCAGTTCTACCATGGAAGCAAATCAGCAGCAGGAAAAGATAAGGAATGTAAATTTACTGAGTGCTGAATCTCCTCTGGACTATGACCTGCTCAGAGACTGTGTAACAGAGGACAGGGCTATGGACACCCTGTTGGAGTGAGTCAGGGAATGGCTGGTGCTGGAGGTCACCTTGTCCAGCCCCCTTCTCAACCAGGGCCACCCTAAATTGGTTGCCCAGAATTACTTCCATGGGTTTTGCCCAGGACTTTTTAGTATCTCACAGGAAGGTGCCTGTGGGCAACCAGCCCAGGTGGCTCAACTGCACAAAGCATAAAATCAAAGGCAAAATTGCAGGAAAACTTAAACTAAGGAAGGTATCTCCTGTGGTAGAGATGAGTGCTGACAGAACTTCATAATTCTGCTAGCACAGCTCTGTGCAGCACACAGGGAAGCAAACCCCGCTCCTAAAAACCCAAATATCCTATCAGGGCTATAACCACATCAAATTTAGCTACCATGTGCAGTTTTCTATGAAAACAGCAACTTCTTGGCCTAACTTTGTGTTAAGTGCAACACTTACCAGACACTCAGCGAAGTTACACCAAAAGCTGAAATTCAAGAGGAGCACTTTCACAGCAGCACTACTGTGGACAAAAAAGTTGACCAAGACAGTGCATAATTCAGGGTTATCAGGGAAAAGTGAAGGGCAGCAGCACAGAATTACTGTGCACTGAGCAGATGAGGCCAAGCCTCCCCCTTCAAGGTAAGCAGCTGACAAAACTTAGCAGGTGAAGATACTGACAGGAACCATCCTTTGAACCTCAGTAGTTTCTGTGGAAGGGCACATGGATAATTTCATCCACTTTTTAAGACCCAGTTAACAGCCCAACTCCCCCCCCATTTGGGTGAGTTTTCTTAACTCAGCCCCCCAAAAATAAAACCAACCTCCCTCCCCACCCCAAACCAATAAGGAGACAACCCAGATTTTAGTGGAACTCCCTCTCTTTCAGCACTAAATGATTGTGCAAAACTTCTACTTAAATCAGGCAGTTGTTACACTGCTAAGTCACATTTAATATTTAAAAGGAAGTTTCAGTAGGGCCAGTGAAGGGCACCTTCCCACCCACCATAAGGCAACTCCCAGTGCCAGCAATTCCCCCCCAGATCATCACCCTTCCCACCCACCTCTCAGGACTGGCTGAGAAACACACTACAAGTTTACAACTTGCAGCAAAACCTACCCCACTGGAATGACCTTTATTCCTTTATTCACTTCGTGGCTTTTTGGGGTCTTTAAGGAACTTATCCCGACTAGAAAACATTAAACTCTAAGAATAAGAAACAACATGGTATTAGCACTTAATTTAAGATTTTAATCCAGATCCATTTTAACCACGAGGTTGGTCCTCATCATACATGCAGAGAAGCTTAAACTGCCATGGAAGGAAAGCAAAGCATTTAATACACCAGTTTTACTTGCTTGAACTGAGACAGACTGCAGGTTTTAATGTGCAACAGAAAACTTTATTAGCATTTCAACAGACAGTTGTTCAGCAGTTACTCAAGCTTGCATTAACCTTGCATTAACTTAATATTAAGACATTAAAAGAACTACAGTGCAAACATAAGTGCCACTGGCAATCCTGTTGTCAAGCAAGATGCACAACAACTTAACAGCCCCCCCTGAGGCGCAGCACGAGGTGGAGGGTGGATTCCTTCTGGATGTTGTAGTCAGACAGGGTGCGACCATCTTCCAGCTGCTTGCCAGCGAAAATCAGCCTCTGCTGGTCTGGGGGAATGCCCTCCTTGTCCTGGATCTTGGCCTTCACATTCTCGATAGTATCACTGGGCTCAACTTCCAGGGTGATGGTCTTGCCAGTCAGGGTCTTGACAAAGATCTGCATCCCACCTCTCAGACGCAGCACAAGGTGGAGGGTGGATTCTTTCTGGATGTTGTAGTCAGAGAGAGTGCGACCATCTTCCAGCTGCTTGCCAGCAAAGATCAGCCTCTGCTGGTCTGGGGGAATGCCTTCCTTGTCCTGGATCTTGGCCTTCACGTTCTCAATGGTGTCACTAGGCTCAACTTCCAGGGTTATGGTCTTGCCAGTCAGGGTCTTGACAAAGATCTGCATCCCACCCCTGAGGCGCAGCACAAGGTGAAGGGTGGATTCCTTCTGGATGTTGTAGTCAGACAGGGTGCGACCATCTTCCAGCTGCTTTCCGGCAAAGATCAGCCTCTGCTGATCGGGAGGAATGCCCTCCTTGTCCTGGATCTTGGCCTTCACATTCTCGATGGTGTCACTAGGCTCAACTTCCAGGGTGATGGTCTTGCCAGTCAGGGTCTTCACGAAGATCTGCATCCCACCTCTCAGACGCAGCACAAGGTGCAGAGTTGACTCCTTCTGGATGTTGTAGTCAGAGAGAGTGCGACCATCTTCCAGCTGCTTGCCAGCAAAGATCAGCCTCTGCTGGTCTGGGGGAATGCCTTCCTTGTCCTGGATCTTGGCCTTCACATTCTCAATGGTGTCACTGGGCTCAACCTCGAGAGTGATGGTCTTGCCAGTCAGGGTCTTCACAAAGATCTGCATCCCACCTCTCAGACGCAGCACAAGGTGGAGGGTGGATTCTTTCTGGATGTTGTAGTCAGACAGGGTGCGACCATCTTCCAGCTGCTTGCCAGCGAAAATCAGCCTCTGCTGATCGGGAGGAATACCTTCCTTGTCCTGGATCTTGGCCTTCACGTTCTCGATGGTGTCACTAGGCTCAACTTCCAGGGTGATGGTCTTGCCAGTCAGGGTCTTCACGAAGATCTGCATCCCACCTCTCAGACGCAGCACAAGGTGGAGGGTGGATTCCTTCTGGATGTTGTAGTCAGACAGGGTGCGACCATCTTCCAGCTGCTTCCCGGCAAAGATCAGCCTCTGCTGATCAGGAGGAATACCTTCCTTGTCCTGGATCTTCGCCTTCACATTCTCAATGGTGTCACTGGGCTCAACCTCAAGGGTGATGGTCTTGCCAGTCAGGGTCTTGACAAAGATCTGCATCCCACCTCTGAGGCGCAGCACAAGGTGCAGAGTTGACTCCTTCTGGATGTTGTAGTCAGAGAGGGTACGACCATCTTCCAGCTGCTTGCCAGCGAAAATCAGCCTCTGCTGATCGGGAGGAATGCCTTCCTTGTCCTGGATCTTGGCCTTCACATTTTCAATGGTATCACTGGGCTCAACCTCAAGGGTGATGGTCTTGCCAGTCAGGGTCTTCACAAAGATCTGCATGTTGACCTGCAAGACATACAGGTGTTTCAGCTACTGCTATTTAAGTAAAGCCTTTAGTAAATCCTAAATAAATGGATTACTGTTGCTGTTTCACAACACATAAACACCAATTAGAATTTTTATTTCTTTAAAGTCATATTTTCTACAACTATTCTCCAACTTAAGTAACTAACCCTCTTTTTGAGGCACAGGCTGCTGTGTTCCTGTAGGAGATCCCTTACCCTGCCCCTTTCACCCAGACAGCCCCCTCTTCACCCCCACAGCGCAGCACTGAAGCGCCGGAGCTCTCAGGTCTCTTTACGTTCCCCGTCCCGCAGGGCAGCACTAGGGCCTCACACCCTCCTGCAGAGCAGCACTGGGGCACCTGAGCACCAAACCCCCGCGCACTGCGGCACCAGAGCCCCCGGACCCCCCCTTACACACCCCCTTCTCAAAGCAGCCCTGCGGCACCGGAGGCCCCGGACCCCCCCGAGCCCCGCCCTGTGGCGCTGGGGCCGCTCCCCCGCCCCGGCCGTGACTCACAACCGCCTTCCGGCCGAGGCGGCTCAGCCCCCGCCATCTTCCCCACAGCGACACCGCCCGCCTGCCCGCCCGGCAGTTATTCTGATTCCCCCCCCCCTTCCCTCAGCTCTCACTGACGCGGTTCAGACCAACACACAAGACCGCGCAGTTCTACCCGCCCCCCCCAACCGCTCGCTCCGCAGACACCCCCAACCCGCCCGGCAGCACCCACCCCGCCTCGTTCGCTCCTGCCCAGCAAAACCGCCCCCCCTCTCCCGTTCCACCCCCCCGATCTCTCCTCCGTGCACTCACGTCTCCGGCCCCGAACGCTGATCCCTCCGAAAATCTCTTTATCGCTGCAGCTCAGCTCTGCCGAGTGACGCACACCCGCCCCTATTTATCGGGCAACAGACACACAGTCCCCGCCCACCAAAACCCATGTGTCCATCCGCCTCGCAAAGTAGTCCCCGTGAAAACACCGCTGTTATGGAAAATACTCGCCTCCTTTCCGCTCCAATCACTCTTCTAGGCAAAAAGGGGGTCCCGGAGTCTCAGTGAAGGGGCTCACACCCATAAAAATCCGTAAATTTCTGAGGGTGCGGATGGATCTGGAAGCGTCCTCCCCCCAGGCGCTGCAGTGAGACGGTTGTAGGGCGACCGGGAAGTCCGTCGGTGATTGGTGCGGCGTGACGCAGGGCGGGTGCTGATTGGCTGACGCGAGGGGCAGTTGGCGAGGGGCGGGGGCGGCTGTTTCAGGGAAAGCTCTCGAAGCTTCGGCGCCGCTTGGCGCTGATTGGTGCGCGGTGAGGTCACGCTGTTGCTAAGGGGGCGCCGCCTGGCGGGGCAGATTTCAGGGATCGGCGGGGGGGGGGGGCGACCCTGAGGGGACAGGGATGGGGACAAGGGTTGTAATAGTGTGGTACTGTGGCTTTTTAACCCCTGCCTTAATCCCAGCAGTGCTCAGGGAAGAGCCTGAAATGGACTTAAGCAAAGGTGCCCCCCAAAAAGGGGAGTGACCCTTGGTGCCAAAGATTTGTGACCCCCAGTGCCTCTGACCGACCCCTTCCCTGAGGTGGCTGAGAATTCACGAGAAAGCCCAGAACAGTCTGTAGGGCTGGTCCCGTCCTATCAGGCTGAGAGGAGAAGCTGGGAAAAGCAGGACTGAGTTGGCAAAGCTGGTGAAATACATAATTTAGGAGTTTGGGGAGCGCTGGAGGCTCCCGGTGCGTCACACGAGCGGCCCCAGTCACGCGGCCCAGCTCCTGAGCTGCCCTTGGAACTGGCTGGAACCGGGCTGACCGGTTAATTCTCTAATGTGAGCCTGCAAAACAAGCCCCGTGATGAAATGCTGACATTTGTAATTCAAATGCTTGTTTACTCGCCTCCAGAACAGGAAGCTTCGATCGGTTATGGAGCAACTTCCTTCTGTGAGCTGATTTGGAAATGTGCCCCGGGTTAATTAAGCTTCATCGTACCTTTCAGTCTGTCTCTTAACTCATTTTATGTCATATTAAAGCTGGATATGCAAAATCCAAGAAGGTTTTAATGTGTTTTTTAGCAGCTTTACCTGCTGCTCCTTCAGTGAAGACAGATGACCTTGTTCAATCCTCCCCTCACAAAGCATCAGCACTCGTGTGACTGGCAAGATTCAGCACAGAGCTGCTCTATTTCCCCCTAAAAAACCCCTCAAACCTAGACAAAAATACTAAACCACCAAAAAACCTCAACAACAACAAAACCCTTTTGCTTTCTTTTCTCCTAACAGGGTTTCTAGAACCTCCTGGTTTACAGTAAAAAGGAAATAAATCATCCTACCAGTAATTACTTGCACTGTAGAAACAGGAAGAGGGAAAAATGGTAATTGGAATGTTCAGAGACAGCTCCATGACAATATCCAACCTTGGAAATATTATTTGGCTGCATAAATTTAGGGTAAAAGGCAGAGTTGGGCAATTTTCCATTTGTATGCTTTGTGCTGCCAGTTTTGCTCAGTTTTTCCACCAGGCTGGTTTTGTTTGGTGGTACCAGGGGGACTGAATGTTTGCTCCAAGGCTGGTCTGGGCATGCTGTACATCCCAGGCTCTGCTCCAGGGACAGATTCTGCCATGGAGTCTGGAGAGACCACAAGGAACTAATATTTACAAATGTGAAATGCCACGTCTGTAAAGCTGGAGATGAACCACAGGCTAATGTAAAGCCTGGGCAGTGTCTGAGCACATCAGACTTGTATTAAGGATTTCACTGTGCATGTCTCTCTTTTTAATGTCCTTGTAGGTAGAGAAGAAGAAATTTCTGTCAGTTTTTCCTTTCTGTATAAACCAAAAAGCAGAGGAGCCTTCCCTTGTGGCTTTTTTTCCAAAGAATGGCTAAATATTGTACTGCTGTGCTTGTACAAAGCACATGTATTTAACAAACATTCCACTCTTCCTCCAGTAGCTCTTGGTGAATAAAAATCGTCAAGCAGCTGACTCTGAACTGTATATAAATAAATGCAGAGCTGAAAAAACCCAGAAATCTGTATCTTGTGACTGGCCTGGCTGCACAGGTGGCTCCAGCCTTCGCCAGGGCACGGGGCCTGCAGTTGGGAACACATATTTCTTTCCAAGTGGTTTCAAAAGTAGGTCACTGGGCAGTAGTACAAAGCAACCTACTTTCAGGAGAAGAATCTGGGGTCAGGGAAATGTTTCCAACGAATCTGTACATTCTGGAACACAAGCTGGGGCTGCTTTTCATGTAGGCTAATGTCCTAGCAACGAGGGATCATTTTTCCATGAGCACTGTGGACTGAAGCAATCTGTTTCTCTTTAGTTACAGGGTTTAGCTTGGGACAGCCAGTCAGGCCTTCTGAGGGTGTGTGGCAAGTCCAGTTACTGTTCTTTGTTCAGACAAAAATAGGGCTACGTGCCATAGGGAAAAAAACAACATATATAAACTATATATATATATATTCTCATCTCATAACATTACTCACACCTACCTCAGATCTCTCTCACTGTGTATAACACTGGATAATTATATTTACTTATTTATGGTTGTGGAGATAAATATATTCTCCCCAAGCCTGTAACACTGCAATAAGACCCAGACTTTGCTGAAGTTCCACCCACGAGACAAACAGACTCGTGGCATGTTACTGCTTGTCCCTGTGCTGCCAAGTTCAAGGGTTACAAAAATAGTGAGTCATAATTCTGAGTACTGTGAGATTGACTGTAATATTATGAGATTACCAAAAAAAGACAACTCTCTGAGTTTTGTTTGTAAAGCCTTGTGCTAAAAAAACCTTCAATAAACAAAGTTTTTAATAAGCTTCCAACTTCAGGAACTGAAAGCTTAAGAAAAACAAATAGATTGGTAGTAAAAAGAGGAAAATGAGGGATACTCCTCTGTCTGTTTGTTTAAAGAATATTTTAACTTTGCAGGACACATGGGATTCAGCTGTAAGATCTGTGCTGCCCTGATAAACAGGCTTGGGCACTTCTCTCTCTGCAGGTCTGAATGACCCAGAGGAACATGTGCCAGTTCACTCTGCTCTGATGGAAGGAGACTTAGAGAAGGCATTTTATGAAGCCACCATTGGGCTAAAATCACAGGCTTGTGTCTGCATGTTGTGCCAGTGAAAGCAACAGCTAATAACTAGGTCTATTCTAAAAATTACTTGTCTGCATGTCTCCAGTCTGCCTCCTGCCCGTGAGTGTTTTGGAGCCGATCCAAGCTGCAGTGCAGGGAGGGAGCTCTTTGTTCACGTCCTCTCTGCTGCCTCGGAGCTCTTTGAGCTTGTGGTTTCTGGGGTGAGGAATTTCAGCAGGATAGCAAAGAAGCACCTTGAAAAACAGACAGACAGACAGACAGAAGTAAGTCCTAAAATGCTGTTAATCATTGCTGATATGTTCAATAGAACCCCTGTGACAGTGAACAAAACCAAACACTGCCAAGGCTGTTCTGACCAGGCTTTATCCATCGGCCCACGGGTGACACCTCCTGCACTTTGTTTTCAGATCCAGCTTGGATCCCTTGATGGTGAGGAGAATGTCCAGAATGCTTCCCCTTCTACCAGAAGACTAAAATCCGAGCACTGACATTTTTCTCCTCTGAACAAACCACGTAGTTTTAACAACCTGTTCTTTTCGGTGTGGTGTCAGCTATACACAACTCCTAGTCCCCCGCTTATTAGATAAAAAACATCACACTTCCTAATTCCCCTTCACCCACAAACATGTAGCTGCTTTCAGTGTTGCTTTGGGGATGAAAATGCTCCTACAGACAGAATTTCAATGTGGGCTGTGAGCCAGAGCTGCAGAGCTGAGTCATTGTTATACAAGCAGAGCTGAGGTGGCACAGAAAAACCCCTTTGTACTTTAACACTGGAACACGTCAACTGTTGGACTTTGAGTATCACAAGCCACACGTACACAGAGAACCAACTGTCATTTACTGGACTTTTCCTCTTGTATATCTCATCATCTGTCTGGATAATTCTTCCTTCTCCATTTTGCTTCACAAGTTTAAGAGCAAATACATTTTGCATCAAGCTATTGGCCTCTACTAAAGTCTGGCAAACATTGCATCAGCTTTGGAATAATGAAATGAAAGCTGTTAACTCTCTGGACAGTAGGAAGCACCTGCTGCCCAGGTACACTGACCATACCCTCCCTATGTGATCATTGAAATTTAGGGCTTTCAAGTCAGAATACCTGTGAAATTTGTCATCATCCAGAGGTCTACTGTAAAGCTCTTGAACTGATTGTTTATGTGAGAGCCAATTTTGAGCTCTGAGAATCCTCTGTAATAAAATAAGGAACAAATGAAAAAGAAGGAAGAATTACTGTGGCCTTAGGAAACCAAACTGCATTTTGTTCTTCCATTTTTGTCTTCCAGTTCTTTATCCTGAAGCATCACAGAGGAACAGAATTTAGCTTCTCAAAACACTTTCTACATTTAAAATAAGCTGAATTAATTGTCGAGGGGCACAGAGAGTGACAGATTTGCAGATATTACAAGGACTGCAAACTCAGTGTAGAGTTTTCTCCATGGAACTGCTTTTTGAACATGTACAAGTGCAAGTGGCTCCTGTCTTAAAGAGAGAAGGTCATTTCTGTGAACTGATCACTAACAAGCTCCTACAATACATTCTGCCAAGTCTGCCACTGAAATTCTGGATTTCAGTGTAGAGCAGTTCAGTGTTTTTAGGACAGGACAGACCATGTAGGCTGAATCCTGTGCCTGCTGCTGGCTGTCTCTGTGCCAAAGGGAACTGAACCCCCCCTGCAACCTGCACAGGCTCAGTTTCAGTGCGTTTCCAGTTTCACCTCAGCGACTTTTTCCTCCCAAAATATAAGGTGACTAACACGAAATCTAGTGTGACTAAAGGTCTGGGAGTGGCTCAGATCAGGAGCTGCAGATGAACACGTTGGCAGGGGTCAGAATTAGTCACACAGGGTGTATTAAAATGGTTCCATTAGTAATGAGTAACCAGTGCAGAGGTTCAGAGGGATAACAGGAAATTGCAACTCGGTGCCCTTTCCTATCATCGGAGAAGTGCTGAGCCACAGGATTGTTATGCAAATCCTGGCATGTGCCATCTCAGGAGGCAGCCTGCACACTGTGGTAGCATGTTTTTAAAGCTCTTTTCCAGACCAGAGTGCTAATAGATGTTTCATTCATCACTGTCCTGTTGCTTTGACATATTCCTGGCTGAGACCTGACCTTCTGCCTCTCCACAAACCGTCAGCTCAGTTGTTTACATCTTTCCCCGTTCCCCTTCTTGGAAAGGGCAAGACATTAAGTCCTGTTGAATACAACTCCTTGATTAGAAGTCAAACAAAATAAACGTCCACTCCTGCAACACTGGACACAAAGTTCATCCTTGGAGTGATTTTTTCCCCCCCCAACCAAATGTGACTTGGACACCTCCAAAATTTGGGCTTTTTCCTGCATTGAATAGTTTTACTTGAAAAACAGCATTGGCTTTCAGATGTTCAGGAATAGTTTTTTGTAAGATATTTACCAGTAGTGGAGTGATTTCACATTTTCCTAAGTTTTTTTCTTTGTTGGTTTGATTTGGGTTTTTGATTATTTGTTTTTTGGTTGGTTTTGGTTTGGTTGTTTTTTGTTTTTCAGGGTATGTACTTTCTTGATTGTTTTCTTTTTAAGGCTTTGGTTACTGAATTTGTTAAAAGCTGTCCAGCGGGAATCCTGTTAGAAGCCATTTCTCTACAAGGCTGCCACGATGACTTCAAACCTCAGGAAGGACTAAACACTCTGTTCCAAAGGTGCATCCTGATCCCAGGCCTGTTGTCACACAGTGATCTTGTGTCTAAATGAGGGTTGTGCACAGCAGAGATGCGAAACAACAGCAGCCCCTCAGGTCTGCAGAGCACCTTTACATCCTTGAATAGGTGAGGCATCATATGTTCAGAATGAGAGGGAAAACCTCGGGCTCATGCTTGTGGATAACTGGCATGCCTGGCCTAAGCAGGGATTGAGGTGGGAGAAGTGAGCTCGCTGTCCCTCGGGACACCATGAACAACTCAGGCCTTGAACTTCTGTGACTTCCAGCTTTGCTGGCTCACAGTGCCCACCTGCCCCTGGCCCTGCTGGGCCTGAGACCCTGGAATCATGGAATCACAGAATTGTTAAGGTTGGAAAAAACCTTTAAGATCATCAAGTCCAACCAGTCCCCCAGCACTGCCAAGTCTGCCACTGAACTATGTCCCCAAGTGCCACATCCAGTCATTTCTTGAACATTTCCAGGGATGGTGACTCAACCACTTCCTTGGGCAGCCTGTTCCAGCGCCTGAACACCCTTTCAGTTAACAGCTGTTTTCCTAACATCCAACTTAAACCTCCTCTGGTGCAACTTCAGACCCTTTCCTCTCATCCTTTCTTATTCCCTGGGAGCACAGCCCGACTGTCCCCCCCCTGCTCCACCGTCCTTTCAGAGAGCTGTAGAGAGCAATCAGGACCCCGCTGAGCCTCCTTTCCTGCAGGCTGAGCCCCCCCAGCCGCTCCTCATCACACTCGTGCTGCAGCCCCCTCCCCAGCTCCCTGGACACACTCCAGCCCCTCGATGTTCCTTCTTGTCGTCAGGGCCCCAAAACCGAACCCAGGATTCGAGGTGCGGCCTCACCAGCGCCGAGTACAGGGGAGTCAATCACTACCGTGCTCTTGCTGGCCACACTATTGCCGATACAAGCCAGGACGCCTTTGGCCTCGTTGGCCCCCTGGGCACACACCGCCTCTTGGCGACCCAGCTCCGCCCCCCTGTCCCGCCGTGTCCCAGCCCCTTCCGCGCCCCTTCCCGTTCCCGTTCCCGTTCCCTTCCCGTCCCCATTCCCGCCGTCTCCGCGCGCTCTTGGCGAGCTCTCCCGGCTCCGCCGGCGGCGCGGCGCGGGGGCGCCCCCTGGCGGATGGGCCGGCACTGCCGTCAGGGCGGCGCGGCCGCGGGCGGGACCCGCCGGGCGCGGGGCAGGAGCGCGGGGGGATCCTCGCCCAGGGGGAAGGCTGAGCCCCCCTGGCCCCACGGCCCCTTCGATCTGGGGGCGCAGAGCGGCCGCTGGGCCGCCTTCCAGAAGCGGCACGGGCTGAGCTGCGAGGAGGCGGCGCGGCTGCTGCTGGACGCGTAGTGAGTAGCGGGGCCGCGGTCCGGCCCCGGCCCGTGGGAGCATCGCTCTCCCGGCCGCACCTGCACGGGGTGCGCGGGCTTCGGGAGGTGCCGCGGAGGGCGGCGGGGGGACCCGGGGGGCGGGGAGGGGGCGCGGGCACCACGGAGAAAGTTGCTTTTTCTGCTAAAGCTTCCCCTGTTTTACGGCTCTCTGGGCAAAAATGCCCTGGGGGGGCACCGCGAGGCTCAGCCTCCAAATCTCCACCCAGTTTCCTGTGCTCGCTCTTTGCGAAGCGCTGCACATCATCGCCGCGCTGTAATCAGTAAGTGTCCGTGGCAGGGAAAATCTGAAAGGAAAATGGTTTTCCTTTGCGTTTTGCGATTGACCCGGCACGGTGAGTCTGCCCAGCTGCTAAGGAGGCAACTCAGACAGAGGGAGAGGCACAGGATGAGAAATTCCCTGATCATAAAGTTCCCCCGCAATTACAATCTGAAATAAAACACGTTTCAAATATTATGTAAAATCCAGCTATCTCTGCTTTTTCTAGCTTTTAAATGGAGCGATATTAGTGGTGCTGGAGGAGTTGTGGGGAAAATTGTGGGAAATTTCGGTTCTCAGTTCCAAGCAGGTTGTCCTGTGGTAATAACCCTGCTTTCTGTAGGGTCGTGCAGGACTCAGCTGCAGCCTGGGTGACACTGTGACCCGGACTGTGGTGGGGAGCTCTCTTGTACAGAGTAGAGAGTCCTCGAACTGCTGTTCTTCTTTCCTTTTCAGCATTTTAATTAAACCACAAAAGCAATTGCTGTCAGGACAAAAGCCATTCCCTACCTCACTCTGACACATGGTATTAAAATACATTTGAATGGATACATTTCCTGGTGTTCTGCAACTGCTCAAGGCAGACCTGAATAATGTGTATAGCCTTACTGCTCTCTTGGCCAAAAAAAGAGAGTATGATCACAAGAGCTCTGTTGTTTCTCTCTCCAGTGAACACAGAGGTTTGGTCAAGCACACAGGAGGCTGTCACTGTGGAGCTGTCCGCTTTGAGGTCTGGGCTTCACCACATCTGCACGTGTTCAACTGCAAGTGAGTTGTTTTGTTCCCTGTTCTCATACATGAATATCAGCTTGTCTGCTTTTGCAGCCTCAGAGCTAAAAGATGAGACAGCTGCAGAACACCCTCTGAGCTGTTTCCATCGGGTTTACCCTTAATTACATCCTGAACCAATGTGAGATCAACACCAGGGATTTCAGGTGCTGCTTCTCTGGGCAGGACTTCAGGTCTCACAGCCATGCTCATTCAGAAAGTGTCAGGAGAGATCTAGTGAGTGCAGGTGCTCAGCCATCTGCTTTATATTTCCTCTCAGTCAGTGGGCTCAGAGCACATTGATCCTTTTTTAACTTGGTCTTCTCAAGTGACATTACATCTCTGACCACATGTGCCTCAAACTAAAACACTCTGATTTCATTAGTGATCTCCCTTTGCCTGCAAGCTCAGGGGTGAACTTCTGAACTTTGCTTTCTTGTTTGCAAAGTAATTAATGTTGGCAAACTTGGCCAAGCATGGTCTGAAAGATTTTTCAGGGCTAGAGTATGACCTTAAAGAGCTGTGTATGTGAAGAATATAATGTTTGGTGTAGGAAGACACCTTAAGGGGGTACCTGTGTAGGGTCAGTCTGTTCCATGGGTGTGCTCAGCCAAACACTACTGACACCACGAGGCCACTTTCACCACTTACCTCTGTGAAGCCACCCAGGAGCCATTCTAACTGTCAGTGGAGTTTCTGTTGTCAAGAGGTCCCTGCTAGATCTGACTGCTGCACTACATCTTGTCCACTGCTTCCAGAAAGGTCTGCTTTTTCTTTTACAGTTGCAGCATTTGCACAAAGAAACAGAACAGACACTTCATTGTCCCAGCGTCGCGTTTCAAGCTGCTGCAGGTGAGAGTAAAACACAGTAAGAGCGTGGCCATGAGCTTGAGCAGTATAACCCAGTGTTAGCCTGGATCCAAGCAACACCCAGTTTTCTATCTTAAATTCGTGTGTGGCTGTTGGGGGGAAATGGCTGAATTTTATACTGTCTGGTGTGGGTGTGTTAGTGCATCTTATTTGGTGAGGTGATGTTGGAGCTCTTGCAGTTCTGAGGCTTGACTGTTATGGACATGTTTTTACATACAGAGCACAGGGGCTCAGAAAAGGAGCATGAATGCAGAACTCTGTGTATCAAGATAGGAAGGTGGTATTTTAAATTTTACATTTCTTAGCTATAGGCCTAAAGTAATTTATCCATGTATTTATATGGAAAACTTATTTATATAGAAAACTGCTTTTCATTGGCTTAGGGTGCTGATAATTTGACAACATACACCTTCAACACACACCGTGCCCAGCACACGTTCTGCAAGACCTGTGGTGTCCAGAGCTTTTATACTCCTCGTTCCAACCCAGATGGTTATGGTAGGTACAAAGAGGAAGCTGTGGTAACCAAACTGAACCACCAAGCACCCCTTGGGTAAAGCCTCCATTGGATGCCAACATGAAAGCAGGGAGCAGCATGTGTCTTAAGAGTTTGTCCCCAAAGTGTTAAACATCTGGAACTGCAGCCTGAACCTGTAGCTCCTCCATAAGAAAGTCTTACCTGTGATGTGTGGGCTTGTGCCTGGGACAGGATTCTCATCCAGGCTCCTCAGCCTTACAGCAATAGCATTTATATTCCCTGAGATGCCCCATCCACGGAGTGGTGCAGGCATCTCCCTCATTTCCTGAGAAGCAGGTTTCTATGTGCTCTTTCTTCAGGGATAGCTCCCCACTGCCTGGATGATGGCACTGTGCAGACCATTGTCACAGAGGATATCAATGGCAAGGAATGGGAGAAAGCAGTGGGGGAGCATAAGACCATCAGAGACATGTCAAAACCTTGACACAGCCTTCCAGCAACTGAACTTGGAGCACTGCTGTGGAACTGCAGTCTGGCATTTCCTGGGGGATGGATGGTGAAATCAATTTCTACACTACTGTTCTCTGTTCTCTGTTTCTTAAATAAATCTTTCTATGTTGATTGTCTCATTCCTTTGTGACTTTCAGCTGACAAACTGCCTCTGCTCTGTAAACCACTCCAGGGTTGCTAGTTTGGCACTTTGCCTCTAGCTGTGCTAAAGTTTAAGTCACCATATTAAAAGACCTAGTTACAGTCTGGCTCTCTTGCACCTCATTCCTACGTCCTGCTGAGACTCTTGTGAGTTGATCTTGAGCCCCGTGTTCTGAAGCAAGAAAAAATGC
Organism: Manacus candei; assembly: GCF_025592945.1. Lineage (NCBI taxonomy): Eukaryota > Metazoa > Chordata > Aves > Passeriformes > Pipridae > Manacus > Manacus candei. Next base: position 8,260,467 of record NW_026138124.1, on the reverse strand, counting down.
TCATGTTTCATGAGGGACACTCTGAGAAGGTGGAGCCTGCAACACAATACGTATGAAAGAAGCAGCAGCAGCAAAGATCAGTGCAATTAGAGAAATTTGTATTATTTCTGATGTTTTATTCAAAAGCATTGGCTTTTTAAAGTTCTGACTGAATAAGAAAGGTCTTTGTAGATCTGGTATCTGTGGAGATAGCGTGTTCTTTGGAAAGTTCCTCCTGATATCTCCATTTTATAAAAGCACCAAGAGATAGTTGCCAAGCAGTCCTTGCAGCTGTATCTTTTTGGGGAAATAGTTTGTGCCATATCTTCTCCAACGCAGAATACTCCTGCATTCAACTCCTAATTAAGTTAATCCAAATTTCTCATCCCAGTTAAGCTTCTACAGTGAGAAAACAGAGTAGCTGTTGAACCCTGTTCATCTCAAGGTATCTGGCAACAAGATACTCAGAAGGAAGTTCACATGCCTGGTTTCTGTAGCCTGGAGAATGCTACACAAAGAGCATCCCGTCCTCTCCAGCACATAACACAGGAGTCTCCTTTAGTCCTGAGCCTGGCATGGTCCTTTTTTTTTGGTCATTCTTTTCTCCTGGAGCTGTGAGCCATGTCCTGCTACAGGAGGCGCAGTGAATTGACCACCATGTACCGTGAGAAGAGCACGTAGAGGCGACGGAACCAGAGCAGTTGGCTGCGATGGCACCGCATGGCCCTCTGGAAGGAAAAAGAGTGGAGAGAGCATTACAAGAACCTTCCAGGCCTCGTGTGAGGGCAGTTTCCTAGGCCTCCTGTGAGGATCACTGCCAATTTATAGGACAGCCTGTTTTCAGTGAGCAGTGGGAGGTGGGAGGCTGCCTAATCCACGGGGCCTCTCTGCCCCTGTGTTTCTGGTGTTGTGCTGGCTGATGTTCAGAGGGTCCTGCTAGAAAGGACATTATCAGCTGCAGATTGGTGCTGAGACAGTGTATTTATCACTTATAACTCCTCCTCCCCACGTGATCTCATGCCTGAGTGTTCACATGCTGGGGAAGCAGGAACCTGATAGGTGAGTGTCTGGGAACATCCCTGCATTTCCTTCTGACCACACACTGCCAGCTGAAACCGAATATTTACAGAGCATCAGCAGAGAAAGGTCAGGTTTCAGAAACAAAAAACACATGGAAATAACGAACACCACCTCTATCTGAGCAGTTTCCATGTATAATTCTCCCTTTTAGCAGCCTCAAAAGCAGGAAAGTTCTGCAATTTGTGAATTAACAGCACTGTTTTCTGGGCAAACATTTTCATGCTATGGAAGGGGAGCTAATCAGATTCTGATACAGGGAACTGTGGACAAATGTGTGAGATCTCATGCAGCAAAATAAAATATGCATAGCAAAGAAGGGAACTCTTTGGACCACAAGCTGACAGGCTGTTTCTGTCTTTAGTTAGAGCTGTGGTCCAAGGATGCTGTTCCTGACATGGAGTCATGCCAATCTTTGACAGGCCATTCATATATTGGGAATATTAAGTTGGATCTAGTCTCCTCTGAAATGTATCCTGCATCCTGGATGCAGTGTAAAACTCAGTGCTCTGTGACTACTGGACACCTCTGAGCTGCAAATCAGCTCAGCCCCGTCCTGTCACACAGCACACGAGGTCACCTGTCTTGTCTGTTCATGTTTTACAAGTCACTGCAGACATTCCTTAGTGACATTTATAACCCACTTATGAAATTCCCCGTGAATGTGACACTTCTGACTAAAGTCTTCACAGTGATGACGAGCCATTCAGGCAGGTTAAGCAGGTGCCACAGGTCTCACCTTGGCTTGCTCAGTCTCCTCCTCTGAGAGGATGAACAGGGCATCCCCGGGCAGGAGGCAGGAAATGGGCACATCCAGGAAGGAAATGTACTTCCTCAAGAGATTCACTGACTCGAGCACGAGCACACGGCACCCTGCACAGAGGAAAGGGGAATTATTTCAAAACAACAGTACTTTAAGGTGCCCTTCTCTCTAGGCTTAGCAGGTCTTTGCAGGCTCCCCTGTGCTGCTGGATTTGGGATCCTGTTGCAAAAGGGGAGCAACTTTTCCTGATGCTTCCACTAGGATCTCTTTGTGCCCAGTGCATGTTTATGACCATTTGTACCGGTTCTTATTCAGTATATGACTATTTGTACTGGTTCTTGTTTTGTACAGTCTGTTGAAAGCTCCAATTCTTACCTACAGAATAAATATTTACATATCTCGGGAATGGCAGTATCAAATATTAACTCAGGCAGGCAGTTACACTTTAACAGAGTTCCACAATACATTGCTCAGATGTTTGTGATGAAGCAGAGGAAGGTAAAATGTATAAAGATTCTGCTGTTTGGAAGCTTTTTTTTTTCCTTTTTTAAAGATCCCCTTGAACTCGAAAGTTGATTGCTATTTTTTTTATGGCTAAATTGTCTTCACTGATGAGCTCGGAGCTACTGATGGTCCCATTTAGAGCCTGTAGCTCTCAAAGGAGCTGCTTTGGGATTTCCTGGGGCTTGGAAGCTGCTGTGATTATGCTCCACACTTCACTAATTGTATTAAAGTGTGACAGAAGAGGCCAAAGTAACAGTTTACACAGGTGGTCAGAAACACAATTCGATTCACAATTAGATTTTCTTCAGTGTGCCCTGAAACAGTGACATTACTCAAAGGAGACACAAGACAAAGCTGAGCTGCTGCAGAGGCTCCTGATGCACCATTTCAGTGTGTGAAGCCTGTGCTCAAGTCTAATAACTGCTTGAGCTGGTGGTGCTCAAATGCCTTTCAGCCCTACAATGTCAGCAGGACTCGTGTCCCTCTAAGGGCAAAGATTCTCCAGGACAGCAGCAGGAACAAAGAACTTTTCCCTACTTTGGACATTTGGTAGATTCCTCAGTTTAACCTCTACCAAGTCTGAGATAGGAAGGGAAAACCTGTTGCTCTACAATTTCCTGGAGATACAGGGGAAGCTCCCACAAGTCTCCAGGGTAGAGTCTGGCCCTCCAAGATGCCCCATCAGCACCACTCCTTTCCCAGCCAGGGGGCTGTGACACACTGAACCCAGGGACAAACAGCACACGTGGGACCATCCTGACAAATCCCCTCATAAGTGATTTGTGTCCCAGCCTCTTCCCAGTGATGCTGACTCATTTCACTGCAAAGAAAATGAGTCAGTCAAAGCCTGCAAGGGCAGGACATGGCAGCCCCCATAGACTCCCTCCAGCACATCTCTGAGATCTTTCAATTCCTTTCTTTCTTTTTTCTCCTTCAAGAAAAGATTCTTGCAACTTCCTAATAGCTTTTTCCACTCTCCAAAGAAAAACTGGTAACTCCTTATTTCAGCATCTCAGAGGGCTCCAGGGCCATGCTCCCCTTCCATTGATCCTGGGACGTGACTCCTCAGCAGGACGGACAGAGCACTCAAAGGAGTTCTTTTCTCCCGCTGTGGGCAGCGATGGGCAGGGGTAGAGGCCTCAAGAGGAACCACTGGCATTTCTATCCAGATAAAAGCTGACAGGAGTCTGTGCTGTGCCGGGACCCGGAGGAAAAGCCCTCCTGGATCTCCTGGCTCAGGGAGCCGCCGGGAGATGGCGGTGTCCGCCGGCTGCGGGAGCGGGACCCGCAGCGCTGCCCGCGGCGCTGCCCGGCCCGGCCGGCTCAGACCCCTCTGGCACCCTCTGCCTCCAACACCCTCCTGCCTTGACTGTGCCACTGCCGTGTGCCCACCCCCGTCCTCCCGCAGCCTCAGCCCCCAGCCCTGCAAGGTCACGGTGCTCCCTGAGCAGCAGCTGTGCGATGAGCTCTGCCAAGCTCCCCGCGGGGTCCCCCGGACGTGCGGGAATGCAGGGAGCCGTGGGACCAGCACGGATGGCTTGTGCCACTTCCTGACCGCGAGCCTGAGCCCCCGGCTCGCTCCCGGCCCACCTGGACAAGTGACAGCAGAGCAGTTGCTGTTTGGCTGCCATGGGTCTCAGCTGCTCCTGCAAAGGATGCTCTGCAGGGACAAGTGCTGCACTTGCTCACAAACAGAAGTGCCCTGAGGGTTCTTCTACTCCCACTGCAGAATTTCTTGTTTCCAAACTTGGAAGGAAACTTGTGATGTGCCACGAGTGGGGGAACTCTCTTCCCCCTTCTCTGCAGAGACCCTCTGGGCTGCTGCTGTGGGTAGTTTGAGAGAGAAGAATTAGTGCTGCACTGTGGCAGAGGAAAGGAATAGATATGGATCCTCTTGCTCTTGTCCTCAGCATTCCCACTGGCCACCTGTTTGCTTTTCAAACAAGGGAAGACAAGGCTAGAGCAAACATGGGGCAATGGATCTTTCCTTTCCTGGATGGTTGTTAATGGACTCTGGCAATGCCATGTGAATTCCTACTTGCAATGATGGGAAGAGAGGCCTGACACAGGGTTACCCACAACTGCCCTCTGAAGCCTGGACTGCTCTGTTAACAAAACATGCTCTCCCTTTCCTCATTTTTTTTCCTTGAGAAATATTAATTCATACAGCAATTGCACATTTTGTTCCCCAAAGCCCAGCAATAGGGGATAAAAACCACTGCAAATGATTTCTGTGTGGATCTATCTGACCTGCTGTGCCCTCCTCGGTCAGATCAGGCAAAGGGGTGGCATGGTGGCATTCAGCCTCCCAAAAAAAGGGCACTCTAAGAGCCTTCTGTGCCAGTGATATCACAAGGATATCCATGTGCTGACAGCAAAGCCTGTTCTGCATGGGAATGTGAGATGAAATGAAGCAGGGAAGGAATGTACACTCCAGGGAGAGATGAAAAAGGGTTCAGAGAAACAGGCTGTTCCCTGCCAAGCAGGGTGGGAGCAGTGCTGCCATCGAGGAGTCCACTCCTGTGACACCAGCAGGTGAAGCTTTTCAGAGCCTGTTGTGACTGTGTTAGGGAGCCAAACAGGTGTTCCAGCTGGAGGCCCTGAAACAGCAACTTAGCCAGAGGTCTCTGAGCTAACACTGGAATCCACGAAGTAACCTTGGGCAGCCTGGGAAAGAGAGAAAGGAAGCTGCTAACTCCAGTGGAGGAATACCTGTGATGAGTACCTACACCCAAAGATAAAAACAAGAAAGGGAAAACTGTTTTAGGCTAACACCACTTATCGAATATATACCGGTATATATTTAACAATAGTAGTGTGTTATTAAAAGGTTTGAAAGAAGTGTGTAAATTTAAAAAAATGTGTGTAACAGTGCAAAAGGTAGATCCCTGTGTGCCTCCTTTTCTGTACCGTAGAGATCATTGCACTAAGTGTAATAAAAGTGTGTTAATGTAAACATTGCATGACCTTTTCCACCATTTATCCAGGGACGATGAGGACGAAGAATAAAGCCTCGAACTTATACTGCAGTCAGATTGTCTTGTTTAACAACTAAAAGACGTTTCAAAAAGTGCAAAACTGCATTAGACAGATTTTCAGGCGTTGGCAACTGTGACCTGGGCAGGAGGGGATTAGCAGTGTAATACAACCTCTCTAGGTTGGCAGAAAGGGCAGGATCAATATAGCTCATGGATTAGGCCTGGAATAGAAGTGTGTGAAGCCTGCAGCCTGCTCGGCTTGGCTTTCTGCTTCCAAACCACTGAGGCAGCAGGTCTGCCTAGAATGAGGAGCTCCTGGGCAGATCTGTGCATGCTGCAGGCCTGCACTGCTCCTGAGGGATGGAAGCACACCAGCTCTTTTGGAAGAGCACTGGTTATAGCTGGAAGGGGCCAGTGGCAGGGGTGGGAGCATAGCCAGCAGCCGTCTTGACTCCCTGGGACAAGCCCAAGTATCTTGTGCCCAGGCTGGAGAACTTGATTACAGATTATAAAAAGCCTGTAGTGTTTATGATGGCTAAAGGCATTAGAAAGCAAAGCAGGATATTTAGGGTGCTCATTTGCATATCACTGAGGCAATGCAAGGCTTAGCTGGCTTTTGCATTTGCAGAGAGATTTTCTGTGGATTCCCTGGTCACATGGGCTTACACAGGTTCACCCACACATAGTTCCTTCTTACCAACAGCAGAGCAGCAAATTTCCATGGCCTCAACATGCCTTTCAGCTCTATCCAGACAGCCTCAATCCCAGCATCACTCTTGTTTCATTAAGCCCCTCTGATGCACAGCCCTGCACGCCTGCCAGATCAAATTATAAATACTGGGAATTTCAATGAGACTGGAACTATATTTGGAAAGGCTTAGCGTAAGCAGCAGCATGGGAGCTCCCCGTTCCTTTGGTGTTTGTAGGTCATGTCAGATGTGATGTAATCAGAGCAGCAAGGCTTTCACACAGCTCCAGGAGTCTCTTGATGCTGCTGGAGAAATGGAAGTGTTCTCTATACATGGGTTCTGTTTCAAACCTGAATGAATTTGAGGCTCAGCCCATACTCAGGACCATAGTGAATCTAACAGACCTGCATGAATAGCACATGAAAGTGGCTCAGTGTAGATGGGGCCTGACAGCCAGCAGTGACATCATCCACTGCAGGTCCTTGTCCTTTGTGCTGCACACAGAGCTCTGTTGCATCCCAGAGCTGAACAAAGAAAAGGTCCCAGGAAAGAAGCTGGCATTATACTGCTCTTTCATAAATTGGGGAGCTGAAGAGACTGGAGTCAGAACTCAGCTAAAGGGCATTCTGCCATCTTGGCTCACACTCTCTCATTAGGTCTGCAACTTCCTGCTAGCAGAGAATTAAAACTGATTTGCTGTGACTCATTCAAATCCTACAATGATTTGGGAATTAGCATTAAAGGAACACAGCCCAGATGGCTGCTGAGGGAACAGGAGGTTGACTGGGTGGGCCTGGTTGAGCCACCTTCCCATGCTCTGTCCAAAGATCTGATTGACAGCTTTGTGCCTAAACTAGTTCCTCACATTTGTCCCTGAGTCAGGCACTGTTTGCTGGAGATAAGGGCTGCAGCTCTGCTCTGGGACAGCAGCTAGAAAATGGGTCAAGAGCAACTTGCTTCTGTAATTTGTTTCTTTCCTTTACCTACTTGTACAGAGGGTTTCTCAGGGATTCTTGCTCATTTGTAGATGAGAGAAGCCATTACAAAACTTGCTGTGCCACTGCAGATTTCAGGTACCTTTCCTGAGCACATTTTGATGGAAGCTTAACTTGGTACACGCAAACATTCTTGGCTAAGCTGGTAATGGTTTCTGAGGCCTTTGTCACAGAAAAGAATAACAGGCTTGTAAGTAAGACATGACCAAAACCTCTGTGATTAAGCTGAGAGACCTGGAAATAACACTCATATTCACCCAAGACAGCAAAAGGCACAGGGCAGACACTGAATCACAGCATCGAGACAGGAGAACCCCTAAGGACAGAAAAGTGATTGTAGAGAAGTCTGAGTGGGTAAAAACTGCAGGGGGATAAAAGGGCAAGAAAGAGTTGAGCTGCAGGTTGCATTTGCATTGCAGGGGTGAGTTGGGCAGCTGGAACCCTGCACAGAACATTGATGTAAACAATTGCCCAGTGCCTGCAAGGGCAGGGATGTGAGGTGACCTACCTTCAGGTAACTTCCCCTCTGAATGCAGGTACCTGTGAAAGGAGAGATACATGTGGGTGAACACTCAGTGGAGTTATCCAAACCCTGATTTTACAGGTATAAACTCTGTACACTAAACCAGCCCTTTTCTCTTCACACACACACACATTTACAATGGCCAGTCTTATGAGAACCTTCAGGAGCTGACACTGGATGCACACCTCAGGCAGGGATAAGCCTCACTGCCCACACTGTTCTGCCATTACTTTCCTCATCTTGGCTGCGGGGACACATCACAAATAAGCTCTATAAATCCAATTCACTCTCAAACTTCTCAAGTTGCACTAAGGGAAACTGCAAGAGGCTGCCAAAGGCTATTCACCTCTGGGAGCACTGGCTGTTTAAAGCCCAGGGTCTGCTGGCCAGGGACATTGCCTCAGCAGCTCCTCTTTGGGACCAGCTTCTTGTTTTCTAACTCACACTGGCACTGGAACATCTGAGAAGCTGCTCTGGCTTTTTGCTCACTGAGACTTTGATCCCTTCATGATTTTGTCCTGGATAGTCTCTGTAGCAAAAGTGCTTCCCTTGGAAACAGGATGAGGGGACCAGTGTGGGAGATGTGAACAGTGAAGGCACTTCCATCAAGAAGTGTAAGCAAATGATCCTGGCATGGTGAAAGCATCAGAGGGTATTAGCTTCAATTCCTTGTTAATTCTCTTGTTTTTCCTGCTCTAGCCTGTGGCTCATGGCTTTGGAGCAATTGTGCTGACATTCCCATCTGCATCACCCCAGATTTGGCCCATGGCAGGGCTGGGAGGCAGCAGGTCTCCAGCAGATGGCACTCAGGGCTGTCCCAGGCGTGCTCTTCCATGAGGAAAAAAATTCCAAACAATGGAACATTTGCCAAAAGGAGAAAGGAAATATAAAAAAAAAAAGTTATTTAACCCTGAGTAATATGTAAAGAGATTGTTATCACCTTACAGTGGTGTATTAAACGAAGGACAATGTGCCAGTTCATGTGTAAATCAACCAGGATCAAACATGCATTATATGTAAACTGCTGTGTTTCTCCAGTCACTTCAAACTAGGATTATCTCTGGCTATTGGTTAAGTTCAAGGAAAAGGATTAACTACACAGGCATAGACAAAATAGGAAGCACGGAGTAATGAATATCCAACACAATTCAAAGCAAAAGTCAAGCCAGAAATGCAGGTCATGGCAGAACTCAAACAGCAATCAGAAAACATATGCCTTACACAGATTCTCCTGCCAGTGCTCTCCTCTGCTCCAGAGCCAAAGCTCTGCAAGCAATACCATTTCCTACTAAACAATGGCCTTGGAATACTGACTTGGCCACCTTCTACCACTCAAGTCTTACTGCTCTGACAAAGATCATTAAATGTTGCCTTGTAAACATTACCAGCAATTTTTTGTGGGCAGTGGAGGGGGAGGAAGGTTTAAGTATCGCCATTAATATCTGCTCTGCTCTTCTGCCAGAGGTTTCTTCCCCCACAAGTAGAATCTGGCCACCCAAAGAAGTGATTCAGCACTTGGTACAGCAGGCGGGGTGGGAACTTTATAGAACAAGCTTGGAGAGATAAAGCAGTGAGTGGTTGTGAAATCTGGCAAACTATCTGAAGGCCCAGTGTCTGTTCTGGGTGTGCTGCTCTGCCATGGAGGCACCTTCAAAGCACTTACTGAGCTGCTCCCAGAGGGAACTAATAATAACCATTCCTGCCAGCAGAAACAGGAGCAAGAGATCCACTTCATATGGAAACATTTCACCAGGAACAGGCAGCATCTTCAGCAGGGAAGGAGAGTTTCATTCAGCAGCAAATTAAGGAGTTTATGCTGTCTAAGGGTTCAGGCAGACACAAACTGTATTTTGGTTACTGAAAGGTCCTCAAAGCTGCTGCCAGCAGACCTGCCATTCATCTGGAAGAACAGGCATGAAGAAACTACTTCCCTGCTCATCCTTTTTGTCTGATCCAAATGCTTCAGGACTCAGCAAGGCTCGGTGCAGAGCTCTGGGAATGGGCTCCACCCAGCTCTATGTGCAGAGGAATTGCAGCCTTGCTCATTTGTATTTCTCAGGCGAGAGATACTCTGTGGTTACAGAGAGAGAGAGAGAGAAACACAAAACTCTACCTCCTGCACACGTTCACAAAATGAGCCAATCCTCTCCCAAATCCATCGTCTCGCTCCCATCTCCACCCTGCTGGAGTGTCTCCATGGGACACTTCCAAGTAGGGGAGAGGTTGCAGCTCTCAGTCGTTGCCATTTTGGGAATGTTGTTTTACAGATTGGACTTGCTGTGGTTTGGGTGAAATGAAAGAGTTTGGCATAAAATCCCCAAAAGTCAAACACAAACACGCTCTTTTTCAGGAGCTTTTTCCATGTTTTTTTCCCCCCGGAGACACTTTTTATAATTCTTTTTAAACATGAAGTGACCTAAGGTGGCTTGTTCCCACCCACCCACCAAGTGCCAGAGGCTGGTGATTACAGGGCACCTCTCACTGCACCCTCTCTGTTGTGCCTGTGGTAGGTTCAGATCCCCATGGGAGACCCTCTGCAATGAAAAATTTCAAAAGGCCATGAGACATCTGAAGGCTCCAACCATTTCTGCACTGCAAGAGCTCAGCCCTGACTCCTCCCTCGAGGACCAGCAGCTTTGAAGGCTGTTGCTGTCTGCAGCCATCAGCTGCATCTCAGCAGAACCACTGAAATGGCCCAACAGCCCCGACCCTGCAAATTCAGGACTGAGCTCCTCCCAGATTCCCTGCATTTATTCAGTCATCCTCAAGGAAAGATGTGAGCAAAGTGAGTGGATCAGCTCCTGTGTGGCACCAATCAGTGAAACCTCCACTTGGTGGAAAGAAGAAACAAGTCAAGACAGAGCTGAAAACTTGGTCTTGGGGAACACAGAGCTCCTCTGGGGAACACAGAACTCTGGGGCTGATCCCCTGGTGGGTGTGTTATGGTTTTGGCCATGTTCTATTTGATGAGAAGTTGTTCATTGAATTCAATGACTTCACTCTCCAAACACTCTCCTGTGCCAAAGGCAAAACCCTTCACTGAACTGACTGTGCTGGCTGCTGTGGAGCACTGGGGAAATCCAATTCTGGAGAGCATGGAAAGAATGGATGTCTTAAAGCTGTGCTGGGGCTCCATTTAGAATCCCAAACTCTAATCTGCCTGATTAATCTGATGAAACAGATGTGAAGGAGGAAGAACAGCCAGTCTCCTCAGAGTCACAGAGATATCAGAAGGATATACTTGCCAGATGTTGAATGTTTGCTATCTGGAATGCCTCCTCCCTCCCTAACTGGACTTTCTGGCTCTATTTCCATGCACCCTGAACTACACCATGTAGCAACGTGCAGTTTGTAAAATGCTGCCCAAGCTCTCTGTACTCAGGTGTAGCAGTGGCAAAAGATGTTTCTGCCAGTGGCAATTCAGAGATGTTCCAGCTGCCAGAGCTGTTCCCTGGCTCTGTGCTTTGGGCCCTGCACTGCCTGGGAGAAGAATGTGCAGTGTCACTGCTCCACTCACTGCCTAATGATGCTGGAAGGACATCCCCTGAGGCTGTTTCTTGGGAATAAAAAACTACTTTGGGGGGAATCCCTTCAATGCTGGTGCCCTGTGCTCAACTTTAATCCTAATGGCTCTACATGGTGTCAGGGAAGGGGGCTGGGATGAATGAACTTAGTCAAATTAAGGAATGAGGGGGTAAATGAAGGAATGAGATAAAATCTAGGATAACATACCCAGCCCATGGCATATTACCAGACATAAGGCAGAGTCCTCTGAGGGAAGTCTCCAAGGATAAACAGTAGAGGACAATTCTGTCTCGACCTTATGGGGGCAGTCTGGGTGCAACCACAGCCACCACTCCTAAGATCCCCAGGGACATCTAAGATCAATAGAATGCATGGGACAGCTGCTGAAAGGAGGGAGAGATTAGAGTCCCATTCCAGCCCCACACTGTAAGAAGGCATCAAATAAAGTGGTAAATGGGATATCATTCACTATTATCAAGCTAATCACCCAAAAAAACAGCTTCCTTCCTGCTCAACACATCCTTTAAGACCTGGCCTTAGAAACCCCACACAAGCAGAACTGTGCTTTGTTGGGATGTGATGCAGTTGGTGGCTTTTGGGAACGGTACCCACCGAGTCTGTGGGATTGGCTGGACAGTTCATTGTTTCAATATACAGATTTGAAACTGGCACTTAACCAACCCTCCTCTTTCAGGGAACCTCAGTGCAGCCCTTCTGCACAATGCCCATGGCATTCAGAAATGGGGCATTCAAGAGCCAGGCTGTGACATGTCAGTGCAACAAGGCATCGGTGGCACTCAGGCTGCATCATAATCAGCTCCAGAGTGATAAAGCACTAAGCTCCCAAATATTACCTCTGCACAGCCTCTTTTACAACCTACCACTGAGCTGGTGAATGTTAAAAAACATCCTGCAGGACTGAGAGGTGTTTTTCCAAATGGAATTGACGAGAATAGGCTCAGCTAATGATTCCTTGATGTAGCTTTTTATATGGCATCATTGATAGAAGTTTTATGGATGCAGTTGCTATAACAACATAATGCACAGTAGTTAAATATAGCAGCTCCTATTTTCCACTCAGTTTGCTCTGCCCTAAGCAGACAAGACTATTTTTTTTCTGTTCTAGCTGGGATGAAATGGATTTGATAGCTCACTGAAGAAAACAAGTGGTACAGTCCTTCCTCCTCCTCACAAAGATGATTCCTTTCCATCCTAAGCAATCAAGCAAACAACAAACCCAACAGCCCCCCATTTGCCAGGCTCCTGGGTAAGAGGGGTTATTTAAAATCAAAATGCACAGTGACTCATGCAAAACTAAGCCCCCTTGATATTACATGTGATCTCAGTGCAAACACCGTCATTTCAAAGTGCAGGAAAAGAGAGGTTCTCCAATATTCCTGTCACAGAGTATTTACCAAGGTTATTCCCACAGTGCCTACAGACTGGCCAAACACTGAGGGAGCAGTAAAGTGACCTGGATGTCACTCAAACCCTGCTCTTCCTTGTGGATGAGCATAAAGGATCCAGCCTCTCTTGGCCACATGGAAAGCTCCTGTTTTGGGGGAAAAGAGAGAATGATGTTGCTAAATCAAGGTGACAAAGAAAGAAGCAGAGCTACAGAGGATTGTTTCCAATTCCCTCTGTTTTGCTACTGTGGGTTTTTCTTGGGTTTGGGTTGGGTCTCTTTTTCAGTTTGGAAGCCAGAACTGAAATACTCCCAGGGGAGACTGAAATCAAACAGCAATTTGTGTTCCTCTCCCACCCTGTTTTTTCTCATTTTTCCCTGCAGAAGAACAAATCCACCCTCGAACCTTGGCATTTCCCAGTTCCTCCCAGATCTGAAGGCCAGGCAGGCACACACAGCAGCTGGATTCCTGCAAGCTGTCAGGAGGAAGGTTGCTGCAAGGGAAAGGGCTCATTTCTTCTGAATAGTTCCTGCTCCTTTGAACATAACCTCTGCTCCAGACACTGGGAAGAATATTTATGCCCTTAGCAGACAATACTGAGCATCTGCTCAGCTATGACCATTGCCTGAACTGTTTTATTCTTTGAAGCTGTTCCATAATTTGCACCTCCTGAAGCGAGGAGTTGTGAGAGGGGTCACACAGCCTGTTCTACCCCTGCTCTTACAGAAATAATCCTGTGGGTGGTGGACACAAGTCTATCTCCCAGGGACTGGGAGAATCCAAAAGAGCCAAGGATCACTGCACCAGCCCTCTGCTTCATCTTTTCCACTCAGAGCCACAGTGGAGGCAGAACCTTGCACACTTTGTTTAAAGATGGTTAATAAACACATTGCACATGATACCTGGAGGGGAGAGTTCATTTGCCTTTCCTTGCCATGTAGCACTGGGGCCCCTGGGGCTCTGCAGAGCTCTGCTGGCACAGGGGGAAGGGAGAAGGCTCAGCTTGTGCTCCCAGTGCTGCCTGTACTGGCCAACATGTGAGACCTCATCAGGGCACAGCGAGTCAGGAGTGATACAGTCACGCTCTACTTCCTCCATAACACAAACTGAAAAATAATGAGGGCAAACAAGCCACTAAAAATAAACTTAACCTTTCGGTGGCCACAGCGTCACTCCTGCCACATGCAGATGACAGGGCTACCATGGTTATTTCTGCTGATTCAGGACTGGAACAGAGACAAGACACAAAGCAGCCCTTAGTTAATGAGAACTGCTCGTGCTCTGGTGTCCCTATCAGCATGGATTTCATCAGCCCAGGACTGCTGTAGCTAAGGACTAATGCAAAGGTCTGAGTTCAAGGGGCTTGCAGGCAACGAATATTTCCAGTAACATGCTCTGAGATGAGAAGAGGGTTAAATCCCCCCCACACCCACAGGAAACCTAAAGCACATAGGTAGGAAAGTAATTTCTCCACAACCACAAAGTAGGACAAGATCAAAATCAAGAGTTTTCCTTAACTTTCTCCTACATAACTCAGCTGCCAGCTGGTTTTCCCATGATCTCTTCAGGATGTAAGGGGGACACACAAACAACAACCCGCCCTCCCTTCCTATTTGCAGGTCCTGCAGCAATCGACTGAGCAAACAGAGGCCCAGGCAGCTGGAAGCTCTTCAGTCCCTCTGTGCCAATGGTATGAGCATCAACCTCTGCTCCTGGGTCATCAACCTCTGCTCCTCACTCACTCCTCAATTAGCTGTGCCAGAAAGCATCTCCCAACTCAGCCCAAACAAACACAGTTTGCTTTAACTCCACCCCCTCTCCTTCTTTTAGGCTATTCCAGAAGTTGCTGGGAACAGCCATGATCCCCTCTAATGCTGAATTCCAGCATCAAATGCTTTCAGCATCTTCCCAGAGGAGTTCAGTAGGTCCCAGTACAGGTTCTGTGGCACTGTAGCTTTTTCTAGGCAAGTGAGAAAGGCAAATCACTGGGATGTTGTCAGCACGGAGAGCCAGAAGAGTTATTTGAATGGCACAGATGATTTAGAAAACAAATGGGTGCTATAAATACAACCTATACTTGCAAAGAGTTCTTCTCATGCCTGGGAAAGGCAGGGGCAGCTCTGGAGGAGATCTCTCTAGGACACAGTGAGGTCTGAATGAGCAGAACGCTAAAGTAAAATACAGTGACTGTCCTGCCAGCAAAATTTGGGTGATTTTAATACAGGGCCTTCTGTGTAGCAACCTTCCCACAGCACAGGGACAGAGGGTCCCATAATGTAAGGAATAAAATGGTGAAGGAACTAACTGGCTCTTCCTAAGAGTGGTAAACAGGGACAGCTCCAGTGAAAGAGCAACGTCCTTGGGTCAGAGAGGTAAATTCAGGGACCTGGACAGGATGGCAACATCCCCTGGAATGGTGGTGCAGAACTTTCCAAAACCCAACTACCGACAGCTCAGGCATCAGCTATTCACACACCCTCCTCAAACCAGAAGTGCAAAGTGATCTGTGGCATATTTCAGTGGGATCAAGGACAGGAAGAGCAAAGAGGGCCCAGTGAAAAGGAGCCTGGCAAAGCACCAGCTGATGGAATACTAAAAGATGCTTTGGTTATTTACAGAGCTGTGGCAGTTTCTCCAAACAGCCTGTGCCCCACAGCCTGGCACTCAGTTACAGCAGTGAAATCAATGCTGTTTTTGGTTCTGCTCACACACAAGCACCTCGTTCACTGTGTAACTCCCAGGTGAGGATGCAGGAAGAGCACACTGTACCTGACAGCAGAGTAAAGAGAGATGTGGTTTGTGTGGCCACTCACTCCTCCCGCATCAAAGGTCACCACCTGCAATAAACCACAGAACAAGAACCATTTAGGAGGAGGAGGAGACTGTGCAGTTCCCAGCTTTGACATCTAACACAGCACTGCCCCAGCCCATTGTAACTAACGAGTTGTTTTTGTGTTGCACAAAGAGGCCTTGTGTGTGAACTCATCATGCCACAGAAATACAACTAAACAAACAAGCCACTCTGGAACTAGATGACTACACAGTCTAACAGCTTGAACAACAGAAAGATGACAAAGATCATGTTCCCACTGGCAGGATGCACTTGTTACTTATTACCAGGCCAAAAGGTCACTTTCAAAATGATCTGTTGCAAACATGTTCCTGACCCGAGAGGTCCAGCTCTATGAATCACTCTCTCCTGGATCTGAGAACATCCTAGAATGACAGAGTGAAACTATACTTTGCTGTGCTGTGGATCAGGACACATTGCTGTAAGAAGAGCCCCACGATCATGTACGACTGTCCTGGTTGTAAAGAGGCTTCACCAGAGGATAACACAGTGATAAAATAATCTGATATGAGAATAAGCCTTTTTAAAGAATCAGCTGACTGCACTTTTGTACAAATGGGAACTTCATAATGCAGAAGTAATGTGTGAACACAGCACTAACCACTGCCCAGAGCACAGAACACCCCTGGCTCCCTGCCCTCAGACCAGCCAATGATGTGTCAGGGGTGAAGCACCACCCTAAGGGCTCACTCACTCTGTGGTGCTGGGCAGTGGGTATTTAAAGGTTCCCACTTCCAACCTAGCAGCCAAACAGGCAGCACAAAGTGTAGAGCAGACAGGGAATGTGTGCTGGTTCTCCTTCTGGGTGGTGACAGTGACAGTCCCTGGCCAGTCCAAAGTTCAGTCTTTGAGAGAGGCCCAGTAGCAGAGCCCTCCACAGCTCCCTTCTCTGGGACCAGGGAGAAATTATAAACTCCCCACATTTCAACCAATGTCTGCTCCCTTGCCAGCTTGTTCTCTCTTCAGGGAAGGAGAAGAAGAATGGCACTGCCTGGTTCACTCAGCACAACTCCCTTCTCAAAATCTATTTTATGTGCAGGGCCTGGGGCACTGGTTTAGAGATCAAGGGAAGGCCAAAAGTCACCGTGCCTGTCCTGCAACTTGCTCCTCCACCCTCTGTCAGGCCCTCCCCACACAGGGGACATTGCTAAAGAGGGTGAGGAAGCACAGAGACAGCAATCAGAAACACTTCAAAACCCACAACCTTCAGACAAGCCTGCTTTAAACCCATCCACCCAGAACATGTCCACAGCCAGACTTTCCACGTTGCCCAGTGGTTGTAAAGATGCTGCCACCAAGCAGCCCAGGTTGCTCTTGGCTGGCAGGAAGTGGTGGGACCGAATTCAGCTTCATTCAGGTACAAAGAAGCATTTTCTGGCCAACCCTTATTTCATAAAGAGAAACAGGATATCTTCAGCTTTGGCTGCTGTACATCAGCGTTACCCAGGAGCTCTGCAGGGCCTGCCCTGGTGCTCAGCCCTCCCTATGGATACCAGCTTTTGGAGCAGCTCATCTGGGAAAAACATTCATAAATTCAGCTCAGGGAATGAGCATAGCACCCTGTATTTTGCAGATAAGAAAAAACATGCTCTGAAGTCACTCCTACCTAGAGTGGCACTTTCCTGAGATGACAACATCCCCCACTCACTGCAGGCAGAATAAATTTCTATTCAGGTGAATAATAGCGTGAGTCTGATAAGGGCTGGACTTGCACTAAACCTTTTCACTAAATAAGGATGGAGAAAGGGTCTGTCTCTCCTGCCTGGTCATTGATTTTCACGTAACCTTTACAAGCAGAACATTTTTAAGACCAGTACCCTGCAGTTGGAATTGGCCAATGGGCTCTGAAGTCTTTTGAAACTTGCATGTGCACACACGTATAAATATCATTGCATTATTCCTGTTTCCTTAGGAAACCAAGCTAAAAACCCAGGCAAGCCAAAACACACATTTTTTCCTTCTGTGGAGGGCACAAGGGAACAAACCAGAAGACCGAGATAAGAGACTACAGTGAGCAGACTAAATAAACTAATTGTTGTTTTGACAAAACTGGCTCAGACCAACTGTGGGAGCACAAGGCTGGGTTAGGAAATATTCTTGACATGGAAATTATCTGTTCAGAAACACCTTTGGAGGTTTTTCTTCTCCACATCTGCTTTGAAACAGAAGCTGCTGTTCTTAGTGCTGCTGAGCTTACATAACATCTGAACTATCTGAAGAGATTGCA
This sequence comes from Manacus candei, assembly GCF_025592945.1. Lineage (NCBI taxonomy): Eukaryota > Metazoa > Chordata > Aves > Passeriformes > Pipridae > Manacus > Manacus candei. The sequence goes on along the minus strand of NW_026138124.1, from coordinate 8,242,950 downwards.
CAGAGTTCATTTTCTGTTGCTGTTGTCCAGTTTACTGTTGGGACATTTGCACCTGAATTGCCTGTCTCTTCAAATAAACAAATTTGTAAGTACAATTCCCAGGGTATGTGCACACAGACCTGGCCACGGTGGCATTTGCTTTGTCTGCAAAGAGAATACCATGGAAATCCTGGTTCTTCCCTTCAGAGATCCCTCTGAGCACACAGTAGAGATGTTCCCTCGGCCCAGAGTGCAGCTTCTAAGTGTGCTGTCTATACAGGGCACTGTTTCCACAGCACCACTGTGCTGCTCGTGCCTTCAAGCAGGCAGCAATCACATGTAAATATATTCCTCTGGTTTCAGGGATTCATTTCACTGATAATGGATCTGAATTTCTTTCTCACATGCTGCAGATATTTTCACACGGGAGCATTTGCTCCTTCCACACGGTGCAGCTCAGTGCTGTGCTGGCTTTAACTCCTAACCTGAACCAGGCTGATGAGGAAATCAAGCAGACAATCAGGACAGGATGAGAAAACCTGAACATCTTGAAACTGTCTGGGTTAAAAACAGGCTTAGCCAGTTCTGGGATAATAAATATACTTCATGTAGAAATTGTTGCTCAATGAAATCTTTAGGGCAAGAGGGAGTTCCCTCCCCACACCTGTTCTGAAATGGGAGCTGCTGCCGTTGGTGTTGCTGGTTTTTCTTCTGGGTGACCTTGGTATTCAGGAAATGGAGCTTTCACTAGTGGAAGCCAGAGCAGCAGCCAAGACAAACAGGTCCAGAAATCCCTTCCGGAGAGGGGAGAGCACAGAGGAAATTACTCAATTACCAGCAGAAGAGAAAACTCCTGAGAGGTCTGGAGTCCATGATCCCTCCTCACACCATGTGCATTGGAGGAAAAAAGCACTCAAAGCTGTGGGTCTCCCTCCTCTTCCTGGTGTCACACAGTGCTTCCATCAGAGCAAACATCTGCTGGGGGGGAGAGAAAGGTCTCTTTCCTTTTTAAGAAGGACCATCCCCTAAAATGCCATAGTAAGCAATTCCATTTCTCATGGCCTTCCTCTGAGCATCATTCCATGGGCCCTTACAGTCACAGAGGCCAGTGATATTCAAACTCCCTTTAAATCTCTTGTGCGTTTGGAAATGTCTCTTGGAACTGATTTAGGAGCAACAAGAGCCTGCCTGGGGCTCACACAATACTATGTAACTTTTTTTACACACCAAATACTTTCTAATCTGGATGGAGACAGAGGAGCCTTGGCTGCCTCTCCGTGCAACACTGACTCTTGCTTGTAAATCCAGCAGGCAGGAAATAATTTCCAAAGTCTATAAATTAGTTTTGGCTTTGAGTGCACCAACCATTAATTTCTGTGTGTGCACTATTTAATGTAGAGCTTGGATGAAATATGTCCCTGTAGCTCTCAAAAAGATTGAGCCACTCATGGACTTGCAGGGCAATTGAGCAAATTAACTCTGCAATGGAACAACAGTACTCCCACAAGGTGGGACTCCTTGCTTTGTAATCCTTCCTTTTGGATACGCTGGAAGTGCAGCCCCTTTTCCACTGTCACTTATTGGTGACCCACATATTCTGTAAATAAAGATACCACTGTTGATGTTATGACTACTGGGAGAACTGGGGGAAGTTTTCCCACTGGGATAGCTACAACAACACACGTTTTTCATTCACGTTGATTCCACTGAGTTGGTCTGTTGTGATCGAAATGCCAACAGTTTATGTTTTGACAAAGCTCTTTGAACATGTTTAGCCAGTTTTATCAATTTCAACATTAGTGAAAAATGGGCTCAGTTTACCTTTCAAGGCAAGGCCGTTGTTTTAGGACAGCAGGTGTTCCAAGAGGAGCTCACAGATAGCAAGCTCTGAAGTTTTTAAATTGCAGAGTGTTCAACAAAGGTAATTAGGTGCTTCTCTTGCTGTTGTTGGCAAACTAGGTCTGCTCCTAAATGAATGGTATTGCAGCAAACATTTGAGACCTTTGTGATTACTTGGGACACTCGAAATAATCTGTGTTTCATTACCACCAGCCCTGAGAAGCTGCTTCAGCTGCCTTTGGTACTGCTGATGTCCTGCTGCAGTAATTTATCCTCTGTGCTGCTCAGGGAAGAGCTGATGGGAATCAGCTCCCATCCTCCCCCTTCCTCCAGCTGGAGCTGCAGCACAGCAGGGACAGCACCGTGATCAGGAATGTTTCATGTTTGCTTTGCAAACCCCACATTTCAGTGTTCATCTCATGCTCTGTTAGTGGCAAACTGCTGCCTCCCCCAGCACAAACAGCTGGAGTTTAATTTTCCCTGAGGCAAAGATCTAATCCTTCCCAACCATCCAGAGGAGTTCTAGTGTTTTCAGAATTTCTGCTGGGATTCTGGTGCACTTGTCTTAGTGCTCGTGAGAGTCACAAACAGGCAATACAAACCCTCCTGTGTTAGGAGCTTTCAGATTAGATTAAAACCTATCTACTCACGGGGCCAAAAGGCACAAAAGGAGTCCAGGAAAACTGCATTTGCCTCTGTGCACAGCAGTGAATTTCATGGAAAATTAGCCTCAGAATCAATACGAAGTTGGGTGCATGATGCTGGGGTTTGTGCTCATTGGGACTTTCATGCTACAGGAGATGTGGTCTCTTGTTTTCTGAAGTGCTGAAAGGCTTTAAGAGTTTTGTGATTTTGCTGCTAATCTGTGTGTCAGTGCCTGATCAAAGTAAGGTTCAACAGAGAAGAACAGAACACGACCTTTTCCATGCTTAGGCCTTTATTCCTGTTCTGTGGGGAAAAAAAACCCCAGTGCTAGGAAATGTCCCCAGTTTAATATTCTTCAATCCCGACCTATAACCCTGCTAATCGAGCTCTCTAACACACACCTGCCAGTGGGCTTCAAAGCTAAGCCTTAACCCCAGATGGGCTCCCTCCATCAATTAAACCCAGCAAAGGGGCAACATGGTTACTTTAAAATACAGAAACCACTTGAGGAGCTACAAAAGCGAAATTCCACTATTGTTCATTTCTCATTGGGAAGCAAGGAAAGATCTCCAGAGAGAAAAGACACATCCTGAACTCAAAGACTCCAGAGAAAGCTTCCAGAGGGAAGGGAAAAGCCCAGAACAGCAGCTCAAAAGTGATGTGGCCTGTGCTGTAGGAAGTGTCACGTTACCAGGTTGATGTTCTTGGCCTCTATGTGCTCCAGCACAATGGTGGAGAGGAGATGTGTGTCCCATTCCACAGCAGGATTATCTGGAAGATCCCTGAAAATGAGAAGTGCAATTAGTCACTTCACTGCTGAGAACTTTGCACAGGCCATACTAGAAAAGAGAGATCCCCCCTATCAGAGAACGAAATCAAGATAAATTTATTTACCATAAAAACCCTCTGAACCTTATGTCTTACAACACTGGATATTGGAAAGTTGAAAGGAAAACAGCAGTTCCAACACCCTCCTCATGGATTTGCCAAGGTCTCCCTTTCCTCTTACCATTAAGGCAGACTTTCCAACTGCTTTACTTCAAGCAACATCTATTTTGTCAACTCTTGTTCCTGATTCATCCCAAACATATTTCTTCATTTTCAACTTTATTTTAAAAATTATTTCTTTATTCAAAACCTCTTTTAAGTCATATTTTTCTGAAAGACTTCACAACCATAATCTACTGGTGAATTACACAGGAAAAGTGCCAATCAAACTCCTGCTCTCCTTTATTCAGGAAAAATCCATTAATCACAACCAGAGGACAACAGAGACATAATTATATGGCTTGGATTTGATAGTAGTTCTTCATCTGTTTATTTTGTGCTTTGCATACCCAGTTGGTATGCAGAGCATACTGTGACTGAACTCTCTGCCTGGGTATTTTGGATTGCAGGATTCTAGGGGCAGGAACCACGAGCCAAATGCAAAATAGCACCAGACAGCCAAGAGAACATTCCATATTTACACAACTGAGAGCTGAATTTGACCCCCCAGTCATTATGTCTGAACGATGCCAAGAAAACATTGCTTGCAAAGTTACAAAGGTTATTAGTAACAATAGGATAACACACAGCTGCTAAAGACTAATAATGACATGTTAAACGGGTCTTTTTCTCAGACCTTTCCCTCCTCTGGAAGTTGGTAATTGCTGTGAGGTGGTTTAGCAGAAAAGTGACTACACAGCATTCTCCCAGACACACGGGCTGGGAACTGAACCGATCCAGCTGTTTGCAGCACGGAGCAGGGGAGGTACATCCCAATTCCTCAGGCCCTGCTGACTCCCCAGACAGCAGGGACGGCAACATCTGCAACAGAACAACGGGAAAATGTCTCCTTGGCACATTCCACAGTAAAGCTCAGCCTGGGTCTTCATCAGAGGTTTTCTGGGCACGAATTTTCCCACTGCTGTTAACAGTAGTAGGAGTAGAAGGAAGATCCTGAAGTACAAACTGACCATCGGCTTTTCCCTGTTGTGTTCCGTGCTCCTGTTCAGCTCAGGCCAAAATAATGTGAATTAGAAACCCCAGCAGAAGGGAAGGTGTTCCTACACCAAAGCACACGTTCCAGCTCTGGGCCCTGTAGCAATATTACAGCTACAGAAAGTTCTGTGTTGTTCTCAATTCCCTCTTGTACAGACAACACCTTTGACTGATGTACACAACACCTGAGTGTCACCACTGGATTCCCTGGTCCATCTGGTGGCTGTCTCATCAGCTTAACAAACCTGCATCTCATCTGCTCAGACACAAACTTTTACATTTCCTGTTTGAAGATGAAGTGGCCCTGTTGACCCCGAAGATATGACAAGTCCCAGCATGTCACAGCAAGCCCTGAACAGAGCACATTTAAAAATACGCTTCAAGTAAAACATCCCAAGGAACACACACACAGAGCAGAGTCCAAGTGCTAGTCAACAGGGCTTCAGTTGTTCAAATGGTACCTTCAAGGTATGTTAGGGCTTCATCTGATAATATGAAAGCAGTAAATTAGTCTAAAGGGGATTCTGCACTGGTTATTTACAATGCAAATATCGTTGCCCTTTCTGGATGGGGGTTAAATGGAGCCGAGGAGGAAGTGAAGGGTCTCATTAAAACAGGAGGGCTGCTCCAACAGGGAGAGGTCAGGAAAAAAAAGTAGGGCTTGGAATTTATGATGTCCAGGAGGCTTTGGTGTCATAGCCACCGCACTCAGCTTTATTGGGCTGTCTCCAAAAAGGCTGCTGGGTAGTGGAGCAGGTTTTAACTAGTTTAGACAGATAAAGATCATCCTCGTCAATGGAAATGAACAGCTGGAGGCAACGGTTTAGAATCCCTGGAAACAAAACAATCTGAAGGCATGAGCAAATTAACTCCATGAACACTGAACTGATTAAGCAGGAATATTCCACAAAAAATCCTGCTTCTACTCACTTTCCTTACCCCCAGTAAGGAAAAGGAAATATTTTTCTTGCCTAATATTTGTCAGGGACAGAAGAGAAGCCGATCTTGCCAAACAAGACACACATGTACATAAGCACATTCATAACTCATTAGTAGCCACCATGGCCCATGGAAGTATTTTCAGCTCATTCTGCAAACAGGAAAAGTTACTCACAGTTAAATGACAAACCCAGAGTCACCCCAAGGAGTCAGCAGCAGAACTGGCAATACATTCATCCAGACTGCTCCAGGAAATGACTTTTTTTTTTATGGTAAGAGTTTGTATAATACTTTATAAAGTTGAAGGTGTGTTACCATGATAGTAGGGACCCACAGAAAGCAGGAGACCAGTAATACTCCACCTGTGCTCTGGATATCAATAACTGGGTCCAGGTAAGGATGAAAAGGGGACAAAGAAACCCAAGTCCCTTCACCCCATGCAGCAATGCCCACAGGACACAGTCTTACAGGAGGTCTCTACACGCCCAAGGAACTTTGTAGGGACATACAAACTTTGAGAACTGCTGTAGTTCAAAAAGCATCTATTCAGTTTAAAATATTATTCCTAACATCATAAACCAGTTCTCAGCAGACCTGAACAACGGTCCACTGACAGTGCTGCACTACTGAAACATGCTGCATTCATTGTGCTTCAGAAACATCAGCACTTAAATGGTTAACTCCCCCCTGCCTTCCCGGATAACGCCGATAAAGCCTCTGAGCTCAAGGTCGAAGGGCTGAGATAAAGGACTGTAAAGGAGTGAAAATTAGCACATTCCCTGGAGCAGCCTGGAGCTTGTCCCAGGAGACACAGCTCCCCATCGCCCTGCCCCAGAGATCTCCTTGTTGCTGCTGTCAGTCACTACCACAGATCAAGACACAAATCCTGCACCGGAGGCCTCCCAGGTCACGCTGCTGGAGGGGGCTGGTGGCAAGGGCAGAGGGGTTTGGGCACTTGGCCTCATTTCCACCAAGCCATTCCAGTCTGGAAGGAAACTTTATGGGCATTCCATGTGCCTGATACTGAATGCAGGTGGCTGCTTGGATGCAGGGGAAAATGGGGAGATGCATAGAAGAATGTACTTTCAATGGAATAAAGCTCCAGAAGAGTTGTTTTCCCATCAATTTTCAGTAAAAGCCATGCTGTGCACTGTACAGGGAATTTACAGCTGTGCCAGGAGATCTATAGCCTCAAGAGAGGCAAATGGAGAACTGTGGTGCTGCAGTTGCTGCAGTGTGGAGAAGGGTCTGTCTCTGCTCACCAATTCCAGCAGGACCAGTTGTGGGAAACATCGTGTTTGGAAAACAAAACTTTGTACCTTTCTATTATCCATCCACTCTGGGTAGCAAGAAGCAGACAGGACTCCTGCTTTTCTCCATCTCACTCCCTTGCTTTCCTCCTTGCCACGCTGAGCACACAGAGCAGACAGTGGCATCTGCAGTTCCCCCTCCCTAGATTTGCACAGGAAGAATGCAGTGGATGTCCTGGATATTCTGGCCTTTGTAGGGAGCTACAAGGGGGCCCCAGCAAATCGTATCAGCACATTAAACCACAATTCCACCTTGTGCAGGTCTTGCCCAGCAGCCTTAGAGCTGAATGGGAGACATGTCAAAAATCACTGCCTGCTGCCAGCTCCTCTCCAGGCCCCTTCCTCTGCCTGCTCTGGGTTGTAGCTCCTCTTACACCTCAGCCTGGCCCTTAAAACACTGTGCCTGTTGCCAGCAGTGCTATCCCTGCCAGCAGCCAGGACAACTTTGTAGGGTCGTCTTTCTAGGAACATTTGGGCTCAAGATGGCCAGATTCCTGTCATTTGGAAGGTCACTTTTGGCCGAGGCAGAGATTTAAAAAACTTCACAGATATATATTGCCAAGTTATACCCTCCTTCCATGATATACTGCCCAATCCCTGTCCAATTTTCCACTGCTCATCTTCCACAGGCCTTTCAGCAACAGCCAGTGCCTTCATTCGCACAATCTTCCTTCAAAGCCTTGCACATCATTCATCCTGCTCATGAACTAAGCTCTCATGACTGCTCTAAAGGTTAAGTTAAACCAAACAGTCATTCTGTGTGATGTCCACGTGGCTCAACAAACAGCAAATGGGCTGCACTTTATGGGATAACCTTGAGATCCACCCCTCCTGGAATCTGTGAGCCAGGAAATCCCCAGGCCCTGGTGGCTCTGGATACCTGACAGCCACCCCCATGGGACTGTCAGGCTCCATCTCTGCCTTGACATGAAGCCTTTATGGGAGTGGGCAATAGGGTTCCTTCTTGGAGATGTTTAGGTCTCCATCAATTCATTCCAAGACACCAGAGCAAAACTTTCAAGGTGCTGATGTGATTTTCCACCCCACTACACACCAAAAGGGTCAAAATTAAAGAGTTTTCCCCATTTCTTACTGTTTTTTCATCCTGCAGCATGACCCTAATCAGTCCAAGGCTAAGGAGCAGGAAACATTTTTGCATATTTTCTCCTCCTTATCCCCAATGAGTGATTTTACATCAAATCAGCCCAAAGGTCAGTAGGTTGATGGTGGAAGCAGGTGAGCTGCTGTGCACGAGTTCCCAGCTGGAACAACCACCAGTGTGTTTGCTGGAACAGAGGATGCCCTTTGTGTAAAGTTGTAACTGTGTAAAATGAACATCTGGGCAATGAAACTGGATCAAAAAGTGAAACATCCCACAGAACAACATGACGTGAGTGCACAATTAGTGAAAAAGCCATGTGATGACTAGAGGCAATCAGTGACCTTTATATCACAGCATCAAAGTAATTGAAAAAACTGTGTAAACACAAATGATTTCATGCTCTCCAAAGTAGAGCACAGAATTTTTATTTTGGAGATTATTCTGAGATAAGTTAAGACCGGAGAGCCCCAGGTCTCGAAGCAGAGCCTCTAAATCCTGACATTTATAACTATTCATAAATTTCTCTTCCTATAATGGGCAGTTACAGACAGGAGGGAAATATTGCTGTTAGGCTGCATGGACGTCTCTGATTCAATTGAAAATAGCCCACTTAGATAAATGATCAGCATCTTGCAACATCATGTTCTACAGAGAACAGATGCTGTGTGCTTATTGGAATGTAACAACCTACAATTTAGGAAAGAGATGGACTCAAGCAGGATGTTAACTGTCAAATGAAAAACCACCTACGACAGAGAAGCTCAAGCTGAAATTTTTACACCGGCAGCTTCCTCCCTCTCCTCATAGTAAAGAAACACAGGCTATTCTGAGAGTTGTATTTTAAGACTGGAAATTAAAATCTTAGGGTTTGGTGTAGGTAGGAGGTAAAGGAAGTGGTGAAAATGTTAATGACTGGAATATTATCAATAAAATGCACTTCAAACATTTCACAAAAGGATAAAACAGAATTGACGTAATCCTTTTCTCCCATCCTCAATGTCTAAGTATGGACCTACTTTATACAAGTTTCAAAGGTAAATTAGGTAGGTTTAGATGCCAGGGAAGTGCTGAGGTCACTGCTGTGGCCATGCCAAGCAGAAGTTGTGGGTAAAGGGAAAGGACGCAAAGACTCAGCACTCCAGGAGAGTTCTCCACTGAGCTATGGACAGACCCAGCACACCTCTAACAGGTAATATTCCAAGTTCCTCCATAACTCCCAAAGGGTAAATGGTAATTAGGTCTCAAGGGAACATGCTCTTTGACTTGGGCATGATCACGTGATCCTGTCTGAGAAATAAGCACCTTTTGGGTTTAAATTCAAAGGAATTATTACAGCACACAGGGCTGGTTGTTTGCAAAGATCTATCCAAATGTCCCTGTACTCTTTTTTTTTTTAATGAATTATTGATGATTTCTCAGCAGAGACTGATGTCTATTCACAGAGATAACACAATTGCTTATCATAATTTGAAATCTGGTATTCATTTGACGTCTGTGCTTCAGCGCCTTGTTGATAAATTACAGCACAAAGCTCTGCAGGAACAAGTTCATATTCAATGTCTTCAAACAAAAACAATTGATGGTTCCTTTTGAGACCAGAAATGCATAGAAACTACAGTGGCTAAAGCTAGTTTTAAAAAGTGAGTTTTTAAAGAAGGAGAAGGCATCAGGCCCTGCTGTGTAAGACAGGAACCAAAATTCAACTCATCTAATTCTGAACTGATATTTAGTCACAGCTTTTGTAACTTCTGCTCTTCACACCTGTGAAATGGAAATAATTCTATGTTCACCCCTATGTAAAAAGTTTGGGATCCTACTAAGAAAAGTGTTAAGTTCTCTGATTTCTAGAAGGAAATGTAAAACATATGTCTTGGCAACCCTGTGTACTGGGAACCCCATAAACCTGTCCTTTACTCATTGCATTGTCTTCCCATGGGATACTGAATCATGTTCAGTATCTTAGTCCTGGCTTGAAGGTCTAGCCCAAAATATACAAAATACTGCATAAAGCTCCAAAAGTATGACTACAGTGAACAGTTGTGTCCATATGGAGCAGAGGAACTCTGCAACAAGGATAACATCTCCAACAGTCAGGACTTCCTTAGGAGCTGGTGCCAAACAGTGAAAGGGCTCCCAAATCACGTCATCACAAACCACTTTGCTTTCAGCTGCAAACAGCAGGAATACTCCTTGGAACATGTTCTTTTTAGCAGAAACACTGCAATATTTAAAGTTAAATCCCCCAGGCTCTGCAGAGCACATAAGAAAGCTGAGACATCTGGGCCAAGTGTTATCCCAACAATGGAGACCCTGTTTGCCAAGGCACAAGGCAGGGGTTGGGTGTGTCACTGGGCACCTTGCTGTGGTCACACAGGTGTCACCATGAGATGCTGAAGCTCAGGAGTGTGATTTCTAGGAGGGACACACCACTGGAGAACAGTATTCCTGGCATATGTCTACAACTCCTTGTCTGATCCTCGGTCTCACCCACCTGTGGGTGACATGCCCTCAGTCACCAGCACTGCCCCAAAGCTGTGCTGCCAACACAGGACCTGCAAGAGGAGAAACGAGACCTGGGAGTCTCACGTGCAGGTGTCACACTCCGTGGTGTCACAGTCCATGAGTGACACTCCTGTTATGCCTGTGCTGCTGGCACATGCTCAGGAATTGGTGTGCAGAACACATCTGACCTGTGCAGTTGTTATCACTGACCAATCAATCACACAAGGCCATGAGCACTGAGTACCCTGCTGCCACACACAGCTTGGAGTCCAGCTGCCAGAGCAAGGACAGGGCTCCAGTTCACATCTGATCTCTCCAAACTCTGCTGAGAGGCCCCAGCCCCAATTTAAGCAGAAGTCTGCAAAACCACACAGTGCCATGGAGTGTGTCTGGATCCCTGGTGAGACTGGTAGTAACAAAACAACTAAGTTCAAGTCCCTCAAGAGAGTTCTTTAAAAAGTGAAGCAGTTTCCCTCCTGTTACCTTTCACTCTCAAGTTGGGTGCTGTGTATTATGCTACTTAATCCCAACTTTCATTCATGTTTGAGCTGCAGTCATTTTGCACATGCACTACACCCCAAGCCAAGGCAGTGACAGCCCTTTGTCCCTGACAGCCATTCTGGGACCAGAACACATTCTGTGTCCATTGGCTGAGTGGGGCCTGCAGATCCCACGTCGGTGACACATTTCCAGCCAACATTTAGGCTGTTTCCAGCACTAACAGACTGCCAGCAGTGACTTGCCAAGTGCTGGGCAAGAGGCCTCCCTTTCATTTTATAGAAGCTGGACTTGTCTGTGATCTGTTGGGGGCCATTAACAGAGGTCACTGAAGACATCAGTCAGAGGCAGACAGCAGTTTCAGGAGATTTGGGGCTGCCATGCTGAATTAGGAGGCAGCAGTTCCTCCTCTGGCCCACTGCAGTGTGGTTTGGGCAGCAGACAACAGGGCAGTGTGGGATGACCTCAATTCCTCTGGCACTTTGGAGAGGTATCCAGGAAAGGAGAGCATTGAAGACCCTACCTAGGTCAGGAAAACAAGAATACATCAACCTTTTCCTAATTATCTGTTGGCAAAGTGCATTTTAGCATTTGTCCTAAACAACAGATCCATTAGCAACAACTGGCAATTTCCTCTGCAGCCCTCTAATAAGGGAAACATCTTCAAACACACAGCTGTCAGGGATCTTGGAGCACAACTGCTGGGCAAAGGGGTGTGCAACAGACTCAGTTCAACACCTTCCTAATGCCAGGAAGATGGATGGAACTGCTCAGTGGAAAGCCTGAACAGCAGACACAGACTACAGCAGTTGGTGGCCCCTGGGAATTTTGGTCCACATTCCTAGAACAATCTGCTCGTCTGTGTCAGCTCCCAGAGGAGGGATAGACTGACCCAAATCCAGTAAAAGGTGGAGTGGTCTCTACTAACACCCAGCTCCCTGGGCTCCATTATGTACCACTTCAGGGTGTCTCTGGCCACTCTGGTATTTTGGACAGTAACAGGGGAAGAACACAGACCATATTTCTCCCAAAGCACCATCTGTACTATAAGGAATGAGCATCACCAGACCTGTATGAGGTGATCAGGCAGATCCCAGAATAGCTCACAGCCATGTTCACCTCCTCATTATCATTGCTGGCTTTGCCATAGTGTCTAGGAATTCCTCTGGGGCCTGACAGTCTAAGTTGTCCTGAGAACAAAAAGCCCAGCAATCCCACAGTCACAACTGATGTTTTAAAACTGAAATACAAATGACCAGCAAAACCAGGACACCTAAGAGCAGACCACAGGACTTCACTCCTCCCTTACTTTTTTCTTTTGTTTTGTAAAATGCTTTGGAAAAAAGAACAGCTCAGCAGGGGAGAGCTTGGGACAGGGTATGTTAACCCATACACCAGGAAGCCATGTCTAACTTAGACCAGTCCTGGCACCACTGGACCAAGGACAGACGTCCAGTTTCAAAGTGCTGGGCAGGAGGAGTCACTGGACAAGTAGAAAGGGAATACAGAGTGCTCTTAGCCAGGTTTGTACACTGGTATTGTCACACATGCACCATAACATGCCCAGGACCCCACAGCAGAAAGGATTCAAACCCAAGGAGAAGGAACAGAAAGTCTCTCACAGCAGCCAGCAAAATTTTTCAGAGGCAAATTACTGAAATACCACAACCTGCACATGCCAAATAAACCTGGTGACCCTTCACCACAGCCTCAATATTAAATTTGTTTACTCTTGGAATGATAAATACACCACAGTGTACAGCCAAAACCAGTTCTGACTCTGGCCCAGGTAAGTCAAACAGGACTTTGCCACTGACTCAATGGCCAGACCCTCAAAGAGCAGGGCAGCCAAAAGCATAATCACTTCGACCAAAGAGAGATAGACCTCGGTCTATTCCACATAACAAATAAACTACAGTCAGAAACCCCAGGAGACAGCTTGTAGCCAAATCAATCCGTCAGCCACTTTAATTAATCATCTAGAAAGGGAAAGCACAGAATAGTCACTTCATGGACATTGATTTCTCATGCCAAAACTTATGTAAATGCAGATGCAACTTCAGCAGAGATCTCAAGAGGATGATGGCCTGATTCCAAATGCAGCTTCCCATGTCGCAACATTCCAGCTTCCCTCTACCAGTTCCATCCAAAAAAAGTTTCATGGTTTCTCAGCCTCTCACAAACTACCATCTCCTGCAATCCATTTGATCTGTGCAATGATACGGGAGCTTTACTTCTTGAACTCATGGGGTACCCACCTCTCTAACACCGAGGTTCTGATGCCCTGAGCTCTCCAGCTGGGTGCAAATTTCATTACTACCATCAAATCACTTCTTTCTATAAGACACTGTCTCAGAAGTGAAACACCTATCTGAACTGCGAGCTCGATCCCACGAACTCCACTGACATGCAAAGTTCCTGCTCATGCAAACAAGGCTCTTGTAGGCACTGTCTTGCGGGCCCCACTCATGTGAGTGCCCCAATTACATGACCCAGCTCCGGGCCGGCTCCGCTGCCAGTGAAACCCCCGCCCCGGCTTCCAGCGCAGCCAGCCGGGAACTATGCCTGGAACTCCATTTGCGGCAGCTAAGTGGGACTCGGCAACAATGAACAAAACGAGCACAAACGCATCGACCTTTATCGCCGAGCCTCGTCGGAGCGCTGGTTCGATGCCAGCGTTATGCAATGGCTTCGCTATGGCAACAGCCGGGCTGCTCGGCAGTAACCCCGGCCCGCAGCCTCTGAACTCTGCCCCACTGCGAGCGAGCCTCCCCTCGCCCGGCCGGCTGTTTACACTGCTCACATGACGGCCCGAGGGAGGCTCCTGGCACCCGCCCGCATCCAGCCGGATTTCCAGGACCAGGCCAAGACCGCCAAAGGCTGGGAACGATTAACTCTTGCGAGCGGGGCCTTCCCGCTCCAGCGGCTGGAGAAAGGACCGTGAGCGGAGCTTCGTCCTCCCGACATCACTGCGGGAATTAGGGCGTTCATCGAGGGGATAAGGAAATCAATAAGCTCTAAAGAAGGAACAGTATCTTTTTTTTCTTAACGAGTGAGGATAACAAACAGGAGCTGGGACATAACACCTTCACCACGAGCTGCACGTACTCGGGTTATATGAGATTGCAAAACTCCAGCAGTGGCACCAGCCCCATGGCCCAGCCCTGAGCTCTGGAGCACTTACAAGTTCCAGGGGCACAGGGGAGGCTTTGGAGACAGGGACTGTGCTCTACAGGTGCCTTGCTGAAGTGGTTATTTAGCCTTACGGCACAGCTCCATAAGAAAAAGCTGCAGGTTCCCAACCCGCTGCTGTGCCATCGCCGTGTGAGCAGGACGGCTCCTGCTTCAGCACTTCCACAGCATTTCTTTCCACACATTAACAGATGTTCATTAACTCACCCCCCTGTGAGGCTGGTATAGGGAAGCAAGCAGGTAATAACCTCCACATTTTATAATGAGAGAATTAAGAGCTCAGGGAACTCTCCCTGGAGAGCCCCAGGCACCAGAGCTGAGTCAGGGGCAGAGCCTGGAACGGAGCCTGTGAGCTCCCAGTGCTGCAGCACCCACACACTCCAGGAATATGTTTCACTGCCTGGGGCAAACAACAATCCATTTTTCAACAGGCGTTTTATAGGTGCTCTGCAGAGCCTCATGTATTCCTGGCCCTTGGACTAAGCAGAGAACACATTAACAGTTGCACATTATCCACCATTACACCAACATCAAAGGAGCTGCTTAAAAGTCCCCCCCAAAACCTGCCCAGGGCTGGAGTGTTGACCCCTGCATCACCTAATTGTGCTCTGCTATGACACAGCCCTGGATCACTCATTCTGTCAATACTCTTGGCTACTTTTCCTTGTACTTGTTACTTAGGAATAGTCTATGTAAACTTATGTCTTGCCCTAAAATATTATATTTTTCAGTGAAACCCTGTTATTCCTAGTAAGAGGTTGTATGGATTTCTCTTCTTTGCTACGCTGACATTGTAACAAGAACAGACCCTGCAGATACAGCACTGAAAAGCAGTGCCTTGACATCAGAACTTCCTTTGACAGCTTCATCCCCAGTTATCCCTACATCCAAATATAAAAGTGTCATTAGAAACACGGAGAGGAAGTTCATTAGGTCTGGCTAAAAATTTAAACACTCACAAATTTCAATTTAAATCAGTGGTTCAGTCTCACTTCTGCAGAAACAGGCTCGCTGCAGTAACCTGTTTTTTGACCCTCCACCAGTAAGACCAGGTGAACTCTCTGACATTCCTGTATCAGTTCTCATTCAAGCCTTGGCCTTATTGGCACCGACCCTGCAAACCCCTCACCTCTCTTCCCCACAGGTCAAACCTCTCTCTGCCAATGTTTTATCCTGCAATATTTACACAATGTCTTTTCCAAGGCAAATGATAAACCAGCCTTGGCAGCCCATCATGTGGCTACTTACAAGAAGAGAAATGTTGGGTATTTGGCTTATGAAACAAATACAGGAAGAAAATATTTATAACAATGCTACTGTTGAAATAAGGAAGACCATAATTTATTACAGATGTGACCCTTCTAAACTGAAGGGTTTAAATCTTGCTGCTGCTATGCAGTGACATGAAGCAGAATGGACTTGATGAAGAATACATCTAACTTCAGTTGTAAATTGCCCCCTTTTATCCCCTGCCATTTTGTACCCCAAAATATGCACAACATTTGCTTTGTTCAAGCACTGTTTGGCAGACTATTCAGTGCTCAGAAGATTTAAAAAATGACTGACAGGAAAACATTCATCCTTCATCTGAAAACAGACTGAACACTTTTACATTTAACAAAATTCAGTTACTTATTAACTGAATTAATTATTAAAGAAGAGAAAATGGCACGTAACTCAAACAAGGTTTGTTAAGATTACAGTCACACATAAAGAATGTAGAATGTCTGTGAATGGAGAAAGGATAAGTAATGAATTGAATTATTCCAGTGCAAATAGCAATTGCAGAGAAACAGTCTGACGTGAGAAAGTACTGAAATTACTGTGCAAGGAGTTTGCAGGTACAGTGAGATGGTTAATACGTGACTGGTTGCAAGAGGGGGCATGACTTGGCATGGAACTGCAATCAAACCGTTTTCATTTACTGCTTCACTTGGTACAGGAGTATCAGATAACAAAATATTCACCCTAAATCCCATTTCAGTTTCTAAAAAGGTGTCTCAGTGCCCTGCACTGCTGTAAAAAGTTATTTTTTTTCATTTTAACCAAAATTGATTGAAGAAGCTACAAGAGGCAAAAGCTGCTCGACGATATCCAGCAAAGCATTCATTTCCCTCCCTCCTGATCTCTTGTGCAGTGAAACTGAGATATAAAACACCACCCACATTTGCAAAATTTCATGCACATCAGGAAAAAGGTGAATATGTGACAGATGAAAACATTCACTTCCTATTTGCTTCACCACGTTCTGGTTTCTCCTTTTTAAAAGGTTGGTGTTGCATCATCCGGACAGTTTCCTACAGAACAAATCACCAAAAGTGCCCCAAACTGGCTTCAGTATCTCTACCAAGAGCAACAGTAGAACTCCATGAGCAAACTAGGAAAATCCATCCCACTACTTTGAGGTATTGAGTATCTTTTGCAGTGTTTTATTCATAATATGAAAATACCTATATGTGTGTTTAACAACTTGCCAGCATTACTTACCTCCTAACAGAGTATCTGATTCTTTTGACAGTTGCTCTGTGTTGGGAATTCTGCATTGCTGGCACTCTTTGTTGGTGGGTTGGGTTCTCTTAAACAGTATTCCTCCTTGGTAGTGGGGTTATGTTAAATGCACTCCCAACCCAGCAAATGTCCCTTTAAGGAATTTATTCTTTTTACTAGTTTGCTCTAATCTGAAGCACCACACCCACCAACTTCTAATTCAAGTTTACACTGAAAAACTTTTGTAATTTCATGTATACTGACTGAACTAAGGCCAGGGGGAATAAAACCATTAAGATTTCACGTGAACTCAAAGAAGAAAGGCTTCTTGGGTAATGTAATTACAGAGCACAGACCTCGTAAGAGGAAATGAACTGCAGGGATTCATTTGATTAGACCTTTTTTTCCTTTCCTTTTTAATGACAGCAAGGGCTCTCCTTCCCTCACCCCTCCCAGTCTAACAGTATATATATTAAGGAAATTCTTAGCAGGCAGGAACTGGGACTGTTACAGACAGATGTTTCAGTGGGACACTGAAATGGGGTGGAGTGTGTCCATGATTTTTTCACAAGTCCCACCTACCTGCAGCCCTGACATCTTCCTGGAAGTGATTAAAGAAGTAACAGTACCTGTGCTCCTGACTAGTGCCCTCTTTTTGTGGTATGTTAGGGAGATTATGGCTAAGCACATCCTGTGCTGTTTGGACTCTCTGTGTGGTCCCATCCAGTCCAGTTTTGAGTATCTCATCCGTCCTGGTTGTTGCTGGTGAGGAGACCAGAACAACACTCCAGCTGCCTGAAGAGTTTGCACAAGGAACTGAGGCTGTGTCCCATCACATCACCTTTCCCACACCAGGACAAAGCTGGGGAAGGGATCTGTGGGCCACTTCATGCTGCCATATTCAAACCCTGGCAGTGCTCTGGGCTGTGCAATCCTCAGGGGCAGGGACTGGTTTATTTAGTTGTCTTGGTAACATTGTGGTTGACCTGGGTTGACCAGATCAGTGTGACTTAATCATCCCAAGGAGAAGGAAACAATTGCAACAAGTGCAGAGCTAATTACTGTGGGTTCCCTCCCTGGAGGGACTTCCTCAAGCTTGTGTCTCAGGTTCCCAACCTTTGCCCTGCCCAGGCATTCCAACAATTCTGACTGTGCATCTCCCTGTGACAACCAGGTCACCTACAGCCCTTTGCTGTGTACTCTGCACCATGGATCTGTACATATTGACTACCTGTGCACTCTCTATGGCTCACGGGCGGGTTATAAACACATATTTACACTGTGTCAATACTCCAGGATCTTATTGACAGCCTGTTAGGTACAAGGTACGATGTAAAGGGTATGTTTGACCTCTTAAGTGTGTTTAAACCCTCTTTTTCCTCTCTCTGTGCAATAATGCAGCTGTGGAAATCATCTGAGACAAATGGTCCCCTGATGTAATCATAACAGAGCTGGAGGAAAGGCAATTTCAGCAAAAATCTTGAGAGCAGAATCTGCTCCTGTTTTAGTCTGACCTGTTCTTGCAGAAGCAGCACCACAGAATGTTTTGCAAATGGATTTGTATTTACATGCTTGGCTGTCAGTTGTAAATGTTGCTCCTTGTCTGTATAATAATTACATGGAATGCTCAGTGGAGATGTTTTCTAAATTGAAATAAATAGAATCAACACAGACTTGAGTTAACTGCATTGTCACATTGTATGAATAAAACACACTGATGGATACTCTTGGCTAGTATTCAATAGGGATTTGGTCATTGCTACTGCTATGCAAACTGCATTTTAAAAGGTGTGCTAGCAGTTTAAAAATTCCATTTCTGTCTAACTTTTGCCTCCTATTGTTATCAGTAACTCCTAGGATTCCTCAAATAAAAAGAGTCACCTCTACCACACAGTCCAAAGGAAGAAAAAGAAACATTTCAGAAAATAGGTATGCACAGCTGTAAAACCATAACACTGGGTAGGGAACTAGGGGCTGGACATTATATAAAAATTACTCAGCATATTTTTACAAGTTAACTTCAAAATCTCTTCATTTCTTGCATGTATTTCTCCAACATCAGACCATGGTGCCTGATGAACTGCTACAGTAAAACAGACTCCTGGACCTTCATTTGGCTTTGCAGTTTATACAACCTTTAGAGGATCTCACAAAATGACTGCCAAACTCTAAACATGGTCCCTTCCTTTATCATCCCAAACAGATAAAGGTTGTTTCAGTTCACTGCTAAGGCACTGAAGCATGTACAGGTCTCATCTGATTACAGAGAGCTATAATGCCCTGAGGCCATAGGGACTGTCAACACAGCTGTCCCTGTGTGCTAAGACAAAAGTCCTGCCGGGCAATCCCTGAGTCAAAATGGAAACACATCTTCTGAAATGGATTAGGGGTAAGGACAAGGACTGTAAATAGGCCAGGCAGCCAGGAAAGTTTATTTAAGTATTACTAAGGAGATTCTATTGAGGTGTTAGAAAGTACCTTGACCCTGGAGCTGTTTTGCAAATCTAAGGGTTCTTCAGTATTTTATTCCTCTGGTCGCCTGTTGCCAACAGAAGAACATCCAAATGAGCATTTTCTGAGTGGGTTTTGCTTTAGACACACAAGATCACACACAGTGTGTATAAAGCTCACCAAGAAGGGAAGTGCAGAGATCTGCACACTAATGGCATAATTAGCTCTTGGGAGAAAAGCAGTTCTGCTGCATCAGCACCAAGTGGCTCCCACCCTCAACCCATCCCACACCCTCAGCCATCCCAAACCCTCACCATCCCACTCTTCACCCATCCCACACCCTCACCCATCCCATGAGAAGCAGCTCTCATTTATCCTGGCACAGGGATGTGCCAACACAGCTTGGGGACCCTCAGGAGTCCTGCACAGCAATGTACCCACTCCCCCTTCTCATTCCAGGAAGGACAAACCTTTCTGGAATTTCTCACTGAGTGAGAGGTAAGCAGAGAATTCTTTAATAAAAATGTGCCACTCCATCAAATTTTTCACTGAATGATCTCTCAGTCTTCCCTAAAGGGAAGGGGACCCAGGAGCCACCTTGTCCTAACTTTGAGGTGTCTAACTTTGAGACACAGAGGATGTCCACATCTGTATGGGGACAATGGGACATGGAGAGGATGGAAAATCCTGG
The DNA here is from genome assembly GCF_025592945.1 of Manacus candei. Lineage (NCBI taxonomy): Eukaryota > Metazoa > Chordata > Aves > Passeriformes > Pipridae > Manacus > Manacus candei. Next base: position 8,223,332 of record NW_026138124.1, on the reverse strand, counting down.
CACAGCTGCAGTCAATGGCAAAAATTCTGTTCCCTGCCACTCTGCAGCAGAAGCAAACTGGAGCAATCCTGTCTCCCAGTCGTGTCAACCACTGAACAACACTATCTCCTGAATTTAAATCCTCAGGGTTAAACATTCCCAAATAAATTACTGTTAATGCAGATCACTTTAAGGCCAAACTAGTCTGGGCTACATTGTTTAAACATTAAGTTCTGCGGGTTTATTTTTCTAATACCACGTTTTTCTTTCTTTTTAATTAATTTTCTGGTCATCCGTGGCTTAGAAAATGATTGATTCAGTAGATATGTGCTCCCACATCTGGGCTTTCTTTAAACAAAGTCACAGAAATGATAAATCTTCTCCTACATGATACTTTATTGCTTCCTATGTTCATGGTTCCAGTGTTTTAATCATAACTAGAGGCTCAGACACTCCCATCTCAGCATGTACAGTAGGCTGGATAAGCAAAAAAACCATTTTAAGTTGAAGGCTTGCCCAGGCATCTGATATCTTATCACAAAAATCTGAAATTTTCTTTCGCTCTGAGTCACTGATAAAAAATTTAATTCATGAAACATTTGAAAGGGGGAAAAAAAATAAAGCATAAAAGCCCTGTAAATCAGTGATCCAAGCCCTGGCAGGAGCATTCCCGACCCTGGGCCTTGGTGCTTTCAATTCAGCTGCTCCTGTTTTAAATAAGTGATTTAGTTCTTTTTAAAACAACTCTGTATCTAAGGATAGAATTTAATTTTCCAGTTTATTGTATTAAAAAGCAGGGAGTGGTGCATTTTTCCCCACTAAATGCACTTTTAGTCATGGTTTGTGCAATTTTAAGTTGAGGTGGAAGCTGGAGCTCCAAGTCATTTACAATGACTCCAGTCTTTTATAATTGTTTCCTAACAACTGTGTAAATTATATTAGAATTTCTAGAAATACATGGAAAAGCTTATCAAAACACAGCATTAAAAACTAACACATCCAGTAAACAAAGATAGTGTTAACTGCAGTTAAGGAGATAAAGCAGTTGGTTTTGGATCACACATGCTCTTCCAGGCACCTAAAAAATTAGTAGAACAGCTTTCACATCTATTTTTATTCACAGACCACGAGATGAAAAAAGATTTCCTCCTTCAGTTTTGAATGAGCTTCTCAAGCCTGAATTACTGAGTGTCTGAATTAGGTAAGATAACACAACTAAAAAGGAGTCTCTCACTCTAAAAAAGTCTAGTGCTAAGTCAGAGACCTCCATCAATTGTGTGGTTTTACTTTCTCTTAAACATTGGCAGGAAAAAGCACCCAGCCTGCCTCTTTAATTTCATGTAACTTGTCTTATTAGACTACTTGAAGCTTAGTTCTTGGCACAGATGGTCATAAAGGCACACTAAATCACAATGCTTTATTTTAAACCATTTAACATAATAAAGTATTAATAATTGCAATAAATTTTGATCCATGCTGCTCCAGTGGCTTTTGGTTTTACAGTGGAAAATCAGACTTGCCAGCTAATTAATTCTTGTGATTGATTGTAGTTATTCTCAGTGTCATACATAGATTGTTAAAGCCAGCAGGACCCCGATGGTCACCATTCTCACACAAAATGCTACATAACATCTCAACAGACCTCATCCACCAAATCTCTTCTCCATGTTGTTCCTCCTGTATGACCATCAAGTCATCTCATGGATAAAGCAAACAGCTCAAGCATTTTTAACACCCATTATTAGGCCCGTTTTTCACTTCTTTCATCCCTCTGGTGGCAGTTTCCCAGGTATTTTCCAAATGCCAATATCTGGGTTTTATACCAAGACACTGAACTAGAACAAGAGACTCTCAAGCAATAACAGCTCCTCACTCCTGCCTGCTATTCCCTTGCTCACAGGGCCCCATTCACATCCTGTGTGAGAGCTCTGGCACTGGGAGCTGCTGTTTAACTGCTTACCTGAGTCAGTCCCTCAGAGCTCCTCAGTGCCACTTCACACACCTGGAAATACCTCAGTGACTAAGTTTTAGCAAAGAATGAGTGACTTTTTACTAGACTATAAGTCGCTCTATACATTTGTTGATGCAGCCACTTTCCCAAAATAGTTTTTGCTATTTGTAATTCACTGGGTTGCTAATAAGTTCCCACTTTCAAAAACTGGGAAATGCACATGAACATTTGAAGAGATCTGTCCAAGTGACACAGTGCAGTATTCCTACAGTGCAGTATTCCTTGGGCTGGGCTGGCTTAAAAGAAAGGACTCTTGGCTCCCATTTGCACATTCAGGTTACTGAATACACTGCCCCAGGCAAATGAGTGTGTAATAATATATGTAGGAATCACTTCAACCCCTTCATCTGTTCACATGCAGATGGAGAAGAGGAAAGAGCACAAAGCTGCAGCATCAGCAAATTGGGCTGGTACCTCCTGCAGCCATTTAACTGGGACAATAAAGAACTGAGCTTGTACTTGTGCTTGTCCTCAGGTTCTGCTGAGAGGGCAAAAAGAGCCTCTGGTCCTTCCCACGACTGAACTGAGCGTGTGGACTCACTCGTGCGGGTTCAGCACTCGCCCTTGAACCGGTGGGGGCTGCATTTGGCACTCTGCTTTTAGATCAATATATAACCCAGGAGTAATCTTATCTGGCAGGAACAGGGATATTGGGGGGAGGGGGAGGAACACAGCCCCAGAAGTGAGGAGAGCAGCTCTTCTAAATGTTAATGGGTTAAGAATAGAAAGGTCAAATGCCTGCCTTATCAGAAGGCCCCATGTGCAAACAGGCAGCGAGCTCGGCAATCAGAGCACCAGCTGGGTATAAATGTCAGAGTTAGTTACTGCAGCTGTAAACACCAAAAGCACAATGGTGGAACAGGGAAACGTCCCAAGACACTTATGGTTAATATGGATCACTGGGAAGGTCCAACTGCCAAGAGTGGCTGGAGATGACTCCAGTCTTAGAGCTGCTGTGGAACCAGAGAGCACTTGTGAGCCGTGTGAGGGCCCCACAGTGGGCCAGTGCAGGAGGGGTATTGAAATGTTGTGTATCAAACATCCTTGCTGGCTCCAGATTGCTCTTGCCAGAACACACCTGTTCTCCTGGAATAAAGATATATGAGGATGGAGACAAAAAGTCCTTCCTTATCTCCTTGTAGGTGCAGAGGGCACTAAACAGCAGAAGCTGCATGAAGACTCTACCAAGAGTCCCTCTGAGCACAACACAAAAGGATTGGAATGGAATAAGAGATGAGGCAGGACAGTAAAAATACATCTCCCTTAAATACTAATACATTTTTAGCCCTGTTCTAATTAATCTTCTTATTGGCACCCACGGAAAGAGGCCAGAAGTTGTATTGCATTGGGCAGTAATCTTCTTGCAGATACCAGCAATCAATTTGCTGGAACAGTGAAGAGCACCAGCACACACTGCTGTGCAGAGCTACTGTGAGAAATACTGGGTGGGACCTTTGTCAGCCATTCACCAGTGCTTCCAGTCCAGCACCTTTTGCCTGGAATCAGATTAATCAGCCAACTGATTCCCATTCCCTGAAAAGATGAGCAGCCATGTTTAAAAAAACTGCTGCTCCCTCTCTCCTGGCACTGGGATTGCCCCAGGAGACAGTTACCTTAGTTTGGGATACACATAGGATACAGGATAGGTACCTGGCACAGCTCCCTCCTTACAGCAGAACAAAGAGCACCGTTCTTGTCAGTCTGTTCCCAGCTGTAAACAACTATCAAAGGAGAGGGTTAATTATGGGTAAAACACTAGGAAGGAATAGTAACTACAAATCCAGCAAGGCTAAATATATTTTATCCCACAAAAGGGATAAACAGGATTTGTGCTCATAGCTCAGAGATCATATTCTAACCATTAAATAGCTACTTTAATTGGTAAAGATAGGGTTACATTTGAAAACAAAAAAGGAATGCACCCATGTGAAGCCATTGCTCTCTGAAAGATGATTTTAGTTTAGATCCTTGATGTTTGCACCACAAAGTGACACTCTGCAGTAACTGGACAGGCCTCTAACCCCAGCCATAGGGGAGAACACCATAACCTACTTAAATTTGCAGGCTGCATCCCTTCTGCTGCAGAGCTCCCAAATGGGCACAAATGGCTTATTTCGTACACAGCATTACTCGGCATCTGTTTATCCCCCAGTCTCCTGCCAGCATCTGTTCCCTCTCTGACATACAGGCACTGCTCTGCTGCACTACCACCCTCAGCTTCAGTCTAGAAGCTCGAGTTCATTCATTTGGAAGAGCACAAATATGCAGCAGCAGACATGTTTCATGCACATGGCATTACTGAGCGCTATTAACAGTTGCTGTTCAACCCTGAAGCTACTGTATTTTCAGTGACAGCTCCAACATGTTAATGACTTGTGATGTTTCCTGAACTCTTTTGGGGAAGAAAAAGCCTTTATAAAAATGCAGGATTTTACCTTTTTTTTTCTTCACAGCAGGAATGACCAAACTTATTTATTCTATGAGTCACATCCCGAAAGCTTCACACGGCTGACAGCTTGAAGAGATATAATATACATTTTGGAGAGCCACTACAGGAGAGAGAGAGTCTTTTCATCTCTCATTTCTTGAGCTGAGAGTTCAATTTAACTTGGTTCAATTTAGGGATGAGGAAATACAACCCAAGGCTTCCAACAACGCAGCGACATTTTCTGAGTCGCTACAAATTCGAACGAAATAATTTGCCGCTGCCGAACGGAGCCGTGGAGGTTCTCCCACAGCCCCTCTGTTTCATTATGCAGTAGAGATTCTCCCACAGCCCCTCTGTTTCATTATGCAGAAGGCAATTTTCAAAGTGCTGCCTCAGCTCTGCTGGTTGTTGTGTGTACGTGTCTGCCCGCTACGAGTCCTGTCGCTGCCTCTCCCGACACGCGCTGGCGTTTTCTTGGCTCTCGCTCGCAGATGCCAACAGGGTAAGAGCACGAGGGTATTACAGAGACACCTCCTTTCCTCCTCCCTGCTTATTTCACATGTTCATGTTTCAAAAGATGGTTCTGTGAGCGTATTTTTTGCAGCCGAAACTGTTCAGAGATTCAAAACCATTGGACAACTAAAATGTAGAGCCCAACGTGACATTAAAAGCAAGTCCAGGAGAGACCATATGCAATTTTCTGACCTGGGTTATTTCTGTGCTGTCATCATTCTGAGGCATTTGATATGCTGCTCATTGGTTTAAACCCAAGGATGGCATTTGAATTTTTACCATAATAAACTTTCTCCACAGACTTTGCATTTTCATTATTCTGTCCAAGCAAGCCACAAGGATATTTTTCCTCCTTAAATGTCCAATCTGCAGGCAATGGTTGTGAAACTCCATTATTTCCAGGAATTGCTGGCAACCTCCTGCTGTCTGTCTTCTCAGTATTGCCTGTATTTTCCTTGTTCAGCCTTAAAAGCCAAACTTGGTTTGCAAAAATGTCTGGGTTTCTTGATGCCAGAACTGAATAAAGACTAGAACGGGACAGAATTAGATGGTTTTATTATGCTGAAAATCCATTAACTCGCAATAAAGTCTGCAAAACAACAAGAGCATAAAACTGGAAATAGAGGCTCAGCCTTAAATCCTGTTAGTCAGAAATTTTCCTAGACGTGAGCAATCTTCTTGTAACGTCTTTTTAAGCTCCACCTTAAGTCTTTTTAAGCTCCACCACCTTCATCTGATTCCTACAATCAAAACAATGTAGTTTTTTTTTTTTAAAGTTATAACTGCTTGGATTTGCATCATCCAGTAAAGTCAAACTAATCTATAAAAAATAGCAGCCTGAATTATGCAATATGCATGATATCTGCCATGCAGAGGTAAAGGACAGAGACATCTATTCTCTGTTGCCCAGGAAGAGAATACACACCAGGGGATATGGCCAAGACAGCTGGAAGATGTGAAAAAGATTCTGGATTATTCAAATCTTTCATCAGTCATGATGGTCCAAAAGTTATAATGGAAAACTCCCCAGCTAAAGGTTATCTGCAGGACCACACAGTGATCTCAGCCACACACAGCAGCAGCTTCACAGAAAGCAAGGGAATTACTCCAAATTTACATTGGCAAGACCAAGATCAGAATCTGACCAGATCCAAAGAAAAACCAAACAATGCCACAGGCTGTAAGAACAATCATCAGTCCATGGGGTGTAAAAACAATGGAGATCTCTGTGATTCCAATGCACTTCAGTGACTGAAAATATTCCAGCCCTATTGTTCCTCCTCTCCAAAATATCTTGGAGCTCATTCTGTGTTCCTGAGGCACTCATGACTCTGAAAACATAACTAACAAACTCACAAGGGCCTGAGCTTCTAGGGCTGAACATCCATCCTCTTGCAGTGGATTTGGGAAAGCTGGGATGTAGGGAGCACTGTCTGGGGCTGCTTTCTGGGAAGGGGAACTCGACCATCCTCAATGTCAACCGAGTTCATTCCTAAATGCAAACCACATTGGGCTGTCGAGCACGATAATAAAAACCTGCTGACCCAGTTTCCTGCAGAACAAAATCCTCTGTCTCCCCTCCTCCTATGCCAAACCTAAATCAGATCTCCTTCTTTGGAGAAAGAAATTAACCCTTTGACTAGCAAAGGAAAACTCTCATAATGATCCTCAACACTCATACAGCATCTCACAATGTGAGAATTCTATGTAAACAGTAATTGGTCCCTCCCCACAGCTCTGAAAAAGGGAGGGTTTATAACAGGATTAAAGGAAGACACAGAGAAGGTCAGAGACATTAGCAGAGTTCAGCAGAAATCTTAGAATTTCTCTTCCTTCCAAAGGATTTTGAAGTGTGAAGCTCTGTGCTCCAACCACTTTGCCTGGTAACATTTCTTCTACGCAAATATAAAACCTTCATTCATGATGTGGCAGAAAAAATAACAGCACAGCTCAGCTTTTTGAAAAACTGCATCAAACCACTCAAGAAAGGACTATTGTTCTCCCCAAATTTTGCAATGTCAACTTGCAAGTCCATTTCTGGAAGATGAGAGCTGATTGTATTTGCTCCAAGTGTTTGGCGAAAGCGTTCACTTTTAATGGCTTCACTTCCTCAGTGATGCAATGCTTCATTTGAAGGGATGCCTGGGGGAGCTTCAGAATGGACCCAGAATGCAAAAATAACAGGGCATGTCACAACAAACTCAGCCAAGAAAATACAAATGGGAATTCTCTTGCTGTAGGATGCTTCCAAAGGCAGCCCTGGGTGATGCTGCTGCAGAGCAGCCCCTCACTGCAGTCAGGTAGGAGCATTTGAGGAGCCTCAGAGTCCAGACTGCTGAGAACACCTTTGCTGGCTCACATGGACACTGTTCAATCAGGGCTCAGATAGGGTTTTATTAACAGAAGAGTGGAGATAACAACTGCTGTGCCTCTGCTATAGAGCTTTACAAGTGTTTTTTTTACAGAGAGGTGGTCAAAGTGCAACCTGCAAGTGAAGCTGCTGCCAAGGCCCTGCCCTGCAGCCACAGCTTCCCCTGCTGTGAGAGAGACCCTACACTAAATACAGTTTCATCATCATTGCTCCTCATGAACTGAGACAGCTTTGCCAACGTCCAGGCAGCACCCAGGGCCTGAAGTCTCTCCATCACCAGAAGCTCCACAGGCTCCTGTGGCACACAGTGCAGCTCACAAGTTCCTGACAAGCTGCCAACCTGAAACCTCTACAGCCAAGTGTGAGAGGCTCTGCCACACAAAGCAGAGTTTACTACAATAGCAGTGGAGAAACGACTGAAACAGGGAAGTGACAACTCAAAGGCATGTCAGCAACACCAATTCACCTGAGAAGAAGTTACTGTCTCTGTCACTTTGTCATTCTGCTGGAAAGCTGTTAGGGATTACAGAGCAAAACCAGCACTTAATATATTGTAACCTCCAGGGAGTTTGAAAGTGAAGAACAAAGAACCTGGATTAGAGAGCACTGCAAAGGTTGTTCTAACTATGTCTGTGCTCTGGATGCTGCATCTTCACAGGTAAACTTCACAAAAGCTTCTGCTCTTGAAAAGACAAAAGTCTGAGTTCCCACAGACTCACTACTAACATTGGTCAGGGTTAGAAATGTGATGATGGAAAAAGAGCATCTTATTCATCATATCTGGTCCCTGAGGGGTTAGGAGTTATATATGCTTATTTTATTGATACAAACAAGCTTTAACTTCTATTGTGTTGCAGAGGAAGAGAAGGCTGAATTCAATTCTGGCTCACACATCATCTGCAATTCCAGCCAAATCCCAGCCACACAACTTTTATTACTGGGAGGATGTCAGAGGCAAAAGACACAGCTGGATACTCAGATCCCAGACTGAGCTTTGCTGTGCTGGCAACTGGACAAACCAGCTTTTGATTTGTATGTAAACAGAGCCAATCTGAACTGGAAGGTCATTAAGAGAAAACACATTTTACACAACATCCATTGTACAGTTGCTCTTCCAACTTTCCCCATACTAACATTTTTTTCTAAACAAGACTTTGTCTTCTCTTGTTGACTGTTTCAGTGACAATTCCGGGTCCTGCTGAAGTCAATGGCCAACCCCTGCTGGAACTGATGGAACTGCACTTCTTTAGATTGAATCCCAAAGAGGAGTTTGACCAAGAGCAGCTGCAAATCCCTTCCACTGTTTTCCAGCACAGTAATTACCTGACATGCAGAAAATGCAAGTCCATTGCAGATGCAACAGGATGATGTTTCCAGACAGCCTCAGACCTCACAGCTTTATTTTAACTGAGGCACTCAACATTTTGTACTTCAATTAAACACTGTAGCTACAATTAAAATAAGATTATGAGAAGACACAAAGAAACCACACAGTTCTTGTGAACAAGGCGTTAACGCCCAATCCCTTATTGTGAGAAGGCTTTTAAGAGCATTCCCAGTAGAAATAGGGATATATTTTCCCTGAGTAAGCTGGGAGGAATGCAGAGATTCAAAAGCTTAAGCTGAAATCCTGTTAAGATTTTTTCCTGCGTGTTCCTCCTCTTTGATTAACTTAGTGTGGACTATTTGATATAATCGTTACTCTTTCAGGGAAAGAGTTAAGCATTTTCTCCTCTCTGATAAAAGACCTCGGTCTGCCTACAATTACCAGCAAGGGTTTGCAGCTGCAGGTTAAAATGAGGGACTAACAGAGATGTTGCTGGGCTATCAAAGCAGGGAATCTTTGGGGAGCAAAGGGAAAAGGCCTGTCATTCTCCATTAGTTCCTCAGGGTCAGTGTTGGCAAAACACACTGTATTGTTCCACGTGTAACCAGCAAAATACAGAGACTGTTACAGCTTATCCTGTTTAAAAGGGGACTCCTGGGTGAAACTGTGGAAAACAGCATTAACCTCTCTTTCTAGAGCTTCCCAGCACCATGAAGAAAGTCCACTCAAAAGGTTTTAATAGGAAACCAGCAAATCCCAAGGCACTTCCTTCTGCTTGGACACAAGTGGTCCAGTGACAGGAAGGTTCCAGCCAGCAAATCTCTCTGTGTTCCCAGAACACAGCAAAGCTGGGCCACAAAATCCAGGATGGGTCACTGGATGCCTGTCTTTAATGCATGTGGAGGACTTTTAAAAACCATTAAGGAAAGAATAATAAAAGACAGTGCTGAAGGTATGAACTAAGAAAGAAGAAAAGAAAAATTCCTTGTAATGGATTTCCCTGTTCTCCTGCATTTCCCTTTCTTCAGCCCCAGTCAGTTTTCCCAGACTCCTGAAACACAGCTTTATGCACAGCCTTATTTCTTTCCTGACTATCAGCTTACTGGTGCTGATGGTTTTTAAGTTGAATCAAACTTGCTTCAGGGCATGGCTGGGATCCCCATTCTCATCTTTCATGCTCTGAGATCAGTATTTCATCGTTTTTATTCTGCTAAAATCATCTTGAGCATTAAAAGTATAAATCTCAATGCACAGTATTTTGATTTGATTTCCATAAAACATTTTGTTCTTCAGCTGTACTCCTTCACTTCCCCCCACATCTATTCTGAGCCTTTGGCTTCTCTGGCCAGGCTCTTCCTCTCAATCAAACCCTGCTGTGACTTCCCTGACGTGGTTTGACAGGTCTCTGTTGACATCTGAGGGAGAATCCTTGAATGTTTTCAGAAGTGCCACTGCTCATTGCCCTGCAGAGGGAATGTGGGGGACATTTCAGTGCCCCTTTGGCACTGAAAGGATGGATTTCCCTTTCACCACAGACCCTTCCCCCTTTGTGTAGGCCAAGGGAGTTAATTATGCTGGAAAGCTGAGAAAGGACCTGGTTCAGTGAAGCCCCAGGGAAGCAAAAGGGCAGATTTCCTTATTGAGGAAAATACCTAACATGGGACAAAACAGCCAAACCTAACTCACTGCAACACAAGCCTTTGTTTCAGAAAGCAGCTTTCCTGGAGGGCTCAGAGACAGCTCAATCCCCAGAAAAATTTCCTCTTAAAATTATTGCATAGAGCAACACTTATAAAAGCAGAAGCCTGAAGGCAGACTTTGATATAATCCTTTTTATAAAGTGTTCTGAGGTCCTAAAATGTCAGCATGAGCTGCCACGTGGTAAAGCATTTTGAACAAATTATCTATTTAGAAATGTAAATAAAAAATAGGTGGCCAAATTTCTCAGAAAGCAAACAATTTAAATTTCCAGGATTACACTAAACAGAAGTGAAATCTGGCTACAGTGATTACATAAATATCAAGATCCCCATCTGACAAAGGCTCTGTGCCTTCTTGTCATGGTGAAGCCTGTTACTACTCAGGATGATTTTGAGTATGTTTGGCTGATTCAAGAGATGTAGGTTGATTTCCCTGTTATACACACTGAGCTTGTTGCCAATTTACATCTCAGATTTCTGGTCCCACAGATGCCATTCTTAATTAAAGAAAATTCTGCAAAAAAAAAAATAAAAAAAAAATAAAGACCTTTACAGCCTTGCTGGGATAAGAAAGATTAAGAAAATCCCATCACTCACTACTGAAATATGCAGCTCTTCCAGAATAAAGCATGGCAGCAATTTTAATCAGCACATAGATCAGCTCTTTAGAATTAGCAATAAAATAAAATGTCAAATTATAATACCACAGGGAACTGACAAAGACAAAATGTAACTCATTGCCACAATTATTTCACCAGAATCAAAACTACTAAATACTGATCCCAAATAGGATATATGAGAAGAGGAAAGAGGAAATATTGGGGAATAATATCAGCTTTCTGATCAGAAACATGTAGTAAGTAAGGGAAGTACATTTTTTAAGAATCCCATTCAGTGAGATGACACAGGTCTGCAAGTGAGTGAGTCAGAAAGTGGTTTGAAATCACCCAAATTTGACTGAGGCCAGGATTTTATCTCTGCACTTCTCCTGGTGCCCTCAATTCTCATCCTAATGGTAGCTCTGTGCACTCAGCACCCTGCACTCCCATCAATAACTCAGCAGTGAACCAGCCAAGCACAGCAAACCCAAGCTGGATCGATAGGATGGACTTCACAACTCTGGGTGTGTGTGTGTTTCTAAATTCTAATTAAAAGGCTCAAATTTCCAGTCACATATTTCATTCTCTGAAGGGTCTGAGTGTTTTCATAGCTTTCTGATCATCACAACCAGACACACACACACTATTTACTCAGGGATATATTTTTCCCATGACCTTACAGACTCACTTCTCTGTCATAGGGAGTTCATGGAAGGAAGTTCGTTAGAAGTTAAACATGAGGAAGTGCAATAAAGCCCATTTATCTCACAGGAGTTAAAAAATTAGTCCAACAGCACGGAACTATTATAGGGAAAAAACCTGGTTTTGAGCCTCTCTGCAGCCTCATAAAAATAGCCTGTGATTGTGCAGGGCAGATGTCCTCTCTCCTGTGCAGTGTCTGATCAGAGCCCTTTTGGACTCCAGTGAAATAATAATAATAAAAAAGCAAATGGAGGGCAATTTCCATGGAAACTTGGAAAGAGATGTAACATTATTTGCCGTAAGCCTCAGACTGTGAATGGAAAATTTTCTAGTTTACACAGATCTCAGCTATTATTTTCTTTGCAGTGCAAACTTGGGCCAAATATTTTCTGTCATATTAAAGATGCAAACAGTCAGTTTTATTTTCTGTCCAGAACAACTGTGCACAAAAGCTTCAGAAGCTGCAGTAAAATGTCTGATATTCATCTTTCCATGAATCCAAAACACATATTAGAAAAAAAGAATAATTTGGGCTTCTTTTTTGCTGCTTCTCTTCAGAAAGTGAAAGCAGCTTGGAAAACATCTCCTGTTTCTGTGTAATGTTACAGACAGTAGACAGCCAGAGCACTGGCAGATGTGCCCAATCTTAATGGGAGCTTAACTTACAAGAAAGTCCATTGTTGAAGCACACAAGATGACAGAAATGTGCCAAAAGCACAGAGTTTACATTTTCATTTATATAATTAATGAAGTGGCTTTTATCTTACATGAGTTTGAGAACTCACTGTCTTGCTACTCTTCCCTCATCCAGCAGCAGGAATAATTGTGACAGTGCAGAAATTAACTTTGAGCAATACAAGACTAAATTCTGGAATTAAGCCTTGTGTGGGAATGAGAAAAAAAGAGGACTGTGAAACTTTTCTCCCCTAAAATCAGCTGTTCAGTTGGTGTAGTGTTGGAGCTCTGACAATGACAAGCCAGCTCAGGGGACACCTCTGCAAATCTGGTGCCTCACCTGTACTAGTCACAAGTAGGAGGAGTCCAGAGCTCTAATCTAAGCTAGTCTGGAGCATCTCTGCATGCCCAGACACGGGCACTGCATGGCCATTCCTGCCCCTTCCCACTCCAGGACACGTCCCCTGTAGCAAAGAACTTTTCTGTAGGAAATTCGTGTGGACTTCAGATCTTTAGGGCTGAAATGTGGGTACAGTTTGGGACCATATTTGTGCACATCTGAGTTGTCTTTAACTGAGATAATAAACACAGTGACAACATCAATCACACTCCTGAAGGATTGGTGCAGAGCAGTTGTGTGATAGAGACTGAGCTGGTCCTGCCCTGGGAATCCTGGCTATGCTTGAGAGAGTCATTGTTCAAGGCAAGGACTGCTTAATAAGGATTTGGTCTTTAACAGAGATTTCATCACAGGCAGACTGACTAAAGCCTTCTCTTCACACGTTCACAAATGTCATTCAAAATGTCATGTTGATTTTATACCTGCCTGGCCAAGTGAGATGACAGAGCAAGTCAATCACCTGGCTTTGCAGACCTATTTCCCCTTTGACATCTTGAAAATTCTATTCACTCACTTGTAGGTCATGCAAAGAAAGAGGAAGCAGCATGACTCAGCTCCACACTACAATGGCTGGAGCAGATCCAGCCCCAGCAATCCTTTGGGCTTTCCTTACCAAAACACAAAGCTGCAGCTGGGCTAATGTAAAGCATGCAGTGTTTGTGTAAGCAATGTTAGATGGGCAGCAGGCCAGCAGCACTCCTTAAGCAATGTGCTGGTTCTTTACATTGATGGCAAATTGTCTTCTCAAGAGTTCAGAAGGGAACAAAAAAAAGCCAAAGGGCTCTGATTTAAAGCAGTGCCTTACAGAAGACAAAATGCTAAGGAGGAACAGCCTCCTGAGCTGTGTTCTGTAGATGTGAATTTACACTGAAATCCAGTGGTTAATAATGTATTGATTTAGCAAGTTTCACATCATGCCATACTGGCAAATATTTTTGTATAATCTGTAGATCATGTAAGCCTTAAGAGCCATAGGAATGCTACTGACCTTAAAAATCCAGGAACTCTGAGTAAGTTTCAAGAACCCCGAGTCCCAGTGTTAGCTACTCTAAAAATTCAGTGTCATCTAGAAATTAATCCTGATCCTCTACCAGTTTGCTAACACCTGATCCACAGATGTTTTTCATAAAGAGCATCCCCATGGTGAGTTACAGCACAGTAAATAATGCACTGTAAACACACTTAACTTCACTGTGTGAACTCTGAGCAAAATTCATCAAGAACTTCAGTTCACTCCCCAACTGCTCAAGAAAGGATTTGATGGTTATCTCAAAGCAATCTAACTCAGAAGTAAAGACCTCAAATCTAAACCTGTCTCTCAGAACAATGATGTACATTCTAGCCCAGCTCTGGGCAGAGGGATGGATCTGTCATTTCAGGCACTGCAGTCACTGGGGGGAATCACACACCAGTCATTACTTACAGAAATGTGGGATGAACGTGAGAAAGAGGCACCATCCCAGACATTTCTCTGAAATGGCCCTCACCTTCCTACCAAAGGAGGGCAAACCAAAGATTTGCTTCCCAAAAGCAGCTCTCTGGGCTGTGTTTGTAAGGGGGGTGACAGAGCAGTGTCAGAACCTGCCTCACACACCAACCAACCTCATGCTGTGTTACAGGATAAAGAGGCTTCTGGGCTCTGTTAACTTCAAAAGATGGTTCATTGAGCAGAATTCATGCTTAACAGCTTTTTTCCTTATTCCTCCCCAAAATGTTTTGGGCATTGTCCTATGTTTGTACTACAAAACTTGCAGTTACCCAAAACCAGTTCATGTGAAATGAACGGAAACATCTCTCTTCATTCCAAAGGAAAAACAACTCCTATGCTGTTTTCCTAAGTGAGCTGAAAACTTGGAGAGAAAACTAAAGCTAAAAAAAGCAAAGAACTCAAAAAGATTCATATTCTGGACTGTGGTTTCTGTTGCCTTAGCTCAAGGGAAAATATGTTCATGGGAAAAGGGCCTGCCTGGAGCCAGATTTTTTTTCAGCTCTGACTCTTCTAGTTGGAGTGGCTTTAAATCAATATGTTGTTATTATTTCCTCATAAACAGAAATATTCTTTATGGACTGTGTGATAGCTGTTTACAGGTGAAACAACCACTTGTATCTTGCTTCCTAGCAATCAGTATCGAGTTCAGCTCCTACAGACAGACAAGGCAATTTAAGAGGACTTTATAACACTAGTTCCAAGTTTCACTGACTCAAAGTGTTAAATCACCTTCCCAGAAGAGAGTTCCTGAACAAAGAAGTGTCAGCTTTGTCACCTACCTCTGTAGCTACACACAGCTCAAGGAAACAACACCACACTTTAGAAAAACAGAAATCTTGCAGGGTGGACTGTCCTTAGTTCTGCAATTCATTTTGTCTTTAGCCAGGACTAAGGCAGATTATAAATATAATAGAATTCCACACTAACCCTGCAAAGAACAGCCTACACACAAACCTGCCACAGGCAGTTCAGAGAATCTGTAACTGTATAATACTACAACAAGTTGTTATACAACCAAATGTGACCATGCTGCCCAAACACATCATGCCAGACCCCAAATGTGGTTGTTATTATTATTGTAGATGCTGGATGAACAGAATTTAACTTAGCCATTATGATCCCCATACTGAGGGGATCAATCCCTTGAATTGTCTTTTGCATTCATTAATGTGAAGAATTAACGAAATATCTAAAATGGTCTTTCTTGAGATTCCTCAAGGCTTTTTTAGAATGACACAGTCAGCTTTACTGAATGTGGAATGAACTTCATCCCCCCTTAAACCTGCAGTGGAATTATGCTGGAAATGGAAACCAGTTACCTGTGATCAATGACTGTGACATCAGATGCAGGAATCCCCAGCACACAACAACTCTGCTCCAGCTCTTTCTTACGGATCTCTCCTTGATTGTAATAATTTCCTGAAAACAGCAAACACAGCAACACCATCTTAGTTTAGGTTGGCTTGGAAAGAATTCCTCTCTTCTTTCTCAAAGCATCAGACGTGACCATCTCACATCAAATAAAGGGGCCTCAGTTCAGGAACAGACACGTTGCAGGGGATAAACCCAGGGAAACCTAACTGAGGCAGTTGGGAAAAGTTGTAACAGAGACCAACTACCAGCAGGGAAATGGGATTCATCATATTAAAACATTGCCTCCTTCTCCACTGAATTATTTTCTTCTCATCTTGCCCTGACATTCCCTTATTTTTTCTTGGCATCAGCCATGCAAAGTCCATGCCAGAGCTCTGATGCCCCTTCCAGAATGTTGCTCTATGCAGGACAGTATTTGCAAACCAATTTTAACTTTGAGGCAATAAAATGAAGAAAAAAAAAAATTCCAGTTGAGTATTAATGAGTGATTCAAGTCCATAGTCAGCTGTCTTGAATTACACGAGAACTTTTTATTGTTGTGGCTGTGAGTCATCTAAATCTAGCATTTCTCTGGAGCAGTGTTGCAATCTGAGCCATCACTAGCAAGCTTTGTAAAATTTTCAAAGAGGGAAAGAGTAACTAGGAAAAAAAAAAAAGCCTCTTCCTGCAGCCTGTGAGTGAATGGCTTTGGGAGACTGAGTGAGTGTCTGTGGGTTTGCTGAGGAACACGTGAGCTCAGCACTGGGAACCTGGGACTGCAAGTTCCAGCTTCCAGAATGAATCAAAGTGCACCTTCACTAGGAGGATTGAATGAGTACAGCAGGATTTATGTCAGGCTGGTGTTGTACCAGGCCATTAAAAACAGGAGTGTTTTAAGGTACAGCTTTTGCTGCAATGCAGTGGAATAACTGACTGCAGGTGATGTTTTATCCAAAGAGTACCACTGCTCTCAAAATACCTGACTTCTACTGAACTCAGGGGAACAGTTCCACAGCTTGAGAAACGTGTCAGGACATCAGGAATATATAAATGCTAACAAGAAAAGATGGGAAGCTATTGAGAGTAAAACCAGCTGAATAGCTGATGCTGCTGGACCTCATCCATGGAGCACTCACCATAGAGAGTCAGCTACCACAGAGAGCAAAGCACATTTAAACTGAGTTATTAATTTAATCTAAGGTTATTCAGTGTGTAAAGGCAGATTTTTTTCACAGTGCTGTAATTCTAATTCATTTCCAAGTCATTTTGATTGATATCTGAAAACTGCAAGTACAATGGTTTTTAAGAAACGATTTTGTCTCGGTGTTACAATTTGCAGAGTCTTTGATCAACTCACTTGTCATCATCAATCACACAAACAATGAGAGGATGAACCATCTGAATCACCCAAAAGACTAATAAGAGGCTTTTTAAGGAAAAATCTATTAGCTCATGAAGGTGCTCTCCTACATGGGCTGCTCATTCCCTCACAAAGACACGTGAGAGAGTCGACAGAAAGCAACGTCAAACACAATTAATGCTTCGTGTCACTGAATCAGGAGTAAAGAAAAGAGAAAATTCAACAGAACAAACAGGAACACAACACTTCTTTGGGGAGTTCTCTAACAGCAGCAGTGCCCAAAACTGAAATGGCAGAGTTGCACTTCAGTAATCTTCCCACAGCTGTGGAAAAGCCAAAGGGGATCCACAGACCTTTGTCCCTCAGCAGAAACAACGGGAAGCTTTGCACTAAACCTGGGATGGGAGGTGCAGAGTGATCAGTGAAGCCACCACACCACTGGATTCAACAACAGCTTAATCCCTGTCTTCTCACCTATGTGGTCTGTCATGACAGAAAGCTTTGGAAGCAACAGAAAAGCTAGAAGTGAACTAGCTGGAGCTTCCAAAGGCACAGGGGGGTGTTTTCAGGGTAAGATGTGTTCGTAGCCCAAGATACTCATCTGAACAAACACAAAAAATGTTTTCACTGTGAATTTCACTCATGGATTCTGGTACAGCAATAAGGTCTCAAAGATCCGTGCAAATGGGATTGTTTCTTATGCACAAAACCCTAAACAATGGAATAACTGATCAGGTGTCAGTTCTGCAGGAAAAAATCTGGAGCTTTAGTAGATCACGAGAAGAGCACATAAGTGTCATGTGCTGTGAAAAATTCTTGTCCTGGGCAGATAGTGCAGCCTGTAAGAATCTTTCCACTCTGTTCAGCCCCAGCAAGGCCTCAGCAGGAGTGCTGCTTCCAGTTTTTGATCACTGCCCCTCAAAAAAAAGATGTGAACCAACTGGAGGAGTCCAAAGGAGAATGATCAGAGGTTTAGAAAACATGATCTATGAGGAAAGATTGCAAGAAATCAGGTTGTTTAGTCTGGAGAAGATAAGGCAAAAAAGGCAGATAACAGTCTTAAAATATGTAAGAGGCTGCTACAAAGGGACACTGCGATTTCCATGTTCCTGGCAGACAGCAAAAAAATAAACAAACAAGCTTAAATTACACCAATGACTCAGGAAAAAGGGATTTGAAGGGAAGCTGATGCAGCTCAGACAGAGACCCCACAGGCTGAGGCAGCTCCCTGGGCGTTCAGGGGAACAAAGGTTTGTCTGCAGCACAGTCGGTGCTGCCTCCAGGTCACCTGAGGGACAGCACGGCCCCATTCCCTTCCCATTCCCTTCCGGCCCATTGTTCCGTGATGGATTGTTATGCAGTGGCTATTTTTAGGTGAGTCACAGGGAATGTATCACGATATTAAACCTG
Organism: Manacus candei; assembly: GCF_025592945.1. NCBI lineage: Eukaryota > Metazoa > Chordata > Aves > Passeriformes > Pipridae > Manacus > Manacus candei. Next base: position 8,205,015 of record NW_026138124.1, on the reverse strand, counting down.
GATCATCCAAGTAGGTCCTCTGCAAGGTGACAGAATTACAAGGAGATGGCAAAAGGCTGTGCCAGACAGCACCTTTTACAGCCCACTGATACATCCACACGGTTTGGAAGTGCCTCAGCTCTGCCACAGGGGATGGATTGTGAAACCTCTGTGTAGATATTGAGGGGGATTTTGCTACTGCTGAAACCAGTCATGGAATCATGGAATGGTTTGAGTTGGAAGGGACCTCTAAAATCATCTCATTTCAACCCTCTGCAGAAAGTCACAGTGCCCAACCACCCTCTGAGGGAAGAACCTTTTCCTAATATCCAACATAAACCTCCCCTGGTGCAGCTTCATGCTGTTCCCTCAGGTCCTGAGTTCTTAAACTGGCCGTAAATTTGGTAACAGCTTTAGTAAATCCCATCTTTGCTGTGGATACTTCCACATACAGACAGGTGGGAAGAAAAAGTCTCACTATGTAGAGGGTCAGTAATGAATGGAATCAATGCTGAAACGCACCCACCAGTTCCATGGTGAGGAACCAACCTAAAGCTTCCCTGGCACAGCTTCAGGCCATTCACAGAATCACAGAATCAATCAGGTTGGAAAAGACCTCCGAGTCCAACCTTTGGCCAATCACCACCTTGTCCCCCAGCCCAGAGCACTCAGTGCCACATCCTGTCCTTCCTTAAACACCTCCAGGGATGGTGACTCCACCAGCTCCCTGGGCATCCCATTCCAATATCTAATTACTCTGTGAAGAAATTCTTTCTAATGGCCAATCTAAATCTTCCCTGGCACAGAGACTGTGCCCTCTTGTCCTTGAGTAATGAACGTAGATGGAGGAAGGATGAAAGAGGAATGGATGGAGAATCATAGAATGGTTTGGGTTGAGAGGGACCTTGATGATCATCCAGTTCCACGCCCTGCCATGGGCAGGGACACCTTCCACTATCCCAGGTTGCTCCAAGCCCCATCCAACCTGGCCTTGGACGCTTCCAGGGATGAGGTAGCCACAGTTTCCCGGGGCAGCCTATTCCAGTGGCTCACCACCCTCAAAGGGAAGAATTTTTACCTAATATCTGATCTAAACCTCTCGTCATTCGATTTGAACCCATTGCCCATTGTCCTGTCACCACATGCTCTTGTAAAGGAAAGGGGCGGGAGGAGGGCGGGTATGGCCGCTCCGCGCCTCAGTTTCCCCACAGCCGGTGTGGGGGGTCCTTCCACCCCGCGATGCCGCACACGGTGGGCTGGAGGATGGGGAGGGGGAGCCTCCCGGCGGGCTCCCCGTGCCGGGGGGTGTCCCCGCTCACCTGCGGAGCAGCAGAGCACGGCGGGGGCGGCCCCGGCCCTGCGCAGGCCGAGCAAGGCGGGGGCGAAGAACAGCGACTCGTCATCGGGGTGCGCCGTCACCACGAGCGCGCGCCCGCCCCGCGGGAGCGCGCGGGACCCCCCCGGGCGAGAGCGCGCTCGGCGCAGGCGGCGCGCGCCCCCGAAGAGGAGGAGGAGCAGGAGCGGCCCCGCGAGCAGCGCCAGCAGCGCCGCCGCTGCCATAGCGACCGCCCCTCGGGCCCGCCGCGCCGGCGGGAAACGGCGGCGAGGCACCAAGGTTCCGGCGCACGAAAGGGTCCCACCCCCGCACACACAGAGCCCCTCCCCTCCGGTCCCGCCCCGAGGCGGGGCCGCTCGGCCGCGGAAACGGGGCTCGGTTGTGCCGCTCGCGGCTCTGCTGATCTAGGGCTGCTCGGGAAATGTGTCCTGGCTGTGCGGCTCCAGGGTTGTCCGAAAAACGGGCCCGGTTCCACCGCTCCCGGGGAAACGGGTCCCGGCTGTGCCGCTCCTGCGTTTCCCGGGAAACAGGCCTCGTCTGGGCTTCCTGGGCTTCCCAGGAAACAGACCCGGCACTGCCGCTCCAGGGGAAGCGTGTCCCAGCTGTGCCGCCAGGCAGGAGCAGGACCTGCCCTGGCCCGGTCCCAGCCGGGGCGGTGTACGGGGGCTGTTCCCGTGGGGAGGTCGGCGGGGAAAGGCGTCACTGCCCTGACCGCGCTGGTACGTCCAGGGTGACTAATGGTGACTAAAGTTGGGCTTTTCAGCTGTAGTACCTTTTATCGCTGCTGTGGAAGAGCCGTGGGTTAAGGGGAAGCTCAAAAGCAGGGCAGGAGGAGCTTATCTTCAGGCTCGTCGTGCTGTCTGCAGGTCTGTGGGTTATCCCGACTGGAAAACGTTCGGATATGGCTTAGAAGTGAAGGCAAGCACTGGAGAAGGCTGCAGAGCAGGAGGAGACAGGAAGTGTTAAAATAAACATGAAAAGGGCAATCGGATGCAATTGAAAACTTTGCTTTTCCAGGCAAACAGGCAACATGGAAGACAAGTGTCCGGAGCAATGGTGGAGTGTGGGAGCTGGGTGGGTTAAAGCATAAATGGTGAAAATAATTCAGAGTTCAGTGTCTGAGGAGAAGCTCAGCCCTCACGAGGTGTGTGTCTGACTGGTCTTCACTGACTCTTATTTGGGCACCTTTAACATCCAAGTGAACAGAGGGAGTCACTGGCTTGTGCTGGGATTGGAGACTACAAACAGCCTGGAGATGGGCCATGTCACCTTAACTTGGCACTTTAACCACTGTGATAACACAGTCCTTAGTGCAACACGTGCTTTCTGAGGGATCCCGTTTGCCACAGGCCGAGCCCCTGCTTTAATAATGGTGTGGGCACCCATCCCGCTTCTCATATTTAATGGCAATTGTAACAACGTGATAATTTAATCTTGCCTAATGGTATGTTTTTTCCCATGGTAAATCTGAATAGTGATTTATTTGTGATTTTAGCACATCCTGAGATACACATTTGTAGGTAGGACACAGCGCAGAAAATCTTTACTGAGGGTGCAGGGAACGAGTTACACACTCGAAATTCTGGGGTAGGAATAAACGGACATTTAATGAGACTTAAACCTCTCTCACATGTTTCGGAAGTCATTCGTCGCCAGAGCAGGGGCGCGATCTCAGGGACAGCGCAGGAGGCTGTGGCGGAACCGGACGATGCTCCGGGCCCGGGACGGGCTCCTGAGGGCGCATTCATGGGCACGGGGCCCGTTATGGGTTATTATCGATTTATATCGAGGCACAGCGGGGCGCTGCGGCTCCCGCCCCGCGGCCGGTCCGCGAAGCCCCTCACGGGCCGGGCCCCGCTCGCCTCATGGCGGCCGCGCCCCCCCCCGGCCCCTCAGAGCGGGGGGGCAGCCCCGCCCCGCCGCACCGGCCCGCGGTCCTGGAAGGGGCATAGCACCCCGTCCTCTCACCGCCGCGCTCCGTGGTGACTTTTCCCAGCCTGTCGCTTCCTGTGCACCTCCACACACCGCCGCGACGGGAGGAAAGGGAGGACCCGCCGCGGCCGGTGAAAGGCACCGGGCGGCGGCGGCGCGGTTTGTTTGGTACCTGCCAGGACCCGGCGGGAGGGGGCGGAGCGCGCGGGGCCGGGGGAGGGGAGGCAAGATGGCGGCGGCGGCGGCGCTGAGGGTGAGGTGAGATCGCCGCGCCCGCCCAGCCCCGCCGGGACCCGCCGACACCCGCCGCCCGGGCCGCCCCTGCGCCGCGCCTCGGTAAGCGCGGGGGGCCCCGCGGGGCGGCGCGGGGGGCAGCGGGCCGGGCGGCTCCGCTGCGAGCAGCAGGAGGAGGAGGTGGAGGAGGAGGAGGAGGGGGAAGAGGCGGGGGCCCGGCCATCCCGTCCTCCTCACGGGCAGCCCTGTGGTCCCCGGGGGGAGCCCGCTGGGGCCGGAGGGGGCCGTGAGGGAGCGGCCGGAGGTGCGAGGGGTGGGCGGGTCAGGGGCGCGGTGCCCGCGGGGGTTCCCCCCATTGAGGCGGTGGGAGCGCGGGGAGGCCCCGGGGGGGACGCGGGGCACGGAGGGGCGGCCCCGGCGGGGGAATTCTTGGAGAAATCCCGGAGCGTCGGTGGTGCTGGGTGTGCATCCTTGCGCGGTGCTGGGAGGAGAAGTGCGAGTAAAAAAAAAAAAAAAAAAAAAAAATTAAAGAAAAGGGTCAGTTCTTCAAAACCGGCCCCTCGGAGCGCGGTGGTTCCCGAGGATGTGCTGCGGCCACAGCTCCGTGTCCGGGGAGCATCGCGGCCGCTGTCAGTGCTGGGGAGTTGTTGCTGATGCTGACGCTGAATTATTCATATGGGACCTGTAAACATCCCCGGCTTCTGTCATCTCCGGGCTGCTGCGGGGCACAATGGAAGTGGCTTTTTGCTAGAATTGGTCTGACTTGATGGTAAAGAACTTGCTGATTTTATCCTGTGCTTAACAAACCTGTGGGTATCAAGTTGGTTGCAGTTAGACCAGGTCCTAGATGGATGGATGAGCTGTCAGTGTTGGGCTCAAGTGAGCGAGTAGATAGTCTGAGCAATCTGTTGTTGTCCAAAACCTGCTTCTTCATATTTCACAGATATGGTCTTAACCAGTGTGTTTCCTTTTCATGGCTCTAAATATTGGTGTAACCTAACACAACTTATTACAATGGGGATGTCTAGTCCTGAAGACTTGGTTTTGTGGCAGCATTATTGTATTATGCATTAATTTTAGGTATGGCACTATGATTATGAACTGTTAGAGCTCAGATGGGGGTATTTATCCTATACAGCATGATTTGAGAGGGAGAAAATAGTGCTGTTATAAAGAAAACATTACTGTTGTGATGAGTGGGATGACCATGGGCACAGTGGAAGTGCCTGGATAAGTGGACACAGTTATGCCACTGCACACGAGGACTGTGCAGATCTGTTGCAGTTTTGCACTGGAATTTTATCCTGCAGAATGTTGTTATTCCTGATTAACTAAACAACCTTGATATTTGGAAAGGAAGTCTGTGATATTCCGAGTGAATCTCTAGTTAGCTGAAATCTGGTGTCTCGCATTAGGGGATGAAAGACCTTCGTGCTTATCCCAAGAATTCAGAAGTTCAGGGGAAACAAGCCAACAGCAGGGACCCTTTTTGCCAAAGCAGGCTTAATTTTTTTCTTGATGTGGCTTTTCTTTGTGATATAGGATATAGGCTGCCGAGGAAGAAAAGTTGTGTTGTGATTTATGTGCAGTATAATTTGCCTATTTGAAATATGCTCTTTGATACTGGTCGCTAAAATAACTCAATTTATTGCTGAAACATGGGAATGAGCAGTATTTTGGAATCTTCTTTCTAAGAGTTACCACGAGCATTTTTTAACATGTGGAGAGGATGTTATGAGTGTTTGCTTCCACAAGTGTTACTTCTCTTTAGCTTGTTAATCATTGCATGAATCAATTAAAGTAACTCCTCAGACTGAAATTATAAACACAGAGTCAGAGTATATTCACTTTTCTACATTGTGCTGCTGCTGTTTTATTTTACATACAGTTTGTCTCCTACAACCACTCATTTTAGTTGCTTCTTCTGTGCAGACACGTTTTTCATTGTGATTGAAAAGGATCTGCAAAGTGCTCTCAAAAACTGTGGTGAAAGTAGGAACAGACCCTGAAGCTTTTTCAGTTTCCCCCCTCGAGTGCCTTCCCCAGTTCTTGTGCCTCTCCAACTTCATCTTTAGAGTTATTTCATTTCTCAGTTACAGAATGAATGAGGGATGCTGCTCACAGGGAGGGAAAGCTGCCTCTGCTTGTGCTACTGTTAAATGCATGAAAGCAACTGAAAATCATCTCCTGAACAATATTTTCTATTTTTTTCTGTATTACAATCTTAATATTGGCATTTAATTTACTCATTCAAGGCTCTCAGCCAAAGTTTTGGTGAAATGTCTTATTCCTCTTCCTTTATAATTGCCTACAAAATGATTGGGATGAAGGTTTTCTTGCAGGATTGAAAATACTATTTGGAGTTCTAGTGTGTGTAGCTACTTACATTTAGGATTTTAACAATTGTTGGAGCTGGAAGGGATCTGTTCCTTGTGCAGGTGCAGGGCAACACAGAACGATCTTGAGAACAGACTTGTAACCAGACAGTGGTTTCATAATGCAAACAACTGTTTCCTGGATGCCACTCCTGAACTCTTCATGCCATTTATGTTTTTTAGTTAAATCTGAATCAGTGTTGTGGATGTCAGGTTGTTAACTGGCTGTGGTACCTTCCCCCTGGACTGTAACTGGCCCAGATGAAATTTGTGACCTGTGCAGGACTGCTGGCTGTAAATATTTACTTTGTGCTATTTCTAAATTATGCAAATAGCCAGGGGCGTGCTGAATGTGTCTTCCATTTCAGTTTCTCTCTCCTTCAACCATTCTCCATCTAGTAATGGGTTTTGGTGAGGTTCCCTTTCCCTTCTGTGCTGGTTCAGTGCTCACCCACCATCTGTTAAATCACTGCCACAGCCTGGGCCTGCTGGGGCTCAGCTCACAGAGGGCTCAGTCTTACCCTGGGCTATGTTTCTTCCCAGTATCCTAAGGGAGATTCCTATATCCTTGCACAGCTCCAGAGCTAATCCACTCTGTAATGTTGCCACTCCCAGACTGATTTGATAGGCAGTTTTTTTCTTCATGCTCTAGGAAGATGTTGGTCTCTGTGGTTTCGATGTCAGTGACTTCACCTGCTTATGATTGCAAAGGTTATTGCAAAATTAAGGTACTGTGTTGGTACAAAGAGGCATCAGCCATCTCTGAAAAATCTTGTTGTTCATAACTTTCAACAGTAGAAAACTTAGAAATGATTTTTTTATGCAAACAGATTACCTGGACAAACTGTTGACCAGGACTTGAAAATTCTGTGCATGTTGAGTGACTACTCATGGGTAAAACTGAAAATGAAAATACAGTCACAGTGATGGGAGGGAAAGAACACCTAAAAATGAACAAGGATGAGGTTAAGTATAAAATATGCTTAAACTAATATGATGTTTCTTTAAAGCCTCCCCTTGTGCCTTGTGCTGTGCTGCAGGGAAGGAGCATTTGGGTAATTCTCTTTCCCATCTTCATGATGTCAGAGGACTCTTGTCCCATCCAGAGCTGGAAACAGCCACAGCATTCCCTGCTCCATGTGAAACCTCAGCTGGGCTTCCTGGGCAGAACCCGGGGTTGTTTGAAAAGCAAATGCTCTCCTGAATGGATTAAAATACATGCAGGTTTCAAGGAACATGTCTGACAAATGTGAATATCAATCAGATTCCTGTCCTGTTTGTCAATGGGAGGGAGTTAAGCACACGTAAGTTCACGACAAGTTCAAGTGCTGCTCAGCGAACCAGACAGGTGTATTGTTACAGCCCAGCTGCACTCTTCACCTCATGAATGGTATTTTGGGGAAAGAAAAAAGAAGGTGAATTAGTTTAAATCAAAAAATGGTATGTGCACTGTAGAGTTTTGTCTCAGGTTCACGTTTTTCAGCTTTTCCTCTGTTTTTATGCTGTCTGAAATACTGGATTGGCAGAGAAGGGGTGTCTGGAAGGTGGGGATAATCAGTGTAACCCCCTGATTTATCTTTCTTGGAATGCTCTTCCCAAAACCTGTCCTAATAAGTGTGTTCAGTTACCTGTTCCATTATGGACATTATTTGTGTGGGTGCTGATGTTTCACTGTGGTCTCAAAGATCACATGTAAACATATCTAAAACCTTGAAGTTCTGGGTTGGTTTTTTCACTCCAGATCTAAAGGATTCCTTATATCATTCCTAGTTCAAGACCTCTTCCATTCTATGTCTTTTTCTGTGACCTGGAGGCCATTGTGTGAGTCCCAGCTGGAGTAACATTTTTATATATTGGTGCATTCCCTGTGAAGTAGAACATCCCAATCATAAAGGTGGTAACAATAAACTTTGTCTCCAGAAGGCCCTGGTGCATTTCCTGTGGAATATCGGAATGGACCGAGGCACTGTCTTAGATACAATTAAAAAAATGTTATTTTAACCTTATTGTATTTTTAGTTAAAAATCTAGACTTGATTTTATCTGAACCCAGTCAACTGAGGAGAATTATGAGGCTGATACTTGGTTTGTCCTGACCCTTTTTTTATAGAATGTTTTCTCCTGCAATACATCACAGTTTGTGGAGCTGTGGATTTAGTCAGTATGGATTAGCCAAGTTGTATTTCCTTTTCCAAACCAAAGCTGCTTTTAAAAGCTGCAACTACAGAGATACTTTTGATAATCAATGAACTATAAGAAGAGGCTGGAAACTTAAAATGATCACATAATTTCTTGTATGTTAGGTGATGTCAAAAGCAGTTTTACCTGCAGACAGATCAACAGTGGAGGAATAATTCACGTGCAGAAGCTGTTTTTGATGTGCCTGTGCTTTCAGTCCAAAAAGGAGAAGAAAACTTGTTGTTCTGAGAGAATATTTTATGCCCAGCGTGTGATATATCCAAAGTGTGAGACATCGTGGTTGCTTCTAAATCACAGATGAAATGGGAGAAAAAAGGTGAATTGGAGTGAACCTCAGTGAGTTGTTGGACACTGAGTGGGGAGTGAGGGTGAGGTGCTGGGGAAGGTTGTTGCAGTTTTTATCCCTGTGGTTTGTGTAGCATCTCTTGAGCCTCTTGCCTGCTGCCAACAGGGACACTGGAGGGTGCCTGGGTTGGTTTCTCTTTCCCTGTACAGGTTTGAGGGTGAAGTTTGAGTGCTCCAGTTGATGTTTCATAATCACTTGAATCTCCTGTGGCAAGGATAGGGCCCTTCAAAAGAAGTAAGGTAGATATCTGGGATTGGGACTGCTGGAATTACCTCAGAAAAAAGATGTCTCCCCTTGGGAATGAGAGTCCTTACCTGTGGTTTTTTCCTGTTTGGGCTTTGTAGGGTTTGGTTTGGACAGTCAATTCTGGAGATTTGGTTTCTTTGGCTCATGAATTTTTCTTGTGGTGCACATTAATTGTGTGCTATTTGCCATATTGGGACAACCAGGAATCTGGTGTTCCTTGGAAAACCAAAATATGTTCTAAATGTCTTTAGGAAATAAGCTATCTGTGTTTCTGTGATATACTTTTAGAAACAGAAAACCTTGTAAGGTTTGTACCCTCCTTGGGTTTAAGTCATCACTCAGTGGTATTTTTAGTCAAGGAAATGTCTACATCCTTGATTTCCATTTCTGAATGGAGAACTTCCTCCTACCTCCTTTGGCTGGTTTTGGTGTTATTGTGACCCTCCTTGGCAGAGGGGAGCTGGGTAGGCTCCTTGGCAGGCAGTGAGAGCTGTTCCTCCATGAAACCCAGAGGAGATTTCCTCCCCCAGGAACTTCACGTGTCCCAGTGTGTTAACTGGGGATGGAAATGTGTGCTCTGATTGGAAATGGATGTGCTCAGCACCCCTCTTTTTTTTTTGGGTGAGGCAAGTGGGTGATTAGAAACTTCCTAAAATGTCAGTGTGATCTTAGCTTTTCCTGTGATGTTCCCCCATCTAGTGCAGCAGAGCTGTGTGTGGTGGATAGCCTGGGTCTTGATATCATGTATTAGCTACTTTTCCTCAAGATCATAAATTACAGGAGGGATTAAAATAGAATTTCCTGGAGAAGAGTCTCTTGTCAGCTAAATTTGATCGACCCCGTTTTGGTAGAGCACAAATTCTGTTTGTCTTTGTAGTTACAGGAGAGGGAGCAAACTGTTACTTAAAGGTGAGACATAACAATGTGACCCTGAGATTTGGCAACAGTTTGGTCATAAATTACATATTTAAATATACAGCCAATAGTCACCTTTGGAATGGCAACAAAAATAGTTTTAAACGACTCTTTAATACTTTAATATTTAATGTTCCAAAAGCTATTACTTAAGTACTTTAAGGACTTGGTAGTCTGTTAATAGGAATTCTTTTTCTATTAAAATATGAAGTTTAAAATAATAGTTTAGGTTTTTGGCTCTTTTGATGGAGATGGAAAAGAGTAAATGTGACATCTTGAACTGACAGCTGTAAAGTTCCTTGACTTCTGTCATGTCTGTAATGGGCTAAATTAAAGTTTACTGTGCTTCCATGTCATGTAGAATATGTCAGACACTGTAGAGCATTGTGAGGTAATGCTTTGGATGTTCAGAAATAAGATTATATTGTACACTAATGGAAATTTCAGGGTGTGAAAAGGGTCAAATTCAGATGTTTGGGCTTTTCTTAATAATTTTTTTCCTAATGCTCCCATTTTTGTATTTATGTCTTCATATATATTAATTATTAATGGAGAGAATATTGTTTAAAGTTGGTAGTAAAACACAGTCTCATAGATTTAAGTCTTTTACTGTATTTTTAGCAGGGATAGAAATAGAAATTTTTACATCAATAACCTTGTGAGCAGAGGGAGTGCAACTGTGTAAGATTAAAGTTCTTGGTAATTTATGGTGTATTTTACATGTCTGTCACAGGAAAAGAAAAGGCATTTGCACATGTGGAATTGTCATGGAAAATTCAGTAGTTTTAGTTGTTCTCAACTTGGAGAAAATATGTTCATTGTTTCCATTCATTCCATATGCCCATGTGCTTTGACTGCAAGCTTTTGAGTATTCTGCAACATAAATCTGAGTGAACAAAGAGTGAGAAAAAGATTAAAGAAAGTGTGGAAGAGGTCCTGAGCTTTGAGGATGATGTCTGTGTTCTGCAAAAATCGGAAGCACAGTGTTCTGGAACCTATTTAAGTGGCCTTTATTAAATTGTCTTTAATTTTAGTGCTGACCTATTAACATTTTTTTTGTACCATGCAAAGAATTTTTCATCTTTTGCAGGGTATGCCCAACAGATTTTCATACTTTGAAGCTCATCTGTAAGCTTGGATACTGTAGCTGGAATACACTTCCTTCAGTTCTTGTTTTAAAGCACAGAATTATCTTAAATCTGCTCAGGCATCAACCTTCTGGTAGGTTCTTGAATGAAAACCCTCTCTCTTTTAGGATTGTCCTACCTACTGATCTTGAAGCTGATTTTCTCACCCTTCCATCCCACAATACTTTGCAGAGTTTTGTACAGTCAGACTCGAAGGGTTGTCACAGGTCAGGTTGAAACCAAACTTCTTTTCTTTGTCACCAGATTTTGTCCTCTGAATCACTGTCATGTGACTTTGCTGAGAACTGGACATGGAGGAGTGACTGAAGGACTAATAACTGCTCTGCAAGTGCCTGGTGCTTTTTAGGGAAAGCTTTTCAACTGCTTAGTCAGTCTGAGCTTGCAGAAGTGCCATTAATGTTCTGGCCATTGGAGTTCTGGATATTAAGTGATACTTAGCCTTGTACTGTGTCTATTAGTTTGAATAAATATCTTTTTATGTGGAAGTTGGGCCCATTAACCTATTTTTAGCAATCTGCCAGTATTTACTTGTCTAAGGCATATCCCCAGGATGCAAAGTTGATGTTTTCGCTTGAGCATTTGAACAGATTAATGATTATCTGGTAAAATAAAAATACTCCTAGGAAGATTTGTTTTGCAAATCTGGCAATACACTGAAGGGTTTTACTTATGTGACTCCGGACTTGTAATTTTGTGTTGTGTCTTGGAGGAACAGACACGGGTCTGTAATGAAATCAAGTGGTTTAATAGTGTTGGTCCTTAAGTACGGCCTGGTTTTGTTTTTTTCCATGAGGTAGTTTCGTTACCTTTTTATGAAGTGAAATCACAGAAATAATTATTCACAAGTATTGTTATCATGCTTTGGATAAAGCCTTTCCTACCACTGCTGAAACACTCCCTTCACTCCTCGTTTTCTCGCCAGAGTAAACTTTGAATAAATATCCTTGAATTAATTTTGTGTTTCATTGTCATCCCCTGCGTAAGGCAGAGCCTCCCTTGCTCTGCCACAGGTTAGATCCATCACAACTCAATTTACTAAAGCTGCTGATTTAAAAACAAAATCCCCCAACTCTGTTTAGACTGTAATCTCATTCTTTGCACTCTTTTTATCACACTTAGTTTGCTCAAAAAACAAGATGAGGAAAATTCCCAGAAGGATGTGAAATTTAATTAGCGAGCGTTGGTTAAGTACTTCAAGATGGCACGAAAACGACTGTGAATGCAAAAGTGTCAGCTTGTTTTGGATAGCTGGAGAAAAATCAAGGCTACCCATGAGGCTGATCTTTTATCTGTGAGGGTGAGTGCAGGAGTTGGAGACAGGATATTCCAGGGAGCCACGGAGTAGGTGAGTCCCCTCCCAGCAGGCCTCCTGCCCCCGTCCCTCCAGCTGCCCTCGGACCTGTGGCCACGCGTTGAACGGTTTTGGGGAACTGGCCTGCTAAAAATAGTCCCGGTTTGTAACCTGCTGTGTTTTTCCAAGTGAAGAGCTGCTTTTCTCTGGCTTTTGCCTCCTCAGACTGCTGCAAGACTTGAGTCTGATTTCTGATTCAGACATTAACTGTTTCCTGGGGAGTCTCTGACAGATTTCTTAACCTCTCTGTGACTCATTTTCCCACGTGTCTGCTGAAGATTGAACGGACTTCTGCTTCTTTCTGAAGTGTTCCGAGTTCTGGAGATGGAGCTGAAATGACACTCTGATTGTTGCCATTATAATATCCAGTTCCAAATTATTTCTAACTTGTTCAAAACTCCCTGCATATGGTCAATGTAAGTGGGAACAGTAGCTTTTAAGGGGAATTCTGAATTGGATCTGTTCAGTAGTTTGAGCCAAAGAGAGAAGTATCCTCATACCTTTAGAAATAAATATTGTTAAATCATTTCCTTGCCTGAGAAGCTCAAATTAACACAAGGCCAAGGCATCTCTTCACAGTTCTTGAAACTTTTACTCTTGTCACTGCTTTTTCTGTGAGGTATCTTCAGACTTAGCTGTTTGTTTTTTGATTCTTTGCTCCTACTTGTCCTGTAGTTTTTATTTTCTTTTCAGTATTATCCATTTGATGCTACTGGGTTTCCACAGAGTCTGTGAATATCAGTGAAATGGGACATTAGTGCACAGTGTCTGGGTTCTGAACTGCAAACCAAGAAATATTTCTTTCTGCCCTTTCTAATTGTCAGTATTTGGTGAGACAGACAATTTACCAGCCTGGTTGTCAGCTGTATGAAAGTATTCACGACCCATCTTTATCTTTGGGAGACATGTAAGGCAGAATTCCAAAGTCTGTAACAGCTCCTGTAAATGTTTATATGAGAAACCTCTGAAATATGCAGAGTAACATGAAAAGGTATAAAAATACTTGTCTGAAAAATAGGACCTTGCTGTCATTGACTGAGCGGAGTTGGAAGCTGATTTCTAATGTTGTAATTTGTCGGGGTGCTGAAAAGGAAGGTGAACAGCCTCTGTTCTGGCAGAGGAGAGGGAACCAGTGCAAGGATCAGAGAGGCAGAGAGAGTTAATAAACAGTGAGGAACTTTAAAGGAGGATTCTGGTTGGATTTGGGTAGAGCAGGACGAGGTTTGTCATGACTAATGAAAGGATACAGCCGGGAGGAAAGCCCGGATGAGGTTGTTTACAGTCTGCACACACAGTTCCAGTTTTATGCAAAAGGATGGCTGTATTTAAACATAATCGGGATGTATGGAACTTGGAGAGGTTGCAGCAGGAAGCTGGCACTGCCCTCACTGACCAAGGAGTGGATTGATGAAGAATAATCTGTGTCTGCTGCAGACATGGGAGCAGATGCTGAAGGGAGAGGCAGATGCTTTTACATGTCAGGTCATGAGGTTGCCTGCAGAGAAATGAGAGCTGAAGTCAAGCACTTAGATCCACAATTGCAGAATTAAGGCAGTAACACAGGGAGAGATGAGCAGAATATTGATGGTAATTCTATTGGCAGATATCAGCAAAAAATTCAACCCCCTCCCCCCAGTATGGCAGAGAGGATAAACAAGCTCCTGCTGTAGGAGCCTGGGAGATAAAGGGGGGACTGCAGGGGCACGTAGGGAGGTCAAATCAGGAGAGTGTGCAGGCACGTGGATGTGTCTGTAACAGGAAAAGGAGGCTTAGAGGGAGGGAATATTGTACTTCAGTGTCATTTTACGTGCTGTACTTCAGTGGGGATTTTGTCTTGAAAGGAATGGGATCCTACACAGGATCCCCAGCCTTCAGTTCCCTCCACACCTTGTAATTGCCAATATGTGACCACATGTTTTCCTCTGCTGTTACCCCCTTATCTCTGCTGCTGTTGTGCCAGTTCCTTCAGGGAGGAAGAAGAATGCACCCCCACCATTGATAACTTCATGTTTTCTTTTCTTTTTTTTTTCTCTCTGCATTTCTCACCTCTCATACTGACTACGATTATAATCTCGAATTCTACTTGTTGCCTTCCTCTGTTGGCAACTTTTCTTTGCTTCCCTTTAAAAAAAAATTCAATTATGGTGCTTTGAACGTGATCACACTTGCAGTTCTCAGGAGGAAGGTCATTAAACTCAGTGTTTGCCTGTGTATTTGGGTTATGAGGGGGTTTAAGTTGTAATGAGGGGGTTTAAGTTAAAAATGGTGGATGGATGAAGGATGTTCTTGCTTGTGTTCCATGGCCCCTTCCTCCCCCTCATCTTTCCACCTCCAGCACAGAATCTGGAGAGATGGACAGGATCTCTCATTGCAGTTGGTTGTGGAAGCTTCTATATCAATGAAGATTTCCAGATGAACACTTGTAACACAAACCCAACACTCTGTACACTTAAGTTCTTGTGAATGGAGAAATGGCCTTTATAGCACCATAGGAAGTGAGAGTGGATTGAACTTTCAGCACCTGGGTTAATGATCAACTTGTGGGTTTGACTGAATGTTGAGAAAATAAGGAGCAGATGTAACTTGACTGAGAGAAACTAGAAAGGACCTTGAATCTTGCAGTACTCGGCCTGTATTTGTGTGTGGTTTTCAAGTGGTTGCTTTCCTGATCCCCTCTGCATCCATTAAGAAATCTTAAACTGAAAAGCTCTGACTCAGGGAATCTCTGAGCCACAAGCTGTGTCTTGGAAGCCACTAGAAAGAGGGCTGGAGAATTTGTTGGAAAAATACTGGTATGTGCTCCCTGAATGCCTTCTGCTGACCCGCCAGGCACAGCAGAGTGGGCTGGAGGAGCTTTGCTCACATCCAGCATGACTGTCTTTATTCCTCACTAAAGCTTTTGAGGTGGAGCAGATATATATAAATATATTATATATACACATCTGTATATATATAATATTTATAAATATATTATATATGTGTGTGTATATATATGTATGCATATAAAAAAAAAGTATAAAATCCATTTAGTCACCTTCCGTGTATTTATGAAAACTGCACATGAAGCTGGTGAGGGAGCACAAGGTTGGGGCTTCAGGAGTTCATCAGGCTAAGATTTGTACTTTAATAACCTTAAATTCTTTGAGCCAGTTGTTCAGTTAATGATAAATGTTCACCAGCCTGTGACAGGAGTAGTTGTCACATCAATAAACACTTGATTGAACTGACAGCTTTATGCCATAGTATTAATTTCTGTGAAAGTCCATGTAAGAAAGAGAAATCCAGTGTTTTCTTTTTGCTGTAGCTGTGCCTCAGGAGCCCATTGGAGTGTTCAGGGGTACCTTGCAGCTCTCACAACGTGTGTTGGCTTTCTGACACTGTTCCTTGATTAAATGGAAAGCACATGACTCAGACCCATCAGACCATCACACAGTAAAGCTGCACTCTAAGGAAGGCAGTGTGAATGATGAAGCAGAATAAATGTTAATGGGGAAGAATTCTGTGAGAACTTGTCACTTGGATATGAATTATAGGTACTATAATAGATGTATGGGTACTATGAAGCACACAACTAGTGATCTGTAGTATTGCTTTGATAGAGAAATTGTTGTTTTTTCTTTGATTTTTCATATCTGAAAATCAGGTTAAAGAGTTAAATTTGTCTCATTATTCTGATAGCTCAACATGTAAAGCTTTGTTTGATGGAGAATTAGGGGGAAAAAAGCCCAACCAGAACAGGAATGATAAAGTATGTCAGGTATACTTTAAGATCTGTATGTGTAGCTTGCTGTGTCTGATCCCTTTCCTGAGCTGATTTTGTCTATTGACTGTTGATGGAAAATGCAGTTCAGAAGTATAAGTTTACAGGTGATATTTGTGAAAGGCCCCAGATTTATGTGCTTTGAAACATAGCCATTGAGGAGGGGGGGCAACAGTGACTTATTTGAAGGTCTGTATCTACTGGGCTCTGAACAAGAGCTTGAGAATTTGCTCCAGGTCTGATAGGATTCTGTATTTAATACACAGGCTCCAAGGATCACATCTTTCGAGCCATCAGAGAGAAATACTTTCTGTTCAAAATATATTTATGTCCCACTTTTTGCTTAGAGCCATCATTTACCTGCTCAAAGCACTGATGGGGTTGCAGGGTTTAATCAATGTATTCTGATCTTCAGCAGCTGAAACGACCCCCAGCCTCAGGCACGCTCTGACTTTGATAATGAACTTGTCTGGATTTTTGCAGTGTTTAAAATCTTCCCCAGTCAATTTGCAGTTCAGTGTTTGCTCACCTGTAGCTGGACAATGCAGGAGAGGCAAAGTAGTCATTGATTGTCAGCTAAGCAGGATTGTTTTAAGACTTCGTAGTGTATTCAGTGACATCTGTATGAGACAAACTATGCTGGCAGGAGAAGCAGAGCTGTTTTTCTGCTTTATAATTGCCTTTTTTACCAAGTACTTCAGTAATGCTGCTGTTGGATGGTAATGGTGTGTAGGGCCTGACTAATCCACTGTGGTTTAAGTGAGCCACAGGTGACACTGAGTGAAGCAGCTCTAAGATTTCCTGAATCTGAAAGTAAGAAACTGTTCATAGAATCCAAAAACTCTGTAGAAGAAATGAAAGTGAATTTCGTGTTGTGCCAAAGAAATTTACTGTAAATGAAGAGTTGAACTGTAGACTATTAAAACCTCTTCAACATTTATTTAAAGTGACCTACTTTTCTTTTAAAATCCTCCTAATTCAACTGGTAACTGGTAAAGTGATGTATTGACAATATAATCCTCAAATCTTTGTGTAGACAATGCTGACATGTCTCATTTTGAGCCCATTTAAGACCCGTTAACATGTTTCAGACTGGAGTAACCTATTAAATAAATACATCAGGAAAAAGCTTTTACTGGTAATGGTTGTTTTGCTTAGGTGACTATGGCTGTAATGTATTGTGAGTACATCTGGTACTTCAGTGCTTATCAGCGATCTTTTTTCCTTTAGGCGGTTTCCTAGAAACATGATTGCTTGCTGGGCTTGATCTCACAGCTTTGTGGAGACTTCTTCCCTGATAATGTCAAGTTCCGGCTACCCTCCGAACCAAGGAGCATTCAGCACGGAGCAGAGCCGCTACCCCACTCACTCTGTGCAGTACACCTTCCCCAGCACCCGGCACCAGCAGGTAAGGGAGGGGACACGAGGCTCACACACTCGGCAGGGAGATGATTCACATGTTTCCTGGGCCAAATGGCATTATTTTTGGTTTTTTAATCTGATGTAACACAAGTCACCCACATTCGAGAACAGCGGAGTGGCACATCAGTGTGCCCTGCTGGGGAGAGCTGCTGCCAGGTTCTTACAGAAATACTGATGGGCTGTTTTGGTTTGGTTTATTTTGCTCTCCTTTTTTTTCTGAAGCACTGCATTTTGCTTCTTCAAGATTACATATGTGTCTGCTTTTTTACCTTTTTTTTTTGGACAGAAAACTGAGTTTTAGCATTCCATGATCTTCATCACAGCGAATTAATACAAACTTCCTGGTCTCAGCATCTACTTTCTCATGGGTTTATCATTACTTTCTCACTTTTGAATAAATTCAGTAGGGATTCTGTTCATAAACTTTTGTTGCAGTATTGGTCTGGATTCTCTGTGAGTTAAATCTGTTACTTGTCAAAACTGTGTGCAAGGTGGAGAATGTGCAAAAACTTGTGTTACGCTGATTTTTTTTTTTTTAATTTATTTTTTGTGTGTGAAGCAGCTGCACTGGTGCTTCCAGCTGTGTTCTGCTGGCCAGAATGGGAGTAATGGATTTTTAAGAGTATCCTACTTGGTCATTTCTGCTGAGCATTCGTTCTCCCATCCTGTGCTCGTGTGGGCTGTGGAGGGCCAGCTGTTGGCTTTACAACAGTTCAGGTTTCCCTTGTTTTAATGAAATTCTCCTCCTGCTACAGACACTTTAGATGGTTTGTTCTACTTACATGTTTGCAAAAGGAAATTCAAGAATTGGAGCTTATTGGCTTCATGTTTATTTTTAGATAATTTACATAAACTACATTTTATGGGTAATGATCTATTACATGTGTTATAGAGCTTCTCTTTGTTAATGCCAGCTGCATGTAGTTTTTAAAAGCAAGTATATACATATATACAAGTAAATTGTCCTGTACCTCACTCTGTACGTTCCATCAACTGGATCCTCCAGTCATTTGACTCTTAATCCTAATTAATAATGTCTGATGTAAAAATGTCTTGAGGTGATAACACAAGAAATTGCCTCGAGGTTGCTAAAGTGTGTTCCCGTTTTACCATGTTGCAGTTGGATGTGCAAAACTGATTTTAAAGGGTATTTTTTAGAGGATATTCATCTGCTGCTGACTCATTTGTGTTTTGTTAGAAGTTGTTAATGGGTTGGGTGGAATTCTTAGTGTAAGTATTTAGTCTGTTTAAAACATTCAAAACTTTAGAACTGCCATGTGCAAACATTATTTTTTGAGCTGGAATAAGACTTGGTCGATCTGGTGTTGGTCTGTGTTTAATATCTTTGGAAACGATCATGGTCCTGTCTCCTCACCTTTGTTCTCACTAACCCCAGGAGTGTGTTTCCTTTAGGAATTCGCGGTTCCCGATTACCGTTCCTCCCACCTGGAAGTCAGTCAGGCCACCCAGCTCTTGCAGCAGCAGCAGCAGCAGCAGCAGCTTCGGCGCAGGCCTTCCCTGCTCTCCGAGTTCCACCCGGGCTCTGACAGGTGAGAGGCTGCTCGGGAAGTGTGTGAACACCGGTCTCCTCAGAGCCAGGGCTTTCTGTGGAGTTGGCTCTGATTTTTAAATGGAAAGGTTTGTTGACTTTCACAGTTTTTATCTGAATGCCTGACCCCCATTGGTGCTCCCCTGTTGTGGGAGTGGTGGAGCTGTTCTGTTGTGTAATTCCTCGGTCCCTCTGGCTTAACTAATACCTTTGTTTCTGGGGCAGGAAGTGACAGTGCTTCACTTTCCCACACCTCCCCTGACAGCACTGTCTGGAAACTTCTGAGAATCCAAGTGCACGTTGCAAATGTTTCAGTGCTGCTTGGGCTGAAAGTGTGTCAAGTTTGTACCTTTGGATAATTTAATTTTGCCGAGCAGGAGCAACGAGTGCAGGAGTTGTTGCACTGTGATTATTGCCTGTTCTGTTTCTTAAATTAGTCCTGGTTGTTCAACAGATGGTGTCTGTGTGGCTGGGCAAGTAAGGAACAACAGAGCTAATGGGGTATTGGAGTTGTAAGAACTGTGAAACACTGAGATGTGGCACCAAATGGACTTCTAGGCACAGAGAAGTAAATCAGTGTACACTGCTTTTAGCAGGACACTTGAGTGTCAGGTCATTTGTTCTAAATGCCCTTTCTGTCAGTCTCATGTACCATTCCTGTCTCATGTAAGGGGATGCGACTGGTCTGGGGCCAGCAGGTTAACTGAGGACATGTGGAATGGGCAGCTACAGTCAATCATATGTTGTCATTTGCTTTCACTTTGGTAATATCTTCCCTCTCAGTGCAGTGGGTCATTTCGTGGTGGCTATTGAGGAATATTCAGTGTGCATCATCATTACTGTACTGTTGGTAGGTCCAAGGAAGTTTTCAGACAGAGTGAGTATATGCTTGAAAATAGTGAATGTACTCAGAACATCAAATTTGAAGATTAAAAACCCACTACAGATTAGAATTATATTAACTGGATTGTAGTAAGTTAGCAATATGTTAGGAATATGCTTCTGTTTAGGGGAGAGGTGAAAATGTGATTTATACACTCAGTTCTTAAGCGTATTAGTCTGCTGATGTCCAGTTGTAAGCAAGTGTTACTGCCTGTAACAACCTCTTTTTTTCTTGCACTCACTGCTTGTAAAAACCTCTTTTTACCTTGGACTCTCAGTAAGTGTATCTGTAGGAGCAACTTTATATGCTGGATTACTGCTCAGAGTTTATTTTGGCTATAACTGACTGATCTAGTTCTGAACAAATACCCATGATGAATGTTATGTAAATACTGGTCTGGCTTAAAATCTCATTAGGATATTCCCAGAAATAACCTGATGATAGTGAAATCTGGGGCTTGCATATTGCCTTCATCTCGTGTCAGCAAAATGTCAGTAAGGCTCTGTTTTAATGCTGAGAATCGTAGCAGCTTTTAAAGTTCTCAAAACTCGAGTTTATAGCAGCAGTAAATCACCTCCCCAGACTGTAAATTTGTAAAAGCTTATTTGGGCTGCAGGAAGCTGCTGTCATCTCTTCAGTGGCACTTCATAGGAAGGCGTGGAAGCATATGAGGCTCTTTTGTGGCCATCCTGTGCATTGCACTGGGAAGCAGCGAGGGATGCTGCTCTTGTGCATTTTCCTGAGAAGGAGGAGCCTTTAAATGACTCATGAGTTGAATCAATGACTGTTTCTGTCATATAGTAGCATTTTAGTAGAGCTCAAGTTCCAAATAGACTCATGGCTCATCCCAAACGTTCTGTGTATATTTAAAAATTATTTGGCTGCAAAGTTGAAATAATGGAGCTGTTGTGGCCATCTTCAGTGGAATATAGTGCCGAATTTTTCTCATGGATTTTTTTTTTTGGTGTTTGTAATTTGAATCAGAGCTTTGATTTGAACAATCTCATTGTAGCAGTGCTGAGTTCTTTAAGGATTTGTAATCTGGGTACAAATTCCTATCATTGTAATGATAGGAGTGCCTTTAAACAAGGTCTTTTAAGATTCAAGTTCACTTCCTCTTTTCCAGTGGATCTTAACTGTTGTATTTATCTGCCCTGCTATTTAGAAGGAGCATCACTAAACTGAATCTCCTTTGTATGTCAAAAGGGCTGAGGATCACCAAATGCTTTTCTTGTATCGAAAATATATATTTTATTGGTTTATCTCTTCTGTATATTAGGCCTCAGGAAAGGAGAACTGGATATGAACAGCAATTTCATCCAGGTCCGTCTCAGACAGATCATGATTCACTGGAATCTAAGCGACCACGTCTTGAACAAGTCTCTGATTCCCATTTTCAGCGTGTCAGTGCAGCTACTGTCTTGCCTTTAGTACATCCTCTGCAGGAAGGGTTGAGATCTGCAGATATTAAGAAGGTAAAGCCACTTTCTGTGTTGATGGTGAAGGTGTAATTTTCTGGGCTGCAGTGAGCTAAGCAATTTTTTCTGTTAGGTGATTTTTTTTATTTGTTTAGGTTCTTTCTTTAACCCCAGAAATTTGCTTTTATAAATTATCGGAAGCCGTGATGGTGAGTCAGTGTTACTGTTTTTATACAGTCTACATCAAACACATTACAAAGACTGGAATTCTGAGTTGCCACTACTCTCTTAAGTCACTCAAACCTCAGTTGTAAAATGATTATAGCATAGTGCATGAGATATTTCTGTTTTTCAATTGAAAGCTGCTGGCAAATGCATACAAGTCCATTTTTTCTGTAATTAACATTTGTACTGAATAGTCAAAATACTTCCTTCCACCCCCTTTCCCCTTTTAAGCATCTGAAATGAATCTGCTTATTTACATAACACTAATTATACTTGTCACTGTCTCATTTTGGGTAAATCTAGGACAATCTAGTTTGGGGTGGATATTTTCTAGTGTAGATACTGCATATTAGAACTAAGGTCAAGAGAACTTCACGTTTATAACCACAACTAACTCCAGATGTGCTTTATCAAGCTGGTCATGGTTATCTTCAAGAATATCCTCATCAGTTTATGAGATTATTGAGGAGTGGCTCTGAAGTAACCCTTTCTTTAAAAACAGAAGTTACTGTTTTCATTTATGAAGTTACATTTTAAAAAGGGAGATGTTTTTAATCTTATTTTGCTTCCAAGGTAAATGTTGCAGTGTGGTGGTTTTTTTAAAAGGTTGACTTCGAAATCACAGTATCATAAATGGGCTGTCAGTTAATTCTAAGGTATTTAGTGCCTTGTTAAAACTTTCACTTGGCTTCTCAGCAGAGATACAGATAACTGGAAGTTGTTGTTATTTCCTGGGTGCTGGTTTGGTTCCTGAGCACTCATTCCCGTGTTACCATGTCACTGATTTTTCCCAATCTCTTCCCCTATCTCCTGTCCCATGGAAGGACCCAGCTTTTGGAGGAAAGCATGAGGGACCATCTTCTCCAATTTCTGGTCAGCCTTGTGGGGAGGACCAAAATGCTTCACCTTCTAAGCTGTCAAAGGAAGAATTGATCCAGAGCATGGACCGTGTAGATCGTGAAATTGCGAAGGTTGAACAGCAAATCCTTAAACTGAAGAAAAAGCAAGTAAGCATAGCAGAGCTAACAACTGCTGTTGGTATCTGCCAGTGCAAAAGGTGTGGAAAAACTTCATTTGGTGGTGGTGAATTTTGTGGTTCCATGAACCAAGGGAAGGATTTAAAAAGGGAAGGTTATGTGCACGTTTTAAAGAAGTCGGACATCGTGCTGTTTTAAACATTTTTGAAAATAGGAGAAAGCCACACAGGAACACCAGCAATAGATGGTTTTATATTTGAAACTGCTGTTAGATGACTGAAACAAGGGCACTGTGACTGTAATTTCAGCTTTAGAGCTGCCTGCTGGCCAAGGGGAGGGTATCACCTTTCTTCTTTCGCAGTCTGCGCAAGGGGAGAATCCCTTGCCTGCATCTGCAAAACCAGAGCTTGTACATAAGTCCCTGGATCATCTGCTTTCACAGGAGCAAGAGATCCTGACATCTGGAGCTAAGGTCAGCCTTGGGGGAAGTGTAGTAGGAGGGCTGTGAATAAACACAGAGAGCAGAGAAATAAAGGAGAAAATACCACTTTTTTTTTTTTTGTATGGTCCTGACTATGATTGGCATCAGAGAACTGCACTTCAGCCATTGGAAGCAAAGGAAATATTTGCTGGCAGCAGTTGTTGCCTTCCCAGTAGTGTTGTGGCCAAGTAAACCCACCCTTCAATCAAGGCATCTGTTATTCATTGACAAAAACAAAGTCCTTTTTTCCTTTTCCTTTTCTGACTTTCAAAGATCCAGATAGAAATAGTGCCAGCTTTACTTTTTTTCTTTAGTGTGAACTCTGGAGGAAATGAGAGTTATGCTGTAGGATTTGTTAACTTGTAGGTCCAGGAAAACAAAAAGTCAGCTCTGGGGAGCTGTATGTTTTTATGGTCTGGAAGCATTTAATTATATCTGAATTGTAATGACCTGTAAAGTGACCTCCAGCAGAAAACCAGAAAAGGATGTCACAGAGTACCTGTCTGTGTGTTAATGATGCTTATCTTTTTGTTTGTTCACTTTTCCACAAAATCAGCAAGTGTATCTCATCTCTGAAGGTTCATTTGTGCACATTTGCACATGATTTGACTTTAAAAAAATTGCAAAGTTGCTGCTGCAATAATTGAGCCTGAGTCTTATGGCATTCTGCTAAAATGTTAGGGTTTGAATTCCTATGCAACCTTAGAGCACAATCTAACCAGGACTGTGGCAGGATGCATCCCTAGTGTCAGAAGTTCTTTGCTGTATGTTTGTGGCAGGTATGAATGAAGGATATTTAAAAAATGGAGGTATTGCTGAACCAGATTTGTTTGATGTAGAAGTAAATCACAGCAGTGTAGGAGCTGGGAAAGTATTACAGGGTGGGTTTTTGCTGTTGGTCTTTTTTTGCTTGTTTGGTATTGTGACAGTCTTGGAACTTTAATACATGTGGAGTGGTTTATTTTTGCTGTGAAGTACATTTAGAATTATGTTCCCTGTGGAGTGTTAGAAGGACTTTTGTACCTTTTTAAACAATAAGACAGTAGTAATGATGGCACTTGAACATCTGCAATGTAGAAAGGCAGCTCTGTGGCTTATTTTCCCTGTGAGAAGGCAGGTCTGGTGTAGCCATTCTCCAAAGGTCATATTTTTGTTTCAAGTTAATCATGATAAATTATGAAGTGACGGTGGCTTTAAATGTCAGGCTGAAACAAGTCTGGTGAGTCTTGTAAACAGTTAATTTGAGTTACCAACAGTACAAAAAATAGCCTTGTTATCATCCCTATGGGCATTTAAACCATTTCATTCATTCCTTGTGAGTGAAAGACCGAAGTAGGAGGCCGTGCTAACTGTTGATCAGATGCATATTTTATCTCTGGTGACTAATTACTGGTGGGGGTGATGGGGTTTGGATGGCTGATTCTCTTTCTTTGGTCTCTTAGCAACAACTTGAAGAAGAAGCTGCTAAGCCTCCCGAGCCAGAGAGGCCCGTGTCCCCTCCTCCCGTGGAACAGAAGCACCGCAGCATTGTCCAGATTATTTACGATGAGAACCGGGTGAGTGGCCTTTGCACTTCACTGAGCGGGGCTGGGACTGACCCCGTGGGCTGCAATTCCTTGGGCCTTCATTTACTTCCCTGGGGCAAGTTCTGCTTCTGGTGTTTTATTGACTTGCCCACCCTTCTTTTAATGTTCATTTACTTCTTTAAATGAGAGACACTTGCATGACATTTTGATTCCTGGTCACGGGATCCTTCTGTTTTCTAAGACCCACAGCTATGGGTCTCATCCTTAGACCCCTGTGCTGAGATGGATATATACAGATACAAACATACACACATGTAGAAACATATATATATGTGTACGTGTGTAGATGTGAAAAATGGTTCAGAAATTTATCTTGAATTCCCTATTCCTCACATCAAGCTCACAAGCTTGGCTGAAGACTCTATGTTTAAATGAGCTGAAGGGAAAAAACTGCACATGTTGTAAGATTCTGTGCCTTCTTTATAAGCTCTGACTTCTGGCACTTCAGGTTTGGATAAATGGACAGACAGGCAGAAGTAGTGTAGAGGTGAACTGTGGGCTTGTGTTGTTTAAGTGGTGAGAAAACACACATATTGCCAACAGTAGCAAAGTGCTTCCTGCCTTTTTTTCCCTGTGGTAGTTTGAGATTAGGGAGTTGGATATCTGGGGGTTTTGAAAGTATTGTGATCTTCTGTGAGAGTGGTACATGTTTGTTTAATTTCCCAATTTTGTTTTGTAGTTTAGAGGAACAGCTAATTTCTCTTACAATAGACTACTTTCTAAAATTTGGGGAGGTTGAAACCCCCTGCAAAACAATACTGGATTCTGTACAGTAGAACTGTGTCCCAAGTGTTCCATACAACGTGTTCTCCCCTTCCCCCAGGAAGGGTCGGAATCATTTTGGGGCCTTTCCCTACTTTGTGTCTCTGTGTACACATGGATTCACACTCCCAGATTTGGCAGCTGGATAATTTTAGTCCCTTAATTTCATTTTTCAAAGCTAACTATACTTAGTTTTGCTGGATACCTTTCTTCCTCTTTGTCATTATTTGCTGTATTACTTATTAAGTGCATGTTCTTTTTGAGCTGCAGAGGTCAAGTTCTGCTTTTATGCTCTCTCAGCTTCCAGACATGGAGATCAGAGCAGGAACTGCACAATTCAAGTGCAAGTTTCTTTATTTGCTGAGGCAACATTGCAGAAGTAGGTTAAGAAGGATCTCATATGGTCAGGCAGGGGTTTAGCAGCAGGCACAGAGTTCTGATACACATTTGACATTAACTTCAGAGGATTTACTCAGACCGTACAAAAAAAATCTTATTTGCAGAAAAAAGCAGAAGAAGCTCACAAGATTTTTGAAGGGCTTGGTCCAAAAGTTGAACTGGTAAGTTATGGACTTTGGGTTTTTTTCTTTTTTTCTATTTTCTGTGTTGCCAGTTGCTCTAATTCTGTTGTGGTGAACAGCTGTAGTTCTGTGATTATGTATAAAAGAAGTGTGTGTTTAAATACACGGGTGAATTGTTGAGTGAGTTCATTGGCTGCATAAGTGTCATTTTTAAAGTAGATTTGAATCTGTTTGAGAGAATAGTTTGAAACAAAAAAAATGAAGGACTGCTATGTACATAAGTAGTTATAATCTAATTTTAAATAATGAATCTGTGCTTTGTGTTGAATATCTTGTAGTCCCTTCAGATTGCTGCATCTCGGATTGAGTGCACTGTTGAATAGTAAAATATTGTTAAATGTTCTGTATATACTTATAAATTTACATGCATTGAAAAGTACTAAGTGTGTCTTTCTAATCCAAAATTGCAGCCACTTTACAACCAACCATCAGACACAAAGGTCTACCATGAAAACATCAAAACGTGAGTGCTTTAATATCTTGTCATTGTGCCACTTAAGGGATCTAAACTTAAACATTCACTCACATTTTTCATCCTTGTGTTTTCCAAATAGGATGTGTGAGCTTTAACCATAGTGAAAAGCTTCCAGTCCCTGTAACTGATTTCTTTGCTGTAAAACAGTTCTGCAGGACATGAATTACATGTACTGAAGGCAGAGGGAAACACTAACTTTTCTTCTTGATTTAAAGACAAAAATAAATCATAAAAGTTGGCTTTAACTTTTTTAATTTTTTTAAGAGAAGTTTTTAAAGGACTTATTCTTGCTCTACTCCATCAAATCGATTTGTTCCAAAGTACTTATTTCTTGAATAATGTATTGTGAAACTCTCAACTCTAGGGCTGAATTGCAAATACTTTTTTCCCCCTAAAAGCATAGTAGCTTCAACCAAATTTACTCATTTTACCATATTATCTCTCTCGAGGCAAAGGAGAGTAGCTGGCTTGAAATTGGAATCTTTTATGTCTCAATTGCTTATTCCAACCATCTTCAAGAATCTCCTCTCTGAAAAAATACAGTATTAGGTGATTTAGATAACTAGACCTCATTGGGAATTTGTCCTGTTTTCTACCCCTGAAAATACTATTCATAATAATGATCCGGCATCTAAAATTGATAGGGCTTTTGTTGAGGAGTTTTGAAGTGCTTGATCCTTATGAATAGTTCACTTTTTTCCCCTAAATTTGTTTTCCAGAAACCAGGTGATGAGGAAAAAGCTGATATTATTCTTTAAAAGAAGAAACCATGCGAGAAAACAGCGGGTAAGGCCACCATTCCAGCAGCCTGCCCAGGCTCCATGGACTCATCACGTGGGGTGTTTTGCTTAGTTCAAGGTTTACTTTTGGAATTTAACAGGAGCAGAAGATCTGTCAACGTTATGATCAGCTGATGGAGGCATGGGAGAAAAAAGTGGACAGGATAGAAAATAATCCCCGCAGGAAAGCCAAGGAGAGCAAAACCCGGGAGTACTATGAGAAACAATTCCCAGAAATCCGGAAGCAAAGGGAACAGCAAGAACGATTCCAAAGGTATTGTCATGGATTTGAAATATTCCTGCAAAACATCCCTTGGATTTTAAGTTTTAGAATTATTTATAGTAATATTGTTTCGGTTTAATAGTGAAGTTTTCTGCTCATTGCTGTGTTCCTTAAAACAGAATATTAGTGTATCATCCAGGATAAAGTCAAATATTCTTCCATTTGC
This sequence comes from Manacus candei, assembly GCF_025592945.1. Classification (NCBI taxonomy): domain Eukaryota; kingdom Metazoa; phylum Chordata; class Aves; order Passeriformes; family Pipridae; genus Manacus; species Manacus candei. The sequence continues at coordinate 8,177,608 of NW_026138124.1, read as the reverse complement.
TCACTCTGTTTCATGGCATTGAGTTCAAGTTTCACCTCACATCCCAAGGATCTTCATGGCTTTATCTGCCCTTCCCTGTCCCTCCCCATCAGCTGTGGCAGCAGTGGCAGCCCCATCAGTTGGTGTCCTCTTGGGCTGCCAGAGCGATGTCCACATTGTCCCTTTCCTGTCTCCCTTTTTAGATGTTTAAAACTTTTTAGAAACCTCATATTTTCCAAAAGAAACACAGGAAAAGGGCTTATTAGCAAAGGCTAGTTAGGTAGTGGTGCTCAAAAAGAGGTTTGTGGAGTTGGAATGAAGATAATTGGAGCACCAGCTTCACATGAGCCTGTTCATTTTGGGCAGACACCCTAATTTATACTTAATATTCTTCTGTCACTGGGTGTCTGTTACTCCTGTATTCCATGATCCCTGTATTCATTAGCCTACACACTCAAACCCCATTTGTCTTCTAAATTAACAGTTTGACTGATCTTTTGTTGTACTTGCCAGGTAATTTTATTCCAGACATTTTTGCATTTTGAAATATGCAAGCTATGACAATTAAGTCCTTATTACTTAATTTTTATCTATCAGACATTTGTTAGATGGGAACTGTACAAGAAATCTAAAAAGGAATGAAGTGCAATTCATTTGAGAGTTCACTCTATCTGCAGTTCTGTAGGCAGTGCTTTAAATCAGAATTAGGTCAAGTTTGATTCAGTTGTGTTAAAATCTGTTTATCTAATGTTTGAAATCATTTTGATACACCTTGGAGAGTTCAAGCCCCATGAAGATTTAATCTCATCTCTTGTAACCATCTGCCTACAATACTTTGTTTCATAAAACATGGGGAAAACAGAGAGTTTGCAATATACTGTGAAGGCTGCAAGATTTGAGGAATTCAGAAAAGAAAGAAGGAAACAGAATGGGAACAGCATCCTACGCACAGGGAGCTTTCACTTCAGGAATATTATCATGTCTTTGTAATTGCAAACTCTTTACATTGTATTTCTGTTCTCTAATGTAGTGGCATCTTTGTCTGTAGCTGTGCTGTAATACCATGGCTGTGTAAATACCAAGGGGTTTTTTATCAGGGTTTGTGCAAATTGATTAATTCCATAAAATCTTGGAGCAAATGCAGATATTTTGTCTCTCCAGTTAGCAGCGATTTTCATCTCTGAACTGCTTTTTGATCCACGTGCTGTGATCTACCATTATGATGTTCCTTAAGTGTAAAGATCACAAGCTGAAAAATTCTTCCAAATTACGGCTCTCCCCATTAATTCACAATTTTCCTTTGCTGTAACAAGCCTCAGTGCTGTATTAGTAACTTGACCAAACTGATGAAAGACAACTTTAGTGTGATTTCTTTTAAAAAATAAAAGATAGGCTCCTTCACAGTGTATGAGCTGTACTAATTAAGGTGATTAAGGTGATTTCTGTGCCACCGATGAATGTTTCTCATACTCAGCAGAAGAACATTAATTTATCTAAAACACCTCCTTACAGTGGAATTGGTGGTAACACCTTTTTTTTTTTGTGTTGACTCAAGCAAGTCCTTCCTGCTGAGCTTTGCAAATTCACCTGTAAAACCAAGCAGTTGTTTGAGATGGCAGGACATGACAGAGTCTGTACTCTGAGACTAAGAAAGAACAGTCCTGCCTGATTTAAGAGGGTGGGAGCAGGATTTTAAGGAATTTTGAAGGTTGTCATGGTGTACAAAATCTGCAGATATAGCTCATATCCACTTTATCCTTACTCCTTCTGTTTTCCCCTGGTTCCAGAGTTGGCCAAAGAGGGGCTGGCCTTTCAGCAACTATTGCTAGAAGTGAACACGAGATTTCGGAAATCATTGATGGACTCTCGGAGCAGGAGGTGAGGCTGTTGTCTGTTCTTTACCATAGGAGCACAGCCAATAAATATCCTTTTATTGGCAGTGAAAGGTTTCTTGCAGAGGATTTGTTTTTTTGATAAGAGAAACCTCTTGAGGATGGTTTGATAGAATCTGTGTGAAGTTTGGCTTGAAACAGGTCTTAGAAATACTTTTCTTTTGAGGGTTTTGCTTTCTAATTGTATCTGCCCTAGATTTTTCTCATTGCAGGCTTGCTGCAACCTAGTTTTTTTACAGCTGTAACAAACACATGAAAACCCTTCCTTTCTAAACCCTGCACCATTTTAGTTTCTCATCATTTGTGACATTTCCCTGTAGCTGATTGTGGGAATGTTCAGAGCGACAACTTCTACAAGAGTTAAGCCGTGTACAAAAAGCACTTTCAAACTGACTGTGAATGTGTCCTGTGGGGGAGCTTGAAGAGCTGTGTAATTCAAGAACTGTAAACATTAGTAGCAACTTCTTGTGCTCTTTACTTTGTCTTTTATTCTTTGCCTGTAGAATAATGAGAAGCAAATGCGTCAGCTCTCGGTCATCCCGCCCATGATGTTCGACGCAGAACAAAGACGAGTGAAGTTTATTAATATGAATGGTCTGATGGAGGATCCCATGAAAGTTTATAAAGACAGGCAGTTCATGAATGTCTGGACTGACCACGAGAAAGAGATTTTTAAGGAAAAGTAATGACCTTTCTTATCGTTTATTTTTGTTGCATCGTGATGACGATTAAATGCTGAACCCCACAGTAAATATCAGCCAAATGCTGAAGCTTTTGTGCAGTGATATTGATAATATTTGATAATGTTCTTAGTTGGATGTAAGAAATACTGCAAAAGTTTTAGACTTTTCAGCAGAGTAGGCTCGCATGTATTTAATCCCTAAAAACAAAATTCTCTCAAAAGTCCTCTAGTTCTGTGGAAAGATTAAAATGAGAAGAGTAGATCCATGATCTCATTACATCAGCTAATGGGTAATTTTAAATGCTTAGTTCTAAATCTGCACAATTTGAGAAGTGGGATTTTTAGACTAATTTCAGCCGTGCAAATGAAAGGCTTGTGATGGAACAGATTGTTTGGAAGATTGCTTTGCTTATTTGATCGTGGATTATGTTGTTAAACTGAAATAATTTCTGATTTGTAAAAGGTTTGTCCAACATCCCAAGAACTTTGGTCTAATTGCTTCCTACCTGGAACGAAAGGTAAGACACTTTTGAATATAAGTAGAGCCTAGGGTGGGATCCCTAATGTTCCAAATGTAAGTCATTCACCCCAGCATCATTTTCTCTTTCTGGAAAAAAATTAAGTCCAAAAAAAGTTACTGCTTTGACAGCATTTTATAACCCCTGATCAGTAACACAATCAGTGTATGCAAACATTTAACAGAAGTTGGTGAAATGCCACTATTGGCAAGGAAAAAGGAAAATGGCCCTTGGTGTAGTTTGGATGTTCTCTTGTTGAAGCAGGTGAAGCTTTAACTACCTCACTGCTTAGGGAGGACATCATTGCCTCTGCTGAGCTGCTGTGCTCACCCTAAGAAATCTGCCCACCACCTTCCCAGTCAGTGGAATTCTACTGCTGACTCAGTTAGTCTTTGGAACTAACTTTGATCTTTTGGACTTGATTTTGATCTTTAGGACTTGATTTTGCAGAATTCGTGTCAGAAGTAATGGAGAGTTAGGATTTGTTAAGACTTACAGCAGAATCTCAAATGCCTACAGCTGCAGTGGCAAATAAAAGCTTTTAAACTTGCAGATTATCTAGTATGGATTAAATCATGCAGGCAGAAGTAGCTGAGGGATATTGTAAATACATGAGACTTGTGTTTAACACTGTAATTTTATGCACAGTTATGTTGTTATATTTGTGCATGAATTCACTTCCCTGCTGAGAAATCAAATCTAATAGTTATATCTTAGTCTAGGGGCTGAATATTGTAAGCGTTCTGAGAAATTAAAAACTAAAAACTTCCTTTTTCAATAGGAGTAAAACCCTTTTTTCTCCTGCTTTTTTTGCTTCAGAATGTTCCCGACTGTGTATTATATTATTATTTGACCAAGAAAAATGAAAATTATAAAGCCCTTGTGCGAAGGAATTATGGGAAACGCAGAGGAAGAAACCAGGTATCTTGAATTTATTCATCACTTGGGTTTTGCTATTTTATTGTTTCGTATTTACAACTGTTTCCCTATCTGATATAGCAATATATTATATACATGGGAGGGAAATAATTATTTTTCCTTTACTGCATTCTTGCCCTTTTAAAATTTAAGTAATCCTTACTTCAGGGGTGATCTTGGTTAGTTTGGTTTTGATTCTGTGAAGTATCTTCTTCCTTTGCACATTTGTTACTTGTTTTAATATGACAATTCATTTTCTTTGAGGACCCTGCCATAGACACTGAAGTTGAATCCATCATTAAATCCTATTTGGAGCCAACAGAAATTAGGTTTAGCATGTGACTTGCAGTGGAAAATATATAATCACTTCATAATGTCAGTGTTTGTCAAAAGGCAGAAATTAATAGTGATCTTTATTTGGTGGTCAGGCTCAAAGTCAAACTGGAACTTCACAGGGAGAAGAAAGAGCCCAATTTAATGCATACAAGTAAAAAATTCTGCTGATTCAGGAATTATTCGTTTAGAAGTCTTTGGAGAGGAAAAGAGCAGCATATTATGTACCAAAACCTTATAAATACTTGCGCTGGGCTACCAGGGTTAATGTGGATGTTGGAAAACACACACACACACAAAAAGAGACTTTGGGACTGCACAGATCTGCACTGCAAAGCAGCAAATGCAGTAACTATTACACCTCAGGGTATGTGAATCCTCTGTTCAGATACTGGAAGTTTTCTGAGCGTCCCAGTAAATGCATTTTTTTTTCATAAAATAGCTGCAAACAGCTTCAACTGATAAGTTGATCCTGTTCAGTAGAAACAGCCCCTGGGTTGTGCCCCTGTGGTGCTGCTGTACATAAACCTTTTTGATTATGGGCTGATGTTCTACCAGAAGAGTCATCTCATGGGAGACTGACTTGTCTGTACTCACAGATTATGGATTGCTTGGGATAAGGTCACTGTCACTGTGCACAGGATTTAGATGGAGTTTCTGCTCTGGCTAATTTGAACTGCTGTGATGGGAGAAATTACTGGAAATAACCTGTATTTTGCCAGGACTTCTGTTAGATTTTCTAAACCTTGTAATGCTTTTTAGTAGGAGAAGGGACTTGTTTGACTAGTGATGGGGCAGGATTGCAGTTAGAGTCTGGATGTGTGGCAAATGCAGATAATATGGAAATAAAGAAGATTGTCCAGATGTGGACAATCCCTGTGGACCCTTAACACGGGTAGTGCTGCCATTTGAAGTGATTCTGTGTCTTATTCCATTGTGAAGTGAGATTGGTGTGATCACAGGAAATGTCACATGTTGAGTGAGATCTTTGCTGGGTGCTGTTCTCCTGCAGCTGTTCTAAGGGTGAGGAGACACAGCTGGCTCAGCTGTAGTGCAGTGTAACTGTAAGTTTTGAGATACTCAGAAGACCACTACTGTATATTTAAATGTCTTTTCCACATTATTAAACTTTAGAATATTGGAACTGGTAGAATTCAAAATTTGGATGGACTTTTCAATCTGTAAGTGGTTGCTTTCCTTGGACAACATATATAAACCAGAAAGATTTTATTTCCAGCCTCAGACGCAAGGGCAGGGATTTGTGAACTTAGCTCATTTTAAAGGGAAGCCCAAGGTGCTCTGCCTGACTTTGTGAATGCTGATTTATGTGTGAGTAACTAAATACGTGAGTTGGAACACTGAAGGTTCCTTCAGCTCAAATTACTTGCTCTCTGAATTTTAGCAGAGTTGTACTTCTTAATTGCTGGTTGTTGATGCACATTAAGCACCACAGCAGATCACTAAACTTTGGGCAACTGCAACAGGCTTAGTGTGTGCTCTGCTGAGGGTGCAGGGGAGTGCCAGGCTTTTAGCTCTGAAGAGGGTTGGGGGATACTTCCTAACTCAAGGAAATACCCTCAGTGCTCTGAGTGGGAAATTTAACTGAAATTCAGAAGTCTTGTAGTTGGCGTGTTTAGTAACGCTGCATGAAAAATTGTATTTGTATTTCTTAATTTTATTAATGATTAGTTAGCAACATCTATAACAGCTAGTAAAAAAGCACTTGAACTGCCTGGCTGGGCAGAACTTTATCTTAGAGCTGCAGAATGCAGCTCAGCCCCTTCCCCCTCCCATGCCCCAGCTTTGTTTGAAGCTGATATTTTTCATATCTCTCAGTAGCAACTTGAAACTTTCTTGCTGATTGGCAAACTCAAGTCGTGTAAGATTTATGAGGTGCTCCAGGATGGGCTTATGCCAATAACAGGTGCTTCAACTTAAACTCTTAAGAGTTCATATATTTTTGTAAATTAGCAAGTGGAATATTGAAGTGGAGAAGAGATTAATCACAGTGATGATGGTGAAATCCTTCAGAGAATGTAGTGAGCACAACTTGACTCGGGTTTCAGGGTGGGGGCTTTCACTTGAGAGAAGCTGAATGCTGGACTGAGGATGTGAGATGTAAAGCTAATTGAATTCTGATGCATTTTTGTCCTCAAATAGGTCTAGAAAATACTTTTTATAAAATGCTGCCTGAACTGTTCTAGAATGTCACAGAATTGATTAAACAAGCATGTCTTAACCCAAAATTTGTCAAATGAAGAGCAAGTTTTTAACCTAGAATTGAGAGAAAGCATGGCTATGTGATGGTTTCACTTTCCCATCCCTAGAAGGGCTCAAGACCAGGTTGGACAGGGCTTGAAGCAACCTGGTCTAGTGGAAGGTGTCCCTGACCATGGCAGCAGTTGGAATGAGATGATCCTTAGGGTGCCTTCAAACCCGAACCATCCCGTGATTCTGTGACTACGGAGAATTCCTTAAAAAACTCACTGGAAGGAGGTTTCTTTGCAGTAAAATTTTGTATTTCGTTTGGTAGGCAGGATGTGCAGGGTGTGTTTGGGTGGCTGTGTGTGAGGCTCAGCCCTGTCGGCGGGCAGCAGGTGCCGCGGGGCACTGATGTGAGCAGACAGAAATTCGCCGCGTGTGTGTGACGGGGATCACCTCCGGTGACTCCGGGCGGATTAGAAGGGTGTATGTGAGAGGGGCAGCACTGCTGCAGGCAGCTTAAGTGGCAGAATGACACCATTTCCTGGAATAAACACGTTGCTGGGTCAGGCAGCCTGCGCTGAGGAGCTGGGTGATGTCGCTGCTGGGGTGGGTTTTGTCCCCGTGCCCCGAGTTCAAGCCCGTCCCCTCGGGTGGCCGGTGGGAGGTTGACCAGCAGATGAATGTGCAGGTACGTCGCTGAGCGAGGCCTCCACTGCTTGAAGGTTTGTGTTTAACCTGCACTAGACCTGTTGATTCTGCGTGGTCAATAAATTCCCTGCGAAACAGAGAGCCAAGTTATTTTTAAGTGGGATGTTAAGTTAGCCAGGCAAGAGCAGGATTTGCAACAACTGTTTTGTAAGTGGATTGAATGTAAAGTACATTTTTTACATTTTTTAAATTAAAATGCATATTTTATGTTTCTTTTTTAAAATTAAAATACATATTTTAATTTTAAATTTTTTTAGAATTTGCTTCTGAAAATGCAGGGTTTTTAATTCCCTGCTTTCCAGACCAGCACAATGGGAATAATTTATCTTAGCCTGTCTCTGACATCTTGCTTGAAGGAAAATTTTGCATTATCAAGTAATGCCAGCATCCTAAATGCTATTAATTTGTAGCAAAATGATAGTGGTTAGTGTTTGGGGTTTCTGCTCCAGTTCACATTATTAAAATGTCAAAAACAAGTCAGTTTTGTGACTATTTCCAGCCTCAGTTTTGTCAGGGAAACAGTGACACCTGCTGCTGCACTCATTGGAAGGTTGATTCTGCTGTGAAAATGAAAAGCCAATTTGGAGAAATTTTTCAGTGGTTTGTAAATTCTGAGTTAATGAAGTTCTAGAGCAGCAATCTTGTAGTTCTGTCCTTTTCTTTCCATGAATACTTGTACTCTGGGTATCTGATACAAGCACAGTGCTTGCTGTGCTTGTAAAACTGTCATCTCAACAGAGACATTTTTGTTTGGTGTTTTAATAATTCTAGGCTATAACTTTCTTTCTGTAAATTCACTGGAAATGTAAGTCTTAAATTCCTCACCCAATTTTTTTTAACAATTATATTCCTTAATTACTAATGACAGTTTTGAGAAGGTGACTTAGAGCTGGTCATAATTTTCGTGCTACAAGACCTTCTGCTCCCAAGTTGTAAGAGATCATGTTTCACTATTTTAAAATGCACAAAGTTAAAAATAAAATTTGAGAGGAGCGACACCATTAACTACATTGTCAGACCTCCCTGAGCACTTTTAAAATGTAGCTGTTCATTCTTAGTGTGGCACAACAGCCAATGTATTCCTTGTACATGGTCACCTCTGTGCTCATGCTGCAGAAGCAGCCTGTACTTCCAGGGAATTTATAACATAAAATATCATATCTGAGTGGGGCAAAAGGCACATAAGAGAAAATAAATGGAGAGGATGTGTAGTTAATACATAGAAACTGGACATTCTGTGGCTGAGGAGACTTCTGAAGTCTGTGAGACAGTGCCTTGTTTTTGTTCTGTTTGAGCGTGCAGAGAGTTGTGATGGGTTTTGGCAGAGATATTCTGCTGTTACACTGACCACTGTGCAGTGACTGTAACCAAATTATCAAGTGGGAGGTGAGGCAGCATCAGTTTGTGCTGCTGCTAGTCCAAGTTGCTGCACCTTTCTGTGATGGAGTTACCACCTAAATCCCATTTTGTTTCAGCAACAGATTGCTCGTCCTTCTCAAGAAGAAAAGGTAGAAGAAAAGGTAGAAGAGGAAAAATCAGACAAATCAGAGAAAAAAGAGGAGGAAAAGAAAGATGAGGAGGAGAAGGATGAGAAGGAGGAATCTAAGTAAGTGTGTATATACTGAAATACATTCATTCCCCCCTAGACTGCAGTTTTTTGCCAAGATCAGAACAGGATTTGCATTAGCCTGATAGTGAAATCTGGACTGAAAACTATTTCTGTTTAGGTTGGGTTTTGTGCATTAAGCAATATTTTTTTGGACATACACATTTCTCTGTCTTGTTGACCTAATCAGACTGGTGGAAAAAGCAATGGGCTTATATTTTTTGTGCATGTAATAATCTCTGCATCTTGTTGGTTTGGGCTTTTTTGATATGTTCTATCACAGTGTTCATGTTTTCTTTGAAGTTGGTAATATCACATATCTATGTTACTCTCCAGCAACTCAAAGTTGTGGGCAGTAAGTGAATTTTCATTCACTGAAGGCATCTTTTGGGTTCGGGGAGTTTTGCTGGGGGTGGTTTGGGGTATTTTGTACATTGATATTCAGGAATATCAGCCCGCAGTGGCTCTCTGAATGTGACTGAATCATATTGTAACTACTCCCAGAGAGAATACCAAAGAAAAGGACAAAACTGAAGTTGCACCAGAGGAAACTGAGGAAAGGGAGCAGGCGGCTCCTCGGGGCCGAAAAACCGCCAACAGCCAAGGTCGGCGTAAGGGCAGAATCACCAGATCAATGACAAATGAAGCTGCCCAAGCAAATGCTGCTGCAGCTGCAGCCACTGAAGAACCACCTCCGCCTCTCCCACCCCCACCAGAACCCTGTGAGTAGCATTTGCAGGACACGGGGACCCATCTGCTCGTCAGGCTCTTCCCTGGCACGGGGCTGCTTGCCGGGCATGCAGTGCACTCCTTTTTTGCTGTTCAGGATGACATCTTTATTCTTAGCCCTGTTTATAATTTTGTGACTGTGCAGAACTGTTGAACTTCACGAGCGTGACTCCATGAATAGTGTATGTGTGATCAGATGACTGTCAGAACCGTGTGAGGGGGAGAAAAGGCAGTTCAGCCTTTCTGTGCTAACCACCTTTTCTCTCCGTGCGGGTTCGTGATGGGTCTGTAGAGCTCCAGGTGCCTGTGGCACAGATTGACTTACAGGCTGTAGCTCACAGAGAATATTGTTGAGTAAGTAGGTCTGATATTTGAGCACCTCAGGGAGTTTCATAAGCTGAAATAGAGCTTAGCAAGTCGTTGGTTTTGCATTGGATGGCAAAAGGCTTTTTAAAAATAAAATTTTACTTTCTTGGCTCATATGGTTAAAAAAACACAATGCAGTCTCTGGCTGTATTTTGGAAAAGACTGACCTAATTTGTGGTGGTGCAGAAATACCAGAATACTTTGTGGTTGGTAAATAATTATCCAGGATGGCAGAGCAGGTTTTTTTTTCTTGCAGTGCTCTGCTGTGGCAAAGTTTGTTGCTCCTTGTGCTTCAGCTGGGTAGTTACAGGCCAGTGCTGTTCTAGAGCTTGTAACAACTCTTTTGTTGCTCAGATATTCTGAATATCCTAAAGAACAGAGTAAGTGGGCAAATGAGTTCTTGTATAACTAAACATCAGAGATTGTGGTGGGCATTCCTGCTCAGTTGGTACAGTGGGTTTTGTCAGCAGCTAGACTGAGGCAAGAGGGGGTTTTACTTTTAGTTTGTTTCATTTTATAACCATTTTTGCAGGGTTTTCTGGAAAATCCAAAATAGCTTTTTGGTGGATCAGATACTTTATAGTGCCCCACTTTTGCTGTTTTTAATGGAAGTTGTTGCAGGGTCTGTGTTCCATGTTGTGTGTAATGGTAGATTTTATGGAAAGGAAAGGGAGGCTGGTGCAGGTCAGTGCTGTTCAGAAATTTAAACAGGATGATATAAAATCCAGAGGAATGAATGAAAAGCACTTTGCACTGCATCACTGTTAGTTTCCTGCTTGTTTTTACTTACTGGGTTTTTTGTTTTCTTTTATTTTTCTCCATTTGTCCAAGTGGGGACTCAGTGAATACAAGAACAGTAGATTTCTTGACACCCACTCACCAATAAATAACCATTCCAGTCCTTTCTGCAGCAGTCAGTGAAACAGGATTGAACTAGCTTAGAGCATGTTGGATTGCTGCTTTTAGTAGTTGATGGTAATTATTGACATTTTAAATAAAATTGTAGTGATAAATACAGCTAAGTCACTTACTTGACAGACAATTAATCATAGTTTTGTAGACAGAACAGTTTTGAACAGTTTTCTCTGCTGAGATTGTGGTGGTTCCTCCTATATCTCTAACTTGGTTTAATGGAGATTTACTGCTTCCCTCTGACAAGAGCAGCTTTCCCAAGTGACTTGAGCAAGCCATAATGTGAATAGATTTGTTGACTATGGGATGCATAATTGGTGCTATAATAGTGAATCCTGTTCTTTTCTCTGCTCAGTGTCTTTGTTTTTCTTTCAGCTTCTACAGAGCCTGTGGAGACATCCCGCTGGACAGAAGAAGAAATGGAAGTTGCTAAGAAAGGTAAAGCTTGTAAAGCTTTTGACTTCCTTCTGGATACTTGTATTTACAAAATTTAGAGAATTTACTGAATTACTGAATACAGTTGCTGTGATTTTTGCCAACATTAGGCTGAATGAATGATTTGAAAATTGCTGTTGATTTTTTTCTAAAGAAAAAAGGAAAATCAAACATCTTTAACAGACAAAATCATTTTTTGAGACTCACGTTGACTCTCTTCATGTGGGCTACATAGAACTGTCTGATATTGTACTTGGTCCACAGAAGACTTTGGAACAGATGTGAAGGTGTTTGTCATATGACAATTTTCAAGGTAACATGTTTGTAAGATACAAAATAAATTTTTGTAAAAGACATTCTTATAACAGGAAAGCTATAATGTAGTTTAAAACTTGACTATTCATTTAGCAGACACTGTTACCTGTGAATTTTATGCATAAAATCAGAATTTTTGCAGAAGTGTCACATGTTGGCAACAGCAAAGAGTTAAGCTGAAGGCTTCTTAAGCAGACATTCAGGTTGACACAGCTTTTCTTCACCCCATAAGTCCTTATCAAATACATTATCACAGTGTTGTTCTCTTAAGGACAGCAGTTCTTCTTTATCTTACCTCCCCACAGGCATTGTTGTTCCATTGATTTGGGTTTGGATAGCTGAGTTATTTATCATAGTAACTGTTGGTTTGAACAGGTCTAGTGGAACATGGGCGAAACTGGGCAGCAATTGCCAAAATGGTTGGGACAAAGAGCGAAGCTCAGTGTAAGAACTTCTACTTCAACTATAAAAGGAGACACAACCTGGACAGCCTCCTCCAACAGCACAAACAGAAGGTGAGTGCAGTGGGCATTGAATGCTTTGCAGGGGAAAACTTGGCACCTTTCTGAAGTCTTTCATCACACTTCACTAACACTGTTCTGCAGTCGCCACTTGTTTCCTTTTCTACTTGTTTTTGTGTTGTGACATAAATCTCCTAGAAAGGGCAGCTGGTGCTCACTGACCTGTGATACTCATCACTTCTTGCTTTAAAATGCAATAGAAAGTTTTCTGTCAGATAAAACAGTCAAGCCTGAAGAGTTCTTTGGTGCCCTGAAATCCACATTCCTGATCAGTACATCAGCAGCTGTAGATGTTCAGGTCATCGCTGCAGAACAGTTCCTTGACACACAGTAATCACTGACCTTACAAAACAGAGCAGGAGAGTTGGTAGAAGTCCAGAAACTGAACGTTTTGGGGCATCAGAAGTAGAATCCTGTGTGTTGGAGTCCTCTAAACTGCAGTGTTATCCTGTTCTCTTATTGAAGTGAAGAGCATCAGTGTCTGCTGCAGCAGTTCTGTTGTCCCCCAGACATACCATGGGACAGTGATTTCTTCCCAAACTTTGTTTTTGATCAGGAGCAGCAAAAGCTGGCCTGAAGTTGAAAGAGTTTCCCCTTGTGAATGACTGTGCTAAATAGAGATTCTCTGTCTTTCGTTGCAACCTCAGACTGGTAGATGAGAATGCCTGTGAAAGGCAGTAACACTGGCAAATTCTCAGTACCTTGTCAATGCTGTGTCTTGCTCAGTCTTCGCGAAGGCCCCGTGAGGAGCGAGACGTGTCACAGTGCGAGAGCGTGGCTTCCACTGTGTCAGCGCAGGAGGATGAAGATATTGAAGCATCTAATGAAGAAGAGAACCCAGAAGACAGTGAAGGTAACTTTTCTGGGAAGGAAACTTGTGTGTGCACAGAAAGGAACCTAAACTTTGTGCCTGTTATATGCTCAGAACTCTGGGTTCCACTTCATGATTTGCTGTTCAAATGTTGCCTTTCAGTTGGATTTCAGCAACTGGAACTCACTCAGGGGGGAAAGGCATTCTTAGTATTGAGCAGCCTAAAGATTTTACTCCTTATTGTTTTGAGATGCTTTGATTATGCTGTCATCTAGAGTGTTGAAACAAGGTGAATCAAATGTGTGTAACCTTTGATAGCTGATAGTAAAGCATCAGACAAGCAAATTCAAGTGGTGGTTTTTTGTTGTGGTTTTTTTATAGATATTTTTTGGCTGCAACTGCTAATAATTATAGGCACTCAACATCAGTCAGTCTTGGCTGATCTTTTGTAGAGCAATAGGTAATAGAATTCATAAACAAGGAATGAGAGAATATGACTAAGTGTTGGGGATTTGGGTTTTCAGTTGTTGGTATTTTTTAGTTGCAGTGGGTGTAACTCAGCGAATTGTCCATTTCTTTAAGAAGTCAAAATGAATTGTTTTGCAGATGGGTAGGTTAAAATTGATGGATCCTTATTGCACCCAGTTTGTGAGATCTCATTGGCCTTGGATCTTTATGCCAAAACATTTTTTCCCCCAGGTGCTGAAAATAGTTCTGATACAGAAAGTGCTCCATCTCCAACTCCAGCAGAACCTGCTAAACCAAGTGAAGAAGCTCCGTCTGAAGGTGCTGCTCCGAAGGTAACCACTGAGGCCCCAGCAGAGCAAGAATCTGCCATTAAACCTGCAGCCAGCACATCTCCCTCCTTAACAGCCCAAAGTGTATCAACAGCTGAAACTCAGAACCCCGAGCCACAGGTTAAGGAAGAAATAAACAATGAGGCAGAAGAGCCCATGGAGGTTGACAGTAGAAGCCACGCAGCTGAAGCCAAGCCTGTGATTACTCTTCCTGTTCATACCAAAGTAGAACCTGTAGAGACTGAAATGAGGCTACCAGAGAACATTCAAGTGAAAATAGAGAGTGATACCAAAGAGAGAGAGATGGAGAAACCCAAGGAAAAGTCGGAACCGGAGGAGATGGATTACAGTCTGTCACAACAGGTTAACACAGCAAGGCAAGAATCCCACTCTGACAACGATTCAAGTGCCACCTGTAGTGCTGATGAGGAGGTTGATGGAGAACCCGACAGACAGGGGTGAGTTCAACTGTTTAGTGTTCAAATACTGACATCTTTAAGAAATTGTTTAAAAAGTGGTTTTACTTGGTAGTGATCCAAGAACTGTCATCAGTAGAGAAAGGGAAAGAATTTCTAAGGGGTCTTTGCTGGAAGTGCAGCAGAGGGAAATATTGGTTTAAAACTTTAATGAAAAGGTGAAAGAAGGGTTTGCTAAGGCAGGTAAGGCAAATGTCTGTGGTGACAGAGTTTTGGAGCCATTTATCTTTTGGGAATGACTGTCACCACAAAGGATATTTGAAGTCTTCTCAATATTCTGTTGGTGCAGTTCCTGTGTATCCCCAGTGCAGCTTTGGAGCCAATGCCCCCTCCCTCTTACTGGTCTTAATATACACCCAGTACTAGGGAGAGATGTTAAATGTCAAAAGTATCCAGTGTCATGTAGTGCATGTGGTCTTTGGAAGAGTGCAGGTTTTCTGCGCTCTCTTGCCTCTTCAGACATCATCTTTCCACAAATGTCTTAGCCCCCCATGTGAAATTATTCTGTTGTAGAGTGCTGTAGACTGCTTTATTTTCTGTGGACTAAATATATCTAGAGCTTCCTAACCGTGGTGATTTTCCAAAGCATTCTTTATAAAAAAGGTTGCACTGTTGTAGTACTGCATACATAAATTGCTGATTAGGGAGATTCTAACACTTATTTTGGTATTTCTGTGTATTATGAAAATACAGCCACATCTGTTGCCTATTCTAACAGATGTGCTATGGGACAAAACACAACAATCTGATTTTTTTCAGCTATTTATCCAGCACGTTAAATATGTTGGTTTTTTGAAGTTGAGAACTGTGCCTGAAATTTTTTTAATGTGTTTAATCTTGGTCCTTTTGGTGATATTTTTCCCATCTTTCCCTTTCTCCAGTATCTTCAGCAGAGAGTCAAAGCCCTCACTGTTAAATCCCACTGGGTCAATACTGGTATCATCCACCATAAAACAAGGGCAGATGGACCTGCAACAGCTTCACCACCGAGCTGCCGTCATCCCACCCATGGTATGGGAGTGTTTGTTGTCCCTAAAACTGAAGCAAAAAAAAAAAACAAACCAAAAATCCCATTAAACAAATGAAGAAATATATCATTTACTTTATTATCATAATGTTGAGGGTAAATTAGGTTAAGTCCAACCGAATATGAAAGGAATAACTTAAAAACAGGGGTGGGCTGTTTGAAACACTCAGACTGCAGCTGCTGCAGTGGGGGAATTGAGCTCCACAGTTGCTCCTGTGTTGATGTACCTGATGTTAACACCTTCCCATCCCTGCAGGTGTCCTGCAGCCCCTGCCCTGTCCCTGTTGGCACCCCAGTGAGTGGTTATGCTCTGTACCAGCGGCACATCAAAGCCATGCACGAGTCAGCGCTGCTGGAGGAGCAGCGCCAGCGCCAGGAGCAGCTGGATATGGAATATCGGAGCGCCGTGAGCCCCTGTGGCCCTTCCAAGAGCCCTAGTGTTGAGTGGGAAGGTGGGTGTTCTCACACCTGTCCTGGGATAACCCTGTGTTTTATGTACATGTGTTACCCTGGTGCCTCCCAGGAGAATGAAAGTTTAGTGGGCTGATAATGAGCTGTTCCTTTCTGGTGGCTCTTGGTTGAAGGAACCTGTACAATGTCACAGGGAAAGAAACTGAGTAAGATTCATGTGCTGAGTGTTACAGTGTTAGAGATATCACAGTTGCATAATTCTGCATTTTTAGATTTTATATTCTCACGTGTTGTTGCTGTTGCCCACACAATATAATTAACTTAAACCATTGTGCTCTTTGAAACTCAAATATTCTGTATTTAAATGCGTAACGATTTTAAATTATGTTATGAAAATGCTTCACCTTAATTACTTTTACCAAAGTAAAATGAAAGAAAGATAACCCTTTTTTTTTTTTGCCTGTTTAAATAGTGAGAAGGGAGCTTGTAGATTTGTGGAGAGGAGGGTAAGATTGTGGGGTTTGGAAGGTGTTTCTTTAGGTGGAAAGTCTGGAGTTGCTCAGAAGTATCATTTACTGCATGAATAACTCTTGGCATTGGCAGGAGGGTGTTATGAAGTGTGGGAAAGTTCTGGGAAGAAGTTGAATTGGCTTATGACAACCTACACAGGGCTTTGCCATGATTAAAATAGTCAAGATCCTTTAGAAGGCTGTTATGGAGTGATTAGTGCCACCTTTCTTTGACTATGGAGGTTAAAGATGTAACTTTACAGCTGCAGCAGACTTGTTCTGGCTCGTTATTTTGAATTCTTCAATTGTCCATTGCCAAATAGAAGAAATTTCTGTAGTTCTGGTAGAGGATTTTTAATTTCCTACATTCAAAAAAAAATGTTTTTTCCCTTTATGGGAAATATTGGTATTTGAAATTTGATTTCAAATTTCTCTGGGCAAGCAAACAAAGAAAGGAGGAGTTCTGTCTGGTGGGACTGGCATGTAAGTCTGGCTTAACTTGCATGTAAACCTGGTTGATACACAGGATTTGGAAAGGAATCTTCTTTAAATGAAGTCTTTTTCAATAGTAGAGCTTTCACCTACTGTTTTTCACATATAGAAAGTATGAGAAAGCTTTGCAAAGCTTCGGATATAGAAGTACAGACAGAAGAACACATTAAATTAAGTTTAATATTACTTTTTAATTTAAACATTTGTACTTGATGAATGTCTCTGGCACTGGAGTAGGCCCTGTGTTAAAACTGCTGTAAATTTGACCTTTTGACTCCCAATTTCTAACACAGGGTTTCTTCTCTCCTATAACTTCAACCTTCACAGGAAAACCAGTGGCCTACATGCCTTATGCCGAGGTCAAGCGAATAGAGCAGGAAGCACAAGTGCAAAATACAGCAACGAGGTCGGCATCACCCTACAGGTTGTCTCCAAGAGAAGTCAACAAAGCCTCTCCCCAGCCTGAGCTGAACACAGCCCGTTACAGTGTCCCACCAGGTAAAGGTTGTCACATACCAGAGCAAAGCAGCATCCTCCTTTGGAAGCTGGACTTGATGTAGGATCAGATTATTCTCCAAACTCATTGTTTTCTGTGCATGTCAATAGGTGCTCGGTATTTTTTTTAGCTCCAATGAGGTATTTTTGTTCTTTATTGCTGCATGAGCTGCGTGACATGTATTTTATTAAAGGATGATCTGAAAAGTGTTAGAACAGCATAGGGCAAAGTCATCAAGGGTTTTTCATCTTAATACAAGTACTGTCATATTCCTGGATGGCCTTTCTTGTGAAGCTGAGGAAGAGGGAAAGCTGCTGATATCCTTGGCATTAGTGTCTGACTGTAATTGCTCTATATTGTAGTCTGAGTGTTTTATGAAACAGTGAAATAACTGACAAATTTTAATTCTGAAACTTGGGTTATTGCTTTTCCCTTCAGAGTATAATGTCATGACCAAATGAGAGAAGCTTAGATTATACATGACTCAGGTGCCTTCCATTTAGAGAATAAGAACTTTCTTTAAAAATGGGAAAACAACAAAAAACTTGGACATAATGGATTTCAGAGTGTAAATACAGCTTTTAGGTATTGTGAGGCAATTCCCCATAGAAATAGTCAGATGATCTGTGCTGTTTCTGTTTTTCTTGCCTCTCTGACAGCTCCTAGAGCATAAATACACTGTAATATTTAATGTACACTTTTCCCCCCCAAGTTCTCCAGCCAGCACCTCACCAGGTGATAACCAACATCCCCGAAGGAGTCCGCCTTCCCACAACCAGACCCACCAGACCTCCACCACCCCTCATTCCATCCTCCAAAACAAGTGTGCCATCAGAAAAACCTTCCTTCATCATGGGAGGCTCAATCTCACAAGTAAGAGAATTATTATTTGAAGATCTGTCTTACATCAATTTTTTTGCTCTTTCTCCAGCCTTTAACTTCTTGTGCTCTGTTATGGATTCACAGCATTAACCCTTAAGACCTGCCTATACATTCCACTATTAAAAGTCCAGAATTACACATACCTTAGAAAATAGAACATGTTGCAATTATTTATATTTGGAGGCATGGTCAGGGATGTCCAGTTTAGGTGACCAGTGACACTGCACTCCTGGTGCTCTGTGCTTTGAGACTTTGCAGTGGGGTGCTGTAACATTTCAAGACAGGATCGTAGTAGTCTTAGCATTCTCTAAATAGAGATGTGAATCTTCATTCCAGAAACAAGAATTAACATATATTTGTTGTTCCAGGGAACACCTGGCACTTACTTAACGTCCCACAGTCAGGCTTCCTACGCCCAAGAAACTGCCAAGCCATCAGTGGGTTCTATATCTCTTGGGCTGCCAAGGCAGCAGGACTCGGCCAAATCTGGTAAGAAAAACAGACATGTGTTTTATATAGACTGTTTAATGACTCATAATTAAAGGAAAATAAAAAAACCCAACCTTTTACTTTTTATTCTCCTGCATAGCTTCCCTGCCCTACATTAAACAAGAAGAATTCTCTCCCAGAAGCCAGAATTCCCAACCTGAGGGGCTCCTGGTCCGGGCACAGCATGAAAGTGTGGTGCGAGGTAAAGGAAGTCACACAGATTAGGAAACTCTGTCAGAGCCTGAGAGAACCAAGAGAATTAACTTCTAGAGCTCAAACTGCTGAAGTGTTATTTTAAAGTATTCTATGATTATATTAGTATCATAAAATTATGGGATTAATCTGTTCCCAGTTTTCCAAGGCCGTGTATATTTGTAGCTGGCTCCTCCTCTCTGCATGGCTCGCTTAAAAATATTTGTTTCAAGACATGCCAGTTTCAAAAGTAAGTTGTTCACTAGAGCATATGCAGAGCAATACACGTGAAACATCCAAATACATCAAAAGAACAGAAACTAAATAGCATTAATTAATCCTGTAAAATTACCTGAATTAATACTGTAAAGGACTATGTTAAAAGAGGAAGTAGCCTATCTACCTTAAATGTTCTTAAGCTGAAATTTCCCCTGTATTTTAGTGTAAACTAACAGTTTCTCACTAGAGTTTTTAATTATTTCGAGTGGCCTTTTTTTTTTTTCTCTTATTTATCAGGATATCTTATTATTTCAAATCAGGTACCACAACGATTCAGGAGGGAAGTATAACGAGAGGAACTCCAACCAATAAAGTTTCTGTTGAGACCATTCCTTCTTTGAGAGGCTCCATAACTCAGGTATTTTCCCCTTTGCTGAGAAGGCTGTAGCAAAAACAGCATCTTTATCACCGTGAATGTGTTTGCGTGTCTGAAAAAGTAAATTGGTATCACAGAGTAGGAACTGCCTTGAAAAAAGGACTTTAATACCATCAGATGTTCAAATCCCACTGTTGCTGAAGTCAGCATTACCATGATTTCATCTTCATATATATGAGTCTTTAAACTTTTTAAATACAAACACCAGAGCCTTTGGTAAATCTAACTGAAGGCTCATTAGCACCTTTCATGAAAATAGCATCACACCTGAGTTCAAATATTAAAATCAACTATAGCCAGTCCTGTGCAGATGCTATTTAAAGCCAGAAAGGTAAATTCAAGCCTTTTGTCTCATCATTTTTTAAATGCTACGGTTTTGGTTGGTTTGGGGTCCTTACTTACAGAGATAATAGTATCAGTTCTGCTCTGTGAAAGAGAGGTTTCATTTCTTTGGACAGAAATAAAACCTAATGGCACCATTAAGAATGTGATATAGGTTATCTACCCCCTGAATGGTATTTATAGGGTAAATGTTCTAGGTTGTGAAATACTTTGGTAATATTGTCCTTCTTATTCTTCTTTCTGTATTTTGTAAGAGGGTAGCAAATTGCTTACAAATAATCTTACTCGTATGTAGGTAATAATTGAAGCAGAAGTTTAAGCCATACTGCTTGATAATAGTTGGTTTTATAGATCTAAAATTTGTTTGGTTTGTTTTGGTCTTTTTTTTCCCTTCCCTGCTCCCTGTTTTCTTAAATAAACACCATGTTGTGAGTCCCATTTGCTGGGTTTGCACACAGGGTACCCCAGCTCTGTCCCAGTCTGGCATCGCAGCCGACGCGTTACTGAAGGGAACCATCACCCGCCTGGCCACAGAGGACACCAGCCCAGAGAAGTGCAGGGAGGAGGCTTCAGCCAAAGGCCACGTTATTTATGAAGGCAAAAGTGGGCATATTTTATCTTATGATGGTGAGTATTTGTATTCTGTACCTGATCAAAGTCAAGGCTGCAGCAGGTTCTGCTTTGATAATCCATATCTGAAGTGTTTCTGCTTCCAAGTAGCTTGGTGTGAACCTCAGTCACTGGGGTGCTGGTTTTGAGAATTAGTGATCCAGAAATTGTGCCTGTGTTCTGAGGAATCTTCTGCACTCTGTGTTTAAAATATAGTTAAATTATTTAATTTCTTTGCCATTTATTTCCAGTTTGTCATGGAATATTTTTTTGTGAAAGGTTAAACAACCGAGTTTAAAATTGCCTGTATTAAAATAAAAATAAATGTAACATTTAACTTTCAACTTCAGTGGAAATACTGATAAATCAGTAACCAAACAAATATATTTTTTGACAAACTGTAAGGGATCTTTTCAAGACTGAGATTTAATGTTACAGTATTATATTGAAGTTGTGTTGTTAAAGTATTCATGACCTGTGGTCTCATTAATGTAATATTCATGTGTCCTTTCTTTTATTGTCCACATTTCCTAACCACACTCTTGTACATTTTGCCAGCTATTAAAAATGTCCGTGAAGGAACAAGGAGTCCAAGAACTGCTCATGAAATTGGTTTAAAGAGAACTTATGATACCATGGAAGGAAATATAAAACAAGGGATGTCACTGCGGGAGTCTCCGGTGTCTGCGCCCCTGGAAGGTAAAAACAGCTACTTCCAAGGTGTTTTATGCTTTATCCAAACCTTTTGCATTATGTAAGAGTATTTAGATTATCCCACTGAGCAGATAAAAGAGAAGTTAGGTTTAAATCTTACACTACTAACCAAATCCACGCAGCAACGTTGCAATTAAAGTGTGCTGGGAACAGGACTGAAGCAGATAATAGTTTTCCTTTTTATTTTACTGGTGTGTTACTACAACTGGAGGTCCAGGTGGCACTTCCTCCTCTCAGCACATGTGACTGACTCTCCACAGTCCCACTGGGTCACACAGAGCTCAAACTCTGGGTCACAGCAGCACAGACTCCAAGACACACCCCTTAGTTAAATATTGGCAGAGTCACTCGGTATCACACTGGCCTGACCTTTTGCATTCCTGCAATAAACCTCTTTGACTTGCACAGCTGCCCTGTCCTGCTCCAGGGCATCCCTACTACCACTGTGTTTTAATAAACTGTGATCAAACAAAGCCTGCAGAGGTCAAGTCAGGCCATTATATAACTTTTCTGATCGTTTTGTAAAAATACAAACGCAGGAAAATGTTTCATGCCTCAGCCATGGAGTCTCACTCTTTGAGTGCATTTTGTCCCATCTTTGGATAGCCTTAAAGGCTGTTTTGTTTAAATGTTCATCAGATAGAACAATATGAATAAGAGATTTGTAGACTGTATACAGAAATTCACTGTGGCCTTTAAGTTGCAGATGTATTTGGCTCATTTTCAGGCTTTTCTGGCATGTGAGAAGCTGCTCTGATACTTTTGTGCTGTATCTCATCATTGACACATTTTCTGTCCTCAAACTGTGTAAAATTATGAGATTTTGAGGGTTTGGTTTGGATTCTTACTGTAGGAACAGTAAATTCAACTCCTCACAGATGATTTAATATGAACTTTGATTAATTTGAAGGATGCTGAGCTATATTTGGGTTTTTCTTTTCTTATTGTTCCACTTCCCATCATGAACCCCTTTCTTTCTAGGCACAGAAAGTGGAGTGTAAGAAAAGCAGTGACTGCTTTTGGAACAAAGGTTAAGCTTAATTCTAAAAAACACCTTGTGTTTTCTAAATATGTTAAAACTTGCAACAATGCAATAGCACAAATACTTGAAGTGAAAGATTTATTTTTTGGGGGCAGGAGGTGTTTATAACATGTTGCTACAACGCCTGACATACTGAGGCTTGGCCCTCTGGGCACTGCCATGGTAGAGATACAATCTCTAAGGAGGGGTTTTGTTGGTTTGGAGTGGGTTTTTTAACACTTTTTTAATTCTCTAAATGATGTTCCTTTTAATTTTAGGTTTAATATGCCGTGCACTGCCTCGGGGGAGCCCACACGCTGAACTAAAGGAGAGAACAGTGTTGTCTGGCTCTATAATGCAAGGTAAGGTGTTGCAAGTTTAGAAGCAAAGGTTAATCACATCCTCAAAAATCTGGATTTCTGAACCTTAAAACTGTTACTACCAGTGGTAGCTGTGTTAAAGGTCAAGATTATTTTAGGAAAACACGTTATCAGAGTATAAATCAGCAGCTTTCTGTTATTATGTGTTCAAAACTAGTGTGTAAATATAGCTTTTCATTCCTTTTTTGAAAATAGACCTTTTTAATGTGAATCCTTGGTAATTGGCACTTTTTCAAATGAACACTAACAGTTCCCTAGACCTCTGAAGATGTATGCTATTTCTTTTATGTCAGCATCTGAAATAATTTGGGGTGCTTTCAGTAATATATTGAATGTTTGTTCAGTATTATTTTTGTGGTGATTTCTTTACTCTTCAGGGTATATTGTCACAGACTATAGCAAACCAGAATTCCAGTTTTATGACATGTAGTTAGTTACTCTGCTTGTGAAAAAAAGAGACTTAGTAGCTGTTAACACCATTAATGTGACCCTTTCTTTCTATGAAAGGCACACCAAGGGCAACAGCTGAAAGTTTTGAAGAAGGTTTGAAGTACCCTAAACAGATAAAGAGAGAGTCACCTCCCATAAGGACATTTGAAGGAGCCATTACTAAGGGGAAACCATATGATGGGGTCACCACTATAAAAGAAATGGGTCGTTCCATCCATGAAATCCCAAGACAGGACCTGTTAAGCCAAGAGAGTCGCAAGACTCCTGAAATGGTGCAGACGACCAGGCCGATCATAGAAGGCTCCATATCTCAGGTAAGTCCAAAAAGCACTGGTGGGCTCGTGCAGTTACTCCCAGACTCCGTTGTGAGTCGGCCCCAGCCATGTGGGTTTTTTAGCACAAGTGAAACACTGACAGGATAACTTTACCTGACCTTTTTCTCCTCTCTTCAGGGCACACCCATAAAATATGAAAGCAACTCTGGCCAGTCTGCCATCAAACACAATGTAAAATCCTTAATCACTGGACCAAGCAAGCTCCCCCGTGGAATGCCCCAACTGGAAATGGTGCCAGAGAACGTGAAGGTGGTGGAGCGAGGCAAATACGAAGATGTGAAGAGCGGGGACGCCGTCCGCTCCCGGCACACGTCGGTCGTCAGCTCTGGTCCCTCTGTCCTCAGGTCAACTCTTCATGAAACTCCCAAATCACAGCTGAGCCCTGGGATTTATGATGATACAAATGCTCGGAGGACACCTGTGAACTATCAGAGTCCCATGTCCAGGAGTTCACCTATGATGAATAGAGTTAGTGAGGGTATGTTTTTCCTATCCAGAGTAAGACAAAAAGTTTTATTATTTTAATTTTAAGCTGCTTTATGAGGTCTGTTCTTCTTTCTTTTATTCTAATGGCTTCTCTCCATTTGTAAGGTGTTAATTAAAGCTGTTAATTAAAATCAAATTAAAATCTACCTTACTGTAATGCAGAAGTGGGAAGGCAATTCACTCTCAATTTTCATTTGATTATGCATCACTGTGAAAGTTTTATCTACAAGGGTAATGTTTTAAGAGCAGAAGCTGTTCCTAAATTACAGAGGTGTCTACCTGATGAAGATAATATGATCAAGTGTAAGCAATCTGACTTTTATAACATAGTTTTTTCACCAGAAATATTTTGTGATATAAAATATTCTCTGTGCTTTACTGTAGCAGATTGCAGGGTACTCGAGAATGTTCCTTGGGAGCCAGTGTACACTTACAACTGAATTTTCAGTGGAAAAATAGACATTTTAATAATTTGAATTTTTCATTGCTTTTAGCTGGAATATCTTCTGGGAAGCCAGCAAACCACGAAAGAAAGAACACACTCACTCCAACACAGAGGGAGAGTGTGCCAGCAAAATCTCCAGTCCCAGGGGTTGATCCTGTAGTGGCTCACAGTCCTTTTGACCCTCATCACAGAGGAGCAACTCCTGAAGTCTATAGGGGTCACCTCCCTCCTCATTTAGATCCTGCTATGCCATTTCACAGGGCTCTGGATCCTGGTAAGTCCATTTGTGTTGGGATTTTTTAGTTTTAGAAATATTGTGAGCTTTGAGGCCTTTAAAAGGCAATTATCAATGGCCAGATATTTATAAGGTTATAAATATATACTGTTGTGGTTTGGTATCTAACCAGGAAACTTAGTAAAATAGTACTGTATAATATTGTAACTTCCTTTCAGAGCTGCCAGCTTGCTTCTGTGTTGTTAAAAAGTTCAGACATTATTTTTAGATAAGTACTTGTGAAATATATTAAAAGCTCTCAGGAAAGCTATGCAAAGAAGCATATGGAAGAGGCTACAGAAATAGAGAATAGAATTATATAGAATTATAGTAGAATTCTATATAATTATATATAGACTTGTATTCTGTGTAAGTTCTCTGTTCATGACTGTGATTCATTCTCACAGAGGAATTGAATTATCACGTTATCCCTGTTGATGTTAAATACCATAGACTTCCTTTTAACCTGTCCATCAGTCTACTTCTGTGAGGTATTTTAACCTTCTTTAGGTATTTCAGCCCTTTATATCTTCAAAATGTCAGGATTTATGTTTTTAATAAAATCTCTTCTCTAATGCATCTCTCCAATCTGGATTATTTAGCATTTTCTGTCTGTGCATAAATTCACTAAAAGATCAGTATTAAAATACTGTTTTAATTTACTTGGCACTGGCTAGAGAGACTTGACAGCACTTCTCATTGAAGCTTTATAAACACCTGAAAGTTTCATTTGATAGAGAATCCTATGAGATGAGCTCAGTTCGTTAGGGCTTGGTGCTAATAGCGCCAAGGTCACAGTTCAGTCCCTTATACAGTCCCTTCACTTAGGAGTTGGACTCAATCCTTGTGGGTCCCTTCTAACTCAGACCATTCTGTGATACTGCTTCCTAAATCTTCTCCCCTCCCCTCTGTCACCCCCAGCTGCTGCTGCTTACCTGTTCCAGAGGCAGCTCTCGCCCACCCCGGGCTACCCGAGCCAGTACCAGCTGTACGCGATGGAGAACACGCGGCAGACCATCCTCAACGACTACATCACCTCCCAGCAGATGCAGGTCAACCTGCGGCCCGACGTCACCAGGGGCTTGTCTCCCAGAGAGCAGACTTTAGCCCTGCCCTATGCAGGAGCGAGAGGTGGGCCTGCCTTTTGCTGTAATGTCCTTTCAAAGGTGTCTGGGATGTGCTCTGCGGGGGGTTGAAGGCACACGCAGGAGTGCAGATGTGTAGATGTGTTACGTGTGTGACAACTCACTTGCAAACTGCCTTTTGTGGGTATAAAGGAAAACTGTGTCTGTAATCACTGTTGTTAAGGGGAAGGCTGTAAGACTGAGAGTGTTCAAGATCCAGTGATCAGAAGCATATTTAGCTCACCTTCAGACTTCAGAAAAGAGAATTATATCAAAATGAGACCTTCAAAAAGAAAACAAAAGCAACAGCCTAAAGGGTAATGTTTGTGAAAACTATGCTGATTGTTTTATTTTTGGATAATACCCCAAATTGGTAAAATATGGAATTATTGAGTAGAGTTGAAGCATATTTTCTTGAAGGGCAATTAAAGGGAGTACTACAAATGCAAATTCTGACTTAGTATGTTCCTAAATCGCTGATTGCCAGATCTAAGAGATTATAACCAGCTGGAATATAGTTCTACAATTGCCTTATTCTTATATTTTTTCACTAATATTCATTGCTGACTGTTACCAATGAGCAGAACATAAAATGTGTGGACCATTGGTCTGTCCTTGAGCGGCCATTCTTACATGTGTCACCTCCTAACAGGAATTATTGACCTGAACAATATGGCTCCCACTATCTTAGTGCCTCATCCTGGAGGAACAAGCACCCCACCCATGGAGAGAATCACATATATCCCTGGCACCCAGCTTACCTTCCCCCCCAGGCCTTACAATCCTGCTTCTCTGTCACCAGGTAAGAGCCCTCATGGTTTGGTGATTTCTCTCACTGTCTGACGTGCTGAGATAATTGACCACCTTTATTCAGCTTTCATTAATGGCCATGTTTTGATGTTTTCTCAGGCAATGCTTTTTGCATGCACTTCTCACTTGGATAGCAAAGGTTTTTTGGTGATATCCTCTATAGTTACAGTAGGAGTACTGCCAAATTCAGAATTTGCCTCGTTCTGTCAGGTCCTTATTTATAATAATTTGAATATGATTTCATTAACCTCATTTTACATGTGTTGAAGGATGGAATTTGGGTTTAAAAACTGTCTAGTTTCTAACAGTAGAGAAACTACTTCAGTAAATATCTGTTGAGCCTTCCATTGTTGCTGTATGTTAAGCTTTTGTCTTCCTAGATAAGGGATGGTCTTGAGTGGAATGAAAATGTATGTGGGAAATTTTGCTGTAGGTGGGTGGCAGAATATGTTGGCAAGTGTTAACATCAAATTACACTTCACTCATGTATCTCTGTTTTGCTACTTCATTTTACCTTGTGGACCTTCCAGGACACCCCACACACCTGGCAGCTTCTGCAGCTGCAAATGCTGAAAGGGAACGGGAAAGGGAGAGGGAGAAGGAACGGGAAAGGGAGAGGGAACGTGAGCGAGAGCGGGAACGAGAACGAGAACGTGAGAGGGAGAGAATAACTTCAGTCCCTGCTGAACTTTATCTCCGACCAGGTCAGTGCACGTGGGATCAGTTGTCTTGTAGAACTGTAACTGCTCATTTTCTGTAGCCACTCTTGTGAACAGCAGCTTTCTAACACGTTACTTCAGTTTCAGTCTGCACTTCAGGCAGGTCCCTGTTACCCAGCAGTTCTGGTCATAATTGCAACTTCTACAAGTACCAGGCTTCTTGATCTTTCTCTCAGAGCTTTCCTTAGTACCTCAGGTACTCCCCTAGTACCTAGGGAAGGAGCGAATCCCAGTTTTCACTGGCACAGTTTACATGTCATTTAGAGCATTGTAAACACAATGCTATCATTTAAACCTTCATACATTCCACCACATCCAGAGTGGTGGAGCTACCTGGGAAAGGATGTGGAGGATACAGCACTGATACATAGTTCTGCACTGTTATAAGAATAATCCATGTATTTTTTGTTTGTTCCCCTCCACTCTGCAGGTTCAGAGCAGCCTGGCAGACCCGGCAGTCATGGATATGTCCGGTCCCCATCCCCGTCAGTCAGAACCCAGGAAAACATCCTGCAGCAAAGGCCCAGTATTTTTCAAGGAACCAATGGGACAAGTGTAATCACACCTCTGGATCCTGCTGCTCAACTACGTATCATGTATGTTTTATAAGTTACTGTTGCAGAGATACCTGTTCTAATATTTGAGCTTATTAAAAGCTGCATTTAGCCTGAGGAAAATACTACAGGGTTAAGGATATCCCACTCTCTGATTGCTCTTGGATTTATCAGAAGTAATCCAGTGCATTTTCACCAGTCCATTTGGGAGAGAAAGGAGGGTCACTAAAGCTTTGTTTCATTGTATGCACAATCTGGCTCTAGTTCTTTGTTCCTTGTGATATAATTCAGACTACTCAATGTTTCCAACAGGCAGCTCACCCCCGGGGCTCCCTCTATCACTCAAGGCTTACCAGCTTCCCGTTACAACACTGCTGCTGATGCCCTGGCAGCTCTGGTAGATGCTGCAGCCTCTGCTCCTCAGATGGAAGTTGCCAAAGCAAAAGAGAACAAGCACGAAGGAACCAGGATAGAAGAGAACATGGGCCGCCGGTCAGCTGTGGTTACTGACCAGCAGCAGCTGGAACAGAAGACACTGGAGGTAGAAAAGAGGCCTGTCCAGTGCCCCTATACATCTGCAAATTATTCTGGTGGCAAGTCCCAGGGACAGTCTTCATCAGTAGTCTATTCAGAGGCTGGTAAAGAGAAAGGACCTCCTCCTAAATCCAGGTACGAGGAAGAGCTGAGAACTCGAGGAAAGACCACAATTACTGCTGCTAACTTCATAGATGTGATCATCACTCGACAGATTGCTTCAGACAAGGATGCACGAGATAGGGGCTCTCAAAGTTCAGATTCTTCCAGTAGTTGTACGTATCTTAGTCACTATCTACTTCTTTGCTGTCTGTCTTAGCCCTTCAGGGAAATAAGATGTGAAATGATGTGGATGTGTAATGATAAAATATTCAGCTCTGTGCAGTAGAAACACTTCATAGACAAACAGTTTTTGCAAATAGGGACTCGAGACTCTTGCAAAATCAGAGTTGTTTGCTTTATTCAGATTCCATGCTACAGCATGAAATGTAGGATTGTAAGAGTAACCTTATCAGAAGTCAGGAAACTGAAAATTATATGGTTTATCTTGAAACACTGTTTTATGGAAGTATTTGTGTCACTATGGTTATCATGAGAAAAAGACAGTGTTTTGACTTTCATTCACTGATGCCATTTCAGTGGAAGCACCAGTGTTATGTGGGTAACAAAAAGTTTCTGTGATATTTACCCCTTATTCCACAACCTTTGCTTGACATTCAGTATCCTCCCACCGGTATGAAGCTCCTGGAGATGCCATTGAGGTGATTAGCCCTGCAAATTCCCCTGTACCTGCTCAAGAAAAGCTACAGCCCTATCAACAAGAGACACCTAAACCAAGCCAGGCAGAGAGTAAGTTTATCTGCATATGCAAATATTCTCTCAGTTACCTTTCTTATATTTACCAGCTCCACAAATTCATAAAAAATTAAAATATCTTTTATCTATTATTCAACATTATCTATAATTATATATCTTATTATCTATTATTTTATCTATTTAAAATATCAAAGTGACTGTATACCATATTTTTCTTGTTGGAAGTATGTTGTTGCAGTGAAAAACTAGAGCAAATGTCTTGGAACTGACACATTAAACAGAGTTTCTTTACAGTGTCACTGATTTAATTGGAAATTTTCAATATGTTCTTTAAAATCAATGCATGGTGGTGTTGATGCCCACAATTTTTTACCTGTTGGTGATGCTCGAAGTATTGCAGTTGAGAAATGAGCTGAAAATCACCTGCCTTGTGAAATGAAGTTTTATTATCTTATAAATTGTAGGACCTGTGTATGAAGGTGGAAAAGGTGGTCATCACACAGGATACCTAAAATCTAATGCAGAAACTCTTCATCTTTTAAATTTTCTAAGCACAGCAGTTTCAAACCTTGCAGCTTAACAGACTGGCCTTCTCTTTTTCACCCAGCTGACCCAAACAGGCCATATGAGGGGCCGATTCACCGCTACAGGACACAGCAGGAACCCCCTTCACCCCAACAACCTCCACCTCCCTCTTCCCAGGCAGAAGGGATGGCACATGTGCCCAGGACCCATCGGCTCATCACCCTTGCTGATCACATCTGTGTAGGTTTATTTGCTTGCATCTTGTCAGATGTGACAAGTGTCGTATTCTGATTATGTAAACACATGTTTTGGAACTTAATTCTCTAATTATTAGTTTTACTTGAGGATATTATAAAATGTTGTGTCTGGATTTATAATCACATTTGTTGCAATCAGTCTCATGTTCATCTAGTTCATGAATACCTACACTCTGACCAAGATCTGTTTTCTATCTTTTTGATGACATTCAGCAAATTATTACACAAGACTTTGCAAGAAACCAAGCAGCTTCTCAGGCCTCTTTGCAGCCTCCCACCACTACATTCCAGAATTCCACCCCTGCTCCAACACCTGTTTCCAGCCGGGCAAAGACGTCGAATCGCTACAGCCCCGAGGCACAGTCACAGTCTGTCCACCACCAGCGACCAGGTGCCAGAGTGTCACCTGAAAACCTGTCTGACAAGGCCAGGGGAAGGTAATGCATGTATTCAGTTTGACTGCAACTTTAATTAATGCCCAGATATGGTATTTCTGTAAAAAAGTGCATTAATCTTGATGTAGATTGGACGTAAAGGTACCTTTTTGTCTTATTTTTAGACAACATCTGTCTCGTACTGTTTTTGACAATTGCTTGGCTCCAAAACATAACTTATAACTGTTTTCCCTTCACTATTTCTGCTTAATTTCCAGTCTTTAGAGGGGTGAAGATGTTTAATTCCTTAAAACTTACCGGAGTCATTATGGACAATTCATAGTCATTTTTTTTGAGGTCACCAAGCAGACTAAAGCATGTAACATATAACTAGATATAAGCAGTTGTGGAGCAACTGGAAAACAATTACATGACTTAACTATTGCTGTCCATGCATTAAGAGTACTTATCTGTCTCTGAATTATGGATGTAGGCCTGGAAAATCTCCAGAGAGGAGTCACGTCTCTTCAGAGCCCTACGAGCCAATCTCACCACCTCAGGTCCCGGTTGTACATGAGAAACAGGAAAATGTTCTTCTGCTTTCCCAAAGAACTGAGCCTACTGAACAGAGGTAGGTGTAAAGCTGACTTTAAAAATATTATTCTGGATCTTTGTGCTGCAAACAGTGTCTTTATTAAAGAGCAGTTTAAGTGATCTTCCTCAGGGAAAGCTGTTAATCACAGTTGATCCTCCTGCACTAACATCCAAAATTTGCTATTGGGAGGTGCTTTGGGAAGGCTGAGTGAAAGGTCATCTGTTCATGTTCTGTCTTCAGTTTCAGTGTGTTCTGTGTTGTATCTGGTAGAAAATGTTAGAACAAAGCTCCTCATGGGTACCAGTTCTATAAAACTGAAATGGTTTTTGAGAAAGGTGCATTTCCTACAATATTTATTAAATAATTCTGTATTCTCCTGCCTGATTGGCTTCTTGGATACTGTCCTGGTGGAGAGGGGAGGAACCCTGGCTTCCAGCACTCCTGATTCTGGAGCAGTTAATCAGTTGAAACATCACTAAGCTAAGGAGCTTCACTTCTGGGAGGTGTGAAGGTGGGGTGTCAGGAGGTCCCTGGATCAGGCAGCCCCGTCCCAGGGCTGTTTGTCACTCTGCCACACCTGCAGCATCAAACTGCCCAGGATCCCTGGCACACTGGCAGTGCTGGTGTCTGCAGACCTGTGGCAGATGCACTTTGCAGTGGGTGCTCCTGCCATTGGCTCTGCTGAGGAAGGAGTAGCAGCCAATGTACTTATTTAAGGCTCATGCTGGTGACATTGATTCAGTTTTCCTTGGGTTTTTCCCCCCTCCACTCTGCAGTTGCTGGCAGGGTTGTTACAGTCCATGATAGAGGTTAGCTAGATCACAGGGATTTTTGGGAACAGAACTGCACTTTTTAGAAATGTAAGGATTTGGGGCTAGGAAACCTTTAGAGTCTTTTTTGCTTTATTTTAGATTATTTTTTAATTTAAGTATGAATTGTTTCTTGGGGATTTTTATTAAGGCTTTTTTGCCAGATTACTGCTGCTTAAACAAACTCAATTTTTATTGAGCACCACAGTGTTCATACAACGTTAGTGGTTTCTGCCTGACTGCTTTTGGAAAGATTTAATTGTACATCTTGGATGTTCTGTCTCTTTGACACGTGTTGGTCTTGGCAGGACTGACTCTCGCTCTCCAGGCAGTATCAGTTACCTGCCTTCGTTTTTCACCAAACTTGAGAACACTTCACCAATGGTAAAATCCAAGAAACAGGAGATATTTCGAAAGCTGAACTCATCTGGTGGAGGTGACTCTGACATGGGTATGCAGGACTTGCCTTTTCACTCAATTTTTCCAGCTTGTGCTTTCTGTGACTGCCATCTACAGATGTCCTGACCTAAATATGTTTCAAATAATATGAATTAATCTAAATCTATGAACATAAAACACATATAATAATTTGTGACCAGTAGAATCAGAATATTATTAGATTTTTTTAAAATGCTGCTGTGTGTAGGACTGTCACATTTAATCTTTTTAACACTTAATTTGAGAGATAAAAACCATGCAATTAATGAGAAAGATGTTAAAACCTGACATTATTCTAATTAACTTTGTGTCTGTAGTTTGCTTCATATCAACATTAACTGTTACACATGTTCCTTTTTGGAAAGGTGTCTGGAAACTGAATGGTTTGTGTTTTCTTGGCCCTTATGATTATATCTGTTAAATGAAATTTTAATACAGTTTCAGGAATGAACACTGACATGGTGGAATGTGATACTAGAACTGTATTTTTGGGGGTTTTTTCTTGTGCAGTAGAGCTAGGAGTGATAACTTAGTGATCATCAGTCCTGAAAAATGCAGTGAAATGTTGTGTTTTAATTGCAGCAACTGCTCAGCCAGGGACTGAAATATTCAATTTGCCAGCAGTCACTACCTCAGGTAAGTTTTTGGGTAAAAGAAACAACATGTGTTTCAGAAAAAGTAAACTAATGTAATATCTTAAATTTATACTCTTTGGGGAGTCCAGTAAATGAGGAAGATGATGAAAATGTAAAAGTTAAGATCCTACATGAAAATTGGTTTTCTGCATTGTAGAGAAAAGCAAAATGACCAAACTTTCAGAAAATATTTAAATGGGAACTTAAGCAAGAATGCTTTATTTGTTT
Organism: Manacus candei; assembly: GCF_025592945.1. NCBI lineage: Eukaryota > Metazoa > Chordata > Aves > Passeriformes > Pipridae > Manacus > Manacus candei. The sequence continues at coordinate 8,144,778 of NW_026138124.1, read as the reverse complement.
TTTCCCCACTTTTCTGCCTCTCTCTAAAATGTTTCCCCACATCTCTGTAATTTCTCTGAGACCTTTTTTGCCTCCCTTCCCACCTTTCCCTGTTTTCTTTTCTCTCCCAGGTGCAGTCAGTTCGAGGGGTCATTCCTTTGCAGATCCTGCCAGTAATCTGGGTCTGGAAGACATTATTAGGAAAGCATTGATGGGAAACTTTGATGACAAGAGTGAGGAACATGGAGTTGTACTGTCACAGTCCCTTGGGGTCGCACCGGGCAGCTCTGGGGCCGCGGTACCGGCGAGTAACGAGACACGTAGGGAAGAAGCCAATCCATCACCAAATTCAGGTGAGGTATTATTGCAACTCCTAAGTATCCCATGGTCTTAAAATAAATAAATCAAGGGTTTGAATAAATTCGGTGTCACTGAAAATCACTGTCTTAGATAGAGGTGGTGTTTGCACTCCCTCCGCTGTCCGGGGTTTTCAGGAGGATTAACCTGTGACAACACTGATGGAATGGGGAAGAGAGAACAGGGTGTGTTGGACACCTGAAGCTTCTCAGTGCTGCATGCTAACTTAGAGAAACAAACACACAGAGGCTAAAATGCAATTTTTGTGAAATCTGTCCCTTCTGTTCCCAGGAGGGGGAGTCAGCAAGCAGAAGCTCATCGGCAAGTCAAACAGCAGGAAGTCGAAGTCTCCGATTCCTGGACAGGGATATTTGGGAACTGAAAGACCTTCTTCTGTCTCATCTGTACATTCAGAAGGGGACTACCACAGACAGACGCCAGTGTGGGCCTGGGAAGACAGGCCTTCATCAACAGGTGAGGAATGGGGTTCTTTCAAACTTCACAAACCAGAGGAAGTGTCTGTAGAAAGCTGAGATGCTGACACACTGTAACACTGGATATCAGCTTACACAGTGTATGGAGGATTTTCTGAAATGGATTTTCTGATAGTTGTCACAACCAACCCCAGCCTGGCTTTACACAGATCTCTCAGAACAGCTCCTGTTTTTGCCTTTTGATCCAGGTTCCACCCAGTTTCCCTACAACCCGCTGACGATGAGGATGCTCAGCAGCACCCCCCCGACATCCATCGCCTGTGCCCCCCCGTCCATGAGCCAAGCAACCACTCACCCACAGAACAGGATATGGGAGCGAGAGCCTGCACCACTGCTTTCAGCACAATATGAGACTCTGTCTGACAGTGATGACTGAACTATGCAGATTATTATTTTTTTTTTAATTTGCGGGTCAAAAAAAGAAATCTATTTTTGACTTGTGCCCACAGAGACTTTCCAAGAGAGCAAGGGCCACACAATGAAGAATTGCTGGAGAGTCTGTTCAATGCCTTCTGCACAGGCTGTGCGTTGGAGGATTGTGGTTGAGAAGGTTGACTTACTAAAGATAAATATGTAAAGAGTTTTTAAAAATGTGGACTATTCCTGCTCTACATCTATTTGTAAAGAAAACCATAATGTCTTTTAAATCATTCTTCTGTAAATAGAGAGTACTTTTTGCAGTGTTTTTTCCCTTGCTATAGTATCTGGTGTACTTATGTTCAAATCATTGCCTAAACTTTGGGGGTCATTTTGTAATTTTTTTTAAGCATTTTCTCCAGTGTAGAATACTCTTCATAACCCTAGCCTCCCTCTCAGCCTAGCCTAACCAGAACCCCAGCCTCCCCACCATCATTGCCCGTTTAATGCCATGCCACTTCCTGCAGGCATTGTGCTTTTATATAATTTTTTTTTTCTCCCTAGACACACTCTTTCAGTGGTGTTCAAGCTCTTGTGAAAATGTTGATTTTTAAGACTGACCCCTTAGTGAATTCTGTACATTAACATAGTCCGGTTCGCTGGAATAAGATGATATATTTCTTTGAATTTGAAATTCTGCCACATTGTAAATTTTTGGTGCAGTTGGTTTTATTTAGCAACACTGCAGAAATATTATTGCATGGGTATGTTATGGCTCATTTTTTTGAAAGGTTAAAGAAACAAAAAGAACAGCTTCTGGAGGCATACCTCACTGTTATGCACACTGGGAATTTTGACTGTGCCCCAAAAGCCTATCTTAGTGTTTTCTGTTTCTGCATTGTATGCAGTCAAAACAGGCTACTAAATTTTCCTGTCATATTTAACCACAGCAAATGGTTTTTCTGAAGAGGCTCTGGGTGGGTTGATAAATCCTTTAAGAAGAAAAACCTCTACATCCCAAGTTTAAATAAAACAAAGTGCTTTTATAGAATAATTGAGCAACACACGAGTCAGCTACTTGGCTTCTGTTACAACCAGTTTGAAATAGGTACTGTGATTTTTACCTTCCTCCAATCTGATTTTTGTAATAATTACTTTGAAGTCTGCGTCCCAGTCCCTGTAAGCAAGCTTTTGGTGGAAGTCCTTACAAATGCTTGGCTTAACTCCCAAAGTGTGCAATACTTGTTAGGGTGATTTTTATTTTTAAACTGTATATGGTACTAGGAGAGTCTCCTTAATCATTCAGTGCTTGCTATGGTATGCTTGTAGCTCATGTACACACACATCTGGTTAGTGATATCACAGGGTGCCCTGACATCCATCTCCAGAAGCATCTTATTTTATGCTGCACTGACCTCAGGAAGTGAATTTAACTCTTCTGGGGTAGAAGGACTGATTTACAGATAGCACTGAGCTGGGGGGGTGGCGTGGTCTGTCAGATTCCAAACTGCTTTTGCATCTCATTGATCAACAGAGTCTTTGCCTTGAAGTTATTTTCCAGTGAAAATATTTGGACTTTACCGCTGTGTTTGTGATCGTTGTATGGAAGGTGTAAAGCAGTGTGTAACCTTAAGCCATGTGAGCTCTGCAGCCAATGGAGGGACTGTGATGGTCCAGTTACAAACAGGAAGAAGCACAGAACTATTTATCAACAGCAAATTTGTTTTCAGTCCTTTAAGGAAAGCCTTTTTGCCCCAAGTGTGGGAAACAAAAAAAATCCAAAGGAACTCATTTGGAAACTTGACACTGTGTTGAAAATACAGAATTATTTTGCTACTTTCTTTAAACACTGCATCAGAGTAGATCCTTTGGCAGTCTTAAATCTCCTTGCAGTCTAAGAAAGATTTCTCTCATCCTCCCATCCTTTACCCTTCTGGCTTGAAGCAGTTTTCATCCTGTTTGTAGACCTGTGCTCTTATTTTAACTCTCTTTTTTGTTCCCACAGCAACATATACTGGAAAACGAGTTGATCTGCCCTTTTTGTAGATTTAAATTTGGAGTGGAGAGTTAAGTTCCATTCTTAAGCTCACTTGTTCTCACTTTCTTAGTGTAACAAATACAATGTGAAAGAGGCATGTACAGACAAATGTCTTTGCTACCTGTACAGTAAGTATAGCATGTTCATTGCAGAGCTTCATGTTACTGCTGCAGCAGCAGCAAGATATCCAAAGTAGGATAGTCACCTTCTCCTAAGATACAGCTTGAGTGGCATTTGCACATAAAATGTTGCTGCTTTTTTGTTTGTTATCTGAGTTTTAACTTCTCCAGTGTAAAAAACCTCTCCAGAGCCTAAGTTAGGGTTTACCACAATTCCAGTAATCTTCAAGTATGGAATTACATCTGCCCTGTTTCAAACAGGAAGGTGTTTGTAAGTCATGTTTACAAAGTTTAGTTTACTACAAATTTTTACCTGATTTCTGATCAGCGCTTTCACAATGCTTTCATCTTGATATGGTTCGTGATTCTGATATTGAAATCATTTAAGACTTGAAAAACCCATGCATCATAATTTCCACACAATGTCTTCAGTAGACAGTGACTTCTGGATTCAGACCAATCAATAAAGGGGATCAGTTCTCCACTTGCTTTTCCTGTGTCTCCCTCTTGTTTTGCAGCCTCAAGCCAGACCCTGCCCTCCGGGGCTCTGCAGGGCTCCCAGTTAACACTGCTGCTGTCCAAGGGCTGCCCCTTCAGAACTAAAACCAGAACTTTAAAGGTTGGCTTTAATGTGTCAGAGCTTTTCTGTCAGTACGGTCACATTTTTACTTCCTAGAGCTTGCTGAGAACAAAGATGTACATGATTTACGTTTTTTCAGCTTCAGTGAACTTCTACTCCAGAAAACCCACATGCCTTAGCTCTAAGTTCAGCAGAGCTGAAGCTGCTACTGGAAGTGAACTAATAATGATGCATTTAACATTGAGGGTTGTCCCAACCAGCTGAAGTTCTGACAACTGAGAGGTTAAACTTATGCTTGGTTATTGACAGAACTAGTTAATTCTGCTACCCTAACTAAATAGGGAATTTGATAATTTCTGGTTTAATTCTCCTCTGTCTTTAACATTAGGCTTCCTGGCAGGGCAGAACTGAAGAATTCTGTTGTATAAAGCAGCTGTTCATACTTGATTCACATGAAGGGATGTAGCTGACAAAGCTGGGTTTGTACATACCATCTTTTCCAACAGGAAGCCTCAGCATTCTAACACTGACCTATCCAAGGAAGGAGGACAGCTTTGGCACTCCGTGTGCTCTCCACTGGGGTAAGGGAGCCAAGTGTTGTATTTCTGACAACAGCTCTGTTTTGGTAACAGTCTCACCCCTCCCCTGAGAGGGCATGTTCTATCTTTGGATGCTCAATGCTTTGAAGAAATACCCTTGATCTTCAGGCAACCTGTTTGACAAGGACACGGGGTTACAGCTCTGTCACAGTGCAGGTATAGCCTGGGAAATGCTCTCCTGAAGTTCAAACACTGCACTGTAGCACTGATAAAAGTGTAGCCCCTGTTGTGCTGTCCAGCACGTAAAGAGTGAGACAATTCCTGCCTGTTCCTTTTCATGACTTGCTCTAGTACAGCCATGTTTTGAAATGGAACACTTCTGCAACAGGCAGGAGGAGCAAACAACTACTCCTTAACTGCAAGTATTAATACCAGGCCAGGCCTGCCCTTTGCTGGCAGTCAAAGTTAAATCACTAGCACAGTAGGTCACTCTAACCACACACTGCACCACAAATTCACATAGTTAAGATTTCACACCTTTATTTTGGGATAAGTTGTTGGGCAGTAGCAGCCCTTCCTATTTAGCAGTCCTTGAACTCCTCCTTGCTGCTCCCCTGGAGAACTGCACTGAGCTGGTCCCAGGCTGCTTGTGCTGACCAGCCCTTGTTGCCCTGGGCCACCTCAAGGTTGGACTCTGTAGCCAAACTTATTTGGAGCCCTTTCTCCTCTTGGCCAGCTCGGCTAATTCTTCCTGGATATGCTGGACAGAAGCAACATCCCCCTTCTGTTGTGCCTGCTTGAGAGCTTCTTTGTACACTTGTTTTGCTTGCAGAAAGTCTTCTGTAGCAAGAGGGAAAAGAGGGATGGCTACCCAGGTACATCAGTCATTTTCAGAGTCCCCTCCTGAACCTGACCACGTGCAAAGGACAAGGACTGCTTGGAGCACATCAAGAACTAGGGAGATTCAGAAAATATCCTGCTGGGCTGTCACCTGTGACAATTGGACAGCAACAATAACTGGACACGGTGCTGCATCAGCATTAATACCTCATGGAAACAAATCTCATGCATGTCTTCTGTCCTTTTGGAGCCAGTAACTGTACACACAGGACAAGGTGAACAAGACCCCCTGTCAACCTTCTGGGTCAGCAGTTGAATTCAGTTTGAATTGCCTTCACAAAGTCAGACCTACTGCTTAAACTAAAACTAGTCAAGCAAAGCCAAGACTATAGTTCAATGCTACAATACAGTCAAGCACAGTGACAAGCTTGGGCATTGATTTACTGACCTTTGTGCATCAGAATTGCTGCCAGGTTATTCAGCACCATGTGCTCCTCGGGGTGCTGAGTCTCCCTTGCCAGCTCTGCTGCCCTCTTCACGTAGGAATAGGCCTCGTCGTGGTGCCCCTGAGCATCCAGCACAGTCGCCAGGTCGTTCATCAGGACCACAGTCTGCACCAGGATGGAAAGGGGAATCCTCAGAGCAAGACTTGTGCAGCAGTCTGAGGCAGCAGAAGCATCACATTCATCCCCTGTCACTCTAATAAAAGCAGCATTTGCCAGAGAAGCTTTCAGTAAGAAAGTGCCTTATATTTCTACATTTGCATGCTTGTCCTTTCCTGGCAGGAAAACAGCCTTACTTAGTGCTGGGCATGTTGGATGTCAGCAAAGCTCCCTAGAGATCAGCCTTTCTTTCTTTAGTGGTCCAACCACTGTAGTACAAGTCACCTGTGGATGAGTCTCTCCCTGAACATCATTTGCTATCTGCAGAGCCTTCTCATACATCTTCTGGGCCGCTGGGAGCTGGTTCACGCTCAGGAGGTACCGAGCGTAGGAGTCCAGGCTCATCCCGAGCAGGAGACGGGTGTTGGCCTTTTCTTCAGCTGCAAACAGAGAGGAGTGAAGTGGTCACTTGTCCAGGATCAAGCACAAGTCTCCATCCTACAAGAGCAGGAAGCTCATGCAGTGTCAAGATAATGGACTGACATGAAGGTGGTGCTTAGGTAATATGGAAAGCAACATCAAGGGTATGAAAATGGAGAAAGGATAATGAGGAGCCTTTGGCAGACAAGGCAGTCCCACCTGGTAAGACATCCTCAGGCAAGTCCTTTTGCTTGGCAATCTTCTCCTCTAAGGTCAGGATGCAGAACTGGTATCCAGCTATGGCTAATTTGTCCCTGAAAAGTGCAAAGCAAAGCCCCTTCCATACCTGAAGGGACAAATGTGAACACCTTCAACCCCTCATTCTAGAGGGCCTGCAAGGCTAATTTTCTCCTTCTGCAGCCCCTCAGTGCTCTCTTTATCATGGCCTGAACCCTTCTCTTGACCCATGGGCAAAAGGATCCAGGGGGTGGATAGGACCCCCTTCCCCCTACCAGGGCTGACTCAGGCCACCCATGCTGAGGCTTCACTGAAAAATGAGGCTACAAGTCACCAGCCACCAACTGCTCCAAAAGCCTCTGCCCAGGGAGGTGTGGATTTCAGTTCTCCATGGCTGCTTCTGCCCTGAGCTGGGCTGGTCCTTAAACCACTTGCTGTGCTACACAACAGTGGGCAGGCAAATATGTGTGTGGGAACCTTTGAGCTGATGGTGTCTTGTCACATCAAAGCTTCCTCAGGCACTCTGTTCTTAAAGAGCCTCTGCTTGGCCACCCTTGCCACTGTGGAGCTGAAATGAAAGCCAAAGATGCCTTTAGCAGGGAACTCACTGTTTCTGAGCAGCGTAGATACTGGCCAGCTTGAGGGACATCTCAAGGATTGCATTGTCATCCTGCCAGGAGGACACACAATGCAACTGTCATTCTTCCTGCACCTCCCCAACAGAAACATTACTTTCTCAGAGTGTTTAAGAACTTAAAAATCCCCATCTTGTTGCCTTTCTCAGAAAAACATACCTCCTTCATGTCCCCTGCAAGCAAATAGCTCATACTTGCTTTGTAGAGCTTTTCTGCCTGAAACGAGAATTTTGAAGAGGATACCAAGGAATGATGGCACTTAAAACAAAACAGAGGCAGCCTGCTTGGAGAGACCTGTCTCAAAGTGGTGGCATTTACATTGTGCATCAAGTTAGAAGTGAAAGGCTGACCAGAGCCCAGTGGACTGCTATACCAGCCAGGCATTTACCATGTCTGTGTGTGCTCGGGGCTTTCCCAGATTCTCCTCGGGACAGCCACCTAAATGCTCAGCTGTGGCATTTGACAGTAAGAGGTATTCCTTCCCTTGCACACCATGTTGGAGCTCAAAATTTAACCGTGAGGGCATCTTTCTCAGCATCACGTGCTCGTGGGACTGGCAGTTCTATGGCAGATTGTTCTGCTTTGCACTGGGGAGTCTCTGCCTCACAGCCCTCAGCCTGCAGCTTGTCCCAGCACACCACAGCTTCGAGATCCTGCACGAGATGCCAACATCTTAAAATTCAGAGGGAAAACCAGTTACTCACATTGTCCAGCTGTCCCTGCATGAAGGCCACGTTTGCCATCTGGAAGAGACAAACAGTGCTGAAGCTCCACAAAGGTAGTGATGTTGGGGTTTAGAGATGTAACAAGAACTGGCAGTGCGTAGAAACTACAGATAGGTGAGCCAAGTGATTTACAGAAACAAAGAGGGAGGTTTAGGCAGCCAGCAAGGCAACACCCAGTTACTTTTTAACCAGGTGCATTGTCCTGAAGGCAGTCACTTAGAACTTTGGGGGGGCTCCAGACAGAGAAGACCACCAAGACCCTCAATGAAGACCCTCAGAGATCTTATAAGGATATGCATATATGCTAAGAAGTGTTGGGAAGTGTCATGAATATATAACAGGAGTGCAGGGAACAAAAAATTAATAATTACATAATGCTGACATGAGCTGTAGTGGAGATACCTCGGTGTGCACTTTGGTGAAACGATGACCAGTGCCCTTGGCACCCATTAAAGAATGCCTGATTTCTAAAACTCACAAGTTGAGTTTTAGAAGTTTCTTACAAGTGCCGCTTTTAGGCAACAGTAGCAGGGACGAGCCTCAACTCAGCTGCTTTTGTTTCTCCCTCCGGCTGCACCGCAGGTCCGGAATCCGGCACAACCCCTCCCTGCCCGGGGGCACCCGTGTCCCGCAGGCCCTTACCACGCTGTAGGTGTAGGCGATGGCCTGCCTGTTGTCCTCCTGGTGCGACAGCCGCAGGGCCTGGTGCAGGAGCCGCTCGGCCTCCGCCAGCTCCCCCTTCATGACGCTGAGCTGGGGGGACCCGGGGCCGGTCAGCGCCGGGCCCCGCGCCCCGACCGCCCGCGGGCCCCGCGCCTCACCTTGGCCTTCTTCAGCAGCAGGATGATCGCGTCCTCGCCCTCCTCCTCCTCGGCGTCCCGGGGGAACAGCGACAGCCCTGCGGGGACAGGGCAGCGGGGGATGGAGTCACTGGGTACGGAGTCACCGGCGATGGAGTCACCGGGGATGGGTGATGGTCACCGGCGACAGGTGACCGCGGCCTCCTCACCTCCCAGGAAGGCCAGTGCAGCGCCGGCCGGGCGGGCCCAGCGCGGCCGCGCCAACGCCGTGGCGGTGCCGGTGCCGGTGGTGCCGCCGCGCTGTCCCCGGTGGCCGCGGGGCCCGGCGGGGCAGGGCCGGAGCACGGCGGGGCAGGGCCGGGGCCGCAGCCGGGACAGGGCCCGCGGCACCGCCGCCATCCCGCGCGGGCCCTTTAAGAGCGCGCGCCGACAGTGGCGTCACCGGAGGCGGGCACCGGAGCGGGACCGGGACCTGCTCCCGCTGGGAAGAGCATCGCCGGCAGGTCAGGGAGCGGTTCCATCCCCCCTGCCCAGCCCCGGGGAGGGTCACCTGGAGCGCCGTGTCCGCTGCCGCGCTCCTCAGGGCAGGAGGGACACGGAGCGCCTGGAGCGGGGACCGCGCGGGGCAGCGAGGGGATGGAGAGCTGGAGCGTCTCTCCAGCGAGGAAAGGCTGGGGGAGCCGGGGGTGTTCAGCCTCGAGGAGAGATGGCTGAGAGGGGGCCTCGTTGATGTGTATAAATATCTAAAGGAGGGATGTCAGAGGAGGGGCCGGGCTCTGCTCGGGGGGGCCGAGCAATGGGACAAAAACTCATGCTCAGGAAGCTCCACCTGAACATGAGGAAGAACTTCTTCGCTATGCAGTGACCGAGCACTGAACAGAGACCAGAGAGGCTGTGGAGTCTCCCTCACTGGAGATACTCCAGAACCGTCTGGACACGGTCCTGTGCCATGTTCTCTGGGATGGCCCTGCCGGAGCAGGGGGGTGGGAGCGGACAAGCCACTGTGGCCCCTTCCAGCCTGACCCATCCTGTGGCTCTGTGACCCGGGGTCGCTGTCCCAGCACGGGTGGCTCTAAATAGCCCCGGGAGCCCCTGGGGACCACAGTGCAGAGCAGCCATTCCCTGAGGGATCCTCCGGGGCAGCCAAGGCCGGGAGGGCTGTGCAGGGAACCGGAACACTCCAGGCACAGCCTCCCCCTGTCCCCATCCCTGTGCCCCCGGTCCCCTCCATGGGACCTGTGTGCTTGTGGGCATCTGAGAGAGACCCGCGTGTTTGTGAGGAATCCTGTGTACCCAGAACGTGTGAAAAACACATTTTACAAGTTGCTGAGGATGCCCTTCCTTGGCCTTGTTGCTGGATTGGGATAGAGCACTGCCTGGATACACCCTCCTGGTTTGTGGGATCCACAGTGACCTTAATGATTTCCCACTGTCTCCTGTTCTCGCTTCCAGGGATGAGTCCAGTGCCAGTGGGATGGGCAGTACCTTGCCAGCAGTAGCAGAAGAGCTTCTGAAAGAGATCAAAAAGGCTTTTCAGGAGACCTCACACGGTATGTAAAGGAAAAGCAGGATGAGCCCAGCAGGCAGTGGCCAGTAATGCCACTGTGAGACCCAGGCAGTGATGAGGGTCTTTGGCCACCCCTTGTTTGCATCCTCTGCAGACCCTGTTGCCTCAGGGATGGGCTTCACCTTTGTATCCCTCTGTGAAGACAACACAAAGGGATGTGAAGCACAGATAATGGGGAGCAGCCCCTTCTCAAAGTCAAATTCAAAAATTAGATTGGTTGGGACACTTCTTTTGAATGTGGTACTTAAGGTAATGCTGCTTCTTAGATCTTCTGGTGGATGTGGTTGCACTTGAGGGATGATAATTTACGTCCCTCTATGCAGGAATTTTGCTGTGCCTTCCGTAATGCTGCTTTTAATTTTAATTTCAAAACTGGAGTTGAAAGGGAAGTCTTCATAAACCTGATCCCATTGCTTGACTGACCAGCAGAGGGGGATGTGTTGGTGATCTCAGGGCAAGGAACAAACTTCCCTTTGCTTGAATGAAACAAGCATAAGCCAACAGTGAAATCCTGGCCAATTCCAGCAGCTAGTTAAGAACAATTACCTTCCCTGCACTTTGGATCACTGACTGTTTCTGTAATCTGTGCTAAGAGAGTATTAATGTTTGTGTTTACTTGATAAGTAGCACAGAATGGCTCTTCCTAAGGAAAGTGTCTGTTGAAGGAATATTTTTAACTGCACTAAAAGCAACCAAATAAGCCTTCAGAGAAGTGTGTCTGAGCACTACGTGGGAGTGAGGAATGGGCAGACACTTACTTTCTAAACTGTCAGAGTGACCCTAGTGGCAGCTTTTTGGAACACTTGCAGCATGGCTCCTGTCAGGTTAGAGCAGATCCAAAATCTACACGTGACTTTTAAAAGAGCTTTTTAAATCCTGTTGTAAATTAAGGGAAAAAAAAAGAAGTCAACATTCCTTTGAAGGTGTATTTCTCCTTAAAGCACAATGGTACCAAGGCACACACTGAGACAGAGCTGTGGAAACAAACTGATCAATCACTTTGGAGAATTAAAATAAAGTTGGAAGTGCAAGTCATAGAGGATATTTTTAATTGTTGGAACAAAAGATTTTAAAGTAAAAAAATCCAGATCTTCCAGTGGGATATGGAGACTAGTACATTGTGTCCCATGGGTGATAACAGAAAGATCAGATTGGACAAGCAGAGCCTGAGCTGTTAGTACAACAAACAGACTGGGTTTTTTAAGTGTAACTTTCCAGCTTAACAAGAAGTTCCAATAATTGAAGACATGATGTTTCTGTGTGCTGCATTAAAAGCCATAAACTAGTGGCGCCCTGCAAGTCTGTGCTGGGAAAAGAACAACATTTTTAAAGTTGAGTTCTCAACTCTTGCCAAAAGAATTTCAGGGGAAACAATATATATGTATATTTTTAACCAACTCCTTAAAGTGACAGAGTAATTTGTTGAGGCCCCATGGCTTTTATTGTGTGCTTTTAAAAGTAGGATATCATAAAAGAAAGTACATGTGGGCTTCTGCATTTCTTTTTAAAATTAATCCCTGGGGTTGTGATTGCTGTACTTGGTAAGTGCCTTAGCACTACCATAGCAATAATTTTGCTGCTCCCTGTTGCTTTTTTGGTGGCTAGAGAGGATGGTTAGAGCCCTGCAGTCCTGTGTGGCCTCTGGGGGTACCTTAGGGAGGCACTGGCCTCCCTGTGATGCTGTTTCTCACAGTAGGGAAATTCAGCAAAATCACGTTTCCTTTTCTTTTTCTTGCAGTCCCTGATGAGCTGCTGCTGGGGTGAGTATCTTTTGCTTCAGTTCTTGTCCCAGGTATCCTGAAAGGGCAGTTGGTGATCAGCTCTCATCACAGCACTGCTGGTTTTCTCCTGTGTTTGACCACGTGCTGCATGAAACATGTAACTGCTGCGTGGTTTTGCTGGTGCTGGAAATGCAGGTTCAGAGAGACCATCTCAAGGGTTTTTCCAGAAATTCGTGGAATTCTCTCTGTGTCACTGCATCTCCTGTGACAACCTGCTCCAATTTAAACCCAGGATGTTTTAACCTGAGCTCTGAGTCCACCCTCAGATGTGGAATGAGTTTTCTGTGAGAGTGGACTGTGCTTCAGGGTGACTCAGGTCGCTGCATCTCACTGTGTCCCCATCACTGTGAGCACAGCAGCACCCTGAGGTCAGTTGTTCTGAGTCATGGGCACATGTGATAGAAAGGGAGAAGTGAATGTATCATCTCCCTGCACGAGGGAATTGTTAACCTGAAGATTACCCTGAGAGGTTTCTGCTGTTCTCAGGTCAGTGTAATCACCCTTGTGTTGATTGCAGCTTGTGAACATTTCGGTCGTTCCCAAGCAAGTCTCCTAAGAGATCCAAGTTTCACAACATCAGCCCTCACTAATTGGTGTTGAAGGTGGAGAAAAGGCAGTGTCACAGTGAAAAGAGACTTTTCAGATTTATCTTTAAGTGTGTGTTCCTGCCTACCAGGAGAAGAGATCACCAGGAACCCTTTCAGGCCTTAATCCCTTTGTGTTAAAGTTATCTTGTGAAAGGTAACACTTGTGAAAGGTGTGCTGGCTCCCCCTCCTGGGACCAAAACGGCCTTTGAAGGGTGGGATTAGATTTGACAAGTCTCTTTTTGTTTCCTTCTCATCACAAAAGAAAAGAGAAATAAAGAAATTCCCATGTTAAGTTTAATAAGGGTCGGGTGGTAACTCTTGGCAGTCAGATTTCCATCAATCCCCTGTAACCACCAGATCTGAAGTATTCTGATTTAATTTCTGAATCTCTTCCAAATCCCTGAAGTCCTTGAAGTCCTGTTAAACTGATCAAATTATATACATGAGAAAAGAACTCCCTAAATTTGAAAGAGTTACTGAAACTCATTAAACTCAGCCCCTTCTAGTCCCAGGCCTAATCATTAAGGAATGTCTTACGTTAAGCGTTCCCCCACCCACCTCCTCAGCCCTCAGATGAAGCCAGTCCTTATTGCCTTGAGTTTGTGCAACTGGAGTTTTGGTCTTCCTGGAATCAGTCTGTCTGCTTGGCTTGTTATCAATGAGCTTGACTCAGAGGTGTAGGTCAGCCTTGCTGGGCTGCCAGGGCTCTGCCTTGGTGTGTCCTCACTGGAGCTGGAAACGTTCCTCCTTCTCCTGCTCATGTTTTGTGCTATCTTTTCATCACTGCTGATTTTCTTCTTGTTTACCCTTGTAACTAATCCAGACTACACAGATTTTTCTCAGCGGATGAAAGGTCTGCAAAGTTAACTGAGTTGCCCCTGAGCAATTTGGAACATGCTCAGAGCAGCTGGATTTGCAGGTCTAGAATTACTTTTAAGCCCACAAGCTGTCTGGACAATAGGCTAAAGGTGCAGATGTCCATATTTAACATACAGCTTATCATATACCCATGCAGGGCATCAGCAGGAGATAAATCCTCCTTGCAGGGATGTGCAGGGAGTGTGTGGATGGAAGTTGCTGTGCCTTGAGGACTCACAGCTCTTTATTTTCCACTTGCTGGTGTGGAATTTTACAGCAGGGAGCACAGCAGTGGCCAGACAGAAGTGAGTGCCTCTGTGGGGCTGCCTCACAGCACTGAAGCCAAGGAGAGTCGTGTGCCTGAGCAAACCTGGCTTAGCCTTGTCTGTGCCCCATCCCAGGCACTCTCTGATCCATAAATGCTGGGCAGTAGTGCATTCCTGCCTGGAAGGAAGGGGAAAGGGGTTTTAGGGAGAGTGGAGGGACATGAGCACGTGCTGCCCCTGGGTGTTTATCTGGGATAATTTTGCTGTCTCTGAGCCCTGCTTGTAGCTGGATTAGAGATGTAAAACTGCTGCTATCTGGTGGCTCCATGTGCAGTGGAGTGTCTTACGTCATTCCCTGATAGTTTCCTGCTTCCTCTTTATGCAGTTTGGTGGGTAGAGAAAGAATAATTTATCCCTCAGTTGTGACTGTGATAGAGGAGGCTCCATCACTACAAAATGACTCATTCATCCTCCAGGGTTTAAACCAATTTCCCTGGGACGAGGAAGGAGCCCCATTGCTGCACTTCCTATTGCTCCAGGAGCTCTGTGTCATCCTGGCTCTGTCCTTGCTCCGAGGCATGATGTGTGGACCATGACTGGAGGTGGGATTCAAGGCCAACTGATCAATCACCTGATCCAGGACAGCTTGGATGTACAATTAAGCTGTCCCAGAGCACAAGCCCCTTTTCCCTTTAGCAAATCCGGCTCCCTGTGCTCCAGTGCTGCTCCCAGTAAAATCCCTGTTTATGCTTGTTGTGCTCAAGTGACAGTTTCACAGTTACTGCAGCAAGGATAACTGGGCTCTGTGTGTGACACTCCTGTTGTCTGTAACCTCAGCTGCATCCCCTGGGATTTCCTTCCTGCAGCTTCTCTTTGCCAGCATGTCTTATTTTGCTTTGGCTGCAGGCTCCATAGGGCCACATCCATGGACTAGGGCTAAGCCAGGTGGCCTCTTTTTGTGGTGTGACCTAACTAGAGACACATTCTCTTTCAGGCTGAGGTTCATATTTGGCCCATGTGCTGTCCCAGCTTTGGATTTGGTGGATCAATGTTCTGTCACCCGAGTCACGTCCCCCAGTGGAAGGACCCTGTACCAGGTACACACTCCTCTCCAGCCTTGCTTTCTGATGCTTTCCAGCTGGCACGTGAGCCAATACTTTCCTGACTTTGCAGAACATGGAAGGGTACTTGGATAAACACAGAGAGAATATCAGTGTTTTACAAACTTCAGAAGTGATAGTGGAGAGCAGCAGCCACAGACTAGAATTAGAACAGCACAGTACACTGCCATCTTCTTTGTGGCTCCCAGCCAGTCAGAGACAATTTATGTGTTTGTGGGTGTTACAGTCAGAAGGAAGTTTTCCAGGGATTGCTAATTTTGCTTTATTACTCTCATCCTATGCAACAAAGGAAGTTCTTCCTCTTGACCAGTTGTACACAACAGAGTGTTATCTGCCATCACTGCGTTGCTTTCCCTGTTGCACACCAAACCTCTTGACCTCTGCTTGGCAGGAGGATCCTTGCTGCCTGGGAGGAAGTGATGCAGGCCAAATTCCATGGGTTTCATTCTACTTCACTTGTAGCCAAATCTGTGAATCACAGAAACATCTTAATAAAATGGCATTTTAGGGAGAAGATCTCACCTTAGCCCTAAAGATCAAACTCCTCTTACAGCACAGGATGGGAGGTGGAGCTGAGGCTCATTAGGTGAAAAGAGGAGCCTTTAAGAGATTTGGTGGAGCACCCAATTCCCACTTAGCACTCCTGACCCCCTCAGGTAGCACAGCCCCTCCACAGCTGAACCTGGGGCTGTGCTTTTCACACACCACAGAAGGGAAATCTCTTTGTTCGCTGTTACAGCAGCCAAGAGGAACATTTCTAAATATCCTTCTCTCCTCCAATGGAGGTCCTGAGATGCTCTGGGGTCATTTAGGGTGAGAGAAGAGCTGTGAAGTCAGGCCTGGGTAATGACACAAACATTTCTCACATGTTCAGGGCTTGCATTGCTTCATTTGCACATCGAGTCTTTATCGCTTCTGGGGCCCTGGAGAGAGCACAACCCCTCCAGAGAGTCATGAATCATAAACATACAGTGCTCAAGAACACAGCCTTAGATTTTAATTGAGGGCTTGCCTGTGGGTATTTGATAAAGCCTAAGAAGCTCTGCTTCCAGCACCCTTAGACAGCAGCTGCCTCAATAATTAATTGAACGCTCAAAGGCTTTTCCTTTTTTACTGTTGCCTGTCTGAATATGCCACTGGGCAGAGAATGGTCACATTCCCTTTGCAGAGCTTTGTCAGGCCGTGCAGGCTAAGGCAGAGCTTTGCAGGGCATTGATTAATAACTACTGATGGCCCCAACAGCTGGATCAACACACTGAAAGAGAGCAAGTGTCAGAACTGCTCTCCTCCTGCCTCTGCAGGGAGAGGGAGCCACAGGCTCCCCCGTGGAGACGGAACCCCGGGACAGGTAGGTCAGGGCTGGTCACCAGGAGTTAATGCAGGACAAAGCTGTAGGAAGCAGCCCCTGCCTGCAGGTTCCTATGTGCTTCCCAGCAGCATTCCTCTTTGGTGGAGCCTGATTGCTGATTAAGGCCACACTGATGAGTTCATTAGCAGAGGAATCCGGAGAGATATTTTCTCTGGGGGTGTGAGGTTGGTCCCATTGTGAAATTCTTCCTCAGCAGCAGCTGTCTGAGATGCAGAAACAAAGAGCAGAGCCTCCCTTGAGGCCACTGGCTGGAGTAGTCACAGGAACACAATCTGGGGTCAAAGGAACCGAAACTCTGGGTGGGACACTGCACTGGAGAGCCACTTCATTTGTGTGTGTGCTGTAGACATGCAGCCCAGCTCTGTGCACTTGGGGAGAGGGGGGCATCCATGGCTGCCCGGACACATCCACAGTCATCCCTTTTAATTACTCCCCAGAAAGTCATCTCTGCCTTTTGCACCCAGATGTGGTTGAGCTGGAATGTGAGGTGGTGCTTTCCCTTGCAGCTGGATCTGGAGAACTGAGCTCTTTGAGGCTGGTCCTGTTGTGAAACTCCTTTGGGTCGTTACAGCCAAATCTGAAATGTTGATACTTCCATATCACCCAGCACATCTTAGGTAAAGCTTCAGGGGAAGAAGACTCTGCTCAGACAGGCCCTAGGACTGCAGCCTGTAGTGTAGGCAGCTCTTGCCCTCAGGAGCTGAGATGGGAGAAGAAAGACCTCTCTGTCAAGTGAAAGCTATGATTTGGGCTGTAATGCCTGGGCATTAATGCCCTTGCTGCTTAATAGAGGAGTAGCACTGATGGAGTGTTCAGGGGCTGATGTTACCTCAGAGTTGTGATCATCCCAGGAGAGCCTGTGTGACACCTGCCTGTGCTGCAGACTGAATCCAACCCGTGTAACTCCAGCTCAGGGATAAATGACCCTGACCTGCTGCAGAGATGGTGGATCTGGCTGATGGTGGAGCTGTGCTGGATTTGGCAGAAGTGCAGAGGGGTGACCAGGCAGCATTTGGGGCTCCCTTTAGCTCTGCCCAAGTTGCAGGAATGCTGAGCTGTGGAGTGAAGCCAATGAGCAGGGGGAGAGGCAGTGCTTTAGCCCTTTTGCCAGCTGCCACTTGCATTGCTCACATCCTGCACTTTCATGAGGTCCTTCTCTTTTATGTCTTTTTCCATTCATTTCCTAGAACTGTGTGGGGTTTGAGCATTGGGCCCTGGCACAGACTGTGGTGCTGCCTGTCTCTGTGTGTGCTGGTGGCAGCAGGAGCTGCCACGGTGCCTCAGCTGACCCTCCTGTGTCCCCACACACCGGCAGGGACACCACCAAGGGGATTTTTCCTCATTGTGCAGCCAGCAAATGCCTGGAGATGAGGGTGGCAGAAGGAAATCTTGTGGCATCTCAGGGCCAGGAGAGCACCCCCGTGCCTGGCTGGGCTGCAGCTGGCCAGGAACAGAGGCACCTTTCTCTCTTAGTCTTTGGATTTTAGATTCTGCCTTATTAGGCAGAAGCTGTGTTCTGTTCTTGCCATCTAGGTCAGGATGGGGGAACACTGAGCTCAGCCCAAATCTGGCAGTGTCTGTCTGTGGCTTCCCCCCCTCCTCAAAGGAAAACACTTCTGGAGGAAAGGCACCATCGGAATACTTCATCTTGGAAAAAACAATCAAAGGGGCTAGAGGAAAACAAGCTTATCACAAGTGAAACAAACTCAGCCTGGACTACAGGGTAAAGGCCAGACTGAAAAAAGAGTGGTTTCCACTGGAATGGGAATGTGTCCCGGATCTGCTGGGACTAAGAGGGATTTTGAGGCATAGAAACTTTTGTGGGAGAGCCTAAACTGGATGTTACCTATTGGGCAAAGGGTGCAGAGAGAGCTTCAGGGGGCAGGAGAAGGTTCCCCTTGCAAGTGCAGCTCTGGACTGGGAGGGACAATGTTCCTCTGGAGGGGCTTGGAGTGCCAGGGATGTCCTGGAGGGGAGCAGCACTCTGCAGAGCTTCACTGGCTTTGCACTTTTTTGTGTTTTTCTTTGGATTTAGGTGTATGTGAGCCACAAATCTAGCCAGAGTCTAAAGCCTGGTGTGGGAGAGGGGTGTGTTGTGCCCTCAGAGCCTGGGGTGTGCAGTGTGCAGATCCTTCCCCTGCCACAGGAGAGGGCAGAGCAGTTGGCCCTTAAAGTAGCTTTCTAAAAGCTATTTTCCATTCTTGAAGAAAACAAAAGAGAAATAATAATCCATAGGCTGGCTTTCCTACATCCTGCAGTCAGCTCCAGCAGCTCACAGATTGCTTGTCTGTTTATCTGTGCTGGAACAAATGCTTCCCTCACCCATTTGCCTGCACCCCGTGCCCCTGGTGCAGCAGGAATATGCCTCAGGACCAGCCTGGCAGGGGAACAGCATGTGGGAAAGGGAGGCAGTGCTGTTCCCAAACCAGAGATGGAGCAGGGAGGCTTCTTCTCTGGAGACTTCAACTTTGTTTATTCAGACAAATCTGGATTCCAGTAGCTGCAGCTGGTTTTGGGAGCAGAACAGCAAGAGCCTTCACAGCCTCCAGCCACTGGAGGTGGTTAGAAAAGGAAAGGCCTCACTGCAAGTGCTCTCTGCTGCTCTCCTTCCATCACCAGGCCCGTGCTGGCTCTGGATCCACAACTGGGCTTTGTGTGACAAGGGAGTCTTTTTCATCTCCACCAGTCTGCCAGTACTGGGGGAGGGAGCTCACTGGAGGGGCTGGCAGCTCACAGGGAGATCAGGGATGGTGCCACTGCCCTTCTCCTGGTCCCTTGGCAGCAGACAAGTCACTGGAGCTGGGGTCTGTGCAAGCAGAGGTGCAGGAGCACTTCCTTACCTGTGGGGAGAGAAGCTTGTAGAGAGCATGGGGAATCTGAGGAGCCTCAAGGTTAGCTGGGTCACTGCAGTGTTTGGGGACACTTGTACTGTGACACCTGCCAGCTGTGACACCTGCCAGCTGTGAGCTGGGAATCATTGGTGGGAGGGCTCAGTCCAGGTCCAGGTTGAGTGAGAGAGTTTAAAAGGGAATGCTGCCTCTGACCCTTTGGCTGCCTTTGTTTCAGGTCCTTGGGAGCTCAGGGAAACTCTACACCTGCTACAGCTCCTGCCACTTCTGCACATGTCCTGCTTTCGGGTTCTCTGTGTTGCAGAAGAGCGTGAGCCTTCTGGTGAGTTCTCTGCTTCAGCCTGGGGCCGGGACAGGGAGCAGGGGAGAAGGCTGTGCTCTGCTCCATGAGCAGCCTGAAAGTTCCAAGGGAGCAAACACAAGTGTTGAGTTGGCCATGCAGGCTGAGCCTGACCCACTGTGTGACTGGCCTCTGAGAGCTGCAGCTGGTGAGGGGGCTAGGGCTGGGGAGGGCTTTTGTTGTTCATGATGCACTCCTGTTCCGACTTTCAAGACATTTATAATCCCCAATCTCCTGGGACAAGGGCTTGTGCCACTAATGGAACTGCCACATGGAATCTGGCTGATGGAGGGGTGCAGTTCACCTGGTGCCAGTGAGGGAGAGCTCAGCTGGCTGCAGTTGTGGGGAGGGTGTCAGGAGCCAGGACACATTTCTGTGTCACTTCCCTGCGTTACATTATCCTGGTGGCAGAACTGGGGCAAACAGAGCACCACCTGTGCCAGGGCTTGGCATGCCAGGAGGGGACCATGTGGTTTATTAGACCCATTCTGGCCAGGATGGATCCCTGGTCCAGGCAGAGCACGACATTCCCGTTAACTTTGCAGTGCAAACACATACTCGCCGTCTACCTCAGCCAGGCCCTGGGAGCCTGCCAGGAACTCACTGTCTCTGAGGAGCAGCTCACAAGCATCTTGCTGGCTGAGGAAGAGGAGGAAGGATGAAGGATTTGAATCACATGGGGTTGTACTTTCTGTGTACCCTCCTGGAGGCGTAGCTGGCATTTTTCATGTCTGCAAGGCTGTCAAATGCTCATGGTGGCTGGCAGGTTTCTTACTGTGCTGCCAAGCGTGACATTAATTAGCAGCTTTGCACTGATAAATTAATTAATAAATGTTAAGAAGCCTGTGTTGACTTCTGTTTCATTAATTAGGCTGTTCTTGGGATTTCTGAAGATGTTTTAACTAATCTGTGATATCGTGTGCTTGTGATGTGGGGATGCAAACGCTCCAGCAGGTCTCTTAGTGATCCTCAAATTAAGGAGCTGCTGTGGCTCTTTGCAGGTGGCTGCTCAGAGCAATTTCTGATCCATCACTGTCAAACCTGTACCAGGTACTAGGGCAGGGGGCCCCCAGCACCTCAAGACTGATGACAGGTCTGTGCTTCTGCTGTAACACAGCATCTTTGGAAGCATCACCCTGGTTGCTGTGCTTTAAATTGATCCTTTCCAGACAAGTTGACCACCTCATGCTGGTGGGCAAGGCAAGGCATGTCAGGCACGGGGGGAAGGACACTGCTGCTTCCCAATCCACACACCAGCCAGTGAGCTGGGAACCAGCTCCTTCCAGCTCTGGCTCCCTGCCCACGCCCTCCTCTTGAGCAGTGTGGCCTCATATGAGACACCATGTGAATGCATCACCACGAGAAATAATGGGGCACAGGCTGAGCCAGGTTGTGTGGGTGGTAAATTAAGCATTCTGTATGTAAATAACAGTTACTGCAAATACAAAATCTGAGCAACGTGAGGAAAACACATCCATCTATGTACATCAGAGCAGTGAGGAGTGACAGCTGAATGGCTTCAGCTGCACTCGCTACAGAAAGTTCCTCGGCCATTTTTACTTCACATTTTTATAGAAACCCTCAGAGCTTTTTTTATTTTGGGAGGGGGGGGCAAGGGAAGTGTCCTATTTGTATTTTGCCTTGAAATGTCTTTGGCTCAGATCCACAAAGACACTCACTGTGCCTAATGACCATGGTGACCTGGGCCACAGTTAATGCCTGGCACCCCGACGGCACAGTCGGACACACCGCACCCGTCTGCAGGAATCCTGGCTCATAAGAGGCAGGTGAAGGTAGCAGTCGTGGATGCTGAGCTGCAGTGCAAGCTGTCACATACAACAAGTGTCCTGGGGCCTCCTCTTTTGGTTTTACAGCACTGGGAGTTTCAGTCCGTTTGTGCTGTCCAGAGTTTGGTTCGTTTTCAGCCAGCAGAAGGGAGAGATTACGTCCTTTGTTGTGAGAATAAATGTGGCTTGCATCCACTGTGCAACACTGCCAGACCTGCAGGTGAAACCCTGCTCGTTCCCAGCCGTGATTAACAGAAGGAACACGGCCAAAGATAATACAGAAGGGAAGGAATGAGCGGAGGAGAGAGTCAGACCCTGCCCAAATGGCAGGAGGTGGCTACATGTGTCAGCTGGACTGTGACCAAGGCAGATGCAGCAAAGCTGAATGGAGCTGTTAAAGGAAAAGCACTTGGGACAGTAACTTTAACTGTTCAGATTCTTCTTGGAAATGCATATATCTGAGATACTGAGCTGTAGCTAAATTTGGACATTGCATGAACATGTACAAACCCATTCAGAGCTTACTGGTGATTCACCCAGGTTTGGGGTTGGCTCTCAGGGCCGAGCTGCTACACACGGTATTGAAATCCATCACTCCCAGGGAACCATTCCCTGGGCATGGTGGGCCCTAAGTCATTCCTGCAGCTGCTGCCTGCAGGTCTTGCCAGCTGGCAGAGCAGATGCTGCAGGAACAAGATTTCATCAGATCAGCTTTTCAACTGATTTTACACCGTATTTGTCATTATATTTGCCAGAGAAGTTAAATTCTTGGGGTCTTGTATTAACCCCCTTTTAGTGCAACACAGATAACAAAAAATATATGATTCAAGTACAATTTTTCAGGGACAAACTGCCCATCATGCATCACAGTCTGTCCACTGGACCTCTTCTTCAGGAACTGGCTGTGTTTAAACTTCCTTCCCTGCAACCTGGCTCCAGAAGTCCTGCTCCCTCTCTCTCCCTGCATGAGTTACTGCTGAAAACCACATTTAATACCAGTCCTTGCACTCCAGCTCCTCACCAGTCGCATGGTGGTGCTGCTGGCACCGAGTGCTTCGGAGGGAGATGGAACCTTCAGGCAAGACTCCCGTTTGTGAGAGGGCCACGACGTGATGGCAGGTCTGAGCTAGTCAGGAGCAGCTGCATCTCTGCACCACGATCAGCTTGTTCTTCAGAAATTACTGCACTGCTCTCTCTGCCTTTGTCTAGTTTTGGATATCACAGTTACACGTTAAATTGGTGCAGTAATTACTGAGCTGTGGTTGCAGAGAGTTATTAACCTGCAGGATAATTAAGACTGCTCTGCTGCTGAGTGGGCTTTGGACTCACTCAGAGTGAGGGCCAGGACACCTGGCCAACTACAGAGGCCAGGCTAGACAACCTGTGAGAGCTTTGCCAAAATCAGGTCACAAGCCATGGCAATCTAGCTTCTCACACACATTAGCACTTTAGCTCCCTTCCTGTCTCTTTTTGTTACTGATGCAGGTCAGCATTAGAAAAAAATAAAAATATAAAAATTACTATTAAAACAAACAAACAAAAAAGTATTCACAGCTTCTGGGGGTTACAGGGCTGCAGAGGACACCCAGCCAGATTAAGCTTTAGGGACCAGGTGAGCTGCACATCCAGCTCTCACAGCTAAAACCTGCACTTCTGGAAGCACTGCAAGGATGGCAAGTTTTGACTTGGGAGCAAAAATCTGATTGTAGAGGTCATGTCACCAAGTCAGAGTGGCACTGACCTCAGTGACTCTGGATCAGACCAGTCAAGATCACTGGGGCACCTCTGCCTTCTGCATTTTGACATCTGGAAACAGACCTGAAAGCAAACCTGAAGCTTTGGGCTGCACAATCCTGTAGACCAAAGTGATTTAAAGGCCATGAGACTACTGTTCTAAAACCTTGGTCTTTTCTCAGCTCTTTCAGTAAGTAGGGTTTTCATGCTGGGGCCAGAAATAGCTGGCCAGTTCTGATCTGGTTTTCCCATCCACACAGTCCCTCCCCTCAGAGCCTGGAACACAGATTCCATTTCACACCAGCAACTGGGCTAAGTAAGACTTTTTCCCATCGGAGAATACTAGCTGCATCAAACAATTGATGGAATAATTAGGGTATTAACCAAAGAGCTGTCAAGTATGGACTTAGAGAACAACTCAAAAACAGACACAAAATTATTACTCCTAAATGAATCAAAATATTAAAAAATAATAATAACAATAATAATAATAATTAAAATAAAGATCCTATGACTTGACATGAGCAGCACAATTAGGGGAAACACCCCCAGCAGGTGAGTCTTTCCCCAGTCAATGTCCAACCTGGAAAGGAAACACGACAGTCAGCGGCACTCCCACCCTGGGGTGATGGTGGAGGGTGAGCTGCACTCAGTGTCCCCCGTCAGGTTACTCCCCCACGAGGCACTGTGTTAATTACAAAAATAAAATAAAAAAGACAGCTGCACAACTGCATAGTGGTCATCTCTGAGCACCCCCTCGGGGCCCGCCGTGACCGCTCCCACAGGCACGGGGACGGGGAGCGCTGGGCACGGGCTGGGAGCCCCAGGAGCAGGACCTGCGGGGTCATATGGTCACTGAGGCCATGGGGCAGTTCATGTTGGTGACAGTCAAGTGCTGGTTGTTGTCAGTGGTGCCCTTGGGGAAGTCGTCTGTCTTGCAGAGGATCTTGGAAATGATCTTGCGGAAGGTGTAGCGGAAGTCCCTGATCCTGTAGGCGTAGATGATGGGATTGATGACGGAGTTGGCATGGGAGAGGATGATGGCCATATACATCACCCACTCGGGCTTGGATTTGGAGAAATCCTCGTGGAAGAGCGTGATGCAGTTCAAGATGTGCAGGGGCAGCCAGCAGAAGGCAAAAAGTCCTACAATGATGGCCAGAGACTTGGCCGCGTGCACCTCCTTCTGCAGCGTGGTCCTGGAGTTGCCCATCAGTTCGATCTGGTGCAACTGTTTGCAGGCCACCATGAATATCTTGATGTAGATCCCCAGCATGATGACAAGGGGCAGCAGCACGCAGCCGAAGAAGTTGAAGTACACCATGTAGCTCATCGTGACCACGTTCTCAAAGAGGCAGGAGATGAAGCAGCCATGGTGCTCCGTCCCCACATCAGCCCCTGTCTCGTTGGTGGCGTTGGGACAACCACTCATGGCTTTATTCCAGCCCATAAGTGGAGTCAGTCCAATTCCAAAGGACAGCAGCCACAGCACGGCGATGAGTCCTCTCGCCCTCTTGCCAGTCACCAGGCTGTTATACCTACAGCACCCAGAGCAAAACCAGGATAGAGACATTAAATAAATGAGCACTGGTGACTTCCCTGCTGTTAAAGTCATCAGCAATTTGGCTAATGAGACAAAAGCCACACCCACACCCGCACAGGAGCCTCACCTCAGTGATCACTGGAGGGGGTAAAAAATCTCACCTGTGCTCTCCACCTCCACAAAGTGATTTGGGGGGTTGACTCATTTACTATTCCTGAGAGGCACCAGGCTCTGCCCCAGCCCACAAACAGCCTTCAATAGGAGGGAAAGGTCTTGGAGTCTTAAAAAAGGCTTTATCATTGCATGAGCCTGAACCACCAATTGCCAGGAGGGCACGAACAGGGGAAGGCTCACTCTCTAACTGGTGTCCTCTCCTGCCCTAAGCTGCCACTGCTCGCACGCCAGGACACGCTGCTGGGCTACACCAACACCTGGGCTGTCCTCGTCCAGCTGAGGCAATGCTGGTGCTCAGATCTGCACTGCAGTACCACATGTGTTGTGGAGAAGCTCTGCTGTGGCCCCAGGGACAAGTTGATGCAGAGCTGAGGGGTGCAGTCACACACTGCCCCACACCTTCCCTAACCCCACAGACTGGGTGTCCTCATGGCCCCTCCAGCCCCCAAGATGCTCAGAGACACAGAGGTGGAACCTAAAGCAGCAAAATCAAGCTGGTTTGGGTGCAACCAGAGCAGATGCCAACATCAAAGCATCAGTTGGATCACTCTTTGGAGAGGGGAAGGAGCAGTGGCTGCCAGAAAGACAACATGAGAAACCCATTCCTGTCCCCTGCACAGCCAGTCAGTGTCTGCTGGCTCACACACGTCCCCTCCTTCCCACACCCTTCTCTCAGTGCTTGTTTACTCTGGCTTGGCTACCCTGCTCCTCCTTTGCTAAGAACGTTTGTTCTGATTTTCTTCCGGCCCGTGAGGCAGGGGAGGGTTTTATTCCCACAGAACCACAGCTGTGCCTGTGAATCACAACTGCAGTCGGCTCCTGTGAGCCAAGCTCCCGCTCCTCCTGCAGATACAGAGACAGGAGGCTAAAGGGAGGGGTCTGCCAGGACATACCAGGGGGCAGAGAGGGGCTGGGGAAGCCCTTGACTCCTTCTTCAGGCACAGCCAGGGCTGGCTGGGAGGATGCAGGAGCAGCAGCCACGTTTAGGCGTTGCTGAATTGTGACCACACACTGTGGGTGGATGTCTAAAGGGCAGGTCCAGCCACCGAGGGGCTTCTCCTGCACTTTTCTCTCATTATTACTAAGTTTCACTACTTCAGAAGATGAGAAGGTATCAGATAGGGCATCAGTGAGGCCAAGCCTGTTGCTTTTGAAACTCTGTGTTAAGTTTTCAGAAACTGGAGCCGGTTCAGAGTTGCGGGGCCTGAAAACATTAAGAATTGATTCAGAGCAACTTCCCAGAAATCCAATCTCTTGGCAAAGTCTGAATCTGGAGCTACAATATTGGCCAGGCTCAATAAGTGCTGTAAAGGCACCAGGAGCTGCTGCTGTCCTGCAGCTCTGCACGTGGAAAGGGAAAACGGCAGCTCCTTGGCTTGTCTAAGCCATGCTCAGTTGATCTCTTCAGTTGTTCCTCTGCTCCATCCCAAAAACTATTGTAGTGAGACTGGAAAATGTGAAGGGACCATTGTCAGAAACAGAAACTGAGTCCAGGGTTTTGTGTTCTCAGGAACAGAAGGGAAGCCTCAGTGTGCCATGCTGAGGTCGGTGTCCACCGTGTCACTCCAGGCTGGTGACCTTCGGTGCTGCCTCTTCCTGACAACACATGACCCCAAATAAGGCTTCTTCCATCTGCTCTTCTCCTGAACTCTTCTGCAAGGATGAGTTGACTTGAAGGTTTACAAAACCCGTTAAGTAGGCACTTAATTTTCCAGTGGCTGTGACAGTGGCCTGTTTATTTTAGTGCCGCTCACCGTTCCTGGCACACACAGCAGAGCCAGGGGCACATTCAAGCAGGGGGCCCTCTGTGACAGGATGTAAAAATATTCTGGGCTCCCAGTCTGCAGCAGCCAGAGCTGAGCAGTGGGGAGGGCTGGAGGCCTCTCAGCACAGGGCAGAGATGGTGTTCACCTCAGTGGAGATATTCACAGTGAACAACTGCACTCCTCAGATTAGCTCCTTATTTTCATGGAATTTGCATTGCAAATTCCTCCCAGCACCTCTCCATTCAGCTGATGGCAGGGACTGAGGGTGGTCACTGTTGTGGCCTCCCAGAAGGGTCTGTGCAAACCCCTGGTGGCTGAGCTGCCAGCCAGAAAAGGCCAAGGTGGGAATAGCCTGGAATTGCTCACTGGTCACCTTGTTATTACCTTATACACTTATTTGGTGGGACACTGCCTGTATTGCCTTAAGTGAACAGAAGTTAAGCATGTGCTTAAAATAAAGTGCATGACTGCCACCAGATCCAGGTATGAAGAGTCTCATAAGCCACACAACAGAGCAACCCCCTCATAAACCTTCATCAGCAGTGGGCAGGAGCTGTGAGACAGCTGAGCTGGGACTCAGCTCCTCCCTAAGCACTATAAGCATGGTCAGACAGTGAGGAACCAACAGATTTTCACACCTCTGAATGCTCCAGCAAACCTCTCCTTCATTCTCTTTCAGGCTTAATATTATTATGTAAAATACTACTAAAGTAAATTTGCTCACCTAAGTCTGCTCAACTAATGTATAACAAATATTGAATCACCTCTGTGTTTCTGCCTAGAGGCATCAAATGCTGTTTTAATGTAAATAACAGCTGAATATTTTAAAATGATTTATTGAGATTAAATAACTTGGCAATGCATTAGTTCCTTTTACACCGCCAGGCAAAGCCTCTTTACTCAATCACCATGAAGGTGCTAATTATGTCCTTGTGACAGGAAGAGCTGTACCTTGGCCACCAGTGTCACAGGCACAGAAGCCCCCCTGCAGTCACCATGGGGAGGTCACCCAAGCAGAGGCCCTGCTGCCCCTGGGCTCCATCAAGCGAGGAGTGAAAGCACCAGCCAAGGAGGAATTTGGCATTTGGGGTGATGGACTTGGGGCAGAAAACAGCAACAGCCTGGAATGGGACTGTTATTCCCACATTATTTATCTCAGAGAGCAGGAATTGGGGGCTGTCCTGCCTGTCCATAGAAGGGTGAACAGATCAAAACACTGTGGTGCCAACACAGCCACTCTCCTGCCCATCCTTGTCCCTGTGCCCCAGCCAGAGCAGGAGTTGCTGTGCTGCTCAAGGGCTTGGGGCTGGTTCTCCTGCTGCCAAACCCCAGAGCAGGATCAGCCTCCAGTGGGAAATTTCGGAGCTTTAACTCCCAACTCACACATGGCTTGTGCTGGGGCCACATTCCATGGGATGGGTGGGGAGACACAGGTGTGAGGGCTGTGCCAGGGATGCTGCAGTGGGTGCAGGTCCTCCCTGCACTCCCACTGCCCAGAGCTGTGGAGGGAGCCCTGGGACTGGTGCTCCCCACTGCTCTCCCTGCCTCCCTCCCCGCTCTGCCCAGGCCTCTGGACACAGGGAGCTGAGCAGATGGAGTTGGCAGAACTCAGACCACGCAGGTGCTCTGATACGATCAGTGACAATTCACACACTTCTATTTTAAGTGTGAAGGGAAATACACAGACACCTCCATTCAAACGGGGTGAGAGCAGCTCGGCTGCCAAGCATTGTGTCCTTGTCACCTCCTCGCAGCTGTACTTTGCATCTTGCTCTTTCTTTTTTTTTTTTTTTTTTTTGACCCATAACAGCACAAAATAAGCTGTGCTCTGCTCCACGGAATGGAGATCACACACCAGCTGAAATCTGCTGGCAGGACGTTTCAAATGAATCGTGAATTGCACCTTGGAGAGGAGGGGGGGGGGGGGGAAAGGAAAGAAAAAGCAAGAACTGTGGAAGGAGTTGGCAGGGAGAGATGTGATTAGCGGTCACGGTATCAGCCCAGGAAGCAGGACATCTGTGTCTGTCCCGGCGCAGACAAATCACTTCCTCCCGCATCTGTCCCTATTGTCACAGGGACAGCAGCAGCACTCGGTCACTGTCACCACCCCGCCGGCGCCCAGGTGAGCACACAGGGGTCTGTGCAGGGGCAGAACAGCCAGAACCCGGCTGTGCTTCACGCTCAGCCTGCAGCACCAGGAATGCGGGCAGGAGGGACACGGGAGAGCCAAAGCACGCTGCAAACGGCACCTGGCTGGGTAATGCGGAGGATTAATTAGGGAAAATGCAGCTCAGGCTGCTGCGAGGTGAGGAGCGGCAGGAGGGGACTCGCAGCCCTGCACTTGCTGAACGCTTGACAGCACCCGCGAGGTGGGGATGTGAGTGTCGTTCTCACCCTCACATCAGCCCAGCCCCAGGGATTTGCATTCGCCACCTCAGTTACTGTCTGTAGAAGCCACCCCCGGGCAGTTCTGGCCCCGGCAGGGTGAGAAAAGGTGACTGAAAACTGAGCTCAGACACCGGGGGGGTGAGCAGGGCGGGCTGTGGGCTGGTGCTGGGGGGCTGCCAGAGGCACACGGAGCCCCGGAGCACAGGAAGGAACGAGCTTTGCTGCCTGCACGTGTGCAGGGACCAGTGTGTGATACCGGTGTGACACCAGTGGGACACTGGTCTGAAGTCAGTGTGACACCTTCGTGCTCCAATAGGGTGTTTCTGAGTCCTAGAACACGAACCCCCAGTTTTCTCTGTTTGAGAGCTGAGCTCTTCCTCAGCATCACCCTCCTCCAGGGCTCAGCAGCCCGATGTTATCTGCCTGGTGGGGCCTGGGGCTGAGAATTTTTGTCACTCCAAAACCTCCCAGGCAGTCAGACCTCAGCTGTGCAGCACCAGGCAGCTGAGTTAAAGGCAGCTGTAGGGGTGAGATGGGGACTAGGATTCAGGGCCAGGTGTTTGGGTGTGATCCCCTGCACAGAGCAGTGGTGACCACTGCCCCTCCCAGGCACCCAGTGCCCTGCTCACTCAGGCAACAGGTAAGGGTGGGGAGGTGGCAGATTTCTGCTGGATCACCCTTTCTGCAGTGAAACAGGTGACAAGCCCTTCCCAAAGGCTCCAAACTGCTGCCTTTCCATCCGCCAGCCCCAGCAAGCTGCTCCTCATCTGCCATTGCTGCAGAGTCCTGACCAGCCTTCCCAGGGGCTGGTGAACATGGCATGGCCAGCACTGAGCTCAGCACCACCCACCCACCTACCAGTGCCTTATCCCAGCTCCAGGAGCCCATCCCATCCTTTCCTCCCTGTCCCTGCACCACCAGGTTTGACAGAGCATCCAGCCCACATTCCCACTGATGTACTCCAGGTTATTTGTGGCTCCTGCCCAGGCCTGATGTCATCTGGATCAGGATGATCATTGGATGTCATCCAGATCCATCATCATTGGATTAGGAGATAATCCACTCTTTGGCGTGTACAAATTCCCTGAGTTTGTCATCTTGGACTTCGGGGGGGGGGACTGACACATCTGTAGGCACAGCTGGCGTCACTGATTCCTGGCATCTTGTGGGTCAAATACAGTAACAGGAGTCCCCAAACCCCCCACAGAGTCACCACCCGAGGGCCAGGGCAGAACACTCCTAAAACACTCAGTTTGGTGCTCTGTGCTCCTTGCTCTGACAAACAGCAAGTTTGTAAAAATCCCGAGCAGCAGCTCCATAATTAACAAAGCAAAAACTCGTAACTGCAAAATAAAAGTTTCTGTCTAAACGTTTTGGTTTCATACTTTCTTTTATGGAGAGGTCAGAAGATCTTCTGGATAAAAAGTCTGCCAGGTTGCAAAAGCTGCCTTTTTTTTTTTTTTTTTTTTTTGTCTAAAAATTAACTTGTGTTTTTATAGATTGAGTTGGCCAAAATGGAAACAAGCTCCTAAACTTAAAGCTCTGGGTTCTGGCTCAGCCTGGAGACGGGTGCCCTCGGCCAACAGCCCAGAACTGAGGCTTTTGGCTGCTGCTCCCCAGCACCCCTGCAGCTCCTGGCATTCCTGCTGCCCCCCAGCTTCTGCAGGAGCTGCATCAGGGCAGAGGTCTCAAGGACAACTCCTTTTCCTGTCAGGATTTTTGTCTTTTTGGGAGGGAAGTGACCTCTGAGGTGCGGGGAAAAATATAAAGATCTGGGACATGCATTTTTAAGGAAACGAGGCTGCTCACAACTAAAAATAGCCGTGATTTCCCCTCTCCACTCCGTGGCCATGAGGGCACATGTGATTATTCCCGATGTTGTTATTGTGCTCTGGCTGCATCCAAAGGCCGTGGCAGCCCCTGGCTGAGCACAGCCCCCCACGTTCCGGGTGACACAAACTTCCCTAAAGCTGTGACAGCTCCGCTGCTCGAGTGAACACACCAGCCCTCCTGCCCTCGCTGAGTTTGTGGCACCTTAAGTTCATAAATCACTGATAACCTTGGCCAGGCAGAGCGTTCTGATGGATGGGGAGGCAGAGCATCCCCTGCTCTGGATTCAGGATTCAGGAATCAGGAATCAGGGCGGATCCCCCCGCGCTGCCCGGGATCGGGGCTGTGCGAG
Organism: Manacus candei; assembly: GCF_025592945.1. Classification (NCBI taxonomy): domain Eukaryota; kingdom Metazoa; phylum Chordata; class Aves; order Passeriformes; family Pipridae; genus Manacus; species Manacus candei. Next base: position 8,113,743 of record NW_026138124.1, on the reverse strand, counting down.
CCACACACGGAGGGCGGGACACGCCCGGCAGTTCAGATAAAGGGCAGTGCGAGGATTGAAGGAAATGAGGCGAGGGCAGAAGAAGGGAGAGCAGCTGCAGTTCTCCGTGTTCTGATGGCACAGAGAGTGGCAGGTGAAGACCAAGGGGATTTTCTCTCCTCCCCAGTGACTCCAGTCCTCCCACCTGCCGTAAAAACCCACCGGTTTGCTTTGCTGAGGAAAAAGCTGGGAATGGAAAGGGATCTGGGAATTCTTTGCTGGGGAACACAGAGGGAACCCCTCCTCTGCAGCAGCAGGGCACAGTGAGGGCAGGCAGACCTCCAGCATCAGCCAACCCACCTCTGGAAAGGATGAGAAAAGAGCAGCAACAATCCAAATATAATTTGTCCCCATGAGGACAGCAGGAAGGAGCTGGATTGTTGCCTTCACCACGTCAAGTATAAGAGGGGCAGCAGCTCCTATGGGAGACTGGCAGGAGCAGAGACAGACCAGGGCAGCACCATTAACAGATCCTGATCCCATTAACAGATTGTGAATCCACACATGGATGCTCTGGCTTCACGGGGGCAGCAAGGTGCAGAAAGGGAGAGGACATGGCCATGGATACCCTGTTCCAGTTCATGGCAAAGCTTCCCTGGAACATCAGTCCTTCACTCCTGCTAGGGATAAAGTTGAAGATGGGAGAGAACTAAATCCAGGGAGGAAGGACAAGCACGAGATCAGCTCAAATCACAGGGAACTGGGGATAATTTTCCCTCCACAGGTCTGAGCTGGGATGTTTGCCAGAGAGGCAGCAACAGCAGCACCACACTCACTGTCCTGCAAGAGTTACCAGCAGACAAGGGCGAACACAGCGTGAGGTTGTTCAGCATTTCACTCTCCTTTTGCTCTCTAAATATACAAATACTCTTCTCCCTCCCTAATTCCTGACACATTTGTTCCAGGCATCCACCCATACCTACAGTTATTAGCCATGCCAAGGGATTTTGGTTAATGCAAATAGAAGGAAACTGTTTTATTCCACCTACAAATCTTCTTTGGCTCGGAGCTATGGGACTGTGGGGCAAAATCCAGCCCCAGAGGAAGCCAGAGAGCAAAAGCCTCACGTTGCTCCAGTGCCAAGCGCTCTGCAGGATGGATTTGCTGCTGCTGAGAGATGCTCCATCCCCTGGCTTGGATATTCTGCTTGGAGGAAGTGCTGTGGGGGAGTGAGCTTTTGTTGGGGTCGGGCTGGCAGGGGAGAGCAGGGATGGTGCTGTGTACCTGGGCAGCACAGGGACGGGCACACACAGGCGCCAGCACCGCCAGGTTGGAAGCGCCGGAGTCCAGGAGGGTGCAGGAAGCAAGGCAGGGTCAGAGCATGTTTGAGGACAAGGAGCTGCATCCTGGTGTGATGGCCAGGAAGAAGGGACCCAGGGAAGGGCTCGGAGCTGCAGCTGCACAGAGTGGGCAGCAAGGGCGGGGGCTCCTCCACAAACAGTAAATTCGTCGAAAACAAACAAACAAAATACAAGTTTCAAGGGACAGAAGGAATTCGTGGCTTCAGGTCAAATTCAGCAAATATTTTTAGCCAGAAGAGGGAGGGTTCTAAACCACCATTTTTAAATAAGATTTTTGTTCTGCAATTCTCCAGATGAGTTCCTTCCCCAGCGAGGGCGTCCCCATCTCAAAGAGCAGCACAGCCACATCAGAAGGGTTAAACAACTCAACCCAAAATCTGCCAGGTTGGTCAGGATCACTTTGTTTCACTGAAACCTCCAAACATTGTTGTTCCAGTTTGACTGAAACAATTTTCCTCTTCCCCGTGGGATTTTTTGGTTCAGCCACAGAACTGAAAAATCCATTATTAGCCTGGCTGTAATGCAAGTTCTGCTGCTCACCCCTGCCCAGCCTCTCAGCAGCCTCAAACAGCTCTGAAAGAGCATTAAATAATATGGCACAGACAATTCTTAATGTCCCTGCCGAGGTTTCCATGGGGAGCTGGTGATGCTCTGGATGTGACAGGGACACTTATCTGCTCTGCAACAACCACGTTATTTATTGTAATTGCTGGATAGGGCTGGGCACAAATCATTTTCTTAAATGTTTAATGCTTCATGGACTGGTATCAGCCTCTGCACTGGCCTCCAGAGTGAGTGTTTGAATGAGAAAAACTTTTCCTGAAGTCTCCATTCTTACAAACTGATGATCAGCTTTCCCTTCCCACAGCACAAACCTCCTTCCAGAAATGCCACGTGCATCTACCTGGAGCAGGTGGTGGGACAAGTTCCTCCCCCCTCACTGCCAGCAGTACCATGGAGCATCTCAGGAGTAACAGTGCTGATGAGACAGCTCTAACCAAGCCTTGGTTGGAAAACCCTGGTGGAGAAGTGCTTTGCCTGTGTAGTTTTATAACCTCCTCTATCCTCTTTTGATCTTGGCTATACAGCTAAAACCAGCCTTTCAGTACCAGTCCCTAAATCTCCTGTTGCCAAAGCAGTGGCCTGTCCACTGCCCCATGTTCCTCACAGGGAGAACCCCCTTCCTTTGAAAGGACTTTTGCTTGCTGGTCCCCTCTGAGAGCAATGAAATGAGCCTCAGTGCCAAGACCAAGTCTACTCCAAACTTCACACTTCACACAGCCTAGGATGGGACTGCTTGGTCTCCATTTGTGTCCCGCTAGAAAGCACTCATAGGAATAAAGATGTTTGTGCAAATGGAATAAAAGATTTGGCGTGAGACGGGGTGAGAAAGTGATGCTGGTAAAGGATCCCAAAGCAAGGCAGAACTGCCCTGGGATGAACTGCCCTCGTAGAGAGTCGAGCAAACCTGCTCGAGACCAGGAGTGGGGAAAGAAAAAAGAGAGTGGAGGAAATCCTTGCCATTTTGTCAGTTGGTAAAACCACCTTCCTTCTGCAAACCCATGAACGATCCCCTCAGAGCGTTCCTGATCTGCTGCTTCCCCTCAGATCCCAGCAGAGCACGAACCCCTCTCACAACATTCCGCTTCCTCAGCTGCACAAAGTGCTTGTGGTACAGAGGCAGAGCTGCGGCCGTGCCTGACAGCTTGTGGTACAAAAATAGAGTTACAGCCGAGCCTGACAGCTTGTGGCCAGGGCTATGACTAAACAAACTTGGAAAACCCTGACCCGCTCCCACAGCTGCTGCTGTGCTGCTGCCCCTCATCCCGAGAAAGCCCCAAACTAACTAAAGGAAGAGGCACCAAAGCATTATCCAGAGCCAAGGTGGGTCTGGAAGCCCAGTCAGGTGGCTGGGAAGGTCAGAGCCAGGGTTGGGGGTGCTGGAAACAACCTGCCCTGCTCCGTGCTGGGCTGCAGATCTGCCCCGACTTACTCTACGTGCCCCGGAATTTCCACACGCCGTGCTCTGGTGACACACCCAGCCACACACTTCCACTACCAGCTCTGATCATCTGCCTGGTGACTAATTCATATTTGCTCAGTGTATGGGAGGTCTCAGATGCAAAGTGCCAGAACAGGTGAAGGGGTTTTTTTTAAAGTCATTTTAAGGTGAACCCATCGCTTGTGCAAGGGAGGTGCCAGAGACGAGCGGAATTCGGGAAAGCTGCAGCTAACAGAGTTCAGCTGAGGTCCCCACACCACATCTGCCCTGCTCCCCCACAGCCTCTGCTCCTGACCAGTCCCTGGAGCCATTCTGGACTCGCCAGGGAGTCCATCAATGTCTTATTCTCAGGGAGGGACAGATGAGGCACCAAGGAGACTGAGATGAACCAACTCGGGTCACTTGTAATGCAAAGCCGGGGTTTTGATGCACTTAAGCTTAAGGCAGCTGCTGCACCAGCTCACTGGTGGGGTGCCTGTAAGTTATATTCCATACAGTTTTCCCCATTATAATTCAATTTCCCACGAATTAGAAGGAAACCAATTAATGTCTTTGATGCTGCACTTGGATGGGAGTCTGAACTGTAAAATTCTGAGATCTGACATGTGAATCCTTTCTCTTTCCCTTTCACAGTGGGAAGTAGGAGAAAGAGTGGCTGCTCTTGTATTTAATTACCTGGGAGATGCCTGCACACCACAATAAAGGGGGTTGTATGAATACCTACATAGATGAGCTACAACTCTCCCAAATGCATCATTAAAACACTCCACAGCTCCCCCAAGAAACCACTGACCCTCCCAAGAAAAACACCCTCAAGAAACTGAGCTTCCAGGTGTATTTTGAGGTAAGAGGTGGGATACTGATCCCAGTCCTGAGGCAGCTGAGTGCAAAACCTCTGTTATTTTCATCATCACCTGTGAGCAGCAAAATTCTTGAGACTAGAAGTTCTTGAACACTAAAACAAGGAAGATCAGACCCTGAGCTGTCAGGGAGTGGGGCTGCTGCATCCACTCTAGTCTCTTACCTCAGTGGGATCTTAATAGCCAGGTACCTGTCGATGGCCACAGCCAGCAAGCTGAAAATGGAGCTCTGTGTCAGCACCAGCACGAAGCAGGCGAAGAAGAGGCAGCTGTGAAAATCCACCTGGAACCCAATGCTGATAGTGATGGCAAAAGGGATGGCCAACAACCCCACGGCGATATCAGCCACCGCCAGGGACACCAGGAAATAGTTGGTGGCGTTCTTCAAGGTGCTGTTGATGGCCACAGCCCAGCAGACCAGGACGTTGCCAGCGATGGACAGCACGGCGATGATGAGCTCCAGCACGATGTAGGTGGTTTGCATAGTGTCCATGGCGAGAGCCGGGGCGAGGAGCAGGAGCTGCTCATGAAGGGAAGGGACTTTCCACCGGGCGCCCTCCCGCAGGTACCAACAAGCCACGGGGCAGCCAAACGCCCATCTCCGGGGCCGTGGGGGGCCGGAGGGGCGCGGCGAGCCCCGGGTCGCGGCCCCCCGCTGCCCGCACCGCCCGGCCCCCGCCCGGCATCCGCCCGCGGGGCTCCGCTCAGCGCCCGCCCGCCGGGACCCGCCGCGGGGCCATCCGGGACGGGACGGGCCCGGGGACGCCGCTCCCGGGGATGGTCCTCCCGGGGATGCTCCGGCCGGGGAGGGTCCTCCCGGGGATGCTCCGGCCGGGGAGGGTCCTCCCGGGGATGCTCCGGCCGGGGATGCTCCGCCGCTGCCGCCGCTCCCCGCGGAAAAGCCGCTGCCGGCGGCGGCGGGGCTATTTCTGCACATGGGGCGAGCGGGGCGGGGAGTGCGCGGAGCGGAGCCATTGGCCGGGAACCCGCGGGACCGGGACGGCGCCCCCGCATCGCCCGGCCCCGGGACGGCTCCTCCGCACCCCCCGGCCCCGGTTCCCGCACCCCCCGGCCCCGCACCCCATCCGGCGGTGCCGTCCCGGGGCCGTGCGTGGGCGGCTCCCCGGTGCTTTCGGGCACACTTTGATAATTTAGGAGTAAAACGCTGCGCTCGCTGTCGCCAAACACGGGGGCTCGGGTGCCGCTGCTGCGGCCGGTGGGGACAGCGCAGTTGCCACACCAAAAAAAGTCCCCATCCCCCAGCAGCGCGCTGGCCCAAATGAGGGATTTCACAAAAATCCCGACAGCGCTCGGTCTGAGGACGGTTATCGCGCAACGGGACATTTCCTGATGTAAGAAATGGCAAAATACCACGGATTAGGAAATGCTGTTACTCACAGGGCTGCAGTGTTTGAGTTTTGGTCTAAGGAGCTTAGAAAAAATGCAAACCTGATGCAATCACCAAAGAAAAGGGTTGGCTGCACTGGTGGATCTTAGACCAACAAGGAATATGAAGATAAATGTAATTTAATAACTACTTACCTTTCCATCACAGGTTTCACACTTTATATTGTGTTTGCCATCAAAATACAGAGCAGAGGTTGAACTTCACACCAGTGCTGTAGCATCCAGCAGCACTGAAAAATTCAGGACAGAAACTGGAAAAAAATCCAAGCAATTAAAGAAAATAAACTTTCCTCTAGCAAATAGAGAGTAAAGAAATTGTCACTGATTTCTTTTTTTTTTTTTTAAGCAAAGCTGGAAACTTCCCTGTGGAAGAGAATGCTTTCTGGGGATACAAAAGCAGAGCAAAAACACATGGGAAAAATAGGGACAAAATGATTCCTATGGATGTAGTGCAAATGGAAACACTCCCATTGACTAGCAATGCTTTGGGTCAGACAGACACAAAGGGGAGCTCTCAATTTATATTGAACAAAGTCATTTTTATGAAGTTGGGACATCTCAGGGGCAGAGTGTTTAAGGTTGACTAGGATGCTGAAGGAAAGTATCTGGGGTATATTTGACTCGATGGGGACACGCAGAAGGTTCCCTTTGCTCCCTTCAGATATCCCTTTGCCCTCCCACTAACACCTGTGCACTTTGGATCCCCCAGCACTCTGGTGTCACAGAGAAGGACCAATTCTCAGGATGGCACTAGCAGGGAAGCACATAATTCCTGTGATTCAAACCTCGGTGTCCACCTGGGACTGTGCTGAAAGAGCCTTGAGGTGAGCTCAAGGCTGCTGGCTCACAGCCCCCACGTCAGGCTGCTCCATCAGCACTGGCTGGATCCTAAACTTGCCCACACCAGTTTGGTTTCTTTATTATTTTGGGATGAGTATAGCTTCCCCCCTGCAGAGCCTGTTATAATCACTTAAATGAGGGCAAACTACCATGGAAAAGCACTTTTTCCCCCCAAAGCAGTGGATTTACATCAGGGTTTTTACACACATTGTTTTCCTAGTGCTGAAACATGTGCCAACATCCACCTTCTGCTGCTTTACAGCACCTCAGGAAGACCAGAATTAACTTTCTGCAGTGGATACACCTTATTAGAAAAAGATCTGCTTTTGTGATCATGGAAACACTTTTTGCAGGCTGAGCCAAGGGAAATTGTGGTTTATCAAGTCAGACACGGACAGAGAAACCATTATTTCAGGTTCTGATGAATACGTTGTTTGGGCAAGGTCTCTGTGAGACAGGTAGTAAGGCACTGTGAATATGGTGGATTTTGCATTACCCAGAGATTCATGGCTCTCCAAAGCAGCAAAGCCTTTGCCAAGGTCCAGTGGTTTATTCTGGCATTAACCAGTGCAACTGAACTTACTCCCAACACAACTTCTGCAAGTGGAGCCAAGGACAAGCTCAGCTCTGTTGTACCAAACGTGGTTAAATCCTGCTGGCAGTAAGAGCAGGATGAGCCCATTTCCAGACAGAGACACCAATCCTGCCCTCCAGCTGCGCTCTCGGAGCCCTCTTCTAAAACACAAGGCATCACACACCCTACCATGAAACACCAATGAACGTGCTGGCCTTGGGCAATAACCACCTGAGCGGGCACTGGGAAATCCTGCAGCTCCTGGGGCTCGGAGGATGATGAATCCACGGGTGAGAGAGGGTGCACAGTTCTGTTCTGGAGTCTGTAAAGGAGCAAGGAATTCACACGACTATGGAGGTGAACACAGCCCAGAGCCCGCAGCCTGTGGAATCCATTCAAGAACTGGAGCGCAGTAACACCATGGCAGCAGGTCACTGGAGCACCGCTGGATGCTCAGATGTCAGACACAGATGAATCACCATTACTATTATTTTCCTGGATTCCGTTTTACTCCGGGGATTTGCCTCTCAGCGCTCACGTAGGAAGCAGCACCAGCCCCAATCTGCTGCTTTCAAGTGCGAGGGCTAATCTGGCTCTTTTGTTCGGAGGGAAACCGATTTAAACAGATCCCACGTTCTGAATGGCGGGGCGGTGGGAGACAGGAGCAGCCCCCTGGGGTGGCCACAGCCCGTGTCTCCGTGGCTTGGCAGGAGCCCACCGGCCTCGTACGTGCCGTTCCTTCTGTCGCTGCCGTCCCGGGGGAGCGGAGCTGCCGCCTCGGAGGCCGAGCTCTTCCTGCAGCCCCTGTGATCTCTCCTGAGCGAGGCCCCTGCGCAGCCTCAGCCTCGCCGAGGACTTCCCGAGCAGCCTCTGCCTTGACACCTCCAGTGCTCTTGGCCCGGCCACAAAGAGCTGGAGAGGAGCCCCACTAACACACATCTCTCCACACACACCCAAGGAGGGGCCCGGACAGCCGCGGGGACACGGCCACAGACACAAAGGAAAGCTCCTGAGTCAGTGACAGCCGAGATGTTCTTGCTGGCCCTGCACCCAGATTTGCCATCTCAGGCACTTCTGAGACAACAGCAACCTCAACAGCTTTTGTTCCTCTCTAAGCCCGTAAAGAACAAGCACTGAAGTGGGAGTGTCTCTGCTGCCAAGGGACACAGACATATGCTGGATATCAAAAATAGGGGGGGGGGAAAGGTGGATGGCAGACAAAAAGTTCATCTGTAGTGCTGCTACAGGCACATCCCTCATATTGGCTTTGGCAGCCCTGGGAGTGCTGCAGCACTGAGCAGAACTGGTTCTTGGGTGGTGGAGGGCATTAGCCCAGCACTTGGTGGCTTTGCAAGCAAAGCATCTGCCAACCATCCCTTCCCAGGAAGGGGCAGCTCCATCCCAAAACCACCCATGAGAGGGGACACTGGGAAATCAGGAGGGGAGAGAGAGGCCGTTCCCAGGGCTTCCTGAGCAAGCCCTGGTGTGGAGCACAGGCTGTGGCACAGTCCTATGACATGGTGGGTGCCCTTCTATGCCCAGGGGGGCTCGGAGGGTCTCTCTCTCTCTCTCTCCAGACCTTGCCAGCATACCCTGGAAAAGCCTCAACACTCGTGTCTGCTCAGGAGACACTTGCAGTTACAACCTCCCTTCACTGCTTGTCCCCTCTGCAAGGACTGTGGGCTGAGGGAAGGACTAGTGGCAGAGGTGACAGCAGGGATTGGCAAGGTGAGGAGCTGTTCTAAGACCAGCCCTGAGTGCCAGGAACAGACCTCAACCACAACATGCTGGAGGAGCTGCTGGCCTGGCAGAGCTGGCACAGCCTCGTGAGCCACATCCCCATTCCCACTCAAGTCTTCACTAGTACTTTTCAGTTGTTTTGCAGGGCAAGACACAGCCTGTCCTGAACCTGACTCCATGAAAGGGATTCCCAAGGCACAAATACAACCTCTCGACCACGAGCAGGTACAAAAACCCTCTTCAAAGTGGGGCTGCCCGTAGCAGGCTGAGCTACACACAGTCTGCCCAAGGGAGGTGAAGGGAACAAACTCTTTTTGATAACTTGGTTATTCAAAGGCAGTGACACAAATACTCACCTCTGCCTGCTTGTTGTCCATGTGGCTGATGCTAATGCATTAGCACTTCAAAGGTTCCAGACGAGCTCTGAATGAAAAAGATGAATGGCCAAAGGTGAGGTTTGTAGCTCTACGGCTGTAGGAGTCTTGCTGGAGGAGGAGACTGTGAAAGGAAAGTAGAGAGTGAAATTCCAGGGAAAGCTATTTCCATACTGGAGATTTCAGTCGGTCTGCAAAACCCTTGGAAAACAAAACAGAAAAACTACAGTAAGATCATAAACTGCAGATGACCAAACTTGGATTTTCCATATCCCCAGGGTCATTGCCAGATAATAAGAGTATATTATCCTGGAATCTTAAACTGGTGTTTATATTATCTGCAAGAACTCATCTTTTAACAATGCAGGTGTGTGAATTCTTTATAAATGGTTTCATTAGAAAACAAAAAAGCCACCACAAGTTTGAAAAAAAAAACCCCAAACATAAACAGCGGTGGAATTAAAAAGGAAGGATTTGGGCTGAGGGGAGGCCAGGGTATGAGAACATAATTTTGAAGAAATTTTTCATTTACCTCTGTGTTTGATTTTATGTACTAACCAGCTTCTGTGATGAAAAGCCAAGTCCCTCTTCCAGCAGGGTTTGTAAAGGAAAGCTGCTGCTCAAGCCCCACGGTGCTGAGCCCTCGCTGCAAGGTCTCCCAGCAAGTCCTGGGCCCAGTGTCTCCTTTACGTTGGTGAAGCTGGTCCAGCCGATTTCCCCCGAGAAATCAATAGCAAGTGTTGTGTTTCCAGGCCAACACCAGCAGGGGAAAGCCCCGGTGAAGCTGAACTGGCAGTGATGCCCTTTGCAATTCAAACAACCTGTGATCACCTCATCACTGGGTTCACAGCTGAGCTGCTTCCTGGGCAGAGCCTTCAGACAAGTTCATACCCTCAGAAAGCCAACCTGCTAAGTGCCCTCTCCACTCCCAATCAACACTCCACAGCAACCAGAAGTGATTCTGCTCCCTGCCAAACCCTGACAGCAGGGAAACGTGCTCTCACCCCGAGCCTTTAAAGCCACTCTGCTTTATGCAAAGATGTGACATTTGGAGCTCAAAATGACTGCAATGAGAGGACTTGGACTGCTGCAACCCAACTTCTCTGAATACAGAATTATGCTCAAATTAGAAAGAAAAGCAGGATTTAATTCAAATACTTCAGCCTGCTTTCTCTGTGCAAGATGAGATCAGGATTTATAAATATCTGTTATCACTATTACTGTGATTATCTGCAGCTGTCACAGGACAGCCACAGCATGGAGAGAAACCTGTGGTGTCCCAGGTCCCACCTAGAGCTCTGAAAACCACCCTTGACCTCTAACAGCCAGGCTCCTGTCACAGGCAGGGCCATGCACGTCACTTAGGGGTTAAAGAGCAGCTTAGCTGTGGTAAAGGGAAACTGCAGAATATACACAAAAAATTCAAATCAGCCAATGCAGAGGCAGGACCAGCCTTCCTGTCCACAGGCAGCTGCCAGCAAATACTGAATTTGCACTCAAAACCTGTTGGAACCCAAATATCATTATTACACAGCCCCTATTGTATAGCTGCAGCACAGAAACGAGATTTTTGTTTGGTCCAGGCTCCATAACTACTGGCAAAAATAAACCTAGTGCTGTTAAAGCCCAAGAACTTGGTTCGTGTGGTTTCCATCCTTGCAACACTCTGTCAGAAACCCTCCTAGGTCAGTCCCTTTGAAAGCAATGTCTAATCACAGCTGAAGGGAAGCCCCTGGCCTGCACTGTCCCATGGCATATTAATTATTATTAATATTACTAACCTCTCTACAAGCTTCAGACAGAAGTCTCCCTTCCCAGAATGGCTCTCCAGGGCCCTGGCAGTGCAATTGCTCTCCAGGGCTGAACTGTGCAGAGATTGTTTTTAATGCTTTGCTATTCAGACCCGTTGGGCTGCCTGGACTGGAACACTTGAGCAAGAGGCCACGCTCACAGCTTTCCCTGTGACTGCCCTGGATGCAGTTTTAATCTGGGCAAGGAAAATAACAGATGTTTTATAACTGAAAAAAACAAACAGAGTCATGGTTGCAGCCTTGCTTCCCAGGAGCTTGATCCTGGTTGGGAGAACATTGGGAATGTCGTGAGGAATCACTCACCTGGAGGAGTTCCTTCACCTCCCTGATTAGAGCATGGGAGTGGTTTGCTGGGAGAAAAAGGATGAGCTGACCAAGAAGACAAAAGTTACAGGACATCAAGGTGGAACAAGGGTTTGAACTGCTATATATTCTTTTTTTTAAGCCAAGAGAAGTGGTAACATGGACCTTTGCACAGAAGGTGTACAGCTGTCTGTGTGGAGCGGGTTAGGAAAAGCACTGGCTCCCACGTTAAGTCTCTTAATCCTGTTACTTTCTCTTTAACCAGCTTAAACTCTTGCTGTGTGGGCAAGGATGAAGTCTCAGTTATTGCTGTGTACTTAAGAAAGGGCAGCAGTTCACTTTCTGGATATATGAATAATGTTTACCCACATTGGCATTTTACAGCTTCATTTTCTCCCTGCTCTGCTCAACAAACCCAGTGATTGCCCCCATTACCTGACTCTCATCTTCCCTGGGTGACATTTAGTCCAGGGTCCTGCTCCCCACAGCTTGTGTCTGTAGTTTTCCAGCACTGAATTCTGAAATACTGTACCTGTGAGATTTCAGCCACCTGGTTCTGAACCTTTGCAGCCCATCAAGTTTCCATCTGGAAGACTCTTTATTCTACTCATACTGCTTATGCCTCTCTATCATCTATTATGGCTTCTCTCTTTCACCAGTCAGGAAGGGAATCATTCTTTCCATGCCAATCCACGTTCTCTAAGCATCAGGAGACACTTGGCACTAAAAACACACTGAGCCACAAAGCAGCCCTGAATCTTGTCATCTCACCCCATCTAAAACCACCCACAAATCATCCCCGGAAAATACCGGCCTCAAACTTCATTTTCAGTCTCTTACTGAACCACTTGCAATCATATCCATGGATATGTCCACAGAGAATCCAGTTTTCCACAACAAATAAATCAAAGCATTAGGGGTGGATTCTTGAGACAGCAGAGGCTGAGAACATCATTTAATGCCCAGCACTAAAAATCCAGAGCTGAAACACAATACTTAGGTGGGGAAAGGCAAAGTAGTTTGGATTATGCAAACGAGGACTTTTTCCCATAAAGTTTCACCTCCACAGCTGGACACAAAGATCAAACCTGAGAGGCTTGAAGAGATTCAAATGACCACTTCTTTTATCAGCTTGTTTGCTTTGCTGACTCAGTGATTTGATTGCTCTGGTATTGCCCCCACCTTCCTGAGACAAAAGCAGCCTCTGTGAAAGTATTCTGGAATTTGATCTCAGCACCTCTGAAAGCTCTGTACAAAGACTGGATGGTGGCTGGGGCACAGCCTCCAGGGGACAGAGCTCCATGAAATCACTGGCATGAAATCCCGTGGGATTTTTCAGTCCCTGGGGTCTGCAGGAGCACAGGAATCCCTTTCTGTCCCTGTGCACATGCTGTGCTCACCCTCTGCACCCCGTGGGCTGTCCTGCTGCTGCTACCAGGTGGCTTGAGCTCTGTGACCTGTAACTCATCTGCCTCTTCACTTACTGGTGACTCATTTTTACACTTAACTCAAGTCACAAGTCCTTCCTTCCACTTTTTGATGACTCTTTCCTAATCCTCCAGTCCTTTAAGAGCCCCCAGTGCAGAGACACACAGGTCTCTTCTGTGCCCTTTCCTTCCTTTGCACTTGGATGATTTCCTACTGTCTCACCAGCACCACTTATTTCACAAACTGAGAGATCTCTTGCACTCCTTTATCCCCAAAACAATCTTCTGAGAGCCATCCAAATGCATCTAAATTAAAAAATGAAACATGTATTTACGAAAAGAAGATTCTGAGCAAAATTTTCTTTGCTACCAGTGCAGGAGAAGCAGTGAACCACAGATATCTTAAAAACTCTCCTGGGAGTCCTTCTTCCCAGCAGACTGAGGAAGTATCTGTTTTCATAGATTCAAGAGAATCCCAGAATGGTTTGGGTTGGAAGGGACCTTTAAGATCATTCAGTTCCAACCCCATGTCCTGTGCAGGGACACCTTCCACTAGAGCAGGTTGCTCAGGGCCCTATTCAAACTGACCTTAACACTTCCAAGGATGGAAAATATCTTGGATTTTGTATTGTATGTAGGTAACTGAAACATTACAATGAACATCAGAAACAGAAAAAGATTTATTAGAAATATTACACAGATTTTTGCATCATACATTTTAATAATGTTAATATTTAAATATTAGCATGTCCAAATCTGGCAATGCCTAGTATGTACATTCTAATGTGCTCTTTGTATAAATTAGGTTACGATGTAACATCTGTACCCAATAGGGAAAGCTAAAACTGTCAGAGGTGATTATCCCACGTGGCAAACTCAAGCCTGGACCAACAGTCAATAAAAACATTGTGTCCAGCACTGCCCAGAGGGACTTGGCACACGTGCAAGTCAAAAATGCAGAGACCATCAGCTAAGAAAAAAATGTTAATTGCAGTTCAGTGAGAAGCTGTTTCTACACCGCATCAGTGAGTGAGTGTAGATGGCACTGGAGTTGGTACAAACCAACAGCTGAGCATAGTACAAGTTATTGCTGGGTTTAAAAATGCCTTAATGCTCCATGCCCTGAGTCTTTTTAGGCAATAGCCCTCTTCTGACAGGAAAATGCATAATCTCATCCCATACAGACCCTGCCTGTGATCAGATGCACAAGGCTCAGCTTTGCCAACAGCTGGCCCTGTCAGATCCTTCCCGCTGGAATACCCGGTCCCCCAGCACAGCAGGATGAGGGAGGTATGAACAAACCAACAAGCCCAGGCTCACGAGGTCACTACCAAGGAAGGGGGAAAGTCAGGGAGGCAAAAAGGTAGATTTTGAAGAGTTGCAGGTCAGGAATCAAACAAGGAAGAACCAACTGTTCTGCCTGCGTGCACACACTCGGCCGGGCCAGAAAGCTCGCACGTAACTGAACACACAAAACAAGATAAATCACAGAGCAAACCTGTAAAAAACAAACTTCAAATCACAAAAATAAAACTGCCAAAACTCAAAGGGGATGTGCACAAGCCAAAAATCCCTCTGCTCAGCACAGCTGCCTTGCTGCAGCACAGGAAGAACTGGGAAATCTTTGTCCCCCTTGCATTTCCGTGACTGTCACAGGCACAGGAAGGGGAACACAGCAAAGGCAGCTGTGCTGTCTCCCTTCCTTATCTTCTGAGATCCACCCCAGGCTGCACTCTGAGGAGAAATATTCCTCAAGCTGACAATCCATATGGAGTCTCTGATGTCCTTTGCTGTCCACAAAGGCCCAGGTGTGTCTGTCCCACATTCCCTGCTCCTCACACGCTGGACTCTCACTCTGCTCAGTCTCCCCATGTACCTTCTGAAACAGCTCTTCAGCCTTCCTAGAAAACCTTCTCAGAGGGCTGACTCTGGGCTGGCTCCTCCACACCTCTGTACCTTCCCAAGCCATGAAACAATTTGTACCTTCTATGTCTCACCCGAAATTCCAGGAGCCAGACTGTACACTTTTCACACTGTAATCTCCTTTCCTCTCTAACAGCTACAGCACAACAGTCACACGCTGCAATATCCCTCCATGGAATGTCACTGAAATCCCCATTCCAACCATCCTTCTCACATGCTCATCCAAAATCAGCTGTTTGGTTTCCTGCAGTCCAACAGACTTCCCAAGTACACACCCAGGCACGTGCAGGTGCCTATGAGTGAGGGTGCATTCAGGGAGCACATGGTGACATGGGAAGAGATTCCATCTGCCTGCACCAGGGAAAGATCCATCACTCCTAAGAGGCAAAGACAGAAAGGATTTAGGCAGTTTAGGCAAACTTACTGCTCCAACGGTATCCGTGCTGCTAAACACCATCCCCATCATTCCATCACATGTTCCACTCCAGGACATCTTCAGAGGATTCTCAAAACTCCTATAAAAACTCTCCATAGCTTACCTTGACTAAACTCCCTAAAATTTAAAGGCAGCTTTGAACTTTTGCATTTCAAATTTGACATGTCCTACAAAGGCCCGTAGATTCTGAAAATCAGGCCAGTCTGCAGCACCTTATATAGGACAAATTTAAATTCATATGCTACTGGGGGGAATGGGAGACCAAACTGCAAAGAGATGACAGAAACTTTGCTTTGCACAAATCATTGGGGGGGGGGGAAAGCTGTTTGATCCCCCAGAATGGTCTGGAAGGTTGGAGTGAGCCCTGGAGACACAGATCAGTGTCAGGACAGGGCTTGGAGCAAACGATGCTGACACAGGGAAAACACACATTCTGTGTGCACTGAGTCACATGGGACACACTTCCAGTGACCACAGGGTTAAGATTAGCCTTCTTTTTACATCAAGTGGAGCCCTCTGACTTTGAAATTTTTACCAGAGGCTGGGAATTAAAACAGTTTTTCTCATCCCTGCAAGTGCCCAATCCAAAGCCCGCTGAGGAATATGGAATTTTCTGTGCTGACTTCACTGTGGCTCTGAACTGCAGCCCGTTGGAGAGAATTGGGATCCCTGCCAAGGGACACCTCCAGGGAAAGAGCTGCTGCATCCACGAGGCAGTGGAGCTCTGCAGTGTGACTGCCTGGCTAAATGAACTCCACTTAGCAGAGTTCTCCTCTTCCACCTTATCCCGTAAGAGGAGACCTGTATCTGAGAACACGGAGAGCAGCTCATCCCAGGTTCTCCAGGGATGGCAGAGTGTGTGCTGAGAAATCCTGGAGAGTTCATTCCACCTGGAAAGCATTCTCTTGCAAAGATCCAACTCTGGCCAGCATTCACAGCTGCCTTCTCACAGTATAGGATGACACCAAGCGTGCAAGAGCACTGTGAGTGCGTGCCACTGTCCTCTTCTATCACACAGGCTCTCAAAAGATTGGAATCAGACTTTCCCACAGAATAAATGTCAGACTAAAACTAAGAGCAAGTGATGCTCTTCTCCTTCTGCAGAACAGGCACGCACGTCCTTTCTGTTCAATACACTCACTGGCCTTGGGCTCTACCATCTATCCCTGAATCCAGCATTTTGCTGTGAGAAAACCAAGTCTGAACTAGGTTGTTTACTAATTAAATAGTATTAAAAATAAAATCAAACAACAAAACCAGAGGTTGAGATCAGCCACCTGCAAAGCCCCAGAAACCCCAAAACCAAGTTTCTTCTGTGAAATCTTGTTTCTGTTTAATGAGCCTTTTTCCAGGAGTTATGAGCAGTGAGTACCAGTATTTTTTGTAAGAGAGAAACAATCCCTAGCTCCCTAAGACTAATGTTCACAAACCACCAGGTCTGGTCACAGCCTTAAACACAGTAACTAAACACCAACTTTCTCCTACCAGCATAACCTGGAGCAGCCAGGCAGCCTTCTACCAGATCCTGCACATGGATGCTCTCCCAGACCTGCTCCAGGAACAAATCAAGTGGCCTGTCTGATCCTGCCACCCTTGGAGACAAACAGAAAAAATTAACTTCATGAGGTGAAATAAGAGAAACAGTATAATGGAAATGAACAGTATCTTTCAGACCTTTTGCTAACAGCATTACTGAGGTGGAAAGCTGCTCGCTGGCGCCTTGTGTCCGTGACACAGAGACGGGTTCCAGTTACATTCTTTGTAATTTGTGGAGTGAAGATGCAACTTCCATTGGTACTAATATATCACTGTGTTCATTTACAGGGTAACATCACTTCCAAGCATGTAACAGTGTCCTGTGGACTGTATTTTATTGGACAGGGCACAGGCTGTCTCTAGATTCATGTCTCTATGCAGCAATTACATATCTGTGCTGACTAGACAGGAGCAACACAGAAAAAAAGAAGTTACTGCACTCAATCCACATAAAATATGAACTACTGAGATGTCACTGTATTGCTCAGAGTCATCACCTGATTACTGGCACCTTCCAGACTAAAGCTATTAAATTGCATTTGCAACGTTCCTGTGATAACTGTGCCTGCACAGTCGGCTGGGAAACCGAGCTCTGGCTTCCAAGAGTAACCAAGTAACAAAGTTGTAGTAGTAAATCTATTTTTCCTCAAAGAGATTACTTCTGTTTGAGCTGAAATGAAGTCCCAGCACCTAACAGGATCTTCTAGAGTTCTTTCACTAACTGGTGATGGAACAGAGGGTCACAAATGGTCCTGTTATTGTCCTGCTGATTACGCTGTGAGGAGCAAACTAGTGCAGTTACTGGGTGAGGTGTGTGAGTAACTCAGGCTAAGGTTCTACACACTTAGTGCATCTGTCATGGTCTTCTAGAAAATACATAGAGGCAAGAAAACAACATGTATTTGGGATGAGTTAAGCATGTTTTGGCAAGAAGAGCATTTCTGTGAGCTTTTGTATTAATATTAATATTAATCTCCCAGCCTCCCTTGAGTGCCAGCATAGTACACATTGACTTAGAACTTCATTCTGTAGCAGGTCTCCTGTCGAGGCAAACATTGTTAGCCCAAGGGAATCTCCAGGAATATCCCACGTGTGCTCGGAAATGCTCTGTGATTTCCACGTGGGAATAAAATTACAGATGAATTTGGCTTGTAAAGATGGACAACAGGTATTTATTTGGTTGCAGTCCCAGATGTAATCAAAGTTACGGAAGAGCTTTCTTTCCAACTAAGAGCTTCAGTTGGTTGTGGAAGAGGAGCAAGCGGGTTTTTAAAGTGATCGAGTGCATCTGTAGCATTCTTTGTTCTCTTCCCCACTTCTGTCCAGCTCTTGCTCTGCACCTCAGGTCTCGAAGTACTTGTAAATCTGGGCGACGTACTGCATCACGCTCTGCCAGTCCGGCCGGTCCGTGTACATCATCTCGCTGAGCTCCTGCACAGGACACACAGGGCAGAGCTCAGACCAGCACCACCAGGGTTCCCTGAGGAGCTGAGGCCACTGAACACTTCTGCTTCCACCCCAGAGCTCCCTAAAGCCACACACACTGGAGTGATCTACTGGCCAAGTGCAATTCTGAAACTCGTAAACAAACTGGTTAAACAGCCACACACAGCCTACAGGCTGAAAAGATTTCTTCCACCTGCAAAGACCAATCCTCTATATAACCTCACTTACAACTTCATTTATAACTTCATTTAAGTTGCTGCTTCTTTGCATGTCTCTGCTTCTGTATTTAGCTCATGAACCCCATAATATTTTTCCCTTCATATTAAACTTCTCTCGCCCTTGTCATATTGTTGATTTTGGAAAAGGCTTTTTGAACAGTTTAGAAAGTGAATTATCTTTCTGTTTCTTCAAACACAAAACCAAAAGGAAACAAAATGCTCTAACAGGCAAGTCTTTGTCCATGAAAATATGAATAATCTGGAGTTGGCATCCCAGAGGAGATAATCAATATCCTCTTTTCAATACTAGATGACCTTCGTAAGCTCCTTCAAATTATATTAATTCTGTGATTCTTCATGTTCTGTCTGGAAGTTTTCCTAGCACTATGAGCTTTCAGATGATGGTACAGCCTTCCCCAGCACTATGTGAACACTTTCAGAGCAAGATCACAGACTGGCCACATGGCAACAAAGGCACTGGAACAGTGTATGAAGCAAATCCTCCCTTGCTAAAAGAAGGTCACTCACCAGACTGGGTTTGATGCCCACACTTTCAGCAGCTTGAAATGCTAACAGCAGATTTCTCTTCTGTAAAAATAAAAGTTCAAAAGGATTAACACCAAGGTATGATTCCTGAACCCTTCCTTGCATCTGGGTAATCAGTAAGTTTAAATGAGCAGGTATATTTGAAAACTGTAAACCACTGGATTCCACACTTGCACACAGATTACTAAGGTACACTCACAAGTTCTTTGTCTTCGAATAGCTCATCTACTTTGCCCAAGCTACAGCCCTCTGTTTCTTACAGAAAGGTTCTTGTGGAACTGATAACTTGGAAAAAAAACCCACTGAGCTTCTGTCTTTATTATGAGTGACAGGTCTCTGCAGGTGTTAACTAATGTAAGGCATTCCTTTATATAGTATAGTTTTTGTTGTAATAGGTACTGTCTGAGGTAAATCCAGATTCCCCCCCTTTGTGAGGATCCAGACTAGTGTAATCCAGCATGTGTGATGTGTGCTGCTGCCTCAGGAGTCCAGGAATGCTTTAGCCTTCCAAAAGGGATGCTGCCCACAGCACTTACTGGATTCAGCCAACCTGTCACTGACTCTTTATCCAGCAGTCCCTGCATTTCCCTCTGGGAACTCACTGTTGGTTTCCTTCCCCTGTTCATCCATTCCATTCACTGTGAGTTCTGCAAATGCTGTAGGAGCAGGTACAACACAACTTACCTTGTCCTGGCTGTTGAGCTCCTGGTAAGGAATATGTGCAGGCAAATAGGTGTGCAGGAGAGCACAGAAGGCCAGCCCATCGCTCCAGCTGCTGCTGAAGTTGGTAATATCAATATTCTGTAAGACAAAACATGAACCATCCCTGAACAGTGCTACACAACACACACACAAAAAAAATCTCCAAACCATAGATTTTATGCAGTCATGGAACAAAAACCCCAAAGTTGAGCTAAACCCCAGAGCTGAGCTAGGAAAATCTGTAGTGACACTCCCACCGCCGCCAGCTCCAAAAGGAGGGAGGTGAAAAAGAAACATCTGGAATAGTCTTAATACAGTTGTGAGTTTAAATGGTAAAAAAAATCTTCCTTCCCCTTGTTGCTGGACAGTGGGACTGTTCTTTGCTGGGCACATAACTCACTCCAAGGGTGCACAGAGGAAGCCCAGTTTCCCTGCTCGTGACAGCTGAACTCCAGAACGTGGATTACAGTGAAACAGAAAATGCTATTTTAAAGTCAGCCCATCTGTAGAGAACCCCTTTAAGAAACAGAGACTTCTGGGGGTACAGAGTGCACTCGGGGTTCTTCACAGGGACTCTCTCAAGAGGCAGAGCTGTACTTAAATCAGGCTGGTGGCCCAGTTCTGCTCCTGTGAACAAGGTGACCTTTCCAATGCTCCTGTGGGCACTGACTGGCCATACCAGCACACTAAGGAATTCTCAGGGCTAAGTTTTGCTGCTGTAGCAGCAGCTGTGGTTCCAAATACCAGCTAAAAACAAAACAGTGAACTAAGTGATACAACTGCTGGAGTGGGGAGGCTCCAGGGCACGACGGAACCGCCCCATCTCTCACACCACGGCAGGTGTGGAGCCACCCCCCAATCGTTCTCACCAGCCACATCATCCTGTGTGCTGAACCTCACATCAGGCAACCTGCCACTTCCCTTTTCTTTAGCTAGTTTGTGGTTTCTCTCAAGATTCCCCAAAAGGCAAGGCTTTCACTGCATCTCTCATACAACAGCTAATGCAGACACAAGAAAACCCAGACAGGAATTATTTTAGCATGTGCTCTTTGCTTATGATGATTAGTTGTCCAACCTGGACTTTGTCCAGTCAGACAGGATTCCAAATTACTAATAAATGTCCATAACCAAACATGACTCAAACTGAAGCAGTACAGAGTATTTCAGGTTGGAATATCTGGCTGTAATAAATCCACAAACCTAATGGGCTCAGAAAGCAGCCAACACCACCACACTGCACCAGCCACCACATTGTGCTGGGCCCTACTAACATCTGTCAGTGGAGATTAAAGAAAAATGAGGCACTGGCTGAACACCATCATAAGAAAAAAATGATTTTGCTCTGAAAGCTGCCTGGGCTTTGCCTGTTCCATAAAGTCACACCGTGGAAGCCCAAAGTTTGTGTCTGTGGAATTGGCAGAAGCTGGATTACTCTGCTTTCTTGAAGTTGCAGACAAACAAGTTCCTTTCTATTTATCAATCAGCAGTTAGTGGGAAAGGACTCACTGCCAAGTTATAGAAGTGTTTTTATTGAGGCCAGTATGTTTTATCAGCAAATAGCCTATCATCAAATGCCAATATTCTCATTTTATATTGTATGATAGAAATGGAAAATGGAGGTCGTTCCTCCCCTCTGCCAAAGGCCATGGAAACAGGAACAAACAAAGCCTTAGCTGAGCAACAGGACTAGACAAAAAGGCAAGTCTTGTTTGTGTGGGAACATTTTATCTATCCTTGTTTTCATGATGCTATTATGAGACACGTGAGATCCCAAACTGCTCCTTCCTACAGTATTTCACTATCCCAGCATCAGTTTGATAATTTTACTTGTCTTTGTAGTTCTAGCTATAATTAAAAATGTTCTCCTCCCATCTACCAATATCTACAGCACTAATGTCTACAACAATCCGAAATAAGTTCAAAAATCTTCACATCCCCAACAGCATTGTCCAGCCAGTCAGCTTCAGTAACTCTTGGATCCAAGTCTTACAAACAAGCAAAAGTTCAAGGATGGGGTTCTGCTGACCAGATTTAAACCACAGATGAAATCTACTGCAAAGTGGTATGCCCTGACCAACAGAGAAAACCAACTAAAATCTGAATTTTTGTCCTCTATGAAAACCCAAAATGAATGTTCAAAGATTCAGCTCAACTGTTCAGTTAATAGTGCACAAGCAAACACTTAGACATACTCAAAACCACTTAGCTCCATTTTTACCTCCAACAAACAAGCATCAATGAATGTTGGTTATTTTCCTCCAAACAAAGGCATTTCCACTTCATACATGGCATAACCCCTCTGTGGCATTTCATCTTGGCTTCTGTGTTAACTAGTTTTGAATTTGGGATATAAGGTCATGGTAAATGGAAAGTGATCTGTGTTTTGCTACACTGCAGCTTTATTTGTAATACCTCCTCCACTACACCACACCAAGAGGAATTAAGTCAAAACAGAGACAACTCTGATTTCTCGGAAGATCTCTGGCTCCCCTGAAGCCATTTGAAAAAAAAAAAATAAAAAAAGGAAAACAATTTAGGGAATGAACACCTCGGAAACTATTCACTTCTCTTGATTGTTTTGGCAGCATAACCCGTCTCAGTCTTTCTGCCCCACCTCTCTGCTCCTCAACACACAGCCCATGAATATCTGGGAGCTATTTGTGTTGATGCTGACAATGTACAGTCCCAAATTCAGCATGGAGAGCTTGGTGATTTCTGTCTCCCAGTGTGTTTACAGCAGAACCCCCACCCTAAGGTCTGAAAAACTGCACGTGGCTTCTCATGAGACCCCTGGAAGTTAATCTGGAAAGGATGGCATCATTTAGGAAGAAGATGCAGAATGAGCATAAGGAGAAATATGAAAGTGAAGTAGGGAGTGCAGATCAAACTGAGCTTTAGCATGAAAAATTTGGCATCGCATTGTCCCAGTACATCTCGTGGTCGGTGGCACCCCAAGGTCTTCAGCACAACATCAGGGGATCCACACTGCTAAAGACACCTGCAGTGCCACTTGTCAGTGAAAATAGTTCATTCTCTTCAAATGAAAGCTCATCAGTGAGCTACTACACATACACTGGGAATAATAAGAGACTGGGATCTGGAAGCACAGCTACCAAAGTACCAAAGTACCCAGTATGGTTTGTTTCTATGAACATTAAAGTACCTGACATTAGGCAAAATTAAAAAAAAAAATCCAGGCAATGTTATTTAGAGAGCAAATGTATTATCTATGATATAGTGGCAGGCCAAGTCTAAAAGACACTAAACACCTGCAAGTGATTAAACTCAGCCCCCTGCCCTGGGAATGTGACCTTTGCTTGCAGATAACAGAGACCTCTGAGAGCCACAGGAAAGACACACAGGGAAACCTGTCTGATCTGTTCTCACTAAAAACAACTTCTCGTTTATCTGAAAAAACACCACCCCATTAGGTTTCACTGGATTTTTGACTCCAAGTAAAAAGCAACAATGACATCACATGCTCTTCCTTACAGGCTGAGCATGTTAAAATACTGATACAAGATATTCCCACTGTGCAGATATCACTGTGCCCACAGCAGTGGCTCTCTGAGTCAGAATCTTCTCTCTAGGACCCAGAATTATCAATTATAGACATGAATCAGCTCGAAGATAGCCTGGAACTCTGTGGAAGGAAGCCTGCAGTAAATACGACCTGAGCATCACTTTTCCCACCCTCCCCTCAGTGTTGGACATACCCTCCTGCCTCTACCAAGTCATGGGGATGGAATGGAACACCAGGAACATGCCAGAGTGCCATGTTCAGCCCATACAGAGGTTCAGAGGTTCAGCCCATACAGAATATAAACTTAAATACTGAAAACAGAACAGGTTAAAATAAATATACTGGACAAGTCAAAGCCTTGTTTTTAACAGCAGCTCCCCCTTAGGAGGCTCAGCTTTCTGCTGTCCTTCCAGCTCATCCCTACCCAGACCCACATCTCCTCACAGGCCAAGTCTTGAACAGCTCAGTGTTTTTACCTGGTTATATTTAAACACACATGTCTGAACAGGAACCTCCTTTTCGTGAGCCACATCTCTGCACATCTGAACCCTGACCTTTCTAATGTAAAATGGATCAAGGCACTTGCAAAGGCAACCTCCAAAGATGACCTAAACCTGCCCATCTTTAACAACAGCTGCATGAAACTGCCAATCTAATTTGATTTATTACATCCTAATTGGTTGGGGCCATGTCAGTAGGACTCAGACAAAAAAGTTCTATCAAAGGAAGTGTACAAACTTCAGGCTCTGACCAGGCAAGTTCTAAACACTTCCTAAGAAGTAACATGAGTGAAGAATAGCTCCTTTTAGCATGACCAATCTTCTGAGCAAACAAAACACTCCAGTTCATCTGAAATGCTCCAGCAAAGATATGAAACATTTGGGCAATCTACTGGAAATAGGGGTGAATGAGAAATGTGGTCAGGTCCAGTTAACACGGATGAAAGGCATAAATACCTGAAATTAAAGGCTGCCTGGATTCTTCTGTAATTACAGGGTGCACCCAGATGACTTGGACAATTGCACACAGCTATTTTCAGTGGGTAGCTGCAAGTCTGAAGTGATTTACATATCACATTTAGTCAATCTACTACCAGGAACCTTTCTGAATTCTCTTACAAATCTTTTTCTGCTAAGTGGAACACATAATAAAGTAATGCCTTTTGATAAAAAAAAAAATAAAATCCAGAATAACTTCAGGAACAGCAACACTGTGTATTGTATAGAGATTAAGTGGGTAGCCAAGACTGGGAAGGAAGCCAAATGACCTTCTATCCTCCAGGCTGTATTAATATCCCTGGTTCAAATGGTGCAGGCAACTGCAGTCTCCATAAGAATTGTTTTAACCTTTCTTAGAAACAACAAGTTTCAGTCCCATAATCCGTATTTCCAATGCTTCTCCCAGCATGTCAGTCAGCCAAGCATCTATTGCTGGTGACATGTATGGAGCAACAGAGCTCAGATAACGAAATGCTCTGTGAAGATGCTGTTAAATCAGGTAATAACAGCACTGTGAGCTGACAGGAAACTGGTGCTAGCTCTTTAAAAGTTCTCTCATTTACTTTTTATAAAGGATCCCTACTTCTCATCATTCCTGGGTTCTGTTTGTTCCAGTGCTGCCACAAGTGTTGCCTCGGGTTTACCATTTAACATTTGCTTCAGTAAGTGTGAATAAATGAGCCTTTTAGCAAAGACAAGACATTACAGGGTTTACGGCTATATTTTTTTGCAAAAGCATCCACCATGGATTTGCTACAGTAGTCACCTGGAGTGGGGACACTTAAAAAGAGAAAATTTAACAAGGTTATTATCATGCATCTTACACAAAGATTTTTCAGCTCCCAACTATTTTTGTCTCAAAAGCTAGAGAAGATACCAAAAAGTCAGGCAGGTCCAATTTTCTTTATTACTTTTCCTAGTTGAGGCAGAGGTAACAATAGGTGGAATGATGCTCCCTAAAGTTCTGTGCTCAAAACAAGCTCATCTGAACAGGAGTTGTCCCAGAGACATCATTCAGAGTAAATTGTAAAGCCATTCTCAAATGAACTGTGCAGTCTTCCAGTTCAGCTTCATGAGGTATTGAGGAGGTCCAGGACCTCTACAAGGCAGCTTAGTTCTGGTATTTTGATTACAGAAGAGGGGTAGTGCCGAAATGAAGTTTTCACAAGAATAAAAAATGAAAGTAGTAGGAAGTGGGAGACATTTAAGGTACTGGTGATAAAGTAATTATGTACCCTCCCATTTCCTCTGCCTGCAAGGTGAGTTACTCCTGACACTGAAGCCATCCCTGCAACCCTACACGAGTAACCTCCCTTAAATGAGCCAAACAGCCCCTATTTTTGCCCTTCAGGTCTATTGCTCCCAGGACTGTGTGTGGACTGGCAAACATGTCACTAGATTTTTGGTCATGTTCTTCAGGTTCTATTTACATTTCAATATATAAAAACTGACTTCTTATAAAGAAAACACATTCTGGTGAACAAGGGTTGAGAGCAGCTGCTGGCACAGTGCACATAACACACAGTGAACATATCTGAAGGTTTCCTAGCAAATAATAAGAGTTGTTTTGAGTGCAAATAACCCCATGACGACATCCTCATTACTAAAAGTCACCAACTTCAAAGGTCTCACTAAAGGCTGGTGAAGTTACATATTCCTTATTCTGGATCTTAGTTTATATTGCTTTGCACAAGAGAGGGAGAAAATGTATAAAGCTGAGTTTAGCAGGAGCTGGTTGTTTGTTACACAAACACACAGGGTCAAGTAAGAGCTGGTCTAAACAGAAGCAATTTTGTCAATGCCTCTGGGTCATTTCAGAGATGAGGTAATGGCGACAAAAGATATTTATCAAGTGTGACTGGTACTTCTGTAATTTAAACCACTGTCATATTGCATGAGAGGGCAAAGTAAGTGTTAGCTCTGCCTGGAGAGGCAGAAGTGGATTACCCAGCAAGACCAGGGACTAACAAATTCTCCCTATTGTAGTAATCCCATTAGATACTGGTGAGTCCTTACTTTTGCTCTGCACTTCTCTTCAGTCTAAATCACCCTTGTTCAACGCTCACTTGCTGAAAGCCAACTCCCTGCTTGCCACACAACTAACACTTCCATCAGCTTTCTCAGCCACTCCTGTAAATGACACCACTGGTGAGTGCCACAGGGAAACAGGCTGGGCTGTGTCCCCTCATCCCCAAGGCTGCAGGATGCAGCAGCACAGCTCCAAGGACCACACAGATACTCTGGGGAAGGGGGGAGGGAGAGAGGGGGAGGAATTAGCTCCACTCTGTGTCCAAGACAGCAGCACAGCTACTTCCTGCCTGGAGCCCTGGTGCAGAATTGCTAATGACCACACTGGCTGCTCCCACAGCTCTTTCTAATTATCTGTATTGAGAGTTCAGAGATTAGGCATGTCCTGGAATTCCTGGGTGGAGGGACAGGCTGCAGCAGGCTCACGGTAAAGGATGGAAACAAGGTGGGGAAGAGGTCCCAAAACCAAAGGTTATGAATGGACCAGGCTGCAGGGCTCAGCTGTCTCCCAGTTAAACTCCCAGGTTGGAGCTGTTCCAGGTGGTGCCCAATCAATTCAGGGTTTTCACGGGTTGTCAGTGCATCCAGGCAACACAAGGAAAGCGTCTTGGACTTTGGGATGGATAGAATGCAAATGCTATTTTTAAAATTACCCAGCAGGATAGAAAGTTATGCATGAGAGAGCTGCATGGGCGTCTATTTTATCCCTCCAATCAAGAGACTTGTATTTGTTTACAGGATAAAGCCCTTTATGTGAAAAAAGATTGGCTCAAGTTATTTGGCTACACAGGAGAAGCACGTTTAGGCACTGGCATCACTGAGAACGGGGCCAGCACACTGGTAATCATCCTGATTATTCCCAAAATGCCATGATTTGGCTGCTGCATTTATTTTCCAGACCCAAGCCCTGGGTCCAGCTCGGACATACAGAGAAATTGCACGTACACATTCAGCTGTAAGTATTTTTACTTAGGAAAAGAAAACATTTATTCTGGAAAAATAAATTGGGAATACCTTGACATTTTCAGCCTGTATTTTCATGAATTAAAACATTCTCCAGATTGGCCTTTTTATCAGAGCATCTTTCTAAATATTAATAAACTTATCATAATCCAATTACATGATTCTGTGATCTATATTTTGACCGCTGGGGAAATCAATGCAATGTTATAATGTAAGACTACCAAGGTCACAAAGATGGTCCACAGCAGACTTGGGAGCAAAATTCCTGACCAATGTACTGTCAATTTTTATTAAAACACTGCATAAACTCTCCTATCTCAACAGTTATTACCAAAACTCTGAAAGGAGTTCATTGTTTTCTTAGGAAAAGTCCTCTTCGTCAAAGATCAGAGAAACACAGAGACAAGTCAGAAATTTCACCCATTTCTCAGAAACTCACAGAATATGCTAATATAACTTCCTGAGAAAAACCCATTGCTCATATATCCTACTTCTAAATGTCAAAATGCAACAAGTGCTGAGGAGACCCAGAGTTCTCAGGAAACACGAGCACAAGGGCTACGCTGGCACCGGCACTTCAGGGGACGTGCTGTTGTGCCAGAGCTGAACCTCCTCGAGTTCCTGGTGAGTCAGGGCTTTTTCCTGCTGGCTCAGCAGGTTCTGGCTGATCCCAGCACACGGGTTGGTGTGGCAGAGGGGACATTAGATAGAAATCTGGTTAGTTTAGATAGAAACCTGAGAGAGAGACTGATTCGATTTGGAAACGTCCTGAAACAGTTTTAGGTTACACAAACACAAACAGCAACATAAAAAAGGGTAAGAGAATCACTCCTGTACCCAAGTGCACATCTGGTGATTAAGAAACAAGTAGGTTCTTTTCTGTATTTCTTTAGGACAGTGCATAGCTGTGCTGAGATCCCCAAGGATTTCAAACTAAGCTCCATTATATTGGTGTCAAAGGAAGTGTCTGAACGAGCCAAGTCCCAGGAATTATATTCTGCCCAGGTTCAGAGGGTTGATCCTGGGTTTTGTGCCATTCAGCTCTAATTCTGGTAAAGAATCAGCTTTACTAGAATTGCCTGCTTGAGCACCAACCCTGAGGACTGTGGTAGCATTTATTTGTATACATATATAGATACATAATTTTTTTTAATATATATATATTATTTACACAGCTCTGTTCGCTCTCTGTGGTCCAAGATGGTGCATAACTCAAGTGCAGATTGAGTCAAAGTGCTCAGCTGACACTTAAAAAAAAGATTAATGCTTAAGTAGACAGTTAATGTCAACTACTCACACTGATGACGTACAAGGAAGTAAAACTGACTTCTTGTTTCTAAATATAACCCTTAGTTTCCAGAATAAGGAAGAAACCTTCAGAGAGGGACATGTTAAGGTACAACTGGCCATGAAGGAGTTCTTGAATGTTCTATAAAGCAGGTCCTCACAAAGTGCAGCCCCAGGAAAACAACTGCTTGATGCATCAGCAGTCAAAAAATAGTCATCCTGCCTGTCTGTCCGGGCAGAGTCCACCTCCCTAAGGAGAATGCACTGTATCCATGACCACCTGACCAAAGGGAATACACTGCCTCCCCATCCCCAGCTATCTGCACCTAAACATCTTTGAGTCACACTTAATCTGTCCTGGATCTCATCCAGCCAGCAAACCAGTCAAAAAAGTATCAGGAAAAGCAAGCGGATAACGACATGGAATAGAGCTTGAGAACAAGGAGGTTATGGAGGAAATACTGTCCAGCAGAAAAAGAAAAGGAATGTGAATTCCCGTGAGAGAAAGCAAGCCACAAATTCATAAACAAAAAGCTAGTATTAGTCTGAGTTTAAACTGAACACAAAAGGATAAAGAGCTTTATATTTTATCCACTGCCAAATCACTAGTTGACCAGTCTCTTGCTATAATTACTTGATAAACAGCAAATACTGCAACAGCTTCATTTTTCTCTCCTTTTGCATCTTTGCTCGATGAAGAACTGCCTTTAGCCTTAAGCTGGTGTACTGACACTGCCACAGTCAGGGAGGTGATGTAATGCACTGGCTTGAATGCACAGGTCAAGAATATATGAAACATAAACATCTCCAGAGGTATAGCTGCCATTTCCCTTTGTCAGTTCTAGAACATTCCTCATCTCCTCCTATTTGGCATTCTTCTACTTAGGACAACCACACAGACAGCTTTGTTGTAAGAGATGGTAGTTCTTCAACAAGTGGATCCCAAATGGGACTTGTTAAACCAAACATAACTTGGATAAAAAGAATCACCACAATTATGCATTAGTGAAAAGAGCCAGTTTCAGGTTCTCTTTGCACAGGATGGGTGTGTAGTGGTTGCAAAGAACAGGAAAACAGTTCTTTTAAGCAAACCATATTCATTAACATGGTAGCAATTTCCCTCTCCTCTCTGGAGAGAGTATGTGTGGCAGAAACAATAATCCTCAATTCTAATGATCATGGGTTAAGTGCCTCTTGAAGTTCTGTGCTTTCACAATACATCTGTGGGTAGCAATAGACTTAATCTAGAGAGGTTTGGCCCCTTGACAAATGGTCTCCACAGAGAGCAAACAGAATCAGGGCACTTAAATAACACCACAGTCACTAATGATGATTATGGAAGGTGATAATGCAACAAGAATGACTCTCAGCAGCTTCCAGGAGTTACAACTTGTAGGAGCAGAGACTGTTAGAAAAGAGGCACCCAATTTCTACTTCACACTGCTGCTGCGATGCAGCATCTTTTTAAATAGATGAAAAAAAACCCGCAAGACAACAGAGAAAAAGCTATTTTAACAGAAATAGCTTCCTCTCAGCAGGCTTTGTGGTTCAAAGGACTCGTGGTAAATGAGTTTCAGAGCCACAAAAGCAGTTCTCACGTCTGGTCACCTCAGCCCCCTGCATTATACACCATGATGTCAACGAATTCAGAAAGGCAGAAGGAACAGTCTGTGTATGCCTGGCAAAAGAGATCCTGTGCCAGTGCACAATTCTTATAGAGAACCATACATTACATTAAGGTTAGTTTTTTTGAGCTGGAAATTTTCCATGAGCACGTTTTGCATAAAGACACTGAGCCCAAAGCCTGATCTCACTGCAATTCTTCTTACTGCTGAGACTTTCTAGCACCTCCCCTGCTTAGTTATTCAGAATCAATGGCCAAAATGCCAGATAACATTCATCTATGCATCAAAACATAACCATTGAAATAATATGACCAATCATGCCACAGTTTATGCAATTCCACTTTCATATTCTTTCCCCGTAGTCATTAAACTGAACTTCCACTTTATTTTCCTTCTAGTGATTCTGTTTTCATGTTCTAAATACTCTCTCCCCTTAGTGCTCATCTCTTTTTGATATCAAATCACTGTTTAAATAGGGATCTTAGAACTGAGAGAGCAGACAACAGAAACATAGATGCTTTCATGTTTCCCCTCAGTTACTGTAAACTCATACAATTTCTTTCTTTAAAAAACAAACAAAAGCCTCCAGGCCACTACTAATTTGTGCTGCACTTCTCTCAACTCCCCCCAGTGTCCCTGTTTTGTTTTATGAGATTGCCTCCTGGGGAACACACTGAAGTTCAAAGCCAGGGAATGTTCCCACTGTAGTCCATGCAAGGATAGTTTATGGTTGGATTCAATCCTAAAGATCTTTTCCAAACTAAATGATTCTGTGATATATGCCAGGAGCAGGATGCCAATTTCTATCTATAGTATAAGTTTTGTATGGATTAAAGCATTTAAGAAGTGCAGTCTTGTGTACTGATCTCTAGGTTTTATCCCCAGATACCTTCCCAGGTCACTAATCCAACTTTCCTCAGGGAATCTGGGACATGGGGAGTAGCTGCTACTGAGAGTATCAGTTATTTTAATCCACTTTGCTCATACTGTTTAATGAAATCATCATTTAAACAGAAAGGAATCTCCCTCTTTCTCCCCAGCTCAGATGGGGAACTGTTATCACACATTTTGCCACTGAAAACAGAAGTTAGGCAGCCAAGCAGCTTTTTATTTTTATTCTCTCATTCTACTGTGACAGGGCTGAAAACAGTTTGCATCCAAAGTTCTCTGTGTTTCTGGGCTTCAAGTTAGAAACTAAATGACAGATTATCCTGGAATTTGCACAGATGATGCCTCACAGACACGGATATTATCTATGGAAAAGAAGTCATGCACGTCACCAGGGTTCTGCTCCGTGGAGTCCATTACCTCATTCCCACCCTTGCAGTGGCTGAGGCAGGAAGGAGGATGACGTTCTTTACTCCATTCCAGTTCTTGTACTCAAGAATGATAAAAACTCCCTGTGGAGCTTAACATCAGCCTTACTGTGAGAGTGCAAGGGTCTGGGAAAGGCAAGTTCAAGAGGAGTTAGTGAATGCACTGCAAAGAGTGCAATGGGAATGAGAATCTGAGGAAGAATGTCCAAGAGAGAATGCCTCTAAAGGAAGCAGTGAAGGCAGAGAGGGAAAACTCTCACCCTAAATCAATACTGTGACTGTCCTTTGGTTCATCTGACTTTAATTTCTGTCCTGAGATCTTACACCTACACTCTGGGTAATAAGGCCCCCATCACATCACAATCTGAACTGCTCAGACCCTCCTGGATTACACAGAGTTTGTCAGGGCTCCACCTGCTTGTTCTCAAACACTGCTGAAAACCCACAACAGAGAACAGCCACGAACAGAACAAGAGCATCACCAGAGCAGGAACCAAAACGACAAAGCTTTTTCTGAAACATCAGCTGGACAGTCACGTAGCAACAACACTCCAGCAGCCATCTAAGAAGCAAAGACTTCCACCCTCCTCCAAAGCATGGACACACTTTCCTCCAGAGACTGATACTTGAGGAAAAACAAATAGACCCAGATTGCCTTGCATCCCTCCTGGGTGGCCTGCTATCCCAGGCACAGGGAGCTCCACTGCGTGGGTTCTGCACAGGAAAGCACAACTCTGTTTTATTCTATCCCTGAGGAAATACTTGTCACTCTTGGTGCCAGGTTTGTACCTACAGAATCGAGACAGGCCTCTCTATTTTCAAAGCCATGTAATTTCTAAAAGCAATACAATTAGTCCAACTTGAGTGTAAATCAGAGAAAGAAACATACAGGCTGACGCTCAGAGAACACTTCTAACAGTGAACTCATCAGAGTTAAACTGATTTAGGAGAGTGAAGGGAGCTCATCATATGTGCCATTTCAAACAGAAAAGGGAAAAACTACTAGGAGAAAGTCTTACTCAGGAGATGGGTTTGCTTAACAGAAGTTAGACTTGGAAAGGCTGTATTTCATTAATTGTTTTCTGAGGATTGGATGGGAATGTTCCCTCACACCTTCATATCCAAGACCAGGAGAAATGTAGTAGATGGGATATAAAATCAACACAGCACAGAACATACAATTTCAGGGGACAGCACTGTAGCCTTTTAGGCTAAACACTAATCCTGGCTTTATTCTTTCTAAGGTGTGTCTGAAGTCAGGAACTTTCTCTGATCCTTGTCCTTCTGTGAAACCTTGCTGCAAATCAGATGAACAAAACAGTGCTAAGAAATGACTGAAACTTTCACATAGACCAGTTTACTAAAAGGGACAGCTACTGTCTTTTCTCCCAAACTCCTGCACCCTGCAGCTAATGCTTCATAAAGGTTTGGTTGTGAAGAAAAATATATTTTATTATTTACTTTAAAAGATGGACTCTGCTTTTATTAAAGACTTGCTCCAGGGTGCATATCATGTGGTGAAAACTGCTTTTGTCTTCTGCTCCAAGTAACAAACAATATTATTCTTAAGAAAGAAAAATCCCAACACTATATCAAACCAGGACTATCCTGCACACCCAGCATGGAATATTGTCTGTAATTGCCTTCTTTGCAGAATCAAAGGCCTAATTTAACTGCACACCAGCACTGGCCAGAGAACACAGCAATGGCCATCCAAGACCTGGACAAATGATTATCCCTGTGAAAATCACTCTGCAAAGAAATGAGACAGTCTCAAGCAGTCAAAACTTGCTTTGTAAAATCAAGCTGCAAACTTCACTTGGTCAAGGCCACACAATGAAATATTTCTTTGGTTTTGCAGAAAAAGGACCAAAATAAAAACTCACACGGTAGTGTATTGATGTGCTGGTTTAAAAGTTAACCAGCAGGGGGAATGAACCCAACTCAAAGGAGAGATTATAAGTCAGAATAACAATTTATTAAAATAATACAGTAAGTACAATAATACAAACAAACAATTGGTCTCAACCCACAAAAACCCAAATGTATAACCCAGTACCCTGGGGCCTGAACAAAGTGGTGTTCCTTGGGCCCTGTTTGAGTCCAAAGTAAAGGGAGAGGGGAAGAACCTGCTGGTGGGAGAGCTGCTGCAGTCTGGCCAGAACTGGTGATCGCAGTCCAGTGGTGGTCTAAGTCTGGTTGAGAGCGATGAGATGCAGCCGTCCTCTGGATCCCACGAGTGGGTTGAAAAAATGTTCCAAAACTCCAAGATTATATATCCTCCAGTTCAGGCAGGAATGCTTGGTACTCCCCTCAGGGCGGGGAGTTCACAAAGGGTGTGAGGACAGAAACATCCTTCTATCTCACAGGCCTCTTAACACCTAGTTTATAGCCTGAGGAGTCAGGCTCTATGGGTAGAGGGTGCGAATAGTCTATTGACAACAATAGTCTAGTTTCTGGGAAATGACATGGAATGCTATAGAATACAGTTTTGGGTTACACCCACCATGCTCTATGGGCAGAGGGTGCGAATAGTCTATTGACAACAATAGTCTAGTTTCTGGGAAATGACATGGAAGGCTATAGAATACAGTTTTGGGTTACACCCACCATGATGAACTGATCTCAGCTGTCCTAACTAGGACATTATCCACCCCTTATTCTATGCCATCCATGTCATGCCCAAATTAACCCTCTTTAAAAACTATATCCCTTTAAAACTATATACATCTATCTATCTATCTATCTATCTATATATATACAATGAAACATTACAGACCATTCTCACTCAAAATTAGGTCCCCTTGTGGTACACAACGTGTCTCCCCATCTTTTTGCATTACCCACCACGTGGAACCAGGTCCCTGAGCAAAAACAATCCCTCGGATGGGTTTGCCTTTGCTTGAGGTGGGACTAATCCAAACAGTCTTCCCTAACATTCCTCTCATATGTACCACGGGGACTTTATCTCCATCTACAGTATGCAAAAGTTCTGATTGGGCAGGGCCAGCTCGATTGATGGAACCTCGGGTGTTGACCAACCAGGTGGCCTTTGCTAAATGCAGCTCCCAGTGTTTGAGAGTCTCCCCACACAGTGCCTTCAGAGTGGTTTTCAGCAGTCCGTTGCACCGCTCAACTTTTCCAGCAGCTGGTGCATGGTAGGGGATATGATACACCCACTCAATGCCGTGCTCTTTGGCCCAGGTGTCTACAAGGCCATTCTTGAAATGGGTCCCATTATCAGACTCAATTCTCTCCGGGGTGCCGTGTCGCCACAGGACTTGTTTTTCAAGGCCCAGGATGGTATTCCGGGCAGTGGCATGAGGCACGGGGTATGTCTCCAACCATCCAGTGCTTCCTTCTACCATGGTCAGTACGTAGTGCTTGCCTTGGCGGGTTTTGGGGAGTGTGATGTAGTCAACTTGCCAGGCTTCCCCATACCTGTACTTTGACCACCGTCCACCATACCATAGAGGCTTCACCCGCTTGGCCTGCTTGATGGCAGCACATGTCTCACAGTCATGGATGACCTGTGAGACAATGTCCTTGGTTAAGTCCACCCCTCGGTCACGAGCCCATCTGTATGTTGCATCTCTCCCCTGGTGACCGGAGGCGTCATGGGCCCATCGAGCCAGAAATAATTCTCCTTTGTGCTGCCAATCCAGATCTACCTGAGAGACTTTAATCCTGGCAGCTCGGTCCGCCTGCTCGTTGTTATGATGCTCCTCATTAGCCCGTTTCTTGCCTACATGAGCGTCTACGTGACGGACCTTCACACTCAGCTTCTCTACCCGGCCAGCGATGTCCCGCCACATCTCCGCCGCCCAGATGGGTTTCCCTTGGCGCTGCCAGTTGGCCTTTTTCCATCGCTCCAGCCATCCCCACAGAGCATTGGCCACCATCCATGAGTCAGTGTAGAGATAGAGTCTTGGCCACTTCTCTCGTTCAGCTATATCCAAAGCCAACTGAACGGCTTTAAGCTCTGCAAACTGACTTGACCCACCTTGTCCTTCGGTCGCTTCTGCAACTCGCCGTGTGGGACTCCATACAGCTGCCTTCCATTTTCGGTTTGTCCCTACAATGCGGCAGGAGCCATCCGTGAAGAGCACATATCGCCTTTCATCTGCTGGTAGCTTGTCATATGGTGGGGCCTCCTCAGCCCGTGTCACCTTCTCCTCCTCTTCTTCAGAGGATAGTCCGAAACTCTCACCTTCGGGCCAATTGGTGATAATTTCCAGAATCCCAGGGCGATTAGGATTCCCTATCCGGGTTCGCTGCGTGATCAGAGCGATCCACTTACTCCACGTGGCATCGGTGGCATGATGTGTGGAAGGAACTCTTCCCTTGAACATCCAGCCCAGCACTGGTAGTCGGGGTGCCAGGAGGAGCTGCGCTTCGGTGCCGATTACTTCTGAGGCAGCTCGAACTCCTTCATAGGCAGCCAGGATCTCTTTCTCAGTTGGTGTATAGCTGGCTTCAGATCCTTTGTATCCCCGACTCCAGAATCCCAGCGGTCGTCCTCGGGTCTCCCCAGGCACTTTCTGCCAGAGGCTCCAAGAAGGGCCATTCTCCCCGGCTGCGGTGTAGAGCACGTTCTTCACGTCCTGTCCTGTCCTTACTGGCCCAAGGGCTACCGCATGGGCAATCTCCTGTTTAATTTGTTCAAAGGCTTGTTGTTGTTCGGGGCCCCACTGGAAATCATTTTTCTTCCGTGTCACAAGGTAGAGAGGGCTTACAATCTGACTATACTCGGGGATATGCATCCTCCAAAAGCCCACAGCGCCTAGGAAAGCCTGTGTTTCCTTCTTGCTGGTTGGTGGGGACATGGCTGCTATTTTGTTAATCACCTCCATTGGAATTAGGCGGCGTCCATCTTGCCACTTCACTCCTAGGAACTGAATTTCCTGAGCAGGTCCCTTGACCTTACTCCGTTTAATGGCAAAACCGGCTCTTAGGAGAATCTGGATTATCTTCTCTCCTTTCTCGAAGACTTCGCCCGCTGTGTTCCCCCATACAATGATGTCATCAATGTACTGTAGGTGCTCTGGAGCCTCACCCTTTTCCAGTGCAGTCTGGATCAGTCCATGGCAAATGCTGGGACTGTGTTTCCACCCCTGAGGCAGTCGATTCCAGGTGTACTGCACACCTCTCCAAGTGAAAGCAAATTGTGGTCTGCACTCCGCTGCCAAAGGAATGGAGAAAAAGGCATTGGCTATGTCAATGGTGGCATACCACTTGGCTTCCTTGGACTCCAGCTCATACTGGAGCTCCAGCATGTCCGGCACAGCAGCACTCAGGGGTGGTGTGACTTCATTGAGTCCACGGTAATCCACCGTCAGCCTCCACTCTCCGCTGGACTTACGCACTGGCCATATAGGGCTATTAAAGGGTGAGCGAGTCTTGCTGACCACCCCCTGGGTCTCCAGTTCGCGGATCATCTTATGTATAGGGGTCACAGAGTCTCGGTCGGTGCGGTATTGCCGACGGTGCACTGTTGCTGTGGCTATCGGTACCAATTGTTCTTCAACCTTCAGCAGTCCCACAGCAGAGGGGTCCTCTGAGAGACCAGGCAAGGTGTTCAACTGTCTAATTTCCTCCGTCTCCACAGCAGCTATGCCAAAAGCCCAACGAAGTCCTTTTGGGTCTTTGAAATACCCACTCCTCAGGTAATCTATGCCAAGGATACACGGGGCCTCTGGACCAGTCACGATGGGGTGTCTGTGCCATTCCTTCCCAGTCAGGCTCACTTCAGCTTCCAGTACAGTCAGCTGTTGGGATCCCCCTGTCACCCCAGAAATGGAGATGGATTCTGCCCCTACGTATCTTGATGGCATTAATGTACATTGTGCGCCAGTGTCCACTAAAGCCTTATATCTTTGTGGCTCTGATGTGCCAGGCCACCGAATCCACACAGTCCAATAGACTCGATTGTCCCTCTCCTCTACCTGGCTAGAGGCAGGGCACCCCTAGTCCTGGTCATGGTACTCATTGTGCTCTTCTTGTGGGTATGACCTGGAGGTCCCTTCAAGAGGATCAGACGTATCATCATTCCTGTACCGTCTGGAGTCTTGCCCACGAGAGACTGGAGCAACGTTTACCCTTGAAGAGTTCTTTATGGTATTTGTTCCTCTTTTCAGTTCACGTACCCGGGCTGCTAAGGAAGAGGTGGGTTTCCCATCCCACTTCCTCATATCTTCTCCATGCTCACGGAGGTAAAACCATAGATCGCCACGTGGAGTGTACCTTCTCTCCTTAGCTGGGGGACGCTGGCTCCTGATAGCAGAGACTCTTGTTCGTCCTGGCGAGATATGGAAAATCCCTTCCTTAATCTCTTCTCTTAGCTTCTGGTGTCCCTCTTCAATTTTCTCTTCCAGGTTTCGGACGTGTTCAGCCAGTTTGGTTTCCACAGATGAGACGTGGGCTCGTAATGGGGCGGTGACAGTGTCTTCATAAATCCTGAGTTTGCTAACCAATGCTCCCACCTTGTCCTCTCCCTCCCTCCATTGCAGCGTTGCTAAGTAGCGGGAATACATTTCTGGCCCGAGTCGTGCAAACTTTAACCACATTTGGGAGGTGCACTGTACGCCATCTGGACTCTTAGGGAATCTTTCATCCTCTGAAAAGATTATCTCCAGTACAGCTAACTCCCTTAAGCACCGGATACCTTGTTCCATCGTGTTCCACTGTCCTTGCTGTACGTGGAGGTCCTCCTTGCAAAGGTATCTCTCCCTCACACTGGACAACAGTCGCCGCCAGAGGCTGAGAGTTTCCTGCCTCCTTCCAATCCCCTGATCAATGACTACATCTCGAGACAGGGATCCCAGCTGTCTGGCTTCACTCCCATCTAGGATCGTATCGTTAGCTGCGGCATCCCAGATTCGGAGCAGCCAGGTCAGAATGGACTCGTTCGCCTGTCGTGTGAACTCTCTCCGGAGCTCACGTAGCTCACCCAGGGATAGGGACCGAGTGATTATTTCTGGCTCTGTCTCCTCCGGTGGATGTGAAGGTCCCGCCTCTTCGTCATCATTTGCTATGCGAACTGATTTAGTCTTTGATTTCCTTTTCTGGACAGGGGCGACTGCTATTGGTTTTGCTTGTTCTTCTGGCTCCTCGATGGTTTGTGTGGACACGGTGCTGGTTGGTTCATTTCTTTCTCCCTCTGACTCAGCTGTGGTTTGGGTGGACGTGGTGTCTGCGGATTTGGTCCTTCTCTCCTCGCCCTGACAGTGCTGTATCATGTCAAGCAGTGCCCGGTAGGCAGTGGCCAGGGCCCAGCAGGTTGCTGTGAGCTGGCCATCTCTGGAGCTGCCAGAGCATTTTTCCTTCACCAGTCTTATCATGCTAACAGGATCCTGCAGTTGTTCAGGGGTGAATTTCCAGGTCATTGGAGGAGAAAACTTTTCCAAATACTGGCTGATGGCCTCCCACTTCCCGTGCCACTCAGCATTATCTGCTCCCAGGGCAGGTGTCCAACCAACCTCCCTAAAAGGCACTTTTCTGACCCTAAACATGGTGTACACAGTACAGAGCAGACAGAGCAACACTAACAATAACATTATGCTGTCCTTAACATCAAAAGGGAACTCAATATTTTCAAAAACTGTTTTAGCAGGTCTGAAGGGGAAGAAGGAGGTGGGAGGCTGGAAACCATCCACCCCTGTTCCCCCAAAAAGCTGGGTACGATTTTTAATGAGGCCCCAGAGGTAGCAACCCAAACCAGGACAGGCAAACAGGACTGAATACACATTTACAATGAAACTCATTGCTTCTGATGTTAGAATGACATAAACATAATATATTAATAAAACAATTTGGATCCCTCTCCCTGGTCTTAAAGAGAGCATCAAAACAGGCAAATAATACGCCATCTGTGGAAATATGAACAGGCTCAAATACAACATCCATGTGAGTGCATCAAACAACATGGTGATCAGGGAGTTTCTATATTCAAATAGACAAATGCTTCAAATGAAATTGTGATTCTGACTTCTCTCTCTCTGCCCGACGTTTGGGCGCCAAAATGTGCTGGTTTAAAAGTTAACCAGCAGGGGGAATGAACCCAACTCAAAGGAGAGATTATAAGTCAGAATAACAATTTATTAAAATAATACAGTAAGTACAATAATACAAACAAACAATTGGTCTCAACCCACAAAAACCCAAATGTATAACCCAGTACCCTGGGGCCTGAACAAAGTGGTGTTCCTTGGGCCCTGTTTGAGTCCAAAGTAAAGGGAGAGGGGAAGAACCTGCTGGTGGGAGAGCTGCTGCAGTCTGGCCAGAACTGGTGATCGCAGTCCAGTGGTGGTCTAAGTCTGGTTGAGAGCGATGAGATGCAGCCGTCCTCTGGATCCCACGAGTGGGTTGAAAAAATGTTCCAAAACTCCAAGATTATATATCCTCCAGTTCAGGCAGGAATGCTTGGTACTCCCCTCAGGGCGGGGAGTTCACAAAGGGTGTGAGGACAGAAACATCCTTCTATCTCACAGGCCTCTTAACACCTAGTTTATAGCCTGAGGAGTCAGGCTCTATGGGTAGAGGGTGCGAATAGTCTATTGACAACAATAGTCTAGTTTCTGGGAAATGACATGGAAGGCTATAGAATACAGTTTTGGGTTACACCCACCATGATGAACTGATCTCAGCTGTCCTAACTAGGACAATTGATGAGAGAGGCCTGTAGAAAAAATATTAGAATATAATTTCAAAAACTGATGCCAAATTGAAGCTGCTGTGCACATAAACTCTGTTTCTCACCATCAACAACCTCTGATGCAGCAAATATTTTGGGGGTTGCATACAAATTACTTATGACAATGCAATATTGGGGATGCACTGCTAAGGAAATCTGAAGGAAGAGGATGGAAACACCCAGTAGAAGTAAACATGCAAAAATCAACTGGCTGTAATATACATATTTCTTTGAAGTGACATTGCTTCCTGCACACCTACTGGAAAGTGATTAATTCCTTCTCAGATTAAAGTAAAAATGTACCTATTCCCTTACCTGGTAACCTTCAGTCTTCTTTTGGCACCATTTCAACAAAGCATTCCTCTTGGAACCCCCATATTCCCGAGCCAGGGCTGCCAGGGGGTCCTTTCTCTCCACACTAAACCAGGGAAGCAAAAGGGAGAAGACAATAAATGTGCTTGAAATCTCATTTTTCACCAGTGTGTAAATAATATCTGTATGACAAAGCAGAATAGTAGCACAGAACCTAAATGTAAACCAAGCTGAAACAGCTTTTGGAGCTTGCATTCTGTATCTGCCTTCACATGAGAGGAATTCAGGTGGTACCACTGCACACAAAGGGCTGAAAAAACAGCAGCCTGTGGATATTCAGTGGTGTGTGTCAACCCAGCATTTCTGCTATTAATTTCATCAGCTTACAAAATTTTCAAGTAACCTCTTTGTTTTACATATGAAAAACTAGGATTTAGGGTGTAGAATTAAAAGAAACTATCTAAAGGATCTATAACAGCAAATTCACACCCAGCTGAGCTGCTGCAGAATGAGTTGTTGAATAAAATGAAAAATGAAGCTGTATTGCAGTTCAAGGCCCTGAGGACAGTGAAAGGCCAGCAATCAAAACACCCACCTCGTCTCCACTCTACTGGTGGAAATGATGGTGGAGATCAGAGGAAAATATATATGCTCTTTTTCTCAGGAGAGAAGCAAATTATGAGTCCAATTTCCTTCAGCCCTCAGAGCTTTTGGTTTTTAACTCACCATGACATGCAAAGCTACAGTAAGATAATGAGGGCTGACCTCATTATCCTGTACACAGGATGGAATTCTTGCATGCAACTGAAAGCTTGTCATCCTCATTTCCACTGTGATTGCTCATCTTACAGATAACTGTGGTTATTACAACCTGAATTTTGATATCTGGATCTCACACAGTCTGGAAATTCTGAACTGGACAGGCCAGCCAGCAGGGATTGCACCGGAGACCAGGGTCCTCCAGATTAAACCATTCATCCTGGGGCCAGGTAATGCTGTCAGTCTTTCCAATGTGCTGGTTTTTTTTCCCAGGAAACTGGAGCTGTACCTGAGTTTGCTTTGGGGTTTCAAGCTGCTGGGGGTAGAGGTAAGCATCCTGCTGCTGAAGGCCATGGGGGGTTTGCTCAGGGATTCCAGGGAGGGGCTTTTGCGGAGGTAATGGTCTGGCTTCAGCTCTTCATTTCTCCCCTTCAGAAGGTCTGTGGGAATGAAAAGAAAAAGCTGTCAGTTCACAGCCTGAGGAATTTGATTAATCACTGTCCTGCCACCCAGCACACAATATGCAGTCTGTTGTTTTGATTCTAAACAAATGTACTCATTTGTTCATTAAACACACATGGGGCTAGGAAACCTTGAGCAGATTAGAGGTGATCGCAACAAGGAATGGCTTTGATGATTTCAACAGTCCAGGCTGCCTGGTTTCCTGTGATTGATACTCCTGCTGGGGGGTAGGGGCCCCAGGTGAATGAAGGGAAATACCAAAATCTACAGTCTGAAAGGTTCAAAAGCTGATCACCAGATATCTTCACCAGAGGACTGACCAGCCCTAGTACAGTACTTTCTTTTCTGCCATTAGCAGAACTTTAAAAAGAGAGCTCCTTGTCTCCTGAATACAACCCAGCTCAAGGCAGCAGGAAAAGGTACTTATTACCACATGATACCTGGCATCCCCTCTGACAGAACTTTGGGAAGTCTCAATATATTCACAGCAGATGCACCTATATTTTATTACACACATTATTTATTTTTATATCATGCAGTTAAGATATATATTTATAGATGTGTACACACACACACACACATAAATGCATATAAATTTTTAGATACATAAAAGAAAACCAACAAAATTAGTAGCCATAGAATCCAATGCTGACAGCATTTTTGAAGAGAAGCTAAAGAGATCATAGAAATCAAATCACTGCATATCAGTACATGAGGTGATGTAACAGGCCAGGACTATGGCTTACATATCATGTTATCAGAAATTAATTGCATGTGGAACACAACTTTTTCTCCTCCTTTCTGGTTAACTCCCTATAATTATCCATTAATGCCACATCACCTAGAGGTGTGAATTCCTTCTTATCTCAGTTTCAACCCCCTTTGACTTATTTCTGGGTGCTAGAAAGTCCAGCATGGAACCAGTAAACCCTTGACTCCAAGTGAAAAGATCACAACCAGCTCTCTGGGTGAAGTAATCCATTCTCCTCTCCAACTATGTAACATTTGGGTCACATTAAGGACATCACAGAACCCTGCTGTGATACTGGTCAGATGGAATCAGCCAGAAGATTATTATTATGGAGACTACTTCACTCTGAATTTCCTTGGGGATGATTTTTAATTCAGTGTTGTTTGCATAGGGCTTGGATCAACTGCCTTCTAGGATTATTTAGATTGGAACCAGAGCTATTACAACTTTACAGTGAGTAAGCCTTTGCTATGGATTATTGGAACTAAATTAAACCCAGGTACAAAGAGAAGCTGTAAATGCAGGAACTTGCTAAATAAGCAACTATTAATTTTTACCATACAATGGCTAATAAAGTATCTGTTCATTTCAACAAATTTTCACAGAACAACTGTCCAGAGGTAATAACAGAAATTATCCATGGCCTGAAGTGGGATATTTATTGTTAAGGACTGTCAGGATATTACACAGTTGAGAGGTCACTTCACTCTGCAGTGGATGGGTAGAGACTTTTTAAGTCTTATGTTCTGTTTGGGATCATTGTATATTTTCATGCAAGACACTTTCTGGAAACCAACTGATACAAGTAAGTAAACTCTGGCCATTCCACTAGATAGAAGAAGACATTTCTGCTTGCTTAGCATTTACTCCTGCAGGAGAACCCAAAAGCATGGACAAGATGTTACTTGTTTATGCTGCCACCTACCCTATAACCTGTTTTCTCCTCCACCTTTTAGTGACAGAAGGGGAATCTTGGAAAAATATCTGAAGAGTCTAAAAATGAGCAGAGGTTCTAATTTCTCTCCTCTATTAGCAAACTACTGCAGAAAATCCAGTCTACCAAGGAAGAGATTTCAATGGATATTTTTTGTCCCTCCCTGCAGTTTAACTACAGGAATACAATATTTCATCTGTCCTTAAAAATTCAAGAATCTGTTGTTAATAGTTTTGACTCCAATGCAGCAACTACATCAGGACTAGATAATCAAAATAAAGGGCCCTAGAGAAAATGGGAAACAAACACTGGTAGAAAAGAATATTAAATGACAAGAGAACAAAAGCAAAGTGTGAAATAAAAACAAACTCATCTCTTGAGAACTCTCAAAACAAACTATTTCAAGCCCAAATATGACTGGTCCTAAAACACTCACATTGGTATCTGAAATGTTTGATGTATTTCAAATGAAGCTCAATTTAAAAACAAATAAACCCTCAAAAGACAGTGCTCTGGACTTGTTCCAGATACATACATGTTGAGCAAAATCCAATCCTCTCCAGTTCCACAGCATGGATTAGAGAGGTGCCATGGATACTTTGGAATAAAGAAGGCAAGTTTGTGTTGGCAAACCACAATAAATCAGCTATTTTTTAAGTTATGATCAAGATGCGAATGCAAACATAACAAAATTAATAAGCTCTCTAAAACAGAGACACTGAAGACCCTTTTTCATGTTTTCTTTGACCATATGAGAAGAGGAAAAATATCCTGGCAGAGGCCAAGAGTTAATGACAAGCTTTAGCTGATAAAAAGAGGCGACATCTATACATTTACTACAACTTACCTGCAAGAGGAAGGTCTGACAGATCTGCGTGTCTGGCAATGCCCTTGCTGGCTGGCTTGGCATTGTTATATACAGAATGTCTCTGTGAAATAAAGGTGCAAAAGATTATTAAAAAAATACTTGCCATCAAGCTTAAATAGGAGAGCAGAAAGAAGAAGTTTCTGCCATCTCAAGATCACAAAGCAGGTGAAGGGATACAGAAACCTTTCATCAGGCTATCAGCTGTACCTAGAGCTGGAGAAACAACTGTGAAAAATAAAAGGACAAAGGGACAGTATTTTTAGCTGGTAATATACTGGTTTCTGAACTATTTCCCACTTCTATTTGTATCATTTTTTTCTCTTGTTAAACACAACCTAGTGTCACAAACCAAAAGTAAGGATGCCTGTTCCTAATCCTAACTCCGTTCCCAGCACCCTGAATTGTATGTCAGAAGGAGACTCACTATCCCATTTCTCTCAGCTCACGTGCCAGCTCCTTAGTTTAATGTGATGTTCCTTGTAACTCACTCCCAATAACTGAAACCTGTTTTCTGGTCAAGGGTGATAAAAGTTCAGAATTGTATCCCAAAGAGTTCACATCCGTCCACTGAGACCTCTAAGCTGAGG
This sequence comes from Manacus candei, assembly GCF_025592945.1. Classification (NCBI taxonomy): domain Eukaryota; kingdom Metazoa; phylum Chordata; class Aves; order Passeriformes; family Pipridae; genus Manacus; species Manacus candei. Next base: position 8,069,153 of record NW_026138124.1, on the reverse strand, counting down.
TCAAGACAAACTCACTTTGATCCTTTTTGTTAGTGCTACAGCATTTGATGTTTCACAGCAAACAAACAGATGGGTTTCCCCTTCCTCCTGTCAGGGCTGAAACCAGGTCACATTGGAGCAACACTGTGTCCACCTCTTTTAAAACTGTGAGGATGGAAAGGATTGTACCTGCATTGGGGACACAGCAGCTGCTGGGGCTGTCCTCACTGGAATTCCACTGAGAGGGCTCCTGGGGACCTTGTGAACTGTGATATTTTGTCCAGTGCTACCTGCAAGGAAAAGACATGGAAACATTTGGATTTCAAACCCAACCATCTCGTCAGAACAGGGAACCACGGCGTAGTGACACCCCTGAGAGAGTATTTATGTACCAAGCACTGACAGAAAACCCACTCAGAAGCAAGAAGCAGTCACCTGCTCACTGCTAGAAATTTTTTTTAATACAAAACACAGTGTTCAAATACCTGAGCATCCCAAGTCAAATGACTTTATCAGTGACTTCACAGTGGCTGCAGACTCTGGCGGGGTGGGAGATGCTCTGCTAAGGCAGACTCCTTGCCAGCGGTTGGCTGTCTCTGACTCCAGAGATTCCACCTCTTCAGCTGTCAGCCTGCAAGGCAGAAACCACACCCAAGTCAGGGGCAACAGGGAAGTGCAAGCAGAGATTAGAGATCTTCATAGTGAGGCAAATCCAACGATGTGCCTCTCTTACTGCAGTGCCCAGAACCTGGACCACTCCTTGGAATAGCCGTGTCCTTGTCTCGCAGTGCCTGGCAAATGTTACATCACTGAGTCTAATAAACCTTTCTGCATTGCTGACCATTTCATCCCCCTTCCAAATCCTCACACAGGATGGAGGATTATCATAGAAAAAAAAGCAGTTTGTTTAGTAATCATTGATAATTACCTGAAATGGGCTTTCAGTAGAACACAGGTGCCAAGGGGCTACTGTGGTCCTCAGTTTATAATGAGGAAAGTCACCAAAGAGGAAGATGTTATTTTATACTGGTTTTAACTGGTGTGACCACTGCTGGAGTAACTGTTACCAGTTAAAATATCATAATTGAAAATAAAATAAGTAATGGTACAGAGTTCAGATAAAAGGCATAAAATATACTTCAGAATAAAAACTCTGACTTATCAACAACAACATCTGCTGAATAAGTGAACCTTCAATCACAACCTGTAAGCAGATACATGGGGAACAGAACTGTTAAGTGCTTCATCCTAGTAGATACAAGAATGCCAAAATCCAATGGCTGGAATGAAGAAAGAAAAACTCAAAAATAAAAATAAGTTTTATATTTTAACAGGAAGGATAATTAAGTTACTTCATTGAAAAGACATTTTGAAGTTGAGATTAGGTGTTGGACTTACAGGAGTTCATCCAGGAAAGACCACAGCTGTGGTCTTAAATAGCAAATAAAATCATAAAGTGTTACTTCTAGTCCTGTATTTTACAGATCCAACTGACATTGCTCAGTTGACACTGTACTTACCTGGCAGCTCTCAGGTAAACTCTGAGTGTAATCACCTAGCTTTAGTTTAGGAAAGTTGCAAGCAGATAACAAAGTCTAGTCATGTAAAAAGAGATTATTTGTACTTTACTTTCCTGATCTCCCACCTGCTCAGAACCTGCACGTGAGCTGCTGATCTGCAGGTTCTGAGGTATCACCACATTGCCCTGTTTTTGTTACACACCAAGAGCTACGTGAACACAAAGCCAGAAATGATTCCATAAGAAGGCTGGAGGAGTCCATCCATAAAGTGCCTATGGGGCTGAATAACTCCCGTGAGCTAAAAATAGAAGCCAGAGCTTTATTCTTTCCCTTTAGCCAGCAGAGTCTATAAAATGCAAAGGGCTAAAGGGTGTCAATGAATAAGAGAATAAGAGTGACTCAAGTTTCTATTTCTGGCAGAGCTTAAGGAGGTGCTGTCTTTAAGCAGACATTGGCTATTTCTTTGCTAATTCATTCGAGCTCCTTGTGTGCCAGGAGAGCCTGCAGAGGCAGATGGCCAGAGAAAAAGCCATTTCAATTCCATTCTCCATTTAATCCAATAAGGAGGAAAGGCAGATTGGATAAGATTCACAGAGCTCTGAGGGAGCCAGTGTTTTGCTTTTAAGTTTCAGCCTTTAAATTTTGTCCTGTTGCTTCATAAAGCATAACCAACAAATCAGTAGGTGACAGCTTAGTTACACAAGCCACGAAAGCTAAAGGAGTCCTGCTTCTAGTAAAGTATGGAGGAAGGATAAATTTCTGCCTCAAGATTTCAAACCACCCAATGCAATCTATTACACTTTCAAGAATTATATAGGTCACTGTACAAGAGTTCTAATTATCCAGGTAAAAAGGGTATGCACAAGGTTTGTGGAGCATATGAGTAAGAAACAAATGGTTAAATGCCTGTAGGCCAAGTGGTAAACCTCAAGAATAAAGCAAGGCAGAGGTATGCTCTAGGCAGCCATCACTGGTTAGGACTGAACTCTGAGAACAGCTCAGACATCACAGATTAGCCTCCTCAGTCTAGCCTTTGACTACAAAAGGATGCAAAGATGTTAAATAAACTTTGAGTAACCAGACCAGTCCCTGTGCTGTGCCACAGAAGAGTCCACTGAGAATTCACGTGCCATTATTCTGCCATTGTACAGAGTAATTGTGGAGATTTGAGTGCTGGAGCTACAAGTAGTTTCTATTTTGTCAGGATGCTTCCTGTAATCTTCAGTCTGTATATTTGTAATAGGCAGCCTGAAACAACCTCCTTGATTAAACACAATCACAACAGAAAACTGAGGCCTCTGCAAACTTTGCAATCTGTAAACCTTGGCAGAGAAGGCAGGAAACATAGTGCTGAGATCCATTTGCTGCAACTAAAACCACACAAGCCAGCCAACATGCAACAGAGAGCTATGAAATTTGGTGAGCACCTTTCAACTTTAAAAAGAAATCTGTATGGTAAGGGGATGCATGTATGTGTACAGATATGGGTTTCTTAACAGAGAAGCAGAAGAGTAAGAGCTTAACTTGCAGCAGGAAACTAACTCAGGGGGACAGTATAGGAGAACACAAATTAGAAAGATTAATGACAAGCCATGACTTCAAACCCAAAATGACTCCTCCTTATACACAGAATTTATTCAGCTTAGCAGAGCTTAGGCCATCCAAGGGGACTACACAAGCTCTGCTACAAAAGTGATGGATTTGAGCTAAATGTCATCCACTGCTGTATGCTTCCCTTGAAACAAGAATGAATGGTTCACACAGACAAATGCTGCAAGTGCAGCTGGCTGAAGTGGAGCAGCTCCAGGAGGAAGCAGAGCACTGTAGCCACAAAGGAATTCAAACGTGCATCCCTTTCACAAAACCACTGCTGAGTTCCCTTCATTCACTGGTGAGAGAAGTAGATGCAAGAGTTAGTCTCCTTGTTTTCTCAGTTTGAAATATGTGGACAACTGACTAACAACAAGGTGAAAGTCCTTCTGTGCTTAATGTACAGATTTTTGGCAAACTCAGCCTTCATGTGTTTGTGAAATTTCTAAACTACTCAGTGACTTTGTTACAGGTGCCCAAGGACCACAGGACCATATTTGCAGAAATAATTACTCCACAATCTAGTCTTTGTCACAGTTCCTGTCATTCTTGTGACTCCTCCTGAACTCCAAGGGATACAAAATAGAGACACACAGCTATTGATGCACAGAAGAGAGGCCAAGGGCGGGCAGCAGGCAATTCCAGACACTTAAACATTTATTTGGCACTTCAATATATATTTCTTAAACATAAAAAACAACATTCAACAGCTGCCAGCACAGAAAAGAAAGAAAGGCAACACAAGTGTGCATGTAGGCATACACTCCAGCAGCATGGCACAAAGGTGGAGGCCACGCCAAAGCCAGGACATCCCACAGGATTCTCTACTAGCTCAGCCTGCTCCAAGACCAGGCCCTTGCTAGGTCTTCACATCCAGAAGGAAAGGACAGAAATCCCACAGCCAAAACATGAAATTCCAGTCCTGGAATGAATCCTGATAGTCTCCTGATAGAGATGGTGACTTCTGAGTTTTTCCTCAGCGTCCAAAGAAAGCTCTCTCCAGGTGTCTCCGGTTGCAAAGCTGAACTTCAAGTTCTCCCTGATCATCATATACTTCACCTGAGTTAAAGGCATGAGAACAACTCCCTTCTGAGAAGGTATTTACTAGGGGCTTGATATGTTCGATTCTTTTCCTTCTGATCTCTCCATCTGCAGTTCTTACGGCCAGGACAAACCTCTCACGGAACATTCTCCGTGAAGGTCAGAGCAGGACACGCTCCGTGGGCACCACCCCTCCCTAACACACCACCGGGTCAGATGTGCCACCCAGTGGCGAGTGCCTTGTCAATGCAAGAGTAAAAACCTGAAACCATCAAAGCAGCTGATGCTGAGCAACTTCATGTTTCTCTTCGGTTTTCCTGCTGGATTTCAGTGACCTACTGCCGAGTTTGTGTGCCTGTACATGTGACCTGTACTCGTACATGTATTTAGGCACACGGAGACAGATCACAGAATATAACACTATATGGAGAACTCATGTGTATGCCCATTAAATTTTACAAATTAGACATACGCACTCAGTTTTATTTTTGCTTAAGCTTAAAACGGCACGTTCAAATGTCTGTTTCAAGGAAAACAGCTCCAAAAAAAGCTCTCAGTTATTTCAGATCCCCAAATCTCTGTGATCACTTCTTATGGCTTAGCTGGCTTTAGACTAATTCAAAACTTCTTCTGCCTCATGGAGTCTTCTGGAGAGAGAAGCCTTCTGAAACAAAGAGAGAGGCTCTTGCCCATGGGGAAGAGGTGGACCTGAGCATTCACACTTTGCAATACACTTGACTTTTGCAGGGTAATAAAAAAACCAGAGGTGCTTTCTCGAATTGAAACTTCCCTTTTTCAGCTGCGAGTTGAAGGCAAGTCCTGCAGTGTCTCACAGGCCTGGCTGTGCATCCCTTCAGGGCTGTGTTAGCTGGTAGAGATCAGGCACCTATGGAGAGACAGACAACATTTGGGGAGGTCATAAACCAACACAATGCCCACCTTGAGGTACAGTTCTCCATTTTACATCATCCCATAAATAAAGGGGAGAGGGGGAAATGCCCACGGTGTTGATAGAACAGCTAAAGGAGTGCCTTAACACCCCATTAACTTGGCTTTGGGACGTGATGAGCAACAACAATACAAAATACAAATCAAAAAACCCCAATCTGTGGTGGTCAGAAAGGAAGAAATAAATTATTTAAACCCAAGGAATCAATTTTGAAGGACAGGGATGGATGGCAGTGTTCCTGGCTTTCTCTCCTCTAGTCAGGACTAGTCATTCAAAATGGGTACATGAACCCATCCCAGGCAACTAGGGTTGCTCTACCTCAGCCACAGTTTCTGTTTCAGAAACACTGAAGGGGATGGAATCATCTCATCCAGTGGAAAAAAAACCACCAAGAACTCCCTAACAAACCCCAAAATCCCCCACCAAACAACTCTTGAGTCACTAACTAGAGCAAACCAATGCTCCTTCAAGGACCCTGCTCTGAAGTTCTCGTTACTCTGAGTGAGAGCAGAATGAACTATCAAATCTCTGTAAGACAGAACAGCTGCAAACACAGGCACAAATGAGCAGCACATCAGCACATACAGACTGACAGCAGGGTTTAATACACAGAGTACAAGCTCATTTCCAGGAGAAAAGCATGTGACACTGCCATGCTGTGGCATTTGAGACTTCAGGAAGAAAAACAGAAGCAAATTAGTGGGATACATCACAACCTTCAGTTTAGGCTTCCGTTTGAAGATCTGGTTAATTTTTTTATTAGAAATTCTAAGAAGTCACTCATTTAATTACAGATTTAACTTCTCTGTTATTTAAGTACTGCTCCCAGCCCAACTGTCCTCCCTCCATGTTCTTGATTTGAGGCACAATGTTCTAGTGCCAAAATCATTGTGAAAACTTGAAGGGAAAGAGTCAAAGCAAGACCTTGAAACTTTTACTCAGGATCTTATCCTGTCTGGTCTTGAAAACCTCCAAGGATGGAGACTAACTTCCATTTCCACTACCTGTGAGAAGACAGTTACACAACAGTGGATTGTTTTACATTTTACTGCAGAGAAATAATATTAATTAGGATGTAAAGTATCACAGAAGGCTGTCTGAAGCATAGGTGAAACAATTTTTAGGTTTCAATCAATATTAACTCGGGATAAGCTAACTCTTTTCCTCCTTATTCCATTTGGTTGATGCTGGTCCAACCTCCCCCCCCAACATTCTTAGTCATAGAATTAGACATTTAATCTGTGTTAGAGATGCCTTTGGGAGGCTCTTACCTTCATTCAGATGAACACTGATGACCTCATCAGGGTTTTTTCTGCAAGTTCTTTGGCTGTTCCTAAACCAAAAATGACTTTTTGTCTGATTAGAAGAATGTAACGGTGAAATCAAACTTGGAGGCAGGAACTCAGGCAGCCACAGGCAAACATTAAAATGGCAGGATGTCATAGGAGATAAATTGGCTTCAAGATGAATTTATGAGGTGGAGTCTAATGACCCTCAAGAGATGGCTGAGATTTTGCCAAAAACCTTTGAGCTCTTTGGAAGGTACATTTTCCAATAAGAGCTTGAAAATCAGACAGGAAACTTTCACTAGGGACTGTCAAATACTCAGCTGAGCGTGCAGCTGCTCAGCATTAGCAAACAGGAGGGATACTTTACAGACTGTGTTAAGGTATCATGCTACAAACTGTTTCCACCAGTGCTGAGCATGCATCAAAATCACCACAGGTACCAAAATCGACTGCTGATTCTGAGCAGTGGCATTTGAGGAAGCTGATTAAAAAGCAATGATGAGAATATCCCCAGACCTTCCTGGGTGACAGAAGCTGAGGTGCTGGGGAAGACAGTGACCTCAGGAATGCAAAAATATGTGGGAGTGTAGAACTGGCTCTCAGCAGGAGCTTTGGTGACTTCAGGAATTTGTTTCATAAGTCAGTAGAGCTTTAAAAAGTCAGTGCTTAGCTGCTGATCACTGCTTTGTTTAGACAATGACTTACATAGGCTTCACTTTGTTCTCCATACCACTCAGTACAGAAATTTTGCACACTCCAAGTCAAATTAGTTTTACTGATAGATGCAAAATTTGGTTTGAATACCTGCCTTTGAAAGAGAATAAACATTGCCCACTGCAGACAGCATATCTAGCTCCATGACCAATGCAATACTCAAAGCAAGCTATACAGAGAGTCAACATGACACAGAGACAGACAGATCTGTGTGTGTGACAGAGAGGGACACACAAATGCCCAAACTGACATAATTAAATACATGTCTGCATATCTCCTTCTGGAACTACGTATGTATGGATTCCATGTTTCCAATTTAAAAAGCAGTATTTGAAGTTGAGGCTTCCAGTGCAGCCACATTCCTTAAACATGGAAGATGAACATCCCAGTTTGCAAATTAGCAGGTCATCTTCTATTCATTTTAACTACTATCAAATACATCTTTAGATTAAAAACTAAAAGAATAAAGACAGGAAGCTGTATGAATATGACTCCCCATCCTCATATAGGGACCCTGCTTTAAACAAGAGAAATTTCGTTAGGAACAAATTAGGAATGGAAACAGAGCCCAGAACTCAAGTACTGTCTGGTAATCATTTTGTCTGAACACACAGTCTGTAACAGCTTTTTTTTGCATCCACTTGGGACTCTGATAATGAAACTGGAGCTTAAATACATTCCTTTATTTTCTGAAATGAAGTATTTCTGTTTCTTCAGTCCAGGAATTCTGATCCATACACCTCCGCACAAAAGCTCTCCCATGTTTTTAGTCCCATCTACTGCACAGCTGCTGTGGAAACTCCTGAATGGAAAACAGTGAGCAAATATGTGCAACATAAAGCTGGGCTGTTACTCCACCTGAAAGAAATGACAGGATTCACTTTGTTCTTGTGGCCATTCTGCCAGTGGCCATAAATTTACCAGGAGAGAGATTAAATGGAAAATCTAAAGGATTAAAATTGACTTGGCACACATTTCTGATACACAGGACAACTGCTTGTGTTATTTTGTCTTTCTTCATTGACTTCTCTCAGGTCAAGTTGTTCTCTTCTGGATGTTCCATGGAATATCTGTGCCCAACCCATCTTTCCACAGATGCTTTAATACAGCTGCACAGAGGGCTATGAAGGCAACAACACACAGGGCAGTACCAGACTGAGAACAAAACTATCAGAGGCAGTTGTTATTAATTAGTATTCGCTGATTAAAACCTTCACAGCCCTTGTTGACAGAACTAGGTTGTCAGATAGAAAAAGAACAGAAACATCTTAGAATAAGAGACAACAAAATCTGCCAGAAGAGTTATAGACAGACAACATACACGTCCAAGCCAATGACTAGTTATTGACAAAGCACTGTTTGCATGCGTGTTAGCACTCACAGAGATCACATCTCAGCCTCGGTAAATAACCAACCTGTTGCTGCCCTTCACTTCATCCAGCTCCTTTTGCAGCCTGGCACTCTTCTCCTCTTCCTCCTGCAGCTTCCTCTTCACCACACGGAGCTCCTGCTGAGCTTCACACTTAATGTCGTTGGCCACAACCACTGCAGTCTGCAGGTCAGCCTGGAAACGCCTCCACTCCTCTGCATCTTCCTACAAAGAGCAGTTACAACCCCAAAGTGTTTGCTGTAAAAATGCACCCACTTGAGCTGAGCACTTTAGTTATTGATCTCTCTTTCAGTCATCACGAGCGACCAGGATTTCACCACAACTCAAGATGGTGCTGAGGTCAAAATAAACATTTGCCTCTTTATAGTACTGCAAACACTGCCATAGAAGCTGATTCTAAGCCTTCCACTCCAATGGAAGTACAAAGAGAAGAGAATGTAGAAAGGATGTAGAAAGAAATTTCTACACTTCTTCTAGGAAAACACAACACTTCTCTTATATCTAGTACTGCAATAAAAGCTCAGCTTAGCTTTGTCCTGGAGCTTAAGCCTTACCTTCATTTGCTTAGTCAGAGCCTTCAGCTGCCTCTCTGTATCCTGTTTTTGTTCTTCCAGCTTCATTGCTTTACCTAAGACAGTAAAAAGGGAAAAGATTATTAAACACATAAAGGCAACAGTGAAAGTGAAAAAGGGAGGGCAGAGCAGCTGATTTGGTTTTGTTTCTAGTAAAGCCACTAAATAGACTGAGATTAGGATACTGTGACAACAGATCAGGAATGGAATCAACAGTAGATTTGTTACTCAAACATCTCTGAACTACGTTGTTATTTTCAGGTATTAAACCAGACTCTGAAATTTAGAGAATTCCATGTGGATTCACTTACTTAGCACACACATATCCCCCAACTTGAGGGAACACTAAAATATGGAACGGGCCACTCGTTCCACCAGGTGGCAGCTCCTCGTCCACAACATGACAGCAACCTCGACTTTACTGCTCTTCCCTGTGTTTTTCCCTAAAAGTTCTTTAAAAGGCCAATAATTCCAATTTCTAGAATGGGCAATACTTCCTTCACTGAAGAACGGGGCTTGGAGACTGTCTCTAATATTGTATCTATAGCACTAACTGTTAAAATAGTACTTTTGTGCATGAACAGAAGGGAACAGCCAAAATTGGAATACTAGTAAAGGACATGCTTCCTCCTCCCTGTTGCAGCCATAACTGAGCCCCCCGAATAAGTTAATTTAAATCCTTTTTTTTGAGCTCCACCTACTTTCTAAGTCACTGATGAGCTGGTTATTGTGAAGTTTTATAGCACGATGTTGTTCCACCTGGTCTTCCAACTCGAAAATGGTCTCCTTCAGGTTTTTTATATCTGCTTCATTCTCTGATGTTTTTTCCTGCAGCTTCTGGCTGGTTCTGCTCAGTTGCTCAGCCTGCCGGTCACACACCTCCTTCAGCTGACCATACTCATTCTCAGCCTGGAAGGGAGGAAACAAAGAGGCAAGTCTGTCTTTATTCCTTAAGAGATATCACTCATTAGAGGCTTTACTGGGCATCTCATGGACTTCAGAACTGAACCTGTGTTCTAAGCACTGTGTACATGAAACAGCCTCAGGAAACACAGATGAGCTATGAATGTCAGTTTTCTCCCCTGGTAATGGAGATGATAAAATGAGATGCTGCAAAGGAAATTAAATTTTCTATATGATGACCATAATTCCAAACCAGTCTCTGTACTTAATGAACAGAGAGGAATTATATTCCCGGAAAGCTCCACATCTATTTATGTATCACATTATGAAAGTGATATCACTGCCTCAGGGCCAAGATCATGATCAGTTCATCCACACCACCAGTTTGCTGCTTCTACCATGTGCATTTTCAATGGACTGTGAAAACATACACAGCAGAGCCAGCTACTGCAGATAAGTATATTTCTGGATATAGGACATCTGGAATTACTGAAGGGGGAATCTGCTGCACTTCAGTTTGTTGGCTCAGGCCCACGGATCAATGCTTCCAGGTTTGGGGGGAGCTCTCTGAGTACAAAAAAGGTGCAGGCTGCCAATTCAGTGAGCAGCACTGGCACAGCCTGAGTGAAGGGCAGCCTTACAGAAGCCTGTGGTCTTGTCTGGGTGTCACAAGTAGCCAATGATTCAAAACAGCTTAATTCGAGGGAAAGGAAGAGTAAAAAGGAGGAAATCTGTGGTTTCCAAACCAAGCAATAAAAGTTTGGTCCAGAGTCTCAGCAGTTTTTCATTTATTCTTCATGAGCTGCAGCTCCAGAAAGCACTTGGGAGCTTCCTCTACTAACTCCATTTGCTGTGGTCACCTATTTAAGCTGAAAGGACATCTGGATTTTCTAAATCACTCACATCATGGAGGTGCTTTTTGGCAATGCTCTCTTCCTCTGCAGCCAATTTTATCATTCTTCTCATGATCCCTTCCCCATACAGGAAGGACTGCACACACTATCACTCTTTCTGCAGCAGTGGGACACAATCACTGGCCTGTGCTTTATTAACACTTGTTGTATGATGCCTCACATTGCAGCTCCCTTCTGAATATCCACAGAAAATGAAAATAATAACTGGGGTAAACTTGTTTGGAGCAAAGCTACAAACTACTAAATGAGGTAGAGGAAAATTGTTCTAAAATCAATCTTTTTAAAATTTTTTTGCCATTATTTTACCTATCCCAAAATAGAGTATTTCTCAGTTTTGTAAAAGTATTTTAGTTTTATGAAAATAATCTCATCTGGAGCTTGATGCTGCAACATTAGTCATACTGCTGTAACTACCAGCTTCTCTAAGCATTAACTCAGAAGTTAATTAACTCAGATCCTTGTGTTCTCATGATCAATGACATCCGCAGTTCACTGCTAATTAATTATGATTAATTATTCAGAATTTAATATTCACTGCTAACTATTTATGCCCTTCTCTCCATCTAATTAGCGAGTGATTTACACTAACATTTGTTCACACAATATCAAAGTAATTTTTTATTGACCTGTTCTTTGCTCCAATTTTGATAAACACAACTCTACTTATTAAAAGAGTCAATTCTGCAGAAGATATTAGGACAAAATAGTTTTGAATTTATAAATACAGCTACATTAACAGTTACTCCTGGGAAAATATGCACACAGCAGCAGCAACTGAGACAACACCATACGACCCCAGCTTCCATTCAAAACTAATTCATGTAATTTAAATCCTGGAAGTTTATAATCCATGGCTCGACAGCAATCTAAAGACCAATAATTACCTATTTACGGAAGGACAGAAACAATCACTCTGTTTTACAGCTGTTACTGCTTTACCTTAGACAGCAGACCCTGCATGTGCTTTAGTTCACTGTTTGCCTTCAGTAGCTCTTGCTTAAGCTCAGTGCAAGAGGCTTCTAACTGAGCCTTTTCTGCGTGGGCCACTTTGAGCATCTCCTGCACCTCTGAGTCATCAGGGGCACAGCCCATCACGTTCATTTCTGCAGCCTTTTGTTTCTCATTCTCCAGCTGGGTTTTGAGAGAGCCATTCTCAATTTTCAGACCTTCCAAGGCAATTTTACAGTCCTCCAGACTTTTTGTCGCTGTGCTGTTGCTCTGCTGTTCCACCTCTAGCAGTTTAAGCAGCTTCTCGTTTTCTTCTCTCAGGCTTTTAATCACCTGCTGGGCATCCTGATGTTCCCTTTCCAGGCTTCGCAGGCTGCTGGTTAACTGCTGCTGAATGTTGAGCAGTTTCTCTCTTTCAAATTGTGCTTTTTCAAGAACTTCTGCACATTTCTGTTCCAGTTCGAGGACCTTCCCCTCCTGAGCTCTGCTTTCTTCATTCTTGGATCGCTCTTGGAGGAGAGTCATCAGCTTCTCGTTCTCCTGGCTCAGCTGTTCTGCTCTGTCTCTGTGCTGACGGAAGGAAGTCTCCAGGAGAGCCTTCTCTTCCACTAACTTCTCATTTTCTGTTGTCAGCTCCTGCACCATTTGCTGTTGATCCGACAGCTCCTGCAAAGTGGCTTGTAATTCTTCTGCTGTGCTGTGGTGATTCTCCTCCATTTTTTGTATTCTCTCTGTAAGGGAAGCAACAGAGAGGTCGCTAATATTGTTTGGAGAACTTCCTGCAGTGGAGCATTTGGAACCTTTGAAGTGGTTGCTGTTGGCAGATGTTGGCCTGGAAGGTACATCTGCTATGTGCTCAAAATCAGATGCATCAGGGGACAGGGAAGCTTTAGTAACATCACTGCTGGAAGAACCAGAATTGCGCAGGGCACCCCCATTCACGTGCTGCCTGCGCTCCTCCACTTCACCTCTCGATGCATTTTTGGATGGGCTTCCAAAACTGGACTCCTGGGTAGTTGGGGTTGGGAGGCTGCTGTCACCTCCACTGCTTGTTGTTGTGTCTGACAGAGGGGAGTTCTCCAGATAAAGCAATTTCTCTTTTAGGACGCGGTTTTCTTCTCCCAGGCTAGCAAGCTCTTTTTGGAAAGTCCTGTTTTTCTCCTGAAGAGACCGTATCAATGGATCTATGTCAGCAGGTGATACTGTTTCTAAATTTTGGCTGGAAGCACCCATTCCTTCAGCATTAAGGGACCCTTTCTCTTTGCATTTCTTCAACTCACAGCGAAGTTTGGTAATTTCAGAATCTTTTGTCTTTGCTTCTGCCAGGAGCTCTTTAACCTGAGATTCCAGAACAGCCTTGTCACCACTTTCACTCTCTTGCTTGGACTTGCTGGTGGGGCGCACGTGTTTGGTAGGAGTTGGTGCACTAGAAGAGGTGGGGCTGGGTTGTGTTTTCCTGGCATTGGCTTGACCACGCAGCACAGCTCTCTCCCTGGAGACAGAGGATGAGATTTCCCGGGGTGCTGGGATCCCTGTGCGCTTTGCAGCCGAAACTGTGCCTTCAAGAAGAAGAAGAGATGAAGCTAATTGAGCTGGTGCATAAAGAAAACAAGTCACACAACAACAATGCTAAAGCCTAGAGCAGTCTTGGAAAAAAAACCACCTGAGTGGTTGAATAGGTTTAGTCATGACTGTGTGGATTCATGTTTCAAAAGCTCCTATTATTCTGCATTTCTTCCTTTCCTACCCCCTGCAAAGGAACACAGTCTGCTTAACTTTTTCCCAGTGTAATAATATAATACACAGATGCTGTAAGACATGAACTACAATCCCCAATATCAGGATATTAATTACTTGGAAGTAAAGATTCTTTACAGTACTTTGTAAAATGCTTAATCTAATTCTACTGATTTCTGGGGAAAACGTCAGTTAATTTAAGAAAAGATAATGTATCTGGAAAAAAAAGTATTTTTATCACACATAAAACTATTTGCATCTAGGCAGATCATAATATAAAAAAGGGCTGAAACATTTATGCTGACCACAGACTCAGTGAAATATAAAACTCTCTATGGCAATTCCAACACTAAGACAATTGTGATGCTGCAGCTTCTCTTCTGTCTCTTCACAGAGATATTTTCCATGTAATACATTCCCATCCTCTTACAGAGGAAGAGCAAAAGGAGGTTAGAGAGTTGACACTGTCCTGTTTAGTTGTTGGTTGGGGTTCTCTTTCCCACCAATCAACAGTGCAAAGCACTGTGTGATTATAAGGGAAATAAAGTTTATGAGTTGCTGATCTTCATTTTTTAAAGCCCTCCTGAAATGTGTGACCATGGGCACTGAAGACACAGGAGCCATCCAAACCATGGAAGTTTTAACAAGCTGGTTAAAGAAAAGAAGCTGGTTCAAAGGTAAGGTATCATATGCCACTGCAAGTGGTAACTGTGAATTTAAGAAAATCCTGCTTTCAGTACCTTATTCAAAAGGCAAAGCCATAAAGCACAGGGCCATAAAGTTTGGGGATATGGTACAATGAAGAGATATTGTCCAATGTAGCCACATAAACAGGATGCAAGGGAGAGTTCTGCAAACAGAAGGGGTCAGTGAGCCAGTGTTTGCAATAAAAACAAGTTCCAGAAGGACTCCTAGAATCAATTCCATCTCTCCTGATTTGGGAGGGTCTTTGCCTAGTGCACATGTGCACCATCCACAGAAAATCAAAGGGCATTAAGACCAGAGGGGAAGCAGCCTCCCTGCCTTACACAGCAACTTCATAACCCTCCCACAGCATTTTTCTCGCTGCAGCAATGCAGGGCACTGAGGGGTTAATATTAACACCACCCCGTTTGCTCAGCATCTCTTTTGAAGAATGCACTGGGTTTATAAAGCCCACACAAACAGGAGCCCCTCCTCCTCCCTCCCAAACACACACACTCTGCAGCAGCACAATAAACACCCGGAGACAAAGAGCAGCTGAAGAAAAGCCCCCTGAACCCAGCGCAGCGCTGGCAGGAGAGCACAGAGAGGCTCTGTCAGGGCAGGGGCACGATAAGGCCAGAGACAAAGGCTCCAGTGTTTAGGGGAAGAGATACAGGGACAGCCAGCGGCCCACACAGCTTCAGTTAGTCATCTACAGCTGGAGGGGACGGCTCAGCTCCGGGATGGGAGTTCTCCCACTGCAGCTCCAGTGGCTGCTGGGGCAACTCCAGATCTTGTCAGAGCTGGAGGCCCCTCCGGCTCACCACTCATCACGTTCCCAAACCCCACTGCCAGGATCTGGCACCATAAACCCTATTCCAGCCGAGCTCAGCACACGAGCAAACCTCGTGCTGTTGGTGCAGCAAATGCTGTGAGATGAAGGACAAGAGGAAAATTGAAAGGACCCTGATGTGACGTGTCACTTCCAGTGGAGAAATCCCAGCTCAGCACAGCTCCTTCCCGCTGAGAGGCTCAGGGGAACCCCGGGTGTCAGAGCATCTGAGTGCACCCTGACCACAGACTGGGATGAGGGTCCAGTGTAGAGCACCAGTACTCACACAGGCTGTAGTCATACTACAGATTTAATACATAAAATACACATTATAAATGGTCACAGACGGAGCCTAAGGGGTGATCTGAAGCATTCTGTAGCTGTCCTGTACTTGTATTCCATCTGAGAGGGTTTTCTACTGTTATAAAAAAAAATTCACGACAAAACAAGTGCTTCAAAGAACTCTTCTTTTTTCAGTGCTCAAACCAGTGCAATAACATGACTCTCATCTGGCCAGCACATGACTGACTAGTATTATATAATAGTGGACAGTGCTGACTGGGCAGCATCCTATACATTACAAGAAATAATGATGCTATTACACACTGGTGCAAATCTCATGGCACTGGGAAAACCACCTTTTCCTAACAGAAATGAAGCACTTCTGGTAGCCACACCAGCGTGCTTCTAATCATCACCAGATGACAACTGCAACATGATCCTGAACAATGGAAAACATATACACAGGGATAACAATTAATGATATTTAACTGGGATTATCTGTACTTCACCAGTTGGCCAACCAGTGCAGGCTCTGAGCTTACTCAACGTGTCTCATGTGTTTTGCAAGACTCCACGCTCTGCTGACTTGTTCTGCCATAAATCACAAAGCATTTGCTATCCATCAATAACCATTAACCAACCTGGTTTTTTCATGCCATAGAAGGGCTTAGGTATTTTCCTCACTCCACTCTCCATAAGTGCCATGTAATACTAAAAAGGATCCCGGAAAAGAAATAGTTCTAAATGCATATGTTGATCACAAAACACCAAATTAAGTATAAACACTACTTTAATGGCTATTTTATGGGCAACTCCCGCTCTGAACGACCTTGGAGTTGAGCAGTGTAGCAGTCACCAGTGAAGCTGCCAAGCCCACAGCCCGGGGCATCCCTATGCAGGAACTGCATTTAGGGCTGTGCCAGTCACCCTGGTGACCTGATTAACTCAGCCCCCACCCTGGTGATGGTCTGTGGGAGACCCCAGACAGACATGTGCCCACCAGGCTGCAGAGCTCAACACAGCCTTGATTTATGCTGCTGCTGCCTTCTAAAGTGGCTGGAATCACACAGATCTTCACTTCCTGGAAAGTGCTGCTGGTTTTGAGCAGGGAAGAGAAAAACAAAGAGCCCTGCATCTTGATGGAGACATTCCAGAAAAAAAACAACCCAAACCATTGAATACCTTTCTGTTTGGTCAAAATGGTGCTTTGGCACCTCATTCCTGTTCACACTGCTCATCCACCCTGCCCAAGCTTTTAGCTCAACTCTGTTCTTGCCAACTTTGAGCACAACCTCTGTCCCACCATTCCAGATATCCAAGCCCAGGCTACCTCCAACCATCAATGTATCTCTCATTCCCTTTGCACCACACCAAACCTCCTGTGCTCCCAGTCCCACGACCACTCTGCTAATGGGCTCGGCTTGTGTTCTCCCACTTCGGGAGTAATTTTGGGAATTACTCCTGAATTACTCCATTGAGAGTGATTGCCTGAAAAGCTGTTTTGTTCAGGCTGAGGTCACCTCATCACCACCTTCCTCACCTCGGCACCCAGGAAGAACTGCTCCATTTTCAGCATCAGCCAGACTACTCACATGTGAGGCATTACAGTGAAACACGTATATACACGTATAATTTTCCAAGTGCTTTAAAATTAACAGCTATTTAACTCAAATCCTCTGAAACACATAATTAAGTTTAGGTTACAAGACAGGAAAGCAGAGAGAAATGAAATACCTCACCCAAGGTCACGGGAAGTCAGGATTAGGACTGGGAGCCCATGGCCACTTGCTGCCAGGGAGCACTCCCTGACTTTCCACCGGTGTCAAAAGCCAGAGTATTACTTTAATGAGATAAAAGTTGAGCCCTCCTGATGACCTTTCATCATGTTAATCCCATTTTCAGCACGCCTACAATGTTTTTCACAGAAGGAAGGATCGGGATTACTCTTCAGTTTTTCCACATTATGATCTATTTTTGTCCTGAGCTCTCAGCACCTCCCGCGTCAGCTCCCACAGGAACATCCGCAACCCGGAGAAACGGACTATGGAATGGAGAAAAACACTTCCCAATCCTCCAAGGTGAAACACCTGGGATTGTTGTTCAGGATTGACACCCCTGCAGTGCAGCCAAAGTAATTACAGCGAGAGCAGGGTAAGGGAGAGCAGGAGACGAACGTTTCGCCAGTCCCAGGGGGGACACGCGTGACACGGTGGAATGAAGATTCCATGTTTACCTGCCTTCACATTCCATGGACTCTGATAGCACATATCACTGCAGTAAAACACTGGCCTTGACGTTAATATAATTAGGAGTCAAGTAAATTAAATAGTTCAAGTACCTGCTTCTCCAGTCCCAGAGCAGAGGAATAATCTCAGTTGGAAGACTACGTTTGACTGCAGAAACACCTTTGCAAATGTTCTGATTTCTGCTTCCAATCTATTTTTTAGAACTGGGGTCAATATAAAATTATTTGCCTCTGGCCTTTGTGCCATTTGTGTCCCACAGCCTGTTCTTTTCTTAATCCTTCCCTCCATCAACATATTAATAACCCAAAGGTTAATGCCATGGCCTTCTGCTGTTCCACAGACAGAACTAAACAGGGAATGTTGCATTTTAAACGTTCTTCCTCAATTTTAATCCTGTCAACTCTTAAGCAATGAACAATAAAAACACATTTTGTTCTTACACATATTTAGAATTCCAGGTTAGTAATTCACTGTTCCATAGCTTAAGCAGGTACTAAGCCTCCTGCATGTATAGCCCATCTATGTAATTTAAGCACCGATCACCGAGTCACCTCAGAAAGCATTTCAGTCATGTAAGACTAAAGCATGGAGACAGATGCAGCTTTGCTGTGATGTTTTTCAACAATGGATACCTTATCTGAACTGCAAGGGCAGGATAACAAGAAATAAAAGAAGGCTATTCATAGGACTCTGCAATGTTCAAGTCATACATCTCAGAAAGGCAAACTGTTGCCTGCAGACAAGTTTGTCCTCTCGTGATGATCTGCTGCTCCAGGAGGGCTGTTACAGCTCTCTCATTCCTGATCCTGCACTTCCAACACATCAGCAAATTCACTGCCTTGTGTCTTTTGTCACCCTTAAATCCACCTTAGGAAAGGACAGTGAAAAAAAAAGATCACAACAAGAAACTATGGGCTAACAGCCTCCCTGCCAACAGGAGAGTGCGGTTCTTCCTTTATTCTGGAATTCTGTTTCCTTGTGCCAAGATGTTTTAATAAATTTTGTCACCTGAACAGAACTTCCAAGGCTCAGACAGAAAAGTGGTTCCTGCAATACGTGTTTTCTGACTTCTTTTGTCAACTCAGAGTAATGTTTTTAAGAACCTAATTAACTTGGTGCTTAAAATCCATTTTCCAAAGGCAGATAAGCCACTAAGAGCTCAAAGCTCAACTGAAAGCCCAGGGGACTGGGTAGATCATCTTCACCCTGCTCCAACATTGATCCTGAGATTGATACCGAGACTGATTAAGAGTGAGCTAGGAATGTCCTTTGGGAAATGATGACTGTACAGCACAGAGGAAGGAGTGGTGTACACTTTACTCCTTTAAAGTACTTTTTCATTAAAAGCTTTCAGAGCACACATCTGCTTTATTGAAACGCCCTATTTTCCCCTGCCCCTTTTTTCCTTTGATTAAGCAAATGAAACAGTTAAAAAACAACTTCCCTGCTGACCAGAGATCTTCTGATATCCTAATTAACAGGAACCACACTGTTTTCATGGTGGCATGGAGAAAAAGCAAACCTGACTGCTGAGAAGGAGGGTAGATACAACAACCCTTACCTGTTGGTAAGGGCTGGGCTACTTCATACAAAACCTACACAGAGCCAAAATCCCCACACACATCCTGCTGTGCACATTAGTGCTCCTATCCTTAAACTTCCAGGCATGCCAACAGTAACTCAGTAACAAATACTGAACAGATGCAGATAACTAAATCAACTCATGAGGAAGGTCTGAATCAGCTTCTTGGGGGTTGAACTGAGAGTGACTGGATGCAAAGGCTGGATTTTCAGAGATACAGGTGGCAAGAGACACAGATCAGCAACTACTGTGATTTTCAAAACTGCTTAAGCTGTTTAGAACTTCATATTTGAGAGTGAAATGTGTAAAACCTCTGCTCAATCATCAGCTTAGGCAAAAGTAGGCAAAAGTCAGGAAAAAGAATGAATCTGTTATACTGTGACAAGTTATTATGGCTTGATCTGCTTGATACACAGAGGGAATGAGCTGAACAGTTTAGTTGTCAGCATTATTCTGTGACCACAGCATTGGATACTCCTTTGGATAATCCTCAAAAACAGGAGAACACACCATTTTCCATCTCTTTTAGAGTTGTCCTACAGAAAGCCAAGGCTCCCTGCTACCTGGTCTTTATGCAACAGCAAGCAAAGCAAACCAAGGCTTGGCCAGTCAGAGTTCTTCTGAATTAATTAGTCTGTTTGCAGAGTGTTAGTCATAGAGCCAACACCTTTACAGGTCAGCAACTCTTTGGGAAGGTTCACTTGTACTCCACCTAGCTTTAAGAAAAGACAAGGAGATGGCTGCAGAACAACAAATGTGGTTTTGATAATCTAGCACTAATTATATAGAAACATCTGCTCAAATAAGGCCTTTTACTCACTTAGCAAACACAGACTAAAAGTAATTAAAACATGAACTCTTTTCCTGAATCATTTTAATGGCCTGTTGGACTGTCTGGACTGCCTGACTACAGTGCCTGTGGAATAGGTACAATAATGCACCAGAAGGAAAAACCTAAAAGGCTTAGTGCAAAGATTTTGATCTGTGTAATCATTGTGGAAAGTGTAAAGAAGCAACTCAGGTGCTAATACTTGACATGGAGTGAAAGAGACCAAAGAGAAATAAAATTATATTACAAAGTATTAGAGAACAACAAACACCTGTATTTGAAAAGCTGTACTACCAGAGGTTCCAAATAAAAAGCAGCAGTAAGCATCTAGATCTGAGCAATTCCTAATGTAAGACTACAGAGACCACTGACATTTGATCTGAACACTTGGTAAAGATTGGCTGATTCTTTGTTTTAATTAGAAGATAAAAAAATAGAGATCTGGGATGCAAGAAGCACAAAAGAAAAGGCACTGTTTTGGTAACTCAAAGACTAAGTTATGACATAACTACCTGTCATCAATTTAAATCTGCAGATGAACTACTGGTAGGAAATTCTTTTGAAGGGTGGCCACTAGAAAGGACTCTCCCATGGCAGGAATGTAACCCTATAAGAGAGACTACCTTATAGTTGAAGCATCTCCATTTAGTGCAGATTTTAGCATCTAAACAAGTACTCTTAGAATCCACAAAAGGCCCTAGCAAGTTAAGTAGTTGTTTTAGAAGAGAAGGTACCCAGGGAATCTCTGCTGCACAATTAAGGAGTTTCTTAAAGATTGCAAACATTTTATTTTCAGCTTTTTGGATTCACCCTGATCAATAACTTTGTCATCTTGTCCTTCTTATACATTTAACTCTTCCAAAACCATGTTAAAATGCAAATAGAAAAAGATCAGCTCTACTCAGTGTCTGGTGGTTCCAAGCTCTTAGCACAGCCACAAGAACAAGAACTGAATTTCAAGCTCACATTGTCCCAGCTCAGGGCTATTACAGTGGAAACAAGGTCGCATTCAGAAGGTAAATGAGATGAGATCTGATCAAAACCCTGTTCACAAAGTCTCACTGTGAATTTCAGCTGACTTTCTCTGCTCTTTATGGCCCTGTTCACATACAATTCCTCTCTGAATAACAGCAGGAGTAGTTAAAATCTCTTTACCCTGAGAGACTTGCCAGTGTCCATACAAAAGAGTTCCTCTGAGCATTTCTTACGCTGTTTACTTGAGTTTCCTGAAGGTTTGTTAAGTCTCAATTGAAAACTCAAGCCTGGATATGCCTGTCTTGAATCAAATTTTATACCCAGCACAAATGCAGTGGAGGCTGTACTGTGAGAGGGAAGTTTTGCTCAGAAGTCTAAGGCTCAAAGATGCATCTGCAAAGTCTGTTGAGGCAAGAACTGCCCTAGGCACGAGTCCCTCACTGGCATGGCCAGTCTTGGCTTCACAAACACAGGACTCTGCTCAACAGCCAAGAAGCATCCAAGGGGCTTCACTGTTCCATAAAACCCTGGCACCAAGAGTTCACCTCTGAAAAGAGGGATACAAACCCCCATGGAATGACCACGTCTGCCAGCACGGGTGCAGATGACGAGTGTCATGGCAATCCACCCCTGGCTGCTTCGGATTTCTGGAGTACCCAGCAACCTGGCATAACAAACACCCAGCCATCCAAAGCAAATGTTCAGAGAAACCCTATATCCTACACTTGCTGGAATGGTAAACTCAACACTACTTTTTTTGGAGCTGTTAATGCCAGTGGGCCTGCCAAAACCTTTAGTCACCTACAAACTATACCCCTTGTCTAATCCCCACAAAAGAATGACTAAAACTTTCAGTGTGCAGCATTATCTCAAAATTAATCTGATGAAAGTTACAGAAAAAGAGAATTTTCCCTTTTAAAAATAAATTATCCCTACTTGCTGCTTTAATCCAAATTTATGATTTCCACAGCCATCACAGTTCATTATGTAAAAAAAAATAAAATTTTTATATTCCTTAAGAGGGCCTTGGCTCTATATACTTGTGACATTAGCACACCACAATTATTGGGATTTCTGTGTACTCTGATATTTCCTGATTTTGTTTGTTCTGGAACATTTCCTGCCCATGCACCTGTAAAAACGAGATGAGATCAGGTATAATCATCTCATACCTCCAGCAAAATGAGTTTTAAGCCAAACTCTATTCTGGTGGTTTTTTAGACAAAAGCCTGAGAAAAATATCCACAAATGTCAATCTTTCTGTGGACAGAGACAAAACCACTGGTGTTTCACAGTAAAAAGGGATTTTCAGTTTGATCTGGTTACTGGTTTCAGTTTGATCTCCAAACTTACCAAGTTTGGAGCTTCCTTTGTTTTCCTATCTGCTAGTTCTGAGACTTCTGCTGTCCAGAAGGTGGTTATCTATCCTCTGCTTTGGGGGACATCCTTGGAGTTTACTAACACATTCCCACAGAAGGTGTTGATCAGGAAAAGCAGTGGATTTGCTCTGAGATAAAGGCAGAAAACTAATGTGTCAACTCATATGGCTGTACTAGGAATATTCCTGAGATAACTGACCACTAGCTAGAGTAAGAATCCCAGGATTTTCCTTGATTCTAGCTTGTAGACAAGCAGATAATTCTCTTCAGCTCAGAAAGCAGCTTCCCAGCTAATCTAGCCCAGAACTTCAGCACTCTTACTGGGTTCACAGTGGTGACAGAACAGCTGTACTGCCATTTCTGGAAAATACAATTATAATAGATAGAATACCAGTGTTGAGTGTTTCGAGAAGTACAGGAAATTAAAAAGCAAACAAACAAAAAACCAACTCTAAATCTAACCAAATAAACTCAGCTAATAATGGCCATCAGCGAGTAGATGCAGATGTGACAACCATTGTATCCGCCCTGTGGAGGAACACAACTAAATATGGTCTGTGGCTGGAAGTTAATGAAGGACTTTCCTAAAATCTCCTCGTCCAAGAATCCAATTGGAAAGAAAAGTATGAAGAATCCTGCTCTTTCCAGACACATGTGCTGTGGATCAGATCACTCCTCTAACCATCAAAATCGATATGACACCTCTTTATGAGCATGAAGGATTACCAAAAAGCAATTTTACAGTGGGGAAATGCTTAATATCAACATTTTCACAAGTAGAAGGCTAATATATTCAACCTGTAACTTTGAGGGCACACTCTGGAATGAATCATGGAACTATAAAGATATCATGGCTATAAAGATATCTGCATGGGGCTTTATCCCCCTTTTGCTTTCTTTGTTGGAGGTGGGTCATGATTTAATTCACTGTCCTTCCCACAAACACTTCAGCAAGTACCACAGAGGGAGCTGAGCCACCACAGAGGAACAGAGCAGCAGAAAATGCCTTTACACAGCACTGCTGTGGAGGGAATGTACATGGAATCCATGACCTGAGCCCTCCCGTGCAGGAATGCTGCCCCACACTCCCAAAAGGCCAGGGCTGACTGAGCCAAAGTAACTTCTTCCCTCACAAATTCTCAAACCCTACTAAACCAGAAAGAATGGGGAAAAGGGCTAAAAAAATGGAAACATGAAAGGAGGTTCTTAAAATCTAGAGGCCTTTTTTTTTCCCCCCCAAATTGTTTGCTTAATGCTTAACAACCAGTTTGCATTGCACTGGTGTTACAACTGACTTTTGTTTACTGAAACGTGATGGCCACATAATAAACCCAGTTTTATGGTCATTTCCAGCCTGCTTCTGTGAGGGGGTGGGGAGAGGACTGCAGTTTAATTTCCACAGCTCATCCAGAGCTTCAGCCCTGCCCAGCACAGCACCAAGGGAGCCGATCAGCGCTGTCCTGATACTGGGAACGGGGCAGAAATCATTAAAACTATCAACACAGGAGGAGACACATCAAGAAAAGAAATGAGACAGAAGGGGAGAGAAGAAAGCTCGTAACATAATGAGATGTTTATCTATAAAACATTGCCCACTTCAAAGCAGGAAGAGCTTCAACTCCTTGGTGAAAAAAAAAGAGCTTTTAATTAAAAGATCAGTCAAAGATTTTCCACAGTCAAGTAGCCTCAAAGAAACTATGTGTGGAGGAGGCTGAGAGTAATTTCTAACATGATTAGTCCATTCTTCAAACTCAACAAGGTTTTATGAAAGCAGCATTTCTCAAGATCCAGAAGATAAAGATTGCAGAAATATCCTCAGCCCCCCAAAGAGCACTGTCCCTTCCCTTCTGATGCCTCCATCCTCACCAGCTTTTGCTCTGGAAAAGCCTGGAGAAATACTATGAGAGCTTTGTGCCTCCCCCCTTAGGGCAAGATAGATTGTAAGCCTAGGACAGAGGGATCAGCACACGGATACTCAGCTTGGGCTTAAGCAAAGTCACTGCCATGTACTTCGGCAGGTCTGGAAATAGAACTTGAAATATTTCTATACATTGCTTTATCCAGCTGAAAACACACTGCCTCGAGCACACAGCCTTCCATTAGACAAAGGTTTAAAAAACTCTGAAGATTTAAATGAATGGCACCACTTTCTGGAACACTCTTTCCATCCAAGGAACATTTGCAGACCGGGATGGACACAACACCAGCACCTTGTCCCCTTCCAGCAGCAGAACACCAGCATTAGGGTTGACATTACATGCTCTGGGGAACAAGACTTAGACCCACTTCTCCTCGGTCATCTAATTTTTTTATGTTTTTCTTTTTCTCTTCTGAAAAAAACCCCAAACAAACAACAGGATTCTGAGAATTCATCCTTAAACAGGCAAAATTCAGTGCTTTCCCTACAGGCTGCAATTTAGCAACTATTTTACATTATTGCAGATAGACAATATCAGGGCTATTGCACTCTGGAGGAGCTTTCTCAGAGCAGAGAATACCAGTCCCTGGAATGACTTGTGTTCATGGAAACTCAGCCTCATCCCCACTTACCAGCTGGTAATTGTGACTAATGGACCTTACTGCTGAGCTGGTTCTGTTTTGCACAAGCACAGGGAATTACCTCTGGTTTATTCAGGAATCACATGCATTTCTGTCTACAAGAATAAGTATTCAGTAATACTTTTGACAGTCTTTCTCTCCCCTGTCCTGCAGAGAACTCAGCTCCTGCCAACAAATTTATCATTATCCACACCCTTGTAGAAACAACCCCTATTAAAATGATATGAGGTATCATTATTTGATATTATAAGGATTTTCACATCTCCAGTATAAATGCTGCAATGGCAAAATGCAGAACTTTAGGGTGTGAAAAACACAAAAGAATATCCTCCAAATGCAGGGAAGAAACCACCTTTGCATTCTGCCTTGTTCATACTAATTAAACCAGCTTTCTATCCTCAGTACAGGATGGGATTCCTCCAGTCAGTTGTATCATCCTGGTTTAGAAATGAGACAGACCATAGAAAGCAATCAAAACACATTTAACTCCCATTCATCAAATTATTCCGAATACTGGTCGCCAATCCATGGAAAAGAAAGGTTAAGGATAAACTACAGTTCAGTATGGGAAGAAAGAAAAGTCAGCCAACATAAGTACAGTATGTCAAAGGACTAACTGCACCCTGTCCCTAAGGCCCTTTCCATATTTCATACATTAATAAAAATGACTTCATTGAAGTTGCTGGTGAAATTCTTCCTTGCTTGAGTAGCAATGATTTTAACACTTTGCACCAAAGCATCCATCAGGACAAGAACATGAGGGGCACATAAGTCTGCTCATGGGATATGGGCACATTTACTTAATCCCTAACAGCTTTCCTACGCAACTGAACCAATTCCAATCAAGATACAAAACCTACAGAGCTGGTAATGAATGGAAAAAATATATGTCCCTGTTTCAGCCAACACATCCCCTACGTGTGCTCAGAACTGGACCCTGCAAACTCCTGTTATCCTTGCACTTTCCCCAGGGTATATTTTTCCAGCAATGAATATCAAATTTTCCAGTAAGAGCTTCACATTTAAATTTCGCTGTTGATAAAAACATGGAGCTTGTTCGTTCTGTGCTCCACAGCCTGATTAAAAGGGCGAAAAAGTGCAGCCCTGATGGAATTTATGGCCTGAGAGAACTGACTGATGATCACAGATCACACAAGGACAGAGTGCTCTGCCTCAGAACATGCAATCCATATCTATCGATGCTCGTGGAAAAACATTACTGCTCCATGAAATCTAATGGATGGAACATTCCAGAAGAGATCTGTGAACACATGTCTACTTTGGATTGCACTACGTAAAAAGCTGAGGCATGGAAAATCTAATGGTGTCTATTATCAGAAATCCTCAGTCTTGTATGATCTTTAATCATTGTGATCAAATTGCCTGGAGATACAGCATGGGAAAGTTTCAGGAAATAATGAAAATATCAAATATTTGTCAATCTTCTATTGTCAGTCTGTGAGAATCAGAGAAAAATCAAATTAAGTCCCACACAAGCAATGCAGTGCCAAGGAAATCAGAGAAGTACTCTGTTTTGGTTTTACAATTTTGTGTTGTTTTGAAAGCTACATTCCCTGTGGAAATCAGGAGATTTTATGAAGAGTAAATTAGCAAAATAGGGGAGGAATTGAAACGAGGAAAAAAAAATAAGAGAAATTACTTTGCTGAAATACTAGTAGCTCCAAAACACAGGACTGCTTCCAAATAAACTCCTCAGCACCTCCAGGGCTCTGGCAGGTTTCAGTGGGAAGACCAAGGGGTAACACTTGCTTAAATTTCTTTGGCCAGCTTTACAACTTTAAGATCTTGAGGAGCCAAATATTACCCAAACAAAAAGAAGCAAGCTTTCCTTTTCCTCCAAAGCCAGCACTATTCCCTCCTCCTTTCACCCTTTCTCCTCTTTCAAGTCATTTAATACTGTGTCAGAACCAACAAAATCACAACCATCCCCTGGCTGTTTCCTCCTCACTCTGCCACTGTCAAGCCAATTGTAGCATATTAACTAAACTAATGAAACAGTCAGCAAGAAAATTACTTTTAGATTTACTATCACGTTAAATCTACTATTGATAGATCCTAGAACTCCACCAGCACTGGGGCAAAAGCAGCATCTGCAGAGATCTAACCATAGGACAAGCTCCTCCTGACAGCTCATTCAGCAGGATTCCCAGCAGCTCCCTGCCCTCATCCAAGAATGGCTTTAATTTTCATCAGCAAAAAAATCTAACACAAAACAAAATGCATAAACCACATCCTGCTGCTTGCCATGCCCTGAAAGTTCTTCTTATAAAAGCCCATGGAGAAAGCACTCCCACTCAGCACATCCTCCCAGCCAATGCTGAAAACTGTTGGGAAGACCCTTTAGTGTAGGAGAACTTCCTGACAATCTCTTCCACTAATTTAGCATTCATTGGCCGTTCAACTTGGAATCGGGGGAACTCAGATTATCACTTCACTCTGCCTCAAACAGATAATTTCAGAGGCAGCAAGTTACTCATGCTCATGACTAAATTCCTCTAAGAGGCCATTCCAAACTGTGACATAGTCTCTGGCTGTTCCCCTTTCCCTGGCCTGGGAGCAGAGGAGACGCTGCCACCGACATCTGTTTGTCGGTAACTCCTGAACCCATTTATCAGTGTCAGCCTGGTCAAGCCACCTCACAAGACTAACCAACAGAGCCTGGCCCTAACTGGCCTTGGAAGAGAAGCTTAAGTCAAGTAACAATTACCCTCCAGGGGAAAATAAACTTCTTCAATACCAGTTTAATCAGCAGTGTGTTACTACTCTGAAAAATGAGAGCATTTGTAAACCCCCCCCATGCAAGAATGACTTGTGGGAGGGAGAGGTGACTAAGGAATTAAACTATCCACTGGAGAGCAAATTGTGGTTTGTTGGCTCCACTGGGAACAAAAGGTCTGTGGCTCAGTGCCCGAGCTCCAAGAGGACATGACTTGCAGTCGGTATTTCCATGAAAGCTGTTATGTGATTCATTAGCTTTGCTGGCCCCTCTCCCCTCCCTCCCTTCCCCCCACACCATCATTAAACTCATCTGGTCTCTTGAGCTCTTGCTTGGCAGAAATGGTGTTCTGACACACAGCAGAGTTAAAATGAACGGCTCCCATGTTTAGGAGAAAGAAAGGGAGAGAAGCAGATGAGGGAGACTAAAGAGAGCACTCAGAAAAGATCTGACTACCCCAAAAAACAAAAAACAGAAACCACAAGAAATAATACATTTCCACGATACCCTTTATCTTGAAAGTCTCTCATGTTTTACAAACTATATATCCTACACTGAAGAATCCCCTCAAGCCCCTGGGCCAGGACAAAACAGACATAAGAAAGCAGATCAATACTGGCTCAGTGTATGGACTGACACTTGATATCCTCATCCAAGCCATGTAAGCATCTTTTACAAATAAACACAGTCCCAAAAAAAGTCTAACCCTTGGATAACCCCACCCGTCACCTTGTTCCAACTAGAGAAGTTAACATTTCCCATTCAACTGACTCTTTCAAGAAAGTTTTTGTGTGTGGAGTCATTTTTTTTCCACCTCTTCCCAAACATATTAATCATCACATCACCTGCAGATGTTTAGAGGATAAACAAACCCCACCATCACCGTGTCAACCAGTGTCAAAGAATGTTAGAGCTCCTGTTCAGAAATAACAGGAGGCCTCACTGTTTCCAAGGCAAACTATGTTTGAAAGGCTTTCTCCCAATAAACACAGCACTGGATAACACTGGATTCTTCCATACAACTCCCAGGAAATGTTCCAGCTATTCCACAGGTGCTCTGGCCTGTGTTTATATACCAACGGTTCCTTCAGCTTGGGGTAGCTAGTTTCAAAAGCACAAAACTACTCTACTGACAAACTGCAGGAACATTCACTGTTGTTTTACATCTCTTTCTGTACTACTTTATAGGCGTTTTCATCCTAAAACCTCCACAGGCTTTAGAAAAATGAATATTCAGAGCACTCGGGTATAGCCAAAGAAAGACAACTGCTTGCAAACAGCAGAGTTTTGGCAAACAAGTGATGCAAACCTGGGTCACACACACCACACAGGTTCCTACAAATGACTGTGAAAGCGGTTTAAAGTAAGTTTTAAATCAGAAGCCAGGAAAAGCCTATAGAATCTAACATTACTACAGGCAATGCTCTCAAATCCTCGTTAGACACTCGTACGCTCTTAGCAAGATGGAGATTAATTTGGGATTATATTGGGCTGTTACAGAGTCTTTAAAGTTTTCTGTTCAAAACAATCCCATCAAGCACCAGCAGTGGATTACTTTTCCTTGTCTTCTCCTCTCCACAGTCCCTTCCTCAGGTAGTCCTATTTTTTTCTGATTCCCTTGTATTAACATGTTAACTTCCATCTGCTCAGCTTGGGGGCAGTTGCTTCCCTCCTGTTCCTCGACAGCACTGACCAGCCCATCCAGAAGTCACACTTAACAGGAAAACCTGTTAAAGTAAGTCTCATAAGTCTATGAAAATAAGTATTTTACTGGAGGTTATAACCTGTATCATAACAGGATTGGATTTTTCAAGAATTCATTGTCCACTGACACCAAGAGGAGGAACAAGTGTTTCACAAATCTGCTCCCAGGACCCCAAGATGGTTAAGTTTGGTGTGAAAGACTTAGAGATGAGCCATACCGTGTCCATGAAGTTTCTTGAAAAGGTAAATAAACAAGATTACTGTGAATATCACGCTCAGGGAAACGGGTCACAGCTTGGGTGTTTGTAGTTAAAGCCTCAATAAAGAGGCCCATTCCTGGGGTTTATTTTGGTTATTCTAAAAGCCTAAATTTAAAGAATAAGACAGTTATTCAAGGTGCAGGTATTCCTGAATGAGAGCTGAATTAAGTCCATCCCAGCAGAAACAAAACTCAGAAGTACTCCCATGTATTACACTCTAATGTGAGAAACAAGTTTTTACATCCTACCTGTCAAAAACCCAACCCAAACTCTGCTTTAAATGCCTTCGTGTTATCTTGAGTTCCAAAGCCAGAGCTCTCACACACAAGGAGTATGTTGTCAGAATTTTTTTGTCAGCAGAAACGTTCCTGAAAGTCTTTTCACCATTGAACACAGCTTTGAGCACGTAATTCAATACAAACCGCTGTTTTTCAATCCTATTCATACTTACAAATGGTGAGGACATATTAAAACAAGGCATAGTACAGCCTACACTTAAAAACTGAGAATAGTTTTAAAACTGCGTAAGTGCAACAGTAGTATAACTGTTCTGTTGCCCCTTCAGTAACAAAAATAAAATAAATCACAGGACAAGAGAAAACAAAGGATGAAAGAGATTTTCCAAAACCACAGGGGGTCTCCATGCTCATTTATCATCTCTGTTAATAATAATAAGCTGTTCAAATCCCACCTCTGCAAAATCAGAGTTGGTTTTCTCAGACTGACCAGAAGTTAGCAGTGTCCCTCCCCCTGCCATTATCCAGCTCTCCCCTAGTTTATTGTCAATATTATCCCTCCTAAATGACAGAAACATGTTTAACTCCAGCAAAACTTCTATAGCTGGCCAGCAAAATATAGTTTGGGGGGGCTGAGGATGTAGGCAGCCATACTTTCCAGCCTGAAGTTTAACTTTCCCTTAGGGCAGCATTTCTTCTGGTGACTGGATACTGGCAGCTTTTGTGTTCTTCATTAGCCTGCTGATTAACATAGTGCCAGAGAGTTCTCACTACACCTCACTGCTGTTCCAGCGCTGCTGGCAGATCTATTGTGAGAGATCCCCGAGCAGCAATGCAGCCTTGTCTGCTTTCCCCGACAACACCAGAGATCAGGTATATTTGTGTTTGCTTTTAAAACAATACCTACATATCTAATCCGAAGTTACAAAAAACCCTGATCAAGCAATAACAACTTAAATGGAATTTTGTGAATGAAATTCCCATGGCAACAGCAAGAAACAGGAGTGCCAGGAAATACAACCGATTGCGGGTTTTCTGTGCTTTAGAGGGTTCTGAATTCGATCAGAAACTAAGAAATAAGCAGCAGAGATCAGTGGGTTTTACCCCTCATTCAGCATTTGAGAAACAAGCAAAATAAAAAGGCAACGAAAGCAGCTCCGCGGCATCAGGAACAAATTACCAGCCGTGCTGTGCACAGTGCAGACATTTGGCACAAGGGGAACGAGATCTACCTGATACCAGCCCTTGGCTTTCTATGAAATCTGCTCCTGATTAACATGCAGAGCACTACACTTCTGAAAGGACAATGGTGGGAAGACCTTCTACAAAGGCATCATTTTAAATTCTAAGGCCTGGAAAATTTCAGGCCTCAGGCCACGAACAATGGGGTGAAGGCTAACGCAGCCAAGCTGCAGATCCTGACAAGTTGCGTGCACATCACTACATCAGCCTCGTAACTTTTCAGCTGCATCATGCAGGCTGTGTAAAATAATCTGTCAGCCAGCGGGGTCCCTCCCTTGCAGGCGTTCTGCTCCAAAGGATCCCTTCCAGAGGAGCTTCCCTGAGCGCCGTGCTGCGATGGCAGGTACGGGGAGCGGCAATGAAGAGCATTTACAAGGCGCGAGGCAAACAGCAGCGCTGTCCCCGGCGGGCTGGAAGCCACCGGCATTAGCTGTGACAACAGCCCTGTGCCGGCTCAGCGGGACGCCGCGGTCCAGCCCCCGAGAACAAAACCCCGTCCCCGCGTTCGCCGCCCCTACAGACCTTGCTCGTGCTCCTCCGCTCGCCCCGGCTGGTTGCCCATCTCCGCTGGCCGCCGGGCTCCTCCCGAGCTCCTCTACGGCCCCGGCTGGGCGCTCATGCCCGGGCTCGGCGCGGACCTGCCCCTGCTCTGCGCTCCAGCCAACTCCGGCGGGCAGAGCCAGCCAGCGCCTTCCTAGTTCCTGGCGGCGGAGCCGCGCTGCGGCTCCCGCCGAGGCAGCCGTGGCTCTCCCTCCTCCCTCATTCCAACATTGCGCTCCGCGGGCCGGGCTGGGCAGGGAATGAGCCGCGAGAGCCGCGCGGGGCAGCGCCGGGGACACCCCGCGGCCGCCGCGGGAACTGCAGCGGCTCCGAGCGGGGTCGGGGGGCCGCGATCCGCGCCCCGGGGAGCGGGATCCGAGCTCCGCCGGGGAGCCGGGACATCGCCTGGAAGCTCGAGCCGAGCTTCCCTGCCCCGAAGCAGCCGTGGTGGCTGGCCAGAGGGCTGGCTCCAGGCCGTACACCGGGATTATTTCGGAGCAAAACGCTGAAACGCAGCTGGGGGCGAAGGAAGGCAGACCCTCGGCGAAGACCTGAGCGGCCAAAGGCAGCGTTAATTTTCCCCAATTCACAACACCCGAAAAGTGCTTGGAGCAAACAGACCCTGCCCACAGATGTAACTACACCGCTGAGCACAGCACTGACATGTCTGGGCAAGGGCAGCTCTTAACCGTCTCAAGAATTAGGGGACCAAGTTTCAGAAATGCTCAGCATCTTTTGAAAACACAGATATCCATGACACTGAAATGGAGATTGAACTCCTCAGAAAACCTGACCGTGATTGTGAGCACAAGCCTTTGGTGACAAGTCCCATCCATCAGATCTGCTCCAATGTCCTCTGGGGCTATTCCTGGGTCAGCCGAGCACCCCCAGCTGCTCTCAGCCTCCACTGGTGCTGAGAACAGTCAGCACATTGCAAGTTCACATCCGTATCATGAAAGAAAACCACAACAATACACAGGATACACTGAATACTATTAAAACCTAATTCTCTTTATCAAAGTAAGGATGTGGTATTTTATCCCTAAAAAGCTACTACAGTTATTTCCAAATTTCCCCTCATGCTACTTCCTTTCAAGCACTAAAAAAAAAATCCAACAACCAAACCTGACAGACACTCTAACCACAAATATGATCTACATACCCTATCTCTATCATCAGTACTTTTGTCTGTGACTGGTACTGCAAGAGCAGCTGCACAAGGCAGGCCTACCCAGAGCTTGGCCAACAGCCCATCTTCCAAAGAAATCAAGATGCTCCTCAATAATGGGAGTCCTGACATACATGGGAAACACGGATACTGAATGACTCCAGTGATCAGTTCCCATTATGTGGATAATCAACAATCATTTTAAGTCTTGGTTTCACCAGGAGGGTTAAAAATAAATTCAGAAATAATAAATGTGTCTCCTAGGCTCAAAATAGATTAATTGTGTGTGGTTTATTTTCAGGCTAGCTAGTTGTGAATCCATTGTTTCAAATAAAATACCTGGAGATCCTTCATTATGATAGAAAGAATCTTGCTAATGTTTCAGTGTAACAGGGTGAATTAGTTGTCAGTCACAGGTTTTCCATTGTTCTTCCTTTGACACTTTATGGATGAAGTGAAAAGTTTTCATACAGCTGTCTGTATTTGGATGACATTAAACAACTCCTGTCTACTTCTGTCTTATGACATGCCAAGTACAAAACGTTTTGTTTCATGAATAAGCATCTAAGTTCTATAAAAAGGGATCAGTGATAGCACATTCTTTTTCTAAGAAGTCATCTTACAACCTCTTAGGTCTTGTATCTTATTAGGATGGGCACTTGCCCTTTCCAGGGTACAACCAACCTCCAACTGCTGTTGAAATGTATTTCCCAGACAAAGATATTTTCTTCTGTGACAGACTAAAGAGTGACTTCTGCTTTTCTTCAACAGGACTCACCCAAGGGGTTACATTAGCTCAGAGTGCCTGTTGGGTTGATAAATCCTGAAGCTGAGCATTTATTATTTCATCACCTGCTTTCTGTTTCTGTAACCACAAAAGGGAATAGTGTACCAGGGTCCCAGTGCAGCACAGGTGCAAGCCTGGAGTAATTATAAGATGTAATCACATTGTCAGAGCAAACACACCTGAAATCTGGACACTGTAGAAGAGTCAGAGCTGGGAGAACCAATCTGGTATTTTTGTCAGTGGCACGAAACTAAGTCAGAACATTCTAACACTGAGATAGGGAGAATGATGTCAGGCAAAAGACTTCTAGCCCAGGCCCACACTGAAAGGTAAGGCATGAGTTTTAAAATACAGCTACAGCCTGAACAAAAGTCATGGATAAGAGATTATTGTTTATGGAGCTTGCAGTTCAAACTGGGGGAAAAGAAAAAGGAGTAACAACAAGCATGACTTCTGGCATGGTGATTAGGTAATAAACTACAACAGACACATGGCTAAATCTTTAGGCAACTATTGGTTATCTGAACATTTTACATTACTTTCCCTTCCTCTTCAGTAAGAATGGTATAAAAATGAATTAATGAATTTAATCTCTATTAAGCAGATTAGCTGGTTTCTTCCCTGGCATGAAGTTTGACTCATCCCTTTGCACTTTGTTGAACTGCAAATAAAACCTCACAAACACTCCTCTCCTTTAGAGTGAGAAGGGGAACGAATTCCTCAAGGTGTGACATACATGATTCTTTCAACTCACTACTCAAGTCACAGGACTTGCCAGGCATAACCTTTCTTCACATCCTAATCTCACAACACAGCAGATGAATTAATGTAACTTCTGCTCAAACTGGAATCCCTGTTCTACAGAAAAAGTGGGAAGATGCCACAGAATGATCTCAGATTTGCAGGGGCCAGGTAGCTGACAGTCCCTCCTGAAGGCTGAGATCTAAAGAAGTTACTCACACTCTACTTCTTCCATTAATGCTAAAGATTTTATGAGCACCAAGTACTTAAGTAGCAGGGAAAATAAATCTACAGAATGTGTATATCATGCACAGTAGTGGACCCCAAAGGGTAAGGAATATAATACATCTAGAGTCAAAACCCAGAGGAGGAAAAGCTTTTTTTAACCATGCTAAAACCAATTTTTTGGTGGTGAGGATACTTGGTGAGATCATTGTTCATGGCAGAGAACTACAGCCTTCCAGGAACCCATCTGAGATGTAGCTGTCAATCCCTCCCCTCTTACTTTACAGTATTAAGATCCAATGTAAGCCAAAAGCTGCTAAAAAAAAAAAAAAAAAAACAAAAAACCAACAAACCAAACCACCAAACAGTGGAAAAAAAATAATACAAGGAATGCCAAGCCCTCCCCTGATATGCAATACTTGTCAGACCAGGCCAGCTCTGCGTTCCTTTCCTTGCTCCCTCCCATTCTTGAAGTGCAAACACAGTGGCTCCCTGCCAAGGCACTCTGGCTGGAGACATTCAGGCCCAGGGAATTTGTGTTAAGGATTGTTTCTCTCCAAACCAGCTGAGGGAAAGCTGATAATTAACCCAGGGCAGGTAGTCAGCACAAGGTTGTGTTGAACTTTGCTGAACAACTTCAGTAAAGAAGCCTGAAATGAAAACGAGTTGAGAGATCATAGATTTATGCTATTCCTGGACCATCCAGGCATGTTCCCCTTTCTGTTTAGGAGTCCCCAGCAAGGCTTTTGTGATCACCACAGTTTTGGTTACAGCTGTAATGGATCTTCCCTATAAATGCTGGCTTGAGCCAATTAACTGTCAACAATTTAATGAATCAAGTCATTATACCCTTTAAGATTTAGCATTTCAGCATCCCTACCACACACTGAATCCTCTTAACTGGCTCAAGTCCCAGAGGGGTGTGCATGTGCCAGCAAAGTCATTCTCAGGGGAATATACACTGAGAAAAGGGTCTCTTTGACAGGTGGTTTTAACAAGAAGTTGCATCAGAATCTCAGAATGTGTTAATAGAGATTCAGTGCAGGAAATGTAAATTGTGCAGCAGATTAGGACAGCAAGAATACTGAAAAGGGTACATTCTGCAGTGTTGTCAGCAGAAGTTAATTCCTACTTGTTTAATAATGCAAGATGACTGCAGACAGCCTGTGAATGCCTCTCAAAAAAACTGTTATCCATAACAGGATCAGGTATCAGAAACCCTCCCAGAAAGCCTCTAAATTGCCTTGTTCTCACTCCATTCCCAGTTACCAAGGGCAAAAGAAGCCTAAAGAAGAGTCTTATGAAGCAGCATCCGTTCCCAGCCATTTCAAGATGCAGAACTATCCATGGGTTACAGAAAGA
This sequence comes from Manacus candei, assembly GCF_025592945.1. Taxonomy (NCBI): domain Eukaryota; kingdom Metazoa; phylum Chordata; class Aves; order Passeriformes; family Pipridae; genus Manacus; species Manacus candei. Next base: position 8,033,237 of record NW_026138124.1, on the reverse strand, counting down.
AAGAGCAAAGCTTAGAGGAACATGAAAATTTAACGTGGCAACAAACATCACACAGGAACATTTTCAGCAAGGGCATCAGCAGCCAACAACTGTATTTCCAGGTTATCACAAGAAAAAGAATCCTTGTAAGAAAAAGTAAGAGAAACTTGACAGGTAGCTGCCATAATCTAAATCTGGAATGCCAAATTTGATCTACCTCAATTCATGAGCCTTCTCTTTAGAGGTTAGTGGATAAAGTCTTCTAACGTGGTGCTGAAACCCAGTTTGTCTACTTGACACCTGGGGAAATCACACACGTGGGAAATATTTGGCTAAGGAATGTCAGGGAGGTTAAGGTTCAGGTTCATATTTGTACCAATATGTTAAACATCTTTGCAGATATTTAGAGGTGTGTGTAGATGTCAATTTGCATATCCAGCTGCATGTGGATGTAAATGCAGACACATTTCCATTGCTTTGCATGTTAAATCCCTGCAGTACTCCTTGCCAATTTGAATGACAGCCTGACAAAGCAATATTTTGAGTCTTCCTTTCCTTTTTATAGCAGTTCTGGAGCTAGACTCAATTCTTCTTTGTAAGAAAGAATAATTATGCAAGAGCTGTGTCTTGTACCTGGAATGGGTAAAAAAATGCAACTGGCTTTCCAGATGAGGTTTTAAAGCATATTTACGGTTCCTGGGAAACCCCAGATGAGCTCAGAGATTTGGGTTCCAGTGAAGCCTGGTGGAACAGAACATACCGATCTCATTAGTGTCTCTCACACTTGGCACTATCGTTCACAAGAAAAATGAGACAGTAACGAGCCTGAATGCAAAGTGCAGCAACCTTTCACAAACCTATGGCAGCCCTTTGATGTGACAGATCACAAAAAGCAGGCGCTGTCAAAAACTGATGTATGGGAGAGTAAAAGGGCCCCAAGGTCAGAGAGCTGTCCTTCAAAAGAAATCACTTTCCTTTTTCCTGTCCTAATTGGGGTGCATTAGCATCTTATGAACTACAAAAATGTCAATTAGATATTTTCAAGGATTTTTTTCTTTTTTTTAAAGAAAGCTTTTCTTAAAAAAAAAAATACTTTCTTGAATTTTTTGGCCATGTAAAGAAGGCTTCTGGTCTAGATTAGCTTCACATGAACCTAAATTTTTACCCCACATCAGAAAGTGGCAAACACTTGCCAAGGCAGAGAAGTTGGCTGAAAGAAGGCAGTAAATTTGATAGAGTCCACACATTATTCTCAAATAGCAAGCTCGAAATGACAATTCTATAAACATCAGGAAGCTTTGAAACCTACAGTCTGTCACATTTTCAATTTTGCTGGGAAAGAAGTGTATCTAATGACTGATATGTGCCATAACACCACAGACCAGGGGTCCCTCTGCAATCCAGCCCAGGTGACCAAGTTTCACAAGTGATGCTCGTTCTTTCCCAACACTAACACCAGTGCTGGCAGGGCCCACTCCACTTGCCCTCATTCAGTTAAAGCCTCTTTTCTGAGTATCTTCACTATCTACATAGAAAACCTGCAAGCAACTGTTTCAGAGAAAAATCAAAAATTGTTCTTTTCACATAAACTACATGACAAGCAAACAGTGATGGGCAAATGGACTAATGGCATGTGCTCTGCCAGCACTAGGATGGATGGAAGATATACAGGTATCACATCCAGTCAGCAGGATATTAACTCTGACAACTGGGCAGGAATGTGGGTGACATTTCACAGAAAAACTCATCAAAACAGATGGAGCTGAACAGCTTATTGGAGCTGAACATTGTTCATCCTAAACTGTGCCACAAGAGAATGTAACGTTCAGGCCCTTGTATAGCTTTCACTGATTATGCCAAATTTCTTGGTATTTTTATTTCCCTATTTCATTTACTGAGTTTATAAACAACAGCCTGTGTTGTACAGCAGCTTCATTTCTAATGCTGGCAGAGTTCCATTCTGGGATTAGCTGTAGCTTTTGTCCAGGTAACCTGCAGAGTTCAGAGCCTCAACACTAAATGCTGAGGAGATAATTGAAACTCTTAATTTCTTTGAGTTTGCCTCCTCTGTACTTCTGCACTGGCACCATCTCCAACCTTGGATGTTGATCAACTCTGCAGGAACGCACAAAGCAACACACTTTTGTTGTTTTGGCTGAAAACTCATGCCAAGTATTGAATTTCTCGTTTTGTACATAAAAATAAACGGCCATTTCTGATGGAGCAAGGGATGACACAGCAGGCCATCCCTCACAGTCCTGCTGGCATCCTGGCTTCTTCCCAGCCTCCAAAGAAATAACACATCCCACAGTCATTGTGAGAAGTTATAGCACCTGTCTTTCTGCTTTGGGCTTTTGAGAGATCCTGAGCTTGTCAGTAAAATACCCAGGACGTCTATAAATAGTAAATTAGGTGATAATAGCATTGTTTTTTGACAGGTTCCTGCTGTTTCCAAGGCAAATTCAATAGGTCTAGAGAGGTTTAGCCTTTGTGTGGGAAAAAATAAATGATCTGATGAAGCAGCCTGAGAAAACTAAGTACAGCTACATATCACTTGTATTTCAGGGATAACTGATACTTCATATTGGAGCTGGCTGAGCTTGATATAAAAATCAATATATTTGTGAGAAATGGGAATACCTGAAGTATTCCCAGTGCTTTTGGGTGACGTGGCCAGGCACAGCCCAGTCACACATCCTGGCTGTCCCTGCTCTCTGATGTCCAGCATCAGACTCTTTTTAGTTCCTGCCCAACCTGGCAGATTATAGCTGCTGTCACTGAGACAACATCAAGGAAGCACAGGAACATGATTAAACTAGGCAGCCTTGAGGGAAGTCTTCAGAAAGTGCTTGAACTGGGAGTTTGTAGGGACTGAGTGACAGAACTGAGAGCAAGGATTTGGAATGACTTCTAGGCTCCACTGAGAAAGTAATTTCACCTGTCTGAACCTCAAAATTTTCCATTTGCATACCACTCCTACCATGCAATGCTCTTCCTGAGAGGTATATGATCACGTAAGAAGCTTTTGAAATTCTCTGTGAAATTGCATTTTTTAAGGTTATTTGGCTTGCAAACCTCAAAGGAAGGAGCAGAATCTGAAAAGGCATTGATTTCCTACAGTCCTGAACCTTAAAAGAGAGTCCTAGTTTCTCATGAATATATACATTTCTCTTTTTAAACATTTTACAACCATTTATTTGCTATATGGCTTCTTAAACTGGATGGCTTTACAAGTACATGCATTAAAATCAACATTTTTCAAGATTAGTGACCTCTTCCTCCTGTTTTGCAATTTTTCCAGCTCTTTTTCATCTACCAAGACATTAAAAACAACACCAGAGTTCTGTAAGCTTGGCTTTAACATAAACCCAAACTGCTGCTGCACGACAGGACATAGAAAAACATAACACTTTGGATTTTGGATAAGGAAGCTGAATGCAAGACATTTATTTCTCCCTGCATGTCATTTCCCATCACTTGGGATTTGGAAACTGCCAAGCAGCTACAAAGCCAAACATCAGAGTAGAAAACTTCCAACCAGAATCAGCCTCCAGTTCCACTGGCTCAGCTCCACCTGCCAAGGATGGATACATGGGATTGGCCTCATCCCCCTTTAAAATTGCTTATGATTTCCTGTGTCAGCTCCCAACGAGGCAGATGGGGGTAGTTCTGTCAACAAAAGGTTGGGATGAACAACTAATCCTCCACCAAGGGCAGCATACAAACAACTCTATTTAAGCAAACAACTCTATATCCTGAGGTCAGTTATTTATTACCTGCAGCATCTGGAACATGTGCTGTTGCTCAAGGTCAACACACAAATGGTGGACAGTCACACCCAAAGAAGAAAGAAACCTAAGCTTTTTTTATTTCCATACTCTGTTGCCTTTAGTTGCTCTCACACAATACTATAACACCAACTGAGTACCACCAGAGTGCAGCTGGAACTAATATAATGTCATTTCGGTAAAATAATCAAATCACTCACTTGAATAACAGACAAAGAAAGCCCAACCTAAGAAGCACAAACAAGGGGGAGAGATGATGCCTGCAGTCAAGACATGAAAGGCAAACATAGAACAGATGAAGGCCATCAAAGAACCCAAAGAGAGTGGTTTCAGGACAAAACTTCAAGATTCACACAGTTGGCTATGTACACAAACATCTGCATTCCCCAGCTACTGGAACATTCTCACTTGGATTAGCTCCACAGTCAGCCAGCATTGCATCTTGATCACAATCAGACTATTTGGGATGCCATTTCAATAAAAAATATAGCAGCTGAAAACGTTCTCTCCTTTTCTGCTTATGTTGCCTGGAACGTGTTGTGCTCTGTGTCATACTGATCCTTAGTTCTCCCCAGCAACAATACACTGTATTTCAGGGTGCCTATTGGTATTTTTTCCACAGTGTGACAATCTAAAAGCAGCATTCAGCTTTTTTACCTTGCTCACTAATATCAAGCACCTTTAAGTGGGCACGACAGTGACACGTTCTCAGCACACAGCTGGATTTCTAACCACCCTTTTGAACTATGAAACCACTCTGAAAACAGACATTTAAAATACAGATCTCTCCATACACATACCTGTAATAGGGACAGTTCTGTCTGGGTTAAAAAGAATTTTAGAGGGGTAGCACATAACATTCTTAGCATTTATGTGCACAGTACACATAGATCCACACTTGCACTCTCTGCATTTAGCACTGATATTCCCATTCTTACTTCTACAAATGCTGATGCAAAGCAGTAATGTATGAGATTAGACCCAATGATGTAATTTAAACTGGCAAAGCAGTACCCAGACATAACCTGACCTCCATAAACTATTTTATCCTTTGTATTTAAAGTAGTCATCATCATAAATCTTATCCCTCCTCCAATCCCAGTTATTATAGCTGCATGCAGAAGAGGGCTCTCTATTCCAGTGCTGATATTTTGTTATCTGACAAACGTATTCCATTCTGGACTCCCTGCAGTGCTGTTTCCCTGGCTGCATTCCCAGAATCCCACGCTGCATCATCTGTACAGGTTTTCTCCCTGCTTTACTCCTCCCAAGCATCATGCCTCTTTTATTGGCTCATGAATCTCAAATTCCTTTGGATACCACTCGTCACTATTAAATTTGAGGATTTACACACCGATTAACTGCAGAACAGGATCTGGTTTTTGGTTACTGTGAAGCATTTGTGCTGTTACAAAACCCATCGTTTTCTTCCAGGGGTATATAAAGTTGTTTGGGGGTTTTTGGTTGGCGTTTTTTTGTTCTTGTTTTTGGTTTTGTTTGTTTTTTTTTTAACAGAAATCTCTTTCTGGTCAGTAACATTGTTCTGTCACGCAGCCAAAACCTGCAGAGGCTGTGACAAATAGGGAGGTCACGGTCAAATTTAATAAGATCTCACATTCCCTTGGAAATGCCACCAGGGAGCAGACAAAAGCAAGCGTTTGCTGAGCTCCCGGGGGAAAGCAGAGCGTTTGCACAGAAGCCCTTGGTATGCAGATGGTGTCGCTGCCTTTAGAAACAGGCTGGAGTTTGAAAGCAATGGGAACAAGCTCCCGGGGCGAAGGCTGAGGGGAGAACGCGCCCCGCGGGAGCTCCGGAGCACAAGCTCTACATGAGGGTGCGCAGGGCTGGCTCTTTGTTCTCACGCCTGCTGCGTCCCGGGAACAGCGGGATAACCACTCCGCTCATTCAGCAGAGGGAGAAGAGAGAAGGCTATTGATTGATAGATGGTGAAAACCCAGCCAAGCGAGCTCTCCGTGGGATGCACTCTCGGGAGCGCTGGGCTGTGTGTCCGTGCGCCCCGACGGGACGGGCGCGGGCCACCGGCGCCACCGCCTGGCTGCTGGGGGGTGCCCTGACGGCGCCCGAAACCCGCAGCTTCTCCCTTTTACACCTTCATTTTGCTGGCTCGTGGGGTGTGGGATACAAAGCACAGTGTGTGCCTGTTACAGCAGGTAAGTCATGGCTGTGCTGCCAAGGGGTGACAGGGAACGCTCCCCTGGGATCTCGCTCACAGCACGTGGCACAGGCTGTCCTCCAGAACCTTTGTATGTTGTCAGAGACTGAAACGGTTCATGATTTAGGCATTCTAGGATTGCCAAGGGACTTTTGCAGACTTCTGCAGAACTTTTGCATTATACCTCTGATGGCACATCAAAGCCCATCTTCCCCCCGTGCCAATCTTGAAAGGCGGGAAAAACCCTTTTGCCAGGCCCCTCATGAAAACGCAGCACAGACCCAGGAGATGCTGGAGGCTCGTGGCATGGCCTGTGACACTAACCATGGATACAGTAACTCATAACTTCTTTGAGTGTGGGGGCTTCCCTCCTTCACCCCCCATGGATCAAGGCCACCACTTCAACTGACAGACATGGAAGCTGCAACTACCAAGTTCCATCGCTGGACCCCTCTCAGCTTTTCTTCCCTTACTCTCCCTTACCCTTATCCTGTCTTTCCTTTCTCTCCCTTATGCATTTTCCCCCCAGGGGTTATCCCTATGATAGATAATACAGATGACAACACCCAAAATGCTAACATACCTGTTCAAACAAAATTGTTAAAATAAACCCTACCTATATATGTTTTCAGACACCGATTATTCAGTGTCGTTTCATTCTAATCCACTCCAAGGGAATTATTGATAAGAACCTGGGTTACCCCCCTCCCCTTTTTCTGGGGCAGGTCGTAACATATGTACCTGTGCAGGGCTTCAGTCGACTCTCTGCAAGCTCAGAAATGGCTCCTGTTGTGATGGTCTTCTTCAGCCTCGAGACTCCAGAAGCTGCTGCTGCCCCAGGCTTCGTGAGCGTGTCCTCGCTGCTCGCCCGCTTCAGCTGCAACACAGACAGGGAGCAACCACATCAGGACCTCGAATATCCCCATCAAGTAGTTCAAAATGCAGGGTTCCTTGGAGAAAAGGAACATTTCCATAAAGGAAACCCCACGGGAAGATTGCTTTGATAACCGTACTACGTAATTTTCGGTTTGCGTTCTAGATTTCTGTGGAGTCGGTGAGGAGATAACGCTGTTCATCAGTGAGGAGTGAAAATGGGAAAGAGTGTTCAAACAGGCAAACAATTGAAAGACAAGGAGAAAATAATTTACAGGAGTAGTTTATTGGGCAGCTCTGCCTTCTCAGATCTCACTCTGAACAGCATTCATCAAAGTTCCTCACTGGTTTATGTTGAGTTGGGTACTTGGGCCTGTGCAGAGAAGTGCCAGTTATAGAGCCTGACACACTATGGCAAAGCAGCAAATAACTGGTCCTTAATCTATCTATCAAAAAAAAAAAAAAATCCTGAAGGGATCTGCTGGTTCACAAAGTTTTGCCCCAAGAGTGACTTTAGATCCTCTGAAGAGACTTCTGAGCTATTCCAACAAGCAACTGCCAGTTCCTTCTGCGTTTGACAAACAGGAGTCACCAAACTTCGTGTCACCATAAACTAGGTGATAGAGCAAAGAACAGGTGGGAGACCAAGCTGAAATCTGAAAAAAATCAATTAGCTGAGAAGCTCAGGCTTATGATAAAACACAAGAGCAAGATCTAATGCAATTCCCAGTTGGAAACCCATTATCTTACACATGACAATTGCAGCTCTTTACCTCATTGTTTACTGAAAAGTCATGAGCAAAGATGGCTGATGATCTCATGGCAGGACCTAATACTGTTTGTTCTACTGGGGACTGAAGGACTCAGTAGAAGAGAAATGGAAAAGTCTGCTCACAAGAAATGATTTTTTTCTCATTTCCTTTCATTAAGGAAATAATTCAGAGCAAAAATAAAAAATCCATTGGTTTTCAGAACAGATAAGTTGCAGAATTCTAAAGATTAATACTGATTACTTTCATAGGCTCAGAAGAAGCCTATTTGATTTACAGGGTATTTTACAGTATTATTAAAAAAAATATATCAGCAGATATCACTATAACTTACCCAGCTTTATTGTACATGAGAATACAACGGACCATTGCTGCTGTGTGGTCTTTTTTGGGAAGAGATTTCTGGTAATGCAAGACTACTCTAAGTGCCTGCTCAAGGAACCCATGCAACACAAGCACCAGGAAGGTAAGATTCAAGCAGAAACACTGAAATTATGTTGCTTCAGCAAGTAATAGTTTATCTCAGAACTTTTTTTATCTCAGCTGACTTCCCAGCCTCTAATTAATTTCGGGAAAAATACTTTAAGCATTTTAAGACCAAAGCTTTGGAGAGTCTCCCTAGAGCAGTACATTTTCCTATCCTTTTCAGTTTGTGGACCCCCAAGCTGTTTCCACAAATGAAAACCCACTTCCTTTGAAGCTGTCCAGTGACACCCAGGGGGTCCCTGAAGCACAGGCTGAAAACCCCTGCTCGGGTTAAAAGCAAAGAGAGCACACAACAAGCACTGTCCCTGTTTAAGTGGTTCCTGAATGTGAAACGCTTCAGCAAAATGAAATCTCTCAACTCCAATTCTTTCCCCCTTTCATCTGTTCCTTTGACTCAGAGCCTGTGGTTTCCTGGACCCTGTGAGCACATAAGTTTCCATCACTGAAGTGTTGATGTGCTCCAGGATACCAAACAGGGAACGTTTTGCCTCCTGGCCGAGGTTTTGTCAGCTCACTCTTAGGAGGAGAATGGAACAACCTGACTCTCTGACCTTCAGAGACTTCTGCAGTTTCTCTAAAATAATTTCTTCAATGTGTCCTCTCCTACAGCACCAACTATGGTGCCTTTTCTATTCCCTTTCCTCGAGGAAACCACTTTGATCTTGCATTTGCAGACGAACAACAATTTGAAGGTATTAGCAGTCATTAGGAAGAAATCTCTCTACATTTAACACTAAATTGAACAAATTAATCATATCAGATTTCCTGATTAGTCTCTTCAGTAGCACTCCTTCAGAGATGTGTGTCTTAGCCACACAGCACATACTTCTGTGCTGGACAGAACCTGCCTGGAGCTCTGGACTGAAATATCCAATTGATAAGTGCATTTAGGAGTCTACACAGCAAGTTAAATAAATTAATCCTTCGCTCAAGAAACTGTGACAATTAATGCAGTTTACAGCTCCTCTCAATTAAAATACTGTACCCTGGTACATATTGTTCACTAAATTTTACTACTGGAAACAGTTTTAAGCAGGAAACCTGTGGTCTATTTTCATTACTGGTACTTCGGTCTGTATTTATCCGTATTTATTGCTATTTATCTGACCAGGTTATTTCTGTTTGCTGGCTGCAAAGGTAGAGATGCAGCAGCATTTCAGGTGTATTATTGCATTTTCTTGAAAACATTACTTTACCAGAAGTATATTTTAAAATATATTTGTACAGAAAGATACGATTCATAAAAAAAACATCTGTTCCATTGCAAGTAACAACTTTTGTTAATATATTTTGCCTTGCAGGGAGAGGCACAGGTTTTTAGGAATTCTGGAAATTCATTAATAAATCTCTTTGAATTTCTTTACACGTGTAACCACCAGCTGAACTAAGAATTTGCCTTTTATCTTTCTCTGTCTTCAAAGTTTAGGCAATTCCCTCACACAGAGTGTGGAGATACAGTGTCCTCCCCATCACATGCAAAATACTTCCAGAAACGTGCCTTAGTCTAATACACAACACAATTGTGATCTCCCTACACTTGATAAAGCAGTTGAGCCCACTCCAAGTCTCAGGGTGTATTATTCCAGGACTAAACCTAAGCTTTAACCTGGGACAGGGCTGGAATGCTTGCCCAGTCCCTGGGGGTCAGTACCTTGCTGAGCCGAGATTCAAAGGCCAGGGAAGTGGAGGACTTGGATGTCTTCATTCCTGTTGAGGTGGTGCAAAGAGATTTTCCTCTGTCAATCCCATGGCTCCCTTGCTTTGCCATTGCACTCCAAGGCCTGGCACTGCTCTTCATTTTCTTCCCAAATAACTCAGTCTACAGACCCTAAAAAAAAAAAAAAGAGTTTATATATATATATATTAAAAATATATATACATTCACACAAAAATGTAAGTTGTCTTTCTGTTACCTGAAAGAGAGCAACTGAGATATCTGGCACCAGTTTGAAGAGCTGAAAAGGTTGTGCTAAACTTGATTCCCCCTCTTAACCACACCAAAACTCAGCCTAGAGAGTCCTTCAGAGCAGGCTGCAGCCACTTATATTTTTCAAACCAGCTGATAACATGAAGTACCACAGAAGGAACACTGACTTTTGTTGTGACTGTCTAAGTCAGAGACTTCTATCAGGCACAGCAGAATACCTGAGAATGCTGAAGCACAATGAAAGAGTGAGAACACTGAAGTCCACAGCAATTGAAAACAACCTTGGGATAAAGAGAAAATTATTTCTTTTACTGTTAGATCCAGCATCTTCAACTGAGTGAATACTCACTATTTAAAAGTCACATGAGAAGCAAGTTTCCTCAGACGGAAAATATAGAATCTGTAACTTATCAGAGTCTTCTAGAGAAGCAGCAGCTGATGTTGCCACAGTGATAAAAAGATGTTTCACAATACTAAGATTTACAAAACACGGTAAAAAATAATCAACTTCCTTGCAAACAAAGATCCAGATCCACTATTCCTCAGAGATGTGCTTATGCAAGAGAGAAATCCTGCCAGGAATCAGCAAATAGATGCAATTTCCTTTTTTTGGATATAGCTGAACACATTTCATGTGCCAGCAGGAACAACTAGCCTGTTTCTCTCAGCAGGCTGACAGCTGCCAATTAAACAGCTCCCTCAACTCCTGGAGATCTAAAGCCATAAATTTTCACCAGCCGTCGCCCAATCCAAACCACGAGCGGAATAAAAGAATTATATGGATATTTTTTTAAAGTCCCAGCAGCCTGCTGGGCTGGGAGTGGGAGGGAGGGGAGATTGCTTGATAACTCCTGCCCTCCTCCACTTCAGGATGAGCAACACTTTTCCTCGTTTTCCAAAATAGACACAGGATGTAGCTGTGGATCAGTCTCGTGTAGGCAGAGGCCAACCTGCTTCTTGGCTGTTAAACAGGTAACCAGAATATCTGCACAGATCAGCCCAGTGCTCACAGGAGGAGTCCAGCTGGGCTGGTGGGGGCTCGGGCAGTGAACCCTTCCATGGAGAGGCTGGAACAGTTAATTCCTGGCTGAGTCAGCAGGAGGGCTTTGGTCACGTTTTACATCTCCTAATTTGCTTTGTGCTTCATTTCCCTTTCCCAGACGAGAACACTCCTTGAAGTCCCAGGACACAAACCTGTCTGGGGCCAAGGTGTGTTTGGCAGTGCCAGCCCCGTGCAGGTGCCAGCACGGCCCATTTGGGGAGCATTTGCTGCACAGAGGCAGAAGGGGATGTCAAGAGCTCTGCTGCTGCTTTACTGAGAACAAAGCCAGCAATGACATTCCCTCTATTTGTCCTTGGTGCCTCTCACAGGGGGGGCTGTCTCCTCTCTCCACAGCAATAACCTCTCAGCTCCTAAATAAAGACATAAAAAAGTTGGTAGTTATTGCTAAGTATAGTCATTACTCCATTAAAATTCTTAACACATCCAGCGTGGAGCCATCCCCTGATCTCGTTAGAGTCTTTGTTGGTGATTGTGCTGATCACTCGGCTCTTTTAAAGCCCTGGCAGATACGTAAACTCTTCTACAATAGATAATAATGTTTAGTGTTCCCACAGCTCACGAGCCACCCTAGCAAACTCTGCTGCTTTACAGTATTTAAAAACCTATCATTTAATAGGCTTTTCATCTTTTTAACTGGCTTTTAACATCCACTGTATTTATATGGGTGAGCAAGCAACTACACAAGCAAATTCTCTTCCTGATTAGATCTCCAAATTATGCAGATTTTGGTTTTTTTTTTTCAGATCCAGTGGTTGCTCATGCATTTTGCTTTGTTATACCCTCTGGATTTCTTCATAACTATACCTCATATTTTCCTGCCTTAAGCTGTACAGATGCTTTCTTGGTATCCAAAAGAATTTAATTTTGAGTCATCCATAGCATCTTAAAGTTGCAGTGGAGTGATATGCTCATTAGGCCATGATGTTAGAAGTAGAAGAAACAGGTACTTAAAAAAAAAAAGCAACCCACAACTCAAGAAATCCAGCCAGTAGCCTGAGGCAAATTGGCTTTTTCATGTAAAAATACCTGAATTATGTGCCATGTGGATTTAATAATATTTTACTACACCAAGCAGATGAAACTAAAATTGAGAAGAAATACCTGGATTTACTGGTGTTTATTATTAGTTTCCTATGTATTTCTCTGAGAACTGGCATTTGTAAAAGATGGAGGTAAGATTTCTCAGGTATTTGGCTTAGCTGAATTTGCCTTGTAGATAAAGATTTCCATCTCTGAAGTGGGATTCCAAGACTTTCCACAGGCCTTATACGTACTTCAAAGAATCAAGCCAGGTTGCACACATCCTAAACTGCTTTCATTCCTAAGTAGGTGACACATATTTGAGTTATTAGAAGTACTGCTTCAGGAGTAGTACTAAATAAAACTACTTCCAAAAAAAAAAAAAAAGGGCAAAAAAAAGTCCTGCTGCTCTTTGATGAGAGCGGGAAACCCATTCTCAGAGTCAACATCAGCTTTCCCTCTCCTCCAAATTCAGTTTATTCCTTTAGAGTAAAACACACAAAACAAGAAAAGCTCCATGGAAGTGGTGAGCAGTTGGGACAACGGGAAACCCACAAGTTCAGCATTATGAAAAGGCTCCTGGCAGGTAAAATAACAGGGAACTGGCAACCAAAATACAACTTAGATACCCCAAATGGCTGCAGCCACTTAGCAATTGGGAAACCCAACGCTGGCAAAGGGGTTTCTCTAATCCTGGTGTAGAAACAGCACACACAGGGACAGCTTATAGTAGATTACATTAAAAACATCAGATACAGCTCTTATCTACTTGTCTTAGAAGTAACTCTACTGTATTTTAACTAAATACCAGCATTTCCTTCCCCAAGGGCCACACAGGGATTATGATTTATCTCCAGGCTACCCAGAGAGAAACTTGAAGGAGAAGCATCTTTCCACAAGGGACACAACCAAGCTGCTTCTGCAAATAGAGGGACAAAAATCACTGGTTTTACAGCCATTCTGTCACAAGAGGTTTCAGATGAGACACATTCCTGTCCACTCTCACGGAAAAGGACTCGCTCCAAGCAACACCTGGACCTCTATGATTTTATTTTTCATTTCTTCACATTTCACAGGGAATTTTTCCTTAGGAAGCAAACAGAATCCTGAGATTCAAAAAGTCTTTCTCTGGCATCAGCCAGAGCAGGTCACAATCATTACCTGGCCACAATTAAATCCCTGTGGCATTCCCCACTTGGAGCTGTGCTCTGAAAACACGAGGAAGCAACTCCAGGCTGAAATAAATGATGGCTCACAGCAACATGTTGCTTCAGAGCAGCAAAATCAGTTCTATTGCCACTCACTTCCAAACTGCAGAGTTTTTCTGGGGTTTTTCTAAATCTTTTACACTCAAAAGTGGTGTCTGAATAACCCCTCTCCTCTGAAACAGGTGCTGCAAATGAGAGAATCAGAGGGTTTACCAAAATGTAAAGCTGGTCCTGACAGAGCTTTTTCTCTCAGTAATCCTCTGAATTCCCTGCAGCCATCAGTGTTTAAAAATTCAAGCCATGCTCTGCAGTTCATCTTTCTTACTGGTATTTTTAAAGGGTGTTTGGAATATTTTAATGTGGACTATTTTGGCAGTTGGCAGAAGTTTTACAGTCCATTTTACTTGAAATTTTACTGTTCTATTAAAGACTGGGAACCTAGACATTTCTTTATTAATCAGTCTACATGCATTTATTAATAAAAGTTTTTGGAACCAGTCTAGAATAATCCTCATTTTATGGCTAGAAAACCTGGATTAAGACTTTATCCTAACTCACAGGCAGGCAGCATCAGCAGAAACAACACCAGGTCTGTGGGATCTTTAGACTTGGCTGTCCATCAAAGGAGGAATTCACCAGTTCTGTAGAACAAACTTACAGGACACACATTCTGCTGACTATTAAAGGCTATTTTATTCTGAATAACTAAAAGAAACAGACAGGTTGATTTGAGTGATGATGAGCAATGTTATTTCACAGTCAAGAAACCTTAGGAGTTACACTATTAAGTAAATAAAAATCATTAGCATATCTGCAGAAATTAAATTACATAGCAAAAGCCCTTTTGAGGGGCTAGAGATGGAAGTTATGTGTACCCCACGTCCTTTACACAACTCAGGTTTGGTGTCCATGTCTGTGTGTGAGAACAGAACAGCCAAACTACAGCAGAGCCACGCAGCAAAGCTGCCTGGGGAACATGAATGGAAGAGAGAAGTATGAAAAGCCATTACTAAATCTGGAGAGGGATGTGCCAGATGGCAGGTTCACAGAGAGCTGGGGATGCCCAGCACTTCTGAAGAATGAGGCCAGAAGGACCAATTTTGCAGCCAAGACCCTCAAAGGACAGGAGTCTGACTTTGGTGGGTTAAACCCCACAGTCCCCTGTGCCACTTTCCTGTAATTCAGTAACTTTTCATTCCAGCAAAAGGTCAGACCCTTCCAGAAGCTTTATCACACTTTTTGAAATCAAAGCACGATTATTTTTTTTTTTAATGTAAAATCTGCATCATGCTTATATGATTTTCCTTCTAATCAACTTCTGCTATTTTCAGACAAACTATCAACTGGAACATAGAAATATCTAACAAGTTCAGTAAACTGTAAAGCATTTTCTGGCGGCACGTAGGAAGCTCTGTGGCAGGAGAGACAGCTGGGCTAAAATAGAATTCTCTTCTGCCTTTCACATCAATTAACTTTAAACAACAATTTTTAGGCCTGACAGATGCTTCCATATGACTCATCTTGATTTCTTAACTGATATTAGGAATCAAACCAGGGAAGCTGATAGTCCAAATACAGTCATTGGTAACTTGCAGAGAGATGGCACAGATAAAAATCCAGTTGGAAATAAGATCAGGCTAACAAATAAAAACAAACTGGTTATTCTTTTGGTCATCTCTAGCAGCTTTCCTCATACATCTGCTCCTTTCACCCCAGCGTGAAATATTTCTGTAACTATCCACCCTCCCTTTTCTCTAATTTCTATTACCTTGCTTTTAGTGTCTTTGAGGCTCTCAGTACAACCTTCCTCCATTGCTCCTCCAAGCAGAGACACTTGCTGGATTTTTGCTGGTACAAAGCTTAGTTTTCATTAAAATTAGATTAAAAAACCCACAAAAAAACCTCAAACAAACAAGCCAGACCACCTTCCTCCACCCAAACACAACTCAAACAGAGAAAAAAAATACCCATTTCCCAAAACCTCATCTCTAAGGCTTCTCTTGCTTTTGCTGTGCAAAGAAAGGGAATCAATCACAAACCTGACCCCAAACACAGAGCAGTTTCCTCAGGTTCTACCTCAGCAGACCTCCTTTCCAATCTCATTTGCAGCTGAATTTTCATGGTTTGCTGGTGGAGTACCAGGAGACAAGACATCACTTGGAAATTTTCATGTCCAGACAGCAGGGCAGATTCTGCTGGTTTTATGCATGCCTCAAGCTAAGGTGGTTTTAGAGGGGTTATTATTATTTTTTAACTTTTAAGAGTGAAAAAAAAAAAAAAAAAGGTGCTCTAATAATACAGCAAAGCAGCTGTAGAATCCACGTGATTTTGCAAGGAGTGAAAAATGTTGATAAATTTTAGATACAAAACAACCACACAGAAATTAAGACACGTACATGCCCAAGGTCACCAATCTAGTCATTGGGAAAATACAAACCAAATACCAGTCCCAGGATTTGACCATCAGTGGCTCTAATACAGCTAAAGAGTCCTATCTTCAAAATCTTCACTGTGCTAAGGCTGCCTGAAGGTTGTATCCTCACATGAAAGTTATTCTTTTGGGTTGTAGTTTGCTTCGCCTTTTTGCTTTAATTGTGCTTCTGTAGAACTCTCAAACCTCAAAAGAGCACGTTAAATGTGCCATCAGATGAGAATTGTCTTCACAGGGCACATGTCTCTACCTCTACTGTATAATGAGCTCCTGCAGAGCCAGTTCCTGTCCTTGCCCCCATGGTACCAGGTGGAAACACACAGATAATGGAAACTCCCTTGGAATCTCCCAAAGACAAAGTTACTTTATCTGTGGTTAGGTTGGTAAGAGACAGGCTCACATTTTGTGGTAAGGCTTTTCTTGCTTATTTCTTCAGTGTGTGTTTGATAAATCTCTAAAGTTGGTATTTATTAAGTAGTATACAAATGTACTGAAAGGTTACAAGGATGTGTAAAGTCCATCAGAGATGGCCAAAGTGAGGACAGTCCCAGCTGGCCACACGTGACAGGTTTCCAGTCCATCCCAAACTGCCAGAGGCCAGGTCAGCAACTGCAAAACCCCCTGTCTCAACACTGCTCAAAATAAAATCCTCTTCCCACAGCAACCATTAGAGTCATTGATGAATTTTCCAGACACGGAGAGCAGTGCAAAAACCTCCTGCCTGTCCTCCTCCACAGAAGTTCTCCCTGGGGTTTTGCATTTGTCAGTCTTTCACTCACAGTTCAGTCACATGAGAAAAATGCAGAAATTACAACAAGATCCCCATGTGTGCAAATGGACAAAGAATGGATTTAGCTGCATTGCTCTTGTCTTTGGTCCACACTACTGGCTATTTATAAGACAGGAAAATACAGATCTCTTTGCTACTTGTCTGAAACTGTCATCAGCCCAGTGACCAATGCTTGAAACCCAAGCCAAAGCTGCTCGTGGAGATGTCTGGGAACATGCTCTTCCTGTAGTTTAAATTACACTGTTTGAACATGGATTCTCAATCTCCTCCTCCTCCTCCTTCCTCACACTGATTATCTAACCACTCACCACTACACAGCTCAGAAGAGAAACTATGCCACCACCTCCTAATGACCCCTGATCTTATAAACAGGAGGATAATGAGACAAAAATCCCAAGCTATCTGTAATTTTCTACACATTAGCAACGATGTGGCAATTCTGAATCATGTTCATCACATTCCTGATGGATGCACACAAGGAAGAACACAACTGGAAGGGTTGGGTGGCAACAGGCATTTGTAGAAAGACAGGCAGGGGCAGCACATCCTCATACTGGGAAAGGGCACATGAAAGCATCTGGTGGTGGAATGAATATACAGAGGTTCTGCAAGGAATCCCAAATTTTATCAAATCACATCAAAAGTATATCCAGGAAGTGATTCCACACCACAGAATTCGGAGAATGCATTTTTTGAGTTGTAGTACTTTGATGTATGGCAGGCAGGGAAAATGTATCAGTTTACACAGTGCTAAAATCCACCCTTTGGAGACTGAAATCAAAGGAAAGATTCAGGAAAGGCTAAAAATGATGCATTGATTCCAAACTCCCTTTTTGAAGTTACAAGCATGCTGTAAGTGTTATAAAGAATTAGGTCACTCAGGGCTTTCCCCAATATGACTCTGTCCCAAATAGATGGGTTTAATTTATGTTCAATATACTGCAGGTTGAGAACAAAACATTTTAGAACCATTTCAAGGCAGCTATTGCTCATTAATCCAGTTTCTTTGAACTACTGTCCCAGTGAACACAGCACAAAGCAAGTGACACATATGGTCACTTCATGTTTTGCCAACCCACAAGAAGGAAGAAAAGAAGGTTTCATTTCAGATAGAGCAAGAGCTACATAATTGCTGAAGAAATTAAGAATAATTACAAGTGGTTTGCCTAATAATTACCTGTCATTACATTTTTTTTCTGTAGCAGAGAGGGTAGATCCATCTAGAAGGAAGAAAAGGAATGATGGTGTTTTTTGGAAGGGCAGAGATGCCCAGCATGTGGCTACATGATTATCCTGACTGGTACCTGCACAGACTGGCACCTTCCCTGTCCCCTCAAAGCACAGAGGGATGATATTGCAGGCAACATGTTCCCTTGGAACTCCACCTGATTCTACCCTCAGCTTCAGCACAAGGTTATAGTCCCCCCTCAGCCATGTAATCTTCCTATGCTTTAGTTTTTCCATTTGTAAAAATGGGATAATAATTGTTCACTAAACAGAATATTTATGAAGATACACTCACTCATTTGTCTTAGAAAGGAACTCCACAGAAAAAAAAGTAGAAATCAGAGAAATCAACATCTGTTCCACAGCAGCAAGTGAGCAGCCTCACAGATTGCCACATGCTGGGATGTTTCCCTGGCTCCTGCTTTCCATCCATCACAATGCAGAGGAATAATTGAGATCCAGAAGCTATCCCTTGAGGAGATATTTATCTTCCATTAAAGTGCAGAACAGCTCACTTGAAGTTAATAAACTGGGAACTTCTGAGCGTTTCTATGAGTGACAGTGTGAACCCACAACAGCAAGGGCTCTTTGCAGAGATGAGGACACAACCCCAGAGCTGCAGGAGAAACCAGAGGACTTCTGCATTTTAAAAATATTCATAACGAACAGGAACAGAACAGATTTAAGAAACAGCATCAACAGTTTACAACTGTGACTCTTGGTGACCAGTGGTGGACTGAATGACCCACCTTGGTGGGCTAAATAACACAATGAAATTGGTTTAAACTGAACAAGAAAGGGAAGGGGTAGCACCTGCCTCTGTGCATGTTAGGATGGGGGATTGGTGTGTTAGTTACCTGTCAAATTGTGCAAAAAACACCATTTCAGTAAATCAAGTATCCTCTCTCCTGCTGAGGTTACAGGGGCAGAGAACACTTTATAATTTAGAAAGAGAATCATCCAAAACAGAAAGGATTAGTAGGGGACATGTAGAAGTTAGACTGTGTACCAGAGAAAGGGGTAGGGAATCCCTGTTTTCAAACCAGTTCTACCAGTAGTCCTTTACTGCTACACATACAGGGCTTAATTAACATCTCTACAACTTTGCCATATTACCTGCTATATAAATGCTGCTATTATTACAATTGTTATTATGATCAAGCTTCAGTCCACAGCACAATTTTAAGGACAACTGTTAAACTGCTGTAATTGAAGGGTCCTGCTGAGAACCCGAGCAGGTCTTTGCCCTGGTGCTGTGAGAGGGTACCTGTGCTCCCCAGGGCTTCACTGACCCCCTGCAGAGGCACGAGCTGCCAAACCCATTCACTTGGCAGCTTATTCCTTTCTGCCCTTTCCTGACTGGACTATGTGCACATGCAACACCACAGGAGAGTCTGCTCGTGCTGCTGCCTCACTTAACTGTCTGAGAAGGACCGTAAATTGCCAGAGGAGAAAGCAGAAACAGGCAGAGAAACAGCTTCAACCCTTCTGTCACTAAATCTGTGTGGCTGAGCAGCAGTGAAATACAGTAGCCACTTCTCATGGAGGGATTTTTTCTTGTGGTTGTAATGGCTTTCACCCCCCCCATCTCATTTTCAGCTAACACTGACTGTTTACACCGTACATTTTTTGATTCAATTTAGTTTTAGACTGAGATACTATGAAAAAAGTGTTGTTGAGCAAAGCAGGTCCCTTCACTCCAAGAACACATCACTGACCCAAGAGTCCTTCTAGACATAATACAGTTCCCACTTAAAAAAAAAAAAAAAAGAAGATATTAAAATACTTACAGTAAAAGCTTGTCCTCTTTTCTGCATTAAAAAGAAAACTGTCTCCCACTAGCTTCTGACAGCATGTGCAAGCCAGACTGAAAATTCAGAGCTTGAGTGCTTCCCTGAGAGGAAAACCACATTGCAGTGAGACCCAGAGAGCTGCTTGAGAAATGATTCACATACGGAAGCAGGCTGGCTGCACCGGCGCCTCGGCACTCAGCACACACACACACACACATATGCACACTTGCTTACTCAGGGGAATGACAAATATTACATTTTCATCAAAGCAAGGAGGATTTATGCAAGAAAGTAATTTGTCTCCTGCGTACAAAGCCCTGAGATGCTTCAATCCTGACAGCAGATGAGGAGTTTTCTTTGGGGATCCCGTCATGCCAAGGGCAGAGCTGGACACTGGGCAGAGCACAAACCCCAGGCTGGGCTGAGGGATCCAATCAAGCAAAAACATGCAGCACACACCCGGGGAGGAAGGGCAAGGAGGTGGCACAGAGAGAAGGCATTTTTCAGAGGAAAACACAGAAGCAGCTTCCAGAGGCTTTTATATTCCACAATAATAATCTCTCCCCCAGAGTGCCAGCAATCAGGGCCAGGACACCTTACAACATTTCCCTCAAAAAAGTGGAAAAGTGTGTGTATGTGTGTGTGCAGGGAAGGAAGATACATTAAGACAGAAGCTTTTACACAAGTAACTAGAATCAGTCTTGAGTGACTTCTCTGAGCTATCCAAAAAGGGTCAACCTGTTCTTTATTTAGAAGAGAGCAAATAAGGGACAGGAGTGAACAATACTCAAGAACATTCCTCTTTCTTAAGATTTCTGAAGAGAATTAAGTGTTTGAAAACAGGAAGAAAAAGGCCAGAGATCTTAAGAGAGTTAAAGAAGGCAAAGATGGTATCAAGTTGAAGGAGACAGAGGGGATGCAAAGATAAATCAAATCCAAATTTCAAGGACAGAAACCTAAAGTGTTTAGAACTGGGCTCTTTGTCCGACTGCCCAGAGAGGGGACTGGTCACACTCTGGTGTCTCTGACCAAATACATTCACAGACTGTGACTACAGATCAGGAATTCTGTCCTGAATTGGAGAGAGGGATCTCTCTCAGCAGCATGAATCTGGTATATAAACCATGTTGATGCGACAGTAGTAACCTCTAGTAGAGAAACACGGAAGATTTACAATATTAAAAAAGTGTTGCTGGATCTGAATAGTCCAACCTTACCTCATCCCCTGGAGCTCCTTATTCTGGGTGCCAAAGGGGCCTGAAGGGAGTTAATGTTATGCCAAGGGTAAATTTATGTTTCAGTTCAGCATTGGCACTACTCCTATTATCCCAGAGTAACCAAACCTTAAGACTGAGGCCAAGCCAAATCCCCTCTGAAGATTATGGATTTGGGATCCAACTTTCTGATATTCTTAAGAGTAAGGAACTCTTGCCTTCAGATCTCAAAACACCAGAACAAGAAACAGAGCACACCATGATTTATTTCTCTCTATGTCTGGCAGGTCTCAAGCAAACATTACTAGTTATTAGTCCCTGAACATTCAACCAGGTGCTATTCCAAGTTTGCCAACATCTAAAGCACCAATCCTTCTATCCAGCCTACTTTGCCAGCTTCCTCAGTACCCCAGGCCAGACTGTAGAACTTACCCATTCTGTATTTTTACACATTTAACATGTAGAGGTTTTGAGATTATTCTCAGCTCAGATAAGGAGGAAGTTCTTGTAGATACTTGATCTGCACGCCCTGTGTTTCTCCTCCCTGAGGAAGTGACCCTACATTCCCTAACACATGCATAGGCAATGAGGTCACTTAGGTGGTGCAGAGACTGCAAGTCACTCCCTCTGCTGGGATTCTGGACCACCTTCCAAACTGAACTGATGCAGCTGAAAGACACTGGCTCGGGGGCAAACAACTGCAGGTGCCTGGACACAGAACTCACAAACAGGAGGGACATCAGTTGCAGAAACCTTGCTGAAAAGCTTCTTTGTCTGAAGGAAAAACCACTTCTTGGACTGCAGCAGGGTGCCTCTGCCACTGCTGGTGAGTTGGGATGGGCTCAGAGGGACAGCGGCATTGGCAGCTCCAGAGGGTTTCCTGTCCTTTGGCCAAGAGAAATAAAGAACTGAAAGGAGGGGAGTGGAGAGGGAGGATGAGCTACTGTATTTCTCTCTCAAATATATTTTTGCTAGATTTGATAAATATAACTTGACCCAAACCTAAAAATGAAATGCTTGGGCATAAGGAGACAGTCACAGCATTTACATAGCTCAGTTTGGGTAGACAGCCCGGAATAGCGGTGGAGAATTTCCCCAAACCCAAGAAGACCAGACAGTATATTTGTTTATTTA
Organism: Manacus candei; assembly: GCF_025592945.1. NCBI lineage: Eukaryota > Metazoa > Chordata > Aves > Passeriformes > Pipridae > Manacus > Manacus candei. Next base: position 8,011,361 of record NW_026138124.1, on the reverse strand, counting down.
GAGGTTTTCTGGTAGCACTTATGGCTATAATTATCTGATCTCTTTACTTAGACCAAAGATTTATTCAGCACAAAACCTTCTGAATTGAAAAACTGCCTTTCTGTTTAATGAACAAACAGCCCAGAAAATAAACAGCTCAAATGAGTTGCCAGGCTCATCAGGAAAGCCTGTGGCCTGTCCAGGGCCTGAACCATAATTACTTTCACACAGCCAGGGTGAGAAAACAATTTCAAGTAGCAATACAAACTTTTTTAAAGTATCTGCCAGGTTCTCACCCAGCTGGTGAATTCGGCTGACAGACGAAGTAACAGTGAACATATTGCTTGCATTCTGCTCAATCCACTCGCTCCCACAATTCTGCAACGAGGTATGGGAGAGTAAGATCAAGCCTCATTAATCAATACACCTCTAAAATACTGCATTTGAGGAATTTAAAGGCTTTATGTTGCAAACTGCATTACCTGTGCAATTTCACAGGAACAAGTACAGATGAGACAACTTAATGAAATGGGCAAAGGGCAGAATTTTGAGTGGCACAGCTCATTTGAGAGGCAAATGAACAGTGTGGAAAAAAAGGCCTGCACAAGGAACAAGATTTTAAATATCTTTGCATTTACAGATATTTATGCCATATTTAACTGCTTTTGTGCATGAAACAAAATTACAAAGGATAGAAATTCCATAAACAAGGCCATTATGTCAATAACAATGTCTTTCTAAAGCAAGTCTCTAATTCAGTTATAAGGCTTGGAACACTCTTGTCTGGAGTTATAAACCCAGAAGTAATTACAAAGGAAAGTCTGCATCAGACAGTGGGTATTAGTGGAGTCAGGCCATGGCTTTGGGACAGCATTTACTCACTGCTTTCCTCCTTTTTGGACATAACTGATACAAATTTCTCTGTTTTCTCAGTTGCAGTGCAGATGTCGGGAAGTTGAAGCCGTTAGTGGACATTTGCAGGATGAATCATGGGGCACCACTTTCCATTTTGACAAAAACAACTGCTGTTCAGTCAACAAGATGATGCTGATCAAGTGGGTGGATGCAACGAGTTGAACTCCTGCAACTGCTGCCAAAAAGGCTCCACCAGCACAAGAAATCTGTGTGTGCTGACTCGAAGAACTCGGATTTATTTTTATTTCCCTGTTCTTAAGAGACTTCTCACAGTTTCATGTTCCCACTCCTACACCTGAGGGGCTCAGCCTGGCCACCAGCTTTGACCTGCCACCAGAGAAAATATTTGTTGCTGGAAAAGAGTAGATTAAATAAACTGGGGGGGGAAAGACAGATATGTTTTATGGAACATGAAGTGCTATAGGAGACAAGAAAAACAGCTTCTTCTGGTGCCTATTGCCAAAATTTCAGAAGACCAGACAACAACTTTAACATTTCCAAGGGAACAGCCACTAAGACAGTCAAAAATAGAATTAAGAAACTGCCTGTTTCAAAAGTAAGAGTCTGCAAGATGTGCCAGCATTTTTCAGTATTTCTGTCATTTCTGAGAAGAACACTGAAGAGTTAACACACATCTATCTGAGGAAAAAAAATAGCCAACCCACAGAAAAAGGCAAAATGAGAAAGGAAATCCATGTAGTGAAGGAATGCTCATCACATTCCATGTATTTAAAATAAAAGTCTCTGATCACTTCTGCGCACATTCATCCAGTGCTTATTTTTCTCTGCAATTTTCAAGTGTCTGCACTTCCTTAGGCATCAGATACAGCAGCAAACCAAGGACAGCTTCACTGCAGCCTGCTGTTCAAAATGTGGATAAATCTACACATGCAAAAAAGGTAACACTCAATGCTCTTCCCCGAAAAAGTAAAATTTATGTGTTCTTTTTTATTTAACGGAATTTTTTTATTTCAATGACTAAATGTAAGACTTAAAGGGAGTATCTTTATATTTTATTATTCCTCACTGTTAGTTTTCTGATATATAGGTTATAATGTGGCATTCATTAACAATTCATAGAGAATTACCATATTCAAGTAGCACAGCAAGTTTTTACTACCTACACAGGCAAAACACTGCACAGCCCTACTTGTTCCCCTTACTTATTGTCCCAGAGGGATCACATGCTGGAAAACCTTGCATTTTATCACCTAACAGGGAAGGAATTCCAACAGGTATCCATTAGAACCTCTAAGGAACCCTGAACAGAAGAGCATTTCATTAAATTTTTGCTGATCACTGACAATGCAGAGCTGCACAGGAAAATTAAGGACTAGAGAGGATGTGTGCTGGAGGTTGCCTTAGAATTAACAACCCCAGTGGGATGGTGGAGGAATGTCCCACTGCTTTGAACTTTTTGGTAGGTTTGAGGGTGATGCAAATAAAAGACCCAGAGGTATCAGCTTTGTTTCCAAAGGACTCACACTGGAAGTGCCTGAATGGAAGCAGAGCTGCAGGGTCTGCCCAGATGCACGGGGAGCACCACGGGGAGCCCAGCAGCAACAAATCTGGGACAAACTCACACAGGGAACTGATGAAGCACAAGGAGTTCAAGTCTCAGGAGGTCTACAAGTCCTCTAATGTAGATCAGGATTTCAGGGAAAAAAAGGCTGTTGGTAAGGTTTGATTCCCCACACAGCAATGACTTAGTTTCCATCTCATTCTTCCTCCCTGCATCTTTTACAGCTGCTTGAACACAATCAGTTGATCATTGCAGTACCTTAATAACTCATCAATTTTACAGGTCAGGAAATGAAGGCACCTAAATTACTGACTAAATATCACAAGTTATTAAGGGTCTACAGTGCCCATTGATTTTAACTGCCATATAGTAAGCACTTTTGAAAAAGTCATGCACATTGTTATACGGAGGCACCCAGAAAACACATCATAAAAGTTTGGCTTTGATGATGTAATCAAATCCAGAAAAAAGGGAGAACCTAAATTAATGTTCAGCAATTCCTTCCTTCTAGACAGCTTGTATGAACAGACATGTTTGCTGCTGCTTGAACTTTTAAATCAGCTTAGCAGACTTGAGAAATTTAAAGCATACAGCTGAAGCTGGAAGTACCCAAACACTGAGATCCTTCCAGCATTAACCACAGTGCTACAGAAGAACCATTAAGAAAGGAGTAGTGAGTAGTGGTATAATGCAAGCAAATTCCCTTCTGAGACCCAGGTTCTGCTTTCAACACTTGGTATGAAATTGTTTCCTTGGATTTCTTGGTTAGTAACCGCAACCGCTTCGGATTTTAAAGGCTCAGTCCAGATCTGGCATGGAATAAACCTGATAACTGAAATCAATTATAAGCATCTTTAAGCTCAGCAAAAAAAAAAAAAAAAAAAAAAAAATCTCACTATGTGGCTCAAAAGGCAAGTGAGGACAAATATCAACCCTTTATCAGCATGAGCTCATCCTGCAGCAGAACTCTGACACGAGAGGTGCACGGTACCTCTGGCTCTGCCCTGGCAGTTGTCCCCACACACAGAAGAGAAAGTGGATGCAAATTGCTCCTCTCCTCGAGGTCCCATTTCCTTGTGCAGAACAGCCCGTTACAGGACTGGGATCCTCCCTCACCAGAAGGCAGAAGGCCTAAATGCCAAAAGCAGGAGGCACAGCAAGTGGGAGAGCAGCAGGAATAGGTGCTCAGCTTTCCATGTTTCTATAAAAGCAAGTGATAATTTTACATCTCCAGCAGATATTCAAGTAGGAGAGTAATGAAGCAAGAGAACAGATTGCATGGAAAGGAAGAAGTGCCCTATGGAGTTTGTGACCTGTTTACCATAAGTAAATAAATAAATGAAAGCAAAACAGCCCCCTGGAGAGACACAGTTTGCACGAGGGTCTGTCGTGTGGAAGCCGATAGAAACAACTGTCATTACAGAGCAAAGGAGGATTGATTGGCCACCCAACAGGAACTTGGGAAAGAAAGCAGATGTGAGAGAAGGAAAGAGGAAGATTTGGAAATCTAGGACAGCAGGAAAGTCACTGTGAGTATTACCCAACTAACACCACTGGCCTGAAGGCAGCTGAAGGTCTAGAGAGAGAACCAGCAGTTTGGCAACGCAGAGAAACGAGAACACACAAACCAGCTCAGTTTTTTCTACTCCACACTGAATCACTCAGCAACTCTGCCTGATGCTGTGGCAAGTGGAATATCACAATTTTGGATCCTTCATTAGGAATAATTACTTCACTTGTTGACAGTATCAAAAGAAAAGCCAAGGGAGAGACATTTTTCTATTCCTTCAGGAGCCTGCACGCTGTCCAGGGAAAGTTTGGGCTGTCCCTGTCTGTGTAACTCTCCCCTGTTCTCTGATCTGAGGACAGACTTCAACATCAATCTTACTCCTTTCAGTGCCACTAACATCCACTGTTATTAAAAATCAGAAATGTTATTTTTTCCCCCTCTTTGATCACATTCAAACCATGAAAACAACAGCCTAAGCATTTTGCCCTGCTGTATCTTGGGGAGCTGGAAACCTTCTACCCGCAAGAAACTCTTCCAGCAGTTACCATGGTGACACTGGTAATAGATATTTAAAGGCAGCTCACTCATAATCACATCTATTAGATACCAGGAGGCTTTAGTAAGAGAGGCACAAAAAAGCTTGAAACCAGGGAACCAAAGAGGCTTGGTGATGGTATAAGTGGACAAGAAATTCATGGAGAGGGATCTGCTTATACCATCATTTAGCTGAACACAAAGGGCTCCTGTTCAAAGCTGAAATGGCACTGAAGCCAGCAGAACAAACTATTTTTAGTCAATCTTTTAAAAATTGGTTCTGAAAGCCTCATTTCAATAGTGGCAGCTCTATAAATCCTTTCAGAGTGGTCATTGCCAGAAATACAATAAAAAGCTGTGCTACAGCTCATCCCCCATTAGAACCAGGCTGCTGGAAATCCCCTGGCCTGCCAAAGTCACCTGAAGGGGTTTCCTCCAGCAGGGAAACCAGGCTGGCTGCAGAGAATGCTGCTCTCTGTGCCCACCCCAATGTCCTGACACCACGAGCCCCAAAACAAAGCCCCAAACTCAGCTCCAAAGGGACCCTGCCTTCCACCTGGAGGGTTAAGTAGCCCAAGGAATAGTGCCACACTCCTTTTTAGACATTATTATGCAGTGAGGAAACCTGAATCTGGACAAAGCTGACCAAGTTGAAGAGGTGTGTTTGGTTATACAAGTGTTAAATCATTTATTTCTGTGGGTTCTAGTTCTGTAGTTCCAGCCCACTGGAATGCAATGAAGGGAATCTGCAGATTCAGATCTCCAGATATGAAGCCACCTCAACTTGGCTGAGCCTGTGTAACAGTCATCAAATTGAGATTTCCTTTCTCTTTTTGCTGCATATTTCCATGACAACTTTCCTGCAGTATCAACTTCTTTATAATGGAAAGGTCTCTCAAAGAGAATTTAGGCTTCTATAGCAACAGCTTAAATCCCTGGGAGATGATGATGCCCGAAACTTTACACAGAGCTTTTTTTAGACCACACAAGTGCATTTCAAATTTCATAGGTGAAAACAAAAGTCATGTGTAATATTAGGGAAACTGTGAACAGGAGAAGGAGCAACTTGCTGAAGCGGAACAAACACAAAGAAACCACCTCACTTTCAAAAGGGACGAACACTTTGAGAGCTCAAACGTTAAAAGAGAGCAGACAGGATCAAACACTCATCTCAAAAAGCCACATCCTGTTCCTCCTCTCTGAGCTACAGAACACAGTCACAAGGAACAAGTCTGCTGATCCTAAAAGGACATTTTATTGAAAGACCTCTCTCTGCAGTCTATTTTATATTGACCTAAAGAAAAAAAAATAAATAAAAAAAATCTGTGACTCAGAATGCCTTTTAACTCCCATATACCTGCCATTTAGCTGCAATCTAACCTTTTTTTCAGTACTTTAGCTGTTTGCCATGGTAGTGACAGTATCCTCCAACACTGAAAGCCTTGCTGCCTCAGAAGAAAAAAATAACTGCACTCTCAAACAAATAAATTGGTTAAACTCAAAAGCAAAGGGAAGTACAGAAGCTAAACCAGCTTTCTTTCACTGAATTTAATATATTTCACAAAACACTCCTCCAATGGGTTTTAAAATCTAAAATCTCTTAAAGAAAAAAGATAAAATACTACATTCACAACCTGGATTAGAAGCAGGAAAGGATCATGTTTAATGTATAGGATGGAAATGAAGCCCAGCAGGACCCAGCACCCTTCCTTTTGTAGCCACTGGAAACATCTTTGCTACACAAGAAGTGAGGTTGGCAGTGGGATCACCTGAAAAACAGCCACACTTTCTTCTGCTTGTGGTGATTGAAAGCTTTTCCTTTTCCCCCCTCAAAACATCCATCAATTTGCCCCCTTTTCCTCTCATTCCCCTCCATTATCACAGTCCTGGTAAGGGGAAAAAAGGTGCCCACAGGTAGGAACGAATGAAAGAGACTGGATCTGATCTAATTCTTGTGGACTTCCAATTTCATCCACTTGCTGCCCACTTCAGAAAAGGCTCTGGAACTGGCAGTTTGACAAAATAACGTTGAGCACTGTGAAAACTTACTTTAATTTTTTTACTAGCAATGCCAAAAATGACAGCTTAGAGCCTGTTCAAAGCCTGGGAACTCTGCAGCTAAGACAAATGCAAACCCAGGATTTCAGACAAACCCCGCATTATTTCCAAGGGTTATCCTGTCTGGAAGAATCCTGAAGTGTGGGAGAAAGACTGAGTCACCGTAAAGGTCAAGTGAAACGCAATTATTTGGTGTCTCCATGTGCTGCCCTCTGCTGAAACAGACGCCGAGCTCGTCGGAGCAGCACAAAAACTCGGGATCGTCCGCGCCCACTGCTGCCATGGCACAGGGAAGGGACACGCTCGCCCGAACTGAAAATGTTCCATTTCATGGCACCAGGAAAGGATAAAAATAACTTAAGCTCTTGTGCTGGACTCAGCAGGATGAAAGAGTGGCTTCAGGGACAGCAGTCCTGGAGAGGGAAGAGCACTGGATGCATCACGACTGCAGTGATGAAGGTTCACAGGCTTATAAAAAAGAAACAGCTGAAAGTTTCATTTGAACAACTTATTAATCAAAGATGTGTTGAACTCTCATATTCCCTCTCAAATCCTTAATCCTCCATCTGATTTCACCCACGCAAAAAAGTCTGTTCAGGCAGATGAGATTATTCAAATACTCAAGTACAAGTACTTGTTCATAAGGAGAACATGGAGCAGCATAAATGGGAAAAGGAGAAAACGATTAAATATCTAAGGGTGGAAATATAACACATAAATATAAGAGTATTTATAAATATATTTTATATAATCTTATTTAGAAAAAATATTTACAAAAATATTATATTTAAAAACAAACAGTAACCCAGCATTTCCTCCAAAATCCAGGAACTGAGAAAAGCAAGTCAAAGCAATATTCCAACCATGTCTATAGACTTTCAGTGCTGAAAATTCAAATCCAACATATCCTGTTTTCCCTTCATGCCTTTGGAAATTAGACTTTGCTGTGTGACTCCGAGATCAGCCCAGCAAGGTTATTTTGGATCAAGGAGAAGATTGAAATCTGAAGTTGAGGGCTCCTTAGGGAGATCATCCTGCCTGCAACCTCCTCTACCTTGTAAAGATCCCGCTGTAGCAGATTTTAACAGCGTGCTTTTCCAGGGTTTCTGACCTTAAAAAAGAGCTTAAAACCCGCCCCAAACCTCAATAAACAAGCAAAAAAAGATTAAAAAACAGTGAGAGGGAAGAGCAGCGGGCAGGTGGCCCCGCTGGTGCAGCCAGTAGAGGGCAGTGGAATTTAGAGGAAAGTTGTTGAACTTCGTGTAATTAAACATCTGAAGTGATAAACCCACCAGTTTACATCGTTATTTGAACCTACCTATTCTGGCCTAAACTAAGACATAAGCAGGACAGAGAGCAAAGGGTAATAGAAAAGAAAGAAAATGTATTACTTTGGGACCTTTAAAGAGTCGCACTTTGGGCTATGATGAAGATTTCAGACTTAAAGCATCACTTAAAAGTAATTATTTAATCTTTTAAATAAGTTCCAATTATTGCAATACACTAATTCAACGCATCCTATTGAAACCAACACAGCTGTTTCTCATGGGTTTAGAAACCACAGATAACTTAAAATAGGAAAAATATCAATTAAGAAGAAAGGTGTTCGCAAGACAGTCCCATCACCACTTGTGAAGATGAAAACTGGTTCTAGTCCACAAGAATAAGAAAGTAAAACAGGTTAAGCAAAACACAACACAAGATTTTCAATGCTCACAGCACCTTGTTCAGGAAGGGGAAAAGCAACATTTCTCACCTCATCACCAAACAGAACAAGCACCCCAGAGCCAAGGCTCCTGCACGATTTGACACGAGGCCAGTTTGCATTTTGTGATGGAAAGACAGATTTTGGTTACTGTCTGAGCCCTTTTGAGATAACAGGGGTTCTGGAGTAACCGCGCTGCTCCACACCGGGGCAGACCAAGGTGTGCCCGGAAAGGCTGCCGGGGGACTTCGCGGTGCCCCGGCGCGTTCGCCCCCCCCGCGGGGACACGGACGGGGAGCAGCTCAGGTGCCTCGGGCTCGGGTAACGCTGCGGGGCCGAACCGCCCGCGGAGGGTCCGGGCTCGGCACCGGCACCGCCCGCCCGCCCGTGCGGGACCTGTTGCCCTCACACACCGGACCGGCCGCGCGGCCACACCGCGACACCTCCGCGCCTCCCGAGCCCTCCCCGCACCTCAGCCCGGGCACGGGCACTCGGTCCCGCACTGCGGCACCTCAGCCCTCCCTCAGCCCGGCGGTGCCCCGGGGCACCTTGCCGGTCCCTCGCCAGCCCTGCCGGCCCTCTGCAGCCCGAGCGGAGCCCTCAGCTCCCGGTACCCCCCCGCGCTCACCTGCCGCCGCTCCCTGGGATGCTCCCGCAGCCGGAGCCGGAGCGCAACCCTCGCTCGCCTGCAGCGGCCGCACCGACCGCCAGGGGGCCTCCGCGCGGCGCGCCGGGTAATGTAGTCCCCGCGCTACCCGGCACATCCAATCACGCTCCGCGCCGCGGAGCATGCCGGGAGTTGTAGTATCTCTCCCGCCGTGCACGCTGGGAGGTGTAGTCCAGCGCGGCGGCGCGGCGGCGGCGCTTCCCGGCAGCGGAACTACAACTCCCGCGAGACAACGCGCGCGGCGCCGGCGCGGCGCCGAACCCCGGCGGGTGTCCCAGGGCCGTCATGGCGGCCCCACCGCCGTCAGTGCCGGGCGAGCCTCCGCCGCCCTCGCCGCCGCTGCAGTACAGCGTCCTGCTGGAGCACCTGGTGGGCGACAAGCGGCGGCCCCGCGCGTGGGACCCCGCCGTCTTCGGCGGCATCCCGTGCCCGCCCAAGAGCGAGGAGCAGAAGATGGTGGAGCGGGTCATGGAGAGCTGCCCCTTCAAGGCGGCGCTGGCCTGTGTGGGAGGTGCGGTGGCTGAGGGGGCCGGGGGCAGCTGGAGGGACGGGACAGCCGCTGTGGGGCGGTTCGGGATTCCACCGGGGTGTCCCTGTGGAATCGGGAAAGGCTGATGGAGAAGAGGTTGCAGCCCCCGCCTTTGGTTTTCCACCTTTTAAGCCTCCCCCGGTGCCTGTCACAGGTCCCGGGAAGGGATCACTGCCTGTCTGCCTTCCTTGGAGAGGCGGAGGTGCTTTCCCCAGCACAGCACAGGCTGTCAGCGGGTGTCCGCGGTACCCACAGACCGGCCACTCGTGCTCCCGCACTGCCCCCGTGGCGCTCCAGGGCTGCTCTGGAGCCCGCAGGGAATGTGCCGCTCCAGGGAATGTGCCGCTCCAATCCCTGCTCACGTTACACTGGTTGCCTTTGACAGGGTTTGTCCTGGGAGGTGCGTTCGGGATCTTCACGGCTGGGATCGACACCAACGTGGGCTTTGATCCCAAGGATCCCTATCGCACACCCACGGCCAAGGAGGTGCTCAAGGACATGGGGCAGAGGGGCATCTCCTACGCCAAGAACTTCGCCATCGTGGGTGCCATGTTCTCCTGCACGGAGTGCGTGGTGGAATCTGTGAGTAACAACCTCTTCAGCACTGAGAAATGTTTTATTGTATACTTACTTAGTAAACTTGTACTAGATGCACATAAGTATGTATATCCCCTTTGAAAAGTCCTTTTCAGTTTAAGTCCTGAATGTATTGGCAAGTGTAGGCGTTGCTTTTTTAAACCCTGGCTACAAGTAGTTTTTACTTTAAAACTCAGACGGTGAGTTGCAGCATGGTAATTTGAGGGCCTAAAAATTCCATATGTAGAATGGGATCCTTTGATTAGAGTTCTTAAGTAACAGTTAGTCTGTTTTCATCTGGCCCCTACAGCAAGAAATGAACTTGTGCAGCTCAGCAATAATCCAGTTTCTTAAATAGGAAAATTACCCTGTTATGAATTTGAGTCCTGCCTTTTAATTGAAAGACACAGCTATTTCTTAACTCATCTAAAGAAAAGTGTATCTGCTTGCACAGTGGAGGAGAACAAATTGGTCTCTGCACTGATGAAAATCCAGCATGTCCTGGCTATGGAAATAGTGCATCTTTGTCAGCAGGTGCTGTGGCTCTCACCTGTGCCAAGAACCAGCAGCTTGGCTGGGCTCAGGGCTGCAGTCAGGTAGTCACAGCACTTTTAAACCCTCTAAGCAAGTGTTCATGTTCAGTGCTGTGTTCTGGGGATGTAGCAGCTCACCTGAGGATCCTTCCTGTAGCACTGCATTGCACCATATGGATTTGTCTTACCTCTCCCAGAGACCTGTTCCTTCCTCCTCTCCTGGCCCTGCAAGTTTGGGAGTGCAGGGCCATCTGCTGAGAACAGATGGAAAAACATCCTCAGCTGAGAAGGGGCTGGAAGGTCATTTAATCTTCCTTGCTGTCAGTGCAGATACTGAGTGTTTATTCCGTATTTACTTGTTGACTCTGAGTTTTAATTCCACAGTATCGTGGGAAGTCAGACTGGAAGAACAGTGTTATCAGTGGCTGCATCACGGGGGGAGCCATCGGCTTCAGAGGTTGGTGGTGCCTGTTTCTGTGATAAGACTCGAATTTGGTTATAGAGCACACAGTGTTCTGTGTGGAACACACACTGCAGACCTCTTTGCATGGGGACTGTAGTGAAGCCCAAATGAGGATGTGCTCCATTCTGACAGGGCTGCGCCCTCATCTTCCTGTCAGCTCCAAAGATAAGTGTGGGTAGAGAAAGCTTGGTCATACAGGCAGTGAGATTGGTGGAAAATCAACAAAATTCACAAGAAGAAGAATGAGGAGATGCTACCTAACATTCTTCTGTGGTGTAGTGAGGAGGAAGCCAAAAATATACAACTCCGAAGCTACAGCTCTTGTGTGAACAGAGCTTTATTTATATCTGCTATTTCACTGGCAGTAACACTTAATTTGCTTTCCTCCTTTCTTATGTATCAAACATATGTATGGAGTAGGAGCACTGGGGTTTTAGTCTTGCAGCACTAGTGGGGACTTTGGGAAGCTGTGAGTGGTAATAACATCTGGAAAAAAAACCAAGTAGGAAGAGACCTGGTCTGCTCATCAGAAATATCAAACTTCTCACAGCTCTCCTAAAGTAAAAAGCCTGTCCATAGAACATAAAAGAGAAGAAAGCTCTCTTGAAAGTGCTTCTAATTGAGCTTGTTAAGTTGTGTCTGTCCTCGACCTAATCCTCTTAGAGCTTTCAGAGCCGTAACTGCTCTTCCTGTCCCTCCCTAGTCCCACAAAGCCACTTGCAGTGCTCAGATCAGAGCACACCAAAATCAGTAGTGGCCAGTGGCGTGTTCTTTTCTGTCCCTTTGTGGAGACTGAGCAACACAGGACCCAGCCAGGGTGTCCCGCTGGTGCCACTGCAGGGGTTGTACATCAGGCTCCCCCTCACCTTGGGCAGTGGCAGTGCCAGCGTTCCCTGGAGTTGCACTGCCACGTTCCTGCAGGTGTGACCCCTTTGAGCCAGCACAGCGTAAGCGAGTTACTGGGAAGAGAAGTATTTTTCTCATTTTGCCTCATTTCCCCCCCTCCTTGCCGTGCAGCCGGGTTGAAGGCCGGGGTGATCGGCTGCGGGGGATTCGCCGCCTTCTCCGCTGCCGTCGATTACTACCTGCGGTAACAGCCGGATCCCTCGGAGCAGCCTTCCCTTTAGCTCCAGTGCTGCTGCTGAGAGCCTGCACCACAGCACAACCACCAGGCTTACCTTTCCACTGCCTCTGGAGTCCTGATGAGCGCGAGCGGGACGGCGTTGGCCGCTTTTCTGAATGACTAACAACGCTGTGGCTCCCAGCCCGGGCGAGCTGCTCCGGGCAGACTTGCGGGAGTACACGAGGATGGAGCCAGGGACAGAGCAGCATCTCCAGGATGGATCAGCTGACTGTCAGTTTCCAGGAAACACGCCTGGACTCTGAGCTTTTTCAATCTGATTTTGATTAAGTCTGTTGCTGGCATCAAAAGAGGCAGGAGGACAATCTCCGAACAGAAATGCTCCGATTTAGGTTACCGCGTGTCTGAACGTGCTGCAAGCGTTTAACAGTTACCAGTTTGCAGCTTGCTACTCTGTTGGGGAGAGGTAAGATCCTGTGGAGAAATAAGTTTGTTCCAGGCTTTTCTTAAAATACCATTTGAAGACAAACCACCATCTGTACAACTTGTCTTATTTCATAAGTACAGAGATGAGCGCCAGATTTCTTTACCATGTCTTAAAGGGAAAAGCAGAAAGGAATCCTTAGCCTTAGAGCCATGTGGTTACTGGCAGATGAACAGAACAGTTTAAGGGGAAAGAAAAGAGGTTATTGCTGAAGTATAATTCTCTGTAGCCACTTGGCTAGCCTGATTTAACCTCGCTGTGGGAGTACAAAGAATTTTGCTACTGCTTTAACTGCCCCAGGCTCGCCCCATTAGTTCCAGCAGTTTGATAGTGAGACTAGAAAGCAGAGCTGTGAGACTAAACCACTGTTTGACAGATAACTGGGCATTCACTCAGCACACAGTCTGCTTCCTGTCACACCATCCTTTTGGGGCGGTGGGATTTAAGATGCAGTGCACACACCTAATAGGGGTTCTCCCACCCACTTCCCCTCCTTTGCAACCACAGTTTGACATCCCAGAACAGTGACAGCACGTGCTTACCTGGAGGAGCAATCCTAGCAGGGTGGTTTGGCTGATGCAGTGGTCAGTTTGGAGGCACACTGTCTCCCATTCCCACACAGAAGTGGGAAGACAGCACCATGTGATCTATCAGATGAGGTTTCCAGATCTCCTGATGTCCCTTGCTGTGCCTGTTTAGTATCCTCAGGCCAGAAGCTGTGCAAGTCAGCTGAATTTTAAGCTTGAGTAATTCTAGGCTGATTAAACAGGCTGGCTCCAGACAGTCCAGGTTGTTTTCCTTCAAAATGCAAGGATGTAGCCCAAACCATAGGAAATCTCTTCAAATATTGCCTGGCACACTGCCTGTGCTTATACCACTGGCTTGAAGTGCAACTAGCAAGAATTCCATGACAGAAAGAGTAGAAGCTGTGATGCCAAGGTGATCAGTTAGTGCAAACAGCAACACCACAGGGCTTCTTTTGTGCAAATATCAGGGCTTTGCATTTTTATTAACATTTTTTTTTCTCCTCACATGGTTTTACAGCCATTTAAAGTTTATAATCTACAGAAATTGAAACAGAACACAAACAAAAATATATCCTTAACAACTTTTGAAAGTCAAATATTAATTAACAGTTCTATTCTACCTGTAGCTGCAAGAGTCCACCCCCCCCTCTTTTTCCTTCCTGTAGGAACAAGCAAAAGCCAGTCCTGGGGACCAGGCCTCCAGCCACTGTCACACGGGGGGAGATTTGGCTGTACAGAGTCTCCATCTGGAATGACGGTGTCGTGGACAGAGACTTGGACACATGTAACAAATCAGACACACACAGGGGTCCGTTGTGCAGTCAGATCTAAAGCTCGGCCTCCTTGCTGGGTCCAGGGCCAAGACAGACGCCTGGTTATTTTCTGCAATGCTGTTTCCCTTCTGTTTAGCTGGTAGTCAAGAGGAGCAGGGTCTGGAGTGTGAGCCCTTTGGAGGGGGACTGAGAGACCTCCCCTCCTTAGTTGCTTTGCTGGTGCAGGGCTGGCAGGTGCTGCCTTCCCCAGGGGGGTGGGCTGAGGACATACCTGGTGCATTGGGGGCAGGGGGCCGGGCTCTACCTGGAACAGTCCGTTAGTGGGGAGGGGAAAGGCAACGCCGCTGTCGGGGATACGCTTGGTCACTTCTCATCCATCTCCATTTGGCACAGGAGAGCACAGGGCCAACGCAGTTGGGCAGGTGGGGGGGGGCTTTTCCCACAAGAACACGGACTCAGCTCACAGAGCGAAAGGTTTCGTGTCCCATCAGGTACCAACACCTACCTGGGAGGGTGGGAGGGTTGGGGACATCTCAGGAGCCAGGCACTGGGCGGCCAGAGCACAGCCTGGCAGCGAGTGCAGGCACGTGGCTGTCCTGCCTTGGGACATGGCCTGACAATTCCAGTCATCAGCCTGGGAGGGGACAAGAACTGGAGCCACTGAGACAGACCTGAGCTGGCCAGGCACGGCTAATCCAGCGGCAGAGGAAGCACTTCTGCCTTCGGATGGGAAGGCCATGAAGGCTTTCCTCCTCCTGTCCCTCTGTGCTGCTTTCCAAGCTGGGTGGCCATCCAGTTGCTCCAGAGCACTTGCCTCTGGCAGCGTGGCTGCCTCCAAGGCAGGGCCATGTGCTGCCATGTGCCCGGTGCAGTGGGGAAGGCCAAGGAGGGAAACAAAAACCTCCTCATTCCTGTGGCCACAGCAGGAATGCTGCTGCCCTGGCAGGCTCTGCCACAGGGTGCATTCAATGCTCATGGCAGTGCTGGGCTGGCAGGGGCATGAGTGCCTCACAGGTGTACAGCGGGGACCCTGTGCCCTGCCAAATTTCCACATTGGGGAAATTTGGGATCCACGTGCCCCGATGGGACACCATCGATACCAGAGCACAGACATGGGGTCAGCCCATGGCACAGGAAGCAGACCTGCCTGGCTGGCCATCCCTCCAGCCTGCCGTGGGTTGAGACCAGCACAGCACCTCTCGCTCCAGCCTTGTGTGAGGGGTTATCCCAAAATGAGGCGAGATCCAGCGAGGGAAGTAACCGCCATGCTGCACACACACAGGCAAAGCACGGGATTAGGGCTGTAGAGGGGACTGGCCTGAAAACACCCAGAAGAGCTGAGGCGAGGAGGAAGCAGCACCTGCCCCTCTGCTCTCGTGGTCGCAGGTTTGCTCGGGCCAGAGCGGGATCCAGGCACGGGGTCCAACGATTGCGCAGGCAGCAAGTCAAAGCAGAGCTGGTCGGCACCATCACTGGGGAGGGAGGCCCGTGAGCTCCCAGGCCCTGGGTGAGCCAGTGCTGCACATGCAGGCATGGGGCAAAGGAGCTGGGCAGCAAAACAGGCACTCGTGGGGCACTGCAGGCGTCAGGGGTGCCTGGTAGGAGTGAGCGGGTGGAAAGGAGTCCAGGAGAAAACTAGCCAAGGGGGAAGCCTGTGTCCACAGCCCTTGTCAGTCACTACCTCTTCCGTTGAGCAAATATACATAAAAACAATTCTTGAACACAAGGAGGGACATAAGACACGACTACTTTACAGAGAGGCACGGCGGGACCGGGCCCCTGGAACGCGATTGTACAGGAGCTGCAGGAGGCACCGTCCTGGGTCCGGGCTGGGCTCCCTGGGAGCTGCGGTCCAGTCCGTGTCCCCCAGCAGGGAGCTGGGAGTGTTTGCAGCTGGTGCCTTGTCCCTGCAGGCTACACGTCCGTGGAGAAGTAAAGTGTGTTGCGCTTCAGCTCAGTGAAGGAGATGGGAGGATGCTGCAAGTAGTAGAGAAGGACCTGGACCTGCAGAAGGCAAATGGGGGGTGTTACTCCAGAAAAGGGAAGAGCTGCCACCTCTCAGCTTGTCCCTGTGCAGCAAAGAGTGACAAATCTACCCAGACAGGCAGGTGAACCCCTCCATTCCCCACCCAGCACTGCCAGCACTGCTCTTACCTGGGCCATCACATCGTGGGACCAGATGTCGGAGGCCAAGGTGAGGTGTGCCTTGCTCTCCCCCTCTGAGGGTCTCAGCAGTGTCGGCCCAAAGACCGTGGCCAGATTGTGAAGAGACATTTTGTTGATAGGCTCCTTTTCAGCCACCCTGTGGGGTATGGGGAGAGAGGGAGTGTCACCCCTAACACTGCTCTGGAGCAGGGCAGCCATGGGGTGATGTGGGGGGCGAGGGCTGCTCTCCCTTCTCCCAGCCCCAGGGAGGCATCTCTAGCTTGCCACTGCACTTTACAGCCCTCAGAAAACCCAGGTGCAGGGCAGGGAGCTTTGCCCCCTTCACGGCCTCCTCCGGAGCCGCCGGGCCTGGCCGGGAGCCCCGGGTGTGATGTGGCAGCAGCTGAGCCCTCGCTGCTGTGCTGCGGGGCCTCCACCCTCCCCATCCCGGCAGGGTACAGGAGCTCCTCACCAGCCTGTGCCCCCTGCACCCACTCCCCACAAGGCTCCCTGCCCCAAGATCCCTGTGGGATCCCTGCCAGCATTGAGGGAAGCAGGACCACAACATTGCCATGTTAGGAGGCAGCTGTGCTCCCCGGCACAGGCTGCTCGCTTGAGCCCTGGCCAGGGGAGCAGATGTGGGAACTGGCTGTGCCCGGTTCTCAGGATGGAAAGGGATTTTTCCTTCCCCATCCCCCAGCATCAATCACTTTTTCTGTTTGGTTTTAGCCAAACTAGAGGAAAAAAAAAAAAAAGGCTTCATGATGCAAGTAACATGAGCTGTGAGCCCCAGTCCCAAGCTCATGGCCAGCTCTGGCCAGGCTCTGTGTGCTGCTCTGCTGCCCTCCACATTTTTCAGGCCCCCAGTGACCCCCAGAACTGCCCATCCCCAGGTTTGGATAGGCTTCATCTGGGACAAGATGAAGCCCAAGCACTGCTGACACTCACAGGGTGTCACCTGCACCTCTGGGACGTGTCCCCAGAGCTGACTGCCTCTGGGTCTTGGCCACCCATTGCTGATAGGTGACAGGGATTATTGCACCCTGTTTTGCAAGGGCTACTGCTGGAGAGGTGGCAAGGGACACAGCACTGCTTTCCCGCTCAGGGGGACACTGCACTGCTCCCAATTGATTCCCTGTCCTGTGCCAAGGCCAGCTGCTCCCCACAGAGCTCACCCAACCAGCTGCACACCGGTTGCAGCAGCCAAGAGTTGCATGTTGCCAGGGGACATGTGCTCCTTGCAGAGCTGACCCACATCAGTGGCCAGGGGCAGCACAGGCCCCAGGGGCTGCTCTGGGGGGCAGAACAGCTCCAGGATCCCTCCAGCATCCTATGAGACCCCAGAGAGATGTGGAAAACCAACACTGATATCAGCCAAAGGGTCTGAACAGGCTGCAGCCTGGCCAGGACCCTGGTGAATATGCCAGAGCCCAGAGAGATGGGGCAGGTGGGACACACCTGGGGCTGCACCCTCTTGGAGGGGCAGGGAGAGAGAAGGGACCCTCCATGCCTGCCCAACACCGAGCTGCTGTTGCTGGCCCAGGTTGCTGCCCACAGCCCTGCTCTGCACCAGCACCATCTGCTTCCAGTTTGGGACCAGCCTGTGCAGGCAGCACAGGAATCAAACAGCAGCTCTAACTTCTTTCATGTCCCATCCCCACAGCAAAGCAGTGAGACAGACCCATCCTGCACCTCCCACGGGCCCCAGGCAGCCCCCAAGCCGTTACCTTTTCAAGTGCTCCAGCAGGAAGAGGAAGGTGATGAGGTTGGGGTCAGGCAGAGAGCGGAGAAGGTGCATCATGCAGTTCTCCTTGGCAGCAGGATCTGAGAGGGCTGTAGACAAGGAAGGAGAGGGCTCAGGACAGGGTCTGGTGCAGCAGCAGGACCCACCATGGCCAGATGCCCCCCAGCAGTCAGTGTGTGGGCACTGGGGAGCAGCACCACGAGCCCTGAGCTGGCCTGGAGCCAGCAAGAACAAGCCAGAACCGAGTGGGTCGAGCTGGAAGGACCCTTGGGAGTCTTCCAGCCCAGAGCAGGCAATGCTAAACAGAGCCACGTTTGGACACCAACCCCTTCCCCATCCCCAAGGCCTTACCAATCCCCTCCATGAAGGCGGGGTAGAGTCTGTCAGTGAGGAGGGGCTCGGGCAGCTCACGGAAGTACAGCTTCAGCGTGCCAGCGATGGCATTGATGTCCATGTCACTCAGCATGACCAGGATGTCCTTGTTATCTGTCCAGAGAGCACCCACACGTGATGACTCCTGCCCTCCTTCCCCTCTGGGTCTCATCACTCCAGCTCTCCAGGCAGGCTGCCAGCTGGAGGGCAGGGATAGCACTGCTGGGTTCACAGCCCCTTTAGCCAGGCTGAGGCTGGGAAAAACCCGAGTGATTCCCGCCTGGCTGGGCAACAGGACGCGGAACAATTTGCAAGTCCATGTGCAACATTTCCCTGAGTCAGTGTCTCCCAGGAGCCAGCCAGGAGCGGCAGCAGCTCGGAGGCATCGAGGCACAAACAAGGGCTGGGATCTCTGGGTTTTTGCTTTCCCAGCAACACCCTCCTCCTCATGCCCAGCCCCTCCCCGGGCCCAGCAGCACATTTTGCACACGTGCAGTGTGATAACCAGACCCTGAGCTTGCAGGGCAGGGGGGTCTCGGTGCCTGTGAACCCTCCCACGGGAACAGGGCACAAAGGGCAGATGTTCCCCCAGGACACTCACTTGCATCAAAGACAGCTTTCAAGGCCTGGATGTCAGTGGCAACACCAGAGATCCTGTAGATGCCGACCTCCTCGATGCCCCTCTTCTCCACCTCCTCGATGCACTGGCGCACGATGTAAGGCACCTTGGAGCGCTCGCGCCTGGCTCGGGAAGCAGATCCGTGAGCAAAGATTCCCAGGGGACCCCACAGCGATCGGCCCAGCCCTGCAAACCCTGGGCCAGGGGCAGGATGGGCCTGCTGGGCGGGAAGGATGGGGGTGGTGAAGGGAATGGGCAAGTCCCCAGCAGAGAGCAAAAGCTGAGCTCCCCGGTGTTGGTAGGAGCAAGGGGACAACAGGGTGCAAGGATGGAGCAAGGGGACCTGGTGCAACCCCAAACCCACAGGGACCAAAGCACATCAGCCCACCCAGCCCTGCATTTACTTTGTCACGACGCTGATTTTGACCCCGAAGACACCGGTCTGCTTTTTGGATGGGGTCCTCTTCAGGCTCATGTCCCTGCTTGTGAACTTCATGGAGAACTCCACCTTGATCTGTGGGAGACAGAGGGTGAGTCCTGGCTGGCATGAAGGCACGGGGAAGGGGCTGCAATCCCAGAGAGGGGCTTGGGTCCCCCAGCCCCACTTACCCCATTCATCTCAATCACATCCATGTGCCAGTTTTTCGTCTGCACGGCCTGAGGGTCCAGCTGCAGGGAGAGATGGTGTGTGAGCTCCACGGGGACACAGCCCCATGCCAGCCTTGTGTCTCCAAACACCCTTGATCCACAGATGGTGTAGGGCAAAGGACATGCTCTTCCTGGGCAACATGCTGCTCATGACAAGAGGATGGAGAGATTCCCCTCTGGGGTCCCTCTGGCCAAGCCCTGAAGCCAGGTGGGCTCAGCCTCCCCATCCTGCTCTCCCTGGAGCCCCTGCGAGGCAGTGCTTTAACACACACCCGAGCAGCAAGAAATTTCCAAGAAATTAGGACTATTTCTAGCGGCAGAAACAGATGAAACAGAACTAGGGCAGCGTTTTCCATGCAGAAAAACAACATCTCCCCATAGCCAAGGCTATTTATAACCCCTGGGAATGACAGGCTCCGCTATTTCTGGCTTTGGGGCTAGCGGGGGACTCGGTGACGCTGCCCCGGCACCCGGCTGCTGCGAAGAGGTGCCGGCATTCCCAAGGCCCCAGCACGTGCTATGGTGGGTTCCAGGCCCCAGGGCTGGGCAGAGACGGGTACAGCTGCCTTTTGGGGCTTTTTGGTCCCCAGCTGGTGGTATCGACCCGGCCCCATCGATCCCTGTAATGCACAGGGCGGGCAGCAGGGCAGAGCCCGGCACTAATGTCCCCTTGGGGAAGGGGATGGGATGTAGGAGCTGGCGGGGGCTCCCAGGGCTGGGGGCACACAGCTGCCAGGAGACACTCACACCAAGCACATGAGGTCACTCTGCAAGGACACAGGAGTTTCCCACAGCTGCTGGGTCAGGAGATGCTCCGGGCAAGCGCAAAGATGTCCAGAGCTGCTGCTGCAGCCACAGAGCTGCTGTTCCCCTGCCCATGAAGTCACTGCATGTCATGATGGGGGGACTCTGGGGTCACTCATGTCCCTTCTGGCACACCAAGACCCCACGGTCCCAAGGACAGGCTCAAGCTGCCCTGGCTCTCAGCACAGACCCAGCACAGTGGCATCGTCCCATGTCCAGTCCCGTGTCGTGGTGAGCTCGAGCAGCTCCTCAGTGACCACAGTGCCACAGGAAACACTGTCGTCTCCAGCAAGGCAGAAATGCTGCTGTCCCCAGCATGGCCCAGGAATGGCTCCTGACACAGAGCCCTCTCTGGTCATGGAAGCCCAGCCCGGCACATGGAAGAGCCCAGTGAGTGCCAAGCTGCTTCCTCTGTGCCAGCCCTGCGGCTGCTGGGAACGGCAGAGGGGGGAGTGGAAGGAGGAGGAGGAAGGCTGCAGCTGCCCTGGGCTCCCATGGGACCCAGCAGCAGGTCTGGACACCAGGATCACGAGACTGCAGCCAGACCACTGCCAGCTCCAGCCCTTCTGCTCCAGATCCTCTGTGCACAGCCGCAGCACCGGATCCCCCTGCACCCACCACAGCCAACACCAACCCAACACCACCTGTCCCAGGGCCTTTCATCCCTTCTCCCCACACATTCTCATCCTGCTCATGGCAGCGGAAGCGAAGCCCCTTTGCCCCCCAACCATGTCAGGAGCCGTGGGCCTCCCTGCTCTACAACACGATTTTAACTGCAACCACCACACACGCCTTCCCCATTCCCATGCCCCAGGTCCCTCCAGCCCCAATGGCCCTGGCAGCTCACATCTGGAAGGGCTTTAGCAGGGCTCTGGAGAAAGCTTTAATAAAAGCCAGGTTGACTGCTGCCAGTGCCGCAGACCTTACCCTGAGCACGTCACCTCCCTGCAGCCCCTTCCCCCTGGACGGGCAGAATCATCCCCATCCAGCTCCCCGCAGCGGCCAGCATGGCCCAAATTTGGGCTACTTCTGTTGGCCCCACCAGCCCAAGCTCCCTTGCAGCTGGGGTAGGCCCCTGAGCACCCCTGAGGCACCGTTTGTGGCCTGGCCCTGGTGCTCCTCTAACCTTTCCCCCCTGCACTCCGCACAGCAGGCAGCCCACCACGCTGCCCAAACCCCAAGGGAAGCAAAGCCACGTCCAATGCTTCGTCTCCAGGCGTGGGAGGATGGATGGGAGCATCCACCCACAGAGCCAGAGGCAGCTCCTGCCCACACAGTGCTGGCAAACACCCCATCTCAGCTACCACCACCATCTCCTTCTCCTCCAAAGGGAGCTGCCTTGCTCCAGCATGATGCAGGGACATCCCAGGTCAGTGGGGAACTGCTGGGCTGGGAACCCTGGGGAGCAGCCTCCGTGCCAGCGCTGTGCAGGATGAGGTGTCAGCTCCTCTAGGGCGGGTCAGATGGCTTCAAACACCAGCCTGTGCTTGGGGAAACACCTCAGCCAGCTCACCAGCACCTCTCAGGCCACTCCCTCCTGCATCTCAGGCACTCTCAGCTGTGGTGGTATCTGTGCCAAGCCAGCATCCACTGCAGTGCTGCTCTCATCCATGGTGAGGTGAAACAACCCTTGCTCCTGGCACAAGGATATGCTATCATTCTGGTTTCCCAAATTATCCAAAGGTGTTTGCCTGTAGGACAAGGCCCCAGGTTGAGGAGGAACAGGTGGCAGCATGGCAGGTGATGAACATCCCAGCAGCCCAGCAGCACTTGGTGTGTCCTGGGGAGGTTCCAGTGGCAGAGGGACCCACGGTCCTGCTGGTGCTGACCCCATTGCCTGCTGCTTGTGTTGTGCATGGGGTGACTCTGGACTTGAGGGGATGAGGCCACACCTTGGAATTCTGTCCTCAAGACACCTCCAGGCTGTGGCACTGTGGATACAGTTCCTACATGGGCAGTGGCAGCCAAGACAGACACAGGCAGTGCTGGGTCCCCAGAGCTCCCAGGTAAGGAACTGGGAGGGCTCCAAGCCCTCATGGTGGCTTCTCCAGGGCCCCAAGTGCCAGGCTGCTGCAGCAGGGCAGGGGCTGCCAGGCTGGGCATGTCCCTTCCTCACACCTCACGCCCATGAGGTCACCCAACTGTCAGCCTGGGGTGAAGCAATCGGAAGCAAACTGGTGACTCAGTGAGCCAGGTCATCTCTGCCACAGCCCTGGGGAGCAGGATCCCAGAGGAGCTGCTACAGCTTCCCATCAGCGCTCCATCCATGAACACCCAGGGACGCCCTGGCTCCAGCAAGCAGTTCCCCACCAGACCTCCAGGCCAGCAGCTCCCTCCTCAGGGAACAGACAGTTTCTGAGCCGACCGGTGCTGTGGGGCAGAGCAGCCCCCCCACCAGCAAAGGTTGCCAGTGGCAAAGCACAGCCCCCCAAAAAGCAGCGATTCACAACCCCATCTGAGAGCGACCTGAGAAGCAGCAGCGCCCGCGGCACATCAGGACAGCGCCGGGGTCACATCCTGCTCTGCAGCCCCAGCGCTCCCGGGCAGCAGCCAGCAGGGAAGCTGACGGCCACAATGGGGATGTGTGGGGTTGAGAAACTAAACCCCTTCTTGTTTTGACCCAGCAACAGCCGGCGGCAGCCCCCAGGCAGCCTCCCCACACAGCCCTCGCTGCCCCTTAATCCCTCTGCGGAGCAGCGGCACAGAATCGAGGTTAATGCCGCTGCGTCACAGGCGGCCCCGCCGCTGCCAAACCGAACCCCCACGGGCCCAGGCAGCTCCTGCCCGTGGTCACAGCTGAGACCCGGGCCAGCATCTCCCTGCACAGGGGGACCCCACGCAGGGAAATCCCCAGGGGTTCCCATGGGGCTTTTGGGACGGCCTGTGAGGGTGCTGTCCCCCTCCCCTGCCCACCCCTGTCCTCCCACAAAGACGGGCAGCACTGGCTGATGTGGCTGCGACACAGCTGCGAGCTGAGGGAAGCCTGGATGGACCAGGGAGGAGGGTTTGCAGATCAAGGAAGAGGGGATACACAGGCACCGGCTGCTGTAGCACCCCAGGAGCCTACCCCTGGTCAGCCCACAAACATCTCTACCTCCTGGGCAAGCCCCGGGGCTGAGCAGTGGGACTCCCTGCCCGTCCTCTGCAGGACCCCTCTGTGTAAACAGCTCAGCCCTCCCAGCTCCCCAGCACACAGAGGGACAGGGAAGGAAGAAAACAAGCACCTCACAGGCTGCCAACTGCATCTAAGAGCTCCCAAAGCACCCAAACAGCTCTGTGCACGGACCTCACAGCACTCGCTCTCCCCACAAGCCCCCCATGGCAGAGCCCCTCACCCCACAAAACTGCCCACCAAAAACCCATGCACAGCAGAGCCCAGCGACACCCAGAGCCCACCCAGAGCCCACCGCGGTCTCCTCCAGCCATTCCCCCCTTTCCCCCCGAGAAGCACCTTCTGCCGGAGCAGTTTGCTGCGCACTCTGCCCCAGAGGCGGGCGCCCGTGTTGGGGGGTCGCTTCCCCTCGGGCTCCTCCACGCCGCGCTCCGGCTGCTCGCCCACGGGGCCGGGGCTGCCCTCCGGCTGCACCAGCACCTCCGTCATCGCGATTCGGCTCCGGGCAGGCGAGACGAGCGTGGTCGGGAAAGGTGCCCGGGGCTGGGTTAGGAGAGCGCCCGCATCCTTTCTGCTGCGGGGGGAGGTCAGCGGGGGCCGGCGAGGGGAGCCCGGCTGGGGCGGCGGGGAGGCGAGCGGGCAGGGCTCATCTTCAGGGTGTGAGCCAGGCTGTCGAGGCAGCTCGGCAGCCCCAAAAGCCTCCCTCCCCCTGCGAGGAAGTGACTCAAAGGCAGCCCCCCCCCCGGCGGCCCCCACGCGTTTAACTCTCGCCCTGCCGCCCGCCGCCGCTCGGGAAGGCTGGGGGGGCTGACTGGGCTCCCCGCCGCCGTCATCCGTCGTTATCCGCTGTTATCCCTTCCCTGTTATCCGCTTCGCAGCGCCAGCGGCAGTCGCGGCCCCGGAGGCATCGCCGCTGGTGGCTGCAGCATTCCCGGCTCCGAGAAGGAGCCAGGCTGGCTCTCCTGCTCCCACTAAGTGGCACAGGGATGGGACTTTTGGGGTCTCCTGTCAGGCCTAGGGATAGGTGGGGACCCACCATGGCCCCTCAGAGTACCCTGGCCCTTGTCAGCCCCACTGCCAGGGGGTGATGCGGGCAGGGGGATGGAAGCCCTGAAGAGTCCCTGCCTGCTGCTTCTCCTGATAGGCAGGAACATGGGGAGGTGCAGGCTTGGGGGGCACTCGCACTGCCCCCCAGTTCATCCCTCAGCAGCCCCAGGAGTCCGTATGGGTCACCCCGTGGATCCCTGCAGGTCTGGCGAGCCCCAACACCACAAATCTCCCCCTCCAGAGCCTCCGCCAGCGACAGACAGACGGACAGGCAGCAATTCCCTGAGGGTACAGCAGGCACCGTGCCCATGACAACACAGACTCTGCTCCAACAGCCACATCCCCCTGTGCATCAAACGGGCTGAGAAAAGTGCTGCCCCATCACCCTGAGGCCCTCCCTTCATGCACCCACCGCCCACCTCCTCACACGCCCCAGCCTCTCTCCTCTGCAATATGGGCACAAGCACTCACAGCCTGCTTTGCCCACCCCAACATCCGTCTGCCACCCTGCCACAGCACCACACACCCCTGCCAGCACCCACCAGACACAGACCAGCTGCTGGGAGCAACTGGGACAGCTCAGAGCAAGGCTGAGCCCTGCAGCACAGGGGACACAAGCCCCCCACGGCAGCTCTACCTCGACCACAGCACGTTCCAACCTTAGAAACCCCAAACAAAATGGGGTTAACAACAACTAAACAGGGTTAATGCCAAACAGGCATCACGCTTTTCCACCCTACAGCCAGTGGCACAGCACGGGGTGCCCACCCTCCACCAGCAACAGGGACAAGGCTCAGGGTAGGGGTCCAAGGCTCACCACACTGCAGACCCCTAAGGGCTCATCGCCAGGATGCTTGAGAGGAGGTTGGTGCCAACCCCAGCCACTCCATGGACCCAGCCATGTCCTCTGTGCTGGCAGGACGTGACTCCCACCCATGGCATCTCTGCAGCCTTGGGAGGCCCCCACTGCCCACACAGAGGGGCTGCAGCAACTCCCTCACACATGACCCACTCCCACCAGTCCATGGTGCTGATAAGCTGCTTTTGTGACCAACCCATGTGCCTGCGTGGCCAGATTAGAGCTGGGCAGTGGGCACAGGGCTGGCTGCTGGGGGGGTGCAGCCATCCTGGCAGCCCCCAAAACACCTCGGACCTTTGCCAAGCTCCAGATGCCAGTGCTGGTATCTGGAACCAGCAGCAGCTCATGATGAGCCCAGAGACCAGACAGGGTAAGGACCACCCAGGGCAGCACCTCTGCCTGAACAGCTCAGGGAGAGGGCAGGGGGGCAGCACTGGGGCTTGGCCACAGCCCACGGACCCACGAGTAGTGCTGCCCATTCTGCTCGTAGCTGTCCTGCCCTGCCACCCACTCCACCCCTGAGGCAGAGACCAAGCTGAGGCTCTGGGTGACAGCAGGACAGCCCCAACCCTGAGACTGCTCCATCTAGCCAGGCCCTCCTCGGGATAAGCAGCCCCAGGGCCTTCTCTCTCTCCCTTCCTTCCCCCACGACTTCTGCACAGCGGGTACGAGCTGTGCTGTCCCTGTCCCGACCCCCGCATCTCCCAGCATGACTCATGTTTGTTGATCCAGGCTATTTCCGAGAGCACAGCTGGACTGATCCCCGCGGGACATCGAGCCCCTTCCCTGCCCCGGCCCTCCTGCTTGGCCCAGTGCCACCCCCACACCACTTGTTTCCCAGAGGGAGGGCAACAGATGGGTGATTTCAGGTAAGAACAAGCCACTGGTGAAGCCAAGCCCCCATCTCCCACCCTGCTGGTGCTGTCCCCCACAGCATCCCCTTCCCAGCAGAGTTTCCATGCTGCTCCCCACTCCCCTGGGACCTGCCCTCAGTTGCTTTCCCACGGAGCAGGCAGCCACACTGGGCCCTTTGAAGTGGCCTGGGGTTGAGGGCTGTGTCCCAAGCTTGACACTGTCCCCAGCATAGCTGGGAAGGCAGCCAGCCTGGTGGTCCCCACCAGGAAAACACAGGGGCACCCCCATCTCAAACCATCCTCTGCTGCCCTGAGCGTCCCTGCAGCCTGGCCAAGGTGGGTGCTGGGGGAATGAGGGCTCTGGGGGCTGCCTGGCCCTCACTCCATCCTCCCAGACCTGCTCACCTGGGAGCATCTCAGGGCAGCCCAGGCCTCCATCCTTCCCTGCCTGGCAACCACCAATCAGAAGCAGCTCAGTCGTTGCCCTGGAAACCCCCGTTGCTATAACAGCAGCTGATGGAGGCACAGGGAAGGCAGATGGTGGCAGAGGGGGACAGGGGAGGGATGGGGGGCTGCACGCTCAAAGCTCTCTCTGGGGCAGCTGCCAACCCCCTCTCCACAGCCCCCCAGGCCCACAGCACAGGAGGCAGTGGAATGGAAACACTTGAGCCCAGCTGGGACTGGATGCACATCTTGGGGGGCAGGTCTGGCTTTGCCACCTCTGCAGGACTCCTCATTTTGTTCAACCTCCTCCTGCAGCCACTGTGCCCCAGGACCATCATCCACATCCCTGATGCCCACCAACCTCACTGCCTTCAATCCCACAATCCCTGTACCCCGTTCCCAAAAGCAGAGTTGCCTGTCCATGCTGCCAGGCATAACTCATCCCAGGCATAACTCCAGAGCAGCCTTCCCAGCTCTGGCCTCAAGAGGTTCACTGCTGGGTAAGAAAATGCCCCAAAAGCCCCAGCACATACCTGGATCTGCCCTTTGCCCATGATCTTGTCCACGATTTCATTGTTGTCCTTGTTGAGTTTGGTCTTGTCGTAGCACTTCTCGTAGCAGAGGATGCGCAGGGACTGGGAGCCCTCCAGCTCGATCTCGAACTCCTGGGGTGCAGAGT
The DNA here is from genome assembly GCF_025592945.1 of Manacus candei. NCBI lineage: Eukaryota > Metazoa > Chordata > Aves > Passeriformes > Pipridae > Manacus > Manacus candei. The sequence goes on along the minus strand of NW_026138124.1, from coordinate 7,984,178 downwards.
GAGGGTGGCTCAACCCCAGCACCCCAGAGCAGCTCCAAAACTGGGGTTGAAGGGAAACGGGGAGTGCAATCCCCTGCCTGCATCCCACCCTCCCTCACCTCGTTCCACTGCGGCTCCGTGGTGTCCCGGAAAACCCTGGTCTTGGCTTTGCTGACGAAGTAGCCGAAGGAGTCCACCTCCAGCGTGCAGTAAAGGTCTGGGGGAGCAGACACTGCTCAGCACCTGAGGAACATCCCCACCAGCTCCCCGGGGACCACATGCTGGACCCCAACTCTTCCGATCACACTGGCCCCTCGGAGCAGGGGGGGCACCCACACTTACTGGCAGACTGCTTGAAGCCCTTGGCAGAGTGGACAATGACGTGCAGGAACCCGTAGAGCCCGGGGGACTCATCATCTATGATGGGAGAGCAGAGGCTGTGTCAGGGCTCGGCTGACACCTCTTGTGCCCCAGGGCTGTCCCCAAGGCAGCCTTGGCCACAGGAAGTACTGGGTACCTGCAGTGACATCCAAATGTCCCCAACCCCCTTGAGGGCTGTCCCTAAGTTCTGTATTCCCTGCTGACATCCCAAGCTCTCCTACTGCTGGACAGCCCTGGGGGAGGTCCCCAGTAGTGCTGGCTGGGTCTCACCCTGGGGACACTCTGGTTCTGCCCAGCCCACTGGGGTTCTGGAGAGACTCCAAAAGCAGCCTCGTTCTGCAGCTGGGATGGCTCTGCCTGGGAACCCGACGCTGCTCCAGCAGTGCCACCTGGTGGGAAGCTGTCCCCTGCACACCACGGTCCCCAGCAGGACCCAGTGGATACTCACCATCCTTGTTGCTGGTGACCGGGATGTTGTGGACAGTGCGTAGCTTGAAGCAGGATCCTGTGAGCACCTGGAGCTCCACTGAGCTCAGGACAAAGGCCTGGAGGTCTGTGAGAGGACAGGAGAGGAGCTTCAGAGGGATGCAGCCAGCGTTGGCCATGGGAACTGGCAAGCAGCAGGCTGGGATCCTGTGGGACCTCCCTGTGGCCCCTGGTGGAGCCAGGAACACCATGAGGGCCTCAGCAGCCCCAAATTTACCCTTTTTCTGCAGTTTCTGGATGGCCTCCCTCCACTCGGACCGCTCATAGTCGGAGGACAGCAGGAAGAGGTAGCTCTGTAAGAGAGGGGGGATGTGTCAGTCTGTGTGCAGGTAGGGCTGAGCACGGCCCCCAGCCCACCCTCCTCACCTTCCCGTTGCGGTTGTGGATGCGAAAGGGGATGGCGGGCGAGTTGAGGAGCAGCCAGAATTCGTTTTCAAACATCTTCTTCTTGAGGCGCTCGATGGCCCGGCTCTGCCCCTTGTTGGCTTTCTGCAGACAGGGAGCAGAGAGGAGCTTTCACAGGTGCCCCTGGTCCCCATGTCCCATCCCCGACCCCAAGGAAGGCACCCACCCCAGCAGCAGCTCCCACACCCTGCTCTCACCTCCTTCTGCACCTCGCTCTTGATGGCTGAGATCTTCATCTTCATGTCCTCCAGCTCATGGTCAGGGATGACGTGGACCTGCGAGCAGTGCTCCGACTCCTCCGGCGAGGGGAACACCAGGTCAGCCAGGGGCACGTACCACTTGCAGTCGTACTGCTGCTGCTTCCTGTGGACAGGGCATGGATACTGACTGATGCCTGACCCCCTCCCTGGCACATCCTCCAGCCCACTGGGGGACAGAGGATTGTGACACATTCCCCCTGTGCCCAGCACCCTCCTTACCCCACCGCCGTCTTCTTCAGCTTGGCACAGAGCAGCACGTCGGTGAAGAGGAAGACGTGCCGCAGCTTCCGCGAGCCCTCCGACAGCTCCACCAAGAAGCCATCCTTGACAAGCTGCCGGGTCTGTGGGGCAGTGGGGCTGCTCTGAGAGCGGGCAGGGAGCAAAGGGCAACCAACTGTGCGAGCGGGTGCTCCTGTCCCTCTCTGTGGCTCAGCCACCAGGAGTATGGGAAGGTCCGTGTCCTCTGGGTGCTATTTTGAGTCAATAGGGCGCCAGCAAGCAGCAAGGACCAGGCAGAGCCCTAACATTGTACCCAGAACTGCTCTGGGGGTTTAGAGGAACCCCTCCATCTCCTGGCCAAGCACCATGGAGCTCCTCAGAGTGGAGACACCAGCCAGGGGCTGGCAGAGGGCTCAGCCCTCACCCTGTGCCCTGCCACTGCCCACCCCACTGGCTCACCTCGCCCTTGGGGGTGGTGACCGCTGTCCTCCGGGGATCGATGTCCTCATTGATGCTGGACAGGAAGTTCTGCGAGATGCGGAGGGCGTCCTGGAGCAGTGGGTAGTCAGGGTGGTCGGCTGGGGTGTGCTTGAGGAGGTCCTGGAAGGGGACAGGCACAGGTGAGCAGCTGGAGAGCACCCACCCTGGCGAACCCCCATCAGCACTCCCCATGGCTGCAGGTCCCCTGGAGCAACAGAGACAGAGTCTCCCACCCCAGGACTGGTGTCACACCCCTACCCCAGGACTGGTGTCACACTCACGTGCAGGACGAGGGTGCTCCGCGTCACCCGGTCGATGGGTTTATACAGCAGCGCTGAGGGGAGAGAGAAGGTGTCAACAGCCACCCCTCCCGGAGCCCTGGCCCCTCTCCCACCCTGGTCTGCACAGAGCCCTGGGTGAGCATCTGGGATCCGTTCTGCAGAGAGCCAGCAGCAGCTGGACCATCATGTCACTGCCGGGGCAGTGGTGAGCCACCAGTGCCACAGCCCTGCTCCCTGCTGCATTGGGGGCATGGGGAACTACGGCCAGGCTGTAGTGGTGGTCACAGCCACGGTGACACCACTCCACCCTGACTGCTGGATGGGATGTCCCACCACAACTGTGTCAGCACATCCCCCACCCCACCATGGCAAAGGACCCCCCGTGCGTGGTGCACCAACACCGGTGGTGGCTGTGGAGCAGAAGAGCTGCTCGTCACCCACAGCAGCTTTTTCAGTTTCCCTTTTGGCTCAGCAGTGGGTCCTATCCCTGCTCTGCCCGCTCTGCCACCCCATGGGACACCCTGTACCCACCACCCCAGCCACCCCTGGGTGCCAGGGGAACCCAGGCTGCTTCAGCAGCAGCAAAACCCCCACCTACAGAGAATGCCTGGGCCAAAGCACCATCCCAACGCCACTGCCCTGAGTCCCCTCCCCACAGCCTCCCATGACTGCATGGGAGGTGAAGCTCCATCTGGGGCAGGGCAGCAGAGCTGCTTCAAACATGGGGCACAGACCCCCCCTTTCTCCTGCCATGCAACCTCCCAGCAGGAAACCAGCCCTGGAGGCTCTTCAGAGGCACGTTTCACTGGAAGCAGCCAGACCCTCCTTCTCCTCCCTGACTCTTTGGGCAGGCAAAGGCACAGAGCCCACTCACAGTGCTGCTCCCCATGCCTGGCCACTAGTGTGTTTCCTCAGGCTGGTTCCAGACAGGCCAATGCCTCTGGGTTTTCCCTTCACTTTGTAGCACTTCCCCAAACTGCCAGTGCCAAGAGGGGCCAAGTTTCGAGCCGTGGGAAAGGAAGAAAAGCTGCCACCTCCTCACCCTGTGCTGAGTTGTGGGGGGCTCCCACCCCCTTTACACTAGAGGGTGCTGCCTTGTGATGCCCAGTCCTGAGAGAGGGATCCCCATCCTGGTGAAGTGGGAGTCTCTGCTCAGGAGGTGAGAATGCCAGCCTGGACCCTAAACAGAGGCTGCATCCCCCACAACTCTGTGCCAGCGGGCAAAGCCAGAGCCCCACTCCCTGCAACAGCCAGCAAGAATCCTGCTCTGGGATAGAGGGGGACAGGCAAGGCGTCCCCCCTTTCCACCATCCTACACCCAGGGGTAGGATGGACCCTCGCGCTGCCATCGCTACAGGCACACTCAGAGCACTGGGGGCACTGGGAGGGGCTATCCCGGCTCAGCGGAGGAGCCGACACAGTCCCGCCAGCCCGGGACCCAGACACGGGCAGCAGCAGGCAGGGGTGCCCGGCGCCTCTCCTCCCAGCCACGGAGAGACGGACATTCCAGCCCCACGACGCTCACACCCTCCGGCAGGGAAATGGGGACCCCTCCCTATTCCCATCCGCGCGGCACAGCTCAGGCAAGGGGGGATCCCCCCAGCCCAGGATCCCCCCGCCCATCCAAGCTCCTCTATCCCGCTGTCGGCACGAGCCCCTGCCCGGCGGGCACGGCGAGCGCGTGGCCGCGTGTGCCGGAGCCAAGATGATTCAATCCAGCCTGGAACAAAGACGCTCCCAACTTCAGGCTGCAGAGCACGACGCAGCCTCCAGCCCCCCCCGCCCCGGGCAAGCACAGCCAGCCCCGGGCCAGCATCCCCGCAGCATCGCTCCCCAGCGGCACCCCCAGTTCGGAGCCGTCCCCCTCGCCTCACCATAGGTGCAGTTACAGCAGAGCCGGACAATGACGAGGATTTCCATGGCAGCCCCGTCTCCGCGCAGCCATCGCTGCCGCCCCGCAGCAGCTCAGCCCGGCTGCGACACAGCACCGGCCCCTCCGCACGGCTCTGGGCACGGCCGGCGGGCGGGGAGGAGGGGTGGGCAGGGGGTGGGGGGCTGCTGCACGCCCACAGCATCCTAAAGAGCTGCGACACCCCCCACCCCCTCCGCCCTTCTCGCCGGCTCCGCGCACGGGCGCACAAAGGGCTCCGCTCGCGGGAGCCGCTCGGTAATTCCTGCTCGGTAATTCCTGCTCGGTAATTCCTGCTCGGTAATTCCTGCTCGGTAATTCATCCCCGCCGGTCCCGCGGGCGGACAAAAGGCTGCGTCCCCCTCCCCGCGCCCGCCGTACCCTCCATGGTGACGGACGTGTGGCTCTCCTTCGAGTCCTTGGGGCCCTTCACCTTCAGCTCCTAGGGAAGGAAAGGGCCATCAGTGCAGCCCGCGGGGGGCTGGGGGTGGGGGTAAGGTCATTGCTCAGGATCATGGGGTCCCCCCAACCCTTTCTGCACCCTGATATTTCTCCCCGGCCCCAGCCTGGCCACGCTGGGGGCCACACGTGGGTGCTGGGTGGAGGTGTGGGCTGTACAGGATGCTGCCTGGCTGGGAGCAGCTCTGGCTGTGCCCAGCAGTTGGGATGATGTGGTGGTGATCCCACCCAGATGAACAGCTCTGCTGTGGAGGGGCTGGAAAGAGCAGGGGGCCGTTGCAGCCACGGAGGTCTCTGTTTCTATAGGGGAGCCAGGCACGGAGCTGCAGCCAGCAGGAGACAGGAGATGAGCCACAGGTGCCCAGCACCCACGGTCACTGGATGGGGCGAGCTGGTGCAGGCTGCCCTGGCACCCCTGACACGGTGACAGCGAGGGCTGAGCCCAACCTGAGCTTGCACAAGGTGAGGGACAAACTCCTGCAACGCCCAGAGATCACAAGCCCCCAGCAGAGCCACCGATGGCTCAGCCCTTGGGGACAGTCACTGGGAGTCCCCAGGGCAGGGAGAGCATCTCCACAGGGCAGTCGCAGTCAGCTCAGCCACAGGAATAGCATTCTCTGCCCTGTCCTGGGACACCCTGGGGAACACCCTTGTCCCACTGGCACAGCCCTATCCCAGCTTACCTCAGAGATCTTCTGGAACTGGTAGTTGCTCTGGCTGCACTTCTCTGCCGTCTCCAGGGCGATTTTGTAGTTATCCACAAAGGCCTTGTAGACGCCCAGCTGGCTGGCCTGCGAGGAGCAGGGGTTAGCAGGGCACCCAGCAGGATGCTGAAGCCCCCCTGCAGCACAAGGAGCCTGGCAGCCCCTCAGGGCACTCTGTCCAGAGTTGTCCCCTCCTGGTAGGACACTGCCACACCACAGCCATCTGGGCAGCCACACATTTGGCTCTGCAGGGAAAGCTCTTGCCCAGGGCAGGACGGTGGGGCTCCTGTCCAGTCCTGTGCCCCCACAAAGCTCCAAAATCCAACAGAGAGATAACAAGTGCCTAGAGAGTAGAAGCTGAAGCGACAACTGCTTTCTACTGCCCTTCAACCCACCCTCTCCTCCTCCTCTCCCCAGCATGGCCACAGCACCCATGGGCACAGCCCATGCTCCCACTGTACATCCAAAGCAGCAGCAGGACCCGGCCCTCCTTCTCTTCCAAGTGGAGCAAGACCTGAGGAAGGTGCATACCAGCTTCTGGAAGAGGTGGCCCATGGTGACGTTGCTGTCCCACTGCTGCACCTTTGGGCACAGGCTGTCATAGAACTCCTTGTGGATCTCATAGATGTCCTGGATCTTGTAGAAAATCGTCTCGATCTGCTGCAGGGTGAGGACAGGCTGTGACGTGGTGGCCGTGGCCTTCAGTGGCTTCATGGGCTGCCGAAGGAGAAGGGAGAGCATTTAAGATGAGGGCTGGGAGGGGAACACTGGGGACGAGGAGGATCTGAGTCAGCAGCAAGGGCTGCCCAGGACAGGTCCCAGCCAGCAGCTGCACCAAGGGGTACTCTGGGCTTGTGCATCCCCGCAGACTTCCCCGTGGTGGTGACCCCGCATTGTGCAGCCGTTTCTCGGCCACGAAGGTCAGCGAGTCCACAAGAGGAAGCAGGGCTATAAATACCTCCCCAACGGGCAGCGGGGAAGGTGAGATGGGGCAGCCAGGCCAGCAAGGCTGGCTCCAGTGTGGCTCCTGAAGCTTTGCCCCTACCCAGGCAGCACCCAGGCCAGACCTGCCTGGGGAAAGCTGTCCAGGAAGAAATTACTCCATCCATCCATCCACCCACGCCTGCTGGGGACCATCCCTGGAGGGGCTGTCCAGTCTGGGGGCTGTGCTCACCAACAAGAGGGCCTCCAGCTGGTTGATGTAGATCTCCTCACTGGCCAGGAAACCTGAGAGCACCAATTTCCGCATCTCCAGGCCTTTGCCAGCCTCTCGCTCGCCCTATGGAACACAGCAAGGAGCCTGGCTGAGCCAGCAAGTGGCACAGGAAGAGACAGACACCCTATCCCACCAACCCATCCCTGGCATCCCCACATGGGCACATGTCCCTGCCGGTGCTGGGAAAGCTCCGTGGAAGGCCCGGGCATGTGCCCGAGGGGCAGCAGAGCCCAGCTGGAGCCAGCTGGGAAGCCACGAGCTGTGCTGGCTTCTCTCCCCTCCCTGCTCCTGGCTGGCCAGGAGCCCGGCACGGCTGGCAGCACTCCAGGATGGCGCACAGCATGGCAGGACTCTCCCAGGGCAGAGTCCAGAGACGCCCAGTGAAATCATGCTTGGCATGGATGGTGCTGCCACGTGATCCAGCACCACCCTTTCCCTCGGCTGAGGTTTTCCCAGGAAAGTGCCACCCCAGCAGTCACTGCCTGGTGGCTCCGGGGCAGCGCCCAGGTCTGCTGCAACACTGATGCTCTGGTGGCATGACTCCCATGGCAGGGAGATGGCTGGGCTGGGGGGCTCTGTGACCCTCAGTGAGGCTCTCCCAGTGTCCAGACATGGGTGCCCCAGCCCCTGGACCATCCTGTCATGCTTTAGTTTCCCCCCCTTAAAAATCACACTTGAGGACCAGGCTTTTGCCACCCAGACAGGAGCCAAGCACAGCCATGGGGGCATCAGTCACTCTGGGCCATCAGCCATTCAGAATGGTCTGAGGGGACATTGGTCCTGCCTCACCTCTGCCCACACCAGCCCTGGCCGTTGTGCCAGGAGAGGTGACAGCTGCAAACACCAGAGGGGCACAGCCCCAAGGTGGGCATGGCTGTGGAGCAGCACCTCCCTGTCCCACTCTTAGAGTCCATCAGCTGGCCCTGGGGGCTGCTGTGCCAACCAGGGTGCCCAACCTGCCAGGCTGCACCATTAAGGCTGGGCCACAGTGACTGGTGCAGCAGGAGGGTGCACAGGGCAGCCACTTTTATTCACTGGGAGTTCGTGGGCTCTTTGCCACATATTAGTCACGGGCTCTTCCTGCTTCCCCCAGCCTGGGCCCTGCACAGGAGCTCAGGAGATAAGGGGCCCACCCACGCCTGGGGCCCACAGCTCCCCACGAGGACGATGCCAACTGGACCCCCATGACCCAGAGGAGCAACCCTGAATCAGGGTCCTGTGGCTGCCCCATGCAGGAGACCCCAGGGAGAGCAGGGGTAGAGCCCTCCTCCAGCACCCCTGGCAGGGTGGGCATGAGAAGGGTGCTGGGTTGCACCTGCCAGCACAGGGGTCGCCCCAGCTCCAGGGTTTGGGACTGTTTAGGCACTGCTAGTGGCCTTGTGGTGGGGCACAGTGTTAACCAGCCCCTTCCAGAGCATCCAGCTGAGCCACACAGCCCCTCCAGCAGCATGCGTGGCCCTACTTCCCCCTAGGAGGATGACTGGGTGGTAACCCCACTCTGAGCCCTTTGCACCCGATCCCTGGCACAGCCCTGCCCCCTGCCCTGGCCACGGGCAGTCCTGGGGGCGTGGTGGGGCTGAAGTGATGCTCCTGCTGCCCCCCAGCTCTGCCCTCCACCAGCACCCATCACATCGACCCAGGAGCTGCCCCATCACCCGGGCATCACCAGCACCAGCAAGATGCCCCTTGTCCCTCCGCCCCCAGCCCAGCACGGGAGCAGGGTGCCCCCGCCGCCCACCTTCTCTCCGGCCGAAAACGGAGACCCAGGGCTGGTGGGGGTTCCTGGCTCAGAGTCATCTTCATCCTCCAGCACTTTATCCAGGTACCCTATGGCCTCCTCTTCCTCCTCCATGGCCGAGCGGGCAGCGGGGGAGCAGAGGGGACCCCACAAGGCTCCGGGCAAAGGGGCTCACACGGCTGAGCTGTCCCAGTCTGACTCAGCTCTGGACGCCGGCCACCACCGCGGGATGAAAGGAACCATTATGGGATTCCCCGGTGCTCCCGCCTGCCCCGAGCTCCGGCCTTCGTCCGCGGCGTCCCGGCCGCTCCCGGGGCGGCTGCTCGGCCACCTCCGAGCGGCGGCAGCGGCAGCTCCGGGCTCAGCAGCGGCGCGACCCGAGCGCCAGCCTGGCCGTGCGCCGGCCTCGGCTCGGCCCCGGGGGGCCGCCGGCGGTGGAGGGGCCGCTGCCCGGCGCTCCGAGCCCCAGCCGGCCCCAGCTCCGCCCTGCTCGCTACAGGAAATGCATCTCTCCCGGCGCTGGAGGTGGGGCTGCTCCGCCGCCGGAGTGTGGTCAAGGCTGGGGCGCGCAGAGCAGCCGCCTTCCCCAGCCGCCTTCCCCAACGCCGGCACAGCCTGGCGGGTCCTGCACGGGGAGGGGTCCCCTGAACCCTGCCAGGCCACTCGCCCGGCAACGAGAGAGCACCATCCTGCCTGCTGCGGCCCCTTGGATTCCTTCCTTGGATCCCGGCAGAGCCGGACCATGGGGATTGCCACCAGTGAGAAGTGACCTTGCAGGGCAGCAGCATCACCAGGTCCCGTAGGGGGACCTGACTCTGCACCCCCGGAAAGCACCAGACCTCTCCCAGGCCAGAGGGGATGTGGGGCAGGGTCATGCAGCTGAGCCACCTGCCTTCCCACATATCTGCCCCACATCCCACAGGGATCAGCGCTGGCACCTCCCTGCTGCTCCAGCCTGACCACAACCCCGGGCCAGCTGGGACGTGGGGACACGAGCAGTGGTGTGACACTTCTGAGGAACACTGTGGGCCTTGGCAAATGGGGCAAGATCAGGCTGGAGAAGGGGACACCAACACAAGAGCTATTTCAGCAGCTTTCCCCACACTCCTCAGAAGCAAAAGGGGAACCTGTGGCCGCATGTGCTCTGCCCACAGGAGCCATCTCTCCTGCCTGCACCCGTCTGAGCCTGGAACAAACTCCTGCTGTGAGAAGTGGGCAGGGATACAGACACGGGGACTTTCCAGAGCCTGTGTCCAACCCTCTATCCATGACACAGCTCAGGCTTCGCCCAGACTTTGCTAAGAGGGAACTGTGCCAGGACCCTGCCTGCCACAGCTGGGTCCCCAGAGTGGGGAATGGTCCCTGTTCAGGGAAATGCTACCCACAGTGCCAAACCCAGCAGCACCCAAGCAGGGGCTGGGGCAACACCCAACATCATTTCCATGGCACTCATGTTTCCCAGGTGGGAGAGGGAGGGTCAAGATGTGTCTGCATCAACAGTCACAGGCCTCAAACATAGCCACAGCTGCCCCAGGAGCTTGCAAGATGAAATGCCCCACCAGAAACCTTCTCCAGCCCTCTCAAAGGCAGTGACACCAGTCCTGACTCACCAGAGAAGAGCAATGGAGTGAACCTGGCACCCTGTGCCACAATGGGACCCCCATGAAACCCTGTGCCCCTGGCAGGGCTGGACACACAGGGACAGAATTTGGAGGGTGCTCTGCCAAGCCCTGGCACAAGCAGCTCTAGAGATGGAGGCAGAGGCAGCACTGAGCTCCAGCACTTCCCAATCCTGTTAGTAGCAACCAAGTCATCATCCCTGCCTGTGCCCAGACCCACTGTGCCCCACCAGCCCCCAAGGTCACCCCTTTGCCAGCACCTCCCCTCCTGCTCCCCAGGGCCACTCTCTGCTATCCCTGATGGTCCTGATGACGGAGCTCAGCGCTCACAGATCCAGCACCGGAGTGTCAGGGCTGGGGCTCGAAGGGCTGTGCTGGAGGAAGAGGAGCCCTAAGCCTGAGTTTGGAGCCAGCCCCGGGAGAGGGTCCCTCCCACAGCGGCGAAGGGCAGGACCCCCCTCTCCCTCCCCGGGGGCTGCCCGGAGCATTGGGTGCCTGGAGGACGATGCTGCTCAGAGAGACCCAGGGGAGGAAGCCACACCTCTCCCCTTTTTGCCTCAGCATCCGGGTCAGGAGCTTAACTCTTTCCACGACAAAAAAACCCTTAACTTTTCCCAGCCCGGGCAGCGGCAGCACCGAGGGATCCCCCAGCCTGGGGCCAGGCAGTCACTCCTCGCAACAGCCCCGCGAGGCCAAGGCCAAGGCCTGCCTGGACCCCGCAGCTCCCGGGCTTTATGGAAGCTTTTATTCTGGAAAAAAAAAATCCCTTTTTTCCCCTTGCAGCTCTTCAGGCATCCCTCCTGTGAAACACCCTGGGAAACCCAAGGGCTTCGAGGGGATGCGCTCGGAAGAGCAGGGGTTAAATCTAAGTTCTCCGGTGGGGGGGCACAAAGTGCCCCCCCCCCCCCGGGCTGGTGACTGGGTCCCCGAGTGCCGCTAGATGGAGCCGGCAGCCCGGCGGAGCGGCTGCGCCCCGTCCCAAGGGCTCCCGGAGCTGGAGACACCGGGAACCCCCTCCCCGCTTCCAGCACGCCCGGCTGGGCTCCAGCCCCGGGACCCCTCTCTCCGTCCATCCCGTGCCCTTCCAGCTCTGCCCCCGGCGTGGCACGGCGGGGCAGGGACACAGCGTGTCCCACAGGCACGGCATCCCCGGAACTGCTGCTCCCCAGACGGTCAGCAGGTTTTAGGATACCAGGAATACTCCCTCAGGTCACAGCAGCACCAGACCACCACTGACACACCGAGCCGGACACCCGCATGCCCCAACTCACCCGCCCCGGCGCCCCGAGCACCTACCCCTGTGCCGAGGCCGTCGGTGGGTGTGGGCGAGACGCCGTCCCCGCTCTCCTGGCCGCGGGCGCTGAGCTGGGGGGACATGGTGGGCGACTCATCGATGTAGGGCATGGTTTCCGAGCCCTCTGGCAGTGCCTTGGGCTCCTCGTTGCCCTCGGCGTCGTACTCGTCCGCACCATAGTTGAAGTCTGACGGGGAAGAGAGGGTGGCCGTGAGCATCCCGGCACTGGCACGGCCGAGGGTCACCACAACCACCCCGGCCTGTGGTCACCTGCGGGCAGCTGACCCCGTGTCCCATACCGAGGGCCACGTACAGACACACATGCCCATACCCACAGCCCAGCCCAGCCCTGCTGCGTGCTCAGCCGAGCAGGCAGGGCATCACATATCACACGGAGCATCCTTGCCCCGCAGGCATCCTCCGCTCGACACACTTCCCTATATTTGAATAATTAACTGAACCGAGAGGCCGAGGGCCTCGTCTGCGCAGGGACAGCTGCTCTGCCAGACGCTCCAGCCCCATGCAAGCAACTCTGCCCTCCGTGCCTGCCCGCTGGCCACTACCCCTGTGCCATCCCCGGGCAGGGATGGAGCTGGGCTGGCAGCCACAGCCGCCGTCCTCCCTGCTTCCCCGCACCCACACTCCTCGGAGCGTGGGAATGGGTGCCAGGATGCCTGGATCTGCAGCACAGAGGACAGAGCCACCCCCCTGGAAGAAGGGGGATGGTGGCAGCTCCATAGTGGGTGGGCAGCTCGGCCCATCATGGGGGACCAAAGGGGGCTGCTTTTCCCAGTGCAGGATGAGGCCCCCAACACGCCGGGACAGCACCCATTTTTGGATGCCCTATGCTGACCCACAACCCCTCCACCACCCACCCAAAGACCAGGGGAAGCCAATTTGGGGAGCCAGAGCCCCAGGGGGTAGTGGGGGGACTCCAGAGTCTGCAGTGGGTCCCTGGGGCGCAGCAGGGGACTGGGGTACATCCTAACCCGTTACCATGGGAACGGCAGCGGCTCGGTGGCAGCGGGAAGAGGTGGCTGCAGCAGCCCCGAGATGCTGACAAAGGGGAGGGGGAAGGGAGCCCGGCTGCAGCAGGGGTGACTGTGGGGTGCAGCCAGGACCCCCACCCTGAGCTGCAGCCAAGACCCCCTCAGCATCCCCCAAAGAGGCAGGGGATATGGCTCAGCCAACACAACCCCGATCCCACAGCAGCCCCCAATCCCCTCCCATCCAGCAACCCCATGGATCTCTGGACCGCACATCCCCACAGGCTTCCTGGGCACAGACAGCACGGAGACCCCAGCTAAGAGCCTGGCTGATAACCTGGCCAAAACAGGGTGCACTGGGGCTGGAGCAGCCATCCCAGACCAAACCCCAAACCATTGCCACTTCACGCTCCCACGGCCCTGCCATCCTGGCCAAGGACTCCCCTGGCTCCCACCAACACTGCTCAGTGCATTAATATTGCATTCGGCTTCCTAGTGGAAGTGGATAAATCTTTAAATCAAAGAGTGTTGCAAAGCACTCAGGCCAGGAGCCCTGCCAGTGCCAGTGGGGAGGGATGGAGGTTCCCACCCTGCACTTGAGGGGGATGAAGGGGAGTCCTGACAGGGGCCAGATGCATCCCATCTCTGCCAGAACACCACAGCCCCTCTCAGCCCTTGCTTCATTAGCAATTAGCTGCTAATAATCATTAGCACATGGGGCCACTCTCACCGGGCCACCACAGCCCAGGTTCAACCCAGGAGCTGACTACATGGGCAGAGGAGGGGAAGCCCATGATTCCTCAGCTTCCAGGGAAACAGGATCCCTGGCTCTAACCTGTCCTGCCTCCTCATGGCGGGATGTCCTCAGTCTCTTCTGCCTTCAGCAGGTGCCAGCTGTGGTGCTTCCAGCACCATCCAGGAGCATGGCAGCATGAGGTTCATTAGCAGTGGTGTCCCCCATGATGGCCACCTCTCCAGTACACCCACCCCACACAGCTCCCCTGAGTCCCCTAAGCTGAGCACTGTCCCCAGGCTGAGGATGTCCCAGAGAATCCCAAACCTCTCACCCAAGTGCCCTTGCCCATCAGGTGGGACCAAAAGAGGAGCCAAAGCAGCAGAGAGGGGACAAAGCTGATGGTCCTCACCAGGAACACCAGCTCAGAGGCCACCAGGCTCCCCCGCCCTCCCTCCACCATGGCCAAGGTTCTGCAGCTCCAGGTTTAACCACGGGGCAGGCAACAGGGACACCCAGCGTGGCATCGTCACTGTGGGCATCCTGGCAACCCAGGGGTGGTGGCTCAGCAGCCAGGTAATGAGAACACAGCGTTAATGAGGCAGCTGGGGAGCCTGGGAGGTGACACACACAGCAGTGCTGGGGAGAAGTTGGCATCGATGGCACAGAGGGGGGAGGGACTGGCCTGTGGGGACACAGCAATGACCCGGCTCTCCCACTGCTACCAGTTGGAGCAGATCTACATCCCAGTCCCAGACTAGAGCTGGGGATGAGATCTACAGGCAGTGCCCCAAAGAGAGGGACTCTGCCTTGCCTGCAGGATGGAGAACAAAGCCATGTCCTCGTGACTCCAGCTGTGCCACCCGTGGCTGTGCATTATTTATGGGGCTCTCACTTGGGGAGCTCAGGAAGAGGAACCTTCCCAGCACTCCCAGAAGCCACTACAGGGAGGGAACCAAGCACCACCAAGCAGCCAGGACGGGCAAAGGGGACATTGCTGGGTGAGGGGACATGGAGGGTCTGGCCCTGTGTCTCCCTGCCTGTGGGGTGCTCGTGCCACCTAGGCAGCCCAAACCCAGCACGTCCCTCCCTCCTCCCCCACAGCTGCATTGCCCCTGCAGCCTGTTCCTGTGCCCGTGCCAAAACCCAGAGCTATTTTTGCTCCTGCTTTTTAGCAGCAGTGGAAATCCTCCTGCTCCACCCCAGGGATGGGGACCAAGGAGAGGGAGGCAGCCTGGCCCCGGGGAGCCAATCTGGGGGGCAAAGACACCCCGACCTGAAAGAGCCTTGTAACCCTCACCCAGCACACAGCCCTGGGGCGCTGAGCTGGATCCAACCCCACAGTGCACCAAGGGCTGACACCCATGGGATGCTGACACCCATCAGGGCAGGGCCCTGTGGACTGCACATGGACACAGCAGGGTGACAGGGCCAGGAACGAATCCCCATGGGGGATTATTTTCCCCAGGAAATTGTTTCTCCTTCGCCACATCTTCCCAGGACTGACCCAGGCTAATACCAGCATGATGGTCCCCAAAAGGGAGCTCAGCCAACAGCAGCAGCCAGCTCCTGCCCAGCTCAGAGAGGCAGTACAGTCACAGCAGCTCAGGGTGGCATTTCCTTCACTTTCCAGCTGGACACGTGCTATTCCCTGACACCTCGGCAGTGCACCAGCACACCCCAATGCCCATCCATTCTATCTCATTTCCAGGAGAAGCCCAACATCCACAGGGAGCCTGGGAGATTTTGGGGAAGCGCCATGGTTTCCCTCTGCCTGGGTGAAAATTCACCATGACAACACAGATGCGTGAGCTGGCCTCGGACCTGCCTCCGTGGGCCTCCTCCAAAGGGTGGCTCGACACAAACAGCACCTCCTCCACACCACCACTGCTTTGCCCAGTGTGATGAAGGCTGGACTCTGCCCTGCATCCCCCAAAACGTGGGCACCCCAAGCAGCCTCTCCCACGCCTTGGCAAGGGCAGCTGGAAGAGGATTTGGGATGGCAGAGCCGTGGCTTTGCAGAGATGCCGTGGCTGGGAAGGAGGGTGCAGTGGCTGGGGCTGGATGTGCCCCCCGGGCTCCAGCCCACACACCTGCACAGGCTGCACAGCCACGCCAGACCCTGGCACTGCCACGGCCAGATGCAGCCTCCAGCTGTGGACATAGAGGCTTTGGGCTGGAAAACTTGGGGAGGGGGCTCAGCCCTATGCAGTGTGCCCCCGGTGGTCCCTGCTCCCTCTCGGGCATGACAGATGCCAGATCCACACATGGGCATGCTCCGGAGCATCCCACCTTCCCACGCACCCGCGCCAAACCTCGCTGCCCTGCAAGCACCAGGCTCCGAGCTCAACACTGCACCCCAAAACACACCCCCAGGGTGCCCACGCAGCTCAACGCTCCCCCAGAATGAACAACGGGGACCCCATGACCAAGCCCCCTCATCCCCAAGCCATGTCCCTGGAACCCTCAGCCACCACTGCGACAGCTGCCGTGGGATCAGGACTGCCACTGCTCCGGGGTTCATTCCTCCCTGCTGCCCGTCCGTGGGATCGGGGGGATTCGCACCCCCCTGGCTGCTGCAGGACGCCCCCGGCCCCGCCGGCCGCCAGCCCCCGGGTACCGGCACCGCGTTGCCACAGCATCCTCGGCACAGCGCCTCGGAGCTCGCTGAGAAAATCACGGCTGGGGGAGATGTGCCTTCCCACCACCATGGAGGGACGGGAATGGGACCTGGGGCAAAAAGCACCCACATCCCCAAGGACTCCCGTGGGCAGTGCCAGCTGTCAGGCTGCTGCAGCCCCAGCGAGCCCCACGGCGCCGGGGCCACCGTCACCGTCACCCATCCTGCTCACGCAGCCCCCGGAGCGGGCAGCAGGTCCCCAGAGCGTGGGGGATGCTGGACAGATTCCGGCCAGCGCCGTCCTGCCACCGGGGCACACGGGATGCTCACGGAGGGGAGCACAAGCCCCTGCCACCATCACCAGCCCCCTGCCCGGTCTCGGCCCAGCCCGGGACCCCCAGCACAGCACCCCCGGCACAGCATCCCCGGCACAGCATCCCCGGCACAGCACCCCCGGCACACCATCCCTCCCCAGCGCGACGCAGCGTTACACAACAGGTAGGGGGGACCCAGCCCGCCGCCCCCCTCGCCCACCCCGCCGCCCAGGCCACGTACTGCTGTAGAGGGTGTCGATCCAGGAGAGGCGAGGCAGGCCGCGGTGGCTCAGCGGCTCCATGCTCGGAGGGCTGTGCCGGCGCTCAGCCCCGCCAGCCCGCTCTCATCTCACAACAAAGGCGGCGGGCGAGGGCGGGAGGCGGGGGGCCGCGGGCCCAGGCGGGGGCTGGATGGCAGAGCCGGCCACAGCCGCCTGCCCGGGCACACGGCCGCTCTTCTGCCAAGGGTGCCCAGGGAAGGAGGTGCCGCCTGGCAATGGCAGCGCGTCCCGCCTCCCGCCCCTGCCTCGCCGGGGGGAGCCGAGCTCCGCATCCCCCCGCACGCAGCCACGCCGACCCTCCGCAGGGGTCTGGGGACCGCGCAGGAGGAGGAGGAGGAGGAGAGGATGTTGGTGGCACAGCGGCCTATGCGGCTGCTCCCCGGGCCACCCCAAGGAGAATGGGGGGAAGGGGGAGCTGGCTCCATCACCCCTTCTACCACGGTCTCATCTTCTTCCTATAACCCGGGGATACTGTGCCCACTTCCCAGAAAAGCCTCCCCAGCCCCTCAAGCCACAAAGGCCGAAGGACACAGGCTCCTCCTGGTCCCGCTCCCCCTGGTTCTGGGAGCCAGGGCCTCCAGGAGCTGGGAGCAGCCCTGCCCCGTTCAGCCGGGGTCGGCAGAGCGGGACGTGGGCAGGCAGGGGTTAAACCGCCCTCCCCAGCCGCATGTAGCCAAAGGAAATACAAAGTGCCAGAGTCATCAACCCCAATATGTCAGGGCGCCAGCCAAGCGTTCAAGTGCAGAGACTGCCCTGGTTCAGCCTGTGCCGGCACCGCTGCCCCGTCCCGGAGGACTGGGCAGCATCCCCTGCCAGTGCCCTCGGCCCCATCCTGCCTGTGGGCTCAGTGTGAAGGGAAGGGCCTGGACCAGGCACTGGGGCCAGATGGGAACTGGGCAGGAGGGATAATGCTCTGTCGGGCACAAGGGCAAGGTAGAGCCATTGGAGCATGAAGTGCCAGGATGTGGGTGGCATCGGCAACCAGCTGGGAGACCTGAGAGGACCCTGTCAAGGCACTGCCACCACCTGATCCCCAATCCCAGGGGTGTCCATAGATGCAGCATTCTGGAGGAGTGCAGCAATGCCAATGCTGTGATTCAGCGTGGCTGGAGCACATGGAACCATTGGCACCTGGCATCCAGGATAAGGAGCCACTGCTGTCCCTGGCAGGGGCTGCATCCAGCCCCGGTGTGGCAAGGACCCACATCCACAGCCCACTGCACCCACAGGCTTTGAGTCACCGGGTGCTGAGTCAGTGGCACAGGGTGCAGCCCTACAGCTGCCATTTCCCACCCCTTGCCTGACCCACTCCCATCTATTCTGGGGAGTCAACACTCCCCTTGCCCCCAAGCTGTTACCATGGGTAGTGCCCAAGGGTGGCCACAACGTGACAGTCTTTGCTGCTGTCCATCTCCCACCAACTCCCCCATTCACTCCTGCCTTGGCTCCAGCTCAGCATGTCCTCACTCCATCCCTTAAAGGTTCCAACTGAGAGTCTTCTCCATATTCCACAGCAAACCCTACGCCACTGCAGCCCCCCCAGCCCCTCACAGCAAGAGGCCCTGCCAGGAAGGCAGCAGTGGTTCAGCAGAGCACATAACCCTGTTCACTAACCCTGTTCACAGCAGGAAACCGCGCTCCCTTCGTGCCCTGGGGAGCCCCTGCAGCAGCACCAGCACAGGGTGCAGCTGCTCCCCCCCCGGGTGCAGTGGCTGCAGGGCCACGGGGGCAGCAGGAAGCTGGTTTTCCATGCATGGCTCCCTGCATACATGCAGGGTTTCTTCCACATGCTTTTCCCAGCCAGACACACCTCCTGGACACTCCTGCCCATGACACCAGCCTCTCTACACCACCATGCCCCCTTTGCACATCTTCCTCTTTATCCAACAGAGGGCATGAGCTGAGCACTTGAAAGAGCTGTCAGATCCCATGGAGCCCTCTGCCAACTGGCCACCTTGGCCTGATAGCACAGAGCAGCTCCTGGCAGAGCCATGGCCAGGAGGACCAGGCCAGCAAGTGCCTCACAGACCCAGGGCCACCATGTGCTGCACCCGATGGCAGCACACACCAACCCAGGCAGGTGCCCTTTCACAGCCCACACAAAACAGCCCCACCAAACCACTGGGCTTTATTTTTACTTTGGTTCTCGTGCTTTTTTCACCTTTGCAAAAACAACAAAACCTCAAAACCTGCAAAGCAGCTGAACCTTCCTCCTCTCCCCAGGAGAGCTGGAGGGAGCACCCACTCACACCCTGGCACCCATCACCCTGGCACCCATCTCCCCGCAGTGATACAGACCAGTCCCGGGTGAGGAGATGCTGCCAACCATGTTCTCAACCCCCGTCAACCACCCCCAGCTCCAGCTGGGAGCATCCCTGCGGCAGAGCCGAAGCCTCAGCTCCACAGTTTCTCCCCACCACCAACCAGCCCTGCACAGCCTGCCTGGTGTCTGGCTGTCTGCCTGGCATCTGCCCAGCCCCTGCCCGCCAGCCCACGCATCGCTATTTCTGGGCTCTTGTGCAAGAGTCCTCCAGTCACAGCCACAGGAGCTGCAGGAGCCTCGGCGCTTGGCCAGGGCTGGGCAGGGGCTGCTGGTGGGAACCCAGGGCTGACAGCAACCAGAGAGCAGCTCCAGAGCCACCTGCACCCCCAACACTGGCACAGGGCGGTCTTTTCCTGGAGGAAGACTGGAATGGGAGAGGGTGGTTGGGGAGCACCATGCAAGTGTTAAGAGCAGCCAGAGTGCTTTAATCAGGAGAGGCGAAACCTCTGTGTCCTGGAGCCATGGCAGGGACACAGCCAGGGCTGCAGAGCCCGGGGCTGCAGTGGGAGATGCCAGCCAAGAGCCTGGTTGTCCCAGCTCCTCCAGTGCCTGCTCTGCCAGGCTCTCCAGAAGGTCCAGGCTCTCCCTTGCTGGTGCAGAGCAGCAGCTACCCCCTTGCCAGAGGCTGCAGGGAGAGACGAGAGGAACAAATGAAAATGTTTCCACCCTCCCCGCCAAGGAGCACAGCAAGTTCTTCCTGCTGGATGTCCTGAACATGCTGCTCCTGAGGCCAGCATTAAACTTCTCCCCCGTATCACTTCCCTGTGGGATGGAAGCCCTGAGGTCTGCACTGCATCGGCCCCAAGCTGCACTCACAGACCTGGGCCATGGCTGAGCAGGCTGCCTGCCTGCCTGGAGCACAGGGCAGCTCAGCCAGGTTTGCTTCCCACCACAGGAGCTTCGAAGGAGAAGGAAGAGGTGTTGGTTTGTAGCCTTAGAGCAAAAACCGCCCATGGAACAAAAACCCTCCATGGCAGAAAGCCCCATCCCAGCACAAAGGTCTCCCTATCTGCTAGATCTTCAAACAATCCCTGAACTTTGCAGCTGGGACTTTATCTCAAGGCAGATCTGCAGGAGTCCTCTGGGATTCTGCTTAGGCTGGCCAGGCTCCACTCAGGCTACAGCCAAGGGAGCCAAGAAATGCTGCTGCTACTGATCTACATATGCCGATTATCCTGCTTAGCAAACACTGAAAAAGTAACTTGGAGTGGGAGATCTTCTATTTGGAGATGTCTGTTGGGGATGGGGTGAGTTCTATGTGCTCTCTCCTGCTGGCTCCAGGTGCCTGCTCCAGGTGACCTCAGCAATGCCACGAACCAACGGCATAGGTGTCATTTTCCTGGGAGGGATGCACACTTAGTGAGCTGCCCTGGCTAAGCCAGGCTCCCCTCTCTAAGAGAAGGAACTAGAGCACAGAGGAAAGTCTCTCCCTCTGATCCCTGCTGCAGGGTTGGCCCCAGCAGACAGCATCCAGCAGAACACAGAGCAGAGCCCTCCGCTGGGATCCCAACGGGCGGCATCGCTGGGCAGGAGGGGAGGAGGAACCGGCGGAACAAAGAGCCCCGCTGCACAAAGTGTCTTTCCAGGGGAAAAAAAAAAACAACAAACCCAAACCAGATTTCAATAGACTTACAATGCAAATGTATTCAGGCCCCGCAGGGCACTTCTGGCTCTATCCAGCCACCTAATGAGGGCTCCTTGCCTGCCCTGCTGCTGCTCCTGCCTGAGGCCGATCACCAGCCACCGCTGCACCAAACCTGGTCACCCCATGGTGGGCACAGCCTGTGGCACTGCTGGCACTGGAAGACAAACTCCATCCCCTCCTGCCTTTCTGCAGAGCACCAGGGCAGACTGTGCAGCCCAAGAAATGCTGCCGAGCTGGGGGAGCTCAGCGTTGTCTCTGCCCCAAATTATGGGGAACAAAACCCAGCCGGTGGGACTGTGCTCAGATGATGGAACACAAGGATATGCATCCACAAAGGGATGCACAGGGATGCTGCAGCCAAGCCCACCTCCTCCAGGTGAGATGTTGGCATCTCTGTGCCAAGGAGAGCAGGAACCCCAGCTGTGCCAGGGGAGTGCCCCTGCCCAGTGAGAGGGACAAGGACTCCCAACCCACGGAGCATCCATCCTGCTTGGTGGTCACAGGGTGCTGGCACCAGGAAGGGCTCTTTCCTCACCCAGCAGATGCAGCTGCTGCCAGCTCTGCCCCAGAGCACAGATCCTGGTGGTGCCCGTGGGCAGAGCTGGTCACAGGTTTCCCCTTTGCTCTTCCAGCTCCTTCACAAGCCCTCCATTATGCGCCCATCACAGGGCAAACTCCAACAGCCAGCACATACTGCTTTCACCTAAAGCTATGCTTTAAACAGCAGCTCTTGTACTCCAAGGCTTTTTAACCTCATAAACCTTGCATTTATTTATGGCTTTCTTTAACAGCACCAACCTGCCCCAGCGCTAACCCTGCCATCCCCCTCTCAGGCAGCACCACCCTTCGGGGAGGCAGCCCCACATCACACAGGGGTTGCTGTCACAATGCCATCAGGGGGGTTTGTGGAGAGAAACCACCTCCCGAAACGCCACCGGGCCCCAGAGCAGATGGAGACGGTTCAAAGGTCCCCAGCAGGCGCACACACACACACACACACACACACACACACACACACACACACACACACACACGCTGCGGTTTTGTACTCGCCTGAGCAGTTACAATTAAACACTGAGGCTCTGCCTGGCCTTCCCTGGCCAGAGGAGGAACTTCCAGCATCTTCAGAGCCAAATAAGCACTTTCCAACAGTGGGGAAATACGATGAAGTAAAAATTTAAAAAGTAGATATGAGGACGCAGAAGTGGCAGATGGGCTCTCGGGGAGAAACAACTCCCCCCACCGCACCTCCCCACTTGGGCGCCGACCCCCAGATGCCCCCCTAAAGGAGGTGCCAAAGGAGGGGAGGTGGATGCATAGACCATGCAACACTTCACCTTTCTCTGGGAGCTCCTCTGCCTCCTGCACGCCGTGACCTACCCCAAGTAGAAAGAGATGCACCAGGATAAACTCTGGACTTTGGTCACTGTTTTCTGTTCTTTTCTTTCCCTGAGGTTTCAGGGAATATTCCAAGAAAGAGATGAGGAACCAGCAGGGTCCAAGGGTGGCTCAGGACAGTAAGACAGAGACCTGCCTGCAGCACTGCCCCATCACCTCCCTGACTGCAGGGAGTTTCTCCAGGATGGAGATGCCACTTTTGCAGTATCATTTATTTGCCAGGAGTAGCACAAGCTGAAAGTAGGGATGGAGCAGCAAGAACAAGCCCTGTCTTTACCCAAACCATTCCAGAAGCCCCCAGCACGACACCCATAGGAATCCAGCCCCAAGCTGGGCATGCAGGGATGAGGCAGCCAATGCCCCAGGGACTCCAGATGCCCCGGGGCCCCTTCCCCATCTCAGCCCTTTGGTGCACACCCCGACACCGCTGCCCTTCTGTGCTCACCGCCCTCCGAGGCAGGGACCCCGCTGCTGCCGGCAGCTCCCTTCCCATTTCCCAAGGTACCAGTGAAGGCAGTGCAGCGGGGCGAGAAGAAGAGCCCACGTGACTCCAGAATATTTCCTCGGGAGAAACTGTAATTCCAGCTAAACAGAGGGCTGGGGATTCATTTACAGCACAGCTTGCAGCCGCAGCATCCTGCTGTAACCAGATCCATCAGCCAACGCCATCATGGGCTATTCCAGCTATGCCAGTGCTCCCCACCCCAGAGCTCACATTTATGGGGTGCAGGGCGCTGCACAGGGCAGGTCAGGGGCTCCCAAACCACGCAGCCTTCACGAGGAGCTTCAGGAGCTCCCGCAGCATCCCAGTTCCGTGGCAAGGCCAGCCTCTTCCTCCGCTTCCCAGGGACAAAGCGAGGAAACCCAGCACCGAGTTGGTTCCACCTCCGCACGCGCTACCTGGCTGCCGGGCACAAAGCATCTCCGACGGGCACCGCCGCGTCCCTCCTCGGCCGCCAGCACAGCCGCCTCCCTCCTGCTCAGCTCACCCTCTCCTGGCCGGTACCAACCCGCAGCACCAGACCCCTCATCCCTGCCGTGGTAAAAGGGAGGTGATGGAAGCAGCACCCAGCCCAGGCACCCGGCACACCCCGACCACCTCCCGGCACGGCACCGCGCATACTCAGCTGCGAGGCCAGCTGCGTGTTTGGCCACAGGGACAGGTGACGGCCGGGATGAAGGGAATTTTAGTCCTTTCCACGCTTCGTTTTTAGCCATCTGCTCGCTGACGCTCAGATTTTGTTGGTCCCGGGTGAGCTGGCACAGGCGTTATCTCAGATGCCAGGATCGAGTATCTGGCTGTCACACGCGCTGCTCTCATGCAATGGCCGCAGACAGGGGCATCTTGCAGATTTCCTCGCTTTAAATCAGATTAATCACAAGCTACTTAAAGGAAACCACTGGTAATTCCCATAAAGACGATATTCAACGCTCCTTCACTTGCTGTCCAGATAGTGCTTCCATAGGTTATGGTGACACAGCTGGGGACTGACGCATTCAACCACAGCCACAGCACCATTACGCTCCAAAACTCACATTAAAATACTGAGGGACCCAGGCAGAGCAGCACTAACTGAGTTACACACCACCAGCGTGCTGGCAGGAGAAGCAAACAGCACCACGATCAGGAATTTTCAATTATATCTGAAAAATAGAGAGAAGTGAGAAGAAAACAACAGGAGCACTAAGTTAACCAACTGCCCATGAAAAGGGGATCCAGGCAGTGACCTCACACGTCTTACTGGACTCTCAAATCTTGCTTTTAAATGTCAGCGCCGTCAGCGCACACAGGCGCCCTTATAACACCCAACAAAGAAAAGTGCTGATGCTTGGGAAAGGCTCAGGACAGGCTCAGGACAAGGCTGGGGAGGGCTCATCAACACCGCTGCCATCAGCTGACCTCCGTGCAGAGCCCGGCTGTGTCATGGGACAAGGAGCTGGGAGCTTGGCAGAGGGGATGCTTCCTCCTCTGATGAGCGCTGGAGCTGGTGATCCTGATGAAGATCCATTTAGGGAAAGAGGAAGAGGCCACATTTAACCACAGCAGATGCAGCCTTGGACTTCAAGGTCTTGTCCAAAAGACTCACCAGGACCAGCTGCAAAGGTCTTGCAGGGTGGTACTGGGCTGGGGGATCCCTCTGGCTTACGAAGCTGGGACCCCTGGAGGTTTATGCTGTGCTCCAGGGAAGTCCCTTTAAGAACACTCCCTGGCCTGAGAGCAGCCTTGCACAGTCCTGGGTTTGGAAACATTCAGGAACATTACCCAGATAAAAATACAATGCAGATCCAAGCGTAAATCAGAAGGATTTGTGCTTGGTCACTCCGACGCACTTGAGCCACTTCAGCCACTGAGCAGCTCTCCAAGAAGTACAGCCAGTGCCTGCTGACGGGAGCTGGAGAAGGACTTGGAGCAGCCCTTTGAAGGCAGCACATGGAATGCCCTTGATCCTCACCACAGGGCTGGGACCAGCTCCCACAGCCAGTCCCTGCCAACTGGGGAGCGGCACAAACACTCACACGTGTGAGCCTGGCACAGCACAGCAACAACGCCAGGAGCAGCCATGCACTTGGGACATTTCACCTCCAGACAGCCCGGGAAGGTGAAGTGGAAACCAAGCTGTTCTCCAGCACTGCAGACTAGTGCAATAAATATAAATTAACCAAATATTAAGCACAATTTGACATCAGAGCACTTACTACCCAGGCAATCTTAAACCAGCACGATACAGCCTTAGGGGAAAACCACCATCCCAAACAATCAAGCAAGAACAAAATTAACTCAAGTCAGCTGCAGAATTAGCAGCATTAAAAGTGACATTCCCTAGCTGCCGGGACTGTGTTTGAATTGAGTTTAAAGCTGATGCAATAACAACTTCCAGGCCGCTGGAAGTAGGACAGCGTGACGGGTGACAGCGCTAGCTGGCTGCACCTTCAGTGCCACAAAACAGCCAGGCAAAATAGCAGTGTCCTCAATCTGCCCAGAAAAACGCCCCAGGACATCTCACCACCCCAGGAAGCTTCTGCTTTAGCACCTCCAGGATTTCCCCACATGAGGTCACAGGGTGTCACCTGAGCAGAGGTGTCCCCGTGAGCCAGGTCACAGCACGAGGAAGTGAGTCCTCCACAGTGTCCCAGCCCCAGAGGTGGCTCCTGGGCCACCACCACATTGCCAAGACCCAACTGAGGGGACCAGCAGCCACCCTCCCTCCTTGCACACCTAATGATGGGGCCTTGGCATGGGATGTCCTTGGAAGTCAGACAGGGAAGAGACAGAGCTTGGGGTGGCCTTAGTGGTGGGACAGCACAAGGGCTGGGGGTGGCATTAGCTGTTTGATGGGGATGGCACAAGGAGCTGGGGCATACTCTGCTCTGTGGCGACATGGGGTGCTCCTGGGTGCACGATGGGGACAGCCCGGGGAGACCATCAGATCCCCTGCTGTGCAGGACGGGGTGCATCAGCTGTGTAGCGGGGATGGCACAGGGGCTTAGGATTGCCTTAGCAGTGACACAGCATGGGGACACAGGGACGGAGTGGCACGGGATGCCATGGGCATGGCACGGAAGCACAGGACAGGCAGCGCGAGGGCTGGGGATGCCCTCGGCCGCGAAGCGGCTCGGGACGCCCTTGACCATGCGATGGGGACAGCGCAGGGGGGCTCGGGGCACCCTCGCCGCTGGGGCGCGGGGTGGGGACGGCTCCCCCTCGGCCGCCCCGCGGCACCCACCTGCCGAGGAAGCGTCCTCCGCGTCCGAGCTGCCGCCGCTGCCTCGCTCGGGGGAGCTGCCGGCGGGGCGGGGGGCGGCGGGCGGCGGCGGCGGGAGGGGGGCGCGGGCCAGCGCCGCCTCCAGGTAGCCCACCTTGAACCGCTCCTCGGCCAGCGCCCGCTGCAGGCGGCGCAGGTGGCGGCGGCAGCGCTCCAGCTCCCGCTCCATGGCCCGCACCGAGCCCAGCTCCATGCGGGGCGCCGGCTCCCCCGGGAACTCCGCCTGCCAGTGCCGCGCGAAGTCCGCCCGGGCCGCCTCGCCCGCCGCCATCCCCCGCCCCGCACCCGAGATTTCTCCCCCTCCCTCCCTCCGGCACCGCCGCCGCCTTCCGCCCCCCGCCGCCGCCGCGGGGCCTGACGTCGCTGCCCGCCCCCGGCCCGCCCCGCCTCGGCTCGGCCCCGCCGGGGCGGGATCAGCGCTGCCACCGCCCCCCGGCCCCGCTCGGCTGCGGCCCGCGGCGGGAGTGCGGGGTGGGATGGGATGGGATGGGATGGGATGGGATGGGATGGAATGGAATGGAGGGACGCGCACCCCACTGCTCCGACCCTCGGTCCCTCCGCCCCCGGGTCTCCCCGAGAAGCTGCGGGCCGGGGGATGCGGGCGAGGGAGCGCCCGATGCCGGCAGCGTCAGAGCAGTAACAACATGATAGCTAGTGCCAGAATCCATCCCACGCACTGCGAGGGATCCCTGAGCCAGGAACAACGGAGCCTTGAAGGCACGGGGTGGCTACTGTGCCGTGGGGTGGCTACTGTGCCATGAGGTGGCTACTGTGCCACGGCTGAGCTGCCCTTCCCCATCCACCGTGTGCCCTGGCCCTCACTGTGGAGCTCTGCCCAGTCTCCTGGCCACCTTCATCCTCTGGCCAGTGAAACTCTGCCTGCCCTGTTGGTCTCAGGATGGATGGGCCCTGTGGTGGGCAACAGAGTTCTACAACTCCCTGAAAGGGGGGTGTAGCCAGGTGGGGTTGGTCTCTACTCACAAGTAGCAAGTGATAGGACAAGAGAAAATGGCCTAAACCTGTGTCAGTGGAGGTTTAAATTGGATACACTGAACTATTCTGTGATTCCGTGAAGGCCCATGTAAAGCCTTTGTGCCCACTCTGCCACACATGCTGTGTTTAAGCTGCCAGGCCAGCACATGCCCATGGCTTGCTCACACCTATACAGACAGGGCTTTCCAACTTTTGCCCTGGGCAGGGCTGTTTCCCCGTGCCATGCAAGGTGCTGGAGGACAGGACCTCCCCAAGGCGGAGGCAGGAGCCTCCAGGCAGCATGGCCTCAGGGCACTGCCTTTCCCTGCCTCCTGTGCCCTGCAGGATGTCGGGCTGTGGATGGATGACTCACCCTTGTGCCACCTGGCCGTGCCCCAGCAGGAACAAAGCGCCCTATTTATTTACCCACGGGGCCCAGACTGTGTCACAACAGCCACCTCCTCCTTCCCCTCCGTCACCAGGGGTGGGCACCTCCCTGCACCCAATCCCTGGCTCTGATGCTGCCCTGGCACAGGATTCCTTGCTTCACTGGCGCATCCATGCCCCCCAGTGCAGCCTTCCCAAGGAAGATGGATGGTGCTGGGACACTGCCAGGAGCTGGGCAGCCCCCCCAGGCCGTGTCAGCTGCCTCCTCACCCCATCAGGGTTTTACCTCCAGTGAGGGCTGTGCTCCCAGATGGCCCCGGCAGCTCTCATCTGGAAGCAGCAGTGGTTTGGGGGTGCTGGATGGGTGTGGGGCAGCCAGTCCAGGGCTCTTTGCAGGAGTTAAGGCCGGGTTCAGCAGCAGTGTTGGGGCAAAGACACCCAGAACACACCTTTGGGCTGCGGGACCCATGAGAGCTGTGACAATACTGGGAGGTGTCCAGCACTCAGCAGTGCCCCAGTCCAGTGTGACACAGGTGGGGTGTCCCTGGGGGCCAAACCACTTCTTAGAGGCTGGGGAGGAGGACAGGGGTGCCATGAGTGGCCTGATTTATGTGTGGCGACAGATAATTACGGCTCTTTCATCATCTGTCAGGCAAACGGGCCCAGCAGAGCCCTACAACACGTTTCTGGCTCCCCACCTCAGCCCATAAATCTCGCCAGCACATGGTGATAAATCAGCAGGGACCGGGGGAGCAGGGCCTGGGTGGGCGTTCCTGCTGACCTCCCACCCTGTAATGGGCACCTAGGTAGGAAGCGACCAGGATGAGGTGGGGATGGCCCAGTGGGATGCACTAATTACAGGTGGCATCCGGTGCCCCGTGATTTATAGTCTGGTCTTGCCCGCTTCCAGGAGCTGGGCCTGGATCCCTGCAGCAAGGGCTGCCCAGAGCTGAGACACTGAGAACCCCTGGCAGCTCTCCCCAGCCAGCTCCTGGGGGCTGGGGGCAGGATGGGGGCAGCTTTGGGACTGCTCCTTCTGCCCCTCCCTCTGCCCAAGCATCACCCAGCTGGGACTGGCTTTGTGCCCAGCTCAGCCTCCTCCGTGTCTGTTCTGTACTGCACCTCCTGACCTCCCACACCAGCAGAAACATTCCCATGGCAAGGATCTGTGCTGCTTAGCTGGGTTTTAGACAGGCACGTCTCTAAGTGGGTCTGACATCCATGTCCTGCTGGCATTCAAGCATCCTGAAGACCCCCTTGCTCTTGAGCTGAGCTCACCTGGTAAGTCAGTGGTCGAGGAGCCTCCACTCCTGGACAGAACAAGACTGGGTGGTGAGAAGGATGCTGGGGAGAACAAGAGGGCCATAGTGAGCACAGGTGAGCACTCAAAAATATTTGCAAGCTTCACCTCCCTTTGAAGTCCTGGTGCCTCAACCTCCCCTCTCCCTGAGGCCCTGGCTCCTGATTTATTGGGTTCCTGGAGGAGAGGCACCTAAATTAGCTCAGGCTTCAAAGAGCCAAGAGAGGAGACGGGCAATAGACAAATAACCCCCCGCTAATTGTGGCTATTGATCAAACATGAGCCAGGACGATCAGATAGGAAGGGATGGATCAAGGGGGGCACATTCTCCAGGGGCTCTGCTTTCGCACCAGTCACCCCAACAATTTGTCAGACCCGCTCCTGGGCTGTTTTTCAAAGCATTACCTGTCACACAGGAAGGCATTTAGTGACTGGTTGCTAATGAGATGATGGGCAAACACACGTGGCTGTCCCTCACTGCTCTGAGGGTGGGGACCTGGCTCTGCCCATGGCCTCCGGACCTGCTGCACCTGGGAAGTCCCTCGTCCCACCAGCTTGTGGATTCAGGAAACAAGGGGCTGCTTTCAGCATCGTTTTCCCCAAGTAAGTGCCGGTCAGGCATGTCAGCCCAGACAGCTCTGCCCCCAGGCTCCTGCTCTGCTTCGAAGGGACAGGAAGGCTCTGGATGCAGGTAGCACTTTAGCTCTTTTATCACCTGCCCCAATCCCCCCTGACACATTCCTGCTTCCTGCTCCGCAGGGCAGAGGCATGCCAAGCCCTGCACATTCCTGTACCGATCCCTGACTCCCTGGGGCTGCTCCTTCCCAGGCACCCACCTACCTCAGTGCCCACGGATGCTCCTGGCTCACTGGGGTGAGTGTGGAGCCTCCAGCACCAATCCTGGGGCAGGAGTAATTTTGCCTTCTCCTGCACTCAGCCACAAGACTTGCTCCTCTCTCAGCAGTGTCATCATTCTGTGCCTCAGTTTCTCTTAGCTGGGAAGTAACAGAGATGCTGCAGCACCCATGAGCTGGGGGGAAAGAAGAGCCAGGGTGGTGATGCCCCACAGGGTTCTGTGTCACAGCACCACATAAAACCCAGGGATGACCTGGCCCAGGCTGAGCCACCAGCCCACCCAGCAGAGGAGAGGGCAGAGCAGCACAGGAGAACTCCTGCAGCGCCCAAATTCTTAGCAGAGACTAAAGCAACCACTGCATCTCACTGCAAGCTCTGGGCACCCCAGCACTGATGTCCCATGCTCCAGCCTGGTACCACATGCTCAGGAGCATCCCCAGGGGCAGGAACCAGGCAGGACTCGCCCTGTGACTCTCTGCAAAGCCACACCTGCGGCAGGTGAGGAGGGTCGGGGGAGCCACGTGATGAGCCCTGTCCTGTAGTGGGGTTTTTTAGAGGCAGCTGTGTGTCCCTGGAGGAGTGTCTCCCACACCTTGCAGGAGGCAGGACCACAGCAGCACCTCTCCCACTCCCCCTCGCCGCTGCCATGTCTGGAGTAGCCGTGGGGAAAGGCACAGAGCCAGAGCCAGACAGCTCGGAGGAGGAGCTGGAAGCGGGGGGCACACCCCAGGCATGCTGTGGGCAGAGTCTGTGGGTCCCCCAGGGCAGGGAAGCAGCCGCCTGCCTGGGGGACACTGAAGGGATGAAGGTGAGGAAGAGGAGCAGGCCGGTGCGCTCCAAGGCCAGGAGGATGGCTGCCAACGTCAGAGAGCGTAAGAGGATTCTGGACTACAACCAAGCCTTCAACGCCCTGCGCCTGGCCCTCAAGCATGACCTCGGTGGCAAAAGGCTTTCTAAAATCGCCACCCTCCGGCGAGCCATCAACAGGATCGCGGCTCTGTCCCTGTCCCTGCACGGCGCCGGGTGCTGCTGGCCCTGCGCCCACTCCGAGTGCCACGACCGGGCTGGGGTCCCCGCGCAGGAGCCAGGGGTGAAGGGCAGCCGCCCCCAGCTCCCCTGGGAGCCCAGTTCTGCAGGCACACGCTGCCCTCCGTCTCCTCTCTGCGCTGAGTTCTCCCCTCAGAGGCAGCTCCATCACTACGAGAGCCCGAAGGAGGATCACTCCATGCCCAGCCCTGCCTGTTGCTCCAATGGGAACCCCCACCCTGCGCTCCGGGGCACCCGCCAGCAGCGACACACGGGCAGCCTGCAGGACCCCCTGGCCGGGGCAATCCCCTGGCAGCTGGGCTACTGCCAGAGCTGGGGACACCAGCAGTGCCTCCCCATCCACTGACCTGCATTGCTGGGGTGGCAAGATGGTGCCAGGAAGGTAATGGATCCATGGGACAAGTGGAGGGAGTGGGAAGGGAGTGTTGGATGAGAGAGAAGCACTGCAGGATGTGGAGCTTGGCTGCAATGCTGCTGAGAGCTGGGAACCCCCAACAAACTGTACTGGACCCCAGTGCTGCCCAGGTCTCTGCTCTGTGGGAAAACTGTGGAATGTAGGAAGTCCTCTGGAAGTGCCAGCTCTCTGTTTCTTGTGAGTTCTCACTGTTGCTGATTGCCACTGTTATTTATTCTCTCTCGCTTGCTCTGTGAGAAAATACGAATTACAAACCCAGCACCAGGGCACTGGCTCTTAATATGTGTGGGATGGACAGATGGGCCGTGGGGATCATGCTAAAGCCCCTGGCTGGCTGGTCACTCTGGCTCCCATCGGTGAAGGAGGGGAGCAGGAGCAGGGAAAGGTTAGTGCCCTGGGACTTTTGATGCTAAGCTCATTGGTACAGACGTTTGTGCCTGGCAGATTTGCGAGGCCATGAGGGGAGACAGATGTCAGCTTTCATAAAACCCACCCATCCAATTGCAGTTTCCTCCTGATCACAGTGAAGTGGCTCTGGTGGGACAGGCCGGTAGCACGTTCCTGGCCGGCCCCCACGGCAGGGAGGAAGGGGGAATTTTACTGGAAAGGTCTCTTTTGTCCCTTCCCTCTGGCTTAGAGAGCTTGGACCAGCTGGGAGGGCTCCCTTCCACCCGAGGCTCAGCAAACTGGAATTGCTGCAGGAATCAGGCAGGGATTTACAGCCACACTTACCACAGCCAGCAGATTTTTGGATTGGACCAATTGCACTGTGTGATTCCCGCAGTGCTGAGCCCCACAGAGCTCCCCCAGCCCCACTGCTCCCACCCCAGTGCTCCCAGCATGGCTGCCAACATAAAAGGGCAGTCTGAGCTCCTTCCCTGCCGAGGGGCACATGCTGGAACAACCATCTCAACCCTCTGCTGTTGTGTGCCAGGCCCTCCCCAGGGTCTCCTCCTCCTTCCTTAATCCCCAGTGGGACAAGGGAGCTAGGCTGGGAGCAGGGGAAAGCTGGCAACAGCCAGGAGAGAGAGCTCTTTGCTCA
The DNA here is from genome assembly GCF_025592945.1 of Manacus candei. Classification (NCBI taxonomy): domain Eukaryota; kingdom Metazoa; phylum Chordata; class Aves; order Passeriformes; family Pipridae; genus Manacus; species Manacus candei. Next base: position 7,952,666 of record NW_026138124.1, on the reverse strand, counting down.
GCAAAGGAGCCTCTTTAAAGTGCTGATGATATGAGGCATCTTGGCTTCAGCCTCTGACAGGTGTTCCCTTTGCCAGAAGAAGGCCTGCAGCCCTGTCCATGGAAGGAATCCTGCTTCTCCCAGCAGCATCCCTGCTCTGGGTGCTCTCCCTGCTCTGGCTCTCCGTGGAGCAGCACACAGCCCTGCTCTGCCCTGTCAGCAGCCATCACCCGGGGGTTGAGAGCCCAGCAACACCAGCATTCAAGGAAGGTTTAAGTGACACCCTAATACAGACAGGAACCCCTCCCTCCTCACAGATTTGCATCTCCATGTTTTTCCCCCACCAGCTTTGGTGACCAGCTGAAGTGAGAGATGGAAACAGCTGGTCACAGAGGCAGGAGCGAGGGGGATGCATAACCCCACAAGACCCCCCCCAGAGCTGGGTCACCCCACTGCTCTCAGGTTCACATTTACAAAACATAAATCCTAATTCTACCTGGAGGCTGCAGGATGGAATAAGGCTCTGGGCAGGGCTGGGCAGCAGGTCCCGGCTGGCATCAGGCTCTTTGGGCACCTCTCAGGGAGGCAGAAGGTGCTGGGTATGCCTCGTAGATGGCACTGACCCAGGGCAGCCCCAGCCCAGCTCTGCAGCGATGAGGGGCATTGTGAGGGTCTGCTCTGTGCCGCACGCCCCCCACCTGCCTGGGGAAGGGCTTTCAGCCAGGAGGGAGGCAGGGGCAGCAGGGCTGTGTGTACCCAGCACGGACCCACCCTCGGCATCCCCCGCGCCGTCGGGGCTGGCGGCGGCCCCGACCCCGCCGGCACAGGCGGAGCCCGGCCGGGGCTGGGCTCTCACGTACCGCTGCAGCGGAGCGGAGCCCGTGGGAGCCCCCGGGAAGAGCGGGGGGTCGGTGGGGCGGGACAGAGCTCGGGGCTGGGCGGGTCGGAGGCGGCGGGGACACCCCTGCTCTCCCACCGCTCCGCTCCGCCCCGCCGCATCCCCGCCAGCATCCCGGGGGGGCCGCGGCGCCGCCCGCACCGGGACGGGCGGAGGCTGAGCGCGGCTCGGGGGTGAGGAGCGGGGGGCACGGGGACACCCCGGGGGCGGGCCGCGGCCCCGATCCTGCCCCGGGGGCCGAGCCGGGCTGGCCCCTCCTCCGGCTCGGCCTCCCGGGGGGCGGCGGGCCCCGAGCGCAGAGCGGCGGCGGCGGGGCGCTGCCGGAGCCCGCTCCGCCGGGCCATGGCCAGCACCGGCTCCGCGCCCGGGGGCGCGGGCGCGGGCTCGGGCTCCGGCTCGGGCTCGGGCACGGTGCTGCCCACCCGCTTCCAGGAGACCGAGAAGCTGCTGTCGGCGACGGAGGGCCGGGAGGAGAAGGGCCTCCGCGGCTCCAAATCCTTCACCGCAGCCTTGCCCGGCGAGACGGAGCGCAACGGGCACGGGCTCGGCTACAAGTCGGTGTCGGTCGGGCACCTGGAGGCGCCGCCGCTCTCGCCGTCCCGGCTGAGCCTGGGCAGAGCCTCTTCCACGGCCACCAGCACGGCGGCCCCGGAGCAGGGCCGCCCGCGGGACTACCTGGTGCTCGCCATCTTCTCCTGCTTCTGCCCCGTCTGGCCCCTCAACATCGTGGCCCTCGTCTTCTCCATCATGGTGAGTGCGGGACCCGCCGGGCTCACCGACCCGCCCGTTCCCCCCCCGGTTCTCCCGCCGCCCCCGACGGCCGCCCCGGAGCTGTCCGCGGTGCTGCACCGCCGGGACCGGGGCGCGGCGGGGCGGGAGGCGCCCGCACCGCTCCCGCAGCGCTCAGCCCGGGGCGCGGGGGCTCGGCCGGGCTGTGCCGCCGCTCGGCTCCCGCAGGGCGCTCCGGTGCGGGTCCGGGGAACGGAGGCGGGCGGGGAGCGGCGCCGAGCCCGGGGCAGCGCGCGGGGAGGCGGCGGGATGGATGTGGAAAGGGAGGCGGTGGGATGGAGATGGAGATGGGTGGGGGATCCCAGGGCAGGGCTCCGGGAAGCCCGGTAGCTCCGGAAAGCCCGATCCCTGCCGCCAGGCAGCGGTCCAGAACGACTCGCCGGGCTTTCCCGGGAAGGAGCTGCGAGGCGAAGCAATGACAAGGGATCTCCCTCCGCCCCTCCTAGCCCAGCCCTGCAGCACTGGGGAGACCCTGGCTGGATGCTGGTTCCTGTCCCTCAGGCACTTCAAAGGGTCAGGCGCACCTGCAGCTCTTTTAGTTGCCCCGGAGAAGCAATTTTCGCCATTAAACATCCCCCAAACCTCAGCAAATACACCAACAGCCGAGCAGGGCAGAATGAAGCCAGCCAGCCTCCCACCCATCTCGGGTACAGGTGGCTCAGTCAGCACAGCCCGACAGGCACGGCCACCCCCTTACCCATCAGATGCTGCTCTCTTGTACAGCCCCCCCAGCACCTTCTGTGCCTTTGATTTGCAACAAAGGCAAATCTTTTCTTTGAAAAATCATCTCGGCTACCTGCTTAGCACACAGAAATACACCGAGGGGCACCTGCAGCCAGCACTTCCCCAAAAACCAACAACAACTTGGAGGCAGACACTGGCAGTTGCCACAGAAAGCCCTCTAGAGAGACCCATTTCCATTTTGAGGAGGAATCATCGTTTCTGCCAGTGCCAGCTGTCATCTGCGTAGTACAGTTGTGTGGCAGAGCCTGTTTAGGCAGCATACAGGGAAGCCAGCCAGCCTTGTTTGGCTTTGCACTGCAACGAGAGGGAAAGCAGCTGGGTATTGCATATCCATGGTAATAAACAAGGTCTCTCACGGGGATTTTCCAACCACATTAGCCTTCATGCAAAATAGATTCTCACACTCTCCCTCGCAGGCGTTAGAGCCTCCAGGGCAGTGGGGATGTGCCTTGGGCCACACGAGCCCCACAGAGTAGAAGAGTAAGCAGTGAAAAAGGAGCAGGAGTTAGTTAATCCTGCCAGACAGCGAAGGACTGGGCGTAGTGACTGTGTCACACCCAAAGGCAGGCAAGGCCAACAAAGCAACAAGACTGTTTGGCTGCCCTCTGCTTCCAAGGCCCTGGGTCACGTTGACCAGAGCTCATCCAGAGCTGGGGAAGGGGAAGCCCAACCCCAAAGGCAGAGGTGCACTCAGATGAGCTTGTTCTCCAGGACAAGGTTTATAGCACACACAGTTCACTTAATTTATTACTGCCCTTTCTAGTCCTGGCCCTGCCTACACCACCACCCTCTCCACACACCCCCACCTGACAGCCAGGGAGCTCCACACGGCACCGGCGGAGCAGGATGAGGAGTGATCCTTCCTCTGTGCTGACCCTGGGGAAACAGGAAACATCTGTCTGGGTCCTTCTGCCAGCAGGAACAGCTCTCAGGGCACTGGCTGATGTTTTACCTGCTTAAATTTAGGAATTTAGCTCCCAGTGACCCCCCAGGTTCCCACAGGCTTAGTTTTTCTCACAGAGTAAAACCTGGGAGTGCCTGATCATGCACAAATCTGAGCAGGAACCAGGTTTTTGTGATTCCTGTCACCTGGGGGAACAGGAGGACCCTTCCACAACGTGCTGACATTCCTTTAGCTCTGCAATTGTGCCTTTCTTTCCTAAGTCAATGCTTTTGCACATGAAAGCTTTTTTTCTGGGTGATAAGCATCCAGAGAGGAAAGCAAATGAATGCTTCTGAGTTTAGTGCCTTATAAATCATTTTCCAAAAGCTGCTCTCAGATCCCAGCAGGGCCTATAGCCAGAGGTGGAAAAAAACCCCTGCTTTAGCCTCCAACCTGTTCCTGCTAATGCTGGTCTTGTGGAAACGAGTTACCTGGAGGCTCCTCCACTGATCCTTGGATGCATTTTCTTGGCCAAGTGAGGATCTGGCTGCACTGAAGGGTTCAGGTCATTCCCCAAGCCAGAGAGTGGGACTGGTGGACACAAGGACAGTGCAGCCCCATGGGAGCCATCTCAGAGGAGTGAAGGGCAGATCTGGGTACCACACACACACTGCATTTCTATTGTGAATCCCTTTCCCTTCCCACCAAAGTGCAGCCACATCAGGGGAAGGAGCAGAGAGGTCACAATATACAAAACTGAACAAATGAAGGGAAGTGAAAATATCCAGCCAGAAGAATCATATATTAGCATCAAGGACAACCCTGCAAAGTACTTGGTGTCCAAAATAAGTAGTGTCATCCCCAAAAGATGTGGGAGAAGTCGGACTATCCTTACTCATTTTAAATGCCACAGTCATCTATCTGAGCCTGGAGCTGACTTATACCCCTCTCAGAATGTTTCCTTCAACAAAACACAAGTGTTGAGGATTAGTGATTTATTTTGAGTCATTGGTGGAAGGCAGCAAAGAGCACCCAAAGCCAGTTCATAAATTGGGAAAGATTGCAGGGAAGAGGACGTGATGATTTGTCTTCCCCATCCCTGGGACTAGCACAGAAAAGTAATTGCCTTCATTTGCAACAGGGCCACTTAGGGAAAAAACCCATTTTGAACAGTAACTGGAACAGATAGCAGTGGGAAACAGGTAAGATTAATAACTTCTGCAACAGCCAGCCTTACCTGGCTCCACAGGTGCTGCAGTACAGCACCCACTTCCAAGGCCCTGGGCTCTAATAGGAATCCCTTGGCTCACACACAGTGACTCACTCCCCTGTCGCCCTCGAGCCTTTCTGAGATGTTCTGCCTCGGCGAGTCTCCATTAATAAACAAGATGTTAATGTTTTTATGTGGAAAGCAAAACACAGGATTAGTGATACTAGAGAACTATAATCAAACTGTTCCACACCAATGAATAATATATGTACAGTACCAAATGCTTGCTAAACACCCCATGCCAATGCTGATGTGTTTTTTTTGTAATTGTTCAGGATAAATGAGCAATAAACACTTGCAGAAAGCTGTAGTGATAAATACATTGAATTCGTTAGCCTATATATTTTCCCTAGAAGACAGCTAAAACTGCATATTTCACTGCAGTCTAACCCACACCCTGCCAAAATATTACACTTGTTACAAAAACCAGAGCCTAAAGAGATAAATCCCCAGTGTTGGAGCTTTTGGCGAGCAGGACAGGGATTCTGTCGATCCCTGGGCTACTGCATCCTCCCCATCTCTTGCCACCAACCCATGAGGCTTCATTTTGTCACCTCCTGTTCTGTAATGAAAATAGCTCTTGGCTGCATCCCATCGCTCTTAGAGCCAGTCTGGCAAACCTGCTGTTGGGACCAGGAGGAACGAGGTCCTGAGCTCTGCTGGTGTCACTGTTGATGCACAGGGTGGCCCTGAGTGGAGCAGGACGTTTGCAGGGATGCAGTGGAAGCAGTGGCCCGCCTGTTTGAGGCTCTGCTGTGTTATTTACGTGGTGATACCAACTAAAATGAGTACATGGAAACCTCCAAAGCTGCATTTTTCCTATGGAGCAGCTGCCTGGGCTGGGCATGTTTTGATCATGGTGCTGCCAAGAGGCAGTGGCATTAAAGTAAGATTAATTGGAAATAGGAGAGTAACATCACATATTTGTTTGTTCAGACTCTCAATGATGTTGCATGGTTAGTGCTGGAGCACGACTAGGCCTCCTAACCCTTAATTAATTAATTAATTAATTTAAAAAACATGTGGCAGGGGACCCTTTCCAGCACAGTTATTTCTGAGATACACATTTTTTGAAAGGCAAGTGGGATTGCTTTGATCCACTTCCACCTTTAACTTTTTTTAACTCGTACATTTATTTTCTTAACTCAGAGTTTCCCCAGTTTTAGCAGGCACACCCCAAAGGGAGGAGCTGGCAGATGGCATAGGGAGATGCTGGCCCTACAGCCTGCCCCAGATCCCCTTCTCCTGATCCCTGGCTCAGCCAAGGCAGCACAGCTGGAGATGGATGGGGCAGGGGAAGAAGCCTTTAACCCATGTTAAAATGTTAAATACTTAAAAGCACCTCTTAATAAAGAGTAACTGCTCAAGGCAGTTGAAGTATCTAAAAAACCCTCTTCCCAGTGAAGTCAAGGGGAGTTTTGCCTGACTCCTCCACTGGATTAAGGCTGCTGGGCTTCCTTCTCCCCCCGTCCTGCCTTGCTTCCCTTTCCCCTCACTCCAAACCTTCCCAACCACATATAAATATTACCAACGGTCCTTAAAACCCCTTTACCCAGTTCTCCTCCCTCCAAACCCCCTTCCCAATGGGCTTCACGGGAGGCAGGAGGGCACTGCACGAATTTGGGAAGGCTTTTCAGCCCGGAGAGCTGGGCTGGTCACAGCCCATCTGCCTCCTGTTCCCCCGCCGTTGGGGCTCCGGCCTGTCCCCTGCACCGGCAGCAATGCTGACGCACGGTGAGTAATTCCACCACAATATCCTCGCGTGGGACTGCACAGCTGCCCTTTGCTAAGTGCTGGGAGCTCCCTCAGCCAAGGGCAGGACGCCCAGCACACCCTTCCCGGCAGGATCAGGAGCGCTCCGGGCCCTTCTCTCAGCAGCAATGCTTCTCCCTCACCAGGAATTCTTATTTCCAGTGTTTTTTTTTCACTCGGGAACCAAATGATTTGCCAGTTAGAAGAGCAAGAAAGAAGATGGGTAATCACTTCCTCTGAGAGTTTATGATGCCTCTGTGTGTGATGTTTGCTGATGAGCTGTGCTTGGCCTTCGGGATGCTCTGTGTGGTTGGTGAGGGTGGAGGCTTCTCTAGCCCGGCAGGTCAGCAGTGCTGCAGAGCCCAGGGCTGTGAGCTCAGAGGGCTCAGGCCACAGCATCACCCTTGCTGCCCTGTCAGGTACCAGGCAAGGTTTTGCTCATCCAATCTTACATCTTTCCCCTTTGGGTGTGACCCCCAAATCCTGCTCAACCCACCCAGCCCCGGCAGCACTGCTGGACAGACCCAGGGGAAACTTCACTAACCCCCTAGAGATACTCCCAGGGTCTGGATCTCAGCCAGGCTCATGGGTGGCCATCCCTGAGTGAGCAGAGAAAAGCAAAATTCGAAGGGAACCTCCAAATTTTCTAGTCCATCCCCCTGAGTGGCCACTTAAGACAAGGATCAATTTAGCCCACTGAAAGCCTGCCATAAAAATGCTGGTGCCCACCAACATCATGGAATCACAGAATCATTTAGGCTGGAAAAGCCCTCTAGGATCATCAAGTTCAACCATTAACTTAACACTTCCATGTTACCACTAAACCACATCCCCAGCTGCCACATCTACACATTTTTTTGAACACTTCTAAGGATGGTGACTCTGCCACTTCCCTGGGCAGCCTGACCACCCTTTCAGTGAAGACATTTTTCCTAATATCCAACCTAAAACTCCCCTGGTACAACTTAAGGCCATTTCCTCTTGTCCTATCACTTGTTACCTGGGAGAAGAAACTGGCTCCCACCTGGCTCCACCCTCCTTTCAGGGAGCTGTAGAGAGTGAGAAGGTCCCCCCTGAGCCCCCCCAGCTCCCTCAGCTGCTCCTCATCAGACCTGTGCTCCAGATCCTTCCCCAGCTCCATTACCTTTCTCTGGACATGTTCCAGCATCCATCAGCACCAGGCAAATCCTGTTCTAGCTCCAGCTTTTGGGGATCTCTGTTCATCCCTTAATGACTCCACACAAAATGATTTCCAGCCACCTACTCTTGCCTTCCCTCATCCCACTCCTTAGCCCTGCCACAGCCAGGGAAACCCTGCTTTGCCTTACAGTGCAGGGGAAAGCTCTCACTGAGCTGCCTGAGGAAATCAATAGAGCAGCAGGGGAATTCACAATGAAACCAGGACCAGAATAGAGAAGCTCTATGGACTATTCCTCCCCTCCCTACAGTGCACACGAGAGCAGGAATTCACTGTAGGAGGACTGCATTTAAAAAGAGAGATGGAGAACACAACCCGTCTGTGTTGAAGCAGAAATTCAGGGTGATGCAGAGGCACCGAAGCACATCCCATCACGAGGGGAAAGCCAGTGGTTACCACTTGTTTTATCAAAGCCTGTTCCTCTCACACACACATCCAGCTCCAAAGGCACAGAGGCCTCACGCTGCTTTGGAAATGTCACTGCTTTTTTGTCCAGTTTGTCAGTGCTGGTTAAACTCACAATATACATTGCTGCTCAATACATATGATTGCAGAAGAAGAGGGAAGCAGGATGCTTGTCTGTACAAAAGCTGCAGAGGGTTGGTGGTACCCCATGGAGATGCAATTCCCAGAGAATTGAGCGGCTCCAGGGACTGCAGTCAAAAGTTTCAGGGTTTTCCATGAAAGACTCAGAGAGGGGCTGGTGCTGGCTGGGGCTCTGCTGTGCCTGCTGTCCCATGCCAGGGTTATTTCTTAGTCACTCCAGCAAAAATCACGCTTGAGTCAGTGCAGCTCCTACCCAGGGAAGCAGAGCAGCTTCCCAAATGGATTGTCCAGGCATATCAGTCTAGCAGGACCATGGGCTGTCAAAGCCATGGGCTCACAGAGGGGATTTGTGTGTCATCCTGTGAGAGCTCGGGGTGGCAGGTCCAGCCCCCGGGGACACAGAGCTCAGTGTGGGGAGGTACAGCCAGGGAACCACTCTGCCATTCTCAGGAGCTCTCTCTGTGTCCCCCCAGTCGAGGAACAGTGGGCAGCAAGGGGACACGGATGGAGCCCGGCGGCTTGGACGCATGGCCAGGCTGCTCAGCATCGTCTCCATCGTCCTGGGGACCATCATCATCGTGCTCTACATTTCACTCAGCGTCAGAGGTAACACTTCCTTCTCTTTTCCACAGCCCAGCTAGAGCAGGAACCTCACCTGGCTCCAACCCAGTGGACAGGACACACCTGCCCACCATCCACCACCCTTGGGTAGATGGAGCTCCATTCCCATCCTAACTGAACGGGGAGAGCACTAAACCCCTGCAGTCCAGGCTGGTTTGACCATCCCCAGCTGCACACACACATGCAGAACAGCTCAGAGAATGGGCTCCTGGTAGTAACCACACACACTGTCCAAATGACCAGCAAGGAAAGCCCTCCCTGTGCTGTCCATAGTGCTGTGGTGACCACACAAGATCCCCCTGGTGAAAGGTTTTGCCCTGGCAAAAGCTGTGGTGGGTTTAGAAGAGTGGAGTGGGGTATAAAACCAGAAGGGTTTCAGGTCACAAATCAACTTTCCAGAAACACAATCCCCAAATGTTTGGGGAACCTCCCAAACACAAACCCACCTGCCAAACCAGCATGACCAGCACAGCTCAGGCAAGCAGGGGCCTCAAAAACACCCAAAGCCCAAACCAGGAGCGTAAGGGAAACATCTGTGACCGCTGCCCTAATACTCTCTCTCTCTTCCAGTTTCCTAGAAGACGTTTCAGCATGCAAATACCTTGAAGAGGAGGAAGACAACTTTCCTTTTGGGGTTTTTACTTTCAGCCTTGCAACAAAAAAAAAAATTGTCACAGTGTAGGTGGGCAGCCCTAGACAGCCTGCTCTGGAGCGCCGTCGGAAGGAACGCATGCTTCTATTCACTCTTGGAAATGAGTCTGTACAGGTGATGGGATAAAAAACACCGGGAGAAGGAATGGGAAAGGCCATCGGACACCAAGCGGAGAGGAGAAGGGGGAAATCCACTACCTCATTCCCCTCCAGCAAAACTCACGGAGTGGGGAGACAACTAAAGTACAAGAGGAGGAGAGAGTTTCAAGAACGAAGCTTGTTTTAAAAGAAAAATCTAAAGGCGAGAACGGGACATTTCGAGGAATCCTCCTAAGGATTTTGGCACAAGTCACTGGACTTTTGGGGGGTTGTTGGTTTTTAAATCGTCAAATTCTCAGTCTCTACAAAACAAAACAAAGCTCAAACTGCCATCAGGAGCTGAGAGCTGTTCCACGGAGGAGGAGGAGGGAGGGCAGAGCTGCAGCAGGACCACGGCTCTGCTCCGCACGGAACGCAGCCGCAAAAGCTGGAGGATGTGGTGGGTGCTTTTGTATTTTTGATGAAAAAAAAAAAAAAAGAGACAATGACCATTTGCATGCCTTTGGGAATGTTCTCCATGTCTGTTCCTACGAGCTCTTTTATCACTTAGGGCAGATCTCAGAGCTGGCAGAGCAGGATGTTGCTGCATGAGAACCCCAGGCTCCTCCTCACCCCGACCCCATGGGGGGCTTTTTAATGGAAGGAAAGATAACATGTTCCCTGTGAATCCACACATTTCCCTCTGTGCACCCAAAGGGAGGTGCTCATGGCACCCAGACAAGAGCCTGGTTAACCTGTAGCAGCAGCACCAAGGCACAGAGAGCACATTCCATCCACTTACACCTTGATGTCACATCATGACACCCATGCAGAAGCTTCAGCGTGATCCAGCCCCTGCCACTGCCACTGCTCATCTCCCTGACCCTTTGGGGCTTCAGCTTAGGGCCTTCCAGGGGATTTTCAGGGGCATGGAGGAGTTTTAGATCCCTGCTCTTCTCCCTGCACCCCTCACATGCTCTTCTGCACGTCTGGAAATCTCCGGTGTCCCCGGAGCTGTCCGGGGTCAGTTCCACAAGTTGTATTATTTTGTAATGTTTTGTATTTAACATAACAAGAACATAGACTTTGCTCCTCCCATTCTGCCTATAGGTACCACAGGCCCCACCATGTCTTCCACACCACACAGCTCCCTTGGCCATTTCCCATGGGATACAATCACGACACCCCCTGAAGCCTCCTTCCAGCCCCATCCCTTCTCCTTCCTGCTCACCCCATCCTTGCTGTGGGTTGTTCCTGGGGTTGACCCTCTACCCATCCACCCAGACTATGCAAAGTTTCATTGCCTGTTGTTTTAGTCAGGCTTTGTAGATGACTTCTGGCTATGTCCACTGGCTCCCTATTACCTGAGTCTCTTTTATCCAAACTTTGCTGACACGAATACACGACCAAGAGCTGCACTCCCTGGCCTTTCTGCCAACCTGGGACCCAGAAATATGGACTCACTGAGAAATGTGGTCCTTCAGGGCACTTCTGCTCCCTAACATCCTGAAAAACACCCCAAACCTTCGACCAAATTTAATGCTTCCAAGGGCTTGTCTACATGGAGAATCCACTACACACCACAGGAAACTTCACAACATGGCAACTGCTTGGCACTGACTTCTTCTCTGGGCTGTGAATGAGCACAGGGGGTTAGCACAGGGTAGGGGTGAACTGTAAATCCACAGTGTAGTTACTCTGTAGTAACTAACATGCAAAGCCACAGGCATGGCTGTGAAAATTCTCTTGTCCCCTGTTTGCTTGCTCCTCTTTAAAGTGTTTTCTTTCGCTAGACATTATTTGAATCCAGGGGGTGAGAAAGCCAAATCCCCCAGACATGCTGTTAACAATTTTCTCTACACTAAAAGGGATTCCAGGGACTCACAGCAATAGCACTTCACTACAGCACTTTCTCGGGCTCCATTCCCATCCACCCCTTTGCCAGCACTTTATTACAAGCAACTGGCTGCTAAAATGGACCAAATCCGCAATTTTTCTTTTCCAATTTATCTCTTGTGAGTTCAGCAAACAGGAGACCACTAAGGGCTGCTGGGTGGGAGCTCCCACCTGCATCCTCTGTCCAGGTGCCCCTTGGCACCAGATCTGTTCCTCCAAGTTTTTCAGAAACCCTCCCTTGGACATTCCAACTTTAATCTCACAGCTGTTGAAATCCCACCGAATCCCCCACACGTTTCCTTCTTTGACTCTTGAACCCAAAAGCTGCTTGCTGGCAAACAGGTGTCATTCTTTTGGGGCTACACAAAGGCACTGCTGCCTTGTCCATGCATCTTCTCCCTTTACCCGCTGAGCTGCTGGAATTCAGCTGATGGGAAGAGCTGGGCAAGCTCCTCCTCAGGCAGGAAGGGCCGACGGTCAGGGAAAAGTGAGTTATAGGACTTGAGAGCACCAAGTGTTTATTAAGTAAGACTTTAAATGCTCTTTTATCATTATATAAAGCCTTTCATCTAAAGTGCTTTCCCTCACCCAAAGGATTAATCCCTGCCACCCCCCACAAGGTGGGTTCACATTACGCTGCTCTAATTGCCCAGATGGCAAATGCTCAGTCACAGGCACTGAACAGCTCCAGAAACAACCACTTTTTTCCTTCTCCTCCTTAATAGAACTGTGCATGAACACGGATTTGCTTTGAACCTGATTTTTCCAAAGGGATCTAGACAAACTAATCCCCACTACAGTTCAAAATGGACTGGGATACCTGCAGTCATAGGAAGGAGGAGGGGGCTCTGTGAAGCAGCTGCAGTGGTCCTTGACAGGGGAAGTCCCAAGCCAGGGGAGCACAGAGCAGTGGAGGTACCAGGATTCCCCTCAATGCAGGAGAAGGCAGAAACATTCCCCCAAAACCCCATGGTGATGATCTGTTGCATGCACCCAGACAGGGTTTGTTCCTCCTGTCTCACCAGACAGCTGAGGGAATGCTTCTCACCTCATTATTAAGTATAAAAAAAAAAAAAGAAAAACTAAAACACTTAAATCCCTTTCATTCTAAAATCTTCTTTCTGATTTGATACAACTGTACTGCACACTCTTGAACATAGCTTTTTTTCTTATCCTGCATTTAAATCCAGAGAAAAGCCTCTACAGTTATCCCTGACAAAATATTTCCTCTGCTTGTAACCTGGCTTTCCAGTGCTGGAGAAATAAACCCTCCAGGGATATCTGGAAAGTCCCTTCTCTCCGCCAGCTTCTCCACACCTTTTCCAGCCTATTTTGCAAAGGTTTTGCCACTTTGCTCTTCTCCACATCACACACGGTTTTATCCCAGCTCAGCTGCCTCTTTGGTTCTTTTGGGGTGGAATTATCTTATATTCATGAAGGAAGAGGTTGCAGAGCCCCCAGCCCTTGGCACATACCTCACCTGTGCTGTCCTACAAAGAGGTAGATGAAGGCAGAACTCTGAGGCCACCAGCAGGCACAGTCACTCCTTTGGTCTCTATTCAGGGAACAACAACATTCCTCGTGATTATTTGCTGCTTTAGTGCTCATCTTAATGCAAGCATCTCTTTTTCCATATCCAGGCACAGCCACTTCTCTCCTTAACTTGGCTTTTAGCACAGGAGGGCAATCACAAAAACTATGTCACAAGACCTTCCCTCTCCATCCCCACAAACAAACCCTGTTACTTATCCCCCCAGCTCTTTGCCACCTGCTGCAGCCTCCTCTAAGCACACACGTCAGAGTGGAGTTTTCCGTGTTTGCAACTCTGACAGTCACGAAATCCTCAGGACCTGCCCAACTTGCACCCCCTGGTGAAGGAGAGGTAAGAGATCCGAGCAGTGTGGTGGCAATCCAGCCTTACCTGACAGTAAAGCTGAGCTGGTGGGAGGAGAGCTCGCTGAAGGGCTGGAGAAGGTGGGAAACGTCTCTAAATGTAAGCTGAAGTAGGAGTTACAATCGACAAGTGTGAGGTCCTGGTGGGATATAAATACACAGTTTGCACTGCTTGGGAAAGAGCCTCTGAGCAGAACACGTGGCTGTGGCACCTCTCTGGCACTGGTGGCCCTGGGCTCCTTTCCTGGGGTTTGGGGCAGAGCTGGGCTCTGTGGGGAGGCACAGAAGGGCCCTTGCTGGGTGTAGCAAGGCTGGATCAAAGCCTTAAGCTGAACCAGCAGTTTGCTGCTGCTGAGCAGATGAACCTGCTTGGCTTCATAGCAGCTCCTCATAGGGTGCAACAGCCGAGGGTCAGGAAAGGTCTGGCACAGAGTCACAGAGTCAGTGGGTCACAGCAACATGCTGGCTGGTGCCTGCAGAGGAGACCAAAGGGATCTGAGCAGCAAGGGAGGAAAGAAAGCAACAAAGGAGTTCAAAGTTTGCTGTGCTCATGATGGGTTTGCTTTTTCCGGTCGGTATTTCACCCTGTTCCAGTTTACCCCTCTGCCCCCATCTCTGCTGGTTCACTGTGCTTTCCCCTCAGCATTTCTACCCCTGGAGCAATGTGTGAGTCCCCCAGGCTCTTTCCTCCCATCCTCTGCCTCTCTTTTAACCAGGACAGGTCTTGCTGGCAATGACATGTCATGGCTGGGCTCCTCTGGAAGGGGTTAGCAAGGACAGGGAACCTCTGACCTGGGCTCCCTGCAGAGCCCAGCACGTAGTACCTGACCTTCCCAACACACCCTTCTCCATGTAGACAAGGGGAGCAGATCCTGCCTTTTATAGAAAATTAAAACCCCATTTCTGTTCATTCTGAGCCCAGGAATAGGCTGCAGAAATGCACCCACTAGGCTGCCCCCATGACTTCTTCTTCTTCCCCCCCCCCCCCCCAACACCCTCACCCTTGCCCTGTCGCTTTGTTACTTATCACAGAACCACAGCCAGGGTTGCACTGTCAAGCTCAAATAATTCAGATTTAAGATTGTTTTTCATCCTTTAATTTTGGCAAAACCAGTTAGGTTTGGACTGAAAAAACTCCCCTGCTTGGGCACAAGACAAGGGGGTGGGGGGGGAAAGCAGCCTTTTCAAAGTGGGAATATTTGTAAAGCATTTGCTGACACCAGTAGATAGCGAAATTCAAACCTATAAATACCCATCCAGGATAAGAAACATCAGAAAGGGAACGTGTGCAGGATTCAGCAAGGCAACCCTGATCCCACCTGGGAGCAGGGGCCCTTGTTAGATGGTGCCAGGACATGATCCCTGGTGTGGAAGTGCAGGGTCCATCCCCCCCACTGCCACAGCCACCGTCCATGCACCGGCTCCTCCTGTTCCAAATCCAAAAGGGAAGAGCCACCATCCACACACAGCATGAACACACCAGGAACTGCAGCTGGGTGCTTCTCTTTGCTGATAAATGTTTCTTTTTCTGCAGGATGGTATGGTATATCTTATATACTTTCTTTGTATTTCTTGGCATGAGAAAAAAAATTAAAATGTAACATGCATGGTCAAAGCTGAACTGGTTTCTTCTGTCTAAATGAGAAAAAAAAATTATCCAAACTACTCATTTAACTGTTGCTTCGCACTCCAAGAGCAACCAGTTGGTATTTTGGGTGCAGTGGGCTGCAAATAATATGTACAGGCAAAGAGCAGAAGAAAACAGCACAAGTCAGAGCAGAGAGAGGTGCAGAGAGATGAGCCTCGTGCTGCAGAGACAGGCAGCACCTCGGGAAGCACAGCTACTGTGGGAGGTCTCTGCCAGCCAGGGCACAGGGAAGGAAATCAACCCTCCTTCCTTGCAGGGCACAAGGATGGGATGGGGAACAGTCCCTGGAACTGCTTCTCACCACAGCCCTGACACTGCAGGTCAACAGCCTGGTGCACAGCCAAGAACAAATTCCCAATCTGCTGGAAAACCAAAATTATTGAGCAAAAGCCTAGATTTCAGGGTTGCACAGCAATATTTGGTCTCCTCTCACAGAGTCTAAATGCAAGCAGCTCCCAGGAATCAGGCCCTTGCAAAGTTTCATAAGCCAAGGCTTGAAATTCAGCCATTACCAAAAACACTGGCTGTGGTCTTTTCCCAGGAGGAGTTTCTCCAACCAGACTGGAAGGCTGTTGACTGTGTATCAACCCACCTGGGGTCACTACACTATTTGTGTGTAACAGCACACTGGTCAGTCAAGGCTACTGGTCCTTACTGAAGCTGAGGGACACAACCCCTTCATTCAGCTGAACCCCAGTACTCTCCTCTCGCTGTGCATCTCTGGCATCCTCTGGGAACAAATGGCAACACAGCTCCCAGCTCAGCCCAGCCTGGAGAGAAGACCTGCCAAGTCTGCAATGAATTAGTTGTAGCACACAGCTCTCTGCAGCAAACACTCAAGCTGTCCAGACTCCAGCACGGGGCAGGACTTACCAGAGGTGACACAGTCTCGCAGCTTCCTGAGGACAATTCCTTCGCTCTCCCAGCAAAGCAGGACACACATGGGGAGGAGGTGCCACCAGCAGCAGCAGGGATCAAAAGTGAAGCTTTGTGGGCCCTGGCATCAGGCACAGCACTTCCACTTTCATCCCTGTCCGTGATGGAGAAAGATGGATGTAAATCCTCTGTGAGGTTGGCAGGCACAGAGTGATTCAGCAACAAAGGGATTTAATGGCCCTGCCTGGAGCACATCCTGCCCATGGAGCACATCCTGCCCATGGAATTCCCTCCAAGGCGGGGGCAGCTCACTTCCCACTGAACCAGCCAGAGGCATGGAGGAGCACTGAGCCACCAACACCCAGGGGGGCCCTGACAGAGCCCACCAAATAAGTCATCAGCAAACACTGCAGGGGAACAGATCCAGCTGTGGGATTTGCTGTGCCCACGTTTTGGAAGTGGTTACAGCTGTGTTGGCGAGGCAGAGAGTGAACAGACCCACCTCTGTGGTCCAAACCCTTCTGATGTGACACAGTCAAGCTCTGGCGTGCCTGTCATTTTGATAAACACCTCTTTGTCCTTCTTAAGGATGCAAACTGTAGGGGTTTTGGGGCATTGAAAAATGAATAAATAGGAAAAACCTGCAAGTACTCAAGAGGATGGAGATTAAATGTTTGTGAGCTCACAAACCCCAGATCTGTTATCCTCACATCCAGCTCAGAAGCCGACCAAAGGAACAGTAATTAGTCCTTCTAGATCAGCTGCTGTCCACAATACAAAGCCCAGCCCCTATAAGCCAGGTTCAACACTGGATCTGTCCCAAAGGTTTCCTATGGATCAGGCAGCCCTAGTACATCACTGCCCAAGCAACCAGTGAGACAGAGCTGCTCCACAGCCTCCAACACACCAGCAATGTGCTCAGCCTTCCTGTTTATCCCACAGCCCTTCTCTTACACTACATTAGCCCCCCTCCCCAGCTCTGCAGCTCACTAGGGCATTTTTAACAAATTAAGACTATTCCTTTGGTGTGTCCATTCCCCATTGCTTTGAAAACCACAAGTCTAATTAGATCTGAAGGGTCTTACCCCTAAGCACCCTCCCCTTGTAACACCACCTAAATCAGTGCTCTTGATGTTTAGTTTCCCACCCCAGGGCTCACATAGCAGCTGCTCAAACCTCTAAGCACCATCAGCCAAGATTAATTACTCACAGCCATGCAGGTCCAAACTTACACCACACTACAGCTACTCCTGTTTTACACCAAGGCTGGACTATGCACAAAGCTCGTGTTACTCAACTGCAGCATCTCCCCACTGCCTCTGCTCACCCAGCAGGGCAAGAGGCATCACTGTCTGCACAAGGGCTTTGGCAACACAACTGGGATTACAGGGCAGGTTCAAAGAGCCACATTTATTTGTCCTGATGAAGAGACAAAATGTAGATGTTTAGGAAGTCCAGTGTGATTTCCTTCCCACTATCCAGCAAAGCAAATGGGGTTGTGGTACCTGTGCATAACAAAAGGCTGGGATGGAGGGGTCGTGGTGGGGAAAGCTTTCGAGGAACAAAAGCCATTTAGATCCCAGCACGTGATGTCTGAGGTTGCTTTAAACCATCTTTAGCCTTCTTTGTGTATTGCTTAAAGAATTCAGCAGGCGAGGAGATGGAGCAGAAAAAAAGCTATGGTTTCGTTCTGGAGGAGGAGGATTTGACTCACATAAACCTCCCCCACCACGGAGAGATTCCCCTCAGTGGCGAGATTCCCCTCGGAGCATCCTGACCATGTCACCGAAGCAGCCCGGGCAGATGCAAGTTCCAGACTTCAAAGGCAGCCTGGGCTCTGATGTTTCGCTAAAGAGGAGGCAGAGCCAAGTGCTTTAGCTCCTGTTTTATTAATACCCTGCTCTGATGGGCTCATGTATAATAGATTCGCAGAGGAACAGCAAGAGGTTTACATCCAATTTCCATGTTGCATACGTTTTCTGCTAAGCATTGTAGGCTCTCCCTTTACCTCTCAATGTTTGTCTTCACTAATGAATTTGCATGAGTTTGTGGTTCAAGCAGAGGACAAAAAGTTGGCCACCAGTTCTTCAACTGGTTTCCATGACTTTGCTCCAGTCAGGAGCTACGAATTAAAAGCACAGGGAAAATATTTCCATTTTCTCTCTCACTCCCAACACTGGCTGCTGTTGACAGAGAGCAGTTCAGGGATTCCTTGGGCTTGCTGAAAGCCCTGCAGAGCCTCTTGGGAAGTCATTTGGGAAGTGCTGGAGCCAGACCCCTGGGGCAGCAGTGTGGTGCAGTGGCAGTGGGAGAGCTCAGGGCTGCAGAGGTGCAGCAGCGAGTCCCTGTGATGAGCAGCACACAAACATCCTGGCTCTGGTGCAGCTCACCCTGGTCTGCAGAGATGCAACACCTAACACCGGGCCAAAAAAGAAAGGACTGCACCCCAAACTCCCCCCTCTGCTCACAGAACAGCTTCTTAGCTGCAGAGATTTAAAAAAAGATGAAATTTAGATACGTGGTTCCCTGAACACACTCCTGGTAGACTCCAGTAAAAGAGCAGAGAAAAAATGAATCTGACTTTGTGAGGGTGCCAAAAGACTCTGTTTTCCTATTTTCCTACCCAGATCAAGCAGATCCCACCCCCTTACAGATGAAGACTCTGCATGTTCACAGCTGTCACTGCTCCCCTGCAAACGCAGTCGGAGTAACACAGCACAGCTCCTGCATCCACACAGAGAGACATGGAATCAGGAGTGTGGCTATCACAGAATCACTGGAGTTGGAAAACACCTCTAAGATCATCCAGTCCAACCCAGCACTGCCATGTTCACCACTAAACCACACCCCCAAGTGCCACGTCCACACTTCCAGGGACGGGGATTCCTCCTGATCTTACTTGGTAGATGTTTCTATCACATCTCAGACTCATCTTTTTAATCAGACAAGACATATTTGACAGACTTTGCAGAAGTTTGGATTAGGTGGTGAGGATCTAGGATTTATATAACAGAGGAGAGCCTGGGAATTGCATCAGCAGATCAGGGCACTGCTCTAAACAAGGACCTTTCCTTTATGGTGGTTACTGCTGGATCCTTCAGAAGATGAAACCTCCCAGAACACCTAAAATAGAGAAATGGGGATTTCTCCACGAGCTAAGCTACCTAGTTTACATGCTAAAAAAACCCAACCAACTGACAACTGCTGGCCCTCATTGTTTCCAGCTTAGCTGTGATGTGAGATGCTATTCTTGGTCAAGAGCTGCAGAAAGCTTCTGAAGCTTGCAAAGTTGTTTGCTTTAATAGCACACAGCGTGAAACAAAGCAAAGGCTTCCCAGCAAAATGCTTCCTTCTGCTGAGCTCACTGCACCTCGCTGCTGCTTGGAAATGTTTAATTATAGGCTACGGATTCCAAAGCATTTTATTCCAGTTATTTGGTCTCAGGTACAATTTAATAAAACCTGTGTTTTATCCTCCTTCCCAGCAAGGTTTAATGCAAACAGATCGCTTTGCCAATTCCAGATGGGCAGAAAAACAAACCAGCACCTCATGCCCTGCACTGTTATTTGTTACTGGTCTGCAGAGGTACACAGCAAGCAGCAACAAAACAAAAGAAATGTTGGTAAGACCTGCTATCCTTAAAGCAACGCTCTATTTTTACCTTGATGCTTGACTGCAAAGCACAGAGTGGGTATAAGCTGAAGTGTCCCAAAAAACGAGTGAACAGCTGAGGAACAGCTCTTCCTCCCCTGCCCAGAACTCCCAACCACAGTGAGCCCAGCACTCACCTCCCAAGAGCATTAAGAGCAGGACAATTGCAGAAGGAATTTCGCTGCTGAGTTAAGAAATATCTTTCCCTGAGGAAGCACAGGAGAAGCTCACTCCCCTGGGATGTGGTGGTGGTTCAGGGTGGCCAACACCTGCCATGGCAAAGGCACAGAGATGCTCTGCTGGCACAGACTCAGCTGACTCCAGGACCTCAGGTATTCAAGACCACACAGACATGGGCACCTGAATGAATGAGATCCAAATACTCAAATCCCCACAGCAACATCCCTCCCATCCCTCCTTTCCCCTTCCAGAGGCACTGCAGCACAACTCCACCTGAAGCAACCCTGAAGCATCAAGAATTGATCATCCCCCGGTGTTTGTTTTTTATTTTAAAACAATTTCATCTAAGCCAGAGCCTGGGCTTGAAAAATTATCTACATTTCCTGAGATGTTTGGAAACAGAAGAAGAGCTGGCCAGCAGATCCCTCAGTCCTGCTGTAAGGAACACACACAACCTGAAGGCACAGTTGCTACATGAATATAAAGACCTACTTAAGCTGAGAAGGCACAGACACACCAGGAATGGTCTCACTGCAGCCCAAGCCCCTCCAGCCTCCTGCCTCTTTCCAAGCTGTATTTCTTTACATAAGCAGTGCATGCTTTTATAGACTTGACTCACAAACCTCCCCACTTCAGTAATATTTTGAAGTAAATTTAGCACTGGTGATACATGCCTGACCTAGAGGGAACTTCATTTAAAGCACGGCAGGGAAATATCCACCTATGCCCCCTTCTGCACTTGGATGTTCTCCTGCATCCAGGAGACAGGCTGATGAAGCCCCAAGGTCAATCCAGCCTCCCCTGACACTGGAAAGTGGGGGGAAACTCATGGAATCCCCCACTGGTTCAGCACCACAACACAGGTACCCACCAGTGCCCAGTGGGGACAAGGACCTTGCACGGTCCAGTTACTTTTTAATGTAATAAATTACACTTTGTGTTAAAGCTGGACCTGCCAGGGACACCTGATCAGCACTTTCCCAGCTACTCACAATTTCTTTTTACACCTGCAATATTCCTGAGCATCCTGCAGAGTCCTGAGAAAAGGTTCCCTTAAAAATTTGACGTTTCAGCAGCATTTCACCCTGAAAGCAGCCAGCTCAGCACCGGTCTGGAGGAAGAGGGATCTGTAGGAGATGACATGCCCAGGGCACAGGCACCAGCAAACATCTTAGGGAAGTTTCCACTGTACAGCTGGCAGCTCAATGGGACTTTGCAACCTGCAGCGAGGAGCTTCTATTTTCAGTGCAGCTTCAGAATGACTAAAAGAAGAATAATACTGTTCCCACTTCCAAGAATTCCGCATCATACGGATGGGTATGGGCAAGGAAGATAAGAAAAGAAACAAAACAGCACCTAAACCCTACCTATTTACAGCATTTGTGGGAGAGCACCACGCTGTGCTCGTGCACCAAAGTGGTTACCAGTGATTTTTCTTCAGGTGTGGCTTTGATTGATAAGCTTCAAGTCACCCTGGACAGCTTGTGTGGACCTCAAAGTAAGGATGGATTATTTTTTTAAAAAAAAGAAAGGAGAAATCATGAAACCAAAAATAAAATCGTGTGTTTGAAATGTCTGGTTGAAGACAAACACCCAGGAGGGAAGTGAGGGGAATTGGATGGGCAGTGAGCAGACAGAGCAAGGCACAGCAACACAGGATGTAAAAGATCTAAATGACCACAATCACAGGAGACCTCTCAAAATCACACCCCTGGCTGACAGAGGGCTCACAGGGTGCAAGAGTCAAGACAACCAGAAAATAACCCACGATGAGAGAATTGCAAATGCCGTTTCAGAGGCACAGACACTCTGATTGCAGCCAGGCTCCTCCTGCCTTACTCGCAGCGCTCTCAAAACTGGGTTAGCAAAGCCTCAGGGTTCCATTAGGAACAAAGAACACAGAGGGCTGCGACAGGGAAGGACTGAGCCAGGGAGGAGCAGCAGCACACACGCTCCAACAGCCTCAGCAGCTTGCAAGGAAGGGGAAGATGAAGGCAACAGCAGGCTCTGAGTGTTTAATGAGCACAGCCCAGATGCCAAGGCATGAGCGCTGGCAGCACAGCTTCTGTACCTGGAGATGGTGGATAAAGGGCTGGCATTCAGGAAATGGGAATGCCCACTGCAAACACTGAGGGTTTGCTGTTAAAGCAGTCAAAAATCGAGTCCAAGGAGCTGCACATCGCCCACGTTCAGTGAAAGGGGGAAAACAAAGACACTCCTGTCTCTCCCTATGAATTTCTAATGGAGCGCTCGGGCTCCCTTTCAGCAGGAAATCTGCTCATGGAATGGCACCAGGAGTGAAGGAGCAGAGCAGGGCTCATCCATAATGCAGGAACACCCACTGTGCCGGAGCCCGTCAGGAAGGACAGCAGTTTTCAATATGAACAACAGGATTCTGGGAGGCGGATGGTTAAAAATATATATCGTATGCCTGTGCCACTATAAATTATTGACTGTACAGGGAGCTGGAAAAAAGGATTCAGTGCCATTAATAATTTATTTTCTAATCCAAACGAAGATGGAATTTTATGCACCACTTATTACCAGCGCCACAACTGGAGAAACCAACTGCACTTCCCACTGTCTGAAACCAGAACTGCCTTTCCATCTCCAGAAGTTTTTTTGAAGTTTCTTCTTTAGCTTGAAACATGCAGTCAAAGCTTTCCCTTGGGAAAGCATCTGGTCACTCCTGAATATTTAGCAGGCATTAAGGATACAGAAATGTATCTCAGCTTTAAAGCAGCACACAGCAGGACAGCTCTGCCATGAGAAATCCCTGTCTCCACTCAGGGGCTCACACAGACAGACAGGTATCACCTGCCAGGCAGCTTTGCTGGTTTGAGAAAATGAATTTGAGTGACACTGAAAGATTTAGCATTGAAATATTCAGATCTTTACAGAGATTGCAAGACCCCCAGGTACAGATGGATCCTTCAGGCACGACACTGCCTGGTTTGAACACCTGAAGGGGGAGGTGGACCAGACCACAGCAGTGCTGGAGAACCACAGGGTAACAGGTTCCTGTCTGTTCTGAACACAGAACTTCACAGAGAGAGATTTTTAACACTTACCTCTAAAGAAAACCATCCTTGTTCCACCTGCCAAAGAACAGCAAGAATAAACATCATGACTAGAATCAACTCCTTCACAGGCAGGAGAAGATGAGTCCAGGTTCCAACACACCAAGCATTTTGGGTCAGGAAATGCTCCATCACCTCTGATATTTGGTATAAAACGGCAGAACACACTAATTGATATGTTCAGGGACAATTCTAAAGTGGTGAAATGACTCTTCTCTGCATCTTCCCTAAAGTTTACGTTTAAGCACATTGTCAGTGGGGGAAAGAACCAAGCACCTTGCTTAGAATTCTAATTTATTATTAAATTACATATCAAAGCCTTTTTGTTTAATACATATAGAGAATGCACAATAGGTGAGAACAAAAATAGTTACAGTTACAATAGAAGTTCCAAGAAGGTATATGAAAAGAAAAAAAAATCAGAAAGTGCAATCAGAAACTCATTTACAAGGTCTGGGATATTTTGTGAGAAAGGGCTTTGTTTTGGGTCTAGAGTGTTTATTTAATTGCTTTCCTCACTCAGTACCAGACAGACCAACAGCTGCTTCTGTACTCAGAGCTGAAAGCATCACCACTGGTTCAGATATGCATGACAGGGGAGGTGCAGGGCACAGAGATGTCACCTAGAACGTGGCTCACTTTTGGCTCAGTGTGTCTCTCACTGCAGTCTCCTGTCCTGCACGTTGCTCTGAAGGATTTCATAATTCAATACTGCCAAAAGGAGTTTCAGAATTATTTCCTCCTTCAGCAGTGACACAGCTGTTACCTCTCCTTCCTGTTTCTAATGAAAGCTTTGGGACAAAAAGTAAAAATAGGAAGATTATGCATCAAGTGATCTTGGGAAACAAGTTGCTACATTTAGGGTTAAAACAGTTGTGACTAAAGGAGCTGCACCATCAGAAGTGGTGGACCAGCCTTGGCTCCCTGCGCAGCAGTTTTGGGAATGCAGCACCTCAGGGGACACAGCCCTGGGGGACAGGCTGCCAACAATTTATCTGACACTTTCACACCACTTAAAAATCCACTTTTGCTCCTTCATTTTCAACATCCAGCAAGGAACTGACTCTTCTCACAGTAATCATAAGACCATTCAAAGAAAGGACTTCTAAACTACAAATGAGAACTCTGGTTGATATGAGAATCCAGCAGGAAGTCATCCCTCACTTTGATATGCTGAAATCAATATTGGTTCAGAAAAGATGTTTTGGCTTCCCAGGAAGGGCAAACTCACCTCCCCAGCAGTGCCTGGTCAAAGTCCTGCCTGCCCCTCACTCCTGCCCTGCCCGGAGGAGAAGCCACAGCTGCACCCCAGGCTATGGACACACAGAGCTGCTGCCTCAACACAGGGGTCTGGGGGCTGCCCAAACACCACTGCCCTGCTCCAGCAACCAGAGACTGAGGATCAGACAAACGCGTAAAGAAACAGCCTCAAGAACACAGGTAAAAACATTCCCACCCATGTGAAGCGTGGCAAAGTTATCAACACCATCCCTTGTGCTCCAGTGCCTGGCCAGCTTGGAAGTAGCTGCTCGTGGACTAGGAATAATAAAGCAGAAATTTAAAAACAGTGTGTGTGTGTGGGAAATGTGCCCTGCAGAAATATCATGGATTTTCTCCCTTCGTTTCAATGCTCAGCAATAATTTTCTTAGCACGGTTCTAACTGGTTGAGTTACGAAACTGCCTCTCTGCCAGGAATTGCAGAAATGAGAATTCTTTAACCACATCTTTTTTTTTTTCCCCTTAGAGCAAGAGGAACCACACAGAGTAAAAAAACTTGGAGGACATATTTAGCAACAGGAGACACACAAACCTATATTTTGGGATTTGAGATTAAATACTACAATCCACTGTTTTCATTTTCCAGCCCATTGCTCCGACCACAGGTCTGGGATATTAGAGATGAGTTATTAGGCTGATCCTCCTGAATTAGCAAGTCTTTGCCTCAGCCAGATGCAAAACACACACTCCAGGGAGCACAGCACAACACCCGCTCACACTGCCAGGGGACTACAACATGATGATGAAGGGAAAACTCCAAGGGTAATTAAATGTCTTTTCAACACAAAACTGACTCAGAACCAACACAAATAAAAACCATGGAGGGGCTGCCAACACCGAAACCATTTCCAGTAAAGCTTTATCAGAGATAATTCAGCACATTTCCATTATTTTATACTAAAATATATCAGTTCCTCCATAACATTTTCATAACATGAAAAATCAATTATGTTTACATATTTATTATAATCTACATATTTCCCATAGCAGCTTTTTCACACAATAAGATTAAATATATGCACCAAATAATCAGTTAAGTCCAGTAAAAAGACTTGTTATAAGATTAAATAAATGAACTTATTTACGGTACTGCAGATCTTATATTGCCAACTGTACAGCAACCAAATCCTACAAATCCTAAACAGATGCACAAGTGCTGATCAGGGTCCCTTGGGGTGGAGGAGGAATCAAAGAAAAGGCATCAGGGAGAAAAGATTTGATCTCCCAACACGCAGATCCAGCAATAAACCTCCTTTATCCATCGAGCTCTTGCATAAACCCCTTTAATAAACACTTCAGCTCCAAGCAGGAACATTCCCAAATCAACCAAATAACCACCCTTTATTTAAAATACAAGTCCCACAGTTTTACATGTATTAATTCCAAATGCTTCCTAATCCCAACGATGGGATGACTGATTAGAAGCCTTTGTTGACTTTTTAGCACAGAGTTATTAGTCTGCAAAGAAGCCTCCAAATCCAGACAAACATTCTGGGTGTAACAGTGTGGTTTTACACGCTACACAGGCACAAGTCTCTACTCCCCCCAACAGGTACTCACTGACACTATAAAATGCAGTAAAAAATTGCATCTGTCCCACTGGACTCTATTCCAGAGGAGAACCCAGACACTGTGTGACATTTGTGGGTGATGGCAAACATGGAATCTGTTAGGAGCACTGCCAGTGGATTGGGAAAAGAGTTAATCAAGTTCTTAGAAAGATATTTCAGTGCCTCGGCTTGAATTCCTTGGGTTATGATATGAGAGATGGAAAAGTGCTGTTGAAAGAGCAGAAAAATCCGTTAACTGGGGAATGTGCAACGTCAAAGCCATTCCTGACATCAGCTTTCTTTAGGGACACGAACACAGCAGGAATCTTTTTGCATGTCTGGACCAAAAAAAAGTGTTTTCCCCCCCAGGTAACAGTAAGTAATACTTGTTTCACTGTTCATACATTCAGCTCTTTACTAGGAGGAGTCATGTCCAAACCCTTTGCACAAAGATATGTTTGCCTCAGGTATAACCATCATAATTTTCATTTCCAATTGACAGTTCAGATTATATCCTTCTTACAGTGTAAAAATATCAGCGCTATCAGAACAACTTTACCTAAATTACAATATAGACTTTGCATCGTGTCTTCATAAAGACCTTTATGACACCAGCCAAAATCAAAGTATTTACACCCAAAAGATACCTTTAGGTGGACTCATGTTTGGTCACTTTTCAGATGACTGAACACCAGGGTAAACAGCTGCTTGGACACTGTGCTCCCTTTTCACAAAGGGGGACTTGTCAGTCCCTTTAAAGCCACAAGAAACCTTATGATCTCCCCTCAGAGGGTACTTTATTCATATTCTGTGCAAAAAAAAAAAAAAAAAAAAAAGAATGTAACAACCCTTCTTTTTTAACTTCGAGGAATTTGTGTGAAGCACAGTTCTCACAGCACAGATTATGCAGAAATAACCAGAATCTCAACCGAGAGTTATAAAGAATTACAGAACATGTATTTAGTAGTAAAGCAACCTGACGGCTTAAAGCTGCAATATTCTTCTCTCAGGGTGATAGTGTTCAGTACTGGGATTGGATTTCAGGGAAACAGGCTTCCTGCTGTTTCCACCCAAGGCAAATTTAACAGCAATCCTTTTCCACTCACCAGCCAGCACTGGATCTCCTCAGCACCGCTGAGCACTGAAACTGTTCTACCAGTTCTGGTGAGCGTCCTGTGTTTACTTACCTTGCAGGGAGAAAGGGAACTAAAGACAAACAAATCCCACCAAATTTAACCAAAGATGTGTGTGGCAGGGAAGGAGAAACACTGCAGCTTCAGCCCAAACCCAGTGTCACAGTCTACCATCATAAGCTCTAGACATCATGCTGACAGTCCCAGCCACGGAGAGCAGGCTGTGGAAGTCTGTCGCTTCCCCCACTCACTTTTCCTTGACTGGGAGGAGGGAAGGTGGTGATGAGTTTTAGCAGAGTCCAGGGGGGAAACATCCATCAATGGAAAGCATATAAGAGCAGCAGGATGGTACAGACACCGATAACGCCGCCCAAAATGAGGGAATCTCGTCGTTTCCGAAGGTTGATCCTTTGAATCAGGCTGTTCACTGCTGGAAACCGGTCTGGGAGGAGTCTGAGTCAAGGTCATACCCAGCAAATAGCAAATTCACTAACAAGCCTTAAAAAACCTGCATCTGGAAATCCCAATACTGCAAGAAATGCAGAACTACTCCCAAGCTGGAGAAAGCAGGAGCAGTAAAACCTGATGGATAGTGAGCATCTGTATTCACCGATTACAGAGCAGCAGAGAAAAGGGAGCAGCTCAGAGTTCACATTTACACAGAATTCATCACCTGATCACGTAAATCACCAGTGTTTAATGTATTTAATCTCCAATATGTAAGGCTTAGTTACTTTTAGTAATTGTGTTTAAATGAGAATGAAAAAAAAAATGGGGCAGTTACATAAAACATCTGTGGAATTTCTTTAATGGAATTCTGCTACTGGTGAAGGGAACAACCAAAGGCATTTGACTGAGAAAATCCTGCACTTTTCTTGGCCACACACTGTGCAAGTACAGCACATAAGGAAGAATTCCTACTGTAAAACCATGAGGATGTAAATCTATTTTTTAATGTACAAAATACAACTGAGAACAAGACAATCAGCTTTAGAGCTTCATGTCTTTAGAAGCAAGAATCTTTTAAGGTCAAAGCTTATTTAACTCTCTTTGGTGTTCCTGCCAATTGCTAACAACTGTAATGAAATTTATGGGTTACCAAGATTCATCTCTCCAGGACATGATGAGTCTGATCAAACGATGCCCTTATGACAGAAAGGAAGGAATAAGTGGGAAAACAACAAACATGCACGATTTGACAACCTGGTACATTCTTTAGCCATGGCACAGAATATGAAGAGAAACCAACACCACAAAATTTTCAGATCTGAAGGACTGTGACAGACAAGAGAAATCTCAGGTCCTGGATACTCTTAGCTGTGAACCACAGCAAGCAGTGATGTACACCAAGATTCAGCTTTTCTGAAAGCAAAAAGCAAGAACCGAAATGAAATTACACTTCTGCAGAAAAATGCAGCAGGGAAGGTCATAAAATGCTGTTGCAGATCTCTATCTGAAAATTAAGCTCCATTCTGCAGTGCCCAAATCTGAGCAAAACCAACTTATTCACCACATTCCCAATAAGAAGCTCCAGTCGGGTTATCAAATGAGAGTGGTGAAAAATTGGCCTGTTTGCCACTAATGGCAGGACAGGTCACACAGCCACTGATCCCCAGATGACAGAGTGAAAAATTGTACCATAACTCTTCTTCTGCACTGGCAGCACAAATTTTTAGGAAAGGATACTAGCCAAGGTATTCATCTTGCTTTGTATTGACTTCAACATCCCCCTCTGCGAAGTCATATTTTCTTTAGTTGCCATGGCAATGCTGGAGAAAGAAAAAGAGGATCAAGTTGTTGGTGCTAAGAATAATCCACAGCTCAAACAAGAGGAGAGCAAGCAGGCAACGCTTCTTTGGAGGACAATGAATGAGGTGAAGCAACATGAATGAAAGCACAATTTTTCCATTAATCTCCATCTTTTACACTTAAATGATTTCTCTTTTATATAAGCCATTAAAAAGGAAAAAACTGAGATTTCTTGAAACAGGCAGGTTTAGCAGATCTTCTCCAGCCCCAATGAAAACTGGTGCAACCTTATAAGCAATATAAGAATATTGCTTAACTTTTAAGCAATATTCTTAAGAATATTAACTCTTCTGGCTTAAGTTTTAAATTCAGAAGGTTGTTTCACCCCAGAAGCCCCATACTCACCTTCACTCTAGAGAGCACATGAGATTTGTGTGCCATCAGGATACGATGGCCACACAAGTATTAAGCAAATAAGAGCTGCCTCACAACTAAAAATCAATTTGCAAAGCAAATGTGCTGGTTGAGAAGCAAGAGCAGATTGAGACACAGCTCAAGGAGCCTCCCTCCAAAGGTTTCTGGACAACCAAGCTGGGACATGCAGTCACCAGGTCTTTGAACATGTTTAAACACAATGAAGTGTTGGGATGTACTTGCTTTGTCTCAAGATTGATGCTGTTCCTTGTCTGCAGGTGAGTGGGTAAAGCTTGGATTCTCCTGCATTGTCTCTTCCCAGCAAGCCCAGCCTGACTGTTTTCCATAAGGTGGAGCTGAGGGAGCTGATGTGAGGTCTCATCAAATGATGCTCCACCAGATTTGGTCCCATTTCTGAGATTTGGTCCCAATTACAAATATTTTCCATGTGTATATAAGTTTCCATTCTCTGTTTCTTTACCAATACATGCCCTAGCTGTACATATTTTATCCAAATACAAGAACACAACACGGGTGGAACATGAACCCAGAATTTTCCATTTCAAATTTAACACATTTGAGAAGCCAGAAAAAAGCAGCTGTGCTCTTAAAAATAAGATATTAAATGAAGATTAGAAGGAAGTGCTCAGCTGACAAGTTTATGCTCTGGATACAGTGATTAAGGAGGAAAAATATGGCAAATACTGCTCTCCTTGCTGGCATGTGTTTCAAAAACACACAAAGTAGGACATAAATACAACAAGGCTGGATCATAACTCAGAAAAGTCACCTCTACTGCTGTTGAGTTTATCTACAGTAATAACAATGATTAAAACAAGTTCTTGGACAAGTTTGTGAGCCTTAAATATGGAGGGGAAAGGTTCTGGAAGAATAAAAGTGAAGTGGAACAACACGATACAACAGATACAAATACAAGAAAAGGGAATTAAAAGCTGTAATTTCAGAGAACAGGCAGGAAAATGTAAAATGCTGCTTTTACCAGATACAGACACACAAGTTTTTAATACAGGTATTTTAGTCCTCTAAAGTAAAAAGCAACAAACTCACAAAACCACTACACAGCACACAGGGAATTTGGAATTACTAGGAATCAAGCTGGAAAACAGAAAATTTCCTATCTGCACCCAGGAAATTTGTTCAGTAACCTACAGCTTAACTCCCACCACCACACTGAGTTGATGCTTGCCCAGATGAGGTTTTAATAGTGTCTCTCAAAGCACTCCTGGATTGAGCCCCCTATTTTTATAAGATGCATCCAATGACTCATTGAGACATCCATTCATTTACAGAAGTGAAAATACAAGATGATTGCCAGTATATAAAGTGATCCTGAGCCACCTCCAAAATGCCTTTGGAAATAATTGTTATAGATTATCATGGAACACAAGGTTCCTGCTTTAACATCTGAGGAGTGAGACTGTTCATCTCACAGAAAAAGACAGGATGGAATGGCTTAAGTTTATGTATTACAAGACTGAAACCATCTTCATTTCTTTCATCCAAAATTTTGAAGAATTTAGCTCAAAGGGTTGGGTCTTACTGAAGAGCTCTGAAGAAAAAAAATTGGAGTAATTACCATTTTTATTATGACACGGTCTAGTAATGAAATGTAATTTTGATATCCATGAACAAGGGTTTAACTGGATTCTATCTATTACTAACAAGCCAAAATTCAACTAAAAAGCACTGCTGTTCATGTATAATTTGATTACTCAAAAAATGAGCTGGTTTACCTCTAGATTTGTAAAGGAGATTATTAAATTTAAGAACCAGCAAACACAGAGTTCCTGGGGACTAGTCCAGCGACTGGTCTTGTACAGTCTCAAGCACTGCAGCTCCCTCATATCCTTCACCAGAGAGTTTTGGTTTCATTCCCATCCCTAACATATGTTCATTGACTTGCTGCTGAAGCCATTGCTTCACTGACAAATGCATGTTTTAAAAAATTCATCCCCTTCTTCCCATTCACAGTATTGGCCCCACTTGGTCGCTCAGCACCGGGATCTCCCCGGATCACCACGACCTTCCTCGGGTGGTTTGTAACTCGACATTTACAATAAAAGATTAAACGTTTCTTCCCGGAACCGAGATGACCCTGATTTAACATTTCACTGGGAAACCAGCATGAACTGTTCTCAGAGCTGCACTGGCTGGAACTACTAGAGCTGGGTGTAAACCAAGTTTCTAAAACCAGATGGTATCTGTGCTGCTCTCCATATTCGATATTAAAGTACGGCTCAAGTACAACATTCAAGGCTGCTGCACTACTGGAGAAACCTCCTGTAGGTAACCCCAAAGCCACAGCCACAAAACACCCACCTATCTCTTCCCCAGATCAGCAACAGGATCTCAAATTCCTGTGCTTGCAGCTGTATTTCCTCAAAATTTCACTCCCATTTCAGGTTTGCCCTCCTTGATTGTTCAGCAGTCCTGTGGGTACGTGAGCAACCACATTTCTCTCTAAAAGTAAAATAACTGATATTTGTACATAGTTTGCTGTTTTCACTGGCATAAAACCACAGAGCAATAAACACCTCCAGCCATTATCCCAGTTGGAGAAGTCTAACATGCAGAGATGCACTTTTAATGCTGCCTCACTTGGAAGTGTTTTGACTTGGAGAAATGTTGAAGCTGTCGGTGTTTCACCCCACACAGCCACATCCATCCCGTGTGTCACCCAGGCAAATGCACCACAGAAATCAGCTCCTTGCTTCCTTCACCCGTGGAGACACATCAGTCACACCTGCACCGGTGAAGAACTAAAACAAAAGCTCTAGGGGAAGGAGCCACGTTATTAAAAATCAAATAATTCATATATTACTGAAACTTCTGCTTCATTTCGTATGCCATGAATCATACTTGCTTATTGAAATTCATGACAAGGTCTATGATTAAGGGAATGGACTCTGTGACTGTGCAAGCTCGAGCTTTAAATTGGTAAAAATTCTGATTGCATCACTTATTCTTTGAATAGAGCTATATATATATATTCATACCTTTAAATATGCACATGTGTGCGTGCATCACACACATAATCTTTCAAATTACTTTAAAGACTATTGTGCCTTTTGATGAAGCCTGAGATGAAAACAAAAGGGCAAAATGCAAGTGATTTTGCCTGGACACTCTGACAAGGTGCTTCTGAAAAGAGAGAAGACTCAAGAGAGAAAAGAAAAAAGGCTCAAGCCTCTCCATTCTGA
Source organism: Manacus candei (assembly GCF_025592945.1). Classification (NCBI taxonomy): domain Eukaryota; kingdom Metazoa; phylum Chordata; class Aves; order Passeriformes; family Pipridae; genus Manacus; species Manacus candei. The sequence goes on along the minus strand of NW_026138124.1, from coordinate 7,920,687 downwards.
AAATTCAATGCAAGTGAATTTTTTTCTTTTATTAAATCCTAATTATAACCTAAAGAAATACTACCAATACATGAGGAGAAGACTTTTTAAAAATTAAATCTATGGTTTTGGTCTGGTTTCAGTCCAATCTGTTAATACACAAACACTGACAAATCAGTGAATGAGGCCTCAGAAACAATATTACAATAAAACCCTAAGAACTTGTCAAAACTGTACATGCAAACCCATAAAAAATTCCAACTGAGCCAACATAAAAATACAAGTTGTTAGAAAACAAGAAATAAATCGTTTGCTATTTTGGAGAAGTGATAATGTTTGCAAAATGAAAACCTGAGAACACCAAACATATTAAGCAAAAATCTATGCTTATATTTAAATCTGGCCAAGAGAAGTGAACGCTGTTCCAAAAGAACTGCAGTACAAAGTATCACATCCCACTCGCTTCTGGGAAGAAAATATGCTGCAGTAAGAACCCATGCCACGTAATTCATTTAAAAAACTGATTAAAAGTTTAGTAATGACAACACATCTGGAGCGACAGCCCTGCTCATTGCTGCACCATTTCAGCTCAGGTGCCCATTTATTCCCTTGCAAGGACGTTTGTTCCGTGGAGGAACCACCCAGAGGACGAGAAGGGCTCCCCAGTTCTCTTTTCCACAGAAAATCAGAGCAAGGGGGTCATAATTAGTGGCTGTGGCTTGTCAACAAAAGCCTCTGCACCCACCAAAATATGCTTTCCAGTGTTTAGAATCGCTGCTTAATAACAAGCCCTGAAGAAATAAATGTGATTTCTTGATTTGCTCAATTAAAAACTAAGTAATGAGCTGCAGCAGATGCAAACCTTGAAGACAGAGCAGTATGAGTAGCCAGAATTAGCTAATTACATCTCACTTACTCAAGGAATCTGCACTCAAACAGCTTCCCCTGCACAATTTCCCCTTTTATCTGGGTTACAACAGACAAAGCAGTTGGGTAAACTTCCATCTGATAAATTCACTTAAAACCAGCAGGATTTGCCCCCAATTAATGTCATACCCCAACACTTCCAATTACGGGGGGCACAAGAAAAAGAGTAAAATAAAAAACTCACCCTGTTTTCAGCAGGGGTGGAATTGAATTAAGATGATATAAATGGAACTACATTTCCTGCTCAGTGTAGTTGCTAAACAGGCTCTTTTTGTACCAAAAGAAAAAAAGTGGAATATTTTTGGCAACAACTAGAGTTCATTTATTGTAGATAACAAATGATGCAAGGGTGACAGCAGCAAATAAGAAATCCAACAAACTTCGTGCATTTTCGAGATGGAATAGCAGGGACACAAGCAAGGAGAAGTTTTTAATGAGGAAAAGACTAGAACAGAAAGAAAAACAAATACAACTGTGCTGTTTGACAAGCATCTTTATGAGGCTGTGGTGGGATTGTATCCACATTTTCAGACATAATTGTACTGACCACTTCTGGTTCACCACTGCACACTAATGTGGTTTAACACATTCTTCCACCACGTTAATTATCCTGAGCCCACTGTGTGTACTTAAGCCAGCCAGCCCCTAATGGACACAGAGCCTTGCTGCACCTCTAATTACTCTTTCTGATCACTTATGCCAGTACATGCATTATCTGAAAGCATATCTTGCTTTTTTTCTTCCCTTTTTTGTTTTGGTTTTAAAGCAGTAATCTAAAATTTAAAACCATTAAGTTGACATTATTATTACAGTCTGAATTATTGGTTTGCAAAATTGCAGAGTTCAATGAAGATTGGGAAGGGCACAGATAATTTATGATGCTCCAGTTCTAAACTTTCTATTTCAGTTCAGGAAAGCTATCACTCAAGTATTGGAACCATTTGAAAAACCCAAAAGATAAATAACTATATAACAGCAATAACCTCTCAAGTACTTGTGGTAAAAGCCACATTACCTGTCTCTGCTGCACACTAAGGTGCTGGATACATGGAAGGATTACAGAAAATCAGGTTGTAGATGAGTGTCACTGTGAGAAGAAGCATCTTCACTACTGGAATAGCCCTCAACAGCCCAAGCTGAGACCCACTCTGCTCCAGAGGTTATTCACCTTTGCACAGAAACACCAATTTTCTAAACTAGGATCAATAAAGTATTTAAGCCACACCACCATTAAGTCAATATCAAATATAAAAAACGCAAAGCAAACCCTCCACCAATTCATTGTAATACTGCTGAGGAGTTAAAAATAGTTACTGTATAAATACAGTGACTGATATATTTAGACACAATTCAATGTAAACATTGATTGTACAGAAAATAATGAAAATTTTTAAGTTAATTCCTACCTTATTGTTTCTTCTATCAGTCGATCTGAGCTGAAAGCCAAACAAAAAAAATGAGGTTAAAAAAAGCAACAAGCACTAAGTACCATTTTAGATTACTAATCAATGATCGTCAGCATACAAACCTTAATAAATTTGCCCTTAAAATGTTTTATTTTTGGATCTTGTCACATTTTGCTACTACATAGATTTGGTTTATATATAGTCTTTGGAGAAGATGCTCCTACTGTTCTCTGGAGCAGCATTTCCTAAGTGTGTGCAAGAGCAGGTGCCCAGGAGAACACGTAAAGCACTGAGGAGACAGGAAAAAGGGAATGGGCACCATGATTGATGGGAGGCTGCTTGGAAAGGAGTATTAGAGAAAGCAGTACCTAATTTTATTGCTTTTTAATCCTGGCCATTCCTTTCCAACCCTTCAAAAAAAATGTAATTAATGATAAAAGCTGAGACTTGGATCCAGGTAAGACCATCTCAGAACCTCATTTCAGGGGTGGTTCAGCAAACACTGGTTTATTCTTCCTACAGCACCACCAGTCAGATGAGAACTGAGTGATGCTCATGGGAAGCAGAACACACACCATGGGTAAGAGAAAGACCTTGACAACCCGTGCCCTGCCCTTGTTTTCAATCGAGTTTCTGTGCAGCATCACTGGGAAAAGGGCAGCTCAAAATACAGCCCCAGAGGGAACATTTCATTTACAGAGCGGACCTGCAGGACAAAGATGACAAACAAGATCCTCACAAGACTGGAGCTGTTTCTCTTTTTTCTGTACTCAACTTATAGGCAGGGTTTTAATCACTGTTTTGCAGCCAGTTGTGGAATGCCAGAGACACATCTCTTGTCAGAGCAATCAATATCTGCAATGTAACCCTGACACAGAAGAGGTGGCTGCATCCCTGTTTCCCATAGTGTGTAAATAATGATTCTTCCCCACAATTGCTCTGTTTACCCCACAGATTTATACAAATTCTTGGAGAATAACTGAAAAAAAAAAAAAAAGAGAGTTTGCAGCTTGAGAAGGAAACCAACCTGACATAAAGCAGTTCAGTGTTGTACTGGATAGTTCTTACAGTATTAAAGCAGAATTTACTGTTTTCAAAATAAAGGATACTAAAAGAGCACGACTGCCTTCCTCTCCCACCCTCCTCGTTCCAAGTGTTTTCCACCTCAGAAGGGAAGGTACCAACAGGCACAGCACAGTCCTGCCTCTGACTCAGCCAGGGATTTGGAGCTTTTCTTCTACCCCCAAGAATTCTGGGGATCCCCCTCCATCTCCAGCTGGAAGGGGTGGAAAACTACCCCAGGGGGTGGGGAGACACAACCAGAGTCCCTGTTTGTCTGTGGGGAGGAGTGAAAACACCAAGGCTGCTATTTCAGTCCACCGGTGGCTTGAAACAAGGAGACAGAACAGAGCACTAAAAATAATTTTGCCCAATTTTGAGTTGAGAGGGACTCAACTGGGGCAGCAAAGAACAGAACACACCCTTCTGCTCCCCAAACAGAGCCACACTCTGAAGATTATCACATCAGCTGTGAGCACTTTGGGTTAATTAAATAAAGCCACTTTTATTCACTGTGTGGTGTTTATTACACTGGCACAGAGAAGTAAAACACCATAGCTGTGTACACAGAAGGATGTGAGCAGTCTCACAGCATCTCCTGACATCCCCAAGGCAAGGAGAACACAAAAGTAATGCATTAAAGATTTCTGTAATCGCTGAGCCTCCAAGATACACAATTCAGCTGAGAACGTGCTTTCATAGATAGTCTCTAACAGACAAGTGTGTTAAGTGGGCAGTGCATAATAAGAATAAACTGCAAAACCATCAGAAAACAGCCTGAAAAGCAAGAGCAGAGCACAAGAATTCGTCATTTTAAAAAAGCTCTGATTTTTTTTTTATTTATTATCAATGAAAAAGTATCTGAAGCTTTGCCAGAAATAAGTTACACTTTAAAAAATTCCGTGGAACAAAACATTGCTAGAACAGCCCTATCAAAAAAACCTGCCTTAGAAAAACCATTACCAGCTCTTTGACCATTTAACTGATGAAATTAGAGAATTTTCATGCTGATGAACTGAAGATGACAGGGAAGTTGAACAGTTTTACAGACCTCGAGCGAATTAGGATGTTCTCCAAGGTTTTTAGAGCACAAAAATTAGGATTGCCAGTTTGCAGCAGAGACACTCACTGCTTTTTATGTTGGAGAAAGCTGCAGTTGGGCAGTTTTATTGCTTAATCAGAGACATAAAGAGTTATTTAAAAGCTTCAGATTAAATCATACTGCATTATTTTTATATGTGTGTGTGTGTGTACCTTTATAGACATATAAAATTAAATCCTGGAAATATAACTACCTGTAAAATGATGACAGAAGTTAATAAAAATGTATAAGTCCAGACATTAGATTCAAATGCCAAAACAAGGCATTTAACAGGCATCTGAAGCCACAAGATTGATGTTTCTCACCTTACTGGACATCACCCCAACTATCTGAAAGGACGAGATGCACATGAATTTTTTTCACAATGACTGACATGTAGGTAAGGGCAGACTAAATTAATTTTTAGAGTCTTAAATAGCTGGGAAGCACAAAGATTTCCTAGACACAGCTCCCAGTGTTCTTCCCACCTTGAGAAGCATCAGCTCTTCAGAGGATCTCCAAACACACTTCTCCTTGCAGGCCTCCAGCAGGTGAATAAACTCTGCTGAAAACGGCAATGACATTCACTGACATTTTGGTAAAGGTTGTCAGTGTGAGCAGGAACATTTCAGGGATTCTGATGTGTGGATTTTTACCACCAGAGTTCTGTTAAGTTTAGTTCTTCCTGCGAATCAGTTCAGGGAGATGTCAGAGGCTTTTCCAACATGCACTCACGCAGCATCCCTTAAAGTCTTTAAGTCTCCTTGGCAAACACAGACTGTAAAGTTCACTCACAGTGATACCCAAACAGAAGCAGCTGTTTCATCATTTTACAGCTCATAACCATAAAAATAAGTCAGATTTAAGGAAGATCAGGAACACGAAGTACAACAGAGCCCAGGGACCCGAGGGAAGCTGGCAGCTCTCCGGCTATTAATAACCTGTTTTACACAAATAGAAACTGTTCTCACAATTACAAATGTTCATTCCAACTGTTTGTCAGAATAAAAAAAAAACCAAAACACTGAAAGAAGTAATTTTGCTTAACTTACTCATTCAAAACACTACAAAAATAGGCTCTTAGGAAAAAAAAAATCAAATTAAAACCTACTGACTTTGTTCTTCTGTTGTCCAAGCAAAGACATCAAATCCAGTGGCCATCTCCTCGTGAACATCCAAGCAAGCAAACAATGGTTCTGGGCACTATTAATCTGACTTGCCATCTGTTTCAATAAGCTCTGCATTTTTGCCTGTCCAGACAGACAGCACTTTGACAAAGTCATTTAAAAATACTACAGGAAAGAAACTCTGGAAGATGCTGAGGCAATCAGCTCCTGTAATGAATGGCACAAACCCAAGAGCAGCAGCAGCAGCAGCCACGCACATGAAATAATCAGGCCTCTGTGCAACTGCTGCCTGGGAAAGATTGCACAGTTTGTCATTTAAATATGCAGACAGGTAAAAGAATCCCAAGGAGAAATTAAGTGAAATGTGCCCCCAGGATGGAAAAGAATCCTGTCCATCACATCAGGCTTTTACAATTAAAGGAAGTTTTTTATGTTCTTGGGTTTTTTTTTTAAAGCAAACATCTATGTCAGTTAAATATAATAAACAGACAAAAGTTAAATAAAATTCATTAATATAGATGAATACTTAGATGAGGACTGGCTTCTCCCATATCCATAGATTTTGCTGCTGACTTACCAGCTGGATACCCAAAACAAGCACTTGTCAGAGGAACAAGATACAGCAGCAAGACTCATCTGCACACAACTCATTTCACAACGCACTCTAAACCCTTCAGATGAAATTAAGGGCAATATTATCACATAGAATAATTTAAAAGGAATAGGGAAAACCCTGTAGAATAAACTAATATAGCACTTGATAACTATTTTCCTCCTTTCATAAAGAGTAACTACAGAAATAATAATTTTACTTTGTTCTTTCTCTAACTGCAAGATCAATCACCAGTCTCTGCTCTCTCAAACTGCCTGTAATAAATCTTTCCTATTTTCACAGTCCTGGATCACCAGGCAACGTGGAGCTTCCAGGAATGCAAATCCTGCAAGACCTACTTGATTCTCTAATACACATAATACAGGCTGTGATGAAGCAAACCTGACACATACAGGCAGTTATTTCCATCATCACAATCACAATAACACAAGAATAGTAATGAAAGAAACCCTGTGCACACACACACACAAAAACCCATCTCCAACTCATTTTTTCTGCTTGCCATCAGCGTTCCTTATCGTATAAAAATTCAGATCATTAAGCTCTTAAAAAACTTAATTAGAAGAAGGTAATGAAGAACACTTTTTTTCCCCCCTGGGATAACAAATAAGATATTCCAGATTTTATAAGACTCATCTCAAACTTGATTTAATTTAATGTGAACGAGAGAATTCCACTGGAGCTGCTTTTCTAATTTGGAAAGGAATCAAACCGAAAACACAGCACAAACGTGAGCATTAAGTCAATGTATACATTTGCTCCAAAGGAACAATATGTTATTAACAACATCACCTCTACAAGCTCTAAACACCTAAGTAAGCTTATTTCTGCAAATCACTGTACTGGGGAGTCCAACACTCAGTAATCACTTCCAATAAGAATGAGGAATAGGTGCAAAAGTGGGAAAGAAAGAAGCACAATACCACATTGCTTTTAATCAATGCAAGCAGTTTGTTAAATCCAGAATGAAAGGCACTGGAACATAATCCGCTGCTCCAGGCAAGAGTAAACCAACGTTATCTGGTGACAAGTTTCTTTCCAGATGGTTCACATGTACCTTGTGCATGAGGAAATAAAATACACAGAAGGGAAGGATCTGCCAAAGGATTTCCAGGAAAATAGCATGGTGAAACCTGCTCCCTCCAACTGCAATCCTGTGACTCAGAATTCACTAAAAATTGGACTTCTAGCTACATCCCTAAATCCATGTCTCAAAGGCTTATAAATTTCAACAATTTGGGATTAAGATACACTATCATAAGTACTTTCTTTGCAGCTGTCTAACATCTGTAAAAATGTCTACGTGAAACCAATGGAAAGATTAGTTTTTCTAACTCAGTTTAAAGAACAGCTTAAGGGATGCAAACAAATACCAGGGGATCCCCTCCCTTTGCAGGGAGATTGCTGAACACACAGATCCACCTTCACAGGCCTGAGAACACAAACAGGTTGTTTCTCCTGGATTTCTAAAGTGTCCAGCCTGCTCCTCCTGGATTTCCAAAGGGTACAGTCTGCACCTCCACTGAACTCCATGGACTTGTGTGGGAATTATCAACAGAGTGAAAGAAATGTTTCTCTGGAAGAGGAGACAGCCAAGAAAGCTCTTTGGCACAGAGGACTGGGGAGAGTGCCTGATGCCTGAGAGCCCCAGGAGGGGGAGTAGCAGCAATGCCACTTCCTTTAAAGCAGATCTAGGAGGAAGTTAAGAGCCTTCTCAATAACCTGCAAGTGCACAGTCTACCCAAAAGCACAGTTAAAAACTTGAGAACAGCTCCTGTTGTGTAAATGAAGTTGCTGCACCACCCCAGTGCCAGGATGGCACCACCAGCCACATTACGAGGGCTCCATGAGGCTCTCGATTCACGGCTGGGAAAGTTCCTGGAGAGATTGCCCCTCCCCTGTAATTGCTCCATATTACCCATAGGAATGAAGTGAAATGAACTGAGAAGGTCTTACTGTAAGTCATTATCAGCAACCACAACTGTCAGAACAATTCCAGTAACTTACTAATGGACTCTATCGGCATTTCCTCAAATTTTACATCTGCACACACAACCAGCAGTCAGTGGAAGTGCTGATTTTCATTATTTCCTCTGGTTTAAAACATATAATTTAAATGAAACCTTTAATAAAGGGAAAAACCCTCAAAACCAAGCAACACAGCCTTCAATATGCAACACTGACCTGACAAAAAAATGAGCTCAAGCAGCATAACCTGTCATTACCCATTTGTTGGGCACACACAGACAAGAGAGATGCTCAACTTACAACAAACACAAGCTGTTGGTAATCTGTGCTGTAACAAAATAGACTGTATCACTTTTCCAGCTCAGTGTTTTCTGACTAAAGCTTGGCAAAGCTAAAAAACTGGTCTACTATTCACACACTCCTAAGTAACCAAGAGAACAGCAGGGGGAACTCCTTTCCAGAAGAGCCCCATCATACAAACAACTTCATAATTAATATCTTTTTAATTTCCAGTGAAGCTAGCACAGAAATGAAGTGAGAGTTATCCCTAGGATGACAACCCAACTTTAATGTGGTATGAAACCCTAAAATACACACTGACAGACGTGTATTCGGTTTCCTAACTGCCTTTTCACCTGCTGTGGTTTTGAGGGTTTGCTGGTAGATGCAGAAAGCTCTGTGGCTTTCAGCCAGGACTTGGCTGAGGCACCTAATTTACAACTATCTACCTATATGTTTATTAAGTTTCAGAAAACGATTCTTAAAGCTGCACAGTCAACTCTGCAACATAACAAACGCTTGTGGTTCAAAATTTTAAAGTGCAAGCTGCTTTTAAAACACCTACGAGCCAAATTAAGGATGGAATTCAACGGGTAAAGATCTCAGCATTTTTCTTCTGACCCAATTTCCCCCTGTTCTCAGGCCTGTCTTTTTATCTGAGACTGTACAAGATGCATTCTTCCAGAAGTGCAACTAATACTCAGTATAAACAAGCCTCTCAAATGAGAGGAAGGCACTCTGCATCTTTCAATTCACAACAAAACCAAGGTCCTTGAAAAGTTCTAAACAAAACTGTACTATCAGGATAAAACAGAGATGCTTTATGGGGAATTTGGATCTAGTTCTGCTTACCATCGTGGATTTGATAGAACACTAAGATATCTGCATAGCAACCATTCAGCCAAGAATGAGGAGAACCTAATTCTGATGCATTAGTAGAGGCTGAAATTAAATAAACTCAAGAATGACATTTATGCAGCAATGTGGTAACTTTCCAGAGGTACACTCTGTATTTGAGAAAATGGAAATAATCACTATTTAACATATCCATACACATCAAATTGAGTTCAACAGCTTGTTTCTACTGGAGGATCCAATAGCAAATAATGAGCAAGCAGTTCTGGCCCTAAAGAATAATGAACAGCCACAATAACAAAAAAGAGTAAAATGATATGCTGCATTAGAATAATAAGTGATTCTCATATTGCACAAAAGAAACTCTATAAAACTTCACTACTGTTGATTCTGTTCAAAAGCTGCACCTACTTTTCAGAACCAACCCATGTAGGAATGATTTCAGTCCTGTCAAAGCCCTAATTTCAATACCAGACTTTGGGTGGGGGGGAGAGAAGCTGTCCTAGTTAAGAAACCGTGTTGAAAGGAAAGCTAAAAACAAATAAAACATGCATCACCGACTTGTTTATTTCTGAAAGGAGCAACAAACTTCAGAAGCAAACAGAGCTCTGAAGTTTGAAGTATGGGTTTATATCCTTCCCTCTCCCCAAATTAAGAACAAAGTGCTGTTTCGAAGGTGAAGCCCAGAATGGAGAAGCAGAGCCCAGTTTTAGTCCCAAACACTTTTCTCCCCATGATGTATTCAGGTAATCTTTCACTCTGAGGGTTTGCTCTTTAGTTTCTTCAGACAGTAATAAAGACCTAAGGCAGTCTCTGTCGCCTCTTTCCCAGAGGAACACAGAAGTTCATGCACAAACATGTCATACAGATAAAAAGCAACAATGAGTTTGAAGTTCTTAATGCTCAATGTGTGGTTGCATCCTTTGTCACCTGCATAATTTAATTTTGTTCTGGAAGTTACAAAGGAAATCCCCAAATTAGGTTTTGTGCTCTGTGTGTGATGAGTTTGCCGGTTTTTTCATGTTCCCCTCCCCTCCTCACCTTTCTTTAAAAATCATTTGTTTTAGACATACTGAAGTTATAAAAATATCTCAATAGCCATTGTTGTCAGGGAAATTACTGATTACAGAGCTTTTTAAACCAATCCAACTATAAGGAAAGCATGCAAATAAATGCTATGAAACAAATTCAATCTTTTGCTTAGGTAGGTTTGGTCTAAATACAGCCCAGGAAGATGAAAAGCAGCAGTAGATTTTACTCTAATGAAGCTCAGGCTATTTTTAAACGAAAAACCTCTTAAATCCTGAAGTGCTTGGTTGATTTTCATGTTCTTTTATTAAGTTATTTATAAATAATAATAATACCCAGAAGAGCAACTTCCTTCATTGCCTGCAAGCTTTGAACCTCCCCAAATTCTCATTAAACTACTTCAATAACTTGCTCACACAGTAATTATTACAAGTAATAAACAGTGAAGTTCTTTTTTTCCAGAAGACATGAACTGTCTCCCTCTCTGAGCAGTATTTACCACTAAAATAAGAATACAGCAAGTTATGCTCAGTCTGGTGCTGCAGTTGATCTGCTCAAGTGTCATATTAGTCTGGGGCTGTTACAGGGGAAGCTGATCCAGCCACTTACAGCGTGGCCTTGTGTCCCTCTGCCACGGATCTTCAGGAGACAGAGGCTTGGAGATAAAACCCATTCAATCCAGACAGAGATAAGGCTAAAGGAAGGAATCACTGATGCAATCAAGAAAACTCTGCAGCAATGGGAGACAGAGCAGAGAGAGAGAATAGAATTGTATTTTGAAACGGGATTACAGTACAAGTCATTGTGCATCTCTAAGTAAGCCTTTGCAACACTAAAAATCCTCCTGTGCCCAAATCCCTTCTTTGAAAACCATTTCATTTGTGCTGCTGCTCAGACAGAGCACAGAGCCCTGCCCCAAAAGTCTGTGTGGTGGATATTCAGTGGTAAGTCAGGAAGGGAATTACCACAGCCATCCTGGCTGGCACTGGCAGGCACTTTTAATGCAGTAATTTCTCAAACTGCCCTATTCCAGAAATGAAGAAAACAAGTCAATGGCTTTTGGGAAAACAGGGACAGACCATTGCCAGAGCTCTTGCAATTAATGGCCAGCAGAGAAACATTTTAACCTAGATTCCTCAATCCCTCCTTGCACTCTGTCTTCCAGTTCAATGGACAAAGTGCTGCAGCACCTTCCACTCCCCCTGCACAGCAGGTCTGCAGCCAAACTGCACCAGATCTGGTGCCTCTTGGCAAACCCTCCAAACCACAGCCATGGGGAGAGTGTCTGTCCTGTCAGGGCAGAGCTGTTTGGTTTTTTCATAACTGCTACACAGCAAACAAGACTATTCATTACCAAGTGCTGTTTCAGTTAAATCTGCATTAAAAATGAGAGAATGGAACCACAAAAACACCACATTCTGCTCTGACACAAACAAAAAATAAGTTTAATTAAGAGGCAGGTTTGGCAATTAAAAAAAACCCTTACTGGGCCTGACTAAAGTGGAGCTCAGCAGTTCTGAGGCTGCAGAGCAGGCACCCACAGGGAAGAGACTCATCACACTCCTCCCTCCCTGCTGCTTCCCCAGCCACCTTGGGAATGAAAAAGGAATTGGTGAATTAGCTGTTTTTCCTACAGTGTCTCTCTGTCCAAGAGAAAACAAAGGAGATGCAGTGGTGAACTGTGTGTCAGCTGGAGCAGTTACTGCCCAGGCATCTGTGTGTCCTCCCCTCCAAGTGGAGTGAGGGAAGGGATGGAAGGGAGGCAACAGCAGTTCTCTGGTTTCAATCCAATCCTGAAGGTCCCACTCAAATCCACAGGAACCTGAGCAGCAACAGCACAGTGAGTGGAAATCAGGGCATGCAGAGCAGAGAGCAGGGATAACAAAAGAAAAGGAAATTAAATTAAGGTAGAAAACAGGTAGCTTTTTCCCCAAAGGTCAATGCACCTGTAATCAAAAACCCTGTAAGGTGTCCCTGCATCTCATTAAGCTCATTTCTCTGTGCAAATCAGTGCTGAAGTGAAAACTGGTAAGCAAAGGCAATAGTTAGAGATCAAACTGTCAGTCAGTCACTCCCTCCACTAGGACCTGGCCTGTATCACCCAGGAAGTTTGGGAGTAGTTTCCCAGTGATTATTCTCTACTGAATGTGCCCATTTCTGCCCAAACAACAATAGGAAATTTCAAATAGCCCTGCTATTGAAAAATGAAATGCCATAATCAAAGTAACAAAAATATTTAGTACTCCAGAGTACTCCACACAGGTGAAGAGCTGCACAAACACTAATTTCCCCTAATCATCCCAGGTATGTATTATTAATACACCATTACACAACTGCTGCAGATTCCCGTTCGTTCCTTTGCTCACTTCCCTTATTCCTCTTTTCCCTTTCACATGCAGAACACGTCCCTCTGTTTGCTCTCCTCCTTCAAAGTTTCTTCCCCACCTCCTGTGGCCTTCTCTGTCCCAGTGCTAAACATTTTAAGACACACAGGGCTGCCTGAACAAAGGTTCACCCTGTCTACCTGCATCATTCACACATGGTATTCCATCTAAGATTATTTTTTTTACTGGATAGATTCATAGGCTGCATAGCAACACCCACCAGAACCATGCAGTCACCTGACAACAAGTAAAAACACAGCTAATGATATCTGCACCTGCTTCCCCACCAGCCACTTCTTTTGGAAAGGGATAAATGACAAATTTCTGAGCGCTGGAGCTGAGTAATAAAGCAACAGTCACAGAGTGGCCCTATAATGACAGAATAAATCTACCACAGCAAATGCTGGTGACCACTAAGTGGTCTGTACTCATCTAGTTTTACAAGGAATTCATCACAGGCAATACAATCTGTAGTTTCTATCCAAACTTTGGAAGCCTGCACTGATTTTAACACAAATTCAGCAGTATCACCTGATACCACTCACAGAACAACCCAAGTACCAACACAAGGGAAATTTTCACTTGCATAAACACACACAATATTGCAAATTTAATCAAGTACATTAGTCCCCTCTTCGCTGACTTAGACTATAACTCATCAATAACTGCAGAATTTCTCAGAGCAGACACTAAGTTGACAGAATTCTTTCCTCTGAGGCAGCACTTTTCAGAGCAGTTTTTAAAATGCTAAGCTACATCTATTCATCAAAGTTGCTTCCTTTAGATGGAAAACAGCATCACATGAAAAAGGATGACTTGTTTGCATCCCTGGCCAAAAGCACACAAACAGAAAAGATTAAACACCTTCAGGGAATGGCACAGACCCAAGAAGTATTTCTTCAAGCATCTGACATGGCAAAAAGTCTGAGGTATTAAGTAAAAATATTAAGAGGGCATCAATATTCAACAAGATCTGCCAGCCTTATTTTAATTAAGGAGGGGGTTAAAGTTTCTATTAAAAAATGTAGGCATTATTGTTTGTCTCTCCAGAGGCAGGTAAAGCTCTCCTTGAATTACCTGTATAGAACTTAAGTAGGAAACGGAGTGACCTGTCCACAGGTAACAGAATTTCTGGACAAACCTCCTTTCCTAATAAAACTCACAATCAGATGATTTCTAAAATGAACTGAGGCAGCAGTGAAGCTTTCAAAGAGAGAAGAACACAATATGTGCCCTCTACCCCTCCCAGAAGTGGGATGCAGCAGCACAGAGCCCTTTGTGCCCCAGCAGCACTGTGATCCCAATGTGGGAAGTGCTCCACGCACCGTGCCAGCAGCACTGACATAGCAGCCAGCCCCACCCTGGGAAAGGGACTCCAGATGGATCCAGGATCCTCACAGCTTAATGGAAAGGCAGGCACAGCCAGGGTTTGCACAGAGCTGCAGCTGTTGTCATTCCCTTGGTGCTCAATGTACGTTGGGTCCTTTTATTCATCAACATTTTTTACTCGCGGATTTTTTACTTCCCTTTTTAGGTTCACCTGCATATACAGCATTAACACACAGATTCTCCTTCAGCTCTCTTCCAGAAGAGATGATGTTCAAAATGTGACACAAAAATAAAAAAAGGCAGATTCAGGTAAACAGCAGAGATCCAGCTTCTCTCCAAAGTCCATCTCAGAAAAAAGGCTCCCTGGCTCTCCTCCTCTTCCTCCCCCACGAACAATCCTGCCCAGGGCTGCCAGCAGCTCTTTAAGAGCACTCAGGGAAAACAGAGCCAAGAGAAAATTCCAGTGGCCATTTATCCTGTCTCACATGGTTGTGCATAAAGAAAAGGGCCAGGACTCTGCACTGGGGCAACAGCTCAGCATCCTCCATCATCAGATAATGGGATAAATATGTAACAGGTCAAGGTACTTAACGGCATAAATTAAGCAGGGCCGAGACCAGGTGAACACTCCAGTATCTGATAGGAATATATCATTCCTGGGGCATTAGTACATTCCTCTGCAGCATGTAATAACACACTTGTAAAGTCTGTGCTGCCACGTCCATTTCTCACACTCTTTTCGTTGGTTTAACTTCCCTGAAAACACGTTTGGATTTTTAGTGTTGTGTCTTTGTGACAACGTAAATATATTCCCCATGTAGTTGTGTCAATTAGTCTGGCACCGGGGTTTACTGCACTGCAAATATTCAGGCATCATGACTCACACAAAGCCTGTCAGTTTATCCTAGGAGCATGTTTGGTGTAATCTGCCAGCTCCTGGTGATTTCTTGGGACCTTTTCCTAGCTTTTACAGCTTTTTGGCACAAATAGCTCATTAACTGTTTTCTTTGAAGACAAATATGTTGAACCTCTCTAATAATTTTCCTCTGCCAGTATCTTTTTCTGAGCTTACTGATTCTCAGTTCAAAAGTTTTGAACATCCTGCAAGCTTTGATTTCTTGCCAACGTTGTATTCTGCTTCTACACTGGATTTCTTCACAGTCCTTACAGTTATCTCCACCTTGCAGTGGTATTCCATGATTAGTTTTGGCCCTGTTTCCTAAAGACCCCCAACTCACACTTATTTCTTGTTTTCTTTTTCTCAATGTCATGGTAGAGATTTTTTTTTAAAAAGTCTTGATATTTTCAAATAATCACCCAGAAGATGGTTTAACTGTTTCTAAACTGCCTTATTTCACTCTATTTTTCATGCATTTTAATTGTAAAAACATACCATTTTAGAGACTTTAGCATGTTTAAAAGATCAAAATAATCAATACCTCAACAAATGTTAGGCTCAAACTCTGAAGACATGTGCCAGATAACATTTACAAAATGGTTTAAGTTTTCCTCTCTTAATTGTTGCAAACTTTCCAAAATAGTGCACTCAGAGCAAAGTCAGTTTCTCAGAAGTTGTATTTTACAATTCCAGAAATATTTAATTTGTGGCCTTTTTTAACAAAATGCCAAATGTCTGAAAAGTCTGAAAGTATTTACCACCCCTCCAACAAAAATAACAAAGCAAAACAAAAAATCCCAAACACAGCATCTGGATGGAATCAGGTTTACTCAGATTAACTGAGACTGATTCTTTGAAGTACAACATTTCAGGTAAGATTCAACTCTGGAATATTAAGATTGGTGTTTTTTTTCCTGGAAACTTTCTATTTCATGACCAAGCATGTTTAGCAATAAATTCAGCCTAACAGAACTCAAAATTCAAGCTTTAAATCAACTAATTTCTAAGTCTTAAAAATATTAAAGAAAACTGACAATGAAGTGGTGTTAAGCCACAATGGGGAAAAAATTGTTTAAATTTCCTGTTGAAGCTTTTTGTGCAGTTCTGGCTACAAGTTTTTTATAGGAAAGCACATTTGAGAAAGCCACAGGTAATTTTTTATTTATTTTGTTTTTTTCTAAGTGCAAGCCTGCCCTCTCGTGTGAGACTGAGGTTTAGCACCACTACAGGCAAGGGGAGAGGCAGGAAAATCAGAGCTAGCTCTGGACTCTCCAAAGAACACAAACCCTGCAGTGCTCTGCTCTTGGCTCTGCTGCTTTTGCTGCACTGGGGACACCCAAAGCAGCTGCTCACAACCTAATGCCCTCTCTGCAACAGGAATAAAGTGCTTTCTATTTTGCTTGTTATGTGGGTGAATAAAGTAGACCAAATTTGCAATATTTAAGTGCACAGGTAACTTTGGAATTAGCCTCTTCTGTCACCTTTTCTACACGTTCAGTAGAGACAAAAGGCAAAAAGGTTCTTCTCTGTCTGACTCTGACAAATAAAGACCAAAACCAGCCAAATCATGGGAGTTTTGTTTCTTAACCCTTATCCTAGTCAGTGTGTAAAGGCATCTACTCCCTTGGGAGGAGGAGGTCTGAGTCACAAGTGATTTGTGAAAGCCCACTGAAGACAACACAGAAGTCATTGACAAGATCCTAAAGCCAAAATCACTGACAAATACCCTGATTATTACCTACCACACTTCACACTCAGCATGACCCACAAATGTTTACCCAGCTGCAAAAGCAGCAGCGCTGTCACAGAATACACAGTGCAAGGCATTCCTTGTGCACATGTTATTGTCCCAACGGACACAGCTTTCACACACACTTGAAATTCAGAATGTTTCATCCCCCAGGAAAGTCAGGCACCTCCAACACAAGTAAACAGGAAACAACACCTACTTTCGAAGGTGCTCGTGCTCCTTCAGGAACAGTTCTGTTCTTCTGTTGTTCACCCCAGACCCGCTTTTATAGGACCTAAAACCCAACAAAACAGAATCCTGTCAGAACCTGAATAAAAACTGTGAATTCAAGTAACTTCTTTTGCTTTACTCAGAGCATGGACAAGTGAGCTATGCCAAGCATTCTCCTCCAGAAGGGTTTCCACCTTCTCCCTCCGAGGACAGTCCCGTTCCACTGCTGTAACAAACAACACAACTTACTCGATGTCTTTCCGTACCGATCCCAACAGATTCTCCCTTTCTCTTATTGCCAAGAAGTTCGCTTTGGTTTTGTGGAATTCGTGTGTATAATCCTGTAATAAAACAGTTATTCCAAAATTAGGATCCTGAGGTTTAACAACACAATATACCCACGGGAGATCCGACCACCTTTTCAACTGCCAAATGTTCTCCAATGCAAAGTGCAAGACCAGCTTATGAAATGAACAGCAAAAATGGCCAGAAGCTAATGCAAAGTATTTTTAAAACTCACTGCTCTTACAGCAGTTGCTAAATTTGATAGCTACAGACAAGGTCATGCAGGGAAACCCACTGTAATTCTTTGTCCCAGTGTCATATATCCTTGCCTCTCTGATGAACTGGTTTGTGTCGGAATTTCTCCTCACTGGTGATGGTGCCGTGATATCAGCACTGATAATAATTATTTTAAACTATTACAATTAAAGGATTAAATTATTTTAAGAACCAACCCAGAGGCAGGGGGGAGGCCCGTTCTGTTACCTGCAGGATGTCTCTGTGGCGCTGCAGCGTGTGCATCAGCGCCGCGTTCAGGGACGGCACGCCCGCACTGTTGGTGTACTCTGCCATTTTGTCATTTATCCCAGTGAGCTACAGGAGGGAAAACAACCCCAAAAAAACGTGAAATGGCTCGTTCTTGTATGAAAGATACAATGCACAAGCTGAAGGAGCTGGCTGGACAGGCACACCTTGTCCAACACCCCCACTCGCATTTCCGAACGTCCCTCACACAAACCCCAACCGTGACATTTCCCAAACGCCCCAGTAAAGCCACAGTAACTCCAGTTACCTTTCCCAGAAGTTGTTCAATCTCCACGGCCATGGTCTCAAACATTCTGTCCTGGCTTGATCCATTTAAGAGAGGAGTTGTGTCAGAGCTAGGGAAAAGGGGAGGAGCAGTTACTGAAAAGCACATCGTTCCACAAATGCAAGAAATAAGGAAACACTGGGGACAGGGGTTGGAAAGCTCCACTACCCAGGTTTCCTAGAGGTGAATTAAGCTCAGGAAAACTACATTTTCTTATCACACATTCCTTTAATTCTTATCTGAATGGATGACACAGTATCACCTGGGGGAAATATAACCTCTCCTTGGAAGACACGCCTGACACCACACACCTTTATCTGGCACAAATGTCCATCTCTCCCCAACTTTTAAATTTGATTTATTTATTTACTGTCTAAAGGGAGCACTGCACTGTTACAGCAACATAATCACACCTTAATAACATGGTATTAGGACAACCCACTGACTTATTAAGCAATCAGTGCTCTACAGAGCTACAATTACAGTTTCACACACAATTACACTTTCACACACCTTCCCTATTTGCTTTTTAAGATAAACTAAAACCACAAGGAAAAGTCACATCTAAGACCTGCCTGTAAAAGTGTGACAACTAAGAACCCTCAGAGACAACTCATGGCTTTGGTAATCTGCCTTAACCTGAGTAAGAGAAGTAAGTTTTGCATTGGACAACAAAAATAATGAAAACAATCAGATTACACATCAAGTGACAGCACAGAGCCAGAAACAAAAGTGAAACTCAGGGATCTGGTGCTCTCAGGCTTCCAGAACCAAAAATTCAGGGAAAGGTTCAAAATGGATTAATTCATCAAAATAAAAAAAAAAAAAATCAGTACACACACCCCTACAGTAATCACAGTCATAACTGATACAGTTAATAAGCAAAGAATGGCATTTTTTAAAGGTTGCACTCAGACAGAGAAGTTCATAATTCCTGCTGCTCTTCCTGCAGGGAAGAGCTCACCTTTGGCCCCCAAGATAGAAAGACTGGAAGAGTTTTATCAAAGTAATTCTTCAGTCAAACATGAGTCTGCCTAAAGCAAACAGAAACTACTCATGCACATGCACAAGTACCTACTTATCTGGTTTATATATATATATATATCTCATCATATATATACACACATATAAAAATATATGTGCAGCTCTCATCATTCTCATTAACACTGTCCCTGCCCATGGCAGGAGGTTGGAATGAGATAACCTTTAGGGTACCTTCCAACCCAAACCATTCTGTGGTTCTGTGATTATCACTCACCTTAGGAGAAAGCCAGGAAGAAACAGCCACCCCTGTAAGAGAGGGCTTGTTCCCTGCCAGCCTTGCACCAGCCACAGCTGCTCAGTGCTCCAGTTCCCTTAAAACTGGGATTACAAACAGCACACCTGGGAGGTGTAAGGCTAAATTCCCCTAATGATGAGGTCCTGAAACCTCCTGCTGGTTCAATACAGTAAAAACTGGGAAACAAGACGATGTAATGAGCATTAAAAACTTCTATCACCAGTTCCCTCTGACCCCACACAGACTGAACTTTAAACTCAGGTCTCCCCAGGGACATATGTCACCCATAGCCCTTCCTGACTCACACCCCGAAATCACATCAAGGCCAACAGCAGCAGCAAGTGCTGAAATGAGCCACAGGTGGGACCACCATTCACCAAACGATAAAAATGAACCCAGCAGCAGGGGCAGCGTTTAAAACATAAAGAAACGGGCTTAGTACCTATACCTGTCGCGCCTTCCGTCTCGGCCGCTGCTGTAGCTGGTGCAGAGCTTGCTGAAGGAGACCAGCTTCAGGTCCAGCTCGTTCTCCAGCTGCCTCGCCTGTTTCCTGAGATCTGCGCGGGGCGGGGGGACAGTCACGGACCCGCCCGGGGCCCCCGCGCCTCGGTCCCGGTCCCACAGACCGCCCGGGAGCCCCGGGGAGGGGAACCCACAGGGGAAGGACGGACCCTCATGGCTGCGGGAGCGCCCCACGCCCAAAGGGGGTCACGGCTGAGCACCCTCAGCCCTGCCCCACAGCCGCGGGGCTCCGCGGGCACCGGTGCCTCATGGCTGACGTGCCGGCACCGCCCGCGCCCGCCGGCCCCCCGGAGGCGAGTAGAAGGGCCCCAGCGGCAGTCCCGCCTCGCCGTGCCCGGGTCGTACCCCTGGGGAGCCCCGCGGGGCGCGGCCGCCCCGGCCCCGCCGCCCCCGGCCCCACTCGCCTTCCCAGTAGTTGCTGCTCCCCGCCGCCATCTTTGTTGTCCAACGTCAGCTGCGGGCCAGCGCCGCCGAGACGGGCGGGACGGAGCGGCCCCCGGTACGGGCGGGCCTCCCACGGCAGCGCCGCCCAGCGGCCCGGCGGACACAGCGCCTACGCCGGGCGGGACGCGCCGCTCCTGCTCCCGCCCCCATCCCCATCTCCCGGTGCAGATCCTGCTCCCGCCCCCATCCCGATCTCCCGGCGCAGATCCTGCTCCCCCGCTCCCGCTCTCCCGGTGCAGATCCTGCTCCCGACCCCATCCCGATCTCCCGGTGCAGATCCAGATCTCCCGGTGTAGATCCCCCTGCGCTGATCCAGATCCCGCTCCCCCCGACCCTGATCTCCTGGTCCAGGTCCTGCTCCCCCGGTCCCCGTCCCCGTCCCGATCCTGCTCTCCCGGTCTCGGTCCCGCTCTTCTCCTCGGTCCCTGTCCAGATCCACTGATCCCGGTCCCCCAGCCCCGCTCCCCCGATCCCCGGTCCCGCCCAGCGCCCTCCTCACAACCTCGAGTCCCCCCTGTCCCGCAGCAGCAAGAACGAGAGAACCCACGTGGACATCAAAATAGTTTTATACAGATTATTGATCTCAGTATAACAGGTAAAAAACAGGCGGCGCCCCAGGGCAGAGCCGGGCCCGGCCCCGCGCCGCCCCCTCCCCTCCCGCTGCCAGGAATCGGCGATTCAAGTCCCTTTTAAAATTACATTTGAAGGCACAAGTGCACGGAGCGACAGCGACAGCGGGGACCGGCTCCTCGGCCCGGGGCACGGGCGGACGGACAGACGGACCGAGGGCTCGGGGGAGCCGCTCCTGCCTTCCCAAACTGCTCAGGAACAGCCCCAGCGCTTGCGAAGCTCTGCGCACAGAGCCGGGGCCAGAGCCAGGCACCCCCACCTGGTCCTGCTACGTAGGAAAAGTCTCTCAACGTTTGCAAAACATCTCAAATCCACTCACCTTAAATATACACACCTACTCCAAGCTAAGTGCGAAATTCACTCTGAGGGAAAGGGCCAGGACTTATTGCTAGAGGGACAAAGCACGGCCAGCTCTGCCCGTTACCTGCTGCCAGAGCAAACAAAGCCCAAACAGAGCCCTAAGAGCCATTTGCAAACCCGACTTTAAATAAAACCTACTGTGTCTCTTGTTAAAGGAGGAACAGTTCAGAGATGAGGCAGGATTAATGCTTTTGTGTGCTGGTGTCCTGCAGCCTGGTACACATGGAAAAGGGACATGGCCCAGAACTAAAACCAATCCCCTGCTCAGCATGATGAGCTGGGAACAGGCTCAGAGATGTTCATGGTTCCTGCAGAATCAACAGGACAGGGGGGACAGGGGTGTGGGGAATGCTCAGCCTCATCTCCCTGTTCCCAGCACACCACCTCAGCCACACCTTCTCGTGTTTTGCAGTAGAATTCCCTGTTGAACAGGGAAGAAGGTACACTGGTGATTAAGGGTTATCTCTGTGCCCCCAGACAGCTGCACAAAACCAGATGAGATGATGAGAATGACAGCACAGCCACGTGGTTCTGGCAGGGCATCACCATAGGCAGAGGTGAGGAACAGCCTCTTCCCCAGGTGACACGGCCCAACAGCCTTAAAAGGGGAACACACTGTGCTGTTCCCCAAGAGGAGAGCAGGTCAGAGCCCTGCAAAGCAGACCCCATCATATATTGGGGTGCAAACACCCCCACCATGGACACCACGTGCAGGTTTCTCTAGTGAACGTCCCCAGGCTGCTGGAGGACAGAGCAGCTCAGGGCAAACTAGAGGCCTAAGGCTCCTGCACCCCAGAGATCAGGTCAGTGGGGCAAGAATTAAAAAAGAAAATGAGCAGCAAGGAAATAAGTGCCTATTCTAACCCCAGCCTTCTGCCCAGAAAGCACAGGAACATCAGAGATGCATAAAGGCTTTAGAAATCAAACATTTCAGCCATTCTTCCCTTCTGGACATCCCTTCTATTCCCCACAAATCCTACATGTCCTGGGGATGTGGGCTGCAGTTCCTCTTTACAACTTCCTGCCAAGTGCTACACGACAGAATTTGGCTGCTTTTCCCTCTTCCTTCAGCACAATTCAGCCCTTCCTCACATCTTGCCCCCAGGACCCACAGCAGCCTCAGCTGCAGCCACACACACAGGTGAAGCTCCTGCTCTACACTTCAGGGATGCTGCAGGAGCAGAACAGAACCAAGCCAGCAGCTAATTTGCTGCCTGCCATCACCAGAGCTTGGTGACTGAAATGGTATTATGTGTAAATTGGCAAATGGTGCAGCTTTTCTTCAAAATTTAGTGCCAAATTTTGAAGAAATTTGGGCCATGGACACTCCCATGACCTCTCCCTGCTGCTCCAATACAAAGCAGTGGTATACAGATGTTACTGTTTCCTCCTGAACAGAGGTGGATTTGAGCAAAGCTGATCAGGTGGAGCAGTAACTGACTGCTCTTCTACAAATCAGTGAATCCATTCCCTTAGAACAACCTTCAGCTGCTCTTGCAGACACTGAGCTGTGGTAACATCAACATGAGACCCCCACAGCCAAGCTTATTACACAAACAAAACACAACCAGGGGTGACGGGGATAAAGTTTCTTTCTGCCCCAGAAGTCAGGAGCAGCCCTGTGGCAGAGCTGGCAGGCAATGGAACTCTGTCAGAGTGCACTGAGGCTCTGACTTTCTCCAGCTCACATCAAGAATGATGTCATGTCCTCCAGCTTTCAGGATGCCAAGTCACCCCCTGAAACTAATGACACATAAGAGATGCTCCACAACCACTGCAGATCACATCAGGCCACAGCATCCCATGGCAGGAAAAGCTCCAAGGGAACAGCTGAGAATCAAAGGCTTTTTTTTTTTTTGGTCTTTTTCCAAGGGCTGCCCTGTGGAACATTGATTCACATGAAGGATCTGGCTTCCCACAAGCACAGAGTGGAAAATATCAAATCAAAACAGGTAGAGAAACCTTTTTGGAGTGTTGTAGCCACGACTCCAGGCAGGTCTTGGGGCACTTCCCCACCATCTATTCCCTGTGCTGAGATGCTGGGGAAGTGCTAAAAGCTCTGCTGGCCACCCTGTTAAGTTGCCTTTCAAACCACGTCATGTGACCCTCCGGATCTTGACCCAAAAATGTAACAAAACTATGTCATTATCCCAGAAACAGCCTCCAACACCCACTGATTTGCAGGTACATTAAGGACAGAGCAAACAGAGGGAAGTTGGGAGCTGCCACCTGCCCCTCTGGAGGACACACCCTGAAGCTAATGTTTCAAAACTGAACCACAGGGACCGCCCCCCACCACCGGCTCTGGTCCATGGCAACCTCCTTTCCTGCCCGGGAGGTGTCAGTGTTTGCTGGAGTACAGTGTTTCTTCTTCAGTGTCTGTTTCATCCTGGAATTCGTGGCTCAGCAGGGACTTCTTGGAGCCAGTGGACATCATTCGGATTTCGTCCTCGTAGTCGTCGTGGTGCTGCCGGAGGCGGTGGAAGCCATCCTTGTGTCTGTTGGACTTGATTGAGCAGACACACCAGATGATGCAGGCAGTGAGGACCAGAGCAGACATACTTGCACCTGCCAGAGAGAGGACACTAATGTTAATGCCACGTTTCCTCACCACAGAGGCTCCCAGGCTTGATCCATCTTCCCTCCTACAGTTATAGCCACTTTTCTCACCTCACTGTGACCCTGCTCCTTCCTCCTAGGCCATGGAAGACAGGAGGGCTGATCCCAGAACAGAACAGCACTCACTTTATTTTCTGTGCCTGCAACCTAAGAGAGCATCCCCGAGCTCCTCTGCAGACCTGAACTCACCCCCCCAGCTGCTTCCACCTTGATAACATAAAATAATCTCTTAATGTTCACCTAGTGCCACACCACCCAAAGAAACCTTGGGGAAGCAAAAAGATCTCCTACCTCCCAGCTCTGCACACAAGCTCTCCCCATTCCAGGCATCTCAAAGTACATTGTGGACCCCTCAAATCCCTGCAACACACTTCCACCCTCCCTCCTGCTAGCCCAGCATCACCCGACCCAAGGGCCATTGGACCAGTTTGCATGGAAAACTGTGTGTTCAAAAGGGAAAGCTGGAGATGGTTTAAGTCTGAAGGCTGCTTTCCCAGCTCAGTGGAGGGTCACCATCAGCATGAACTAGTACAGAAAGCAAAGCTCAAAGCTTTGATAAAAAGTGTCACTTCACCTGCAACAGTTATAACCAGCTCCCTTGGCAGTCCAAAAATCCTGTTTTCTGTGTCAAATATTATGAACACAGAGCTGGGTGCATCATCACGTACAAAGACCTGCAGAAAGGCAGGAGAGATTAGATCATCTCAGAGTTTTCACCCGTGTTGGGTGTCCAGACAAGAGAGACACTTGTCATCTGCCCAGTCCTGTCCCAGTCAGCAGAAACAAGTATAACGAAAAGAGAAGCTACTGCTCAAACAACCCTGCTGTGCTGGAAAGTTGTTCTCCATCCATTGTACCAAGGCAGAAAACAGCTCCTGATGGTACATAATCAGCAGCTAAACAGGGAAGTCTGTACTGCAGGGAGTGGGGCAAGATCTCTGACAGGGACATTCACATACCTTGACATGTTTCTGCTGGTACCCGTTGGCTATTGCATCGATGCTGTGAAAACCTGGAGCCAGGAGCACATGGAAATAGCCCCCTTCTTTAGTATAGACCCTCAAACCTTCATTCAGAACAATGGTAGCTTTAGAAATTGGCTTGCCACTCTTGTCTTGGACAATCCCATGCACTCCCTTATGAACCTGAAACGAAGCATTACAGACACTTCATGGTGACCAAGCATACAGTGCACTTGGAACTAAAATAGGGTATAACCTTCCCCCCAAAATACAGCCCCCTCCCCAGCCCTGACCCCCACAATAAATAACAGTGCATGACACTGCAAGGCAACACAGCACAGATCTTTATCTCTTGTGTCAACACATGTCCTGGTCACTTGCTGCCTCTGTTCAGTCCATTCCTCATACAGCCTAAATTATGACCGTCTGTAATTACACAGCACCGACAAAACCACAAAGACTCTCCATGCTGTTCTCTTCCTCTCCCCCTCCCCACTGCCTTCACTCCTTGCCAGAATTTCCTCCCACAGCCTGCAGCTCACCTCCACAAGCATGCTAAGGAGAGATTTCCTGTGGTCTGCCCACAGGCCAGGAAGCTGTCCAGCGCTCGGGAAGTAGCAGCAGCTGGTATAAACAGTGATCTCAGGACAATGACCAAATGTAACGCTGAAATCCTACAGAAAACACCATCACAGTTACAAAAAAAGAGGTATTAAAAAAGCTTTGCCAAAAGCAGCCAAAGGTGGGGAAGTTTAGCCCAGATATCAGAAGAAAATATGCTTTTTATTGGTCGTTTAGCAGATGTGGAAAGCCCTGTGCCATGCAGCAGTACCTTCATGCTTCCCAAGTGACTGTGCCATTCCGAGCCACGGATCACACCACCAGGAATATTCTCATCTGTGAGAGCAAGAACACAGCTGTCAGACAGAGCTGCTCCAGCAGAGTCTGCCACAAGCTGACAGGGGGCTAAAAGATTCAAGCAAACATACCTGACTTATTTGGACAGCCTGGCTGGCCCAAGTGCATCATTGGGTGGTTGTTTGCATACAGAGATGCCAAATGCTTTAGTGTTTCTTTGTTCTCCACTACAACGAGAAAAGTGAGACTTTGAGAGTGCAACTCCCATTCCCTGGAGGGGCAGATTCCCATTCTAACTCCACGATCCTGTACTAAACAGTGACATACATTGTTCTAGGGGCATTCCTGATTTCCTCTAACACTGAGGGGCTGTATTAAAAGTAGACTTTATACTGGCTTTGGCAGAGGAAAGGTTGAAATACAGTTGTAGGATCAGAAGTTGTAAGTGTTCTGATCCCTAGCTGAACCCTGAGAGGTTTTATAGCTTTACTTACAGACTGTCAACTCCACATACAAAGGGCTGAAAACAAAGGAGGTTACAGAACACCAGCAGCACAAAAAGCTCTTACACCACAGGGTCACATGAACTTCTGGAGAGACAGCCCAAGGGTAACTGTGCACTCAGTCATACCTGACTGGGTTGGCTTATCATAAGGGTAAGTGACAAGAAGGGATCCTCCATCCAGGGCAACAGAGAGGCTGAAATCCTGCTTCAGTATCAAGTTCTCCATGATGGCTTTGGTCTCAGGCTCCCGTGTCCCAGAGTACCGGGTGTAATTGCCTGTAAATCAGAACAACAAATAGAACCAGTTTCCTCAGCTGTTTGAGAGGCCGGAAGTACATCCTTCATGTCTGAAATTAAGTCTGCTGCATGTATTAAAAAGCATCTGTTAGATCTCAGCAGATGCAACTGACTGACCAAGTAAAGCACCCAGTCCTCACCACCCACGGGGGGAATTCATCTGCAAAGCTAAACAGATGTGAAACATCACTACTTCCCCAGGCTATTTAGTTTTGTGTTGCAGAGGGTATTTCATGTGTGTCTGCTCACAACAATGTCGCAGTACTGACATTTTGTTAAGAAAGCATTTGGAATGATCCCAGCCCAACTTGGGCACAGAACACTTACTCCTTAGGGAGAGTAGGCATAACACTGATACAGTGCTATGGATACAGTTACATGGAAACCAGAAAAGCATGAAAAAAGGAGACTGTTTCTGGGAAGAATGAACAGAGAGCATTTTTTCAGAGATGGAAGAAATCAATGAAAAGTAAAAATATATTAGGTGTTATCTGACCTCTGGACTATTCCTAAAGAACTCTGCTTGGTCTCTTGCACATAAGAGACTGCAAATTGCTGTCTGTAAGAGGGATTCAAGCTTTGGAAGCTTCCCAGCAGCTGTGCTGCCTGGTGTCCAGGGCAGGAGCGCTGCCCTCTTTACAGGCAGGCCCTGTAGCTGAACAACTCCACCCAACTCCAGAGCAGTCAGCAGGAGTCTCCTGCAGCAGCCTGCATTTCTGCAGGGACACTACACACCACTGCTGTGGTCTGCTTTACTTGTGAAGTCTGTGTCCAGATCTCTGCCGTGAGCGTTAGTCCGGCCCATGTTTGACGTGCAGCCCCTCTCCTGGGCGATCTCGCGTCCGTCTGGGTTCAGGGAAGGCACAATCACAATCCGTGTCCGGTCAACCAGCTGAGCAAAAGGGGAAACAGTACATAAAGTGTAATTAGTAGGGTTCATTCTCTGTACAGCTCATTTCCCTGGAGCTCATCCTAGAAACAGCAGTTTGAGGTTCCCATTGACTCCACGGATCACACACCTCCCTATTACACACGGGATCGCCACAAGCCCCAAGCCAGGGTTAGCAAGACAAGTCCCTCCCATTGGGCACTGCCATCTCAGGAAGGCTCAAGGTGGTCCCTTGCATTGGTCCCTCACCTTTGTAACAGCAGTATTCTTCTTGTAGTTCATGCAAAGGAATTCTGCCAGTGTCAGGAGCAGCTCTGTCCCAACAGGAGCATTGCCATGGATACCAGCAACAAAGCGGATCTTGGGCTCCTCAGGCTCAGACTGGTTGGGCTTGTTGGAGATTTCAAGGGACCAGATCTGACGGAACTCGACACTCTGCCCCAAACTGCCGAGAGATGAGAAATGGGAGTGTCAGCTCAGGAACAGAGCTGCAGCTCCAGCCTGACCTCATGGAGAAATCCCACTGTGGAAAGGAATCTCCTTGAGGAGGCTGCAAAGGCAAGTGAAACACAGCCACATCCTGAGGACAGATTTGCAGCAGCACTGAACAGAATTCACCAGGAACATCAGTTTGAACAGCAGCATCTGTGGAAGAGTGTATCCAGGACACCCAATGCTCCATACATCTCCATATAGCCCATGAGATCATGATAAACGTGGAACTGCTGGATGCCTCTGTGCTGCCAATGGTGGTTTTTGGTTTGTTTGTGTTTTTGGTTTTTTTTTTTTTTCCTTCAGACCAGGATACACCTGGACATCAAACTAATTTATCAAGCACCCAGTGTGGAGGATAAAAGAGGCCTGTTCCCAGTAATGCAGGAGCTGTTGCTACAGTCATGCCATTAAGCTGGCAAATTGAATGCAGGGAAAGCAGGGAACAGACTCAGGGCTGATGCAACTGCAGGGACAATAGAGGCTACAGATCAGCAAAGCAGCCTTGGCACCAGTGGGGACAGCACATGAGCACATTGTGCCTGGTGACAACAAGCAAATGAGGTCCTGGGACAAAGGGATTTGTGCTTTCTAAAGCTGACAGAGAGTAAGGTTACAAAGGAAAGCAGAGGATGGCAGCAGCTGGTCTCCTGCAGGAGGGCAGAGACCTTGGCTCAAGGCAAGCTCACTCAAACATGTTTCACACTACTGAAATAAAATCTGGAGGCAGACAATGAAAAAAGGCCATCTGAGATTTGTTAAGTCAAACCAGATCATTTTTTATGGGGGCTCTTTAGCAGGGTGGATTTAGAAAGAAATGGAGAGCATGGAACAGAGATATTTGCAGAAGCCTGGGATATCAACACTGGGAATACTGCCAGTCCCAGGCACACCTAGGGAACCAAGAGCACTCCAAGTTTAAGTCAACAAAACGATGTCTCAGAAAAAGCACACAGATACAGTCCCTGCAGCCACTGCCCTGCCACCATATCCTTACACACAGGGCTCCCTCCATCTCAGAGAGCAAAGGGAAGGGATGAGCTCCCCATCTGTGTTCACAGCTCACAATTGCACAACATCCCTACCCCAGGCTGCTGCTCAGGGAGCAGCTGAGCACTGCTGCTTTGTTTTCACCTGGTGAGATTTGTGATGTGTGGGTAGTTCAGATAGAGGCCTCGGAGGAACTCGGAGAGGTCCTTGTACGGGCGGTACCGGTACGGAGCCACATCCCGGGAGGAGGTGAGCAGGAGCCGCTCCAGACCATTCTCAGCAGAGAGGTCTTTGATCAGGGTCTCAAACTCCTTCTCGTTGGGGTTGCTGGTGTCTGGGGTGTTCAAGACCAGCACCTTTCCCTCCTCCACTTTGCTGTCTGTCCGTGAAAGAGTGAAGTTGACCTGCACCCCACCTTTGCTGTCAACTTCCACCATCTTAGTGACTGGATCATACCTGCCCAGGGAGAAGAAGGTACAAGGAAACATCAGGCATTTGAGATCTCAGACAACAGGCCATCCCTATCCTTACTACATGGGATTGCTATTGCTCCCCAGCCCTAAGAGAGAAGGGTAGAAACGAGGAGCAAGAGCAGTTCAAAAGGACATGGGAACAGCAGGGGGACAGGGAACAGCTCAGGGCCCAACATGGCGTTGAGTTGCTTTTGGCTCAGGTGTTGCAGGGTTACGTGGCAGACTGGCAAGATAGCAAGTCAGGCTGCTTTAACACAGAGTTTTGGCAGCAGTTGAAGTGATGAAGTAATTTCTGTGGGCAGCTGCCTGGAAGAGAATTTCCCCTAAGGACACTGAGTTATCCACCCCTTCACTAGATCACCTCCAAACAAGGGAAGATTGGGACAGTACACCAGAGCCAGGTGAGCAGTCTCTGACATCAGGGTAGCCTCACACTGCTCTCTCTGTACAGGCCAGAGGGCAGGGAGAAAGGCCCATTCCTACATCTGCTGTAGACAG
Organism: Manacus candei; assembly: GCF_025592945.1. Lineage (NCBI taxonomy): Eukaryota > Metazoa > Chordata > Aves > Passeriformes > Pipridae > Manacus > Manacus candei. Next base: position 7,890,882 of record NW_026138124.1, on the reverse strand, counting down.
AGGGATGGGATACTCCTGACAGGGCAGTCAGTCACGCAGCCGTCGGCCCTCGTGCCACGCTCGCTCACCCTCGGGCAGACGCTGTGATTTTGTACATCCCCGGGACCAAGAGGCGCCAGTAGTCTCCATCCTTGTAGGTGGTCACGGGGTGGTTGATGTCGGCCACGCTGATGGTGGCGTTGAGAATGCCCCTCTTGTCCACAGCATCCAGCACAAAGCCCCAGACGCCGATGTGAACCTGTGCACAGACCCGAGCCCTGCTGAGAGACAGCCCCTGCCGACACCCGCACCCCACCACCTCCCAGCCCGGGACTTCAGCGTTCCCAGAGGAGCAAGATGTTCCAATAGGGCTCAGGTTAGACTGGCCAGTAGCTGGCGTGGCCAAAGATCACCTGATGAGTACAATGAGCAATTGTTTGGCTCAGGGTGCCAGCACGGCACTCTCTGCTCCACACCTTTGTTTGCACGGCCCAGGTGTGCAGCAGCCCTGGCTCAGGTAGGAACAGCACGTAAGGACCACTCCAGCCTAGGGAAAGCCAAGGCAGTGGTACATAAAAAGCCCACACCTGCATCACCTGGCTGCTATTTCCATACAGATTTCTGGTATGTTGAGAAGGAGGGGAGAGAAGGAGTTGTGACAAGTTCTGATGGGGATGATTTCTGCGGAGCAGGTACCTGGTCCAGCCAGGAAGCAGCACTTGCTTCAGCCCACAGATCAGCCTGTTCATTGTGGCATGTCTAAAACAAACCCCAGAGGCAGCTCACATGACTGCCTGAGGTCCAAGTGTCCCACCTGTTTCATGAACTGCAGCAGCGATCGGCGGTTCTGGGCCCAGTACTTGGGCAGCTCCTCAGCTTTTGGGTATTTCACACAGCCCAGCTCAATGGTCAGTTCAAAGCAGTTTGTATGCAAGTAATTCCAGTCTTGCATCCCACCTACAACAGGAACGTAAAAAGAATTTTGACAAAGTCTTCTGAAGTATCACAGTTAAAACAAAATATCAGACAGTAGAGAAAGATGAAGTACAAACTTGAAGGGAAAAGGCTTTTACACAGGGCAGGATTCAAGCTTCAAAGGGATGCCAAAAGAGCAGACAAATAACCTCTCTTCTTGTAAATACCTTTCATGCTAATAAAGTGCTGTAAAATTTTATGAAACCATTTTGCTAATAGCCAGGAAAACTACACTATAAATTCCTTCCCCTAGGAATAACTTTATCTGGGTACATTATTTAAGAGGTTATAAAAGAAGCCCATTAATCTAGGCTGACCAATGCAGAGCTCCTGACTGATCAGATTAAATTATTTAAGCTGCACATGCATTAACTTGGAGACAAAGTGCAGGAGATTTAAGGTATACTTTACCTGGAACATTGTACCACTGAGCCCCATTAGTGATGCCATGTGGGAAGTACTCAGTGGGGTACATATCCTTACAAGGGCTTCCCTGGTACATCTGTGCATTTTCCTACAAAACAAGATGCAACATGTGAAGCTGAGTCTGCACTCCACAGCCACTGGCACTTTTGTTCTACCATGAGTCACATGCTTGGTGTTACCAAACAGAGGTTCACGTAGAGGTGTGTCTGTATGGCTGCAGCACCAACTGCATCCACACCCAAACACTACCCAGAGATATCCCTGCCCTCCTCCCAGTCAGTTAACAGCATTTTCCAACACCTTTCAACGTGTTGTTCCCTGAGCCTGCACAGAGCTCTCCTCCCTCAGTGCCCGCAGACGGAGCGTGCTGGACATCACTCATGGAACAAGAGTCTCCTGTGGGACCCTTCTGCTGTGCCTGCAACACCAGGCACCCACAGCACCTGTGCCCACCTGTACCAGCTGCTCAGGAGGTTCCCTGGAGTTCACCCCTCAGGATGATCCTGTTAGAGCCTTACCTTGGAGTAGGCAAGTGCCAGCTTCTGGAACACAGCATCGTCTGGGGATTTACTGTATATGGCTATTCCTTGCTCATCATCATCAAAGGGGTAATTAACCACCAGAGAACCTGCAGGCAAAACAAGCTTTGGCTCACACTTGTGTGCTTTCCCAGTCTTCCCTCAGCATAGTAAGGGAAATTATTCTCCAGCAAGTGCCAAGTCTTCTGTTTCTCAGGACTTGGCATCAAACAAAGCATTAAGCCCAGTGGATAGAAAAGACAACAGAAGCACAGGAAGAGATAACACCACATCTACAGGGGAAGGTGAACCAAAGCCATGACACATCAAAGCTTTGGCTCCTACACGAAAGAGGGCTGAGCACAACCACATAATAATTGCTTTCACAGGGAAGTGAAAGCAAAGGGAGGAATTTCCTACAGCACACATGATACTTTTGACCCAAATGATGCAGTTTTTCAGCCTTCTGGAGTTTGTTACTGAAGGTTTTCCCTATGGAAACTGTACTAATAGCACCATGAAGCCCTAGACACCGCAGCTGCTGGAGACCTGCCAGCCCCCTCATCCCCACACACGGCACTTCTGCACTCCAAACAAAACATCCTGGCACAAAGCAACCACCTGCAAGTTACCACAGCTACAAGCCAGCAGACAAACTGTCTAGGGAATAAGCTGTAATACACAGAGACTTAATTTAGATTATTCCAAAAAAGATAATTAAATTACAGCAAATTTCATAGTTCCGCCATGCGATTCAAGGCATGGAACCCTCAGGATTGCATTCACTTTATAAACATTGTGAAGCCTTTAACAGCCACAGCTCTGCATCCCATTCCCAGACCAGCTGCTGAGCAAGTGCTGACAAGAGTCCATCCCCATCTGCCATGATCATTCCCATCTGCTCCCTTCAGAGAAGTGGTTGGGATCTTCCCAGCAGCCTCTTCAACTCCCCATAAACATGGGCATGGTTTTTCACCCTATGTTTCCACCTTCTCCTCCATCTTGCAGCAGGAGAGCTCCTCAGTGCACACCTGGAACACTGTGGAGATATCCCTGCAAACCCCCATCCCACAAACCCCAGCACAGAGGAAGGAGCTCGGACTGGTCGTGGTACCTCCATGCAAGTTTGCCGAGAGCACAAACGGGTAAGACTTCAACCAGGCCATGACAGCAAGAGTTTCTGGCTGTGGAGGGTCTGTCACGTGGACAAACTGATCTGGGAAGTTCCGGTTCAGGTCATAGTTGTTGCTGTTGTTTCTGCCAACGGTACCTCCTTTGTCTCCTGAAAATTAAACACAAGTTCAAGCTCGTGCCTAGTGAAGCTCCCACTTCAGCACAGAGGCTTCACCGAGAGAGGGGCACCCACACTCTCCTTCAGGGAGCGACCTGCTCTGCACAGCAGTGCCTGGGGGCCCTTCCAGTGGATGTTTGCTCAGGCTCTCAGTGCCACTGACACCTCAGCCAGCAGAGAGGCACCGAACCATGAACAATCCCTGCAGCCGGATGTCGCGACCACAGAAACCGCAGAGCTCCCCTTCTCAAACCAGCCAGACAAGTTCTGTGTTAGACCCGAGCAGAGCTCTGCTTCCAGAAAGTCATTCTGGACAAACTTTGTTCTGCCAATCTGCAAGAGCCACATAGTTTTAAGACTTCCCTGAAGGATGTTTTTGCCAATTTTAACCTCATGGTAAAAGTCTACGTTATCCATGGACAAGTGCTCTGCAGACAGCCTGGCTCCCACAGCACATTTACTGGGAGAATGGACCAAAGCGCAGCAAGGCAAGAGCTGTGTCAAAGAAATGTCTTTTTTTAAAATAAGCCCTGGATTACCATAAGGGGGCCCAAAGAGGGGCAGCATATAGCTCTGCTGAAGCATAAGAGCTCTCTCCAACAGCTTCCAGCATCCATCAAGCACCTACATCCTGCAGTGCACGTCCACCCACTCATCCCACAGCACCAAGTCCCTTCCCAGCCTCCCTGTGCAGAGAGCACATCTGCTCCAGCACAGCTTCCAGATTTCCCAGAGGTACCACGAACCCAAAAGGTTTACTCTCAGAGCTAGAAACCCCACAGATATTTCAGCACAGACAGTAATACCTTCCTGGGATCTCTCATAGCCATCAGGGTTCATAGACGGCATGATGTGGATCCGTGTGCTCTGGACCAACTCAGTCACTTCAGGATCTGTGCCAAAGTTCTTGCAGAGGTACTCGATGAGGTTCAGGAGAAGCTCTCGCCCCACAACCTCATTCCCATGCATGTTCCCGATGTACTTGAACTCCGGCTCACCTGCAGACACACAGTGACACCAAAGAGACAGTTACAGCCACTACATTACAGCTTGGAGACACCTCACCACCCTGAGCACTGCTCTTGCAGGTTTTGCTGCAGGGTATTTACCTAAAATTTACCCTTCTGCTCCCAGGCCACCAAAAAGAACAATGTCTTAGGGAAGCCCCGTGCTCTTCTGTCCCCAGAGCTTCATGACCAGCACAGATGTCCCCAGCAATGCTCTTTAACACACAAGTGCCACCCACTGCACTTGCACTTTTTACACAGGATATGCAAGGAGCAGCTCAAACTCTATTGAGACAGGGGCCAGCTCTACCCTCCTTTCTGCTCTGCCCACACTCTCCCATGCAAGGGGTCTGTCACTTGCATTTGTGCCTCGCTGAAAGGATTTCCCACCTCACCTGCTTCGTGGACGCCGGGGTTGTCAGAGATCTCCATCACGTAGAGCTCCCGCAGCTCCGCGGACTTGCCGACAGAGTAGAGCCGGGTTATGTTGGGATACTCGTTGGCATAACGCCGCAGGAAGATCTCCATGTCCGAGAAGTGATGGTGGCGGAAGTCCACGGGCTGGATGGGTTCATGGAGAGAGGTTGGATTTGGGGCCTCTGCCTGCACAGGGGTGGGGGTGATGGTAGTGGCAGGAGCCGGTGCCGTCACGAATTGTGTGACATTAAGAGCTGGTGGCATCACAGTTGGCTGCAAGGAGAAATTCACTTCTGTTGCGTCTCCATCCTTCACCTCGACGTTCTCTTTGGTCACTGGTGTGTAACTGTGAAAAAAACAACTGGCTTCAGCAAGGAGGCTCTGCAAACAGAGGGAAAAAAACCCCTGCAGGCCCTCCACCCCACCAGCCCAGACACACTGGGATATTAATGACCTTGTGAGAGATTCACCAGGAACAAGCTGATGGGACATATCCCACTACCACTAAACCCAGCTCCACTGCTGTCCTTGCTGTGTCAGAGGCATGAGTTCCTATTTACAGGCTCAGCAGGGAAGGTGTTTCACAGAACTAGCCAAGAGGCAAGTTACACATTCACACCCAGGCTTGGGACAACACAAACTCCTACTGGGGTGACCCTACTCTGCTTTCTCCCTTTGCACAAAAGTAAGATGCAGTTTGATATAAGCAGTCAAACAAAGGTGACAGAAATTCTGTGTATTCAACAGCACCCCCCTGCAACAGAGGACAGCGTGAGCAAACACAGCTGCAGCTCTGAGCTGGAGTCCTTTACAGCCAAGCCCCTCAAACACATAAGGTGTTTTGGGGAAGGAAAACAAGTGAAGGAAGAGGAGCAGTTGGCAGTGTGGACACAGGTTGCCACAGAGACATTACCCCATGACAACTGCAGTCACGTTGTAGGTCCCAGGCACAAGCAGTCGGTGGTAATCCCCAAATTTGCCCGCTGTGATGTTGTGAGCAATACCGGCAACAGCGATGGTCGCGTTGTCCAGGCCAACTCCAGTGACTGCATCCTTGACAAAGCCTTTCACACCAATGTGGACCTGAGGAAAACAATGCAAGGGCCTGGATGACGACAGACAACATCAGGGGAAGCGTGTCCTCAGCCAGCACCCATCGGTCCCTGTAACACTGCGCCCCACGAGGCCCTTCTCAGCAGAGCTCTGCTATTGTGGGGGTTGTGGGAGCTGTGGCAGGACCACAGAGATACACAACAGCTGCTGCAGCTGTGTTACCTCACACAGCAAACAAAGCCACAAGAGCACCTGAGCACGGTGCTCCCAGCCCGTCACAGGCACACGGGTTTCCCAGCTGCCGCCCCCACGCCCATCCCAGCCCACACTTACCTTCTCAATGAAAGAAAGGAGAGATTCCCTGTTGTTCTCCCACTCCTTCTGAAGCTCAGAGGTTGGAGGATATTTGCAGCAAGACAGCTCCAACGTAATCTCAAAGCAGTTGGCCCACACGTAGTTGTAATCCTGCATCCCACCTGAGAAAGGGAGGCAGAGACATGTCCCAAGGGCAATGCACAGACATCCCACCACGGGATGCACATTTCTCCTTGTCCTTCAGCCCCCCTCAGCCTCTGCCCAGGATGTTACCCCAGCTCCAGAGGGAGCAATCTAAGGAGAAAAATCAGGTCGGATTATCATGACAGCCAGGGAAGATTGAGCTCCATTTCTCCCAATAACCAGCACACAGGGCCACAGGTCAAAGTGACAGTCCCTTTGGTCTCACTGCTCCATCAGCTGAGCTTGGCAACAGAGCACTTGGAAATTCATATGGATTCGTTTTACATTTCCAGACACAACAAACCCAGTGTGCCAGGGCAGGCACACAGGACTCTGAATGTTCCCACTGCTGAGTCCTTCACTGTTCATTCCAAAACACCTTCATATTTGTGAAGGCATTCTCCTGTGCCTGCAGGAGAAGTTACTTCACCCGAAATGAGCTTGAGGTCTCTGATACAAAAGAACACAATGGACTATCAACTTGGGAGGTGGCAGCTCAAATCTGCATGCTGAAATCACTTTAAAGGACCACAAAATTGATCTCCCAAAAGAAAGCCTCTTAGCAAAACTCCAGACAAGATGAGAGCAATGCTTCCCCTTCTCTACTTCCTCAGCTGCAATTTTCCTCCAACTCCTTATTAGAAGATCTGCATTTACTTGATATTTAGGCAGAAAGTCTGACAAGGTCTGACACGGTGAGAGTGTGCAGTGAACTGCAGTAAGTCCCCTTCAGGAAACTCTCTTCTCAGTTTGGGAGGCAGTGATGCCTCCCTCATTGCCGACCTGGCTGCAACCCCACAGCAGCCAGGTCCTGCAAGAAGAGTACAGGACAGATTTATGCACCTGAGAAAGGCTGAGAAACTTGTTCTTGGCCAAGTCACCAGCCTCCTCCCACATTTCCTCTTTAAGGCAGCAGTCTCAAATCAATTTAGGGATGTTGCAGCACCTGGAGACAGTTTGTTAGCTTAGTGCTAAACCAGCCAAACCTCTGTGAGCACCACGAAACAGGAGTGCACGGAGCTGTTTCCCTGTGTTAAGTTCACCTTGTTATCCTCGCCCTTCAGAGAAACCACAGGCACTGCTACGAATCAAAAAGGTCACCTTGTCCCACCAGGTGTCCTGACCCCATTTGCTGAAGCTTACATCCAACCCTCAGCAAGCAAACCTGTTCCTCAAACAGGAATGAATCACGTACCAGCAGGACCTGAGGTCTGCAGTATCACCACTCATGATCTGGAGCCCAGACCTGAGCATGCTGCTGGACACTGCAAGTGTTCAGCTCTCTAAACATTTATGGGAGCTTTCAACAGCAAAAAGGACATTCCAAAACCACCACAAGTCTGTGGAACAGGTTTCACAGTCAGCCTGACAAATCCCACCACATGACTGTAGCCAGACGTCATGACCACATGAGAGGATTGTTCCCACCACCCACTCAGGCAGTTGGGTCAGTAGGAAAGAAACCCCACACTACGTTTTATGCATACTGATGATGTCTTCTGGGTTACACAACCTTATCCACTTACAACTCAGTCAGACTGGCGTGTCAGACTGCAACCATTGAGCCCAGAGACCTCCATACCCCAATGGAACAACTCCTAGTGTCAGCTGGACACAGCAGCCCGGGCAATGGGCCTCTTCTGGATGAGCTGAGGAAGTCAAACTGGCTCTCAGAAGCCCATCTCTCAGTGAACAGCTATACATTTTCTCCACAGGAGGCAGATGCAAAGTCCAGGAGAAGGAAAGCAGAAGGCCTGTGGCAGGTGTCCTGCAGAACCCCAGCAGGCAGGTCTGTGAGAAATGCAGGCTCTGTACTCCCATCCTCAGCCTGGGCCACCGAAGTGCTACGTTAGTGCTGTGCCAACAAACCTCACTTGCTTAGTCTGAGCAGTTTCCTAATTATTCCCAAGCCCCTTCCCAAGCAAGGGACCCTCTGTGGCACCAGCCAATTAACTGCCCAGAACAGATCGATATCCCAGTGTAAATGCATTACCTGGCACTGGCAGAGCCTGTGTTAAGGCACAGCCAAGAAAAGCCATGGGCAGCACTCTGCCAAGCAGGGGGGGCTCACAGCACATGTGACGGCCCAAAAAGTCAGGGACCACTGCTCTGAATTCAACAGCCCCGCTGCAGTCCAGTAAAGCAGGGAGGAACTGACAGCATAAAGTAGGATTTAGAACAGACCCCTGGGAAGATGTGCAGGATGGTACCACAACAAAGACGTCCCAGTTCCTCTCAGTTCCCCTGGGAGTCTGCTGCTAAGGGAACGCGAAGCTTTTATTGTAACAAATTAAATGTCACTGGCGGCCAGAAGGAGAGCACTGCAGCTCGTGCACGGGCTGACAGCAGAACAGGAAAGAGACTTTTCTGTCCAGTACGAGGGGCCAGAAAGTGTTTGAGGGCTTTATAACTCTCCAACCCAGTTCAAGGGGTTAGAGAAACAAGGTCTGTGAATCTGATCCCCCCTCAGCTCTGTTCAGCTCCCGTTACCAGGCTCAGAACAGCAAAGCACAGCAGGCTCCGCTCTCGCCAGTAAACACCACGCGAGTGAAACAATTTGCCAGCCCATAACCATCTGCTCATAGCAGGACGCTAATGCATTTGAAAACATCCATACGTAAACCAGAGCCATTATGAAACATATTTAGTGCTTCATCTGCCATTCAAGCAAATTTAGGACAGATGCTCACCCATAATAGAGCAGCAATGGACTAAATTAGAGCTTGCTACATCGATTTTGGTAAAACTGTCTCTTGGAGAAAGTAGTCCACTGCATTCTTGAAAATTTGGATTGTATCCATTGCACATATTTGGCCCTCACATGGCTCTATTGCAGAGCAGGACAGTTATTTTTACAGCATGTGGAATTACGTATTTTCCCCACATACCATCTGCACAACCTCTCTTGGCTCTGCAGAGATCTGGAGGGGTAAAGAGAGACCTGTGCTCAGGCAGGAGTAGAGCAGAAAAAACACACTTGAAGCAGAGAACTGTCAGACTAGAGGACAGTCCTTCTACTCTGCTTGAGTAATAGCTGGGATAACCTGATGGATTTATTTCAGCACTCTTAATTACAGGGTGTCTTTTAGCAAAGACACTGCAAAAAGTTGTTGTTTTTTTTTAACACTGCAAAATGTTCCAGCCTCCCCATGAAGCACTATACCCATGTTGTCAGTGAGGAAAGAAAAGGGAAAATGAGCAGGTTAGTGTCACAGCAAGCCAGTCCCTGGCTAGCAGTAGGTCACAAATACGCTCAGAACAAACCTCTCTCCTGCTCTGTCCCACTCCCTGAGCATCAGAACTGTGCTTCAGGCAGGGATCCCAGACCTCCTGCAGCACAAGCACTGCAGAGCTCACACTGACAGGCAGGGCTGCCTCTGCTCCCTGCCAAGCTCAAACCAGGGGAATGCAGCTCTCCAGAGTCAAGCCTGGGGATCCAGATACCATAAATACTCCACGTGCCAGGAGAAGCCTTCCAGGCCAGCCAAGAAGGACTCTATTTTCAAACTGCACCATGCAGAAAACTAATTCCAGCTCTCACTGGAGCTGACATCAGGAGATAAGAGACCTGCAGTTAAGTTAAAGCAGAGACACAGGCCATGTCTGCTCTGCAGAGAGAGCAGATGGCACCAGGCAAGCTGGAGAGGTGATTCAATATGTGGCATAAGTTGCTGACTCTGTGGATAGAACCAATTGTCTCACAGCAGGAGATCAGGGGAGCACCAGGAGCAGCACCAAAGAGGCAGAGGAATGTTCTGGTCTATTAGTCTGCAATCATTAAAACTCAGAGGAGGTGAGGTTTGTTTGAGCCTCCAACTGAAGAAGCTGCATCACAGCCCAGAGCAGCAAAGCCCTGCAGCCTCCTCTCAAAGAAAAGGGCAGAGCTTTCCCAAGAGCTGCACCAGCACAGCACTGCCCAGCAGTTCATGACAGACATGAAAAGAGGCATCGGACCCTCAAACCATCAAGCCAATGTTTTTCTCAAAAAGAAAAAGCATTTCAGTAAGAATTTTATGAAAACACAAACACAGAAGTGCAGCAAATTGTGCACAGCTCAGAAAGATGTGGCTGAGAGCTTCTTCCAGAGCTCACTCTGGGCATTCTGTGCCATGCCCAGGAAACAGAGGCCACCACAGCACTGCCATGAGCACTCTTTTCAGTGAGTGTTATCAGCACTCATTTTAACTGCTCTGAGTTTGATGCCACCAAAGTCTGTTTGGAAGCTCAGTGTGGCTGGTAACCACAGACAAAGCAACCCAGTCAGCACTCAGGTGACCTAAATCCACTTTCAACCTGAGATGTGCCTTCCAGTAGAGGTCAGAAACACCTCAAACACTTGGGCATCAAAGAACCCAACTAGCAAGAAAATAACTTTTAGGAAAGGACGACTGTACATAACAATAAACTTTCCAAGGCTGCCCATAAAATACACTGCTGAACTTCATGATGAGTTCAGTTTCTGAACTGGGCTCTTAACAACAAAAAGGCAAACCACATCCTGCCCACAGGTAAGACTCAAGAGGTTTCTTAACTGCTTTCTATACCCCAGTCATGGGGGTAAATGCATGCATTTACTTGATCTGAACCAGCCACTTGGTAGTTACAACCCTTTAAGGTTAAAAAGGAAGGAAGAGAAAGAGCATGCACACCAGAGATAGCCTCTGAGAAGCATCCCAGTCACAGACACGCTTATCTACAGCAGCTGGAATGCAGGAGCCAAATTCAGCTGTTTGGCAGAGATCCATCTTTCTCTGTGCACACTTGACCTTAGCAATTACTCCCATGGTTTGTACTTGCCACCTCGATTTGACACACATAAGAGGTTGTTTGCAAACTCAAATCAAAGTTAATGGGGACTGGCACCAGCATGGCCCTGAACTGGTAACTCCAGGACAATGAATCCCGTGGCAGTTTGCTCTCCAGCATGTTTGATTTCACACGATAAAATGTGGCAGGAAAATTTCCACCTGTTGAAACACCATGTTCTCATTCCTTTGTTTTTCCTGGCTTTAGTTCACTTGGAGCCTGCAGGAGTCTCTCCTGGCACAACCTGGTCTGGAGGCCATGAGCACATGCCCTGCACTGTTCAGTGAACCATGTATTCTGTTATCCATCTCTAGAGTTCAGCCCAGGAAGCTCCTGCAGGGGACTGGGATTTCCCCATCCTCATTTCATTGCACATTTAAATTCTGGAATCACTGGGAAAGGCCTCCTGGTCCAAGTATGAGCCTCCACAGTCCTTGGCACAGAGCTGAGCAACTCAGATGGCTCAAAACAGCCCCTCTGGTGGTTTTGCTCCTTCTGTCACACCACTTACAACTGACTCCCTTTTGCCTGCTCTTCATCCACTACTAAAAATAAACGTTAAAACCTACAACCCCAAAGGGACACAATAAATTCACACAACATCAAATTACACGTGTGTTGGCCTGGGTATCAGTCAGTTCATCCCCCGGGTTACACTTTACATGAACTCCTTGGCTGGGGAGCTGCTCCAAGGGCTGCTGGCACCCTCCACAGGGGCATCTTTAACAGCAGTGAGATGTAAATTACTGCTTAGGGAGAGACCACACAGATGCCCAGTGGATCCTGTCTGCAGCCTCAGCAATGTTCCACTCAGTTCATGTCGGTGCATCCTCCCTGTAATCTCAGCCCGTGAGTTGCCCACAGCTGCCAACACTGAGCCTGAGGCTGTGACTTGTCACAGTGAAAAGGTTTATTTCTGCAGATGCTGGAGGCTATTGGACACAAAATAAACCACAGTGATGGCAGCACAGAGCAAACTGGTCTGCAGTTCACACCTTCCCATCTCTTGTGAAACGAAAGTAGGTGAAACCTCTGCTCGCTGGCAGGGCAAAGGCAGCATGAGAGGCTCACACGCCAGCCACTAATGCCACAGCCTCTAACCAGCTGCCTCACATCGAAGCTGGAGGATGAAATCAACCCTGCAGCAAAAAATACCGCTCTCTGGGGGCAGAGGAACGTAAATCCAAAGCTCTGGAATCACTTTCCCTTCAGAGCCCACCCATCCCACTTCATCACAAGGGCAGAAAAGCTCAGGGCTGCAGTTAACAAACCTCCCGCCCGAGGTGTCTGCCGGTAACAAAAACCACCACAACACACAGCACAGATCGTCCAGGATATCCTGTTCCCTCCTAAGCCAAGTCACCAGATTACACAAACCTTCCTCCTGCTGGACTTCTCACAGCAGCAGAGTGAACCTTGTGCCAGCAAACACCAGGGCTGGTGTGCTCAGCAGGGTGGAGGGAAGGAGACAGGTGGTAGGGAAAGAGATCAAACTGCATCTTATTTGAACACAACATCTTATTTGGTCAGTGAAATCCTGGGGAATGATTCAGCCACTGCTAAAAATCAAGACTTCCTCTTCCAGCACAGAGCTGATGTGTTCAGGCCCAGTAATGGATCCCTCTCCCTCATTCCCAAGCAAGCTGGATGCAGGGTTAGCACAGGATTCTGCTCCAAACCCCCTGTTTCAGAAAGACAGTCTTATTAGAAATTGTTAAGCTGTAAGCTCTGAGGGATAAACAGCACTGGATGTCACTGCTTGCTCAGCACTCCTGCCATCATCCCTCAGCCCCAGCATGAGGAAAAGCAGAGCAGTCAGAGTCCAGCAAAGCAACACAACTTCTTGGGATCCTTTCTGCAAGGTTTTTGTTGTTTCCTCACCACAGAAGTTCCTGCCCTGTCTGGTGAGGCTGATGTACAACATCCGCCGAGGGGGCACAGCAATGGGGTAACTGCTTCTAATGACACAGCCAAGATTTCTCTTCCCCCCCAGCCCACAGAGCCTCTTCCATGAGAGCCTCTCATCACATAAACTGTTATTTAAATTCCATTTGCAACAAAACCAGCACACACACAGCAGCCCACTGAAGTGGCTGAGCCAGCCCAGCCACCTCCATCCAGGCAGAGTGGTGGCACCAGGAGGTCACTTTCTCCTATTCAGATCACTTCCCAGTGATTCAGATTCCATAAGGGAGTGATTAGGAGCTCTCCTAGAGGCTCCAGCAGAGAATTTCAGATCCCTTCTAGATCCCCCATACAGTGGATGAGAACAGGTCATGCAGGCTGTCACCCTCCACACAGGTCTAGGAGCAGAGCAGTCCATGGAAAAACTGCCAACCCCACTTGGTTAGCTCAGATCATCTATCTAAATTTTACATAGCCTTACAGCAGGCTATTCTATAATCACAAAATCACAAGTTCAGAGATTAAAAAACCTCACAGGACGCTGGCATTGGTTTAATACCATTAAAAATAATTTCTTCTTTCCTGTATCAAAATTTAGTAACCATCAAGAGACTTAAGAAGAATTCATTTGGCAACTGAAGCCTCCCATATGCAGGACAACTCTCCACCACTTAACAGGGTCAGGAAGAATCCTCCAGTTTGCTGTGATCTCTTCCCTAAAAACACCTCCCAAGCCGTGACTCATCAGGTGCCTACTGGTGTGCCCATGATGCCACCTCTCTTCATCTCAAGCTGCTAGAACGCATTCAAAGCTAAAAATATCACTTCACTCACCGTCCCTTCCTCTGTGGTAATCACCACTGTTATGGGTGTCAGTTCTCAGAAACTATTCCTAGAAGATCCTGTGTCAGGTGAGGCAGCAGAGCCAGCACAGCTTACCTTCCACGTCGTACCACTGGGCCCCGTTCGTGATCCCATCCTGGAAGGTCTCTCCCTCCTCGCCAGGGCAATTGGGTTTGCCAGTTCTCATTATGGGGTGATGAGATGCATAAGCTTTTGCCAAATATTTGAAGACTTCATCATCAGCTGATTTACTGTAGACTCCTGTGGGCCTATGTGTGGGAGAGTCATCGTAGGGATAGCTTGCCACCACGGAGCCACCATGGAGATTGCCAGAGAGCAGAAACCTGCAGTTGGGAAGGAGAGTCATACTGGAACAATTTCAACAAGAAGCAGGCTACAGCCACCCAACCAGTTATTCTGCTGCTTTCCTACCCAAACCAGGCTCTCAGGAGCCTCCATGCTCTGTTTGAGATCAATGAGGCAAAATGCACTCATTGGATGAGGTGCCCAGCAGGAAGTTGGGCACTTTGGAAGTGGAAGCGATTAGACCCTGCTCCACCAGCCCTGTGCAGGGAGAACACCTGTGGAGCTGCAGCTACACCAAGGTTATGTTAACAGACAGGCACCTGTTCAACACCCAGTCAGCTACTGTTGGACATGACACACCATCCTGGGAGACATATCCCAGCCTCCAACACAGCGAGCAGGATCATCAGAGGGTCTGAACAGTGTCCAAGTGGGAACTCAATGGGGAAATCTGCAGATTTTCTGCAATAACCAACTCTCAGGACTGGTTGATTGGCTCCCCAAACTGACATGTGGCATTACTGGGGACGGAACAAGTTCCTTGCTGCAGCCTAAGACCCAGCCCTCAAACTTTGTGACAGACGAGCAGTGCCCTGCACATGAACCGATGTACAAGGCTCTTCGTCAAGCTCTGAGCAACTCCTGGTAGGTACAACAGAACCAACTCACTCAAATAAAATCTGGATGTGAGACAGAGCTCTTAAAATCTCAACTCAGAAAACACAGGCCCTGTATCACCCTTCAGTTTGATCACAGGCAGCACAAGCATTCAATGAATACCAAAGGTAATTGTCCCTGCTCTTCCTCTTCCCACCTAACACAGCGTTGAGGGGAAAAGAGCTCTCCCGTGCACTCAGTCAAATGGGATTTGGTTTCCAAGCAAAGGTAACGTGACCGATACTTTTACCCTGCTTTAAATAGTGCCCATGAATTGCATTACACCCACTATCTCCGTTTTTAATCAAACAGTTCTGTTTACCCATTCATTTTTCTATCAGCAGTTATGTTAGTCTAACAATCACACCACTATTAACTGGTGCTGCCGGGCAGAGGGATGCACAAAGCACCGCGTTTTTCCTGTTTCGCCCTGGCCGACAGCAAATCCCACCTCAAATACTCACAGAAAAAATAAAATAAAAAGCTCGAGGTGTTTTCAAAACGATATCAAGAATGCACAAGTTTCCCTAGTAACCCATTTTGAGCTGCACCAAATCTGGGGAGATTTTAGTGGAAAGTGCTGCATCAGAGCTTTCCTAAAGGATCCTTTGGACAAGCAATTCTGGGGAAGTTCATGAAATTTCTCTGGAGCAGCATCCCCATGGACGCTGCCATCCATCAAGTTTTAATAAAGATACTTAATAAATCCACCAAGATTTAATAAGAGTTCAAGCAAATTTCGTTTCCTAAAGCTGAGGAAACATTATGCAATGCTGAATGTTGTGTCTGTTGGTTGGAGTCAACCAAGAGCACACTGTGGCCATCAGCCACCCCCTCTCCATCCCTCTCTATCCCTGTTTTGGGAAGAGGGCCATAATTTGTTCAAGTGTGTTGCCTGTATTCGATCACACTTTGCATTCCTGCTTTCTCTGCACAAATTCTCACGGTTGGTTGCACTGACCTTTGTGGTTTGGACCTTCCACAGTTCTCCAAAGTAGAACACATGGCAAATGAAAAGCCACTGCCCATCCCGGCCACTGAGCTTTCCAGGGCTGCCCCAGACCCTCAAACCAGGGCTGGGCTTCAAAAGTGCCATCTCCTCTCCTGGGTTGCCCCATTCCAAGCACAGCCGCTTGCCATTGCTCCCCTCCTTGGAAGGGGAGAGCCAAACAGCTCAGCCCTGTGTGCTTCCACAGGACAGACGGGGAAGAGGACTGTGAGATTAGGGCCTGCATTTGGAAACGCTGCTGCACAGAGCATTATTGCTAAATCCAGGGAATTTTCCATGAAACATAAAGATGGGAGGGAAAAGCCCAGTTCAGTGCAATTCTGTTAACGTGGTCGCACACAGACTAGCTGCTCACTTAACCCCGGATATTTCCAGCATCCCACAGTTCATGGTGAAAGCAGTGTCAGCCCCAAGAGCACGGCACACCGACAAGCTCAAGGCGAGGCGGGAGGGAAGTTTCCAGCCACAATCTCCGGGAGGTGGGACACGCGCAGATGGCCATGGAGGCCGGGAACACCTGGCCGCGTGCAGGGCACAGGCCATGCCCTGCGGGGCTGGTGCGGCTTCTTTGCAAGTGCACAGACACTGGGGCCACCAAATGCTCTCCTCAGAGCCAGACCAGCGCAGGATGGTACCGGCTACGATGAAAGGCCTACGCGTGGAGGCAGGCTGGGGAAAAACAGGTGGAAAACGAGCTTTTCCTCCCCCCCAGGCCCTCCGGGGAAGCACCGGGAAGGGCTGGACCCGGCTGACACCTCCGGGGAAGCGGTGCCGAGGTGCGGGGCGTCGGGCGAAGGGGGGACCGCGCTGCACTCACTTGTTGCGACGCATCCAGTCGATGAGCGCTTGCACCTCGGGCACGGGCTCCAGGTCGGGCTCGGCGGCGCCGAACTGGTCGGGGAAGCTGCGGTTGAGGTCGCGGCCGCGGCTGTTCTCCCGCCCGCCCTCCCCGCCGCCGCCGCAGTCGCCCTCGCGGGCGCGCTCGAAGCCGTCGGGGTTGAGGCTGGGCAGCAGGTACAGGTCGGTGGTGTTGAGCAGGCGGACGATGCGCGCGTCGCCGCTGGCCCAGCCCCGCACCAGCTCCCGCGCCAGGCGCAGCAGCAGCGGCCGCGCCAGCGGCTCGTCTCCGTGCATGTTCCCCACCAGCTTCACCTGCGGCCGCCCGGGCACAGCCGCTCCGCCGGCCGGCTCGCCGGGCCGCTCGGGGCCCAGCCCGGCCGTGAGCCGCAGCACCCACAGCGGCCGCTTCTCCACCGACTGCCCGATGCTGAAGAGCCGCGCCAGGCCCGGCGGGGCCGCGTCCGCCAGAGCCCGCAGCGCCTCGCCCAGCTCGGCCGAGTGCAGGTAGCGCAGCGCCTCGCCGGGCTCCGCCGCCGCCGCCTCCGCTTTCTTGATGTGGCGGGCGCGGGCCGGGCTCGGCAGCGGCAGCAGCAGCGGCAGCAGCGCGCAGAGGAGCGGCAGCAGCCGCGGCATCGCCCGGCCGGGTCCCCGCGCCGCGCTCCCCGCGGCCATGGCCCCGCGCGCGCCCCGGTCCCGCCGCGCCGCTCCGGGACCCGCCGGGGGGGCGGAGCCAGCCGGGGGGGCGGGACCTGCCCCCGCGCCCGCCAATTAACGGTGGGGGACGGGGAGGAGCCGCCCGGGAGAGGCGGCGGGGGACCAATGAGGGGCGGCGGGAGCGTTGCGTCACTGCAGGGGGTGGGTGGTATCGAGCCCTGCGGCGCCCCCTGGCGGCCCCTGGGCCCGACCCCGCTGCGGGGCTGAACTGGGGCTGGAGCGGGATCGGGAGCGGGATCGGGAGCGGGATCGGGAGCGGGATCGGGAGCGGGATCGGGGCTCAGTCGCGCTCCCTGGAGACGTGTTTCCGTCCTCCATCCTTGGCTTTCCGCGCTCGCTATTTGCCCTCCCGCAAGCCTAAGCGGAGCCGCTGCACGGTGCGGCTGAGATGGATAATAATCCAAGAGCGAGTTGTTGCGCCCAGAGGGACAAACAGCAGACCCTCGGAGGAGTCACGACAGGCCGCCCCAGCAGCCTCCTCTCCGGAGGATAAAGCCTGGACATAAACCAGAGTCCGGAGGGGAAGGATGGAGTGGCCTTTGCCAGGGCACAGTGACAGGCTGCAGGTCAGAGGGCACAAAGTGCAGCTCCTGGGGCCTCCGTCTTCCTGGCGGGAAGTGCGTGTGACCAGCCCTGGCCATGCTACCTGCTCAGATCAGACTCTGGGGATTAAACACATTTTAACATGATGTTTGTATGTTGTGTTGCTGTGCTGCGAGCAACTGCAGATCTGTGGGCCTCAGAAGAGATACAAATTGTACTTTTGGGTTTCCTTCATCTAATTCCCTTTGGGAGGCAGGTGAGATGACTAAAGGCAGGACACCTTACTCTGCAAAAATCACCTCACGGTCCATAAAACATTGAAAATATCCATCTCCAACAGCAGATTCCTGTCAATTCCTGTTTAACTTTGCAGTAGTATCTCGTGAACACATCTGCTTCCCAGCTCTGGCATTTCCTGTTGGAGGCACAAGCTGCAAGTCCAGCACATAAAACTGATGTTCAGGGGAACCATCAGTGGTGTGACTCCTTCATGTCACGGCATTCTGGGATCCTTTGCACAAGAGATCAGATGATGCAAACTCCTGTGTGAGCATCAAAAGGGCCCTGAGGAAAGGGAGAGTAAATTGGCTTATCTTTCTTGGGGCTCATTAGGAGAGGGACAAGCGGGGAACAGGGATTATCCATCAAAAAGATGCCCCAGATCTAATTAAACTGGAAAAGCCAAAAGACCTGGGTCATCAGGATGTTCTTAAACCAAAGGGAGGAAGGAACATCAAGAGGCAATTTGACTGTCTCAGAAGTGATCACCGTCACACAGCTTTAAGTCCTCAGTCTACAAACAAATTGCTCTGGATTTACCCAGAGTAACTGAGCTCATTTCCCTTTTTAGCTGATAAAAGCCCCGTTGTCTGGAACTCCAACAGACCAATTGTAAAAGCAGCATGTGGCAAAGGCTGATGAGTCACCCGCTCATTTGCTCAGCAGCCAGTAACAATAAATCCTTCACATTTCCTTGGAGAGCTCTGCCTTCCACATCCCTGAGTGAGCAAATCCTCAGGTTAGGGATCGATCTGCAAGAAGTCACCTCCTCCTGCTCTTCCTCCTTCTCCTCCTCCTCCTCATCTCTGCCCTGTGCCAGTGCTTGCCGTGAGCTTCAGCCCTGGCACTCGACAAGGTGGTTACTCAGGAGCTGTGGCTTTTGCCTCATGACACTCTGCAGTGATTGCAGCCTTGGAACAGGAATGCGGTTTCATCCTGAAGGTTGGCTGCAAATGGTTTCCCATGAAGTGGAAAGATGGAGCAGCTCAGCCTCTGCAGACTCCTCTCAGAGGGAATGAAGGGTGATGCCACAGCAGGGAAGTTAAAACTGCTAATATTGTCTGGCAGCACTTCACAAGATCAAATCAGCACTTGGTTTTCCAGCAGAGCACTTCCAAGAAATCCCACTGGTGATGAAAGTTCCTAGGTAGACAAAAATATCTGACATCCAGGCTGCTCAGCAGCCACAGTGGAATACAGTCTTAAAGAGAAGCAGATCTGGGAATACTGCTAGGGAATGTCCTGTACTGGCCATCAGCATGAAACAGGAACTAAGTTTAGCATCCTACCTAGTAATTTTTGTTTCCCAGAGGAAACCTTTGAAGCCCAGCCCAGCCATTCCAGAGGTTTGTCTTCTGTCCATAAGACTAACAAAATCATGGGAACCTGGCAGGTAATCACAGCTACAACACACCCTGACCCCTGGCTGAGGCAGGAGCCCACCTGGAAAATTGGGTCAGTCACGTAGAAAATGGAGTTTCATGAGTGGATGGCACAAAGCAAAGAATAACAGCATTGATTTCCCTGAGTGCTGCTGGGTGTGAGAGCTCCAGGCTGCCAACCAGGGCTCCCGAGGTGGGAAACTACAAGGGCCAACATTTAGGTGGAATTCCACACAGACAAGTCACTTTTATCTCCTGCAGGGGACCTATATTGCTAATTTAATGCCAAGCTCCTTTCACATTTCCTTTTATTTGGGACCACATGTGTCAGGGTAGGACAGCAGCAGCCACACTAATGCACTGTCTTTAGTCATGATTGGTGACTGCAGCACCCATCAGTGCTGGATGTGCCCCAGAGCAGGTGGGAAAGAGGGGGACCAGAGGTGACTGCAGGTAAGAGAAGCTGTGCCTATTGCAGTGCTTTCTTCTCAGCACAGGAAACATTGGCAAGTGCCTTGATGCTCCTGATTCAAGGTTGGACTTGCCCTCCTGGAATGTGGTTCCATTCCTTGCACTCACTTCAGAAAGGGAGAGTTTAAACTATCCAGGAGCAGTTGTTTGAAATGATGACTGAAGTTCTCCAAGCCTAATTTACTCACACTTCTGGAAGAAGTACATGAGTACAGCAATATATATATACATATCAGTAGAAGCCCAGGATAAGCTTCCCTATTGCATCAGAAGGAGCACAGACTCCACAGGGCACTTCCTACAGCACAGATGAAAAACACCAGTGGAATTACCATCTCAGAGATGCCTCCTCCTCCTCCTCTGAGCCCAGAGGTTTGAGCAGACCTGCCCATGAGCGTGGCTTTAGCCTTCTACAGGGTTTACTGTCTCTGAGTTTGTGCCAAGGTGTTCACAGGGATCTCATCCAGTTTCCAGCACTCCCAGGTGACTTTGCTCCCTGCCAGCTCTCGTGGGTGGGTACCCAGCAGGTGGCATTCACATCCAACACTTGTGCTGGAGCCTCACCTTCCTGAAGGCTTCTCTTCCACCGTATTTATCCCAGAATCTGTTTGTTAATTAATTAATGCCTATTTTTCACTTGAATGTTTAATGCCCTCTAAGCAATTTATTTTAAAATTACACAGTATTCACTGTTTTGGTGCTTCTTTTGCTATTCTTATTCCTTCTCAAGAATAAAATTCACTTATCATCCCTCTGCGTTCAAGGGCACAGTGTGTGACCTTTATATAAGGACCATCACAAAACAGAATGATTAACAAAATCATGAAAAAAGTACTTGAGATCAGTCCTTCTCAGCAGTGGGAAATATGTGGAGTATAGGCTGGGAGTCTGGGAAATCAGGGCACACCACAGCTCCATAATCTTTATAGTTGGGAAAAATAGGCTTTGTGGGAGGGAACAGGAGTGCTGAGTAAGTTCAAGCAGCGTTCCCTGACAGCCTTGCTTTCCATCCCTGATATCTGGCAAGCAGAGGCAGTGGATTTGGGTGTTACAGTCATCCTCCAACAATGGAAATGTTGCAAAATATGTAGCACCACGTATTAAGAAAGGATTAGGAGCGGGGAACCACAAGGAGTAGGAAGACAGGAGCAGCCTTGGAGCAAGCCTCGGGCACTGTTGCAGAAACGTTTTCTGGAGCGGGATTACAGCCCTGTTACAGGTATTGTTTGCTTGACAAACCAACCCATGGATACAATCCCGGGCTTCCACACATCTGTGCAGATCCTGCCATGCCCCTGATTCCAAGAGCAACCATCAGCCCTCACAACTCTGCTGGATATAAATTGGGCTCTCATCTGCCAGTGAGACTGTGGGGGAATAAGAGTTGTGTCCCTGAAGGCACTGAGGAGATCCGTGCTGGGAGAAACTGCTGGGAAGTTTGAAATCAGAGGTTGAGGTTCCACCCAGTGGAGAAGAAATTTCTGCCCAATCTCTATCATGTTCTAAATCTTCTCTTCTCAGGTTTCTAAGGCTTGGATTACACCCAGGAATAGACTGGTGCTTATTAATTAATTCCCTTTGAGGCTGCTCAGAGTCATATTTGACACCAGTCTTATTCTGGGTTTGTTGGTTCAGCGTTGCCATAAGGATGACAAGCAGGAGCTGGTGGGGTGGATTACTCTGGCTTTAGCTCATGGTCTGTCTAATCCAGCCTTGGCAGTGCCTGATCCAAGTGCCTCAAATGTGAGGGTTGGATCCTCTGCTGTGGAGAGTTACAGAGTATCTGCCTCACTGAGGAGGTTCCTCCAGTCCAAGTCATTAGTGGCTGCTTTCCATTCTGGAACATGAGGTTTATGTCCCTCCAAAACGTAATGGAAAGGTGGAGAATGCAACCCACAAAACTCTAGACCTCAGTAATTAGACACCCACAAGATAATTACACCCTGTATAAAAAGAAAAGTGTAAAAAGTCATTGCGAAAGCAATTCTTACCAGTTCCAAAAAGCTGCCTTTCGGTGCCTTGGGCCAGAAACACCTGGATTTTCTAGTCCCTCTTCCCTCAGCAGATCTCAAAGCCCATTGCAAAAGAGGACGCTGCCATTGCACCAGATGAACCCGAGCTCACCTCGCTGCCTGTGTCATGGACCTGCTGGGACAGAATTTCACCCAGGTCTACTTGATGCTCTGCCCAATGTTGTGACAACCCCCCCCAGAACAGCTGACCACCTTTTCCCTTGCTCTCATTTTTAGACTCAGAACGTGCCCCCAAACTCTATGCTTTCCTTCTTTACATCCTCACTTACTCTAATCACATCCTTCTTCTCCCAGAGTACCACTGCAAGGCAGTGATCAGAGGGATCACAGACCTCCCCAAGCTCTCCTGCCTTTGGCTCACATCGTGGCAGGAGCACAGGAGCCACTTCCCAGCCCCTTCCTTTGCATCCTTCCCTATTGCAACTCAGCCTAATTCCAAACCACAAAGATCATTTCACTCTTAGGAAGAGCATTTGGATTGAAGTTTGTACTGCACCATAAGCCAGCATTTTACAGTTAGTAGAATACTACAACCAAAGGACATATAACTTCCTAAAAATGTTGGAAGAAGCTAAATTTATTTCTTAAACTGAGTTTGAGGGTAAAAAGTACACTAAAGGCTGGACACTCATTTCTAAGTTTTCTGAAAGGCAGACTGAGAACTGTCTCTTTAAGGAACTTTTGTACACATTTACTTTTTAACCTAAAATTATTCCCTGTTAGTTTTAAGGGTAAACCAATAAACAGAAAGAGATATATTAAGAAACACTCAGAGGTGCCCCTTGTTTGCAACAGCCCCACAAATGACTAGTGCTGTGTGGTCCTGTGCTGTGTGTACAGGCAGCCCTGGAGCAGGAGCCCTCCCTGCCCACCTCCGTGCTACAAAGAAAACGCCAAGGGCATGTCCCAGGCTCCTCCTGCTCATGAAATGCACTTTATGGCTCTGATGAGCCCATTGCTGATGAGTGATGAGCCCTGTGCCTGCCTGAGAGCAGTGAGAACACATTGCAGGGATTGCAAGGTTCCTGTGCTTTGCAACCACGTCACCGTCAGCCTGCTGAGGTGTAAGCAGCATTTTCAGGCAGTTTTCCACGTAGCCAAGTGGTTCAGTTGTGCCCTGGGCATGCACAGCCCATGCACAGCTGTCCCAGCAGCAGGGACAGCTGGGACAGACCCCCTCACTCCATGCTGGGGGGGGACAAGGGCTGAGCTAAGCACAAGAGCAGCCTGGGGGCACACACTGGTGAGCAGGACAGTGTCTCTGATCTCTCCTCTGCCAACACAGCTCAAAGTCTGAATCTGTGCATTTTCTTATTTTCCACTCAAAGGAGGACATGGCAACAGCACTTCGGGCAGAGAGGGACTAATTGGAGCCTACTCCTGCTCTAGGATAACTAGGATAAACTTCCTATGGCTTGAAACAGTGTTGTGAACACCCAGAAAGCTGAGAGGAAAAGGTATTATTTTTGGCTGAAAGTCTTTATGGCTGATGCAGGAACTCTCTCGTTAGTTATTCATTGCCTTGGCAAGTCTCATAAAACAGCCAGCAGAGCCCAGCAAGTGCTTTTCTTCAGTGTTCTGGGAGCTCAGAAATCCAGGAATTGAACGAGGCCTTGAACCCATTTTATGGGTTCACTTCTTAACGAACTACCATAAAATATTGAAATTCAGACCCTATAAATAAGGAGGGGAAGGAGCTGTGCATTTCTCAGCAGAATCAGCCTCTCCAGAGACTCTCCCCAAGGTAAGTCTGGTGCTACACGGCCCAGAGATGGGTTCCCCTGACAGATGATTAGGGACAACAAACTCATGTAATGGAGATTAGAGAGATCCAACCCCCTTGAATCTGCTCTTAACTGGAAAATGCCCTGCAACAATCGGCTCAGTTTGTTCCCTGGTGACCCTGTCCCTGCTGTGAGGACTCTCCCCAGGGTGTCTGATGGCAGCAGGGATTAACCCCTGCGAGCCCCAGCAGGGGCAGCAGTGCTGTGACCCTCTCTCCACAGACACCAGCTGGGCCCCTCCGAGATGGCCCAGAGACACAGCCTCACCATTCCCTACGGAGCACCTGTCCTTGCCATTTCCTTCCTGGCATGTGTAGTCACAGGTAAGCAACAGAAAACATCTCTGGTGGCTTTGTCCAAGCTCTGTCACACTGACAGTCGAAACTGCCCGGGGCTGGGTGATGTGCCACAGCAGCATCCCAGTTTTGGGGTGTTCTGGAGGTCATGCCCAGAGGACTGTCTGAAAACCAGCCTCTGATTTTGAGAGTAGCAGAGAAGGGAATGGGGGAGTTTCAGCGTTTTAAAACAGTATTGTGGCAGCTGCACAGGACTGATGAGGGCACAGTTTCCAAACCTGCTCTAAGCAGTGAGAAGTGGTGATAGCTTTGGCCACCTGGGAACACCAGGGAAGAGACAGCTTCAGAATTCTTTATGTTCACAAGACTTTATATTCCAAGCTATATTTATAGTTCGTTGATCCATGACCCAGGCTACAGCAGTTTCAGCCCATTACAAAAAGTTATTTCATTTAGTATGTCCTGAGGTTTGTACAACTCTGCAGCTGCCAGACTCAGCCTGTCCAGGATAAAGCTGAGGGGCTGATTAACTAATTTATACTTCCAAGGACATCCAGCCCCAGCTGAAAAACAAAGTATCAAACAGTGAGCAGAAAACCCGAGGGCACAGTGGTACTGCAACAGTGATTGGTGGCTGGAGGGTGAGGAAGACCAGCAGGATGGGGATGATCTTTTGCTGTGTGTTACGTGCTCACTGCTGGTTTTGAGACACTTTGTTGTCACAGGTCAGGCCTTGGTGTTCTGTTGGTCAGCTGCAAAAGCCTGACTTTTGTTTTAAATAACTGTAAAGGGAGCTTTGTGATGAAGAGTTCTTGTCTCAAAAACTAACACCCCACCTGAAAACAGCTCTTATGCTGAAGACTGAAAGTCTCAGTCTCTCCTCCAAGGCTGAGGCATGGACAAGTGAGCAGGGCAGCTTTTGTGGGAAGGGTATGGCTTAGGAAGTTTACTGTCCTTGTCCTCCTCCTGCAGGTTTGGAGCTGTCCATAAATAACCACGCTGCTGACTTCCCCCTGTCTACAACACGTGGCAGTTCAGTCTCCCTCTCCTGCCTCGTCCACAACAGCAGCCAGGCTGAGAACCTGCTCTGGTACCGGGGAGCTGGGCAAGTGGGTCTGAAAGATGGCAATAAAGTGAACATCAGCCACATCTGCATACACCCAGTCAACGAGTCTGACAACGGAGTCACCTTCACGTGCCGGCTGGCGCGGGACAAGTCCGTGCAGGTGTCTGTGATCCTGGATGTCAAGTGTGAGTCTCCAGGGTGGATTTCTGTGTGGAATGGCCAGGGTGGGATGGAGCCCTGGGCTGAGCAGCGCGGTGTCTGGGCGGTGTTTTACACCCTTGTGTGCTGCCTTCACCGAGAAAAAATGTGTTTAGGAGGAGATAACTCACGTTGTAAGACACTCCCTTTCCACAGTGGTGCTTATGGCCTGATCCAAGGCCTCTTTTATAGGGATTGGGCAGGCCCTTAAGAAAGAGGTCCTGGATACAGCCCTGACTCCACCTAGATTCTTTCCCAGGAGTAAAAGCCAGGGCACAAGAGATACAGGACTGACAGTCTCTGCCACTGATTTCCCTGCTGATTCCTGGGATCAGGAAAGGCTGTGCAACTGTGATGTGTTAGACCACTGAACAAGGAGTACAAGGGATGTGTGAAGGGAATTTATGTTTAATGGTGGCCATTCTACAAGTACCTGAAATTGGAGCAAGGCGGGGGGTCAGTCTCTTCTTCCAGGTAACAAGTTACAAGAGGAAATGGCCTCAAGTTGCACCAGGGGAAGTTCAGATTGGATATTAGGGGAAATTTCTTCACTTGAAGGGGTTATTAATCAATGGAACTGCCCCATGCAGTGGTGGAATCACCATCCGTGGAGGGATTTAAAAGATCTGTAGGTGTGACACCTGGGGACATGTTTTAGGGGTGGCCTTGGCAGTGCTGAGTTAACAGTTGGACTCAATCTTAGAGGGCTTTTCCAGCCTAAATGGTGATTTCTGTGATTCTACGAGCAGCATTATTAATGGCCCACTGAACTGCATTGCTGTGAACAGTTCCTCCCCAGCTGAGCGGAGAAGAGACCCTCCGAATTGAAGAAGAGAAAGATGTTACCCTGACCTGCAACTCCAAATCCAACCCTCAAGCCCAAACAACTTGGTATAAGGACAACAACAACTTGACCCTCCAGGAGGGTCGTTATGTACTCCGCCAGACGAGTGAGGTCTTTCAGCTCTCTATCACAAAAGTACAGAAGTCTGACAATGGGACCTACACCTGTGTGGTGGAATCTTCCTTGGGAAAGGGGACAAAGGATTTCCACCTGATAATTGAAGGTAACAAAGCTGCTGTTAGACAATAAGCTTTACAATTAATTCTCCATTCTCTTTTATGATGGCAGCAATCCATTTATATTAAGACGTGTAAGTGGAATGTGGAAAATTCCCTGTGTTAACTTCTGAGGGCACAGCAACAGAAGGAGCTCTCCTGCTCCTGTGCCTGGCACCACAGCACCAGGAAGGGCTTGTCCTGCTCTACCTGTTATTCAGAGGTGTGACCCAGGGCAGGCTCATCCCACTGTCACACCTCCCACGCTGACAGGGCACACTCGAGCGTGGTTTGAAGCAGCTCAGGTCTTATTTGAAGTGTCTTTGGCCACAGTATTCTGTCAAGCCCAAAGAGCTGCTTAAGGTTCTTAAGAGAAGTTGTGCTCCAGAAATGGGGCTGGGTGCTCAGGTCTCAGACAGGTGACATGAGGTGAGGTGACCCACAGGCATCTATTTCCCACCCCCCATCCAGGCCCCTTTCATTTCTATACTCCCGGCACAAGATAAAAAGCAATGTTACCTGTGTCATGTTATTCCTGAGCATAGCAGTGCCTGGGGGACAGACTCTTCTTCTGGAGCTGATGTTTCAATTCTTCCTCAGTTAGCTAAAACACGAGCTCAGCTCCCTTCTTTCCAGAGGACTAACACACACAGTCAGTCTGCAAACAGCAGAGAGAGCAACAGTGACAGCTGTGGGAAAAGAAGCAGGTCTTTCTACAGTCCTGTAAAATGTTCTGGGTTATATGACTGCACTAATCTATCACATATCCAACCTCCTCTTTCCTGACAGATAAAAAAGCTGTTTTTCCCAAAGAGGCTGTTATTACTGCTGTCGTGGTGGTTGCAATCGCGATATTTTTTGGAATTGTGGCTCGAAGAGATAAATTCTGTAAGGTAAGGAAAGCTCTAGTTTCATAGGGAAAAAAATAGTTTGTTGCAATAATCTGGTTTTTTTCTGCCTTTTCTATTCTACTTCATGGTGTTGCTTTTCACTGTAAGAGAACTGCTAGATACTTCCTCCTGCATTAGAATTACCAGTAGATAAATCAAATATTAGATATTTTAAAGAAGGCATCACATACTTGCAAGATATTTGTAACAATATCCCTTTGGTCAGGAAATGTGAAAGATAACAAGACTGTTTCTTTCTTTTCAGTGCTTCAAGAAATCAAACAGCGAAACAGCTCTGTAAGTATTCTGCTTATTCGTGCTTATTCCAAATGAACTTCCTTCTTTAAAATTGCCAGAACCTGGAAAAGAGCACTCAGCATGACCCACACCTTCTCTCCCAGTGGAGAGTGGTCCCTGGGAATATGGCAAGACACACACATATCCTGCCCCAGGCTCCTGCCCTTGCCCTGGCCATCCCAGCACCCTGGCTATGTATGGAGGCACTGGGGATAAAAGTTAATGGTGCTTTCTGGAGCTGAACTCAGCCCAGGTGAATTCAACTCACTTATGAGGAGGTTTTTCCCAGTAGGTGATTTTTCATTTCTTCTGTTCGTTTTGCTGCAGGTGAAGAACACAAGGTTCCTGTGCACGCCCAGAAAACATCAGTTCTAGGGGTGGAACTAAGGCCTTGCGTGAGATGATGAGATAAAGCACTGAAACAAGTTTTTCAGGGTCAAGTTTATATGGTGTTTTTTTCCAAAATATAACTGGTTCTTCGCACCTGTTGATTCTAACCTGCTGCTTAGAGCACTGCTGTGGAGGGGAGGTTGCCTGAGATGATGCTGTTTCTTCCCCTCCATGCTTATTCCGACAAGGAAAATGCACGTGCAGTCAGGCATGTGGGTTGTGGATCAGTCCACAGAGGAATCTGCACTGGATTGCCACAGATTGTGCTGCCGATGCACACAAATGAAGTGAGGTGCTGAGCTGGCAGCTGCTTTCTGTCCTGCAGTGCCATTCCACAGGGTGCTGGGGTGGTGGTCACCCAACTTCCTGCCCCTTCCCAGTGATCCTCTGGGCATCTCAGCTCCTGTTGTGAGGGTGAAAGCTGCCTGGCACTTCAGCACTGCCACTGCACATCCTGTCTCTGTGGCTGAGACCAGACCCCGGGGCTCGGGGCAGCCCCAACCACTCGATAGCACACAGTGAAGTTCCAGTGTGGTTGCTCCAGCACCGCAGTGGCAGGAAAACCTCTCCATCCACCCCTTCTCCCAACAAATGTGCCACTCAGGCACTTTTCTCAAGGTGCTGGCAAGCTGTGGAGGCCTCATCATGCCTTGGATGGTACATTACTAATACTGCAAGTAAACACAGTGTGCTGTAAATCAATTTGAGACTGCAGTGCGCCAACACTCTTCTCGGAGGAGCAGGGCTGTTACTCATCAGGGAGACTCCGCAGCCTGATCCGGAGCGTGATCCAGAGCGTGTCCTTGACTGACGTTCCCCAGGGCTCAGGGAGGACCATGGCGGTGCCACCTCATGCTCCTGAGTGCCTGGTGCCAACACTGCCGTTGTGCCAAACTCAGCAGAGTTCAGGATGACATTGCAGGGGTGGAGCTGGGAACAGTGGGATGGGGATGTTCCAGTTGGGTGTCCCTTGCCCAGGGTGACACCAGCCCTGAGGGAATGTGGCTGCCTGAAGCCACACACAGCCCCTGGCACTGCTGCTCCTCAGGCAGGCGTGAGGGGTCAGTGTGAGGGGTCGCTGTGGGGGTCAGTGTGAGGGTTGCTGTGAAGGGTCAGTGTGAGGGGCAGCTGTGAGGGTTGGTGTGAGGGGTCGCTGTGGGGGTCAGTGTGAGGGTCAGGTCTGTGTGAGGGTCAGTGTGAGGGGTCTGTGTGAGGGTCAGTGTAAGGGTCAGTGTGAGGGGTCTCTGTGAGGGGTCAGTGTGAGGGTCAGTGTGAGGGATCTGTGTGAGGGTCGCTGTGAGGGGCGGTATGAGGGGCGGCTGTGAGGGTTGGTGTGAGTGGTCGCTGTGGGGGTCGGTGTGAGGGGTCAATGTGAGGGGCAGATTTGAGGGATCTGTGTGAGGGTCTCTGTGAGGGGCCGCTATGAGGGATCTGTGTGAGGGGCCGCTATGAGGGGTCTCTGTGAAGGGTCGGTAACGGGGGTCGCTATGAGGGGCAGGAGCGGCACCCCCACACCAATCGTGTCCCTCACCGCGCTCCGTCCCCCCTCCCATCCCCGCTTGCCCCCCCCCCGCCCCCGGCCGCGGCCCCAGGCCCCTCTTCCGGCTTCCGGTGCCGGCGCTATAAGAGCCGCTTCCGCCTCGGGCCCGTGCCGGGAGCGCGCGCCGCCGGTGCCGCCATGAACGCCCGCGGTGAGCGGGGGGAGGGAGCCGGGGGAGTCTCTCCGGGAGGGGTCGCGACCGCTGGGGGGGCAAAGGGGGTGCACGGCGGTACCTCAGCCATGGCGGGGGCGGTTAATGGGGTGAGGGGTGTTGGCGGAGGGGGCGGCAGCCGTTACCGGGGCTACGCGCGGGGGAGCCCTGTCCGTGATGGGGGGGAGACTCACCGTTACCTCGGGGTGGGGAAGGACGATTACCGGCCCTTAGCGAGGCTACGGGCGGGGGGATCCAGTCCGTGGGGTGGGGGACTGTCCGTGCCCTCAGCAGTGGGTCTGGGGGGGGTTACCCGGGCAGTGGGGTGGGAGAGGGAGGGGGAAGCGTTACCGGGGCTGTGGGTGAGGGGGGGCCGGGAGACCCTGCGATGGGCCGGGGAGGGGGTTCCTCGGGGGGTGTTGGTGGTGCGGGGCTGGCCGCGACCGTGTCCCTGTGTCCCCTCGGCAGGGCTGAGCACGGAGAAGGCCGTCGCCTTCAGCCGGCGGCTGCGGGCCGAGCCGCAGTTCCTGCTGGCCCAGAATGTGGCGACGTGCAACGACCCGCTGGAGGTGTGCCTGCAGCGCCAGGTGGTGCAGGACACCGTGCAGGTGTTCCAGCACGCCGTGCCCGCCGAGGGCAAGCCCGTCACCAACCAGAAGAACTCTGGTGAGAGGGGGTCGGGCCCGGGGTGGTGTTTGGGGATTGACTGGTAACACTGACTGTGCTTCTGGAAGCCCTTTGTCCGGGCTCCGGAGCAAAGTTGAATCCCTGCAGCATCTCCTGAGTTAATAACAGACTTCAGGCTTGCGGCGTTTCCCTCTCTTTCCTCCTGTAACTGAGACCGGTGCTCGCAGTGGAAGATTTCAGAAGTCCTTCAGAGCTTTTTGGTGTGGTACAGCCCTGGCCAAAGGCTGGAGGCAGAACTGTGTCATGAATCTGGTGGTAAAAGGAATTGTTGTGCAGCTCTTGAGTGCAGGCGTTCCACTTTAATCCTCGTTCCTTTGATCTCTCAGGGAGATGCTGGATCTTTTCCTGTCTCAACGCGATGCGTCTTCCTTTCATGAAGAAATACAACATTGAAGAGTTTGAGTTCAGCCAGTCCTATCTCTTTTTCTGGGATAAGGTACAGTCGTGTGGGTTGTGCTAGGGTGGCTTATGCAATCAGGTGTTAGTGTTGGGACAGGTCTTCTTTTAGGCTGGGTTGTTTTAACAATACATCTGGAAAACACACATGGGAAGAAACTTCAAAAGTTCTTTAAAAATGCATTTTAAATGCAGGTTGAGCAAAGTGTGACTTTCAGCTTGAGAAGAAAGTTGTCAACATGTTGATGTTTTGGAATAGTAAAAGTCTTTTTTTCAAGTGTTACTTGACACTTCAGGAGTTACTTGATATTTCATAAGTTACTTGTTGGAGGCTCAGAGGAAATGTGATTGTCACTCATGCTTGTCACCTGCTGTGTGTCTGCTCATCCCCCTAAGGGAAATCAAGCGAATCTAGTGCTAGTTTGGGCCAGGCTTCATTGCATAACTTCTGCTTCACATTTCCTGTTCCCCTACCCTCAAGCTCTGAGCTAACTCACTCCTAAATGTTTGCTCTGTAACAAAGAGGTAGCCCCTGGAATGCTAGAGGGGGAAAATAAGGATTTCAGTGGATGAGCAGGAAGTAGCTTCATCTATTTTGTACTTCCAAACAACTTGAATGTTCAGCAATTAATTATATGTCAGACTTAAAAGGTTTTTTTTCCCTGTGTGTTTCAGGTGGAGCGTTGTTACTACTTTTTAAATGCTTTTGTGGAAACAGCCCAGAAAAAGGAGCCGGTGGAAGGAAGACTGGTCCAGTTCCTGCTGTCCAACCCCACCAATGATGGAGGACAGTGGGATATGCTGGTTAACATTATTGGTAAGAGAATTGGTCATTAGGAGCCCTTCCTGAAATTGCAGACTGGTTTGAGGTGGGGAATGGAACAGAAGAAGAAACTGAGTTTGGGACCTGGGAATTTGCCAAGGAACACAATGCCATTAACCACTACCTTTCCTAACCAAGGACCTTTTTCATGCTGGGCTTAAATTCTCTTGCATTGCTTTAGCATATTACTGCTGATGATAAGAGCTCAGAAAATTAACAGAAATAATCAGATATCCCAGATTTCCCATTTAGTAAAAAGGTTCAATCCCTTTTTACTCCAGTTGTCAGCTCAACATTATTTATTTATATCCACGTGTACAGTTTTTAGGGCACAAGGTAAGGAAAAAACGTGGCTACACTTGGGTGTGTCTACCAGGCAGGAGCAAAACTACTTGGAGTTGCAGCCTGAAGTTGGTACAAAGACCAGTGAGAGGGAATTGATGTGGAATGTGGCAGTGCTGGTCTTACAAAGATCCAGCATAAACGGGATCCTACGCTGATGGAGAGACTTAATTACACCAGCACTTGCTTTCATTTGTGTTGTGAAACAATGTGATACCTTTTGTAAATCAACAAGCCAATAACAGAGATTTAGAATCACAAAAGGAATTTGTTTCTTTGAGGCCTGGAGGTTCCTTTTTCCCCCTCACTCATTTGTTATTAATACTTAATCAGGGCAAAGAAGATTTCTGCTGCTGCAGTTACATCCAGAGCCTTGCATGGTGTGATCTGTTATTGGTACCACAACGTAGGAAACAACTGAGCTGCTGCTGATATTTTATAAGTATTGAGGAGGAAAGGAGACCAGGAAGTTAGTCAGTTAACTGTAGGTAAACTACGTAGTGATTCATATGAAGCCAAATCTTTAGAAGGTATTTCAGGAGCTTAATTTTAAAGTAATCAAGTTGATTTTCTTTTTCCTGGTGAAAAAAGCACTAATTAGTTTAGAACTTTTAAGTGTTGAGTTAAATGATACTGAGCAGTTCAGGGATTCCACATTCTGGGACCCCTGTGGAATGTGGTTCAGAAGTGAAGATTCAGTCACAAATTAAAATGTAAACTTGGAGTACTTGTAACTTTTTAAGTAAAAGACTTTCCCTTATAATCTCTGCACAAATCCAAACTCTCTTTAGCTTTTACATGGGTACAAGCAAAGTATGAGCATCTGTTGTGTGGAAAAGCCAGTTGTTAACCTGTAGTTTTATGTCTTTTTAGAAAAGTACGGTGTTGTCCCCAAGAAATACTTCCCAGAGTCTCACACCACGGAGGCTACTAGGAGGATGAATGAGATCTTGAATCATAAGGTAAAATTGATTTAGATGATATAATGACTGTCAGATTTGATAAAAAAGATGAAAAAATGTATTTTCAAAACAGTGAGTCTTAAAAATCAGCTTTCACTCTAGAAGTGCCCAGCTTGGTCTGAAGGAAGGTGTTAACTGACTCCTTGAACTACAGAAATTAATTAACCTGGGAAGGTGCTAGTGTAGGTAGCTAGATAAAAAAGGTAATTAAAATATTTTTTTTACAATGGGATTTGATAACTTTTTTTCCAGTTTATATGCTACGTGCTCAGGGAAAACTGCCTGCTGAAATCCACATAAAAAATGCAAAGTATGTGCTGAAATGAGCTTAGTATGTCATTAATGTTATTCTAATCTTGAGCACAGCAAAGCAGCTGGTCCTGAGGGAGCCCCACTCACTGTTCCCAGCCTTATGGATGGTGACAGTAATGGGAAGTGTGTGCTGCTCTTGCTGCAGTTGTGCATGCAGTGGGGAAATGCTGCTTGCTTTTTATCAACCAGGAGATCAATTATGCATTGGAATTGCAAAATAAATGTTACAGTATGAAGACAGTGTGTTCTGTGAGTCACAGAGGTGCTGATTTTGTGTGGATGTTGTACCATCAGTCATGGAACCGAGAGAAATCAAGCTTTAAGAGCTTAATGGCTGCAAGCCTCACATCAGTGGTTGGAAAACTGTAATTGAATTGTGACTATTTGTTAATCTTTCATTATATTTTGCTGATATTTTAAAGCATTCAACTATCTTGTTATTTTTTAATGAATCAATCTCAAACTAAGCCTCCTGAAGGGTGTTTTCTTTTCATTTTGAAAACATGCTGTGAAGAGTAAAACAGGTGCTTGAAACAACCAGATGGGAAGTCCTGGAACTGTTTAGGTGGCACCTTTCATACCCTTCTAATCAAACGACTTTCTTTTCAAACAGATGAGGGAATATTGTCTGCGGTTAAGAAACATGGTGGAAAGTGGAGGAAGCAAAGGAGAACTTTGTGCTGCCATGGACATGATGATAGAAGAGGTAAATAAACTTGTAGAAGGGGTAAATAAATAAAAAGACACAGATCTCTTTGGAACACAGGGCCAGAGTGGAAGGGGTTCCTTCCTTTTGTTCAGCCAAAACAAGTGCCTTTTTTTGCCCAACTAGAAGTGTGGTTGGAGCTATTCAAGTGAATTTGTTTTGCAGTGGCTTTGTTGCTCACCTCATTCTGAGATTTTTCTCATACTTCCAGACAAAGATCTTGAATCTATAGATTTCAGGATGATGACACTTTACAGACATCTGCCCCTTGCTGCAGGAAAACAGGATTTTGTGTCTTGAGAGGTGAAAATAGTGGCCTGTCAGGCTCTTATAAAGAGCAGGAAAGAGGTTGAAAATCACGTTCTGATGGCTTTGAATGCAAATCTTGCAGCACGAGTGTTGTGCAAAGATTCCCCACAAGAGAGCAGAAAAGAACCACAGAAGGGAGGTCTCTGCACAGGGCTGAGTCCAGCCGTGGGCTGATCCTGGGGGGCAGCAGAGGAAGGAATCACAGCCTCTGTTTCTGACTGTGAATTAACTCGACCTGCAAGTGCAGTGTCTGCAGTGCCTGAACCTCCATCTGCTCACACAGAACAGGAGTGTCATTTTTCTCATTCTGTACTACTCATACTTGGGTCTTAAACTGCCAAAAATAACTTTAGAAGTCGAGGCTGCTTTAGTTTGACCTAGTCCATGCACTTTAAAAAAAGTACATATTTCATTTATTTCTCAAACATACAGTGCCAAGTGGTTTAATGTTTGTTTTTAGATGAATCACTAAATCAAATGTTTTGGTGTTGTGTGTTAGTTTTTCTGCAATCCAGTCAACATCAGTATTAGTCAGAACCTACCTCAGGCTATTTCTGTGAAGTTTTAGGCAGTTCCACTAATATGCAAGTATTGATTAATGTGCTGGTTTGAGTTTTCAAATTTCATCTTTGCACTTCATGTAAAAACCTGTAGCTTCTTTTTATCTAGTTTTAAGGTTAGATTAAAAGAAAACTGATTCATGTTCCTTGGATTTCACCTAAACTGTTGTGAAATGCATTTGTGCCTTAAGATGAACAGAATTCTGTGCTTTGAGCTGACCCCAGCATGTTGCCAGTCAGCTCTTAGCTGAAAGGTGAATTAATGTAACTTGCATTCATGTGAGTGTCCAAAAGCCCTTGGAGGATTTTACAGCAGACATCAAAAGCTTCCTGGAGATGGTCATTTTTAGGGCAGGGACACTGCAAAATGTCTCTTTTGTTTAGAGCTTCTTGCCCTCTGACAAGGGGTCCTGGAGCTGACCTTAAAGGGTTATTAACTGATTGCAGTTTGTCTGCTCTGTAAATGCTTAATCCTCTGATGTTAGCACAGCATTTTTTCCTGCAGTAGTAACAGTGGTTTGCATGTGTTTATATGTATGTAGGTGGTGTTGCCTCTGGTTTTTTTTTTTGTGGCAAAGCAGATCTTGGTTTTCTTCTGTGTGGTTTTATTTGCATAGCAAATCTCATTTTGCTTCTGCTGGGAGCAGCACTCAAGCTGAAATGGGGGAGTTATACTGGAACACACAATTAAATATTCACTCCAGAACTGTATAAACATTCTCTTATCAAACCAGTGCACAGCAGGTCGGAAGTTGAAATCAGTGCAGTTCATGCAACTGAATTTTTCTCCTTTGCTGTTCTCCTTTATAGAGACTCTTCCTTATCAGGAGTGTCCTTTTCCCCTCCTTACTCATTTTGGGTTTTACCACAAGCCCCTATATCTTTGCCTTATCTTGGTTCTAGTTGTCACTGGGTTGATATAAGTCACCTTTTAATTAAAATATGCTTATTTTATTTATTGATGGAGGAAGCTGGTGAGATACAAAGAGATGGCCTGTGTTGGGTGTGGTGACAAAACAATTGAGGGAGGCCATTCCCAGGCTGCACTGCCTCTGTTCCCTGGAGACTTCTGTCTCCATCACCTTCCTTCCTCTGCCTGGAGCCCATGTGATTGCAGCTCTCCTTTTAGGCATTTTTCTTGCTTATTTTGTTGCCACAGCCTCATCTCTCAACACTTGTGGTTATCTGAGGTCATGTGGGTGTAGCCACAGCAAATGGTACCTTTCATGCAGTATGTGCAAAATTAAATATTTATGGTAGTTCAGGGATCTACACTTGCTCTTTAACATATTTATTGAGAAATAAACGTGTGAGTTCCTACAGTAAAAACCTCATGCCCACACCCTTGTTTCAACCTGTAATTAATCTTTTTGCTTGTTTTCTTAAATTGCTTGGAGCAAGGACACCTTTATTTGTATTTTGTGCACAGCCAGGTCCGTGCTACTTAACATGAACAGTGCATTCCTTTTGCTGTCAGCACAAAGGCAGTTCTTATAGAGCCTTAGGATCCATATAAATCAGCTCTACCAGCTCCAGGAAGAGTAAGTCAGCTTTGGGAAAGGTCAGAAGAGGGGAAAGTGTGAGGACTGCCAGCCTGGGAAAGCTGGCACAGACCACAGGAGCTGGATCCCAGTGGAGAAGGTGCAGTTGAGATTTGACTCCCCCTCCTCTTGTTTTAAATAACCTGTTGGTTCCTTGCAAGGAAGAGACTTACCTTGTGCTCAAGACATGGACAGAGCTGAAGACCAGTGTCAGCTGAAGTAAAACAGATTCAAACCTGTTTAACTATGATTAAATTCTCTGTCCCCAGAGTACCTGTGGCAGGTCCTGCTCAGTGTCCCTAAAGACACTCATCTGGTTACACTGCCAGTGTCAGCACGTTCCCTGATAAGCCCTGTGAGAAAGTACAGTAGTGGTTCTGAAGTGCAGTTTCATGTTCTGATTTATAAGGGGGCTGACTTGAAATCTGGTCAACTTTTTGTGTTAAAAATCCAAAGAAAGCTGCCAGCTGTAAAGGATGTCACAGCCAGCAGGCAGGGATCTGGAATTAAATTGCATAACCTGCCAGCTCAGCCCTGAACAGAGATGTTGTTAAATGTTATTAAAACAGATGAGATTATTCTGGGCTTTTGAAAAGAAACAAAGGTCCACCTTTGAAATCCAAATGAACATTATGGTTAAAAAAAGGGATTAGTGCAGGGGAAACACTGGGATAAAATGCCCATGTTAGAAGGTCTGGTTTGTCCCTGCATGGGGCAAACACCTGGTGGAACAGGTGATGCAGAATGCTCAAGCCTTTCTAGAATCAATTTGGTAACATTTCTCTTGCATTGGGGGAGTATCTTGTTGGAAGAACTTCAGAATTATTTAGGAAATGTTGGAATGAGACTGGGCAGTGTCCTGGCTTTTGCTTTTGGCTACTGCATTCCTTGAATAACCTGGAATTTGTAGGTTCAACCTTAAGCTTCTGTTTTGCCTGTGGTTTACTTGAGAACACGGAGTGTGAGAATGGAGAGAGATGCTGTTGATTTTTCCTGTGGCCTTTCAGATTGGTTTTGAACTGCTGAAACACCCAGATTTCAAGGGATAAATGCAAATAATTCACGTGTGTGTTTATTCACATTATTCAAAGGTGACTGTTAAGATCCCATTTCTCCAGCTGGTTCTCACATGGGGAAATCCATCCTGCAGTGGCATTGCTGTGGTAGGAGAGGCAGACCTGCATGTTCCATCAGGCTCACAGCTGTTTGCTTCTCTGGGCAGGTGTTCAGAATAGTGAGTACTTGCCTGGGCAGCCCTCCGGAGACCTTCTGCTGGGAATTCCGGGATAAGGAGAAGAACTACCACAAGTATGGCCCCATGACACCAGTGCAGTTCTACAACGAGCATGTGAAGCCTTACTTCAACATGGAGGACAAGGTGGGGGATGCTGAAAGGCTTTCCAAGGCCTCTGTTTGCTGCTAAGCCATTTATTTCCCGCTGTTTCCAGTGTCTGTCCCCCCTGTAACTGCAGCACATGGGGTGGGTTCTGCTCCCCCAAGGCAGAGGGCCCCTTGTTTATTCTCCCTGTTGTGCTGTTTGTGCTCTGCCCTCCTATCATCTGTGATCTCACGTTGCAGCTCCACGATGATTTTGTAATGATTAAATATGCAGTGATCTCACCAGTCATAACAGGTCATAAGGCAGCCATTAGAGCAGGAATAACGTGCAGAGCTGCTCTGCCACAGTTAGGAGGTGAACTTGTAAAACAAAACAACAAACAAACCCATAAAAATGCTATTTCAGTTAAGTGGCTTGTTTGCTATGGGACAGGCAGGTATCTGGGACAAAAGCCATTCCCTGAAATCCTTCTAGATCCACTGCTCAGAGATTTCAGTTGCACCTCTTTATGACATCTTGGCTTTTGGCAGATTTGTCTAGTGAATGATCCTCGACCCCAGAATCCCTACAACAGGCTGTACACAGTGGAGTACCTGGGCAACATGGCTGGGGGCAGGAAAACACTCTACAACAACCAGCCCGTGGAGGTCCTGAAGAAATTGGCTGCAGCATCTATTAAGGATGGAGAGGTGGGTTTGGCTTCTCTTCATGGATGGCACAGTGCAGCCCATGGCATGGAAAACCCCTGGGATATGGCCCAGACATGACCCTTCCCTCTCTTTGCAGGCTGTGTGGTTTGGCTGTGACGTGGCAAAGCACTTCTATGGCAAGCTGGGAATCAATGACCTGAATATGTGAGTAGAGAATCAAACCAGGATGCCATTTGGGATATTTGGTGAGGACAGGAACAGTCCTTTGGCTGCTTAAGAAACTAATTTGTGCATACTTTGGATTATATACCCCAAAAGATTATATTTAAGTAATTCAGCAGCACAGAAATGTTTTCACTTGTTAGTTAAATCTGAATCCTTTAAAGATGCACTATGAGTAGTTGTTAAATATTCTCACTTATTTAAATTGTCTAATATCTGGTGAGAGAAACTCCTAAAGGGATCAGTTTTTGCATTTATTCTGACATTAAAATTAGTTGAACTCTGTTCAGTGCCAGTCTGTGCACTGGCTCCTGGGACAGGGCAGTCTCCTAATTCCCTGATTTACCAGTCAGAGCTCTCCCTGCATCCTTTTTGATGGGGCTTATTTGGCTTTCTGATAGATTTAATCATGAGCTGGTGTTCGGTGTCTCCATCAAGAACATGAACAAAGCAGAGCGCCTGATCTTTGGAGAATCCCTGATGACCCATGCCATGGTCCTGACAGCTGTCACTGAGAAGGTAGAGTCTCCTTCCTGAACTTCTGAGGCTGGCAGGGATTTATTGGAATATCCTGGGTACTTGTTTGTGTCCTGCCCTCGGTGTGTGAGTTGTTCTGCCACAAGGCCTGGTTGTTTGTTCTCCTCGTGTTTGTTTGTCTGAGTGCTCAGAACTATAAATATTTAAGAAGAAGGGAAGAATTTTAGACATGCCAAGGGGCTTGTTTCCTTTTGCCCACAGACTTTTATTGGAGAACCACTGCATGGTCAGTCCAGTCTGTTTTAGAGCATGAAGCTCCTGGTAAAATGCTGTAGGAGGCTCTGTAACAGTGTTAAAACCTCCTGCAGCTCCCTGGCTTGGGATCTCTCTGACCTCTAATT
Source organism: Manacus candei (assembly GCF_025592945.1). NCBI lineage: Eukaryota > Metazoa > Chordata > Aves > Passeriformes > Pipridae > Manacus > Manacus candei. The sequence goes on along the minus strand of NW_026138124.1, from coordinate 7,851,532 downwards.
AGAGGAGGAAAACAGTGTCCAAAATAGCTCCGTGGCTGAGATGAATCCACAACTAAATCAGCTCCTGGCAGTATAACAAAGCACATAATGCAGTAAAAAGAACCATGTAAAAACTTACAACTCAGGGTTATCTGCAATGTTGATGTTTCCATTTATTTCCAGAAGTTGTCTTTAATAAAGTTTCTTTGAAGTGATCTCTTCCTGTCCAACATGACCTTGGCTTGAGAAATAACAGCTTGCACAGCACAGAACAAGTTTGCTTGAGCTCTGGAGTTTGGGGACTCGAGATGGGACTGCTGAGTCATAATAATTTTTCCAAGTTACTTCTTACAACTCGATATAACTTTTCCTGTTTTCTGCACTCTGAGCTCTAAACACTTCCATTGAAAACTTATTTATCTGTTCATCACTGAAGCCTGTACTTGCACTGATGGTGTGAGTGACTGGCAGCTCCAGTCTATGGTCTGTATTTTTAAATTAATTTTTGCATACTTAAATACAGTTGCATAAGATGTGACTAAATGTGACCTGAATTCTTTAACAAAGGGAGTAAAAGATCAGTAGATGATGGATGGTGTGTCTGAAATCAAAAGATGATTTAAAAGAAGTTATCCTACAACAAGTTCAGAATTCAGAAGCTTTTACACTTTCAAAATGGGCAAAGTTGTTTCTACTTCTTGTTTGTAAATGTCTTAACACTAAACATTTACTTAAGCTGAAGGAGCTTTGATAAACTGAGTTGAAAATGTAATACTTTGGATTTACCTGCTTTATAAAAAGGCTTTGAAGATTTAAGAAATCCTATTACAATTTTACAACATCAAAAATTGATTTGGATTAAATGCACCTTTTGGTTAAAAACTTACTGTACATGAACATGCTCATCCCAGTTCCTGTCTGGGAGCTCTCAAGTGTCTCACCTTAAGGACTGTCCTATATTTTTGAGTGAGAACAGAAGCACTGCAACAATATTCCATTGAATGTTAAAAATGGATTTGTGAGGTGTTTTTTCAGGTTACTTTTTTATATTAAAAGATTTTAGTAGCAATGCAGCAGACTTGGGGCTGTGTCCTTCAGCTGGATTCTTCAAGGGTTTGCACTTGCTCTTATTGATGCTGTTCTGAATTATGGGAGTTGCTCTGTTGTCCTTGTTCTTTTCCTCTGATTCCCAGTTCAGGCAAGTTGTGCATCCTGCATTTCAGAAGGCCCCATGCCCTGATGGGGGATAGGGATAGCTGCTTAAATTCTGAGTCAGTTAAGGCCAAATTTGAATTTAGTTAAATTCAAGTGTTGTTCTGGTAAAAATATGTATTTATTGCAGACTCTCTTCCTGACCACATTTCCTCAGATTTTATGCAAGTGGGTAGACAGATACTTTAGCAAGTTACATTTCTCCAACTGTTGTTAGCATTGTGTGGAACTCTGTGGTGCCTGCAGACTGTTGGGAGGAGAGCTCTGTGGTTGCTGCTGCTGGATTTGGGCAGGAGGGGATTGGCTGCTCTTCCCTGGCCTGTCCTGCACTTACTGAATGCCATTGACTTTTTCTGTCACAGGATGGGCAAGAAGATGCATTTGAGAAATGGAGAGTGGAAAACTCCTGGGGTGAAGACCGTGGCAATAAAGGTAATTTATGGTCATGGGAACGGAGGGCTGAACATAGTGTTTGGAAATAAGGACTGGTTTGTGTGTGGAAGGCATGGGAAGATACTTTATCTAAAGCTCATATTTTATCAAGGTTTAAATCCTTCATTATCACTTAAAGTTGTTTAGTTTATTGCTGTGAGGCTGCTGATTTTCTTAAGCCTTGATACCAGTTTGCTGTTGACCACAAGTAAATTCCCAGCCATAATAAATTCCCCTTATCCCTTCCTAAAATCCCCAGCAGCTCTGTCACACTGGTCAGAACCTTGGCTATTTGTTGCTCAGTCCTTTACTGCAGAACACAAGTGTGAAAAATCTGGTAGCATTAGTCCAAAACTATGATGGTACCTCTCCTGTGAGATACCAGGAATTCCTGTGGATGTGTAATGGATCTGTTCATATGGGGACAGTAGATAAATGCTAGGCAGTATCAATAAGACAGGATCACTTCCAAGGACTGCAATGTATAGGAATGCTTTTTCCTTTAGGTATGGAAGCAGAAATAAAAAGAGTTCACTGCAACACTTCTAAATGTACTAAAGCTTTTGGTAGCAGAGCTGAGCTCGAGTCTGTCACTACAGCTGTCCCCTCTGTGGGATCTCATGCTGCCTGTAGCTGGTGTTACTGAATAACCTTCCTGAGCCATGTGTGACACTGAAGTGGTTTGTGTTTTCTTTTAAAGCACTGTTTATCAATCTGCAAGATTTTGCTTACTGATTTTGTAAACAAGGAAACGAGGGCATGGCTGGTCCCAGCTTGTGCTGTGAACAGCTGCAGTGCAAACTGTTCTAGCTCCAACAGCTGGCTGTGGAAAAAACAATGAAAAAATGATAGTTCTGGCTGCCTTTTGGAAGCTGTGCCAAAGACAGGGTGTGCAGCACCCCTGCAGTGTTGCTCTCTGGTGTGACAGGCACTGGGGGCACAACATCGAGTCCTTACCGGGATGTTCTGCATGGACTCGTTCTCCTGTCCCGGCCTGCCCTGGTGCTCCTTTGGAAAGGCACCGGCACGTGGCAGCAGCGTGGACACAACCCTGAGTCACAGCTCAGCAGTGGTTTAGGAAATTGCTTCCAGTTGCTTCCATGCTCATGGAAAATGGGAATGACTTGAAGATGTTTCTCTGCTGGGCTGGGAGGCAGCTCTGACCTCCCAGGCCCTCGGTGAGTGGGGCTGGTGGTGTGAGAGCCATCCCTGCTTTGCCCTGCCAAGGTCACTCAGCTTTTCCTAATGGAGGGGAGGGAAAGCCCGTGGGTTTTGTCATCTCCTCTGTGGGACAGGTCAGATGTGGGCTCAGCTGTGGCACAGCCTCCCTGCTGGGTGTGCCAGGCTGGACAGTGTCCCAGGGCACAACAGTCACTGCTGACCACATTTTTCTGCTGCACATGAATCCCAAATGTTGTGCTTGTAAGATTTGGTATGGCAGAACTTTCCCAGGACGTCTTAGATTTTCTTCTGGGAATAGACTATTTCTGGAGAACTGTTTTAGGATGTGGTCTTACTCATAAGCTTTTGATAACATGAACAACTAACTAAAACATAGAATATTCTTGGAAAAGTGTCTTAATTTATGTTGTGGCCTGTTGGTCTTGCAGTAGTGTCTGTTCTGAGTTAGCTGTATCCACTCACAGCAAAGTATCCCAATAAAAATCTTCAGTCTTGACAAAACAGTGGAACTGTTGACGTTCAGCCTTCAAGGCTCATCCATGTGACAGTAGTAAAATGTACTTTGGGATGTTGGATTAAGCAAAAAAAGCCAAATCTGTACTGAAGGAACATCAAAACTTTTTATTGTCTCCAAGTAAAACTATTTTGTTGAGCACTTCTGTGCATAATAGAGAATGTAAAATATAAAAATGTGCTGGGGTTGTCAAACACTTTGCTTTGGGACACTCCAGATGCTTGGTTTGTGATGTCAGATGCTGCTGGTGTGAGAGGAAGGCTTCCAGGAAGGAAGGGCCTTACTCAGCTGCCTTACAGCACCAGTGGACTTGGGTTAGTTCTGCAAACACTGAAGTTAAAAGGTGTCTGTCAGCAATTTGTGTGGGTTGTATATGCTCCTTGGCCAGTTGTTCTTTATTAGAACTGGATGAAGACTGGGTTCAATTTCAGAAAATTGGCTGTTATTCCCAAATCACAGGGCAATAACTGAACCCTGACACTGCTACAAGTGGTACCTGTTGAGCTGTGACTGAGCAGTGGCATTTCTGGGCTGGAGCAGCCAAATACACTGATTTATTTTTTTTCAAGAATGAGCTCTTCGAGAGCTGTTTAAGAGGAACTACTTGTCCTTTGAAATAAAATAGGACCCCAAAGTGACCTGAATAAACCCTCTCCAGCCTTGTCCACATCCCATCTGTGTGGACTTTGCAGGGTGAGTCACTGTCCCTTATCTGCTTTGTACTGGTGGAGACCACGATCTCTGGAAAGTCTTGCTCGCTGTCTATACCCTTGTTTTGCTTAGGGAGTTGCCTGGAAAAGTGCCTTGACAGAAAATCCCATCAGAACTAGGAAGCTTGGCTCTATCTCAGACTGTTCTCTCAGGGAGGTGAATCCCTGAATTGATTTTCTTGGGTATGACCACCCAACCTGCAGTGGAACTAAGGGCAGTTGGACATATCCCTCAGGGCCCCTTCTCAAACACCAGAAGAGGTGACTTAAAGTCATAGAATCATTTAGGTTGGAAAAAACCTTTTAAGGGCAAACAGAGTCCAACTGTTAACCCAGCACTGCAAAGCCCACACTGAGCCATGTCCCCAAGTGCCACATCTACACATCATTCACATCCCTCCAGGGATAGTGACTCAACTTGACAGGGTTTCCTTCTTCCTGCCCTGACTTTTTTCACTCAGTGTCCATTAGCAGCTGGTGTGGGAGGGTGAGGACTCATAGTTTGAGCTCTCTTGCTGTGATAAGATAAAGAGTAAGATTTTTATCTTATCTGCCTTATCTGGGAAGCAGTGCTTGGGTAAGTCAAGCACAAGAATCCACATCAGCAAAGAGGCAGCCAAGGATGATGATAAACTTGGCACATCCCAGCTGGGTGTGGGGGACACCAGTGAGCCCCAACTCCCAGTATTTCTTGGACAGGGTGCTAAAGGGTCCAGCCAGCAACAAAACACCAGGGACTGGACTTGGGTCACTAAACTCTGAGCAAACAAATGACTTTGTTGGGAGGGAAGAAAGTGTTTTTCCCTGTTGTCCCTCTTGCTTTGCTGCAAACACATTCTGAGGTGCCAGGTAACACGTGTTTTCCCTGACTTGCCTGGGACAGGACTGGAAAAACTGTGACCCCTGGTTTGGGGATCAGAGTGTGGGCACATAACTGACTCCATCCCATGGAGTGGGCAGGACTGAAATCTTGTAGTAGTGCTTGTCCTGGAGAAAAGGAAGCCCTGGGAACAGCAGCCTAGCATTGCCTCTCCTGAATATTTAGTAGTTACATTTATATCTGTTGTAAAAGTGTTTCTTGGAATCCTCTCTGTTTTTCCTCAAGGAATGAACACAGCTGCTGACAAACATTGCTTGTTTTTTGAGGTAAAAAAGTCACTTCCCAGTCAAATATTTCCTTTCTGGTTTATTGGCACTTCTTCAGCCATCCAGGCAAGTTTAATTATTCTGAGTACTCTTTTGTTCTGGAGACACAGGACATTATTACCTAACTTTGACCTCAGCTTATCCCATAGGATATCTTTTTTTAAAAGCAAGCAAGAGGGCAATACTAAATCACACTATCACATCCCTTGGGATAGGGGTCCATCTGCTTGTTTTGGCATGACAAGAACTTTCCTGTGATACATCTCCAGCTCCAAGTCAGCTCCCTTAGGGCTTTTCATCTCTTGTCCTGGCTGTTGCTCACATGCTCTTCTGCACGAGGGCATTCCAAGGATTTAAGTGCAGCCATCCAGTGGCAGCACCTGCCCTCCCCTCCTGCCCACAGTGCCCTGTGCCAGGCGCTGTCCCTTCGCTCTCCCTCAGGCACAGAGGGGCTTGTGCCGAGTCCTTTGGGCACTTCCAGGGGCTTTATTTTCAGGTGGCTGCAGGAGGTGTCTCCTGTGGTTAATAAGTGGTTGTCATTGCTCTAAAAGCCACCTGACTTATTTGCATGTCCCGAGGTTCTGCTCGACGCTTCCTTCTCCTCAGACGCCGCGATCCCAATCGGCACCGTCGGCTCCGAGATATGTCAGAGGCACAGTTCATTATCCTCTCAGGGTGCAATTACTTGTTGGCTCTTGGGAGTGAGAGGTTTTTGTGTGTCCCAAGAACTCATATCCTGAAGAGAGAATAATCAAGGCAGCTCCCTTTGGCAGTGTTTCCAAAATGGCTTCTAGCTGGGGTTACAATTGATAGGGGTTTTAATTTATAGGAGTTATCTGATCTCTTGCTTTAGAAACAAGATGGTGTAGATAGATGTGTTTATTGTCCACATTCTTTGGACGTTTTCTTGTTTCATTTGATTGTGTGATGATACTGTTTAAGGACACGAGGAACTTTATTACATAAAGCCTTCTCATCTGTCTGCTAAATGCTTCCTTTCTCCCAGCCACTCTCATTTTCAGCTCACCTGGAAGAGTTTGTTTCCAGTGGTGGCTCTGCTCAAACCTGTGATCCTCTAAATGTGACTTCCCCTACACCAGTTCAAAGGGTGTTCACTGAAATTCTCTGTAAGAATTATATTAAGGGGGAAAATTAAGATGTGGTTCAGCCTAAGTGTGATTTAGGTGGCTTTATGTTTGAGGAAAGCAGGCAGCTGCCTCTTACTGCAGGAACTAAACCAGCAAAGCTTTCTTAAACCAGAGCTGGTTTGGATATTCATTTGGAAAATTACCTTTTACACAAAATCCTGAACACTTCATAAGCCAGATACTCAATTTTGCATTCTGCCTTAAATGCCCTTTTTTTTTTTTTTAAGGCATTTTATTTCCCTTGAGTATTCTCAATGCCTGTTTTAACAGAGGAAACATAAATTATGGATATTCTGGGACTTGTTTTTCCTAGTGGGCTTCTCGCTTGGCCTTTCAGGGCACACGAAGAACATCCTGTCAGTCTGTATGTTAAATTCCTTGTGGGTTTTCTTTGGTTTGGTTTGATTTGAGAGAGAAGCAGTGTGAGCAGGTCCTGTTTGATGCCCTGTTCCCAGGTGAGACTTGGCTGTGTGCTGTGATGGTCTGTTCTCACCCCCAGGTTACCTGATCATGACGGACGACTGGTTCTCCGAGTACGTGTACGAGGTGGTGGTGGACAAGAAGCACGTGCCAGAGGAAATCCTGGCAGTGATGCAGCAGGAGCCGATTGTCCTGCCAGCCTGGGACCCCATGGGGGCTTTAGCCAAGTGAACTCCAGAGCATTTGCCTCTCCATGGTCATCAGAAGTAGATGCAATAGAGAATTCCAGTGGTCGGAAGCCATAGCCAAATGATGACGTGACCAAGCGCTCGGCCTGGTCCGTATTCCTGAAATTAAGTTAAGGATCCTTGGGAAATAGCGCTTTACTGCCTTGGCTGATCAAAGCTCTCAGACTGGCTACTCCAAAACTCAAAAGGGAAAAGGAAAAAACTCCTCATGAAAACACATGACAAGTGCTGTCAATGGCAGTTTGATTTTACCTTAAATTTTTGATGCAAATCAGAGTAGTAATGTAGTGGAATTATTTTGACCAGTGTTTTCCCTAGAAAAAATGGGCATGAAAGGCCCTTTAAAATTAATAGCTAGATGATAGAACAAACACATTGAGATACTTAATTAACTAATTATGCTCTGACTTGTTCCATAAAAGAATGCCCAAAAATATTTTATATATTTACATTTTTAGTTTTGCTGAAGTTTTGGAGGGGGACATATAAATTGAAACTGCTAAAAATTACCTTTAGAAAACTTCTCTTCCTGCAGAACTGGGGAGGGGAAACTGTTTCCTGGAGGTATCCAGTTTCACTTGTTTTTATTCTTCCATTATTGAGCTGGGACTGGATAACCCACCCCAAGGCCCAGTGCTGTGTCTGTGTGCACAGGAGCGCTATTTTTCACTTATATTAGCAAGAACAACCATAAATATGTTCACAGGTGGAGTTAGTGTCATGCTCAACAGAAAAACCAATGTTTTAATTGCTGCATTTTATTTGGTTGTTTTAAAAAACAAGATGGTGCTATGAAGCTTTTGAATAAACACTTTCTAAAGTGACTGGCACAGTTCTGGTTTCTTTATTTTTTTTAAATGAGACACATGTAACTCATGAAATGAGAAGACATTAATGACCTGCAAATAATTCTAAGTGAGCCAAAATGTGAACATATCTCACATGCTACAGGCACTCAAATAGTTTGAGAGCAGGACTAATCCTGTGATTTAAATAGTGCAGAATGTCTGTGTGTCCCCTGCCAACCTCCCTGCTCTGCACTGGGTTTAGTCCAAGGCAAACGAGGGTAAGGATCAACCACCACCCTGGAACACGAGTGGGGTGGCACAGAGATGTTGTTCAAGTCAAGTGCAAGCTAAAAAAGGATGTTTGGTATGGCCATGGTGCTCTGCAGTGTGGTTTGACTTTTCTTCCATTTGGACAACAGAGGGAGGAAGTTATTAAATGATTCTGCAAGTGTATCTTGTGCTGGTTACACAAATGTGTCTCCATGTAGGTACATGTATCAGAAATCCCGAGCTGAATCCTGCCTGCTAAACTAAATCCAGGTTAGGGCTTGTCTTGGAGTCATCCAAAATGATTCAACCTGCTGGGATTGATGTTTTCTGGATTAACATTCTAACAGGAATGCTGCTTGGACAAGAGAATTTGGTGTGGAGCAGCAGCAAGAGGCTGTTGTTACTGTCCTTGAATTATGTGTTTTAAAGTCCATGCCCTTCACAGGATTGTCTGCAGAAGTAACAAAGCTGTGCTGGAGATATTGCTGAATACTGATTTGTCAAATAGATTTAATTATCAGGTGACTATCACATATTTTGTAACCATTTCTGATTTATACCCTTTGCTCATCAAAATGTGATCTCTGTCAAACCATGCAAACGTGAGTTGTTTAAGGAACAGTAGCCAGGAGTAACTGGGCAAGAACATGAATGAACTCAGTTTGAGTGGGGTGGAAAGAAAAATATAAAAATGTCATGGTTGACCTCATAGTCTTGTAGAAAAAAATGTCACACTGGGGTGTACGAACAGAAATAAGCTGAAATATATGTCAAATTACCCAGGTTTGCTTAGGACTGTTGGGTGTGAGCTGAGGGCAGGATCTGGTTTAGGGCCCTGCAGCTCAGGTAAGATGAAAACTGAAAGGAGTGTAGAGAGGAGTGGTAAGAATGACCAGAGGATGTGAAATCATTACTAGCAGAAGGCTGAAAGAAACGTGTTTAGTCAGAGGGGGAGACATCATGTTCCATGAGTTCATAAGTGGATGCCTTTAAGAAGGGAATTTTGTTCCCACTGTTCATGATAAATTGATGAAAACATCAGAGGTTTCAACTGCAAGATTTAGTGAGCTTAGGGAAAGCTTTCTGGTGACAAGAACTGGAGCAGATTGTCGAGGACGTGGTGCCTCCATTGTTACAGAACCATGGCAGGAATGGCCCTGGTGCAGCTGATCCCCCTCTGGGCAGGGGGATGGACCAGATCATCTTTTGGGGTCCCTCTTGGTGTTGGGGGTCTGATGCTCAGTCTCTACCTTGTGCTGTTTCTTGCATCAGGGCAAGTAAACAGTCTTGTACTTGCTGCTGAACCCTGGTGGCTTTGAAACAGAGCCAGGTCCCTTGGAAAGCTGTACTGTGCACGATATTTTGATTATGACTAATGCATGTGTTGTTTTGGGGGCTTTTTCCTCTTCCAAAAGGTCAGTAATTTTAGTCCTTCAAGATCTTTCTACTTATGACTTTAACACCAGTTCTTCAGTTTCCTCTATGCTATCTATGAGTGTGACAGCAGCCAAAGAGAATTAACTTTTTCTCTGGAGTTTAACTGACATTTTTGTTGCCCATGGCAGCACTGATGAGGATTGAATTTGATAAATGAAAAACTGATTCCAGGCCAGTTTTTGCTAATTTAGGTATTTAAAAGTATTGTCCAGCATGTGCTTATCTCCCCAGCTCTTGCCCAGCTATTTCCCTGTACAGCTTATACAATAGTATGTTGTTTCTCTCCCTTTCCTTCAAGTAAGCTCAGAAAATCCACATGGCTGAAACACGTCACGGGAAATGAAGCCAATCTGGCAACAACACTTTTGCCTCTATTTGCCCAGCAATTTTATAAGTTCTTTGCAGGGTGGAATTGGGAAAACTCACTGATGTGATCAGCAGCCCTCAGCTGGAGAAATGAGACTGGAGACAGCTGAGGGATGACTGAGATGCCACGTGCTCCCCACGGAACCTGGGGAAGTTCTCAGGCTGGATCCACAAGAGCCTCAGTGTCTTCTCAGGTGTGTGGAAGGCAGTTCACAGCCCAGGGGGGACAGTGAGTTGGCCCAGCCCCTCTCCAGCACACGTGGGGTATGTGATCAAGGAACAGGCCACTTAACCCCTGCTGGTTTGCAGGAAGTACTTCAGGGATGATGAAAACTTAAACTCTTTCCAACTGGTGGAAGGGAAATAACGTGGCAGTGAGCCTGGCTTGCTGCAGGTTGTCTCTAAGCAAAGAAAGCTCTATGACTTATGAAGTGTAAACCCAGATTACTAAAAAAATTAACAGCCAACTGATAAAAAGATGCTTTGGTTAGAATAAAAAAAGAATTCATGCCCACTGTATTTCAATGCTGATTCCTCCTTTAGTTTATATCCTTTGCAGAGCCTTGACCTTTGGATTGTTGAGGAACCACCCAATTAACAGTTTCCTTTTCCAGTTTGTCAACAAACCCATGTGAAAATTCAAGGGCAGTTCCTCTGACAGGTGGCAAATATTGACAGATAATGTTATAAAAGTCAGTTGTCTCAGGTTCAATCAAAAGCCAAAAAATAACTGTTCCTAATGAAGACAAGGAAGAGGTAGGAGGAGAGGTTACATGTAGTGGCAGTTTGTGGGTTCTCAGAGTCAGATTTCTCCATTGGAATGTGCTCTTAAAACAGTTGTAGTGGAAACAGCAAAACCTCTCCAAACCCCATCCAGCTCCCAGATGTGAATCCCAGCACTTTCTGTGTGGAAAATAGCAGGGAAGGGCAATAAGAATGTCTTTTATCCCAAAGCCAGTTGTAACAGCTTCTAATGTAGTCTGATTGCTAACCAAGCAAAAGATGGGAACAAATAAATACTTTAGGATTTGTTTGTTTTGTGTTATTTGGAAAATTGTTCCTACCCTTTTATAGGCAGAGACACTTGCAGAATTATTACCAATCTCTTTGTACAGCTGGTACTACAATTATTAGGTAATTTGATCAATGCTTCCCATTCTTTTGCTGGAATCTACAGCCTCTGTATCTGTGGAGAAGGGTGGAAGTATCTGAAGTTATGTCTTAAGTGCATTTTCTTCCTCTTTTTTTTTATACTTTCCCTAAATCATTAGGATTTGCCCACCAATGCACAGAAGATTTAATGAGATTTTGGAACTGACTCAGAGGAGCACCTGAAAGGTTTTCATGTATGAGGTAAATAAGTGTCATGAAGTTGAAGGATTTGCCTGAAATCTCCAGTCTGTTACTTCTGTGATGCTCCAAAGGTTCCACATTGCTTGGCAAGAAATTAAAGGAAGAAAAAACAACAACTGTGCTGCTGTAGAAAACATTAATGAAAAAAAACAACTGAACAAAAAGGCCAGGATAAGGCTTGAAAGGTGGTTTTGTGTTCTTAGCATGCTGGTTTTCACATTAGAGCTTTGTGTGCCCTACCAAAACAACTGAGCAGTGACACTGGTGCTGCTGAGAAAGCAACTGCATTGACTAAGATGAATTATATGCAATAGTGTTTTAGACTTCTTGAAAGAACCTACTCTAAGCAGAGACTGAGATGGAGAAAAACCTCAGACAAAGGTCATGATCCCTCTAAAACTAGAAGAAACCCCAAAGATATAATTAAGTAAAAGGCAGAAGAGCTCTAAGTAGAGAGAATTTATTTCTTGTAAGAGGGTAGAAAAAGTGAGTTTGGAAAATAATTCCAGCCTCCCAGCAGCAGCGAGCTGGAAATCTGTTTGAAAGGGAAGGCACAGATTCCTTGTGCCATCCCTCATCCCACCTCACAAGAAAAAATCCTGCTGTCCAGAGCAAGGGGTCTAATCCACACACAGATATTTATGCACTAAAACACTGTGCTTTGACCTCCATAAAGGTTTAGTGAGTGAGGCACAACAGATCCTGTCCTGGTAAACCCTTTGGAATGGGACAAAACAGGGGGAAGGCTGGGGATGCAAGGACAGTAACTTGTGGGTTTTTTCCCTGTCTGCAGGGAAGTGAAGATTGTCAGGACCAAACCTGATTATCTTGGAAAGCAGGGTACAGGAGGGGAATTCAGCACGGCAGGGAGGAGTTAGATATTGCTATTTTCACTAAAAGATCGACGAGTTTCTAAAACAGCTGAAGGCAAGAAGCTTCACTTGACAAAACAGTTGTAATCCACTGCCCTCAGGAGTCAATGGGAAAGCAAAAATGGTTTTAATCCCTCGTGTCTGTAACTGCAATGCCCGAGCTCTCCTTGAGATGGTGCAGGTGACTCGCCCTGACCGGCTGCTGCTCTGCCAGGGACCAGGGACAGACAGCAAAGGAAAGTGCTAATTACAGCCCTCGGCTCCTCAGTTTGCTGTTTATTTTCTTTTCAATTGTTTGGAACAAGTCTCTGAAAACTGGCAGCCGCTTCCAGCAAAGTGATGCTGCTCTAACAATCAGCTTTTCTTATTTGTCCCCATTCTGATTTTCCACTTCTTTTTCCCCTCCAAACCTGCCACCTCCACTATGGCACTATTTTGTTGACCTGTGATTTATGACTTTTTATAAAAAAATTGCGAAGGGCAGGAATGAAGAAATCCTGGATGAAAAAAGTGGAGAAAAAGCATATCAGAGGTGGAGTGAGGTATTTGGAGTAGTAGTAGGAAGAAAGGAAATGACTTATTGAGCTTACTGAGGCAGCAAAACGCCTGGGGAGAATTTGTGCTCCAAGCTTTAAAACAAAGCTAAACCTTATTTCTTTATTAAAACAATGCAAATATTCAGCAGTAGAAATTATTCTTTTCAAGCCCTTTTACTGTGATAATATCCCAGTCCTTCCTATGCTTCTGTAAACTACAGACCCACCTGTAAACTTGTAATTTACTGACTCCCTCAAAACTTCCATCCTGTTTGTTGCCTCCATCCTCATCACCATCCTGTTATTTACAGCTGTAACAACATCCAACAAAACTGCCCCTTACCAGGAAAGCTTCCCTCCTTCTCCCTCTGCCTTCATTGGATCCTGCTCTGAACGGATCAGAGCAGACAAATGTAGCCACCCACCTCTAGGAGGAAAACTGAGCTGCAGCCCTGGTGAAACATAAAGTTTATTTGGGTAAAGTGACGCAAAAATTCTTAAAGAGCTCTTTGGCAGCAGATTATCTGGAAATCAGACCATGTGAGGGGGGCTGGTGTACAAAAACCTCACCAAGGTGCTGAGTTGCCCACAGGCTGAGCTCCCGAGGCTGAAGTAAATGTGGGTGAAGGTCCCTCGGGCTTGGATAACTCCAAGGGAAGCGCTTCAGACCGACCCCAAACACAGGTATTTTATAATTTTGTCTTTAACACAGTGATGTCTAAAGTACTTTAGGAAATTCAGACAGACTCTGAGATGGCTCCTCCTCAGAGCCGACCTCCTGCAGCAGCAGACACTGGAGTTTCATTAACTTTCCTTCCTCGTTGCCTCTTTCAACTTCAGTTATAAAATCTGAAACGCTAATGACAGGCTGAAACCTGAACTGTAGATTTTGTTCCTTTTTAAGGCAACTCTCAGGTCTTTGATTAATTTTTAAAACATCAGGAAAACGTGCATCTAACAAAGCTTTGGAGGTGGAAAAAGATACGCTGATTTTTGGTGGAAGTTTGCTTTGATTTTTTAAAACTTTTAATGCTTTCTCTTGCTTTTCTGCTGTGACATGCTCTACTCTGTCATGTTCAGGCACTTGTCCAGCAGTTATGAATGTTGAGTCAAATGCCTGTAAGAAGAAAATGTTCCAACAATCTGAAATTAAGAGTTATGGCAGTTCACATAACTGCATTACAAATGTAAAGCTATTCAAAATTTACAAAAAAAGAATTAAACTATAAGGAAAAATGAGGGAAAGCAGCAGAATCTGAAGGGGGCAGAAAAAGAAAAAAGTCATTGCAAGTTGTTATTTATTTTGAAAGGGTAAAGTGAGGTTTGTTAACCATATGAAGTTATATTTTAAAAGGTAAACTGTTCTGGCACAGTAAATTATCGAACTCAATGGGACAGATTTATTGTAAGTAATAAATCAGAGGAGCATGTCCTATGTATTTATGGTCAAACACGTTTACTGAGACCAACTGGCTTGCTGGGTTAGTTTGCTCAAAAATGTGGACATTTAAGTAAGGAATGTAATATAACTGAATATAGGCAAGGACAACATGTTTTGACGTGTTAAGAAAGCCTGGGGGGGAAAGGATCATGCATTTAATGGGTCTGGGTTCTTGGAAATGTTGTGGCATTTTTGCAATGTGGGTTGTCAGTTGTCAGACTTTTACCAGGGAAGGGCTCAAACACTTGGGCTGCATCTTCTGGTGCTTTTGATGGCGAATTGACCATAATTTCCTTGGAGAGTTCTTTGCAAAGTTGTCGTACAGCAAGGGACAGCTGTGGGTCCATTTGCTAATTGTACAGGGCATGATGAATTTCAGATGGTCAAAGGAAGAAAAAATGCCCTAAGAATGGAATTTAATAACCCCCCTAAATTATTCCCACACATGGAAAGAGCTTAAATACACTGCACATTTCCTGCTTTCCTCCATGGAAATATAAACTGCTGAGTTTTCACTGGTAACAGTATTAGAGCCTGAAACGTTCTGTCTGTGTCCTGGTCTCCTTTCTGCTGCTCAGGTTTGAGCTCTTTTCCCAGCCTGTGTGTTTGCAGCTCTGTTGATCTGTATCTTGTAGAACTGTTACAACGTAATTACAACATAACGAAGCCCATCTGTGGGACAAGTGTTTCATAAAGAACTTAAGGAGAACTTGGAGCCTGAATAAAGGGCTGTAACTTGGAGATAGCCATTAACAAACCACCTTCAAAGAAACATCATCTGTTACTCAGGAATGGTGCTGTATTTATTTGGTGATGTTTGCTGTGTTACGACTCGTCCTTCAAGCTTATATAAATAATTTGAGGAAGAATACAAAAGCAATATCTTCCCTCTAAGCTTATCTGTTTCCTTGCACTACACACAGACACTCTCAAGCCACAAAATGCATTTCCCCCTTCCTGTTCTTTAAATGACTGTCACCAATTTGGCAGCATTCCCACTAAAATACAATGTCTGCCTTCTCGACAAATTTTTAAAGGTAAAAATCTCTCTTTCCTGCAGGCTTTTTAATTTCTGACTGAAACATGGATAAAATTGCAACACAAAACTCACAGCACAGGTTTATATTTCCCCAATACTGTTGCTTTCAGAAGCACTGTTTTCCCACCTTACCTATATTTAGCCTTATCTGGGAATACAGGAGTTAACTGGAGAGAGCCCACTCCTTATGCCACTCTTTGTTCACCCAGGAGGGTCACTGTCTCACCAGCACTACTTGCTGAGTACACTTGGACTCTGCTTTAGTATGTGAGCAAGCCCTTGGAGACCTGCAAATATTCATATACAGGATCCATGGTCACCTACATACTGCAAATCTCCTGTGAAACATTCACATGTTAGTGCTGTGCCAAAGCACCCAATCCAGTAACATTTAAAATCACCAGCACTGGGATCAGACCTGTTACAACTCACTGCAACATAAATTTCAGTGGGTTTTGATCACTCTATCAAAACTCAGTTCAACTAGAGAAGAATATCTCAAAAAAAAAACCCTGAATAAATCAATGTTCAGTTGTTGAGGGATGTTCTAGATATCAGCTTAAGTCTACTTTGTACCTAACACCCCAATTCTGCAGGTACCAATTATATGAGTATCAGGCTTTGAAATCTGAAATGCAAACTGTCACACTTTCTGTCAGCTTGCCTAATGGAGATAGGATGGAAAAGGATATTCTAGGTATTAATTTTTTAATTAAGTCAGTGTAACTGAACACACTCAAAATCAAAAGGCACTAATTTTTTTGCATGATGAACCTAAATATGACTCGTGTATGACATGAGTCCAGCACCTGGAAACACCCAGGTATGAGTCTGTCGGAGGGTCACGGCTCATATTTTGGCTCAGAGGTGAGAATGGTGCCTCCAGGTAAACGGCACAACCTTCTCCTGCATGGGATAAATGAGTTCTATCTCATTCGTAGTCATACAAACTTCTTGTTTGATATTCCAGATAAAAGTAATTTCCTTGGACTTTTTCCATTTATGTACAAGCCTGTGTGAACCACAAGGTGTAACTGCAGTCAGATAGGGAACTTAACCATCTGAAATACTTAGTGATAAAAGTGAGATTTAGGTCAAGTTAACAGTTTGATTCTGTTTGCCAGCACCCTGGGCTCACTCTTTGTCTTGAGGTTCCAAGTGCTTTAATTCCCTGCAAGTCCCTGCCTGCGAGCGGCCGGAGCAGTGGGAGGGACGGTGGGACCGCGAGTTCTGCTGCAGGAATGCGGCTGTAACCCGGTCAGTGGCTGCTTCTCCACAGGCTTTGCTTTGTAAAATCAGCACGTGGAATAAGAACATAATTCACATGAAGTGAAATATACACAAATCTACGAATTTTGTGGCTGTCATGACTTCTGCAGTCAGGCACAGGGGGCTGGACAAGCCCTGGGAGCTGCCCAGGCACTGCAGCCACACCTCAAACACAGAAACCTCCAGGTGACTCGAGGCTTTAAGATTTGCCTCCTTGAAGCATCTGCTGTTTGCTGTATCTCAACCTCATTGCTTTACTTTCCTAGACACACTAAAAGTAATTTTCTCCTTTAAAAAAAAACAGCTGGAGAATCACTTTGTTTTAAAGTGCTGGAAGGATTTGTTTACTCTGAGGCAGAGCATTAAAAGCAAGGGATTCCCACACCTCCAGGAGAGGTCATTGCTCCAGAAATAAACAGGAGATGAGCCACCAGTTGTGCAAAAGGAAGCAGCCCCCAGGCCAGGGATGCTCCTCGAGGATTGCTTTGCTAGAGGCAAAGGGGCCAAATTTGTGCATCAAGGCTTTTACATCATTTGTGTCATGCAGGGCTTTTACATCTACAGTGCTGGTTCAAGTTTAGCTCTGTGTGGGAGATAAATAAATATAATTTAATTAATATTTGGCTGATGTGAACTGCGTTGGTGGCTCCAGCCAAGCATGTACAAACACATGTCTTCAATTATCCATCTGGGTGTTTTCAACAAACAAGCAAAGCAGGGAATAGTTGTGGTGGACACGCTGCATGTTCCAGGGTCACTCCTCTTTAGTCACTCTTTGCACAGGGAGGGTGCCATTCCCAGCCTGGCACCTTCCACGTGCTCTTGAACGGCACAGAAATACTGAGGTGAAAACTGCCCTGCAGAATAATCTCTGGGCAGGGCTACTGAAGGGAGACAAAGCACTCGGGGCCTCCCAAGGGAGCAAAGTCACGTCCACCAAACACAGATCAAACCGAAATGAAGGCACAGATATCTGTCCTCTTCCTCTTCTTGGCTTTGCTTTCTCTTCTGTGGCTAATTATGGGTGATAAGAAGCCAAGGTCCAGTTATGTAAGAGCAACCTTTGCAACAGCTCAGACTGAAAATAGGTAATAAACTGCCATTTCTGAGATCGTTCACTGTCATCAGTCAAGCACCTGAACTACTGAGAGATCAGCACAGAGAAATGGAGGCTGAAGTGGGCAAAAATTTCCCTGGATGTCCTCCCTGCTGTCCTAGCATACCTCCCAACCCCAGAGCTCCAGTTCTGCAGCTGTTCACTGTTTGTAGCTGTTACGGTTCCTTCAAGTGTTTTTTTTCTTGAGTTGTAACAAAGCAGGGGAAAAAGTACATTCTCCCACAGTTTTTTACAGCGTAATGAAACCTGATTCTGTAACTGTTCTGTTTTCATGTGCCAACCATGCCCCCGTGAACACCACTGCATAGCCCTGGAGTCTGTCACTCCAGAGATTTCCCAGGATAACTGACAAGCTGTAGTTCTGTTTCAGAAAAAAAAATAGTTCCATCTCAAGCCCATGAAAATTCACATGCCATTTTGCATCTTTGAGGCTCAAACTACTGAAAATTCTACAAAAAATATTTCAAATAATGTTCCATTTCTTTCCTGTGGTCTGCAGAAGACCAGAAGGAGCTTAGATCTGGCTAGACAATGATCCTGATTGTCACAGATCTTGTGACAAGAGGACCTCCCCTCAGTGAAGAAAGCACAGAGAAATACCTTTGTGCAGAAACAAAGGGCTTTGCAAACACAGTAAGCATTTAAACCTCAGGTATGGGAAAATCAGTCCCAAGAGATAATGCAGTTGAATCAACATCCTTTACTGCTTTCCCATTTATGGATCAGAGGTGTAAAGTCCAGAAGGGCTCAGGTTACTTTTCCATATTCCTACCTTATATTTAATATGCTCTATACAAGGGGAGGATTGGCTGTGGCCTTTCCTAAGAGTTCTGTGTTGACAGCAGTGGTGGTAGGACTGTTGCCATCTACATAAGCTCTTTTGGGACATTTGGAAGGTTTTGGACTCCAAAGACATTCGGGTTTTCTGGTCCTGCAGGTAAAACAGAAACTCCTGTTCTTGATGTTTCAATCTTTGTGGATGATTAACTAATGGTAGCAAAGTACGTGCTCCTGTAAAAATTCAAATTAATGATGCATTGCTTGCATTATTTGGGTAAAGACAGAAGGTAAGCCTGGAGAATTAGAGATTCCTGCAAGTTATAAACAACACCTTCAAGTGACTTTTATCTCGAGAACATCCTCCTGTTTGCTCTGCAGTTTGATAACTTTCCTTCTCTTTCTACTTGAACTGAGAAATGTTTAGAAGAGGTTTAACAAGTTGTCTTTGCAAAAGGCTCAAAGCTGGGAAAAACTTGAGTTTTAATAGCACTGGTAATCAGCAAATTCTAGAAATAAGCAAGTAATATCCCTTCTCTGCTTTAGTTTTTCCTCCAGTTAAAAATGAAATAATGCTTATTGTTCTGCTAGGATGTGACAATAGTAGTTACTGTTGTAAAATGCTTTGAAAAGTTAAAAATAGATGTAATTGTAATAATTTAATCTGTGGTGGCATTTAATCTGTGGTGTAGATTGTGTGACTCTTTGCTGGCTATAAAGCAGGGTTACTACCCCAGGGAATTTACAGCACAGAGGATCAACTCCTGTGCCAGGGTTTTGTTGGGTAAAGGCAGCTGAGTATTTACATCATCTGAACGAATGAGCAGAAAACAAAGCATAACCTGCTGAATCACAACTCTTTTTCTGTTCTCTCTGTTCTGAAGGAAAAGTTATTTGTGTCACATTTTTTCTTTATTTCAGGATGGTTTATTTCCCTTGGATTCTGTTTTTAGCACATATGAAGAGGGCAGGTAAAGCCAGGGACTCTCCCGGTGCCTGTTTTTTTGCCCACTACCCTTCCTGGGGCTGGAACCACAGTGTCAGCAGATCCAAAGAGAAGGAAAGATGCTTTTATGTGCCCAAGGAGTCAAATAAAACCGGGGACAAGTTTTATCCTTTAGACTCACGTGTTAGTTCTTAGTCAAAAGAATCGAATTGAAGTTTATGATCTTTTCTTCTTGCTGTTAGTGTTGACCGAGCCTCAAGTGTTAATTGATGCAAAACCAGTGAGATTTAAATACTTTTCTGAAGTTTCATTCAAGCCTTCTAGGTCTGCTGCTAAACATAGCAGACACTGTGGGATTCTCAAGAAAGGTAGTCATGAAATGTAATTTTTATAACCATGGTTATCTCATATTTCTTTAAATAATTCTTTCCCCTTCATACTGGGTGAATCTAGAAATTGCCACAGGATGAGTGGATCAGTCACAGCTTATGAAAATGAATGTCCAAGTCACACTAAACTCTGACCTCAGTTTGCAAACTGGGAGTCCCACAAGCTCCCTGGGTGTGAATCCAGTGCTCAGAGAACAGAAGCCAGCAGGACTGTGACTGCCTGTGAGGTGTCCAACAATGCCCAAAGTCCCGCACACCTGCCTGAGAGGGTGTAGTGCAGGTACACCGACCTCTGCTGTGGAAGAGGATGACTGTTTCCTTCCTTTCTCTGGACAAAATCCTGGATGGATTATCAGCTCTGTGATTCACATTGCATGCTGTGATGGCTAATTACTTCCGACGGTATTTTAATCACAGAATCTGTCAGTTGTAACTTGAAAGTTCCCAGAATCATGGATTTGTAACTCTCTTTTAATTTCTTAGATGGTGCCTGTGCCTTCAATCTGATGGACTTAAGTATGGAAGAGGAATTCTAAAAGTGGTGGGAATAAAAGTGTGGGAAGACAAGCCACGAGGGGACTCTGTGCTGCTGCCTGTCTGCAAGTGATCAGAACAAATCCCGGAAAAAATGGAAAAACAGGCAACAAGCAATGAGACTGAGCCACTGACTTCCAAGAAAGATGTCTCAGACTGTAACAAAGGAGAAGATTGTAAAGAGAACAGACTTCTGGTCAGGAACCCTAAATCTGCCCTGCGGCTGGTGGAGGATGGCAATAAAGTCCATCCCAGCCAGGGGGATAAAGGGGAGGCTGCTCAGATCTCAAATGGTTACTCAGCAGTTCAGAGCTCGGCCCCCTGCAATGGGATGGGAGAGGTGGAGGATACCCAGGGCACGGCCCCAGCAGCCACAACCACCACCACAACCACCACGTCCACCACCTGTGGGGCTGAAGGGCAGCAGCAGCTGATGGAGCTGGAAGACAGAGAGACCTGGAGCAAAAAAATTGACTTTCTCCTCTCTGTCATTGGATATGCAGTGGATCTGGGAAATGTGTGGAGATTTCCCTATATATGCTACCAAAATGGAGGAGGTCAGTGCCCAGCCCTGTTGGCTGTTTCCTAATGCTGAACTTCCTTGCTTTATAAATGGATGACTCAGTGGCTTTTAAATTATCATGTGTACCAAATAACCAGAGGGAAATGACTTACTTTTTAAGCAGACTGGAAAACTTAAATATTGGGATAGGATAACATTAAGACGAAAGAAAAACTAGTCAGTAGGATTTAAAAAATCAGTATACAATTAGAAGCTGAGAGCAAGCTATGTGCAGAATCACCCTCCAACAGGAAACACTCAATCCCTGTCCAAAGGAGTATTTTAAAGTCAGATAAACCAACATGTGAAAACCAACTCATGAGGAAGGTGAGGTCTTAGACTGGCACAAGAGACAAAATATAAATCTAAAATCTACTCAAGGAGATCTTGGAAAGGACTTTTGTCTCCTTGATGTAACAAAGGCATTTTACTAAAGGCTAAATAAATTATTTTATCTGCAGCCCATCTCACAGCTGTACCCATTGTAGCCAGTGGAGTCTTGGTGAATCCTACATGTACTCACTACAGAAATGTGAGAAATTTGCCCTGGGTGCTGCTTCTTGTTCACACAGCTAAGTAGTTACTCTCACAAGAAATCCCACAGTAATTCAGTGTGGTGCACTGGCTATAGAGGGGATATGCATTTTCCCTGTGAGATAAAAGGAACTCCTGTTTCTGGAGTGCTGGTACTGTTGGAAGAGAAGTCCTATGCAGAGTTACAATCATGTGCTTTCTCTCTTGCAGGAGCATTCCTCATTCCTTACACAATCATGGCCATCTTTGGAGGGATTCCCCTCTTCTATATGGAATTAGCACTAGGACAGTACCACAGGAACGGGTGTATTTCCATTTGGAGAAAAATATGTCCTATATTCAAAGGTAAAGAAGGGAAATGGAACTTTATGAATAACTGGAAAATTTTCCTATAAAGATGAAATTTCTGGGAAAAAAAGGAAAATCTCATAAAACTCTTAAGGCTTGTTCTACACAAGATTTTGGTTTTTTACAAAGAAAGCTTTCCTAAAACTCTGTGTACATCTGCACGTGTGTGTACTGTTGTACACACCTATAATATGCAACTCTCAAATTGATTAGAGGCCAGTCCACTTCTCTGACCCAAGCCTGAAAATATAAATAAAAGATAGGAAAAGGGGGAGTTCTATATGCTCATTTACTGTTGTTCCCAGTGTTATAGCTCTGGTCTTGTCTTTTTTGAGACTGCAAGATGTCTATTTCTAAATTCCAGAAATTTAGGAACAGACAAAAAAAAATCTCTACAAGCATGTTCTGTCTTGTCTAATGATGTTTTAGTGGGATCAGATCCTGAGTGTTTCTGAAGTCACATGAAATTCCAGCATTGTAAACACCTGGGAGGGTATGGTTAAGTCCTGCAGAGCTGCCCTAGAAAGTCACTAATGGTAGTTGATGTGATAATTTCCTTTTATTTTTGGCCTAAACTTTACATTGACTGCATGTAATTATTTCCTGCCTCACTAGGAATTGGCTTTGCCATCTGTATAGTAGATCTTTACGTAGCCTCCTACTACAACACCATCATGGCTTGGGCCTTTTACTACCTCATCTCCTCCTTCACGGCGGAGCTGCCCTGGACCAGCTGCACCAACCCCTGGAACACAGGCAACTGCACCAACTACTTCAGCAAGGACAACGTCAGCTGGTCCGTGCACTCCGTCTCTCCCGCAGAAGAATTTTATACGTAAGTGCATGTAAGTGAGGACAGTGATAGGAGACAGTCTGGTGGAGCAGGGAGCAAGCTCTTCCTTGGAGGAGAGCAGGGCTTAATGTTAATGGTGGCCTCTTCTGAACCATTAAAATCACTGAGTATTTGTAGGTTATGTAAGCTTAGAGTGTATGGGGGTACTCAGCTGTCATCACTTATTATCCCCCACGTACCATTAACATCAAACTTTCAGCTAAAACAAAATAAATCTGAGATTACATGACTCCAAAGGCTACTTATCAAGGCCTCATGATTCCCTGTAATGCTCACACCACGGTATGGGACTGTTCAAAGCAAACTTAGGGTAAGCATTTATTAAAAAAAAATCTCTCTACTGTGTTTTTCTTTCCTCTTTCAGCCGCCAAGTTCTACAGGTGCACAGGTCTGAGGGGCTGGATGACCTGGGGGGCATCAGCTGGCAACTGACTCTCTGCTTGTTGTTAATCTTCACCATTGTGTACTTCAGCATCTGGAAAGGGGTCAAAACATCTGGCAAGGTGAATGCAAAAGCAGGATAAATCAACTTGGTACAAGAGAGTCTAGAGGCAGTTCTAAATGAGCTAGTGAACTGTCAGGGAATTGTCTCAGTGTTCATGACAGGGATTATAGGCTGATTATTTGGGAATGCTGCGGAGTGATTGCTATTGTTATCCAAGTAATACATGACACCAGTAAGTTACACCCTTGTTCTCTGGGCAAGAACAGCCCTGCCAAGGAAAGCGGGTACAGATGTGCACACTGCCTGTCTGCAGACCTTCAGAACAGCTCATGTGAAGATGTTATAAATCCTAAGAGATATAATATAACTATCTCATTCTTATTACCCCTGTTAAATTTCTACCCGTGGCAAACGCTGTGTTACCATTTTCCCTCCCAGGTGGTTTGGGTGACTGCCACGTTCCCTTACATCATCCTCTTTGTCCTGCTAGTGAGAGGTGCAACTCTGCCTGGGGCTTGGAGAGGTGTCCTCTACTACTTGAAACCCGACTGGCAGAAACTCCTGGCCACTGAGGTAAGAAACAGCATCAAAGGGCAGAGATTTGCTTTTAGCCTATCTGTGTATATCAGCACATACATACTTCAGTGTCCAAAAGAGCATGACTGAACAGATGTCTCAGCACAGGCTTAAAAGCCTGACTCCATGCTCTTGTTTAAACAGTCCTGCTATTCCTTCCATAATTATGAAGAACTTTAAAGATGAGAGCCCACCATCAGTGGCAGAATTCCCATACAGTGTGTGAATAGAATTAGCAATATGATTTGAAAGAAAACAAATGACCAGTTTTTCATTAGAAAAATGGTGAACAGGCTGTGGAGGAGGAATAAATCAGACAGGCCTGCATACACCTCCAAAATCTGGAAGGAAAGGAGGAATGAGGACGAGACTGAGTGAACAAACAAACCCCAGGCACTCCAGTATCTGATTCAGCCTTGAACTCCGTGGATGACAAATAGTCCATCAGGCCCAAGGCTGCACTTACTTCACGGCCTGTGAAAGTGTCTAGTGAGGAGGGTGATGGAAAAAAACCCAAAGCAATAAATACTACAAACACATAGATTAAAAATTTCTAATGTTTGCAAGTCTGGTGCTGCCCAGCTGATATGGAGGGTTTTGAATGAAGAGGAAATGAAAAGACACCAGTCTCTGATAAAGCAGCATCTCCAATAAGGACCCACATCTTCTGAAAAAGCAATAAAGGGCATTGATATTGTATTGGATGTATCTGGAGTGAGGACAGCAGATTGCAATCTGTGTGCTGGACGATGACAGAGCTCTGTCTGGGTGATACAGGATGGCCTCACATGATGGAAGAGAATATTAGAAATGAGTTGCAATGAACTCCATGTTTCAATCAAAAGAGGATAAATGAATGAGGACTTTCACCTTCAGAAAGAGAACTGATATTGTACTTTAGAACATTACTCATTAGGGCTGTGGCCACTTTTCAAGTACAACAGGCTTTTCATAAGAAGATCATCACACTTGCATCTGTCACGGCTACAACAAAGCTGAATTGAGTCCTAAGGACCAGAACTGCACCCACACTGTCAAACGGATTTCCACAAAGGAAAAATCTGGACAGTGTTCAGCTACTACTTAGCCTGGAGGACACAAAGCCAAACACGGGACTACTCCACAGCACACAGAGCTTGGAGGACTCCAGACTGCAAAATCATGGATAGGAAGTTCTCTATACAAAAGTGTGCAAAACTTGTGTTAAACTGATTACGAGGCAAATCACTGAATTAATCTAAAATGCTGCCAGAAGTGAAACTGCCACAACAGTGTAGAGATAAAAGAAGCACCCATAGGCACCAAAATTAGAGTAGATATTTACAGCTCTCACAGATCCATAATAATCATTCATATTTCAACATCTCTCCTAACAAAGTGTCAGTTAGACCAGGACTAGGACATAGGCAGAGCACTGAAAAATCCTTTTGGAGCCCTAAGTGATATTCTGAATATGCCAAACTCATTCAATCTGTTTCATGTCATTTTTTCTTTATTTTCAATATTTTTCAGGTTTGGGTGGATGCAGCAGCTCAGATTTTTTTCTCCCTGGGACCAGGTTTTGGGGTCCTATTGGCTTATGCCAGCTACAACAAATTCCATAACAACTGCTACCAGTGAGTTCTACCTTATTCTAAAAGTAAAATCGAGTTAAAAAATGTAACTGTGGGTACTGATGAAAAAGAAACATGGTGCTGGTGAAAGGCACTGAAATGTCAGACCTGTGTACATACAAATGAGACAGAAGTGTAACAGAACAGAAATCCTAATTGCAAGAACCTGCAAAGCAGGTTCTCTAAAGCATTTCCCCTCTGTTGTGCCCACCTTAAAGAGAAATCATTTTAACCAATTACAGCAGAGGTCTAAAGTGTAGAAAACTGTGGCAACAAAATGGACTAAACCCCTGCCAAACTATCACACTGTAATTATTTAATCTTAGGAAATGACTTCATGTTCTTGAGCTGAAAGGCAATTTATAGTTGTTTCCTTGTTAAATTGAAAAAATTCTATTTCTAACTTGTGAAATAAAATTCTCAATTCTTTAATATTCCTATATTAATTCCTGTTCTTTTAAAACAGCCAGCATTCAATCTAGTGTCAGACTAATGTTATAGCACCTGTTTGAATTTGAAGAAGGAAAAGTAGTCATGGGTTGTTTTTTTTTTTACTTTCTTTCAAACCTGCTGCTTGTTTTTTTCCCTGTATTCTCCTAGTTTTTCTAGGAGTCTGTCCAGACTGTTAACTCACCCCATCTGGTTGTAAATTACTCTTTGCAGCAGATGCACATTCCCTGATGTGAGTTAGGTCTTCTGTTGCAGAGATGCTCTGGTTACCAGCACCGTGAACTGCGTGACCAGTTTCGTGTCTGGATTTGTCATCTTCACCGTGCTGGGATACATGGCTGAGATGAGGAACGAGGATGTGTCAGAGGTCGCCAAAGACACCGGTAGGTTAATGCTCTTACACACCTCAAACTGCTTCTAAGAAAGGATATATTTGTGTGTTACCTTCTAGATCGAGAACAGCCCAAGTGAGGAGAAATATTTAGTGTTGATTCAGGATACTGACTTTATGATATGGGCACTGTTACCCAGTAGAGCTAAAAAATTAGCCCATAAATACAGCACATACAAGTCATATTGCAGCTTCACACACGTGGTGGTAACAGCCTGTGGGGAGTTTTGCCCTGGGAGATAACATGTCTCAGTGACCCAGCCTGCCCTCCCTGCAGCAGCACTGGCTGACAATTATCCCAATTCTCTGACACCAGGACCCAGCCTGCTCTTCATCACGTACGCCGAGGCCATTGCCAACATGCCAGCTTCCACCTTCTTCGCCATCATCTTCTTCCTGATGCTGCTCACGCTGGGATTAGACAGTACGGTGAGTAGTGGGGCTCCCAGACCCTCCATGTATGGCCTCAGCCCCCCAGACAGCACAGAAACAGAACTGCAAACACTGCACTGTCACTGGGGGGTTTACAGCAGGATTGGCAACTCCAGGTGCAACTATTACACCAATTTTTGCCTAAATATAATTAAATGATTTGTCACTGTCATACTGTGACAACTCCTAACAGACCCAGAAACACAACCAAAGCACTTGATGCACAAACCCCTGGTTGAATGTGGCCTTCCAGGCTCCTTCTCGTTTGTAAACCTACAAAGCAATTATTAAATTCTGGAAGTTTTTCTCACAAATGGGATTTTAAAGGCGGGAACTGGAGGTGGGAATTCTCAGTGGCACTGTGAGGAGGAGATACACTAAAAGCTTTTGATGTGAGCCTGGTTTTACAGATGGAGAATTAGCTCCTTCCAGCAAGGCTGAGCTCAGCTGATTTAACGATCTTGGTTCTACTGAATCACCTCCCACTTGTCCCCACCCAAGTGCCTGTAACACAGAACTGCCTCTGGATGACAGTCCATTCCTGCAGATACTTGAAGACTAAATCCCCATCCTAAAGAGCTTTAAAGAGCTTTCTGAGGAGAGACTAAACAGCAGCCACACCACCTCTACAGCAGAACAAAGCCCCAGTGTTTCTGTGCTGTAAAGCTCCTTTAAGTATCGAAACACTTTCAAGCAGGTAACACTGCCCTCTATTTTCCAGTGATTTTTCCATGCTTTTCAGTTTGCAGGACTAGAGGGAGTGATTACTGGAGTACTGGATGAATTCCCACATGTCTGGGGCAAACGCAGGGAATTGTTCGTCCTTGGCCTGATCGTTGTTTGCTTTTTGGGGTCACTGGCAACCCTGACATTTGTGAGTATTTCACCCACTCCCAGCCCTCCTCACTGGCAGTTTCCTGCAAAGGACATCTTGGAGAGGGTGGTATTTTTTCAAGAGAGTTTCAAGACATCAGATTAAATCTCCAGCCTGTGATCTTTATACACTAGAAATTTGTTACTTGGAATAAATGTGAACACTATTTCACTAGGAAATGTGTTGCAAAATGATCCTACTGCAACACATCATAAATGACACGGCTGCTCCAGCTGCTGCATCAGTCAGCAGACAGCCCTCCACATTTTGTGTGTGGTTTACTTCTTGTTCCCAGAAACTCCATGTTTAAAAATAACACGAATTGTTATAACTTCCCCAATGTTTAAAATGTATTTTGAATTACAAAAATTATCCCAAATGATCTGCTAGAAAATGCTGTAGTTGACTGTTGCAGTTCTCCAAAAACTTCTAGTAATGAATTTCCTGGATATCCCAGAAATCATTAGTCACACCAAAGAGTCCCTGTGGGGCTTGTGGATTTCATTCTCACAGTAAGAATTTTTTGAATAATGAGTGTAATGCCCATAAGGGAAAAAGAAAAAAATACTTGGCTTTCCTGTCATGTTTCGCTCCACTTGCTCATTTATGTGTAACTTCCTTCTCATTTAAAGTGTTTGCTCTACAAGGATGATTAGTCCCTCCCCAAGGAGCCTCCTCCTTCATGATTCTAGACCCCAAATGGGAAGAAAGCAAAGCAACACTTTATTTATTTCCTGTTCAGTTGCTATAACTCATGTTGGAGAAAGATGCCATCATAGAAGGCAGGCAAAAGCCATCCTGCCAACCACCACCAAACCCCACTTTGTTCAGTAAAATCCAGGTAGAACTGCCAGCAGGTTTTAGCTTTTCTGCATGGCAACCCCACTGGTGAGGGATGTCCACAGAGAGCGAGCAGATCACCAAGGATTTCCCTGGCAGGAACTGCCACAGAGGGACAGAACTGAGTGAATTTCCCCCCCGAGAATAAGCAGGATTTCCATCCCTGGATCCCTGGGACACTGACAATTCCATGTCCTTTCCAGGGGGGAGCGTACGTGGTAAAGCTGTTTGAGGAATACGCCACTGGCCCAGCTGTCCTGACCGTCGTGTTCCTGGAGGCAATTGCTGTGTCCTGGTTCTATGGTAGGTCTACAAACACTCCTGAGCTGCTGCAGTGCAGCATTTCCTCAGTTTCTGCAGACAAAGATCAATGATGTCTCCAGAAAAAGTTCACAAAACCTTTTTACAAACTCACTGATTACAAAATCCGTGGGAATTAATATTGTTCTCTGAGAGAAGTACAGAGACACCTAAAAGTAACAGGAGATAGAATTCAGACCAATGAAGGATTTAATATAATTAAGAGTTATAGGAACAAAACAGTCTTTGGTGCTGGATTCTGCATTTACTTGCTTGGCATAAAAAATGCTGAACATCTACTTAGGGAAAACTTAGATCTGCTGTCACCCCTCTCCTCCCACTTGTCTCCACAGGCATCACCCAGTTCTGCAACGACGTGAAGGAAATGCTGGGCTCTGCCCCAGGCTGGTACTGGCGAGTTTGCTGGGTCGCAATTAGTCCCCTCTTCCTTCTGGTGAGTTTTCCTTGGAGCTTTTTCTTTCCAGCACAAGAAAATTACCACTGAGCAAAGCAGTTCCTTAGACTCCTCAAAGCTAAATTCTGGAATTTTCTTGTGAAGTCCTTCAGTAATAATTTTCATTGAACCAAAAAGGCTCAATTAATGATAAAGCCAAAGCAATGCTGAAAGGTCTTGTTACTAAATCACGACTTTAAGGATTTCTGTAGGTGAGTTAGCTAAGTACATCTAGGTTCTGAATAACTTTCCTCCTTCCCTCTGCTGAGCAAACTCACTTTGTTTTGTTGCTTTATGTATATGTCAGCAAAATGAAGTAATAAAAGCTGGTGAAACACACTGTCAGAGGAGGAAAACCAAGATCAGTAAATACACTGTCTCAGCAACCGCTGACCGACAACTTCAGAATATTCCACTTAAATTTTACGGCAGTTAATTACAACCTTTATAAATCTATAATTCAGAATGGGAAATACTGCCCAAATATTTGACTTGGCAGTATTATTGATAACAGTTGAACATAAAGTGTTCATTTCCTGATTCAAAATTAGTTCACGGTGTCTTTTATTCTGACTGGCCTTAGTGGGAGCAGAGCAGGTCAAGATGGAGTTTATGAAGCACAGAACGTAGATTTAAGACCTGCAGAGTGAATTCAAAGCACTTGTAATGATCAAGGCATAATTAACAGACTTGCATTTTATTACTCCTGGAAAAAGAAGGGATGAAAAGGCTATAAATAAAAATGTGACACCACGGTAATTTTTATAGAACTGTTCTCTTTGTGATCCTAAACCAGCAAAATAAACAGAGGCACAGAGCTCTGGGGATGTGGTTGCCAGGCAGAGCTATCTGCATTCCCTGTGGGAACTAACCCAAAATAAGGAAAGCTCAGAAGGAATGATGTAATTTCTATATGGAAATTTTCCTGGTAATCTTGAGCTTCTGATGATACTCTGGAAAAAACAAAGTCAGAGATCCTTCCAAAGATATTCACAAATATTATTCCTGTGATATTCAACTAAAAGTATTGGTTGCTTCATAGGACATTTCTCAGCCATGAATTATATGCTCAGGAAAATGATGCAACAGCATTAACCAAGCTGACATTTCTTTCTTTTCCTATATTGACAGAGAGCAGTGCAGTGTGGAGAGAAACTGCTTTGGAAAGCATCACTTTGGTCTTTTGTTTCGTGGTTTGTTGTTGGTTTTTTGTTTCTTTTTAAAATCCCCACTAAAGTAATTCAGGATTTTTTCAGTGTCAACATGCATTGAGTCCTACTAATTTATTTATTTCAGTGCTAGGCAGGAACACAGAATTCCCCAGTGTGTGTGTGCCACCAAAATCCACTTATTCATACTTCATTTTTTCTCTTTTTCAGTTTGTCACCTGCAGCTTTCTGTCCAACCCTCCTGAGCTGAGGCTTTTTGAATATGATTATCCCTACTGGACCACAGTGGTGGGTTATTGCATAGGAACCTCCTCTGTCATCTTCATTCCCATCTACATGGTTTATCGGCTGATCATCACCCCAGGAACACTTAAGGAGGTATCCAAGATGCTCTGTCGCTTCTATTTGATGTTAGGAAGGAGCTGATTCCCATAAATATTATGAGTAGGTTTTTCCAGGGACTGATGACCTGGGATTTGGCTGTTCTGTTCCTGGCCAGATGAATGCTAATTGACTTCTGCCCATTCTGAGGGATTCAAAAGTCTCCCCAGGTCTTACTGAGGCCACTGAGATATTCTTATAAATATTATATCATGTAATTTTTTTTAAGTTCTGCTGAACTAGAGGTTCTTCCTAGAAATCACACCAGACACTGTCATGCAAAGAGGCAGTGAAAGGCTGGTTCCCTTGGGTATATCTGTAAGAAAGGCTTCTTTTTCTCTCCCATAAGATAAGATTTCTCTGCCATAAACCTGTGGCAGCCCGTGATGACAATTTTGGGATTTACTGTAAGTTCAAATAAATACCAGTTCATAAAGAATATGTTCAGTGGACTCAGGGTATCCAAGTAAACCGCAAAGTCCTAAAGCACCAATACAACAACTGCCAAGCTTTGATTTCAATTATGTTACAAATAATTAAAAAAAGCCACTGTGTACTTTTATAGCACTTTACACCCTCATAGTGCTGAAATAACAGAGGCCCGAAGTAATAAGGGGTAGTAGTTCAAGAGTAGTTTAAGTAGTTAAGTAGTTCAGTAGTTAAGTAGTAGTTCAAGAGGTGTAACTCAAAGTCATATTTTATTATAAATCTCTCTCGAAATGGCTGTCATGTATTACCTCTAAAATTAATCAATTACTAATATTGATTGCTTTCCAACAGCGTATTCTGAAAAGCATCACTCCAGAAACAGCTACAGAAATTCCCTTTGGAGACATCCGCCTGAATGCAGTATAAACACCCCGGGTTTGGGGGGAGAGGGGAGCACAAGATGTCACTTTCCCCACACTCCCCCTACCAAAGAATCCCCTTTCCAGCTGAAACAGAGGAGTTTTCCATGGAGGCTGCAGCACTGACAACAGGCATTTGGGAACGTGATGCCTCCAGCACATTCACCCAAGCAGTTCAAGGAAACCTCCTGTGCACTTCCAACCAGGCTGAACTGAGAACTGCCTCCCTCTGGAGCACGAGGACGCCTGTGTGCATGGGAACATCCCTGCTCCACTGTGGGCACCGGGGGACTGCAGCAGCCCCTCCGGGATGGGTGGGATTAGGTGTGAACCCCAGTGTGTGGCAGTGCTCCCGTACCTTCCTCAGTGTGGTCGTTCGTCCTGGGCAATGTCGTATTCGCTTTAAGGTCCTAATTGCTTCAACTACATGGAGAAATGCACAACTACTTCTGATAGCCATACATCACTCGAGCAACACAGGGTTTTATAAACTAGGAATAAAAAAAATTAGTTGATCCCCGAGGTTTGTAGTGGAGGAGACAGAGGGAGAGGAAACAATCCTGAGCAGCACTACATACAGCTCTGCACCCATCAGCACTGGCCTCCTTTTCATTTCCTGCATTTTGTAAGTGGTAACAGTTTCTACTGTTTCTTGCATCACAAGTACTGCAAAAGCAATTTTTGTGATGTTTTAGGCTTCACTTTCCTTTAGACCGAGTGGTTGAAATACTGAGAAACTGATTTCATTTACTTATATCATTGCTTTTTTTCTTCCATTTACATATCCACCTGAAAACATGCAAAATAACCAATATTTATCAGGTAGCTCAACAAGTAGCCATAAATTAAATATCAGTTTTGTACAAAACCCACTTATATGGATACCAAATGGGCTGCACTGCAATTACAAATGTTTGAGGCAAAAATTTCCTTCTCTTCAGCTCACCTTCCACTCATCTATCACATGAGTATATCCTACCCTCTGTTCTGAACAGTGAAAGGAAGTTATGAAACTGGTAAATTAGGACCATCTTTGCCTTTTAAAGAGAATTAAACTGGAGTTTTAGCTGTACAGAACCAAGTATTCCCTCCAACTTGTACATGATGCGCCTGTATTAATTTATGCAGCTGTTTAGTTACAAGTGTTGCAAGCTGATTGTAAGTCATCAGTATGTGCCTTGTACTGTAAACTGTTATTGTAATAAATTTAATATTCATAAACCATCTGTAGACATCTCTTGTGCCTCTCTCTTATGGGAAGAAGAAAGATAAAATCTCACTTGTAAGTAAAAGCAGAATATGTAGTCGAGTTTACAATATCAACAAGGCCTCTGACAAAAAGCAGAGGATTCCCTGCAGTGTTTGAACCCTGGCCCACAGCTGAACACTCTTTCATTCCATTCCAGCAGAAGAACCAATGCTCATTACATTTGTTTAGACAAAAGAGCAAAACCAAACTCCTCCACACTTGGAGCAAGTGCTCAGCTGCTTGATTAGCTTACATATGAAACTCATTCAAGTCTCTGTAAACCGGCAGGATTTGCATTTTATTTTACTCACATTTTGTCTCATTACTAAGTTAGCTGAGCAAATTTTTAGGGAAACACCCATCTCCAAACCTTTTTACGGAAGTTCACCTCACTCCAGCATGAAAGTGATAATTTTACTACAAAACAAAGCAAAAGAAACCTTTGTGGAAAGTGCTGAAAATATATTCTAAAAGCTACAGCCACTGTCAGATATCCTGCTTACCAGGTTTGGAAGTAACTTTATGCTCAGTTCTGAACCTCTGAACAGAAGATTGACAAATCTGCAACGTCACTTCCAGCAGAACAAGCAGATACAGCCATAATACATGAAAAAAGACTCACAGACCTTATTTCATGCAAAAAAAGATGTGGTGAAATAACTCACACATTAAAAAAGACCCACACGTTAGATCCAACACATATCTTACACTTTATTGTTTCTGTACATCAGGCTCCCAAACTAAAGCCCACACATAAATACAAAATTCATGTATCAATTTAGCTTACAAAACCACACTACATACAGAAATCTCCTAGATTATTACTCAGGCTGTTTTTCTTGCTTTTCCCCCCACACTTTTACAGGTTTGCTTCCCATTTTTGTGACCATCATGTGGCAACAATGACTCCTGCTGAGGGCTGAGAGCACATTTGTTTCAGCAGAGCTCAGTCTCAGCTGGTGGAAGGAGCAGGGGCTGCCAGGGGGATGTTTTCTCACCTCATGTTTAACACTCCCTGGTCCAAAATCTTTAAGTACCAAGGACTGAAGGGCAAGGTGTACAGAATCAGCCACATTTAATATTCCAGCTGTATAAACAGACTAAGGGTGTATCAAGTGACCCAGTAATCCATTCCAGAAGTTGTTCTATTCAGGGACAATTTCTCAAAGGAAAACCAGGAATAAATAGCTGGGATACCCTTTTACTTCTGTACAAGAGTCCACACAGAGGTGGCTTTTCCTTTTGGTTGCCAGCCCAGGTGTCTTTGTCCACCAGAGGGACATTAATCCTCCTCCTTCTCGATGTAGGGCTTGCTGGTGACACGTGCCATCTGCCGTGCCAGGTACCGGTCCCGTGCTGACATCACTGTCTCCTCGTTGCTCCGTTTGGCAAATTTGCTCATGCCCTCAGGAGGTTTCTGTGCTTGCTCTTTCTCCTCTTTCTCCCCTTCTTCTCCGGCTTTACGTTTCTGTTCAGACAAAATCCCAGAGCTGGAGCTGCCCTTCTCATCCTGTCTGTCTTTTCCCTTTCTCTCTTTTTCCAGATCAGTCTCTCCATCTTTTTCTAGAGATGGAGGAGTACTTTCCCTCCTCTCTCTGTATTTCTTTTCATCACTACCATACTTGTCTCTCCTCTCCTTCCCATGATCTTCCTTTTCTCTGTATTTCTCTCCTCTCTCCTTCTCTCTGTCATTATATCTGTCTTTATCATTTCTTCTTTCTTTCTCTCGCTCCTTCTCTGACCCCTTCTCCTCCCTCTCCTTTGCCCTCCTCTCTCCTCTTTCTCTGCCATGTCCCTCCCTCTCCTTTCTTTCCTTCCCCCTTTGTTTATCATCTTGCTCTTCCCTCCTTCTGTAGTGATCCTTACTCGTGTGATCCCCGTGCCTGTGTCGCTCTTCCCTTTCCCTTTGGTGATCCTTTTCGTGGGTCCTACTTCTCTCATAATCCTTTTCCCTGTACAGTTCATCATTCCCCCTCCTGCTTGGTCTGCTCTCCCCCCTCTTTGCCAGGTGACTTGTTTGGGCTTTGGTGCGTGGCTCCTCCTCCACACTGGATGAACTTGGTGACCTGGAATGCCTCTGGCTCTTGTGATGTTTGGCCTCCTCTTCACTGCTCACCGAGCTCTCTCTCCTTTTCTTCTTTTTCAAATCTACTTTGCTGTGTTTGTGTCTCTTGTCATCATCACTGCTGTCAGTTCCTAAGTCGGTATCAGCATCTGGATTACTCTCTTTCTTGACAGAGGGTTTCACTTTTTGTCTCTCAGACGGGCATTTGTTCCTTTCGGTGGATTCATCCTGACTGTCAGGTTTTTCTTCCTTTATCCTACATTTTTTTATGTTAGAAAAGAAAAACAACATTAAAAAGCCTGAAATCTTGGACTTTTCTACAAAGTGACTTCTGGTCAGGACTTAAGCAAAAGATGCTGCTGAAAAGTCTAAGAAAGCAAATCTGTCTGTGGCTCAGGTTCCAGGAATCCAGCACAAAGGATTTCTGCTAAGTATCTTTATCTGGTTCATTGGTGAATGTGAGCTGATGAATTTATCTAAAAAAATGACTTTGGTTAAGTATCTGCAGGCTCCATCTAAGGAAAAAGACATCCATTTGTATTCCTGTGTAAGCCTGATGGGAAGTTACAGGTTTCCCTATGTGCTTATTCCTCTATTCATGTCAAATAATTATCCAGAGAAGCAGCAGATTGCATGTTTTGTTGACTGAGGTAGGAACATGGTTTCCATTAGCAGTAGGGATTTTTTTAATCCAGTATCTCTGAAGCTCTCACTCGTGGCTAGATAGAAGTTAGTATCTTTTAACAGCTCAAAGATTCTTAAATGCAAAAAGCTGACCCCTGGAGGACTAAATTGGGCAGTAGAGCAGAAAGGTTCTGCTTTGTCATTCTCTTCTGGCTGATGAGGAAATACATGTTACTCACAGGAGCCAATGTCTCTTCTTTTTAATCACACAGCTCCAGGAACAGCCTGTGGTGACTCTCATGAATCAGCACACCAGCTCCTTAGTTTGAATGTTTGCTGCATGCTTGAAAGCATGGATAGTCTATGAACAATGACTAAAAAATATGCTGAAAACCTTGGTAATTTATTTATTAATCCCATTAATTAAACTCACAAGTCAAAGGTGAATCACTTGAGGCACAATTCTGAGATCTAAAAATGGAGCTGTTTTTTCTCTGTGTCCTGGTGTGCCACCGTAAGTAAAACCAAAGTTAAAATACACACCTGAGCTCATCTGAAAGCTCTGCTGGGAGCACCATCTGCAGCACTACTTGTTTCCCCCCCAAAATTAATTTTATGTGCCACAAAAGGAACATTTCCTTAGTTTGCAAGACTTAGAAAGCACCATTTCAAATGATCTCTATGCAGAACAAAACCACACCATCCTGAAGACATAATGGAGAATTTCCTTATTTCAGATGGCTGAGTAACTTCAGTGATCATATTCTTTATTTAAGCTAAGAATTTACTTCCTAATAACCCAATCTCAGATACAGATGATCTCTTAGTGAAAGCTGTATTTTCCTTGTAATGGCAAGCATTTAACTAGTGACATTCATGCTTAAGGCCTGTATTAAGTGAAGTTTAACCTGAGTTAATTGTTTCAAATGATCAGTTGTTGCACACCAGAAACATGGTCCCTTCATCACATTTATCCACAGGGCAGAAGTTCAGCACCTCAACTATCTAAATAATTCAGTCTCATCTTATTACTTTGCTTTGGAATGTGCATATATTAAGATTTTAAAATATTCCCACTGGATTTCCTATATATTTGATTAATTTCCTTTTACCAAAGCATCATCACTCAATTTTATATGAAATTGTAGATGTGGAATAAGTACAAAGTTAGAGACTCACATTCTTTTCAGGAAATTCATAGCCCAACATCATTTCCTATGACTTACCTCTCTGCTCATTATTTACCTTTTGTCTCCCTCATGATTCAAAATGTCTAACTTAACACAGATTTGATAAATTTTATATAAGCCAAATTACATGTAGGTTAGAATAATACCAAGCAGTATTACAAGCATGACTGTCCTACTGATACTTTTTAAACAGCATCCCTCTCCTGCTTGTTTCATTTCTGTATCACTGACCATCATTTTACCAAATAATTCAGTTAATCACGTGTACGAAATAACCAGCTTAACCTACCAAGTGTTTTAGTGCTCTCTGTCTAACTCTCCAGTGGGTCTGGAATCCCAAACAGCCAGATGCTGGTTTTAATATCCAAAAGCCTGTTGGAATCACATCCTACCTGGCTTCACGGAAGCTGCATTTAGGCATTTCTTCTTCCCCTACCCTCTGGTTTAAAAGGTGTCTGTAAAATCCACTGAGA
Organism: Manacus candei; assembly: GCF_025592945.1. Lineage (NCBI taxonomy): Eukaryota > Metazoa > Chordata > Aves > Passeriformes > Pipridae > Manacus > Manacus candei. Next base: position 7,814,736 of record NW_026138124.1, on the reverse strand, counting down.
TCCCTCTGTTTGGTCACATCCAGGTATGCTGAGAGAAAGGAAGGAAGGTTGGATTTACTGTGCCACAAATACTCATCACACACAACTCACAATTGGTAGAAACCACCAAGACTGCAATCTCCATCCTGGAAGTTTTCAAGTCCAAAGTGGAAAAAGCTCAGAGCAACCTGGTCTGACCTATCAGCAGACCATGCTTTGAGCAGGAGATTGAACAGATGACCTTCAGAGGTCCACTCCAACCCATTTTATGTTATGATCCTATATCCTGTGCTTTACATCCACTCCTGGGACACTGCATGGAATGCCTGAGGTAAGGACTGTAAACATCACTGTACCCCAGGCTTACGAGTCTTCCTTCAACAACTGACCCTCCCTCAAAAATTAAAAGTATCAACCTAAATAGTACTGACACACAGAGGAGCTTCCTCTGTTCCTTTTGTAACCTCTACAGAGGAATATAAGAGACCAAGTAGGATCTGATTCAAGATCTGGTCCTCTTTGATTTTATTTATCTCAAGCCTCAGAAAGAGACCAGATGACAATGTTGTAAATCATGCCCAAGGGCATACTTCTTTTTAAGGACAATTATTTCAGTGTGACTCTCACCCTCAAGAGCTGACTGTCTTCTTTCTCTTTCCTCCTCCTCAGCCCTTTCTTGCAGCTTCTTCTTATAGGCTGAAGTCACAAAAGCCTCTTTGTGTGCAAACTCTTCTCCTTCCATTTCACGCTCTTTCTGAATTTTTCTTTCCATTCTTTTTTCTTGTTCCTTCTTTCTAATCTCGGCTGCTTTGAGGATATTATGGATGTACCTGGGCTAAAACAGAAGGGAAAAAAGTTACTGTGCTGAGAAGTAATTGAGGTGGCTGAGAAAACACAAATTGGGATCGATGGAGATGTTGGAGAAAGTTGGTAATGGAAGAAAATGGACCAAAGCAAGTCTAACGTGTTCTCACCCTGTTGGACAGCTATCCAAACTAAACTGTCATTCCCTTTTAGATCCTTAACATGGCATGCTTCCCAGGAACAAAAGAGGTTGCTGTATTCAACCAAAACAGTCATCCCATCTTTGACTAGGAAGATTTTTACTCTAAATTAAATTAAATGTTTTTCAATTTCTCATCCCTCTGTCTTCTGTAACAGTCTCGCCTTTCTATTGCTGTAAAGGAGTGGGAAGCTTCCTTTTTTTACCCACAGAACCTGACAAGAGCTTTCAAATGAAAAAGAATAAGTAACAATGAAAATATAATTTGTCAGGCTAATTCAGCAGTGCTTTGAAACAAGGCATGGGGCTGTGCAAATGGGCTCACATTTCACCAGTGGAAGTTAATCACTTCAGTCTTCTGACAGTCCTCCAGTAGCTCACTGATGGAGGAGGAGGGACAATTTATATCCACTGGCTTAGAAACAGAAGTCTTTATCACCAGCAGTAGTGTTGTTGTGCAGGGCCCATTGCCCCTAATCCTGTTATCCCACTGTAACATTCTCTTTAGAAACATCCAGAAAGATACACCCCAAATACACCAGAAACTGGGTGGGAAACGTGTGGTCTCCTGGCCTCGAGAACATCCCAGCCTGGGACTGAAGCACCTGATGAATTAACAGCTTTGCCAAGATTCTTGCAAATTCTTGCCTTATGTAACAGCATCTGAGCCTAATCTTATATGAAATTTAAAGGAAATGCTTGTGGCAAAGCTTACAAGTTAACCAACCATGGTTGTTCCAAGCAGACAGAGGTAAGACAGATGGCACACATTGCCAGGTATTGACCTTTTTGTCCTCTTGTCCAGATAACATTTTGGCACTACTTTCTTTCTTCTTCTGCTGCATTTCATCATAAATACTGTCATATTCATACACTGTAGCATCTTCCTCCAAAGCCTTCTGAATCTCCAATTTAGTCTAAAAGAAGAAACAGGGGAGGAGAAGAAAAGATATCAAAAACCAATAATGAAATCTTTCCTATTTTCAAATATTTCTTTCCTATATTGTACCTTAAACAGATCTATAGCATAAATTAGAACATTAGAACACTGAGAGTAAATGAAAAACAGTCCCTTACCTGTTTCATTGCTTGCTTTTTCAATGCTTCTTTCTGAAGACTTTCCCCAACAGATGGCTGTGAGAAGGAAGCATTGCAGAAACAGAATTCATTACACTGACACAGTTAATATTATTTTTCTACCATTCTAACAAACAACTATAAAATAGTCCAATTACATAAGTCAGTCTCTCACTTCAATAGTATTTTCTGTAAAAACCAAATATCCTAAAAGATTTGGTATTTATTTCAAGTTTGAGCTGTATCATTAGCCCTGTATTTTCAGAAATAAGAACAGTGCTGAACAGCATGTCCTTCAAATGTTACTATTTAATTTCTCAAGATTCACATGCTAGAAAATAGCAAAGCTAATCTTCCCTAAGAAGAAACAGATCCTTACTGAAAATGTTTCCTAATCATAGTCTTTTAAATAAAAACTTTGCATTTTATTTAGTTTTTTCTTTTAATTAGTCTTGAACTAACTAAATATCTATCTTTTCTCAACCAGCAGATAACAGTGTTTATTAAAGAGATCCAATGTAATGACAGGAGTTGTACTTGTACTTGTTTATGTAATTAAATATCTCTTAGTCTTAAAGAGCAGAAATAGGAAGGAAAAATCCTTTTGCATCCTGGCAGCTTCCCAAGTTTTGCAACTTTGACTAAGACATGCTCTGTATCACATTTTAAAAAGACAAAGAGATTCTGTAATTTGCTCTTAATAAAATTAAAAAATGAAAACCAACTGGCAGAGAGTTTGGCAGCAGGGATTAAGATCTTCTGAAATCAACCAGAATTAGCACCATCTAAATTCAAACAGATCCCCTGAACAAGAAGGCTTTTGAATTCATTTGCTGCTTAAAATAAAATAATAACATGTTGTGACCCCTCTTTCTTATCCTATTAACATTTTAACAGATCTCTCAAGAAGGAAAAACACCAAGTGCTTTTCCACAATTCCCTACAGGACAGACTGTAAACAGTACAAATCCTCTTTTCACTGGGTGATTTCAGAACAGGCAATGAGTGGTGCCAGGATGGAGTTCCATTATACGTGACTGTGCACTCTCTCTGTGGCCCCTCACAGAGGTCCCTGCTGATTTGGCAGGTGGGCAGAGCAGACCCTGGCCCTGTGCAGAGCCAACAGTTCCCCCTCACCTCTGGGGAAGACTAAAATCACACATTCTCACCTGTATCTGTCCCTTTACCCAGCTGGCATTTTAACAAAGACCACAGGAACGCCGTACCTTTGGGACCTGTCACCCACCCAGGATGGGACTAAGCAACAGGTACAGAGATCACCTCTAACAGATTTTTATTCTGCTGTGCAAACCATGAATAATAAAAAGACTTGCAAATCTCTGAGATACTACCTTCAGAAAGGCAGTATCTCAGAAGAGTACTAAGTAATTCTAAATTCAGCAAGAGAAGGTGCTAAGACAACACTCAATATTTGGAGAGGTACATATGGTATCACACAATAGCATTTACTGCACTCTGGACCTATGCTCACCTCCCATAAACACACTAGTACTGACATTTATAAGGAATACTACAGTCAGAGAAACCTGAGACACAGAATATTCAAAATATTCCTTCCTAGCTCCCTCAAAGCAAAGGACTCAGACCAGTAAAAACAGGAATTTGGAAGGGCACATACTCCCACTTTCCTGGTGCTTTAGCTCCCACCTGCAAACTTAGATAAATTCCATGTCTGCTTTCAAAACGTTAAACCTTGGGGTTAAACTACAGTGCTAAAGGGAAAGTATGATGTGCACTTGCCTGGAAGAAAAACCCTGCACTGATTCTGTGCTCATCATCAGACAGCAGCTTCTCTTTCCCTCTCCCTTACCAGGTAACCAGGTAAGGAAGCAGGGCACACTCAGGCTTTAGGAATCCGAGCTCAGCAAACATGATGAACACACAAAGTCCTCTGTGGTCTCGGGGACTACACCCTGCCTGCTGCAGCTTGCTGATTGTTTGGACTAGAACTGGATATAGTCTCTTATTTATTTATGTAGCCAGTTGATTGGCTGACTGGGGGAAGTAGATAGTGGATTATTTAGTTTAAAACAACCTATAGGAATCCTGGCTTTGCTCATTCAGTATTTACATCTGGCTTTCTAGACTGAAAAACTGACGTTGAGAAATAGTTTACAATAATGTACTCGATTTTATGACATATACTTTCTTTTGAAAATGCCATAAATGAGTCAGTATAAACTATAAAGACCCATTTTAAATTGGCATAGAACACATAACAGCTTTACACAGAGAAACTTGACTTCCAGAAGACTTGGCTCTTGGGAAAGAAAATGGTCCTTTGCTTGACACATTGAGGGTCATCACTGAAGGTTTCCTTTATGGAAAACTCTTATACTAGTTTAACAGAAAAGTACCTCAACAACAAAGGATCTCCCCTGTGCTAGTCCAGAAAGCAGGGGCTCAGTAAAACACAAACCAGATTCTGCAGCTGTATTTACAGAATAAGCTTTATTCCACCAAAATATCTGAAACACAGCTTAGAATGTTTTCCTTGTCTGCCTACATGAAATAAATGCATTGATCCAAAGACTGCACAAACACAAAAGCAATCTATAATCCTCACTCCTGGACATATGATGGTGAAGGAGTCCATCTGCCATTTGTCTGGAGTGGCAGTGAGTGTACAGAAGACAAACACCTTCCCCAGTGGTTTATGGGGGACAATTTCCTGTCATGCTGTGAGCTCTGACAGATGAGAACTTCCCGTCCCTTTGTATTGTTTTTACTTATCAACTGCCCGTTTATTAAAGGTCCTACAAGCTCAGCAATCTGCCTCATACTTTCTCTTTCCCTGTAGCCAAGCTATTCTTCTGAAGCACAAAGCTTATAGTTCAGTATTTTATGGAAGGAGAAAATGTTTTAACCCTATCCTGTGAAACAACACAGAATCCATGCAAAGCAAGGGACTCTTAGAAATGAGGTTCTCACTGCCCTGAGACCATGGGAGACAGTTTGTACACAACTGAAAAGGTTATTAAAAAAAAAAAAGGCAATAAATTCCCCCAATCTGCTAACACTTCCCATTGTTCTCTCCATTTCTTATCTCCTCCAGGTGTCTATAGCTTGTTTCAGCTTTAGTGCTTGTGCTACCTTCTTATTTTTATCCCAAAGGCAAACACTCCTTGTAAATTTTTTCTTAAAATACTTTCTTTACGTTGCTCCCAAACGACCAAAGAAGAACAGACATTCAAACTGGTGGTTTCTAGGAAGCTACATCCTTAAATCTAAAGCTGAGGGAGGATGCCTTGTAAAAACTGTCACAACTATTTTAAGAGATGCTCTCAAAGTGCATGCGAGGTGTCTCATTTGTTTTTCCCCACTGACTGCCACAAGAAGTATGAGACCAACAAATTCTAACATAATAGCTATTATTAATGGAATATCTCCTATTAGCTGCCTAACCTGCTTCCTAAGGAAAAGTATTTCTGGTTGCTCCAAAATCCCAGGCATGGTACTTATTGATAGACAACATAAGACATCACTCCACTCCTTTTTTAAAACCAGAAGATGCTTCTGCTGTAATATAACATGTTATGAAAGATCCATAAGGAGGCTTTGCCCTTTAACACTGCTCTTTTGAATTCTCCACGTGCTGCTTTGCAGTAGACACGTAAAATAAATTACCTTTGTTTAAAGTGAAATCCATTTTAAAGAGAAATGAAATGCTTCAGTGATGTCAGCTAGACTATATGCAGTTTGATTTTAATCTCTCACTACAACCATCCAGTTTCAACTGAATGCACAGAAAAAGATTTGACCAAACGGGAACAACAAGATAATTTGCAGTGAAAGAAGCCCAGACAATCAGCCAGTTCACAAAAAACAAAGCTTACATCTAAACTGAGCTACTCATCCCAGAACACTGCACTGGTAAAGACCGAGAAATAGGTACTTTGAGAGAAAAATTCATCACACTGATTTTAGGTGTCTACTTTAGAATGAGGCAAGTTGTGCCTCAGAAGTATCTGCATCTTTGCTGACTGTACAGGGAGCTCAGGGAACTCAAGTGCAGCCACCTGCATGTGCCCCACATGGCCACATCTCTGCCAGGCTGAGATCTGGCTCTGCTCACTTCATCCTTCTCACATCTCAGGCTCTGAGATCATTGGGGTCGTGACACTTTGGTACCAAAATGAGCTACTTACACCCTCATGTATATGTATTTAGGAGGGAATCCTTAATGCTTGCCCTCACAGGGATCTGTACTATCCAACTACAGCCTGCACATGGATATTCCCTCAATGCACATGAGACTCCAGTCTTCATGAGGAAAAAAATAAAAATCACATCAGGCAACAGATTCCTCTCAATTCACACACAAGTCAGAACTACTACCAGAAGATTAAGGGAATGAACATGAAAAACAAGTCACATACACAGAATTAGCTTTCCTTGGAACTCCCTCCTAGCTTCCAGAAACCAGGAGATGAGGGACTTCCTGAACTTGAGGATGCATTGTTTGACACCAAGAGCATCCCTTAATTTGACTAATCCATTTTTAAATCCATATATATTTTTGGCCATGCCACAATATCCTGTGGCAAGGAGTTCCACACTGTGTACAGAAGAATCCCCAACTTCCTCTTGTTTAGATTAAACCAGCCACCAGTTACTTGGTAATTCTATAATATAACCTCTTGTTCATATTATGAGAAATGGCAACATCACCTCAGTTCCTCTGAACCATTCTTCATTCTACATACATCCTCTTGAGTTACTCCTGTCCACTTCCTCCTCCTCAGAAAACTCTTTAGTCTACTTAGTCTTACTGTGCCTGGAACTGTTGCATAAACTCTGGTCAGCACCAATCCTTACAACTTAGAGAATCCTTTTTTCAGTCATACTGTTCCTTTGCAAAACTGCAAAGGGAATGGGAGGATCTGTAAGCAAACCCAAAAATCTGACTCTACAATTTCTGCTTATTTTCAGCTTCTGCCTGCTTAAATACTTCATTTATCTTTTAGATGGTCACTAAAAAACCCACCAAATCCAGCTATACATTCACAGAACTATCCACACTGACTCCATGATCTTTCTCCTGAATTTAGCACCTACTGAGGTCTATGTGCAGTTATTTTTTGAGCAATGCTTTTCAATCTGCAGGAACAAATCAGTTTTGAAAGGCTGGTAAGGTACAGGAATATGCTGGGTAATTCTGATACAATCAAGGAACAGAAATTTTATCTGCTGTACCACAGAGATAATTTCAACTAAACTCCAAAGGTAAAACAGAACAATGAACACTGGGAATACTGACAAGCCACCTCTGAAAACACAATGCATGAATAAGGGAATAATCTCTTTGGAGAAAATGAATAGATCACAAATAACAGTAAGTCAGAATGGAAACTCATTTCTATATTATAGTTTGTTGTTGTAGCATCTACTCTCTACAACAGGTTTTTCTAGGGGCAACAACCTTTTCCTCAACAACTCCTCATTATGAAGACAAATAATTCAGAAGTATATTGGCTACAAGTGACTGTAACCATCTGGTTTACTTTTTCCCAGTCAACATTGTATTTCAAGAAAATTTCCACCCTAGATATTCTGTTTCATATGAACTAAACCAAAGATCATCTTCATTAGCAACTAACACCCATTAATGTACTTAGCTACAGGGGGAAAAAGAATCCTAATTCCTTCAGCAAGGATACAGGCAAATCTTAATGAAATATGCATAGTAACATTAAAAAAAAAAGGGAGCAAAAGTTTGGTATCTAATATATAATCACAGACCAAGTCAGGTGTGCAGATTCCCCAGCACAAACTTTATTAGAGTTCAGTTAAAAATACATGATCTCCAGACATTTGAGATGTAGTTCTGACTGATAAGGTAGCAGACAGGAAATGAAACCCCTCCCAAATGCTGCTCCTTATCTGGAAAAGCTCTGAAATTATTACAGAACTAATAAAGTAATGTTGCTTTTTTAAAAAAAAACAATCTTCTTTGATAAAGGCAGTTATGAGATTATTACTTTTTGCTGGGTATGTACCATACTGAGCATGACAACTTTTAAGAGTCTTATAAAGACTCTGGCAGTGAATCTGTCAGCCTTCCTGAAAGGGAGGATACTTGAGCTGTTAAGCTAAAAGTTGGCAGGCAGCATCATACACTATTTTTACTAGAATTACTAGCATTCATTCTTTTTGCTTTAATATTTAGATACTGAGAGAAAATGAAAGAATACAAGACAGTCCCCTACTCGGGAAGGTTCCCACTCCTACTGTGTAATGTTTAATGACAACAGATTAAATCCAGCTCATTCCTGGAATCTGGAAAATATGGGGTCAGATCCTTAATGCAGAGAAAGACACCAAATCCCAACTGACAGGGAAAGTGCTCCTGCCACTGAGGAGACAGGATCCACTGCCACTTCCATTAGCTGCAGCTAAAGGAAAGCCTCCAGAGCCCCAGAGCCAGCTGGGAGCTCAGGGGAAGGGATGCACCTCTGAGGACCACAGCTAAGTGAGGAAGGAGATGGGATTTGAAACACATCCCTGTTGTCTCTGCTCACTGTGAGCTGCACTGAGGCACTTTCATGCTGAGGGTTGAGTGGGTATCACCAGAAAGGCCCTAAGCCCTTTCATGCCCTGTGTAACAGGAGCTCAGACACCTTCCACAGCAACACTCTGGATGCTGTGATGGAACCAGGCACACAGAGGCTGGGAATTGCTAGATTCAGGCTTTGACATAAAAAATACAACTGCTAGTTTATTAAAAAAGATTTTAAAAACAAATATTTCACGAGTCAAAAACTGACCAAAATTATTTGAAGCTTTATTAGCCTTGTTTTTTTCAACCACACAAAAGAATGAGCACGGAGCAAAGCTCTAGGAAAATAAGAACATCTTTGTAACACAGGTTCTGTTTCTAAAGTTCAAATTATACAAAAGCTCAACTTCTTAAATGTTAAAATTCTAGACTATAGGTATAGGTAAAATTTATTTTCTGGGTTTTGTGGAAAAAAACCCCTAAGTATGTACATAATGACATCATGACTAAATTACCACAAGTAATTCCAGATTGATAAAGCCCAGAAAATTGTAACATTACGTTCAGAGGGCTCCATCCATGTGGAGAGTTAACTGCACAATCCAGAGTTTCTATTTCTTACCTGCAAACTACGAAGCTACTGGCTTCGAATCCTTCACAAATTCTGTTTTAGCAGATGGGTTTCCTAAGGGCCCCAGACCAGCTCATTCCACAGCCCCTTCCTGGATGATTCCCGTGTTCCCAGAGGCATATCCAGGTAGGATTTACAGCACACACCGCCCTCTACTGGGGCAGGTAGGGAGCGACTATTTTGAAGGTAATACTTAAAGATTATAGAAAAGAACACTATCGTGTAATATCACACATCTCCTTTTGCTTTAAAACTTCTGGGTTGTACAGCCTTGCTTTTGTTCACAGTGAGTGTGAACATGATAAACCAGTTACATCAAATTTGGGTGGAATGAGCTAAAGGATAAAATACAGTTAATAATATCCTTAAAGGGTAAAATACACTTAATTACCACACTTCAGATTAATATCTGGGGAAGACCTGTTGATTGGTCTTTCTATGTCCAAATGTATTCACCAGTGACATCCAACAAATCTTATTACAAGCTAACTCCTGCCAACAGGTTGCCACACGTGCTGAATTTTTGAACAAGTTTACACAGAGCGACAATCAACTCATCAATTCCATGTAACTCACACTAAAGACAACACAGATCACGTTTCACACCCAAATCCAAAATGATGACACAAATCCTAGTGACACTGCCATAACCTGATGCAGGCATTAAGAACTGGACACAAACAATTTGCAAAATACAGGGCAAAATTTCAGAAGAAAATTGCTGAACTGACCTCTTCATCTGACTCATCTGCAAACACCGAGAGCTTCTTTGAAACGAGATTTTTCTGGGGCAATTTTTTTGGCATAATAAGCCCATATCTAGAGAAAAGAAAAAAAAAAAAAGTTACTTACAACAAAACACGTGGCATGTTCCGAAGCAAAAATCTGCCACTCACCATTTCAGAAGCAAAAGCTCAGTGTCAATATAATGCATCGAAGTTAGATGTGAGCTGCCTTTGCAGCAGAGTACTCGGCCCTGACACACACCTGTCAGATAATCCCAGAGCTATTGCTATCTTCTTCCATGTAAAGCTTCCGGATGTAAATTTGTCCTAAATTGGGCACAAACCCCTCTTGCCCAGAATTCTCCACGGGGTTTTCTTTTCTCTCTCAGAGAAGTAAGAAATGACTGTTTAACCTGAAGGGATTTAGCCTTAACCTACACCACAGTATTGTGTAGCTCCGTTTGCAGTGCAACAAGAAGTTCACCTGTTTTGCTGGCGATGTAAACCTCAGGTTTACAAAGGCCAAAGGATAAGACTTACAGTCTGCTTATGTCACGCAGAGATTGATTAACCATATGTAGACAACTCTTCCGCAGACACGGCCCACCTCTGTTAAAAATACCTCCTTTTCGTACTGAGCAACCTCTAAATAAGGAATTTCTCCCCCTCCTGCCTTTCCCTGAGTCCATCACTGAGGGAATGGTTGGTCAGAGTGTATCTCTGAGCTGGAGCACCGCACCATGGGGGGGTACAACCCCACCGCTGTGACCGCCCTGAACCCTCCCCTCAGCTCCCTCCGACCCGGCTGCCCCCGGGGCCGGCGCTCGGGGGTGGGAAGCGCGGCTCTGTGTGAGGGAAAACGGAGGAAATTCCCTTCCCTAAGAGTACGAAACACCTCCGGGCAACACCGCCGCTGCCTCAAACGCCTGCCCGCTGTTTGGGGTTCGTTTGCTTTTAATAAACACAGGTTTAAATTCAGGCCAACACAGTGGGGCTATGCCGCGGACACCCGTGACGGGGGAGTTGTGCCAGAGCTCATCCCCACCCTCAGCACCGGCCCCAAAAACCCCCTGGCGGGGCCCGCCCGCCCCTTCCCCCTCAGCACTCACTGCTTCCCCAGCGCCGCCATCTTGCCCGGCCGCCCCTGCGCAGCCGCTGCCGTTCCGCGGCCGCAGATTCTTCTCGGCCGAGTCGCCCCCACACACTTTTCTCCGCCCTCCCCGGAGACCCCCACGGCACCGCGCCGCCGTCCCGCTCCAGGAAGGGAGCGGAGAGCGGGTGGAGGGGGCTGGAGGCGGCGGCGGGCGATTTTTTTTTCAGCGGCCCGGTGGTGGGTGGCGAAAGTGCCGATACGGGAAGGGACTGTCGCGGGCTGCGCGCGACGCCCTGAGGGGAGCAGGGGGCGCCTCAGGGCAGTGGCGGGAAAAGCCCCTGAGGCGAGAAAGGTCCCTGAGGGGAAAAAGCCCCTGATGGAGCGAAGCCCTTGAAGGGAAAAGGTCCTCGAAGGGAAAAGCCCCTGAGGCACCCCCGACTATGCCCCTGGTGGTCGCCGGTCCCCGGGCCGGGGGTGCAGAGCCGTCCTGCCCCCCTCAGTCATCACAGACCTGTCACTTGTTGCCCGCTAAAGACTGAAAGAGGAGTTTTAATTTCCCAAAATATTATTAAAAAAGTGATTCTGCCAAAAGGGACGTTATTGGAAAGATGAAATCTCGCTGCCGACAGTGCAGTTGCTGTAATATCAAGCTTTATCCCAATAAGAAAGCTTTTTGTGTTATATTAAGAGTGTTGGGCTTTTCTGCAGCGTGTTCAGAAGAATGTTACAAAATGCTGATTAATAACCTCTGCTTAAAATTATTCCAAAAAAGTCATTTAAGGTGACTGAATCTTGAAAATTTTTGCTGTATCATTTATGAGCATTGTAGCTGGGGAGTCATAAAGTCACTGCTTAAAAACACCCAAAACTTTATTCAAGCCTTTAAAATTCAGTAGCTATATTAGAAAAATTGTTTCCTTTAATGTTTTTATTACTTTTTCTTAATAATCCTTAACAGACTTCCTATCATTTTAACTAGCAATCCCTAACAAACTTCAACCATCTTAACAACAAATACTTAGTGGCTATGCTTAAAAAAAAAATAGAAAAACAACAGTTAATTTAAATTTTAAAATTTGTGAAATACTAGAATCACAAGGGTTAGACGAGGAATTAAGAGATTTAATTGGAGGCACACAACAACTGGATGCCAAAAGGAACTAAGGATGGGGTTTTTCACTGTGTTGGCTCCCTGTGATCTCTGCGAGTGCCAGGCAGGTGTGAACCCAGTGGTACAGGAACTCGGCTGGAGCACAGCCCTGCTGCCACACCGCCGCTCCAGGGACACCTGCAACAAAAAAAGAGCTGTAACTACAAGAGGGAAAGTCAAAACCATGAGCAGTGTTGCCCCAAAATCAAAGAGAGGTCATCCCATCAGCAGTGCTTTCCCTGAGTCCAGTAATTCCACCCTGCAGAATGGTGATGTTTTGAAAAGCACCGAGCATTATCGTGACAGTGACCTGTCAATCACAGAAGTGCTGACTTTTTATTATAATTTATTATTATAATTTATTATCATTTATTATTGTACAAAGTGCTCTGCTATATTTTAATGCTAAACTTTTGATAATCAAAAATACAATGAGAAAAGTGCTTTTTTTAATCCAAGTTCAGATTTAAGAGTAATATCATTCAAAGCTTTTACTAAGTGCTATTAAAAGTCACCACATAATCATGCCATAAAGGTTGCTCTGTCCATAGAATACAGGTTGTTTTGTGCTCTGTTCTATATTACAGCACAAATATATGGAACATATGTGTATTACCTGATGTTCATTTTAAAGGAATTCCTGTAACTGTGAGTTATACCTGCATTTCATCCTGGGAAACCAACCTTTCCTAGCATACTAGCAAATGGCCAAAGCTGTATTCTTTAATCTAGTTACATCTTTGTCCATAGCTGTAGGAACATCAGATGCTGTAGGCCTGCCTTGTTCTTTCCAGTGAATTAGTTTAATATATATGAGGAGAACACATGAAAAGGAACCATGACGGCCTCAAGTGTTTACTCTTTATCAGCAGGCAAGGTACTGTTGATAAATATCTCCAGCTAAATTAATAACTCTTGTCCAGGTTTGTTTTTTAACAGGCCTCTCAGATCATCAAGGGAGAGATCTCAACAAGAACAAGTAATTTCTCTTGCAGAGATATTGCAAATAATAATAATAATAATAGCCTCTTGAGTGCCCTGGCACCAAAAAAAGCCGATGTTTATTAAAGGAGAGAAAGACAGGCTGAAAACCAGCTCCTGTTTGTGGCCAGTGAGTACATTAAGCACTTGGCAGATGGTGTTTACAAAGAGGAGGGCTCACGCTGTCCTCCCACAGTCATGTTCCTGTTTGGAGCTGGGTCAGTCCCTAGGGCAGGGCACAGAGGTCTGAAGTAGATTTGCTTGCCAAAAGAACCATCATTCTTCATATGTCTTCACATATTACTTGCCAAAAGAACTCTCATTCTTCATATGTTTATCTGGAGGTGTACAATGAGATCACTTGTTCTGGAAGCTTTCAAAGCTGATCTGCTCCCCTTTCTTTAAGGCCGTGAATTTTGAGTCTAAAATTAACAGGTTGACTTCTAGTGACCAAAAAAGATTGCAGATATTTAGGAACCTTTATCTGTTGTTTAATCTCTTGTGAAATCAAAGTTAATTTGTGAAGTAAGGACCTTAAAAGTACTCAGCTGAAGGTGGCCACCGACACTATTTCTGAGCTGTGCCTGGGAACCTCACAAGGAGTTTATAATATTTACCAGTGATGCAGTCCAGCAGCTCTGCTTGAATTTGCACAGATGCAGCAGTTGGATCAAAGCAATAAATCTCCTGAATCAAATTGTCATCAAGTTTCTGCAATGCAAAGAACAGAAAGAGTCGGGTGGTGATGAAAAGGTTACAGAATCAAAGACGGCAGAGAGAAGCATACAGGAAATCTATAGGTAATGAATTATTTCACTGCCAATTCCCCCATGGCAAATTCCACTGAGTCTTCCTGAGGGAGTAATAATAGAAAACAAACTCTCAGCGATTTGAAGTCTCACCAGTTTACACTGACTCCAGTTCTCGATCTCCTCTGAGCCCTTCCAGTCTGGATGCAAAAGCAACAGCACAGCCTTAATTATGTCGTGGAGCAGAGCTGGGGGTTCTGCACAGCTCTTTACTCCAGCAAAGCTCTCGGCACCGAGTTTCCGGACACACTCGCGCAGGTCCTGCAGCATGAACCGCTGGAACAGAACCCCTGGGTGCCTCACCTTTGCCACCCGTTCTGCCTCTGCAATCAAAAACAACCCCCCCATGAAGTTGCTCAGAAACATCTGCTACTCAAGACTTACATTATTAACTGACGAGCTCTGCTCTCTTTGTGATTAACTCTTTGCCTCCTTGATTGATTTGTTTACAGCCCGAGTAGCCTACCAAGCTTCTAAAAACTGATATGTGCTTGAGAAGGGGACAACACAGGGGAAGCAGAGGTCCTGAGACCATAAAGGGTTCAGGCCTGCAGACAATTCTGTGACATTCAAATTCTTTTGCTCTTAGTCAGAGCAGTTCTGAGGAGGACGCACTAGATCCCTGAGGGTGACAAGGCACCTTGCTTCACACCTCTGATTTCAGCACAAAGTACCCTGTGAACCAGAGTTAAAATCTAACCATTCTGTTTAACTGTGCTCCACTAAGCTCTTAGGCTTACTCAGAAGTTGTTTACATATACCAAATATTTGTATTTGTCTTTCCATACTTGTAGGAAAGATACCTTAGATGTGATTTTACTGAGATTCCTAATTTCACTCCTAAAAAACCCTGTCTTGTCTCTGTATGCACAATACCCAGAACATAGGTTGGTTCTGTTTCCTCTAGAGACCTCCACAGGATCTCCAAGCAGGCAGCTTGGACCATCTTTAGCATTTTCTGCAGGTCTTTCTGTTCCTGAGGTGGTAATTTCTTGTGGTGTCCAATGCTGATATCAAATATGCCAAGAGCTTGTCCTGATAGGTCATGGAGAGGTACTGCAATGTGCTGTTCTCCACGGACAGCAGTGAGAGCAGCCTCTAAACTGTCTGTGCACCTAAACAGGTAATCCCTGAAATAAAATGTACTAGATTTTATCATTCTGGTTTCTTTTGGTCATTTTCTTAGCATATTTTAATAAGATGTCATTCATCTCTCACTGTTAAGGGTATTACATTACTAAATCATAGGTTATTTCCTTGAGCTGAAATATGCACAGCTCTAAGTGTCATTCCAGCCAAAGGAGAAAATAGCACTGGGAACACATATTGCTTAGCCAAGGTGACTGCTGAAAATCCTAAAGATTTAACAAACCTTGCTTTAAAAACAGTTTTCTGTTTATAAATGCAGTGACAATATAAATCCATAGAGCTTTATAAAAAGTAAAAACAGCTGCTGGAACAGCAAATAGCTGTTCAAGCAACTTTGACCACAGGGATGATATGCTTGAAAGACAAGTCTGTGAGGATCTTGACAGTGGAAGGAAACAGCCAGCTGAAGGAAATGAGACTAATGTGGCCATGAAAGGGGACAGATTAATCTATAGAGCAAAATGGTTCAGTGTAGGCTTTAATCCTACAAACCTTGGCAGCTCAGCTACTAAGTATTAAATCAGAAGTTGTTTTTGGAAGCCTAAACTCAAAGAGAAAATACCCCTCACCCCTTCACAGTTCAGTGTCACGTCTGTACGCACCAGGAGCCTTGACAGTGACAGAGCTACAGCCAGACACTGTCACAGGGTTGCACTGCCAGGGGCTTTGTGCAACATGGATCATGCCTGATGTAGGCTGAGTCTAAGAGCAGAGGGGACTATTCCTACTCTGGCCACTGGAGCCTACCTTAGCAGGTTTTCTTCTCTGAGGAGAAGAGCAGGAGAGCTATGGATTTCTTTTTGTCCTGTGTTATCTGTAGTGATCATCTCACACAGAGCCTGCCAGAGAGAAAAGAGAGGTTTAGCTGCATCCAAGAAAGGAACAGATATTTTGAAGTTTGGAGGGAGAGGAAATGGCTTATTTCTTATAGGAAACTCCTATGTCCATTCAAGGGGTGGTTTAAAGACATCTCCCAACAATGCTTGGTTTTATTCCCACACTGTATCACTCAAGATACATGAAGAATGTGCCCTGAACCTCCCTCAGCCAGACTATTTAATCCACCCCCAGGCTCCACACTGAGGAACACCCACAGACCTAGAGGCTTCCATTCTTTTTCCCATCCTTTCTCATGTCATGTTTGTGTCAGTGAGCCTTGGCACGTGAAAAGCACAGAGGGGAGTGAGTGACCTGGCTATCAGGAAGCTAACAAGGGAACAGTGCCGAGCCTGGAATGACAACAGAACACTGCCAACACAAACCATGCTTATCAGAGGAAGCAGCTGAATTATGGCTACAGCAGATGTCATACAGACTTTGGGATGACATGGGATAGGTCCTAAATATTGCATACACTTTTCTTCTTCTTAACTCGCTGGTACATGAAGTGACAAGCTTCCCAGGGCCTGAGTGCCTGCTGAACAACTGGAATCTGACCTGCACGGAGTGGGGGCTGCCTTTACAAGCTGCCTAATTGGGAATCAGCCACTTCCTGAGCTGTATTTACATCTTGGCTGCTGACATTGGTTCAGAACAAAGAGCTAATACATTAGCTGAAACGTTCTTTTTTCCCTATAAAGTACCATAACTTTGACATGCAGAGAATCCCCACAGAAGAGCATCTCCCTTTGTGGAGGTTCCAGACAGCAAAGCTATGGATGGATGGATGGGTGTGGGGTTTTGCTCTATTGGTTGCTATGCAGCAGTGAGCACTGAGGTAGGAGAATATTCCCTTTTCCCATGGAGAAGGTCTATACTAGCACTGCTCTTGAATTGTTTTACATGGGAAGATGGAAAGAATGAAGAAGGATCTCCTTTATAGAGGAAAACTTCCTTCTCTGCCTTTGTAGCCCTTTTGTTGCATGGGCAGGCACAAGAATCTTGGGCAGGCTTCAGTTTTAACAATAAAACCATTGGGAAAACACAGGCACTAGAGCTGGCACATCTTCCTTAAGCAGCCTTTCAGCCCCTGACAATTACAGACCTTTTCCCTGCAGTACCTTGTCTTTGGCAGGCTCCACCAGGTACATGGTGACGGTGTGGATGCTGGGTGTCCTGGGATACAACCAGCCCAGAGCATAAACAGCCATTTGTAGGACATTTTCCCGTGTGCAGATATGGTGGTAGGCTTTGCTGAATGCATGGGAAACTCCCTGTGAAAGCAGAATCCTCCATATGAGCCAGACAATTCCACAAGATTTGGGGGAAAAAAGCTGGGGAAGTGTTCGTGAAGCAAAATGGTTGTAAGAAGTTACTTTAATCTGAACTTGTAGAGCTGAAAAGTGACTGTGAAATGTCCTTTATCAAATAATGCTCTAAAGTTTCCCAGTACCAGGTCACAGCCAAGTGACTGGTAAGTCCTAAACTAGATTAGCCGGTTTTTAGTGGAAATAGCCAAATGGACTGGTAAGGCTGGCTTGCTGCGCTCCCTGCTGTCCAGATGATGCACCCACACTCAGGTTGATTCCAAAGAGCATCCCAAAGAAGTCCGGGCTGCTGTTGCTTACTGTTATTCCACCACGTAAAAAGTAAGGTTTCATGCCACTTTATGGAAATGAACACAAAAATGAGGTCTAGAGCTTCAAGAAATAAAAGCTGCTATCTTTGGGCTTTGCACAAAAAGACAGTTAATTTACCAGTCAGGAGAAGATTAAATAAATTCCTGATGAAGTGATAGCTCAGTTGGTTTCAGGGAAGACACTATTAAGGTGTCCTGCTCACACCACTTTCCCCCTATACTGCAGAAAGGGACCAATAGATCTTTTCTTAGTTGTACATCTTACGTTTACTCAGAACAAACATATAAAAATCACAAGTTTTTTGCAGATTGGACTAAGAAACTGCTTTCTGATGGTGCCCACCTGGTAGAAAATGATCTCATGGGTCAGAAAGATGGTTTTCTCACACTGGTCCCGAAGAGTGTCAAGTCCTAGAATGCCAAAGACTCTCCAGCGAGCATCATACAGGGGCAGCACCAGGAGGGAACCTTTCCTCTCCTCCACTGGGCGCTCAGAGTTCCAGAAATGGATATTTCCATGGAGCTGAACTCTTGGAACATGGATTGGCTTTCCTTCATCAACAGCTGCAAAGCTGAAAAATAAATTTATGAGGAGGTTTGTTGGGAGGAGCAGAAAGCCTTTAGTGAAACAGTAAATACTGCAGAGCTTTGATCTCTCCCTGCTTTTTGGCATCAGAGGAGGAAGGTGTGAGCTCTGCACTTTGACCACACCCAGCAATACCACATTTACCACTTGTATCCGAAAGATAGTGGTAATAAATAAGTCACTCTTCATCCTTAGGACATTTTAAAACATCAGCTAATGAATGGGATGAAAAGGAATACAGAAGCAAGCAGCAGTTACATTTAATAGGTTAGAAGCAGCAATATTTAAAGAGACAAGTATGTCTGGCTTTTGGAAATGACAAGTGAAGAGGCATGAAAGCTGTTTATAGCATAAACACTAGGGAGGGAAAGGCATTGTTCTAAAAAAATATCCTGTGGATATAAAATTGTGTATGGGAATTAATTTTTAAAGAAGGAAATGTAGGCCCAATGCCACAGACATTTGCTAAAGGATGAGATTCATTAGACTGTGAGCTAATATCCCCAAGGAAAGGAGTGAAATCCCAAACAGAGCAGTTCTAAGAAGACTGTGCAGAGTATAGGACATTTTTAGGATATTGGATCCTTCCACAACAGTCTCTCAGGAGGTTTCCTCTCTGGAGTACTCCATGACCCTCAGTTTCCAGTGCATCCCAAACACTGCCCAGTACCCCTACATTCCAAATAGTTTTGAGAAAAAGGAACAGTTTTTTGCAGCTTTTCTTACCTTATTCCTTTCATGTGTCTGTGAAGTGTCTGGTTCAGGACATGTGGAGCATCGTCCGCAGTACAGGCCACGTAGCGCAGGAGAACCTGGCCCTGGCCCTGCTCTGCTGGGAGCTGGTTCTCTTCCAAAAGGGCAATGTAGGCACTGATCTTCTTGTTACCGCCATGGGCTTCTGCATCCTAGCAACCAGATGTTTCCCATTACATTATGGACATTAGCACTGACCACTGCACTTATTTCATGTCCTTAGCACTTGTCTCTTTTGTGCTGAGGTGCTGCTCTGGGTCACTGAGTCTGGGTGTCACACACCCCCAGCGGGACGTGGCCGTGTCTGCCCAGAGCACTCTGTGACAAGCAAAAACACTCAGTATTTTGACTGGCAAGGAAAATGGATTTCTTGTTTCCTGCTCTTAATGGGGAGAAGTAAATAATATAAAAATAATCCCTTACTATAATCCCTAAGCAAAAGTCCTGTGGATTTCTTCCCTAATAGGAGATTTCTTTGGGAAAAAAAACACAAACGAGTGCCAGAGTTGCCACATTTACAAACCTAGACAATACTAGAAGAGCACTTCAGAGAGAAGTTTGGCTTTGAGGGGGGCTTTAATAGTGAGGACAAACAGCTAAAGTTGCAGCTGTAAGTTAAAAATGAAAATATTTCCACTACAAATTAACCATCTTTGTCCCAAACTGACTCTGGTGTGTTTCATTTCAGAAGCTCCAAAACTATAACTATGGATTTCCAGATCTGATCTGAGTCAGTTCTTCCAAACTGAGCTATAAGTTTTCATGAGATTCCTTCTGTATTGGCATAGCAAGGACAAGAATCCTTGCATTGCTGATCTATCAGTGACCCTTTCTGTGCATAACCACAGCCTCTCCTGAACATCAGCTAAGTACAGGAAAGCACAAGGAAACAGCCTCAGAGCAGCTTCCCAGGCGACCTGCGAGTTCCACTCAATTCCAGGGTTTGGAATCAGTGTCCTGACCAAACACAAGCACCTCCCTGGGATGCCCACCTGGGAGATGGCCTTAAACACTGCTTTGTACACCGATTCCATCCTTGCTCCGCCGGTCTCAGCCGCTTGCTGGATGTCCTGCAGCCATTTCCTCCTGGTTAAGCTTTGCAAGGACTCCCTATGACTTTGCTCCACACTTGTGGTCAGAAATCTCACCAAGTTATCAATAGATTCATCCTCGTTGCCAGTTAACTCAGAAGCAATTAATTCAAGGAAGGTCTGGAATACCTTTGGGGATACCATCTCCACTCTGCTGAGCTGGGGGTATTGGGAGCAAAGGTGTGCCTTTGCTAGTAGAAAAAAAAAAAACCAACAGAAAATAAGACAGACAATCTAGTTGATTAATGAGTTTTGCAGAATATTAATCAAACCCTAAACTGTCTTTGGATGGGGTGTTCTAGTCTATTGTTCTGGGTTTCTTTCAGCTATCTCCTAAATGGAAGTTGTCACAGTGACAGGTAATCTCCAGCTTCCACACTGGATTCCTCCTTTCCTCTGGACGCCTGCTTTCCCTCCTAGTGAGAAGGAACCCTGCACAGCACTGGTTTCTACCCAGGTGTTGGTCTGTCCGAGCTGTCCCAGCCCTGCGCAGGCTCTCCCCAGCCCCGGCTCTGGGCTCACGGGGGTGCTCTTGCACAGCCTGAGGAAGGTGCAGGCGCCTGCCTGGCTTCGGGATTCACGGGAGCTCTGTGACTAACGCTTCCATCATTTTTTCTGCATCCTGATTTCAAATCCTGTTGGACCCGAAGATGTCCCTGGTCATGGCAGGGGGCTGGACTAGATGACCTTTGAAGGTCCTTTCCAACCCAAACCATTCTATCATTATTATCACCGATTTCAGCTGTAGAAGTAGCAAGTACTAACTGGCCCAGTCATGGTGGAGCTGCCTGTTAATGCTGTCTTATCCAGCTCATCATCTAAAGAACATTCAGTATTCTTAATTTAATTTCTGATTTTCTGACAGAACTAGGATGGAGAATTTTTTTATGGTATAAAAATATTTGGATATTCACCTCCTCTTTCTTCTCTCTTTACAAAAAAGATGAAGAAAGAAATATGCATGAAGTTGAATGCAGTATGATCACTTCCTTCACTACTGAGCCACAGCATAATGCATAATTTTTCCCATTATATCTAATGTTACACTTTTCATTTACAAGGAAAATGAAATAATTCTACTCACTCTTCACTCTATTTCCATCCAGGAGCAATGCAACGTCTGTGAACCTTCCCCCCAGACCTGCTTGTTCCATGTCTTTGAGAGATTAGGTTGAAGCTGCTAGAAATAGTTTTATGTTGCTGGTATTGATTTTGCTATGCTCTCTTTCTATTTATTTGTCCTTTAGTTTATGAGCCCTTCATGGAAGGGACTATGTCCTTCCATATTTTCATAGTCTGTTCTGGCATGCTTTGAATACAAGAGAGCAGTAAAGTGCCAGTTTTTCCTGGCTGGACAGACAGTCATCAAACATGACAGGTTGGGGTGCTCCCCACCCCACCAGCTGCCTCCAGTGAGCTAAATGATAAACAGGTTTTGGTGCTTGCCAAAACAAGCCATTTTTAGTGATCTGCAGCAGAACAAGCAGCATGAAGATGAGCATGGAGATGAAAAAAACAGTCCTCTCCACCCAAGCACACATGCAGACATGTTCTTAATTGCTAACACAGTATTTCAGAACACCTTATACCCACTTGTTAATATGCATGAGGCTGCCAGACAGGTTCAGGTGAACCTGCAGTGCTTCTGTCTGACCCAAGTCTATTTTGTTAAGGACCAAATTTGCTAAGTTTATTCAGAGAAATGAACCAACAGAGAAGGGAGACTCGAAGTTGCTAATTCATGAGAGCTGTGTGACAGTGTGGATTACTATGAGCTATTTGAGAATCATGGGGAAAGCTGTTCTCTCCTATGAGGTACATTCCTGCAGCAAGCACAGTAAAATGTATCTATTAAAAATAGCTGGATAACACAGATGGACTAGACTAAAAGTGCAAACATGTCCTCAGGCTTTAGTGTGTTTTTTCACTGCCATATCACATGCATACATTGCATATTACAGCTGAAATAAGTGTTCAACACATCCCAATGCCATGAAAGCACTGAGCTACTTCTCTGCCTGGGAGTCTTGCACAGAAGGAGGAGATGGAGCTGTGCATTAACAAACAGGTCTGGGTAACTGTTCCTTTTCATTTTACAGCTCATATCATGTATGCTTATGACTGCTTGCAAAACCAAACTGGTGCTTGCCAGCAACCTCACTAGCACCGTCATTGAATGGTTGAAGGTCTCCTGGGTTGTTCTCCCAGAGCAGAGCTGTCTCCTTACCCTTCATCAAGGCCTCTTTTTTCATGCCTCCCATGAATTTGCTCAGAACAGCATCCACCTCTTCCAGGTCCAGAAACCCATGTCCATTGCTGTCCCACTTTTCAAAAAGTGCCTCCAAAAGCAGTTTCCGTTGGGCCGCCCGAGCCATGTGGTGAACCTGCAACAGAGGAACAGCTGGTCTTGGGTAACTCCTGGGTAACTCCTGGACACTGATGCTGGGTGTCTACACAGTGTGGGCACTGCAGTGCTGTGCCACTCACATCATTCCTATGGACCAGGCCAAATCTGTACATACACGGCTCAGACCTGCAGATGAATCATTAAACCTGGGAGATACTTAGAAACACTAAACACAGGTGACAGTTCAGTTTACCAGGCTGGACCAGCACTGCAGAGAGTTATTTCACAGGGAACAAATGAAGCCTGTGCTGGATTTAAGGTAAGGTCAACTGAGGTAAATGCAAGTTTCCCAGAATACAAATGTCTCCCTAGCAAGAACTAACCACAGCCTTGTCAGTGACACCCAGAGATGTGACAGTTTGTATTTCTGTACATTGTTATTTTGCTGGTGCTGCCCTGAAGTGTGTGGGCTACAAGCAAATGCATGTACCATTTGTCCTCTAAACCCAGCACAGAGGGATAACTGGCTGGAGTGGAATCCTCTCAAAGGCCAAAATACTGGCAGTGTGTGCTGTGTTCAGTGAGGACTGGAGAGCCGTCAGATCCAATATCTCATTCAAATTAGGTCAGCAGCACAGAGGGAAACCAGAAAGAGGTCTGAGGAAAACACAGCTAGAAAGATCCACAGAGAGACACACAACAGACCTGAAGTGATATGGGGCACCCTGATGCTGTGCAGGAGGAAGGGGAATTTTTTTTTCAACACATGGCAAGAGCACCTTGTAACTTAAGCACAGAGAAGCACATGCACACTAACATCCAGCCATGCACACAGCAGACCCAAACACACTTGTTTTAAAGTCCTCCCCAAACATCCACAACCTCCTGTGTACATGCCAGTGCAGTAGGTCAGAGATCAGGTTCTTGGCTATTATAAAGGTGAATAAGCAGAATGGAATGTTTTGGGCTCTTTCACAATTAACTATCAACTGTTGTCTCACTGAGTCCGGCTCTAGGACAGACAGCCAGCCTCTTACAGGATGAGTCTGTCATCACTTCCAGAGCTGAGGGCTAGGGAGGGAGCATCTGTATGAAAACAAAGGGGTCAAAGGTTTCCTGAAGAAATAGGGGATGCAAGACTGCAAGCAGAGAACTCTGCCAGTGTGAGATTAACAGTTGACTTTGTAAGTGTCTGTAGGCATTTGCTTGGTTTTTGTTTGGACACGGGATCAGCAAAACTTATCAATATTTACTTTTTCTAGTTGTTCCATTTTTTCCTCCTCTGTCTGCTTGTACTCTTCTTTGATAAATGCAATAAGCCTCTTCACAGTAGGCAGAGAACTATCTTGGCCAACAAACGTCTCCATGAGCTGTACAAACTGTGGCTGGGTGAGGCAGCTTGCACCGAAGGAACTCTGAGTACAAGGAGCCCGATGGTTCTGAATCTGTGCCATGCTGGGACCTGAGTCTGAAAGGCAGAAAGCACAGTGTGTCACAGAAAGCCAAACGCTGCCCTAAAGCCAGGCACGTGGCAGCTATCAACTCACTCCTCAATCCTGCACTTCCTATCCAGGGAAATTACAGCTGAATCCAGGCTGACTCCATGCTGAGTAAAGGCCTTAATCTGCTTATACTGTTCTAATAGTAGCTCTTCAGAGCCAGTCTGGCATGGATGCCAATGTACAGCCAGGTCAACCTCTGAACACAGGTGAGCTGAAATTCCTGTTACTCAGCAAGGGGCTGTCTGAGACAAAGACTCTCTGAGGTACTGCATGTCCCAAACAATGCAGGATGCACATCCTGCATAACACTGGAAGTTAACTCAGAAAGCTGTAGGTACCAGTGGGCTGTACCATCAGATTTACAACCCTTTACATAATAAGTCTGTCACTAGATTGCTTGGGCAATGTAGACCCAGTTCTTGCAGTTTTCTAAACTGTGAGACATCAGAGAGTGTTCACAGAGCACTGGCAAGGAGGTTGGTCCTTCTCAGATGTTTAAGAAAGTACCTCTTTGAAACACACAGCTGTCTGATCACAGCCTTCCTGGAACAAGGGCCTTTGTACACAATGAAGTATGATCATCCTTTGGAAACACAGTGAGAGATTAAAATAAAAGGTTTCTGCTATATGATCTCATATCATATCTCCCTATGGGCAATAACAGGCTAAAAATTATTAAAGTCATTTCTAGATTTAACATGCTCAGGTTCCTGTCTTGCTACAGTAATATTACAGAGTGAAACAGAACATAAAGTTTCTCCTTATTATAAAAATGCTGCTGCTTCACAAAGTCCCTACTTGAATTAAAGTGTCTGCTCAGTGCCTTGAATACAGATCACCAGCAAAGTGACTCACCTGCCATCCTGTGAGAGGAACATGCTCTGAAACCTTGGCAGAAGACACCATGCTGAGAAGATATCAAAGCTTATGGTCTTCTCTACTCAGAAAGCACTCACATGGTTTTGAAATGGATTTAAAATAGCCTATATAGCCTATAGTTAAACTAGTCCAAATGTATACATTGAAAAAGATTAAGGTCTGCCAGAATAAAGGAGAATATCTTTACCCTGCTCATGCAGAAGGTTGTCATCCTGCAGCCTCGTCTCGGAGCTTGTCTGTTGGTCAGACTGGCTGCTATGCTGCCTTGAAAAACTCCCTTTTCCTGCAGGGGTTTCTTCCACAGCCTCTGCAGCTGGAGCACCCTGTTCTGAGCCAGTGACATCCATGTCTGCCACATCTGTGTCTCCTTCACTTTTTACTTCCATCTCAGGCTCTCTACCCAGGCTGGATTCCTCTTCCTCCACCTGTTTTTCAGGTCCAGGTTCTCCCTCCCTACTGAGATTGTATCCATCAGAGGCTGATCCTGGGAAAGCTTCATCCTGTCTCTCTGCACTTCCAGACTCAGCTTCCTTCTCAGTTTTGATGTCTTCCTGGGAGCTGGGTTCCTCACTGTGTGTGGTACCTCCATCCAAATCACCAGCCTCAAATCCAGTGCCTTTCACCTCTGACACAGCATCCTCACCTTCCTTGCTCACTTCAGCATCACTCGGCTCTGCTGCTTGGTCATCAAGGCCTCCCCATAAATCCACCAGATCAATCTCTTGTAACTTAATTATTGGCCCTAGAATAGAAAAAAATATGGGTAAGTTGATAGTTTGCATTGGTATTATGTTCTCTAGTATTGCACAAGAAAATTGAAACAAAAAAGATACTGCCAAGCAAATACAAACTATCAGAAGGTACCTTCTGCAAACACAGTCTCTGAAACACAAAACTTCAGAATAATGTCTTTGCCTGCAGAGATCTGCATTTCTTACTGTTTATTACACCACATTTCTTTTGAAATAAATGTTTCATAATTCTCCCTATTAAGAAGGAGACCTGTAACTTGCCCTGCATTTGATCTTAGCAATTAATTAATGTCTAATATCTTTAAAATATTTTACTTTCATGCAGATGATCCCCCGTGTTTTTTCTTTATCTTTCCATGTGCCTGGAGAAACTTTCGTGCAAACACCAAATTAACTTCTAACATTGCCCAGTAAGAGAGAACATTTGTTTCAGGAAAAGTCTCTCTTTAATCCTGAAGTACTTCTGACTTTTGTATGAAGGAAAACTCTTGGATGCATTTCCGAACGTTGCATCACAGTTTGCAAAACATGTTTGCAAATTATGGCGGGTCACAGCATTCATTTGGGTCCTTTTTTGGGCCCTGTTCACTTCCAGCAACACTTATAAAACATATATGGACTATCCAGCCCTGTGTGACCTCCTAGTGTTTTAACCACAACCAAAACTTCCCAGGTACTCACATTGTCTGGGGTCCCACAGTTCCCTCTTGTCAGCCACGGGGCTTCTGTCATAGAACTCCCTCAGCAGGGCCAGTATTTTTTGTCTATCCAAGACACCAACCTAGACAAAAAGATTATAATTATTGGGTTTTTCCTGTGGTTCTTGGGTCTTACATCAACATTTGCAGCACTACAAAGGCACCATTAGCTAAGAATTACCTGTGACTGAAAATCACCCATTACCAGAACACGACTACAGATTTCAAAGAAGTGAATTTATTTCATAGAGGCAAAAACTTCTTCTCTGGGCTCAGCTGGAACTCCCTCCCCACACATATTACTTTGCAGGCACTTCCTTGACAAATTACAGTTAGATAATTGTAGCTGTTCTGCCAAAGGGGTTCTTCATGTAAAGATCAAAGCTTCAACATTTCATACTCTCAGGACAGATATTGATTGCCTGACAGCACCATGGAAGAATTTTCACCTATTATGGGCTGTATTACCTTAGTGACTGCACACTGTAGTTTGCTTTTATGCCCCATCATCTCCTTTGAAGATTGATGTATTGGCAGCTGCCTGGGAACATAATTAGTCCAAAAATCCGAGCTATTATGACAACCTCCCTAATTTCCTTTAAAAATTCATAGACATTTGACCACAGAGGTGAGAGAGGCATCAGCAGTTCCAGTGCAGAGGAACGTGCAGAGTTTATTAAGTCCTTGTTGCTCAGAGTGAGTGTACACAGACGATAAACCCAGGAAAAGGCAATGAAACGGGTCATTTCCAACCAGGAAATTGTGGGTTTAGAAAAGTAAAGCAAATCTAAGAGATTGCAAGTTTTCCATTTTATGATGAATTCCTGTTGTCATTGTTTAAGTCCTGCCACCTTTGTAATCTCCCTCCCATTAGTGAAATAAAGTAGTTAATTAGGGAACAGATTTACTTAAGTTCATTATTTGTAGCGAGTAGCTTTCCATCTGAATTATTGATTTCCTTTTCACGTTTTGTTCTTAGATTAAAAACTGCAAAATGGAAAATTCACCAGGCTTTTAATTCCTTGTGAACTTTACCTGCCCTTAGGCTGAAGAAATAGAGGAGGAACTTTGCTGATCTTTTCTGGAAATGAGCTCAAGATGACTGCATTGTTTATAACCTAAATCTGTAATTAATGGCACCAAAAGTTAGAAACAGAAGGTTTGGAAACAACTGAGAGATACACATCACCTACTGGTGAAGTTAATACTGGAACTAAACAATTACATCACATTTGCTGGTACTGCAGGACCTTCCTCTACAGGGAACTGAAAGTTTATTGCCAATTCTGAAGAAAGGACCTGAACTGAAATGTAAGAAGCCATTCAGTCCAGTTTTAGTGTTTGAGACTCTGCAAATTTCATTCCTGCTGGTAAAAAATTGCTGGAAATTAGGGTTGAATTTCAACCATCAGTGTGTTTGGAACAACAAATGTCATCACAGAATTCTGTCCCTAAACTTACAAGATGTAGGCCCTGATTCCCAGTACCTTCATCTTCCTGACATTAACATACAAATACCTTGCACGCCCCCATGCAAACATTTCTTCATGCTATTTATCTTTCAATTGAATATATCAGATCTGGTTCTGATCCATTTAGTAGCCACACAAACACAGCACATGTTTTTGAAGACGTTACCAGGTCACTGTGGAATATTTGGATTCTCCATTCAGTATTTCCATTACACACACTTAATTTTCCATTCAAATTTTCTCAGCTGTTACTTGTCACAATCATCTGCTGGTTGCCTTGAAGTTGGCAGCACTAATGCAAAACTTTATTTTATGAAAAAGGGGAATCAATAAATGAAGTATTATTCTTATTAAGAATATAACAAATATTAAGAAAATTATGAAGTACTATTAAGATGAAAATAAGGATGTTGTCTTGGGATTCAGATGCACTTTTTTGTTATACTAAAATAATACACTTGGAGGATTTAGATAACTCAGATTTTTGAAGAGGTGTTTTTTTGTGATTTGGATCAAATAACTTTATTTTAATATATTGTTTAAAAGAGATATAAAAATAGATAAAACAGCTGAAATTACAAAATAGGAACTAGGTCAGATTTCCTTGTTTTAGCATTCACAATTTATACAGATTTGCCACTCTACCAGAGGTCCCTGTTATTTCAGGACACTTTTCCTTACAACTCACCCTGGGAGGAAGATGCCACAGTACATCTATAGAAGAGAGAAGCATTTTAACAGAAAGCTCCTCTCCCCAGCTGTGCTGTCTTTCTGAGTTCCTGTATTTACTAGCAAAGGGGACTTTTCTTTGTGCTTCCTGTGTGACTGGGGAGGCTGATTGAAGGTTCCTGCCTGTCCACCCTTTGTACTGCACCTCGTGAGCAGGGCAGGTCCAGCCTCCCCTCTCAGCACCAGAGGAACACCTGTGTTTGTACAGCCACCCAAAACTTGGGGCAGCTTTAATGCCCAGGGAGTTGAAACATGTTGGCCTCATTTTCTTGTCACCCAGATATTGGCAGGTGATGATTCTCAGTTGTTTTCAGCAATGTTCTGTGACCTATGAGTAATTCCTTTAGCAACACAGACTAAACCAGACTTGCCATTTAATCAGGGATAGGTCAGTGTTTAACCACTCGATTGTTTTTCTGGAAATGTGATGTGTGTATCCTGATCCCCACAGTGTGCTTGTTCGTGAGCAAGATGGGAAGAGCAGACACTCAGAAAAGGTCATGAGAAAGCAGACTTTGTTGTTGCTGTTCTGAAAGAAAGGTAATCAGGAGTGTCTCAGACGTCATTAGCTTGAAAACTAATCTCTGACCAAATTCAGTTTCATTTAAAGGTCTCAGGCTTAAAACATCCCTGAAAATTAATGTAGATTCTGTTATAATACATAAAAGAAACTGTACCTGATACAAGTGAGCACAGACACAATAAGCTTAAAATTCACAGAGCCATTGCCTTTTGGAGTATTACAGCAGTGATCCAACTGTGTTGTGGGATTGTCTGGGGAAGTTTCTGCCTCAGTGTATAGTCCAGGCTGTCCTTGTTGAGCTGCCATCCTTCTGGATGCATTCGTTTGAAATCATAATAATGATCATGTGGATACCTTCTAATTTGACTGTAATTTAAACGCTGCTTTCTCAGCTCTCTGGCCTTAATTGCAGCTCATTGAGGCAGCCAGCCACACTCCCCATGCAGACTAGAATAACTGCCTGCTACCAAACAAATGGAAATTAGGAACTGAAACAACTGCTTTGCTGTGCTTTGCAGAATGGGCTCTACAGGTAATGGATCCCATTCAAGTGGTAGAAGTCCTTGGGTTACTTTGCATTTTTATCTCCCCTATGGGTACAGTAGAGCCATACAAAAGAAACCAGGCCAGGTTTAAAAAGAACTGTGTGGCCTACACAACACTTCAGTGAACTCAATTTGCAGAGCAAGGCTACCTTGGAGTCTGGAAAGAACAACTCTGTGCTCTGACCAGTTTTTTTGGGGCACAGATGGTGTTGGTGCTGATAGCTGCTCTCTCATGTTGTGTTAGTATTTTTGGCTCTTTGCCTCTGAGATTCCACTGGGATTAGTAGCATGGAGATGGTGATTACTGCCACAGAAATAATAGGAAGAAAGTCACATTAAAAGATGAAAGGAAAGAAGGGGTCTTTTCAAAATGCATGGCAAGGATAGGACTGGGCTTTATGTATCACTGTAGCCAGAAGGATTCATCACAGCCATTCTGACAGAGCCCTAGGAAAATGAAATGTCTTCTAGCTGGGAAGCAGACACATTTCTTTCCTCATGCCTGAAACAGCAGCTTGCCTGCTATTCTCTAAAACACTCCATTGGTGTTGAAACGAGCTCTGTAATTCCTTTCTCTTGGCAGTAATGACATTATTAGCATGACATTGTAGAGCACAGTTCACTCTGGGTAGCTCTCTGCAAGCATCAGTAGAGGAGTGCTGGGTGGAATATATAATTTCTGTAGGGGAGGAAACTGTAAGATTATGGCATCTGCTTGCTCTGTAGTAGCCAGCAACGGGCAAGCTGAGGCTACTCATAACAAGTACCACACTTTTTGGATGAAGCCCAAGTTTTTAGCAATAGTTTATGCCATTGATTCTTCAGCTTCTACAATTTACTGGTTTTCTAACAAGTCTAGCTTTTTTGTTTGTTTTTTAAGGGGATGCAGGTGTACTCAGAGGATGACAGAGATTAGAGCTGCTGAAAACCAAATTATGGCTTTTGAGTTCCATTTCCAGCTCTGTAACTGACTTACTGTATTTTAATTTCCTGTCCATAAACTGTGGCTGAAGTTCACAGCACTGTTCTCAGAGAGACTGTAAAGGCGGATTATTTTGCACTTTAAATTTAAACTATGAGATTTATTGATAGAAGCCCTAAAGATCTATAAAGTTAGGCAACATAATGAATGCAATATATGTTATAATTGAAGAAATGTGCACATTTGTTAAGGTCAATCTACATCAGGTTATCTTTGCTGAAACATGGCTGAATAGATAAATTAGACCCAGTTCTGAACTGTGCTGTGGGAGCAGGTAATCCCATTAGGTCATTCACTTTCTAATTAGCCATCAGCTTATAGGCAATTGGATGTTTCTGTCTCTAAAGTATGAATTTGAAGACAATGCTGCAGCTATTGTCCTCCAAAATACTGCTGAATAAGCACAAAAAGAGTATCTAGAGTTGGGAAGAAGAAAAAGCAAGCAGTGACCCAGAGAAATACCAGACTGGAAGCATCCCCACATTGAAACTGAGAGCTGCTCTGCCTACCTTTCCATAATCACAATCTTGGAAGAGATCAGTAAAATTTTGCCTCCACAGAGCTCGTTCTGTTGCTTCCTGGAAGTCCTCACCACATTGATGGAGATATTTCATGATTTCTTGGAATGTGTCACTTGAAACATGCTCGGTGTAGGAAAGGACAAACTGTGGAGAGAAAGCAGCAGTGTACAATGGTTAGCTTTTCTTCAAGTATTTTCACCTTTATTTGAACTCCTAAAAACCTATTGCATGCAATTAAATATTTAAGAACTTGTAGTTTAGTCTGCCAACATAACACAGACTTGGTGCCTACTTTGTTCTTCCTTTCAGAAGAAACAATATTCTCCTAACCAGCCTGGGACACTGCACAAATGCCTCCTCAACAGCTCCTTTCCTGGCCCAGAGGTCATTTATTCTGCTCAGCGTTCAGAGATGCTGGATCAGATCCCTCCTGTGGAATGCCATGGCTCGAGCTTGGTTTTCTCAGGGAGGATTTAAGTTCTCCACGGTTTTTTGCAGCATTTAGTATTCTTGACTTTACTCCCAAGGAGACATTTTGAGCCATTAGATTTTGCAGAACTGACAGTCACTCAACTCTCAAATGCCACAAAATGAGCATTGCCCACAATTTCAGTGTTTAGAGAACCAGTCTGGATACAATAAAAACATGAAAAATCCGTTTGAAAATGAGCCTGCTGTCACCTAAGTCCTCTGACACTGGGAATACTACTGACTGGAGATTGATTTTAAGTTCCAGCCTTGGAGACACTTTAACACTTTGGATTTATAGCCATGTGGCTTTTATGAGCAAAAGCAATATGGTTCTAAAAATGTGGTGTGCATGACATAAATAATAATGGCCATCAGAACAAACCACAATCCCAAAGCCTGGGCTGAATTATTATAGCAGGTTTCTGGAGCCAGCCACACTAACAGGGAACTCATACAGTTAAAAGGAAGAATTTCCAAAACACAGCCCATTTTTAGAGTATGGATATCTAACATAAGTGCTACAACATCTTGGACTTGTTGAAGTGCCTCACAGGCATTAACAAACTGAAATATTAATATATGTTATAATTATTCATGTCTATATTGCATAATTTCCAAATATATGGGACAAGTGGAAAAGAGGAAGAGCAGAAAAAAAAGCAATGGCCTGAGGGGTGGCTGGTGGGAAAGTAGAACTCCTACACAATGTGGGGGGTTTCTGCTTGCAGCATAAAAAGACAGGATGTAGGTGGTTGGAGAGAAGGTGGGGCTGTGGGCATCCACCAGCTTTCCAGAGCTGTTACAACCCAAAGCCCTGTGACAGAGGAACCTTGAAGGTGACAGCTGATGGGAGGAGGCAGGTTGGACAAGCAGCTTGTTATTTTGGATGTCATGCTGATGACACATCCAAAGGCTCCTGCACTAACACTGCTGTCTAACAGCATCACAGGACATTGTTTACAAGTGCCATGTGGGCAGCAGGCACCATCATAGTCTTAAGCTTTTCTTAGCTGATGTGCAAAGTACTGTACACATAATAAACATACATTTATTTATTATTAACTGTGAGATTTTGACACCTCTCTGAAGAAAGCTGGCATGATTCCTTCTTGCTATCCAGAGACTTTGCTGTAGTTTGTGAACACGTTGTCATCAATAACAATGGATCTTTGCTTCTTGTTCCTACTGATCTCACTAGAAAATCAGGGAAAATGATCTCACCTTTAAGGCCTGATTCTAACCCTGCAAAGGCAGTGTGAGTTTTTCCCTTGGTGTCAGTAGCTTTGTGCCAGACTGCTGGGGGTTTGTGTGTTATAGAGTACGAAGCCTGTGAAATAAACTATTAAGGGCTGGTCTCTGGGATTTAAATGCTTTTAATATAAAAGACCCCACGAGCTTGTCACGAAGGATGTAAAAATACAACAGCCACTGTTTTGAATGTCTGAAAAAAAACCCCAAGCCCAACAAAA
The DNA here is from genome assembly GCF_025592945.1 of Manacus candei. NCBI lineage: Eukaryota > Metazoa > Chordata > Aves > Passeriformes > Pipridae > Manacus > Manacus candei. The sequence goes on along the minus strand of NW_026138124.1, from coordinate 7,781,781 downwards.
ACAATGTGTGAGGTCTCTCTACTGAGTTTCTAATGGCCTTGAAGTAGCCTAAAGCTGCACTAAATTCAAGAAAGAAAAAAAAAAAAGAGGCTATTTAATTTTAAGGTCCATTAAAAGCAATGCTTTCCACATGGGGAAAGGCCCGGACCAGTGTGGAAAAAGATCATCTCTCTTTCTGGGTTTGGTGGATGATGCAAAGGGAGGAACAAAGGTAAATTGTAGCTGAGGATTAGAAGCAGCCCTGTCCTAATGATGGAACAGTTCCCCAGGGAAGTGATGAAAGCCTCATCATTTGATTCAATTAAAACTGGACTGGAAGAAGCATCAGAGAATATATTCTGAGAGAACATTGCTGGTAAATCAGACAGCCTGACAATCCATGTCTTTTGTGCTTCTCATCTCCGTTGTCATATCTTTAATTGAGTTAAAATAAAGGGTACACAAAACATATTTTAAACAGTTTTCTAATGCTAATGGAGCATGAATTCATTCAGAGATTATATACATGTACCATAGGGGTTATGGATTGATGCTTCATAGCAGTGACAAAAGCAATTCTCTGGGCTCTCATTATCCACAATCGCTTTCTTAATTAGATGCAGTAATTCTGAGGTTAAATTCAAAAATTCCTCATTTCATGCTTAAAAAACCTTCAACAAGTTATCATAAAAATGCATCTCCGTGCAAAATATTGAACATGTGAGTCTCCTGAGAGGGAAGAAGGCACAAAAATCACACATGGTTTCTTGGAAATAGTCTCTGCACAGCTGCTTTATACTCTGGTTTTAATTATTATAACAGCACCCACTAGCACTGCTGCAATGAGGGTCTGTCATTATTTCTATTCTAAACACCCCTTTTCACAGGTTCAATTACTCAGCCATAAAATTCAGCTCTGCTGCAGGTAGAAATGGCTGGCAAAGCCTTGGCCTGGAGAATTTTCAATAAATACAGTTTGAACTGATTTGGTTATTTTCAACTTGAGGAACAGTAGAGTAATAGGGTGAAACTTCCAACTACATTTATGATTTTGGTGACTTAAAACCACAGTTCTGATATTTCTCAATGACAGCTTTTGAGTTTAAAACTGCCTGGTTATGCTTCAGGTACATTTATGACACTTGTTGAAGTTTGGTTACGGTTCAGGCCAGCGATAGTTCAGGGCAAAAATGGTAGGGCTTCTCCTCCCAGTTCATCATGGTTTGGTTCTTCTCTGGTTAATGGAACCTAATCAGAAACAACCATACTGTGAGGATGTTACTGATTGCCATTGGCTGATGGTTACAGTGGGACACCAAACCTCCCCTGAGCGGGTAAGGCAAAGTCTGAATTCACAAGTGATTCAAGGCTTTGGCATTTCAGAGAGGGACTGGGAGGGATGTCCTAAAAACCACTGCTCCCAGAGCAACTTCCCAGAGAGCAGCACAGGCTGCAGCTCTGAGGAAAGCAAAACACTTCCCCTTTGCTGGCCAGAATGGAAATGTGGCAGCAGAGGATGGAGATGGAGATGGAACATGAAATGTCCTGATACAACCAGTTCCCTGGGATGCTGGAGAAGGGCAGCCCTTATTACTCCTCTGGGCTGTCCCCAGGGAAATGCTGCTACTTTGTGATAAACATCATACTCTGAACCAGATGCTCTTATTTCATTTCTCACCTCTGTGAACTCTTCTAGCTTTAAAGTTTCTTCCAATGTGTTTAAGATTTGCAGCTTCCTGTCCTGGATTGCTGGTAAAAAAATGAAGGGATATTGGTTTAGAAAGCAACAGTTGTGATTTTGCATATTGTCCACATTTTTTTGCACACTGTGCTGTTACATTAACTTTCTTCTCATCTTCTCAAACATGTTTTTGAGGTTATCCCACAGTAGCTGAAGCATCTGACTGTACAGAGACCAACCAAATCTGCTCCTTACATGTATCTCTTGCTGAGAATCTGCATTTAGCTATTCAGAACTGTAGAGTCATATTTATTCTTGACATAAGTTGGTGCAAATTGCAATGATTTTAACGGTACTTAAAACTAATTATGTGAGGGAGGAAATGAATTTTGATTTAACAAACAGATAAAACTGCCTTAGAACACTGGAGACATGGGTTCTGCTTTGCAAGAGTAGAATCTGAAAATCATAGTAATTTTCTCAAGAATATCTGTGGGAATATTTTTACTGATGATGATATTCAAAAGTATGTTTTGGTCAGCCTCTGAGCTCCTATAATGGAACTGAGAAGAGAAATCAAACATCTACATAGATTTCTGGAATGAGGTCTTTGAGCACAGACATGCTATTTCTGCTGGCATCATTTTTCTCTTCTTTCTTCTACAATATATCAGGAGTAATGAGAAAATTCACCATAGAATGCATTTATCTCTTGTTGGTTAAGACATTCCTAAACTGTACATTATCTTTATTAAACTATAAACAGAGCTTAATGTTCTGTTAATGTACATTGGATGCTATTAGACAAAATGAATTAAGAAATGGAGCCACACTATTAGTGAAATAGGACAGAGAGCACCTCCAGCATCTGCAAAGCAAACATTTGGGGAGGCATTTCCTTCACAGTCTCATGTCCCAGGGTCTGTTTGCTCTGTCCCACAGCAGGGGCACAGCAGGGGCTGTGTTGGCAGTCACAACATCCTACCAAGACCAGAGGAACAGATCTGTGACACGGACAGGGCTGAGCAAGGGCGAGCTCCAGGCAGAGGTGACTCCAGCAGAAATGCACTCTGGAGTGCCCTGTTCATCATCCCAAACCAGTGAAGGCAGATCTGTTTTCACTGATGATCATTACAGGCTCAGGAAAGCCTGGCAGCAGGCTCGTGGTGCCACTTCAGTGTTCCCAGCTCTATTCAATTTTCATCATTCAGGGAGGTCAAGTGTGAGCTATATAAAGTGACAGGAATTATGGAAATGTTACTGAGCCAAGTGTTCCCATCCAGAGGCCCTGGGCTGTCACTGGGATGGTCTGGGACTGGCTAAAGGAATGGCTCAATGACATGGGCTCTTTTGTGGAGCATTAGGTAAACTTCAGCATTTCCCCTGAAACCATAAAAGGTAACAACTCTGTTAATATTGTTGATCCTACCTTTGCTCCATACCTCCCAGTATGCCAGTATTTCCAAGACCTCCCATGAGACAAACACTGCCTGATAGGGCAGGTGAAGGAGGAGGTTGGTTCAGTGATTCTTAAAAACAGTGATAAGTACATGGTAACGTCTGGCTAATGCAGGATGTAAGTGGAAAGGGCCTGAATCTGGTCTTTCTATCTCCTGAAAGATTTTTTAAACTTCTTTCCACTCTTTTCAAGATCATGTTAATGAGCCACAGGGTGGTTCAGACCCTCCAATCTGTCTGTAGATTTGTGGTTCATATCCTGATGCAACTACCCTTAGAGATTCTCCCTCTGTTATGAAATCCATTTGCTGTTTGCCCACAGCTCAGACCAGAATTCAGATGGCAGCAATAAAACCTAAGGAAGACACATTGAAAACTTACCTTTTCTCAGTTTTTCGGGAATAGAATCAGTGACATCTGGAAAAGACCTCAGGGCACTCCGAACCTACAAATCAGGGTGATAGTCAAAGGCCTGTGTCATGCAGACAGCAGTGGGTGATTACCAAAATAAATCACCTGGAATAATCAGACATCTGGGCCAGTCATGAGTCTTACACATAGGTAAGATTTGTGGGGAATCAGGGCTTGGTGAGCCTGAGGCAGACAACGACCTGTACCCTGACCCTAAGGGCAGCAGAGCCATCACCCACCCACAAATGTCCTTTTCCTCCTGTCTGGAACAACCACAGCAGTGTGTTACCAAGGATCTTTCCTAGTTACCAGTGCCATTGGTATTCTGTGCTTGCCATCCACTGTCCACTCTTTGAACAGAGCTGCCAGTGTCTCCTTCCTCATCTCTCTCTCCTCAGCCTTCTTTCTTTCCATCTCCTCCCTGGCCTCACGTTTGTCCTTTGCCTCAGCCTTCAACTTGACCAGCCTGTAGGACACGGGAATATGGATTGAAAAGATATCATCATAAACATACTTAAGCTTGACAAGCCTACCCTGAAGAACAAAAGGAAAGGAGGGAACTTTTTACTGAAATTCTTTTCCATGTGGTAGACATTTAAGGGAAAATCATCTGTGCAGCTCTTCTATTTTGTGTAATTTCAACAGCGATAAATTTTACCTTCACATTTATAATGGTATTCATCATTTATTGTGTAGATGTCCTTCAATTTCCTTTCAATTTTAGCAAGAAGACAGGTGCATAATTTTGCTACACTTGATTTACCAACAGAATTGCATCAGTCTCCTTTGTCTCCAAGCCCAAGTACCTTTTCACACAAGTACTTCACTGGCAAAGAACAATGTTCGATGAAATTTCTGAAGCAGCCTCACACAATAGAGCCCTCACTGCCTTAGGACATGGAAAATACCCCAACCTCTCCATCATTCTGAACACACAGAGTTTGCAGGTTTGGACTAAAAGTAGCTCCCTTTCTTCCTTCTTTTGTTTTCTCTGCTTCCCTGATCACCCAGCCATGTTCTTCCCAATCCTCTCTTTCACACGACAAAAGAACTGAATAAAATTGATCCCGTAGGACTGTGATAATTTTGACTTTTTTAATTTATGAAATGGGAAAAAAAAGCCTTTAGGAAGGTCAAAATGCTTAAAGCCAAAGAATTGGTTCATACGGGGAGAACAGCTCCTGCTCATGGAAGCTGCTGGAATCTCTCTGCACTGAGGCAGCTGCTCACCTTCATGGCCTTCACACCCTCTCTAGCTACTCAGAGAAAGGGGAATTGCTCCTCTTTTGTACCTGAGAACTCCAAAACGTGTATTTTAGCTAACAATTCCTGCTCCCTTCTTCCCCCTGTGTTTCACATGCTGTGAAATGGGCTGATCCTATTCCTGCTCTCTTCTGTTGCTCTGGGATCATCCCAGAAATTATAACCCATCAGTATCTTCTTTAATGAACAGAGAGACCTGTTTTACATGTCACAGCAATACTCTTTGATCACAGTCAGTTTTATCACCAGGTACTTGTTCTTCGTGGCCATTTATCACAGAGGTCTCTTAATGAATCACTGGGTTCCTCAATCAATGGGGGGCATTGCACAAGTCCTGCTGAGGCAGCTCAGCCTCTGGCACTTTGATACCAGGGGAAGGGGAAAATAATTTCCCATCTTCTGACTCCTTCCCCGAGCCAGCAAAGGGGAGGAATGCAGCAGGTACCAACCTAAATGGGCTAGCAGATTCTCCTCCAGTATATGCTGCAGAAAGAAAGAGAAAACAGACATTTGTAGATGCAGCTCCTCCTCCAGAGCTGTCTGCAAGCCACAAGCAGAGAGAGGGCTGTGCCTGGAGCTGCCAAGGTGCTCTGTGATTAATTTGGGCAGTGTCCAGCACAAGGTACATTCTGTGCTGCACCTGCACTGGGCTGCAGTTTTGCATTAATTCCTAGGGTCCTAAACTACTGTGCAGTTGTATCCTCTGCCTGGTGCCCCTGAGGTGGGACAAAATGTTTCCCCCCAGACTATAACAGCAAAACAGGGATAACAGCACTGGGCACCCATGGCAAAGTGAGCTCGTTTCATATCAGACATTGCCAGAAAAGATGAGATGGCAGCGAGGTGACTTCTCCCTGCAGAACCAAACATGTCTCCTCAGGAAGGGAGCTGCCTGCCTCCCACACAGGGATGGGTGACTCAGCCTGAAGGACTGCCATCCCTGGACAAACACATCTGTTACAGGTATCAGTCCCTGTGGATAAGGAATTTCTCCCATCTGTTCTCCTGCATGCCTTGACTCCCAGTCAGGTGGCAGTTCAGGAGAAACTGGAGGAAGCCCAAGTGAGCTCACTGAGGATGGGTAAGCATTAAATGGGAACCTGTGGTGATCCTGCCTTTCCTGAAGGTAATGCCAAGGCTCCCAGGAGCTTCATTTGGGCCAGAATTCAATTCCTCACCCTTCTGGTGCTTATGTGGGAGATGTTGAGCATGGACTGGCACTGCTCCTGTTACACTTCTTTCCTGTTTGGAAAGCCAGTGACTCACATGAGGAGTCTAAGTGCTGCATGGTGTTGGTAAAATCTCTGTGTTGCTGTGATTTGAGTATCTCATGCAAATCCCACAATACAGCCATCACAAATATGTAAATCCTGAGCTGTGGTGAATGCAAATCCCATGAGAGTACTACCAGTGGATATGCAAAACCTGCTACAGCCGTGAGATTACAGAAACCCCCGTGGCAATGCTGCCTATGGAGATATTTATTTCTACAAGTCTTGATAGTCACTTCTTTTGCATCAGCTCTGGGAGCTACAAATTGAGAACCTGCCTCCAAATGTAAACATGGGCTTAACAGCCAAGGTCAGGATCACAGGTCATGGGTAGCCAACACTTTGCATTCTGCAGGAAAATCTGCTCTCTCTAGAAATAAGCTGTGATTCACAATGGAAGCCAAGAGTATTTTAGCAGAGAAAAAAACCCCAAACAAACCACAAAACCAAACCAAACAAAAATCCGACTGAAAACCTCAGGAAATTTTTGTATTTTAATTCAATTTCCTTTGCAAAATCAGCTGAGATATGGTTCTGAACTTCCTATATGCAGGTGTCACTCTGTGAAGCAATATAAGTGATGAAACAGTCCTAAAGCAAAGGTGTTGCAAGGCTGGCATCCTAAACATCCCCCCAGAAAAGTCTGTGCTTGAGTGAAAACTCACTGAAAGAAGTGTTTCCCCAGCTCATTTGTTCAGTGGACCAACACTTGAAAAACAGAAAATAAAACTGGAATTCTTTTACCAGCTCTATTTTTACCACTGTATGTCTGCTTATGAAGAAAACCCAAAAGCTGAGCTCTTGCACACTAACCACATCAATCAGTTATGATTATTTTTATCTATGTTGAGAAAGGAGGTGACTGTATGAAATTCACTTCTCACACTGCTTTATTGAATTCACACCAGGCATGTTCCAGTGATCTGCAACAGTATGTGGAATGGAAATGTGGAGAGAAGCTCAGAGCAGTAGAGAGAGATTTAACATATCCTTTTATGCATTATAATGCTGAGAACTTCAATTATCTTCATTTAGGGTTTATGCATAAGACATGTCAACATTTTACTTCCCTAATTCCTGACACTGAAACCCTGAAACCAATTTTCAGGCTGTATGCACTATTTATGCAAATAGTCAGGCATTCAAATAGAAGTCATTATTCTACAAACACAGATACAGAATGAAGTGATCTAGTAGCAAATGAGTAATTTTGACATCAATCACAATCATGTCTGGATCATCTGCAAACTCAGAAGTTCACTTCTATATTTTTCTGAATAGAGCAATGAAAATAAAGCATTATTGCTCACCTTATGCTCTCACATTCTAAGCTCAGCATATTGTAAGGTGACATGGAACCCCCTTCCAATATTCATTAAATATTATACTAAAGCAAGCAGCCTAGAAATAAGCAACAGAATAAAATACAAAACAGTTCCTACTTTAAAGGGAAAAATAGAATCTGAAAGGAAAGCCTAAGTAGAAATCACAGGAGGAGTTTCTACAATGTGCCAGGACAATGTTGTTGGTGGTTTGGTCAAGAGAAATCATCCTGAAAGCGAAAAAAAAGGTTATATGTTTATTATGTTTGGAAGAATAGAGAAGAAATGATCTGAGGAGTCTCTTAGACCTTTGATAGTAACACTTGTCCCAAAGAACTGCTGTCACTAAGCTAGACCGGTTTGGAAGCAGTTTGCATTGCACATATGTAATTAAGATAGAGTCTAAGGAGGAATTATATACTTGTAAAGGGCAGAATATTGCCTTAAACAGGAATAACTAGTGTTTCATTTTGTGTGACATGTTCTGGCATTTGTCCTGCTTCTCAAGTTTTGATGAGACAAATACCACCCCTGGCACTGGGGTGTGTTTTGTTCAACACCCCACCAGCCAGGCTGCAGTGACACCATTCCTTTTGTAAAGGAGAGGCCAGGACAGCAGCTCTGGCCTCGTGACCAGCCCCACTGCCACCGTTCTCACCTCTCTGCCGTTGTACCTCGCATCAGAGATTTGAGCTCCTCCGCCACCACCCTCATTCCTCTCACGTAGGGGCCTGGTTTGGCAGAAACACTGTACAGAGGGTTGTGTCGCATCAGATATTCTGCGAGATAATTAATGGGGTCGAATGTGCTTGGGTCTTTGTCTGATACAAGCACATGCTTTCTTTCCACTTCCATTAACAGATTTTCTACTCCTGGGATTAAGGTAGGTAGGAGTTTGTCAAGCAAATAGATGCGAGTATCGAGTGTCTCTCTCTCTTCGCTGTACCACTCTCTGGCCAGTGAGTCACAGGGTTCTCTCTTCTCTATCTTTTTTTCTTCTGCCTTTTGTGCTCCAATCACACTTGCCTTTGTCTCCTGCAGACTCAGACACCTTTGTTGTACCTTTTCATAAAAACACTCTTTCCACGAAGCGTAATTACTAAGACATGGCAGTTCAGCATTCCCCTGATTGCTTCCCATTTCTGTGGCAGCTCCATCCTCCTGTCCAAGTTTGGGATATTGCAGACCTGCAGACTCTGCTGATTCTTCTGGATGAGCAGCCATACCTCAATCACTGTGACACAGAAAAAAAGCAGCTTGTTATATAATGCCAAAAGATGCAGCAGGGCCCTAACAGGTGACACAGCAATAAAGTCTATTGTTAGGAATTAACTAATATTTTTTCTATGTTCCTTTTTTATTCTGTTACTGCTGCTTTGTACTCTTAAATAAATACAGCCCCTTTGCTCCAAAGAGCAGTAAATGATTTATAAAGATTAATTATGTATCACAACAGCCCTTGGAGACAGAGCAACTTACTGTGTTCCTTTCTTCCAAGAGAAGAAACTGAGACACAAAGGGGGAATGATTAATTGCAGGTCACTTGGAGACTCAGAAACCAAGTGGTGAATAGTGCTCAGAACTTGTTCCCCAGTTCCAACCAGTGGAATCCTCTTACCCCCAGTACCATTATTTCTGTTTAGGTCCATTCCCTGCCTCCAGGAAATCCAGTGGATATGAGACAAAGGAAGCAAGTAATGGAAAATGTCAGATACCCAGCAGCAAGATTCCTCTATATGCTGCCTCTGCTTCAGCTTTTCTGTAGCTGTGAAGAACAGTGAGGAAGCTTGTCCCACAAACTACTTAACTTCAACTTTGGCAACTATTTTTTCCTCTGGATGTTTTGTTAAGGTAACAAGGACACAGGTGTGTGGATCAGCAGAGCTCCTACGGAAAGGGAAACTCTATACCATGAACTCTGTAATCAAGTTGTTCACAAGCACTTAATGTTGTAGATTATTGTGTAAAAGAGGTATCTCCCTTTACAATTTCATGAACCTTGCTGTTTTTCTTCTCAAAATGTTCTTTCTGTGAAATATTAGGAAGAAATTGAGCTGCTCACAAGGCACAATTTGAAAAATGTTTCTGTGTGTCTCCAGGCATAACCATCTGCATCTGCAGTGGGATTTACACACCCAGGATGGAGCAGAGGGCTGGCTACTACTTGATTCAAAGCATGAAAATTCAGCAGCAAGCTGCCAAACCCCAGCTCAGTGTTAGACAACAGCAAGGAAGGGTGCTATTAATAAATAGCCTAACACCTTTCCAAATTAAAGATGAAACTCCACTCAGAACTTGCTGCTGCACTAACCTTTTCAAGTTTTTATTTAAAAGAGCTTTTCACTGAGGCCTCTCAGTATCCACAGCAATACTGCTGCTTTTGATATGTATTGCTCTTGCTGTATAAGCATTTGTAGCTGTTCTGAAGGGAGTTCAACCTTCCAGGAAATGCATAAATGTGATCTACAGCCCTCCTGGCACACAAATGTAATTACTAATATGTTGACCTTCTGGTTCATTACCACTGTTGGAGTGCAAGTACTGCTGGATGGGTGGGATGCTTCACAGCATTGCATTTCTAGGTCTGTTTTCTTCATGGGCTTGTTGGCATCTTCTGGTAATTTGATTTCAAAGATGATTACTTGCCAGGGAATGGGATGAATTTATGGCTCAAACTGCCTGCCTGACCCACACAAAGGGTTTTAAGTTGGTAGCTGGTTTTGCCACTGAAGGACATGAGCTGTAAAGGAGTCTGAATTTGTAGTGGTAAAAAGGGAAACCTGTCTACCCTGTTGAATTGTTCCTTGCTTAGGTGAGTTCCTTTCAATGAGCTGTAAAACCAGACTCCTTGGTTCAAAGAAAGGTGTTAACCAAATGTTCTGGTCACATTCCAAATCAGCTGGTTTTGTTGTGCCAAAATAAACTGTTCTTGCAGTTTCAAATACTTTATGTTATTTTTTAAACATCCTTTACGAAACCCTCTGCAGTTTCTGTGCAATGTTAAAGTGACAACTGGCCTGTGCTTCAGGAGGTGGCTGATTCTGAGAGATGATGAATACATTTTCTATTCTGCTCTCAACCTTTTGTTAGGATGGTTTTGAGGATTAGTAAATGTTTATAAAGTATCTCTATGTCCAAAACAAAACATAAAACAACTAGTGCAACTGTTCTATCTCAATTCCAGGGCATTCACATAACTCCAGGAATGGAAGCAGAGCCCAGAGAACTGTTCCCACTGCTTTAATGCAGTACAGATGGAGGAGACTAAGAGGGTATGGAAGAACACACAAACAATACATAACTGTTCAAATAAACAACAAAGGAGTGCCAGAATCAGGCCCTGAAGCTTGGAATTTGTTGAGGATAACATGGACACACCTCCAGTTGGGATAACACACCATTGGCTCATAAACTTCAGTGCTGATTTATGTTAGTTCAGAATTTGGCCCATAAGGGAAAAATCCTTAACTGAAAGGGTGGTCAGGACTGGAAGGGGCTGCCCAGGGAAGTGGTGGAGGCCCCATCCCTGGAGGGGTTCAAGAAACGACTGGACGTGGCACTCAGTGCCAGGTCTTTGGTCAAAAGTTGGACTTGATGATCTCGGAGATCTTTTCCATTCTTAATGATTCTATGAGTTTATGATTCTATAAAAATACAGAGAGCTCTCATGGCCTATGGCATTCCCAAATGGAGCCCAAATAACAGTAAGCATGGAGCACAGAGGCAAATTTTAGAAACACCTAGGAAGTTTGAAAGGTCCTATAAAGTTTCCTGTGAGCCTTTGCTCAAGATGAGGGCAAGATAAGCTTTCCATTATTTAGTAGGATGCCACTTTCCTGACTCCTTTTCTGTGAGAAAAGTATCCTTGCTGGAATCCCTGCAGGTACAAACAAATTATCTCTGTGTTTTCTGTACAAAACCCAAATCTGCTCATAAATAAGATTCTTATGGTTTCATTGTTACTCTGTTAGGGAATTTCGATGGGTGGGATAGGGCCAGGAAACACTACAGTTTGTTTAGGTAAGTATTTTGGAGATGTCTGAGTCACAAAATCTTTCCAAAAACAGAGTCCAATCTTTTTGAGACTCTATCACTCTAATGTGTTCCACAGAGCATGTTTATCTCATCAACCACAAAGAGCCCAATACCCTTTTCATACATGACCTTTTCAACACAATTAAAATTTTAAAACATTTTTCTTTTTGCTTTCTGAAGCTTTGAAGAACTGTTTTTCTTACCTTTGGAGCAGGTATCAAAACAGATTTTACTCCTCCTGCATTCAAAGTGGCTTTGCAAATCAAGAGGAATTTAATACATGCCCATCTGTTCTCCACCATTAAAAATCTTGAAGTGAATTAGGGATTTCTCAGACCTGCTGTGGAGCAGGGCTGTGAGTTTTACTCCTCTGTGTGTTTGCAGTTGCTAAGCAATAATCCCAAAGGTTGCTATGTCTTTCCACGAGCAGAATTGCTGTAGGTTGTCTTTTGGCTTTGGCACAGCCCAACAGACTCTTCTGTACTGAACTTAGATCATTGCACCATATGACTGAAAATAAAATCCAGAAAGGACTAGGAATAGCAACAGACAACATTAAGGGCACAAGCAGAGAATCTGCAGGTGCCCAGTGACAGGTTTACCTTCAGATTCGAGGATCATGAAATCCAGAACTGTCACAAGTCCATTACCAGCTGAAGGGAGGACTGTGTTAACCAGATGTGAGAATCTGAGACATAAAATTAATTCCAAACTCAAATTTAAACATTTTCAGGCTCTCTTTCTTGTGAAGAACTGCATTGCTTTGAAGCAGCCTTGCAGGAAAAGGCACACACAGCACTAAATAGGGGGGAGTGCACAGTGCCATTTTGTTAGACTGCTTTTAAACCTGAACCTAAAGGAATTTGATGAGTCTCCTTTCATAATTTCTCCCACATTCTTTGAGGAATAATATGCAACATAGGGAAAGGAGAAGGGAAAAGACAAACACATCTTCAACAGCCATCCTGCACTCATTTACTCTAATGCAAATCAGGTGCCTCTTCAGCGATTTCCTTGGGTTAAGCAGGACTTCCAGCTGAGAAATTTATGGCAATTTCTGCCAGGAAACAAGGTTTATCTAATGCTGGTTTTAATTTGTATTTTGTGCTGGAAGTGGCATAATCTCTGGATTTCCTACCTGCAGGAAAACTGAACAGTGAATTTATCTACAGTATTTGTCATTGGAGCAGCTGCACAATACCCTGCCCTCTGGCACAGTATTAGTCTCCATTTCGTGGGACAACTTGTAAGAAACCTGGAAATAGAGGAGGTCAACTTTCATGTGAAAAATAGCTGTAATAAATTACCATTTCTTTGCTATTTATTTGGAAAAAATGTATCAGAAGGAAATGCAGTGCATTTCCAAGACGTGTTGAAGTCCACCATCAATTATGTTAACAAAATGAAGCAGAAAATTAGTGCACAGGACTAATTTAAAGTGAGGCTTTAAACTGGATTGTGCACTTTTGTCCTCAAAGCGGGTTGCACATGATTAATTCCTGTTATCTCTTCTCCCAGGTGTGCTTGGTTTTCCCCCTTTGCAATCCAGAATTCTGTTGCTTATTATGATTAACTTACAAAACTTTTTTCAGTATGAAACATAAATTAAGAAGACACTCTCCCTTTTGCTAAGTGATTTTTTTTTCCAACCCCCAAACAAGAGTATACAAATAGAACTTGGAAGGAGGGATCAAAATGGCTCTATTTTTGTTTTTCTGGAAGTGGAATCCCGTGGGTTAAGCAAACCTTTAATTGTACCCTATTTAACTTGGCTGTTATCCCTTAATGTTTTTGCTAAGCAAAGTGTATCTTTTTATTATACCATCAAATACTTGCACTGTTGACAAAATAATGGGCTGACTATGTCATCACAGATGTTTTGCTGGAATTGCCTCTTCTGTCTTTTTTTTGTTTTTCTGTGTAAGATACATTTTGGGAGCACTCTGATGTCTTTTGCAGCCAAGATTATGCAATAAAAGCCCTAACATGTAGTAATAACAAGTTGTGTTAGCCAGAGAAATGTTTGCAGTGTATTAAATAGTCAGTTTTGGAAATGTTTACAAAACCAGATCATGCACAGCTCCACATCCTTTAAATGCTGCACTGGGCTGAAGCTGCAGGTGCTGACCACACAGGAAAGAATAAGGCCACAGGCTTCCAGTCTCCTTTTTGTACCAACCCTGATGCTGTGACCACAACCTGCCCTCTAATTGCTCTTTTCAATCCCAATACATCTGCCTTTTAGCTTCCCCCTCCACATTTAAATTCTGCTGCTAAAAGACACTGCACGTGCAAATTATACCTTTCTAAGGGCTGGAGAACCATCCCAATCTGTGATTATTGTAGTTAACAACTGATATGTTGGACTGTAGATAGCAACTCTATTATTTACTTGTGGTAAATGTTTTTTATAAGGGTTTGCTGTTCAAATACCTGGAAGAGCTGCAGGGTATATAAAAATTACACAAAAGTAATTTTGGAAGTTGGTGTAAATAATCATTTCTCGATAGTAATCCCTGCATGACTTGATCAAAATCCAAAATGAAACTCCAGTCCCAGGTGAGGGAACTGCTACAACACTCTGGGAACTTCAGTCATCCATCCTCTGTACCAGTGCAGAGGCATCTGAAGATGAGCTACGTGCCTTGAAGGAGCCTTATATTTGCAGGAATGAAACTAAAAAACCTCAAATTATACTTTAGAGAAAGGTGAACAGTCATATGCCAGAAGAGGAAAAAACTTTCCCATCCTCAAATGGAACTCCTGCCTCTGCAGAGAATCATGGGAAAAACTTTACAGCATCATGGCCTCATGCCTGGCTGCCACCTCACCATGCAGTTTAGTTACTTAATTTAAAAAGAGTCTGGAAGGCACTTTCTTGACCTCTTTGCCATAAATCAGTGTGCTGCAAGCACACCATCCACAAATACCGTGTTTCAAAAAAACATTTTGGCTGTAAAACGCAGGACAAGGGCTCTTCATTTCCCAGTGGGTTTTGCTTATTCTCCCCATGTGCTCAGATCCCTCTGGGGAGTCTTCTGGATGTGCAGCCCACCCTACAAACAGGCACAAACAGGGAGCCTGTCCTCAATCCCTGCCCTCCATCCCTGTCCTCCATCCTCGCCTGTCCACCAGGAGGCAAAATGCTTCATTAGCAATCCTCACTTCATTGCAGCAAAGCCCAGGAGCCTCCCTGATCATTATTTTAACTGGGGAATAACCTTAAGAGTGACCATGTGGCTTCTCTGGCACTTAAATTTACAGGGGCAAAGTGCAGTCAGCCTGAGGAGCAGATCAAAGCCATATCAGCCATGTGCTTAAAAGGAATCTATGGGTTAATACACAATCTTGACAAAGAATTTGCTGTGTTTAATATTTAGAACAGCTTCTGGTCATCATTTGTGGTGGTGTCATTCAGTACTCAAGACAATTCTTGATCCCAGTTACCTCCTTCCCATGAATTTGGTGGATTCTTGATCCAAATTACCTCCTTCCCATGAATTCGGTAGCACCAGGCTGAAAATGCAAGGCAAATGAAGTTTAACAGCACTGGACCCTTTGCCTCAGACCCCAAAGCGCTGAGCAGTTCTGCATCTGTGGATGCCTGAGCGCCTAAAATGTCTCGTGTACTCATCAGACTCGTTTTTTGCTGTTTGGGCTTGTGCATTGATGTATGAAGAGGCGTTCTATGCTGTTTTCATTATGGAAAGAGTTACTGTTGCTACCACAGCTGAGGAAAAGCTACATTATTTGAGCACTAATGCCAACTTTCACCAGTGGGTGCCAAGCCCGCTGTCACGGATCCCAGTGGGATGGGACTCCACAAACCATCACCAGCCAGGAGGCACACTGAGGGTGCCCAGCTGACACACATTCATAAAAGCCACCTCTGGGGCTGAGAGACAGGAGGGGCGACGCTGGGACCCCCTACTCCAGTGCCGTTCCCTCATGGACCAGGGGTGGATGCCGGGACTCTCCAGCTCCCTCAGGGACCAGGGGTGCGATGCTGGGACCCACCTCACGCCCCCAGGGACCAGGGATGGATGCCGGGACCTCCAGCTCGCTCAGAGACCAGGGGTGCGATGCCGGGACCCCCCACCCCCGCCGTGCCCTCAGGGACCGGGGGGCGATGCCGGGACCCCCCTCAGGAGCCGCCGGCGCCGCGGGGGTTAACGCGGCGCGGCCGCCAGGGGGCGGCGCCGCGCGCGCGCTGACAGCCGGCGCGTGCGCGCTGGCGCCTCATTGTGCCCGGCCGGCCCGGCCCCGCCGCGCCTCAGTCGGCGAGAGGCCGCGGGCGCGCGCGGAGCTGCTGCCGCTGCCGCCCCCTGCGGCCGCCGCCGCCACCTCCGCATCCCCCCCCCTTCCCCCGCCCGCCCGCCATGGAGTGACGGCCCCCGCCGGACGGCCGGACGGGGGGGCCCCGCCGCGCCTCGATGGCTCTGGTCACGGTGCAGCGCTCGCCTACCCCCAGCGCCACCTCCAGCCCCTGCGCCTCGGTGAGTCCCCGGCGGGCGCTGAGGGGGCAGCGCGGCGCTCGGCGGCCGTTGGGGTCCGGCGCGCGGCGCTGCGCATGCGCTCCCCACCCCCCCACACCTCCCCTCAGTGGCCCCCCGGTGCCGGCGGGGTCCGGGCCCCGGGCCGGGGGCGAGGGGGGCCCGCGGTCCGCCGGGAACGGGGGTCACACACCCTGCGCTGTGGCCTGGTGACAACCCGGGGGACGGGCGGGGGGTCCCGCTGCCCCTCAGCAGGCCCGCAGTTCCCTACCGGCCCTCGCGGCACCGCGGGGCCCCGGTCAGACCCAGCCCCGCTGTGAAGGATGGGGCAGCGTGGGGCTGTTTCTGTAAATCCGCCTGCTTTAGTCCGTGCTCATTGTGTGCGGTGGGAGAGGCGGGAAGCGTGTGTGGAAGAGACCTGACATGGTTGGGGCTCCGGCCGTGCTCAGCTGATCTCATCTGACAGCACCTCTGGGTATCCCCAGCGCCCTGCCTTGGCCAACACATAAGGGTGCTTTTGCTGCCCCTTCTTCCGAATGGCGAATATAATTTTCACGGGGCTGTGTCAAGCCCAGGACAGGCACAGAACGGCAGATTCCAAATCCCCGGGTGAGATGTGCAGCGGGACAGATGTTCCCATCGCTGCCCTGGGTCAGGCTTCTGGCTTTCCATGCTCTTTACACTTAGGACAGACTGTTGTTTTAGTACTTCTGTGTTGTAAAATCCTGCTTGTTAACCCCTTCAGCAGCTGCCACCCCTGTTTCCTATGTAACCAAGGATGAGAATGAAAATAGCTTGCTTTCACGTCTGTGTGCTCAGTTCTAAGTTAGCTTTTATCCTTAAAAAACCTCATGCATTATCACACTGGCGTTATGTCTGGTTTGCAAATGTTTGGAGGGAGAGAAGAATTGAAATCCCAGTTGCTTCCGTCGTGGAGGGGGGGGGGATGAAAAAGCCAAGTACTCTGAAAATATTTCTTGTTGTGTTAGGTAACCTCTTCAGAAACTAGATCAGCTACTTGACAGGTCCTGCCTGCCCTGACAGCATTTTAGCTGTCAGAACACTTATTTTTTTTCCCCCCTCTTTCATTCCCATGCCTCTCCTAAGGTATGTTTATTTAGCAACACAGATTAATTTCACTTATATTTCTCTGCTATAAATATTAATGTGCTGTCTTACTCAGAGATTGCCTCCCCCTTTGACTTCTTTATCCTTTCCACTATTCCTTTTCCCATACAGTTATTGTATTTAAGATGCCTTGTGAGAACAGATAGAGCTCTCTTGGCATCTTCCTTCTTTTTCCCACTTGGATGCATAACCCCTCCCTTTCTTAAATATTTTATATATATATGAACAATTAGTTGTGTTCTTTAAAGCTTTTCCATCTGGAACAGCCAGGCTGTTTCCCAACCAATTAAATTAAATTGAAGCTGTGCTGATTTTTGGCCACTACTTAGTTTTTAAATATAAAAACAACTCCCTGTGGAGCCTGATAAACCCAGGAGGTGCAGCTTTCAGTGTATGTGTCTATATTCTCTTTCTTCCATCCCATAGTTCAGAGTGTATTCTGTGCCAGCGGGGTTTGTACAGCCTTGGTGCCCTCTCCAAAAATAAGTGTGTGGCATGTTCCTGGCCTGGTTTTGGCTCTCATAATTGCTTCTACTTTCTCACACTTCTCTTGCAGTATAAAGTGCAAATGATTTTCATCACATTCTGCCCTTAACTGCTGTTGTTTGAGCACTTCTGCATTTCCTGTTGCAGCTTCCTAACCACACTTCAGGGGTTTGGCTGCCCTTTTAGCCTCTCCTTAGATAGCTGGGCTTGTTTCTCCATCCTTCCGCCAGGGTTTTGCTGAGCTCGTGTGTGTTCCTCCTCTGCCACAAACTTCTTGTTTCTTACTCAGAACTTTTGGTATCATTTCAGATGATGTTCCCTCCTCGCCTGCTGAGGGCTCGTGAACAAGGGCAGACACCTTTTTAGTCCTTAAGAGAGCTCTGGGCCTGCCACACTTGCTGTTGTGATGGATCCTTGTCAGCTTCAGCAGGAGGACTTGATTCTTTGAGTTTTAATTGAAATTGTTTCAACCATTCTGTTATAACCTGGTGGTAGCTTCCTTCTATCCCAAGTAACTATCTCCAAGTTACTACTTTAAAAGAAAGCTCGTCTTGCTGAGTAATTCTTATGAGTAGTATAAGGGGACACTCTGCTTTGGAGCAAAGATTTTCTGGTGCTGCTGGAGCTTTGCTGTTCCAGCTTGTGGGCAAGGGAGAAGTGTGTTGGTGTGCAAGCATATGGCTCTGTCTAATTCTGGTTCCAGGTCACTAAGAATTTTGAGGACAGAAATGGATTCTCTTTAAAATTGCTCAGTGTCTTTTTACTTGAGAGATAAACTTCTCAGGCAAGGAGAAAGGGTGAAATTGGTGTCCTCAGACTGAATTTTTTGCATTAAGTATGCCCTATAAACTGTTATAATTGGCTCTTGTGGATTCAGGGGAGTAGCTGATCTCAATCACTCTGACATTGGATGGCCTTTATTTATAGGTTTTTATCTTGTTCTCATTGCCATGGAGCATCTCATGAGCATTCATTTCAGGGTAGTTCATGCAAAGTGTCCATTATGCATTTACAGCCCTCTGGTTGCTTGATGACTTGTAAAATTCCTTTAATTGTCGGTCCAGACTTTTGCTGTTTGTTTTGGCCTTTGGTTATGCAGTCACTCTTGAGAAATCAGACTGCAATCTTCACTTCTTAAAGCAGAGCAGTTGTCTTCTGACATGCCCTGTTGGCAGAAAGTGGTCCAAGGCAGGGCTGTGCTTCATTAAAATGTAAAGGTACCACGAGCCAGAGAGGGGCTCCCTTGGTGCTCATGCTGATGTATTGTTGTTCAAGGCAGTTGTTGACTAATAAATCTGTATCAGAAAATAATCTATTGAAATTTGCTCTTTTATATTATTTGTATGCACAGTTCAAAAAAAAAAAATTCTGTAGTTTCTTTAAGGTGCAGTTTTCTTTTTGTCTCTTATATCTCTTTCCTGAGAAGTGAAGAAGCTGGGCAGGCAGTCTGGCCCAGGCTGCTCTCACAGTTCACTTGCCTTCCCTACCCTCAGGGACACAATATGCTTTCATTGGAAGGGACCGACTGACCCAAAAAGAGAGGCTATGCTGTGCATGTATTGTTCTAAAATGCACAGTTTTGGAAAAAAAAATATGCTAAAGCAAATGAAAACCTAAGCCATTGAACTTCCCCTCCTTAATCCCAGGAGAACAGCTTGAGCAGGAAACAGAGTCCTGCAAATGTGTTGGGGAGTCTCTGTCATGTTGTGCTTGGGAGCTCCTTTCTGGTGGAACTTACAGGAAACACTTTTCCCACTTATTTATGGGGAAGGTAAATATAACATTTCTCTACCCCTGGTCCTGTAATTGCTGTCAAACAGTGTGGTAATTGTGAGTTTACTTAATCATTGGTAAATCTGGTCTATCTCACATAAAACTTATTTTTCTTTTTTCCTTTTTTTTTCTAATTAATTAAGGTCTTGATAGCTGCTGAGTTTATAGTGTTATGGAGAGTTGACTTTTGGAGGGGACTACAATGTAGCTGGGAGATCAGAAGCTTCTTATGAAATACTTAGTAGATTTAGGAATGCCTGATATTTGAAGATGGTATCATCTGTTGTTCGTTGGTTTTCCTCAGCTGATGTTTTCCAGGTATAGCCAGAGCTCCTTCTGGAAACTGAAGTTTTTGGAGGCAGTGGCCCAGAAGGATGAGCTGATTCCTGCTTGAGGCAAACCTTGTGCTGTACAGATAACTCAGACTCCTGTGGTGCCAGCTGTCACCATTTGGGAGATAAAACTGTTTCAGTCAGGTGACCTGTTACTTCTTCCCTGTCTTTCAGACTTCTGTTGAAATTTCTGTGAGGGAACCAGAAGACCTCTACCTCTTGCTGGGCTTGATGCTGTGTTGTTAAAAGATGAAGATTTCTCTCCAGCAGCACAAATAACTTTTGTGTGTGTAAATGGATTCACGTGTGGTGATATTCTCCTGTTCCTAAAGCAGCTTGATGGTCAAACTGTGACAAAAGACCTGTCCCTTCTCTGGCAGATCTGCTGCCTGTGCATACACACTGAGCAGGCTCTTGTAGGGATCTGCATGAAATCAGATCCTCAGAGGATCTGATCTCCTCAGGGGTCAGAACAGTATTTGGAGCTGAGAGGGAGGATGGTGACAGTTGAATTGGAGCATCATAGAGAAACATTAAAACTTTCAAAGTACAAGAAAAAAACCTTTACTTTTTTTTTTTTTAAGGGATCTGACTGTCCCTTTGTAGCACATCTCAGTGATAGGCTTGATTTCTATTTTGTCTTATTTCTTCTTGAAACAGCCTAAGGTTTCTTTACAGAGCTGGCATTTGCTTCTCCCACATTCTTCACCTTCTCTTTGTTTCGTTCCTGAGGTGTTGCTTTCCCAGTTGTCAGTTCTGGAGTATTTGTGTCTTGACCAGTGAAATCCAGCCCACAGAAGCTCTGGTAGTTGACCTAGAGACTGAAGCCTACTTTTCTTGGGATAAGAAGTCAAACTTCTTGTAGTACTGTGTCAGTGTTGGCCTAAAATGGCCATTTTTAGGTTGAGAGGGAAATTTTGTCTTTTTACTTATTTCACCCTTTTTTCAATCCACCAACTATGATGCAACTGCTGCATTTTAGATAAAAAACTCTTCAGCTCAGTTGTATCTTTGGAACTATGAACTTGCATTGAAACAAACTGAGTGCAATACATATTTAAGTTCTAACCTCTTGAGTTCCAGCAGCACATAAATTCTTGTGTTTTGAAAAGGAGCTTGTAATTCAAAAATGAAAATAACCTGTGATGCTGTAATGAGTCATTATCTGACCAGTATTGATTCTTGCTGTTTTAAGAAATGAAAGTAAGTTGAAAAGGGCAGGGTACAGTAGCATCTACAGTTATTTTGGGAGCCAATGACACATTTATTTGAGTGGAAAATGCTATTTTGAGTGGAGAGTACCATTCACAAAGCAGTCTGCTGGAAATATTTTAGTGTAAGAGGGCTGCCCTCATGCAGGGGTAATGCCTGAGGATTTCCAGTTACTGGAAAAAATTCTGAAGGATCTGTAGCTGCAACTCTGCTGTCTTGGGAAATGGGGAAAAAAAATAGCCTTTGGGCAGCTTAGCTCAGTGTAGCTGCTCCCTGATCACAGGCTGCAGCTCAAGGTTTCATTCTTCAGTCACAACAAACCACATCCTCCCAGGAGCAGAAGCAAGAGGGCTGTTCACAGGCTCCCGGGAACGCCTGTGCACTGGGAGCTCCTGCCATCCCTGCAAGAATGTGCTGGAAGGGAAGACTTCAAACATGCCCTTGTCCTTTTTGAGTTCAACTGACAGAAAGCTTTTACTGTCTTCATGTCTGACTGTTGCTGGTGCCAGAAGCAAGAAGTATGAACTGAGCTGCTGGTTTGCGACCGATGCTTCGTTCCTGAGGACTGGCCTTGCAACATGAGAGCCCTGGGCTGGTCAGCTGCCTGCTCCAAGTGTTCCAGTTGTTTAGTTCAACCTGTGAATTTAAGAAATCTCCTGTCTGTGCCATTGATTTGCCTGAGCATTCTTTTAATTTGATTATTACTGACAGTGAAGCTCATATCTTCTGTGTAAGAGGGGAATCTTGGAAGCAGGAGAAGAAAGAGCTGATATCTATTGGAAGTAGTGATTTAAACAAGGCAGACAGTGTTTCTTACCTTTTGGCTGGAAGCTCTTCCTCCAGAGTGCTCTGTTTAAAGGGATAAAAAATTATGAAGGCCAAAAGCCATTTTTGCATTTCTGAGTTGGGCCGTATAAATTGATTAAATTACTGTCAACCATCTGCAAAATATCTTATCACAATACTCCAGTGCTGCAGTGCCTGTGTTCCTGTGTGTTCCCGTGGTTTAGGCAGCGTTTGGGCAGGCCCCTGTACGGCCGGGTTTGAATGTGTCAATAGCTTTTTGCCCAAACAGAATGACTGTGAATATGCATCTTATCAGCGTTGCTCACTGCAGGCTGATCTCCTCTGGAAGGCAGAGGACGTTGCTGTAAGATGAGTCACACAGTTAAACAGCTCGTTGCTTCCATGGTGAGACGCGCCCTTACTGAGCACCCAGCGCTGGCAGTGCCCTGTGAACTCCTCATGGCCCCGCTGCACAGAAATGCCTTTGGGTTGTGGCTGCTCCCTGCCTTGGGGTGCACTGCTCCTCTTCCTTCTCCCAGGGAACCCCTGAGCTAGGGCTTCACAGCAGTAATGGAGTTACTGCGTCGGTGTGGGCTGTTTCAGGGGGAAGTTAGTGGGGAACTTGAGGCCACAGTGTAAACTACTTGTATTGAGGTAATCAGAGACATGAGGTTATTTCATCTGACCTATTTGGAAAGAACTCTTTTATCACAGATCACACTGTCCCTGTACTAAGTTCGTACCAGAGCTCAGCAGGTGGCTTGGATGCTTGAGCTTTTCACTGCTCTGCAAGTAGAGCAGTGAAGGAGACCTTGGAGAAGTAAATTCCAGAGATGTTGTCTCAGGAGTTGATCTTCAACTTTTAACTGGATTAAATATCTGAGAAGTGGATTTTAATGTGGAGAGCTGGTCCTGTCACAGGGGACTGTGCCTGTCCTATTATTCTCACTTGCTGCTATTGTGTCCCTTCTGTTTTGATGTACAGAACTATCATATTTAAAACTGCAGCAAGAACTTTTAAGACTTGTTCAACTAGCTTGGTTTGGCTTCGGTGTCTGACATCTGAGAAATGTGCATATTAGGATTCTTCATGAAAAAACCAAAACCTGTTAGGCTTTTCATCTCTTAGCCTTTTAGTGGTGATGAGAGGGAGGGATAAGGCATATGTCTTCCATGTGTAAAATACTTTGCTTTCCAAAGGAGAGCTTTGTTGATAGTTTGAGGTCTTCTGAGTGTTGCAGGACCAACCCTTTGGCTCAGTCCATTTGAAGATGGAGTTTCCCAAGGGTCTCTGAAGCTACTGAAAGGACTGCAGAGAGTCAGCAGGTGTCTGTGAGCTTCTTGTGTGGTAGCAGGTATCCTTTTGAGCCTGCTGTTCCCTTGCAGCAGTCCCAAGTTCTGGAGTGTCTTCTGTAGGAAACAGGGTGTCACACTGAAAATTTAGCTCATGAGTAGCTGTGGGGCAGGCAGGGAAATGACTCAGCTCTCTGACCTACAGACAGGAGCTAAACCTAATTACAAGAGGAAATGCTAGGTGAGGAGATAAAGGTGTTTCTGGAATAAGGATTGATTCTTTTTTTGTTTTTTTTCTTTGTTTCTGTTGTTGTCTTTTTGGTTTTGTTTTCCTTTCCGCAGTCCTCCTCAACAGTTTAAAATAGTTTAAAGACAAACAGCTCTGGGCATGTTCTTCAGAGGTGCTGTAACCACAGTATTTAAGTACAGTGCTTCAAACTGTGGTATGGAACAGCTACCTAGGTGCTGTATTATATTGTCTTCCTGAGTGAAGTGCAAACCTTGAAATGACAGCCCTCCCGTTTGCCCTTTAACATTGCAGAATGGTTGACAAAGATTTAATTCACTTTCTGAACAAATATTTTTCTTATGTAACATCTAGTGAGTTTCGTTACTGGGAGTTTCCTCTGTTTTTGTTTTC
Organism: Manacus candei; assembly: GCF_025592945.1. Taxonomy (NCBI): domain Eukaryota; kingdom Metazoa; phylum Chordata; class Aves; order Passeriformes; family Pipridae; genus Manacus; species Manacus candei. Next base: position 7,758,218 of record NW_026138124.1, on the reverse strand, counting down.
AGCCGAGTTGTGCTTATGTGGGAGAGCAAGCTTGTGACTTCAAAAAGTGAAGTGAAACAGGACAACTTAGACTTTTTTGTTCTTTGTGGCATTTCTTCCTCTGTGATAGTATTTTGGTTCTGCAGCAGTTCATAGAATGTCTAAGCATGAATTCCAGCTCTTAATGAATCTTCAGACAGCAGCTACCCCTGTAGTGTGGGTCGAGTCTAATTTTGCATGAACTTGTCAGTACAGCTGCACATGGGAATCAAATATTAATATATTTTCTCTTGCTTTTTGTGTCCACCCGTCATCGTGTCCCTCAGCACTTTGCTGTGTCACTGCCTCAGTGGTGTCCTGGGAATGAATTGTCCTGTGCAGCTTCTCTCTGCTCCTGAATCTCAAATAAAGGAGCATCAGGGAAGAATGAAGAGAGCATATTTTCAAATGCCCTCCCAAAAGTTGGGCATGGTTATATAAACTGTAAGGCAAGGGAGGCATTACAAGTTAACGTTCATAGTATGACTGGAATAGAGTTTGCATCGTCTCAGTGGGTGAAATGAATATTTTTCACAAACATTTTACAGATCCCTGATCTCTACATGTGCTTCATGCTGCAGAGATAAGAACTGTGCCACAGGCTTCTGCAACCCACACTTCTGGTCTTTGAAGTAGAATTTTTTTTTTTCTTTTACACATACCCCAGAAACTGCTCTTGTAGGGAGGAAGCTCTGTTTAACTTAGATCTGTTCATGTTGACTGTAGATGGCTGAGATGGTTATTTTGGGGCAGTTTCTGTCTGGTTCTCTTATGAGTGAGAAAGTTCAGACTTGACTTTGCCTTGAGGAGAAGGGAGAAGTTTGATGACTCTTTTTTTAGTATTTGAGGAGAAGATGGCATGAGCCAAAATAAATTTTTAAGCTCGAGTACTTGTTCACATCTTGATTTTAAACTTGAGAAGTGCCTCATTTAAAAAGTAAAGTATTAAAAAACCCAATAAAACCAAAATTAAACAACCCCCTCCCTACAAACATCCCCGCAAAACCTCGGAACAAAACCCAAACCAAAACTACTCAGCTTGTTTAGAGTTTAAACTTGCAAAGGTTTGGTTTTAGGACAGATGAGCAGAGAACACCTCGAGCTGAAGGGAGTAAGTGCAAAGACAGCTTGAGGTGAGAAGTGATCTGGATGTGTCAGAATCTCATGTACTCGCTGTGATGTGGGACATCCCGGACACTGAAACATCACTCTGGTGGTGAACATTCTCTGCACATGCTGTGGGAGATGCTGAGGAACCCTGAAGCAGTGAGAGTTATCAACAGGGCATTAGTGAGGAGTCTTTTCTGGGGGCAGATGGGGAGTGATTCCCCAGCCGAGCGTTGCTCGCGGGCGCTTTGGCTGAGGCGCAGCATCGCTCTCCTGCCTTGGCGCGGGTTCAGTGCTCTGTGTGCTGGGGAAGCTCGCTGTGCAAAACGTGAGAACTTCCTGCTCTGATAAGGAACCAACAGCTCTTCCAACAGGTGCAGCCTTTAGCTGCAGTCCTGAAGATGTCACAGAAATGTTTGCTGTCATGGGCCTTCGATATTGGCAGAACCCAGAGGAGTTCCTTGTGACAGAGTAGTGGAACAGGCCTGAGTCTGGCCTGAACATTTCAGAAGGCACAGCTTTGCCTCTTGCCTTGCCCTGCTATGATAAGAGAATTAGGAGGGGAAGCTGTGTTCAAGAATCTCTCATCCGTGATGGTGGCTAGGACTGAAATGGAATAATGTTATTTTAAAGGGTGCTCTAAAGCACTAAAGCTTTATAAATATTAATTTTGTTCATTTGTTTCCTAATAAAAGGCTTTTATTCATGAAATCGCTATTTATTTATTAACCTGACAAACTAATAGCAAGCTCTCTTCTTTCAGTGTATGCATGTGCCATATCACAATTCTGCTTGTCACCATAATAAGAACTTCATTCATCTGCCTTAAAATGTCATTGATAACAACCTGGCAGTGGCCCAGCTTGGAGCAAGTTAACTACAAAAGGCTGCATTGTAAACCTTTCTGAGAGTACATGCTACATTAAGTCTAAAATTAAAAAAAAAAAGAGAGAGAGAGAAAGAGAGAAATGTGCAGGCTGGTCCGAGCTGCACATAACTGCCAAAGAGCTTCAAACCTCTGAAAAAAAAAATTGAGCTCTGTGGAGAGGAGTTCTGGCTGCAAATGGGATAGTTTGGAATGAAGGATGCATTCTGCTCACTCTAAAACCTTTGAGGTGCACTGAATTTATAAACCTCATCTTAAAATGAGAGGGAATGTCTTGCTGAACCACAAGCAGCTAAATGAGAGCTTGTACATGGAAGGATCTTGTTATTTCCTTTGGTCTCTGCTTTCTTCGAGTGGCTGCCCGGGATAAAAACTACAGTCTGAAAATAGTCACAGGCCTCTGGGACTTAACTGCTGGAACACTGTGAGGGAGTTTGTCTTGGTTATAAAAACCTTCCCTGACCCCAGCTGCAGCCTGTGCACCAAATGCATTTATGCTCCCATAGGGTCACAATGCCAGGAGGGTCTTCACACTGAAGTTCAAGTGCCTGGTCTTTGTGCCATTTCCTCTGGAGGTACCTCAGCTGCTCCTTGCTCTGTGATCCTGTGTATGGGCTTCACATTCATGGAGATTTAGAGCTTCTTGCCTTGGACTCTCCTTAAAACTATTACAAATGCAGCTTGTAGCCTGGGTGAGGGTGAACTGAGCTGCTCAGGAAACAGAGGCGGAGGTTGTGAACTTTATGGAGGGAAGCTCCCAGGGAATCTCCCTGTGTTGCACGTGAGGGCTGTGGGTTTTGGTACAGCCCCTGACTAACCCAGCCAGCCTCACTGAACAATTTAACAGCTGAGCAGAACTAGAAGCTTTAAGGCAACTTCATCCAAGGTCTTCTGGGAGCACTGTAAGCATGCAGTAAAATACCGTGGTTCCCATCCTACACTCCAGAGATGAAAAAGGCTCTGATGGTGTGGGGAAGGGCTTGCTCACAACTGTGTAGTCTGATTTCTTAACTGGAATAGGGAGTCTTTAAAAAAAAAACAAACCAAAACCTGCAATTTCAAGCTGCTTCACTTGTGTGGTTTTTGTTTTGTCTCTTTCTTAAGTATAGTGTATGGACAGCGCCATGGGTTAGGGAACACTTCAGCTTCATCTTCAGAGACTTTTCGTATGTAGCCTTCTGCTGAAGTCAATGGGTGTGGAGGTAAGCAGTGCCGAGTGCTTTCTGACAACATCACTGCCACCCACTCTGCAGCCTGATGCACACAGCACTCCTTGTATTTCAGCATTGTTTTTCTCCAAAAAAGTCGCATGTGGTTGCACAATGAAGACACTGCTTATTTGTGTAATGCAAATCTGTTCCTGCTTGTTGGTACAAAGTGCAAGCAGAGAGCATCAAAGTGTGGAGACCTCACAGATCCTGCATGAACACTTGCCACTGAACCTCAGTGACATCCTGCATTATGTCAGAATAAAAGATGACATCACAGTTGGTCTGTGAGTGAATGGGATTTGAACTCAGGGGTTGAATGTTGCTGCCTGAACGGTTTGTGCTACTGATGCTCAGCATCCTTTGCCCTGCTATTGTTTGTTTGTTTGTGTATTTTTACAACTGCTGAGTTTAGTCTCTCAAAAGTTAATTATTTTATCAGGAGGCAGTCAGAATCAGCAAGAGTTTCCTGTTTCCATGTCTTTCTGTTGATTTCCTTTTTTGTTGAAACCCAACTTTCTCTGTTGAAACACAACTCAGTTGCTGCACTCTTGAGTTTCCCTCTATTGCCTTAAAGTGGAGGGAGGGGGAACTGTCTGAAATAGCCTGATATTCTCACAGAGATATTGACAGTGGGGTCTGGTGGCTAAATTGTTATGATAAGACACAAATTCTTCAGCTGATGCTGTTGAAATCCGCTGACTTTTCTGTGCTCCTAATAGAAGGCTTTAAAATATCCAGCTGCAGACTGATCCCCTCCAAGCATGTGACACTGACATCAGTCCTAGAAGTGAGGCGTTGAACTGCCTCCAAAAATGAGCTCAGCGGGTAATATTCAATGCACTGATTTAGCAAGATATTGGTTAATTCGATTACATGGTCACCTGTACATACTGTTTGGAAGATGGGAATTCATTCCAAATTTAGTTGCTCCAGATACTGATGTTGTAAAAATCCTCTTGATCAGATGCTGTGCTCCCACTGTGTGCTGGGAGCTGGGCTTGGCAGAGCCTATCTCTAATTGCCACTAATTTGCTCCAAGACTTGCCAGTTTCTTGGCTTTTCTTCTCCCTGCACCCCTCCCAGTAAGCTGTAGGGAATAAGAGTGGGATTCTGTTGTTAAGCCATCCCTCTAAAGCCACTCATAAAAACTCGCTTGATTTTCTTACGGCTCTCTTGACTTTTTTAAATGGCTGCATTAAAACACAGCCGTGGCCTTTCCCAGGAGTTTGGGTAGTGGTCCATCTTCAGCCTCACCCACCATCCAAAGCAGAGGGACCAATATGAAATTAAATCCTGGCAGAAGGGCCCTGGAGGCTTCCTGCCCTGATGTAGCTTGAGGTCAGCAGTAACTGCAGCCTTCCTGTTACAACCCACACAGAGAGCATGGATTCAGGCAGCACAGGAGTGATGCTGACCCCAAATAAACATACTTGCCCATTGTTTTGTAAACTTGAAGATATTCTTTATTTGCCTTTAATTACAGCAGGAGTATGTTCTAGATGCTGCTGTCTGAGCACCTCAACATACGTCTGATTGTTTATTTGAAACATGAGCATAAGAGAAACAGCATGTTAGAAGAAAGGCTCATGTGAATTTGTGCAGGAGCAGTTTTGTCTCCCTCACCCCGCCCAGGATTTTCTGCCTGTTACTGCACATTGCAGGATTGTTAGTTTTGGATGCTGTTTCCTCCTGAATACAAGTCTTTATGAAGCTGCCCATAGTGTGGCTCTTTTCTCTCAAGAAACGAGGCTGCTGACTTAAGACAGAGGAAGATGCTGTGTGTTACAGGGCTGTAATGATGTCTGCATTTGCAAGCTGTTGTGCAACTGAAGAACCACATTGTGCAAAACAGAGTGGAAAAACTGCTGCTGAAGTGCACAGGAAGTTGAGGCGATGGGAAGCCCTATGTTTAGAGCAAGAAGAGAAGCTGGGTTTGAAGAGCAAGATAGGAAAACTCTGGTCCTGCAAGAGTAAATGATCCCTTAGAGCAGCCAAGGAGGCTGGTTGGTGTGAACTCTGTGCAAAGTTCAGTGGAGAGTGTGCTCCAGTGTCCCGGGCAATGCTGCCTCTTCCTCCTTCTTGTTTACAAGAAGCTGGCATGATTTCAGAATAAACTGCTGAAACATCCTTGGTGGGGAGGAGGATTGGGATGACAAAATACCTTTTTGCGTGTAGGAAGTTACTGCTACAGCAGTAACTGCTCAAGTTGGCTGAATGGCTGCTGCCTGGGTTTGGTTAATGTCAGGAATTGTGCTGGTGGGAAGCGAATCCCGGGGTGGGAATGTGCAGTCCCCACGGTGCCTCAGCAGTTCATAGCGTTCTTCAGATGCTGCCTCTGCAAAAGGAGGGAATAAACTTCCGCTTTTCCCAGTAAAATGCCTGTGGTTCAAGCATCACAGAGTTGGTTTGGTCCATTTTTATTTAACAATAACAGGAGTTGTGCAGAAAACACGCAGGGCACGGAAATGGAGAGCTGAGCCCCATCTATCCTCTGCTGCTGGAGGGCGGGAGGAGGTGGGGAAAGATGGAAAAGTGGAAAACAGCTTTGCCTGAGCCTGTTTTGATACTGAAGAGCTCTTTGCAGTGATTTGAGAAGGGGGTGGGGAGAGAACCAGATGCTCTTAGGAAGTTCATACCATTGTTAATAATGTAATTCACAGATGGTGGTGAAGGCCTTGAAGAGGCTTTCATGCAGTACTTACGCTCTGTAACAGATCATCACATAAGGGCTCACAAATAGAGATGACTTAATCCCAAGGATGAGTCTACAGTGATCTGTTTGATGGTGGCTCTGCAGATCACTGCAACCTTTTTAAACAGCTGAGAGCCTTCCGGATCTCTAAATGTTGAGCACTAGAACTGGATCAATCCCTAATTAAATTGTCAGGATGAAATGTTAGTATAGCTTTGAGACTTTTCCAATGAAAGTAGCTCTCATGAAATTAAAAAAAAACAAAAAAACAAAACCACGTTCCTTTGTCCTGGTACAGAAATGAGTACAGATAAAGTGTACTGATCATCAGTTTGTACAGTGCCATCTTGTTAACAGGTAGTTCTGCTTTTATTTCCATTTGTCTGGTTGGAACTGGAAGCAAAGCCTGTGTGTGCTCTGAATAGCTGTCAGTACTTTGTGACAGCTAAGGAGAAGGAACATCCTTGCTTGTCCTGGATTGCATGTCCTCTTTTTGAAAAAGAAGTCACTCTTACCTATAAGCTTTATAGTAAATGAACAGGCTGCTGGTTTTCAAACATGTAGAATCAGAAGGGATTTAGCTCAGGTCTGTGCAATTGAATTCAAATATTTGTATGTTTGTGAGAGGCTTATTGATAAGGTCTTCACTGGCTGCTGGTCAACTTTTTTGTTTGCTGTAGGCTGTACAACTACAAGTATATATCAGGGACTAGTAAGCAATAGTGGCTTGTGTATGTAGCACTAGAAATCAAAAGTTTCAAATAACATGAGAACTAATCTTGGCTTTGTTGTTTATTTTTCCCTTTCAAATGCAACTTCTCCCTTCCTAAGAGACATTTCCAGTGTGGGTTTTGTTGTTATTATTATTATTATTAACTTCAAGTTTAAATTGAGTTTAGTAAATTGACTTCTTGTGATGTTTGTCATGTGATGGTTCATGAGCCCCGAAGAATGTGCTCCTGTGACTTCAGCCATGTATTTGCCCCTACCAATGCAGCTGTATCATGTGTTCTTGTTGGTCTTGCATTTTGAGCTAAGTAGTGGAGGGGGTTGGGAGGGGAAAAAAGGGAAACTATTTCAGGGCTAAGCTACCAGAAATTCTCAGACTACTTAATTTGTGACCTTGCTCACTAGTTAAATGCAATCCAGGATTTTCTACCTCTTCCATAGTTTCACAGAAATGTTTTCTGCATTAAAAGCCTGGTTTTGTTCTTACTATCCTAGTTAAAAATCCAGGAAAACCCAATGCTTTGGTAAAAGAAATATCTTGACATCTTGGGGGAAGAGATTTTTTTAATCCTTGGTGGGTGGGTGGGTGTGTTTTAACTGAGAAAGTTAGAAACTATCTTTCTGTTCCACATTTTTTGCACATATCAGCTGTGGCATCTGTAAAGCAATATCTTTATTGCTGCAGTAAAATGAACAAAGTTGAAATGTCTGTATTTGTGCCAAGAATTTACTGTTTCTCCACAATGGCGAAAGTTTTGGAGCACTATAAGTGCTGTTAGTGAGCCTGTACAGCTCCTTGTCCTGCCTGTGTGTGATGTCCGTGTCCACTCCCCCTCTGTGCAGTGGGAGTGGAGCCCTCCCAGGACTGAGGACTCACAAGGTCAGACTTCATATTAGGTTTGTTTAAAGTAGTGCTTTCAAGCATTTGGGTATTCTTCTATTTAATTTCCTGACACCATGTAATACTGTTTTGCAGAGATATATACATTATATATATGTATGTACTGCTACTACTGCATTTCCACCTCTGCATTTGATACAGCAACTGCTGTTGGGTGTAAATCATGTTGCAGCAGAGCTGTACTCTAGAGTTCACATACTATTAGTTGTTGGGTTTTTTGTAGTTTTTATGCCTGTGTGGGCTAATGCATTTCTTCAGATTTGAATCCAACATCAAAGTAACATCGGTTAATGTTTTTATACCACCTTTTTTCCTCCAAGTTGGATTTTATTTTCAGCTCTATTATTTTTGCTGCATAATTTGAGGCTTTTTGCTTGCTCTTCACATTGTTTAAAAAAAAAAAAAAAGAAAACCAACCCACACACAAAACTCTGTTTTGCTTAGCTCATACAGTATTTCCACTTGGCTCAGAAGATGTGGATTTGTGAGCTGAGGGAATCCTCATTTGGCTGGTCACCCGAGCTTTCTTCAGGAGCATTAGAAGGATCTACAGCTTAAGTTCATCAGAGGGCTGACCTGCTCTGGTTTTAATGAGATTTATTATACCTGTACCTGTTAGATTTTGTGGCTTTGATCTTCAAAATGATCTGAATAAACTTGTTAGTAAAAGCAAAGCTGTTGACAGAAAATTGACTCCTTACCGAATCTGCCCCGTGTTAAGAGTATTGATTTTTGGAGTTAAAATAACTTCCCTTGTGGCATTGGCATGGAACTTCTCTGTGGTGTTTGGCAAAGTGCTTGTGTCCATGTTTGTCCTCTTAGCTCCTCCAGTCTCCCCTCTCAGAAAACCACGCTGATCAAACCCTGGTGTCGCAGCCCAGGCTTGGAGAGGGTGAAGGAAACAAATCTGGAAGTTAGGGTGGATGGGTGGTTGTGTGTGAATGTTATGGATACAGCTGCATTCCTAACACACACAGGAGAGATTGGGAGGGGTTGGTCTTGGCCAAACATAAATGTGTATTTTCCTAAAATTGTCTCTGTTTTGCATAAAATTTTGACAGCATTTAGTGATTTTCGTTAGCTTAAAAAACCTGAGAGTTCTCAGTTTGCTCCAAAACAAGTTCCTGTGAACTTTCAGCTTGTCCAATATCTGTGGACTCAAAGGGGATCCAGAGGCACCAGAGTGGTGTAGATGTGCCCTGGTTATGGTTGAGTGAAGGCAGCACTGGGGAGCATGGGCAACATGAGCAGGGAAACTGGTGTCTGGAATGAGAGTATCTGGGTCAGCCTCCTCGGGAGCTGCAGGACACGTGAGATGCTGCACTCGTCTGCTTTAACTTCCCTCAGTTTGGTGACTTCCACGGAGCTTTAACAGGGCCACAGAAGATGCAGCTTGACAGGCCTGCAGCGGAGGTGGCCGCCGAGCACAGTGATTTGACTTGTTCCATCAAGATTTGGCAAGCCTGGTGACTGGTGATCTCTGGGGCTGTGAAGAAGAATGTGGCCTGTCAATAACACAACTCCTCAGCTTTCCCCTGCTGGCACTGGGAGTCTGGACATGCAGCTCTCGGGTCTGAGACAAATGCATCGCTGGGTGTAACGCCTTTCCTTTTTTTTTTTATAGATGTACCTATTAATGGAAGCAGAGAGCATAATGTAATCTTAAAATAGCTGCTCCGTGAATGCAGAAACATTCCACTTCTGACTAATCCGCCATTCAGAATGAGCATTTAAATGTGCACCAGGGACCCAGCGGCGGCTCCGGATCCGCGCGGATGGAGTCAGGAACGTGCTGCAGAGCAGAGCTGGGCAGGCACCCGGTTCCCTGTGCTGTCCTCTTACCCCACACCTCCTCACCTCAGCGAGTTCTACCCTGGGAGGCAGAATGCATATCCTGCTTGCTATCTCTCTGGTTAGGCAGCAAGCTGAGGGGGCTGTTCATTCTCACTGCTCTCAGGACTGAGGATCTTGGAAGCATGAGGCTGATAAACAGTCCTCAAAACCAGATTTCTCTTTCTCTTGGTTGTGAATGACCAGGAACACAAAGAGCTTATGGTCCGAGTCCTGGCTCTAGTGCATAGATTGGAGAGCTTGGCAAGCACCAGGGAGCCCATGTGCAGTGTTTTGACTCTGGCAGGCAATGCCTGCTGCTCCAGAGCCTCTGGCCCAGCTTCACAATGAGAGATACACAGATACATGCAGGGGCTGCAGGGGCGGGATCCATGTGGTCTGTCCTAAAACCTGTCCCAGCTTAAGGATTTCTCCAGCAACTGCTCACTGCCTGTGCAGGGGAGGGTGCCAGGTTACCCAGGGCCTCCTCCCAGGGGACAAGTGCCATTGGAAGTCACTATGGTCTCACCTGTCAGAAAAGGACAGGCTTTCACACAGCCACTTTCACACAGCTTTCTGTGCACTGTTTCTCTACATGGGAGGGAATGGGCAAGGCTCTTCTTGGGATTCCTCTGTGCCTTTACTGGGTGTGTTTTCTTCACTGGGTCAGGCTGTTGATGCTTTGTGTGTAATGAGACAGTCCTCGTGGTCTGCATGTGCTGGATTGTGTACAGCACTGGCCTCTCCTGGCAGGCTGAGGGTGAAGACTGGCTCCCTGCTCCTAGTGCTGCCTTCACTCTCCTGCCCACGGGCTCGGTGCCAAGGGAGCTGCCTGGGCCAGACCAGCCAGGCAAAGTCTACAGAGGTGATTTTCTTTTGCTGATCAGTGTTGCTTTTCCAAATCCCACATGGCCTATATGGCTGTAATAGTATCTCATTTAGAGCTGACCTCAAAGGCAAGTTCTCCTCTACTCCCAAAAAAGGGAGGTTTTCACATAAGGGCTTACACTGGTTTAAGGCAGCTTTATCTTAGTATAGCATAAACCTGTTTCTAGTTATCTTTAGGCAGAAAGCAACTGGGGGATTTGGATTGGACTGGATGATTGATTCCTGCTGATTTAAGCAATCCATAAGGAGTGCCTTTTGCCCTTACCTAGCTAATCTTGATTTTCCTTTCTGGCACAGGCAGCAGCAAGTATTTATGCTGTATTGTCTCTTGCAGTGGGACAAAGTTCTGGGAAGTGCTGTACTCTGAGCATTGGCTTCTGCAGCTCTGCTCTTCAGGTGGTTATTTATGCAAGGCACAAGCCAAAGGGAAAGGGGAGTTTTAACTGGATTAACCTCAAGAAGAGAGTGTGGGGATTTAAGGATTAATGAACCAAAAGCAGCCAGCAATCACTGACTTAAAACCTGCTGTAAAAGAGCCAGTCCCTACAGACAGGAAATACAGTCCTTCCTTACCTGCACAGCGTTGAGATCGGCAGTGGTTTTACCTTTGAGGTATTAAAGAAGATGGTCTTGGGGGTGCAGGGTAGGTGTAGAGTGTTTTCTCTCAAGACTGGTGTATTAATGGAAAACAGTTCGTAATTGGCAACTCTTTAAGAAAAAGCAAGTGAACCACTGAGTGCTCAGATGAGATCTTAAACCTGGCACTCAGAAGGTATGTTGGTGGCTTGCTCCAGTATAATGAGAACATCTGGTTTCCATAGACTTGTAACTCTTCTGACTTTGTGCACTCCCCTTGTACACCTTCTTCCCTTGCCTTCAAGTGCTTCTATCATCCCATATATTTTTTTTTCCACTGATGCTGTTATGTATCCCCTGCAGGGAAAATCCTGGTAGATTACCGGACTGATAGAAAGATTGGGAGGCGTGGGAGAGATCAACAAAAACCTGTTACTAAGGAGACACGAGTTTTAGCATTGAGTCTCTAATGGCCAGTCTGCCGAAGGGGAAACAGATGGCACAAAGGAGGCTGGGATTATACAGACAAGTACTGCAGGGCCACAAATCTGATACATCCACTGAACTTCCTGGGGTCAGGCAAATCCAGGCTTGTGCCAAGACTAATGTGGTTCCTTTGCCTTTGGCACAGTGTTTCTGTCCTTCTGTCATTAAAGGCTGTCCTGGACACTGGGCTTCTGCCTCAAACATTCCTGCTCCAGGGAACAGCCAGGTTTGGCACAGAGTGAGGGCAAGTGGCTGTGTGGAAGTGTGTCCCTTTGACAGGTCAAGCTGTACCCACTGCCAGTGGTACTTGCATCCTGAGAGGGGGAAATAACCAAAGTTAACCCTGAATTCTGGTTTAGTACAGCTTTTCTCCTGTTACTGATGGAAAGTGTAGGAAAGTGACTTCTGTGCTGGGAGAATGGGAGGATGGATGGCAGCCCCAGTCGCTCCTGGCTTTGGACACAGCCTGGCCTTTATTGCAATATAATGTTTCGCAGAGGCTTAAGTTTCAGGAGTGATGCTCCCAGCTGTGCTGCTCGCCCGACGCCTGCTTCCCTGGCTCCTGCCTGCTCTCCAGAGGGACGTGACATGACACTGCAGGTCTGGACTGAGCAGTGGGCAAATAAGCAAAGGCAGAATTCATCCTGGCCGAGGAGAAACAGTGCTGGAGTCACTTTTGCAAGAGGCTAATTAAGATCTGGTTTTGTATTTAACTTTCAGGCTCTAGAGAGTGTTGCAGTAAACAGGACACTGATTCGTTAATAGCGGGAGAGTGCTGGATGACTACAGTACTAGAATTAATAGCTTGACAACATTTCCTTTCTTCCTTTTCTCTCCTCCCACAGCAATTTGGACTGATACCCAAATAAACAATAACAAATAGATTTTTGGAGGAGCTGGCTGGGAGAAATAACAAAAGTCAAGGGTCACTCATTATGCAAGTTTGTTCTGCTCATATTTGACTCATCCAGAAAACCCTGTTCTACTCCTCTGCTTCATGTTCCTTTTTCTTTTTTTTTTCTTTTTTCTTCAACCCCTGTTGACAAGGTGTCATTATATTTGCCACCTTGCTTTAGTCCCTCAGAAACTCCTTAGACCCTTGGATCTCCAGCTGCTGTAGGCGTGCAGTGCTGGAAGAGCGTAGGCAGAACTCTACTGTGGAGGAACAGCGTGCGAGAGCCTAAAAACCAGCTCCTGTCAGGCAAGACAATGGCTCTGGCTTAAGCTCCAGCTACATGTGACTAATACCTGGGTGTATTTGGTAAAGAAGTGAGTGATCTGAGCAGTTTATAACCATTGTGTCCCAGTTCTAGCAGCAGTGGTCCCCTGCCAGAAGTGGGGCGGCTGGGAGGCTGTTGTGCACCCCGGGGACGGTGGATGTGAACAAGGAGAACACTTTGTACCTTGTGGTTCTCTCTGCAGTGTCTTGCCAGGGAATATCTTCAGGTGTTCCTTTCCCTCTGCTCTCCACAGGCTCTGCTTTGTGTCCTGCATGCACAGAAAGCTGTCCCAGCTATTCCTTTTGAAGTTTCGCCTGAAACACTTGGGGTTTTTCCCTACCCAAATGGAGGCTAGAGGTGAAGAGGCGTTGCTGCCAATGCCTCTTCTGATATGGGGTCTAAACTCCTGCTGTTAAAGCTCTACCAGCCACTTCTGTTCTAGATATGCCACTGCAATAGAGCAGAGCCTCCCCGGCTGTGCTCCTGCTTGAATCCAGGGTTATGCAATAGCAGCCTGTGAGTGCCAACGCAGATGCTGCTGCATCCAGACACGCTGTACAGTGTAGTTGCTTGGATACCTCTTTTTTGTTGTTATTTTTCTCACAAATGCTAGGTAATAATTTGCAACTTGTACCGTTGAACACAGTTTCAGGTTAAGCAGTGTAAAGAATCTGAAATATTGATGACTTCTTCTCCACAATGCTTCTTACAGGTTGAGCATTGTAGAATTTGAAAAGATTGAGTGTTACTCTGCTGCCTTTTCAGAATCTTTATTTCCTCTTCATAAGTGTTAAATAACTTCCCCCTTTGAGAATATCTTTCATCCAGAAAATCATCTCTTAATTATTGATGCAATATGCCGAGGGCCCTGAGTGGCCTGACTGCCAGGGCTTATATTTCGGGTCGGTCACGAAGATTTCTGTGCTGCTCCTAATTCTCTGTGTTGTGTGTTTGTTACGTCAAGAGGAGATTTGACAGGGGCTTGCAGGGATTGGATCTCGGAGGAGCTGAGTGGGTGAGAGTCTCCTGTAGCATTCTGGCAGGGAGAAGGATGCTTATGTGTTACAGCCAGCCCTGAGCTCTAAGAGCACCCTGCAGAGCCGGTGTGGGGTGAAGGTGCAGCTGAAACGTGTCTCAGAGATGGCTGTGTGTGATTTCAGTGGTGCAGTTTGAGGCGAGCTGTCAAAATGAAAAACTCGTGCCTGGTTCTGCTGCTGCTGCCCCTGATTAACAGGAGAGCTGTGCTGGCACAGCTTTATTCTGTGGACACAACTATGACATAACCAAGAGTGTTGTCCAAATAGCTCTGTTCTTGTCCCATTATGGGAATAATGTATTTTATATATGTTGCAGGTGGATCAGCATTGCTTTAGTGACCCTACTGTATGTTCTGGAAAAAGTCAAAGCTCTGGAGTTATAACTTGCTCAGAGCCCAGAATAACTCCCTGTTTTTTAATGGAGATAACTGCAGCAGGGATACAAATGAGCTTGCACCAAGGTAAACTAGATGCTAACAGGAAAATGGCTGATTGCAAGACAAAGACCCTTCCCTTTGCAGTGTACCTCCCTTCCTTCCACCCTCCTCCTCCTAAAATAGCCCTTCAGCATGAGGAGTGAAAACCAAATATTTCCCTTTTTTAAAAACACGTTTCATGTTTGTTCATGTCAATGGGAAAGTGACTTAAAACAGAAGCTGGTGTTGTGCATCTGCCACGTCTGATCTACCTCCTTATTCCTTGTAATGCCTTAGTATTGCTCATGGATGATAAAAGATTATCAGCTGCTGTTCCAGGTCTCCGACTTCTCTGCATCTGGCTCATTAGCCAGTTTGCTTTTCTGGCTCCTTCAATCTTGTTTAATTCTAGCTGCCACTTTTTTAATGCAGCAGTTGAGGAGACTCTCTCTCTCCAGCTGGAAGCAGGCCCAGCTTCTGAGGTGAAGATGTCAGCCCTGTGGGTGAGGAGGTGCGTGGCCACGCTGCCCTGGAAGCTCCCCAGGGCACCGGGAGGTTGAGCAAGGTCTGTGTGTTAACAGGTAGTGACTGGAGAGGGTCTGAGGTGTGAATGTCCATCCTGCATAATTGCAGAGGGACAATTTCATGCATGCAGATGTGTCAGCCTGCATGAGTGGATAATGAAGGGCTGCTCGTTGTGGTAACCTGTGGAGCTGGGATTTCATTTTAATCACAGCCTGGTGGTGGTGTGGAAGCCCTGCCCTGAGATTCACCAGTGTACACATGCATATCTTTGGCTTGGTCTTAGTCAAACTGTACCCTTGACGTCAGCGACAGTTCCCAGTATGAAAACTGGAGTTCCACTGTTTATACAGTGAGTGAGTTTTCTCACACTTGGCCCGTCACCATAAGCATTTGTGATTGTTCTAGGGAAACAAATGTTCCTAGATTTTAAGATTTCCAGTGGACAGTGTCATTAACTTTGCCTAAAAGGAGATTAGGCAGGTACCTTTAGGGTTCTGAGAGGCTTTAAATCCAGCAAAGCATCATAATTATGGTAAATACCTGCCTTTTCTGTCATACTCGGGCAGTGCTGAAAGTCCTTCTGAAAGTCAGAGGAAAGGTCTATTCAGGGAGACAATAGTATTGCTGGTTTTTCTTTTCCCTAGTGTCTGTAAGTGGCTAGGGGTGATATGCTGTTACTGTTTTAGAGAGAAGTTATATTAATACACCTTTGGTGTAGGAATATTTAATGTGAATATGTATGTACAATGTTTGTATTCTTTTTTTTTTCCCGCTGGGTGCGTCTCTGATTAAGGCAAAAGCTGCTGTACTGCCCATCAGGCAGGCTGATTTCACTGCAGAAATGCAGTTGACAGTAATCTGCTTTTTAATCTGTTCTTGTGGTGTAGTGTAGCAGGCTGTGTCACACTGTATTTCTCATCCTGACTCCTGTTGTACCAGTTGGAGGCTTGTAATTTTTGTCTTCGAGTGTTCGAGTTTTAGTTCTGCAGTTTTTAGTGAGGCCTATTCTAAACAAGGTTTGCATAAATCCCTTCGCTCCAGCGGGAAGATGAAAGCTTTGATAAGGAACTTGTTTTTTTCTCTCTCCCGAGCAGGAGCACAATGTCTTTGACCTAAATATACCAATTACTGGCACAGCAAAGTGATACAGAAAACAATCCGGAAGGAATGCCAACCTCTGAATGAACACTTGGCTGCAGAAAGCTGCTGCTTGTGTGGAACCTCAAACCCAGAAGAAATGTGAGGCGGAAAACAGCACCCATTCAAAATATTCCATGCAAATAGTGAGGGGTGAGAGAGAAAGGGCTGGAGAAAGCTGCTTGTTTACCCCTTACCCCTGCAGCTTTGGAGAGCTAAAAGCACTATGCAAAACACAGCACAGTTCTCCCCTTTCCCGTTTGTGGCCTCCTTAGCTCAGCGTTTTGAAGAACTTTTAAGTCAAACTTAAAGGCTTCCTTAAAAAGCTTCTATTTTAAAATGTGTTTGATGGCAAATGTAAGTATTTCAAAAAGTAGAAGTGAGCTAGCTCTCTAGAGCATGCTAGGTGACTTCATTAATTAGTTTCATAATTTTTATTAATGGTTAAGGTTAACCATCTCAAGAGACTGCAGGATTCTGCAGTGAACTGGTTTTCAGTTCAGCTCTGAGACCTGTCCTCTATCAATGAGTATCTTCACATCACTACCATGTTGATGGTTTCCAAATTACACTGAATAAATTGGTTCACACAAACTACTGTAGATTTTGAGTTGTTTTTTTTCTCCATATTTCAGCTGTGGAACTTGCAAACTCTGGTTGCCCATTATTTTTGTGATCAAATCACCCTTTTTAGTACCAAACTGCTTACTAGACACGGTCAGACTGGAAATGGTACCTGTTAGGGTTCTGTATCACCCCTCCAACCCCAGTAACTGGTGAATTTATATGTAATCTTGGGCTTTTTGCAGGAAGAAAGGGAACCTTTTATCAACCCAGCTTTTGGAGTCAGCCCTTGTTTCACTTTCCCAGCCAGTGTTGTTGCTGGCGCTCCAGCCATACTGCAAATGCAGCATGTGTGGGCTTTTTGTTAACACAGTTTATTTAAGAGATTGATACAACTCAGACTTCTGCAGGGAAGTCCCTCTGCCACAGAAATGTGTAATAGATATTTGGCAATCCGACTCAAACATTTGTCTTGCTTTGTTCCAGTAGGAGATTTGAGATTATTGAAAAGGACCAGCATCTGTCAAATATTTCATCTTGGAAGGCGCTGAACTTCAGTTCTGTGTGATGTCCACACACAGATCCTGGTCCCTTGGACTTCAAGGGCCTCCATTCAGTTGGGCATCTAGTGCCAGTTCGGTGCAGATGTTGGACACCCCAGGGCATCTCCACTGTCACCACATGTCTGTCAGGAGTTGAGCTGAGCCCTAAGGAATCTGATCCTCCGGTGGATGCTCTTATGTCTGTGTGCCTTGTGTTGCATTAGAGGAGAGGCTGTGGCTGCAGCAGTGGCACCCTCTGCAATACTCGACCAGACTGGGTTATCCATGCATTGGGAAATACTTGTGGGAGGGTGGCTTTTGTACTGACTTGCTTAATACTTGCTGGCACACAAGGAGAGCTCCCATATGGAGCAGTGTGCAGGGCTCTGTGTGGCTGTAGCCCAGACAAAGGGACACTGGGACACTGGTGAACACTGTGAAGAGGAGCATTTGCATGGTTTAACAGCTGGATCAGTGCCTGCATGCACAGCCTCTGATTTGACTGAAGCAGCTGCCTTCTTCCCAGCAAAGGTCACATTCGGCTCAGAGGCACTTGATGTGCTTCTGAACAACTGGACAGGATCTAGCCAAGGAAAGAGCAGGCAGGGAACTAAGAAACTGCTCATTAATTACAGTCCTTTCCTTTGTAGTGCCTCCTTTGAGCCTGGGTCTAGAGCTGCCTGCAAGGTGGAGGTTTAGCCATATTAAGTGGAAAGCCTCTCTGAGGCATGGCTACATCTGAGTGTTGCTGTGGGTTTGGGGGATCTATATTAACTAATCTTCTGTTGCATGAATAAGAAGTCAAAATTTAGAAAATGGAGAAGGGGAGAGAAGTTCTGTAATGTCTGAAGTGTTCATAGCTACGAGCAACGTGTTGACTTATGGTGAAAACTGTCTAAATTGTCAGTGCTCTCTTGATATTGATGGCTGTGACCACTCACTCCTGATGAAAACACTTCCCAGGCATTGTCTATACAGTCAGGTATGTTGGCATAAAATCACACGTAGCAAGCAGTTATTAAATGGGAATTCTTCTAAGGTTTGGAAGATGTATTTTTAGGGTGTAGTCTGTGTGAAATGTTCCTTGGTTAAGAGAAATGTAGTGATTGTGAGGCGCATGACTTAGGCTAATAATCACAGTACAGGAACTTGCTGTGATGTTCCTAATGTTAAATCCAGGCAGACAGCTCCAGTCCCTGTACGTAAGAATGGAGATTGAATCTTGTTTATCATTACATCAGTCTGCAAAAAGGAGATTTATAAGAGCAGAATTGTTTGCGTGACATGGAGTGACTCCCATTGTATAGAACAGAAGAGCACTCCAAAATTTCTCTCCTCTCCCTTGCCCTTTTGATGACAGATAGTTGGCAGTGGATCAAAGCACAAACAGGATTAATGTTTTGCATATTCTGTCCTACATGGCCTGAAAGGAGCAGAGATGGAATTTTTCATCTTTCACTTTAAACTGCATTTAATATCGTGGCCTAGTTTAGAGCTACGCGACTCATTCCTTCCATTTCCCCTGAGGCCTCTGTTTCTGGTCAAGGAAAGCAGGGCATGACTCCCTCTGGAGCTCATCAGTGCTGCTCAGCTTCCTCCTCCGTGCAGGCTGGTGGAGGAGGCTGCTTTGAGGCTGGAGCAATCCAGCAGCAGGAATCTCCAAGAAGCATTTGTGGAAGCTGCCCTCTCTTGAATCTGTCGCTGTGGTCGCAGCGTGGGTGCTGCAGGAGCACGGGGAACCTGGGAGTGGGGCAGGATCCCCCACCTGAGGCAGCTGTGAAGGTTGGAGTGGATCAGTGTCACAGTTCACACCTCCAAATGGCTGGGTTTGGTGTCCAAGGATGATGTCCAAGCATGTTCCTTCTCAGAGATGTCCTCAGAAAGGAATGTTTTTATGTGCTTTTTTCCTGGTGAATTGTCGCACTGGCAGCAGTACTCCTTCTTTGGAAATACGCTGGAAATGGCAAGAAAACATGAAGGTGCTGGTTTTAGGGGTCATGTCAGTGCTGGAGTCTTGTTATATTGGAGTCATTTCCTCCCCGGTGCTGCACCCGAGCGGACACATCCCTGTCCTGCCCTCCCCTCTAGCGGGATGACGAGTCATTGCAGCCCGTTGGGGCTCCAGTCACAGATTACAGGGATGTTTTGTCCCTGCAGAATTTTATAGTGACCAGAGCACAGCGCAGAGTTGTAGGATGGGAATGGCAGCATGGACTGGTGGTGGGATATATGAAATATAGGAGCATTGGCTGTATCTTCTTTCACACCCTCTGTCTGTGTTCTCATGGATGCATTTGCAGAGGAGACAGTTGATGGGCTGAAGATGATTCAGAAATCTGAATCTGACCACTCTGTAAGTCCAGATCAGATCATGAGGCACAGGGAAGGAGTGGGCTGCAGCTGGTCAGAGTTGCTGAGGAGAAGAGAAGGAGGTTGCTGAAGGTTAGTTTTGCTCCAGACAGCGTCCCAGGTACTGTCACTTATCTACAGTTCTGTTTTTGTAGACAGTCAGCTATATTCTGAGTAAATGTGCTCCTCGCACAAATCTGCTACATTTATGTCTGATATCAAAGAGACGTGAGATGTAAGAGCTTCAGCAGAGACAGATGGTGACTAATTGGGCCATGTCTGGCCTCCTCCACACTGAGCTCTTGAGGGCTGAATTTTGAGGGGAGCTAAGATAATGATCTGCATATTTCGGGATCTTCTCCTCTCATTTGTAGGACTTTTGGCTATGACATACCAGGCTTGCCAGTTGCTGTGACCAGGATTTTTCTTGGCATGTGGAAATGGCCATTCATTATAATACTAAAAATGTTTGCATAGCTTGGGTTCCTGAGCAGCACAGTGGAGATTTCAAGTGCTCTTTCAGTTGTTTTGCTTTACTGTGGGTTTGAGGAACTTGTTCTCTAGTCAAATACCCACTTTTGATCTGCTTTGGCTTATTCACAAACCCCATGGTGTCTTTAGCTAACCTCTTTCCCTCCCCTGACCTCTTCCTCTTGCTCCCACAAGTCAACTTGTTGTCAGCCCACAAGGAACTCAGTTGGAGCTTGTGCTCTGGCAGCCTTGCCTGCACTTCCCATAATGGAGGCGAGAAATTAATATACACTCTCCTGGGAAATGCCAGTAATTAGGATTACAAATTTAGGAGAAGAGGAGCAAGGCAAGGAGGTATGAGAAGTATTTGGGACTGAAGTAGATTTTGTTTGCTTGCTCTAGAAATGCAGGTACTTACTGCCTCCATGCATGCAAGATAATTTAGCACTATCAAACTGCTTGGAAGTACTTGATGTCTTACTTCTGAAACGCTGCTGTTACCATCTGTCAGGCCAAAATAGGCCAAAAGGGAGAATGAGCAGCATGATCTTGAATATCTGCTGTCCCTGGGTGTCAGTTAAGCAACACAGATGAAACATGTGGAGAGTTTGGCTGTGTGGGGAGCACGGGTGGCCAGGACAGCTGTCCAGTGTCTGGAGCTGTGGACAGCAAACAGTCTGGCCCAGAGAGGTCCTGAGCCAGTGTGATTATTGCAAAAGCTGGAATAATGGGAAGTGACTCCACACCATGGGATTCTTCTTCAGCAAGGCCAGCCTTGGGTCTGGATCCCAGAGAGTGTCCTGCCAGTGAATGCTGGTGCTTCATCTCAGGAGCAAGGGCTTGGCTCCCTGCTCTGAAGGAGCTGCTGCTGCTCTGGTGGCTGCTCTTCATCTGCACCCTTGTGAATGATGTGACAGCTCCTTCTCTGTTGGCTGTGGAGTTCCTTGGTGTTTTCACCTCGAAGGGGTCAGGAATGCTGCCTCCCTTATCGAGTGGCTGAGCTAATGCTAAGGTATGATGAGCAGAAGGTATTCCTGCCAGCTCTTGCTTGTTGTAGATGGTCTGCAGGTTTTAGCTTGAATTTGTGGTTGCAGGTGGCTCCAAGTGAACAGCTTCATGGTGCAGTGGGGCTCTACTTCTGTTCTTAGAAGACCAGTAGCAAAGCAGCATTTTCTAGTCATTCTTATATCTCATAGACCCAGATCATTTAAATAAGAGTGAAATAGAACATCCAGCAGGAGCACCTGCATTTAACAGTATTAAAAAGTGAACTGAATGGGACCTTTGTCTCCAGTAAGCACAAAAAATGTAGTTCAGAAGATTCTCAGGAAAAAAGCACCTGTTGATACTGTTATCATACGGAAACTGAATTTTTCCACTCCTCCCCTTTTCTGAGCTTGACACTTCTATGTGTTAGTTTCTGTAGGTTTTTTTCAATGTGTCTATTCCAGAATCTCTCCCTCTCCTGGTGCTTCCCCTCCCCTCCTGCCCTGGGCAGCAGGTAGGTACATGTCCTCTTTGGTGGGGCTGAAACACTGGCCGAGGGACATGCAGTTCCTCATTTCCTTTTTCCACTGACTGCAGCTGGAATTGACATTTATCTCATTCCACAGCCTTCCCCTAGTCCATGAGATCCCTTACACTCCTTTCCTTAGTTTCTGTCTGTGTACCATGGTACATAAAACAGAAAGCAGCATATGTGTGTGGAGCATCTTCCAAACCGCTCTCCTGAAGCAAACTGAAGAGGAAGAAAAGGATAGTTTCCCTTCTCAGAAGAGCTGTATAGTCTCCCCTGGGGTTGTTCATTGGAGAAGGTTATCAGAGCCCACTGCAGAGGAGTCTGCAGGGGCAGTTCTGGGGAGAAGAGCACTGTCACTGTGTCGGTGTAAATCCAGCTCCATCCTTGTGTCAAACACCGTCGTTGTGACACAGGTCTCTTGCAACCACCTGCTTGCTGGTTTGTGGCTTGAAAAGCTGATCACTCCACTGGAGAGGAGACTTGCAGGAGGGAAGCCCAGAGCAACCAGGAGCAAAATTCTCTCTTTGCTTCCTGTGTCACCTTGTGCTGAACTCTGGTTTCCGTGGGATGCCCCTGCCCTGACTGAACCCTTGGTGTGTTTTAAAATGGTTTTGTTCTGCAGACCTGCACATACATAGTAAATTCTCACTAATAAAATCGATCCTGTACCCCATCTCCTGTGCCTGGCAGTGCATATGTAAATGTACTGTGAAGCAGAATTAATTGCTGAGATCTCTCTGCTGAGGTATTGCTTTGGGCTAGGTAGGCCTAGTAAAATTCCACAGCACATTAGAGATTATGCATATTAATTTCTCATCTAAAGCAGCATAATGTGTCAAATTTCGCCTTTCTAGTCTATCTGTGCTCAGCCAGTCCTATTTGTCAGGTTTATAACTTGCTGGTTTTGTGGATTTTTACACTTGATTGCTGACACTGGACTATGAATTAGTATGATCTCCATAAAGGTAATAAAAAACCCAGAGTTTTTGCCCAGAAGTGAACTATGTGTTTGGCTCTTGGCTTGCCTTGTTTGGCAGGGGTCACTGGAAGTCCGTGCAAAAACAGGCAAAATCCTGCAGGGGCAAAAATTCCTGTAGTGTTGAGTTTTTAAAAGGGTTTTGAGAGAACATGAAGTGACAGCTGAGCTGAAAGTGAGTTCTCTAGTGACAGCTGCATGCAGAGGCAGGGAGAGTTTCCCTTGCCTTATACAATCAAACCAGTGAAATGCAAGTCGTTGCTTCCTGCATATATTAAAGCATATTAATGATTTTCTCCTTTCCTTGTGTGTGCAGGAGGCAGACAGTGGGGAAGAAGAATGCCGGTCCCAGCCCAGAAGGTAAGATTGTCACTTGAGGCTCACGAGAGTCCTCGAGGATTCCTCCCTGTGTGAAATGTTCCACGGGGGGTTTTGTGCTTTTCTGGCATGTTCTGCAAACACCCACCGTTTTCTGCCTGATGTTGATGTTGCACAACTGTCCTGTGTGAACCTTACTGAAAAACAGATTTGGCTGTGGCCTGAATGATGCTCCCAGTAAGGAGGTTGCTGCAGCAGGAAATGGAAGAAGTCAGATTACACACACACAAACACACACACACACACACATATATATATATATATATATTTATATATACACAGAACAGCTTTCAAAGATGTCATTGAACATATTTTCCAGACTGTTGTTTCCATCCAGCAGAGGGGTGTTTGCCTGCAGACATGCTCTGAATAGAACAGTGATACTCCACTTCTCTGTGCATGGGGAGACTTTGCTTCTATCCTGGTTGTGGTGTTCCTTAGCTCCCTCCAGTGTCCTGTGTTGTTTCTCAGGATTTGGTCCGTCATCAGAATATTCTGAGAGGCATAACCACACTAATGAACTCTTGTTCTCTGGGTAAAAAGTCCCTGTTGCCATCAAGGGGGATCCTGTGCCACATGGGCACCTGCTGCTTAAATACCATGTTCAGTGGGTGTGTGGATATTTGCTATGATGCAGGTAGTCCAACATCTGCTCCAAAGTTAGGACAACACTGAGAATTTGCAGGGATTTATTTTTAAATGGGGTTGTTTTGCAGGGAGATGTTCACCTTTTGTAAACACTGATTTCAGTTGCTTCAGGAGAAACAAACATTGAAACTCAGCTGATTGAAGGGTGACAAGTATTAATGCTGATTTTTATAATGTAATTATAGTCTGGAGGGTAAGATTTCTTGGAGTCTTGTAAGCTTTGTCTCCTTTCCTCTAAGCCTTCAAAAGAATTATTTTAGCTAAACTTAATAAAAGTAAAAATTGTATATATCAGGTGACTTCTCCAATGGCAGGAGCACTTTCTTGGCTTAAAATGTTGCAGTCAGATTTTATGAAAGGCTTAAGATTCCCTCCAGAGGGAGTAAAGGGGAAGTGAAGGTGAAATGGTTTTCCCTTTATGAGCTCTCTGGCTGTTACATTTCTTTGCTTAATGTTGTTTGTGTGAGTAGGTAGTAGCAGAAGCCATAATATCTAGCATTTAAAATACTTAAACAAGATTTGGGCTTTGGGTTTGGGGCCAACTTGGATGAATCTGCAAAAGAAAAAGCTGTCCTGGTTGCACATTCCCATGATTTCACTGTGGTTCTGTGATTGTGTGGCTCAGGGAAGGTGACTGCTCTGTTTACTTCAGTCTTATACCCTTAAAGGATGATTTAAGAATTGCTGTTTCTTCATTTTACAGCTTTCATGACTGAGAGGAAAGCTGGAAAGCACAATTCCCGAAGGCTCAAATTGAACTCGGCTAAACTCCGATTTTTCATTTCACTCTTGGCCTTCCAGCAGTCACAAGATCAACTCATGACTTGATCTCAGTATACATAATGTATTGGAAGGGATGGGAGCTATTTAATTGTTGTGGGCACTTAGCAACAATTGTAGGTTAGGTCTGAAAAGTGCTTTTTTTTTTTTTTAATATATTTGAAATAACTTCCTGCGGTAGGAAATGACAACCTGCTGTTGATGTTGATGTGGTGATCTGAACTCCCTGACTCCTGTTACTGGGGTCAGAAAGCTCACTGAAACCAAGCTCCTTCTTGGGCAAAACAAGGGGGTGGGTGTTAAATGTGTTTGATTACAGTAGGATAAAAATAATAGAGTCAAACGGGGTAAGCAGTGAACCTGGAGTCCTGCTGTGGAGGAGCAGCAGATGCCTATAAACAGCTCTTGAGTATATCTAATCCCCAGGAACATAGCAAGTAGAAGCTATTAAAAATCCAGACAGTAAAAAGGCAGTGGAGTGAGTTGGGCTTTAAAGGAAAGGTGCTGCAGTGTCTCCAAGGCAGAGCTCTGCAGCAGCCTGACATTCCTCACTGCCTGCCTGGACAAGGCTGGGCTGGTGAAGTTCTCCTGAGGTGACCTGGCTGCAGCTACAGTCAGTGGTCAGTGTTTGGGGTGGGATCTTTGCTATTTGTAAAATTCTTCTGTTGAGAGACCTTTAGTCTCCTGCAGTCCCGTAAAATGTGCTC
Organism: Manacus candei; assembly: GCF_025592945.1. Lineage (NCBI taxonomy): Eukaryota > Metazoa > Chordata > Aves > Passeriformes > Pipridae > Manacus > Manacus candei. Next base: position 7,733,625 of record NW_026138124.1, on the reverse strand, counting down.
CCACGCTGCCTCCGCGGAGCAGGTCGGAGTCAGGCACGTCCAGACTCACCCTGTGAACTGGACACTGAATGCAGGAGTGCTGCTGTGGTAGTGCTGAAAGTGTGTTTGGGTTAATAAAATAACTTCTCAGTAGGATGTTGGTGCACAGAGGTGTTAATGCTTGCGAGGGAGTCAGCTGGAGACCAAAGCATAGAGCCTTTGTGTCCATTCCTGAGTCCCCACATCTCTGAAGAGTTTAGGGATTGCTGTTTCAAAAGAAATGTTCTGCTAGTCCTGTGGCTAGCAATTTCTAGATAGCTTCTGGTGTTAGTTTTCTGCTGTATATCTTTTCATCCTGATGAGATATGGGATATATTTTGAGGTGAAGAGGAACACACAGAAAAGCCTGGCAGCAGGACAGCAGGAGTGACCAGTGCTTGTTGAGCTGAGGCCCCGAAGAGCAGCATGTCCTCCAGAGAGGCAGAGAAATGAATTCCAAACAGGAGTTTAAACTTATAGGAAGTACATCAACATCATCATGCCTAAATGAAATGATCTGTCTAGTTGCTGACCTGCTGGAGCTGTTTAAGATCTAACACCACAGAGGCCTGTGATTGCATGGACTTGGGTCTTGCAGACTAGGGAGGACTGTGTGAAAATGTTGTTTGAACTTAAACCTGCTTTACAGAGCAATCAAATGACCTGACAAGTCTGCACTTGCCAGCACCATTATGAAGTGAGGAGCTTTCTGCTTTGGGATTCAGCAGAATCTGCCTAAAGCTTTTCTTCAAAAGATGGAAAGCACTATCAGAGTGCAGAAAGAGGGTTCTAAAAGTGTGCTCTGCAATAGTCCTTGGAAGATGCTTGAAATGGCATTTCCTGGCAAACTCTTTTGTGTTGATGCAAAGAGGGATGGTTTGCTTTCCTAATGAGGAAAGTATTTGGGTATAGTGAACATAAATCTAATTTCTACAAAGATTTCTATCTGCTAATAAAAATCCCAGCAAATTAACGCTGCAAATACCTGAAGCTGAACAAATAGGTGAAAACCAGCTTGGCTGCTGGAATATTTTTTATCCAGGCCCTGCTCTGGGGGAAGCCCAGGAGGGTCTCCATGCCTGGCTGTAGCTGTGACCATTCCTGCAGTTTATGGGTGAGATCCCCAAAGCCCTGACACGGATCCAAGTTCTTGCTCTGGAATCCCTGATCAAGCCAGTCCTTGTTGGGTGTCTAACTCTTGGCTAATGGGACTAAGACAGAGTGCTGCATAAGCAGATGTCCTCAACAATCTATTTATTACATTTATTACCTTCATAGCTATCTTCTGACATTTTTATTAGGCTGTCTGGAGGCTGTAGAGCTGCCTGGCTTGCACATCTCTCCTGTCCCCAGACATGCTGCTGCCAGGTTGAATACACTCTTAATGGAGCATCTGTGTTACAGTCTCTTTGCAGCATCCCAATGTTGTTAAAATTTACCTAAAATGCACATGTATTGAGCTGTGAGTTGTGTTTACACCCACTGAGGTATTGACATTCAGGTTTTGTGTGCTCTGTGCCAAGGTTTTAAGGATTCAGCATCTTTGTTTTGCTGACAAACGACATCCCCGGGCCCGGGGCAGCAGCGATGCTGCAGCCTCTGTTGGATTTGCTGTCAGGATCTGCCAGTTGCTTTTTGGGTTTATGTTTTAAATGGTGCCTCTGTTTTCCACACCATCACGATTTTACCACTTCTGTGTGCCTTGAAACCGCTCTGGTTGCTGAAATGTGGCGTTGAGGCTGCTCAGTAACTGCTGCATATAAAACTGGGTGAGCTGTACTGCCCAGTGAGGCTGCTGGGGACTTCAGAGGGATTCTTTGAACTTTTATGGCCTGGCACTGGGTTGGACTAAAGTCCATTTGCTCAGGTAAAGGTGAAGAGCCTGTCGTTCCCTTCAGGTGCCATAGAAAGCAATTAGGTCCTGCTTGAAATCTGGGGCTTGTTAACTGAAAATATTCTCAAAAAGTCCTTGTCCTCCCCTCTTTAGGTGGGGGCAAGAGCGTGGTGTTAAAATACAATTTAAAAAGAAAACCACACCTTTTGCAGCCCAAGTATGCTTACCTTCTGGTTTGTTTTTTTTTAGTCAAAATAGTTCCTTCCAGGAGTGAACTGGGAAGGAAAGCAAATCAGATTATTGCCATGATAACAGTGGGATGTGCCAAGATGCCTCAAGGTCTCAAGCTGTGAGTAAATACCTTTGTTGCAGGAGCGGAAGACCACAGCCTGATGCAGGAGCTTATAGTTTATAACAGCATAAAAATTGTTTTTCAGATAGTAAGTGGAATGGGTGCATGTGTTTCCTTGTACAGGGCAACAGCTGAATAAATTCTAAGCCAACCTGTTGGATTTTTGAACTGAGACCTGGTGTAAGATGTGTGTGAGTCCCCGTGAGGAAGAGGGGGGTGATTCTGCACTTCAGAAGGCTCATTTACACTCCACACTGAGACGTGTGGAACTGCAGCACCCTGTGACTGCTGTGACTTTTGGAGATGTGTATCATCACCATTTGGTGCTCCTGACACTCCTGGTTGTCCTTAAAGCCTATCTGGTGTTACAAGAGGCACTTCCCAAAACCGTGCGCTGTGAGTTCTGGCAGCTAAACCTTCCTTGTGCTGCCTTTGCTTGCTGCTGCAGCTGCCAAACGTTTACTCTGTTGGTACTTGAACAGTAGCTGAGTCTTCTGATGGGTGTGCAAGACAGTTTGATAACTCCAGATCTTGAGTAAGAGGGGACCGTGTGTGGTGTACAGGAAAGAGTGTGTTTATCCACGCCGGAGATTACTGAGCTCCTGTAGTATGAACCTTATCTTTAGAATGTGTTTCCTGAATCCATCTTTCTGTCTTTCCTTTCAGTGACAGCTCAGCCTCTCTGTGGCATTTACTACAGCTGCTTGGGGAGAGTGTAATACCGAGATAAAGAACGGTTCTGGTAATCTGCCAGCTCTGCTGACCACCAGGAAAAGTTCTGTGGGCCACACAGCACGATTATTACAGCGGGTCTGTGGCCTTCCTTTTTGAATACCAGCTCTTTTATCACCAAACTTGTGAGCAAAGCTACAGAACTGGCAGTAAAATTTGGGTTTATTGGATTAGTAACAGGTATCTGCAGGGCTAGTTCACTGCAAGGTCTGTGCAACTGTGCTTGCAACAGGTTCAGTCCAGTCCAATTACATACCTGTGGATCACAGTAATGTGTGAGATGACTTCAGGTGTGATCTTCACGCTGAAGGACCGAGCAGGCTCATGTTGTTGTTACCAAATTACCAGATAAACATAGGGAGCTCGCTCCAAATGGGAATGCTTATGAAGAGTTTTAATTTAATTTGTCGTTCTAAGCACATGAATGGAGGAGAATGAGGAACAAGGCAAAGACAAATTGGGAAGTAAAAGAAGTGAAGGTGGGTCTCATCCTTCCGCTACCAGAAGGGTCTGGTTGGCACAGAGAAAGTTCAGAACAGCTGCTCCCCTGCACTTGTGCTCCTTCTTCCAAGGTTAACAAAGGAGGGGCTGACCAGGAGGTGCCATAAGGATTCCATACGTGCTTGTGTCTCCTGCTGAGCATGAACCAGGTGCTCTACCCTAGAGGGATCTTAAGATTCCTGTTGCAAATAGAAAGGGAAACTCCAAAATTCCCTTTCCTGATCTTTCCTGGTAGGGCACCTTCACGAGACTTCAAAGTTAAACAGGAATCTTCAGAGTTTTCAGTGTTTCATGGATTTCAGGCATTTAAATGTATTTTGATAATCTGAGCCAGGGTTTCTGGGCTCGTTGCTGTTCAGCTCTTTGGTATCTTTGCATCAGAAACATTCCTTTATAAAATTAGGGGGGGGTTCTTTTCTGTAGGTCACTGAAATAATACGTTACCTATTTTATGATTTCAGACGTCCTTCAGGCACGTTTCCTTCATGCTGGACTTAGAGCAGTGCTGTAGCAGTTTGCAAGGATCTGGATTAACTTTTTAGTAGCAAGGTGATTACAGGGAGTTTACATTGTAGGTTTTTTTCATCTGAAGAGCTGGTTTCTTAAAGCTCCTCTGGAGCTGGTTGAATACACGTGGAAGGCAGCTCTCCAGAAAGCAGGAGAAGGTGGCTGTGGCACAAGGTGTTTCAGCAAAAGATGTGTCTCAGCATGTTACCCCCTGTCCAACACTGGTGGTGTTTGTTGAGACCAGCAGTTGCTGCTTGTGTCCCTTTCCCTGCCCCTGGTGGCACCACTCGGGTCTCTTCAGTCCTCTTCGCTTTGGGCTCCGTAAAAGTGGTGTAATTGAGCATTGACCTCTTTGTGTCAGACTCTCTAAGATTTATTGATAAGTAAACTATACAATGATTGGATGTGGGGTTGGTGAGGGAAGGGTTTAATGAAGTGATAATATTGCAAAATAGGTGTTGAATTCTCAACTAAGGAGCCTAATCATCGATCCTGATGGGCAGCTGACCAAACGGGCTTTAAAGGCAGGGGTTTGTTCTTTCAGTGATGCTTATCACCCTACCCCTGTACTTGTCTGATTTCTTTGCTCAGGAACTGGAAACAGAAATACTCTTTGACAGCTTAAATAACCAAATTTAGAATGTGGCTTCCTGTTCTGACTGGTTCTTCAGGATTCGAGTACAGTTTTGCGTGCTTTCCCTGTTCCTGCCTCCCCCTGCCTTTTTTTTTTTTCATTTGTTTTAACTAGATATGGGCTCCTTTATAATTACTTGGTTAAGTTCCCCTGGCTCTGTGCAATACAGCTGGTGGATGTAAGCCCTGCCTTGGTGGGTGGTATGTCTCTTAATCACTGGGAAAGCTTTGTTTCTGTACTGTACTCAATCTCGCTGTGCCCTGCATGCATTGGCTTGTTTATGATCGCTGCTACTGAAATGGCTTCATGTTGTCCTGATAAATTGGACTGCACAGTACATGAGGCTTTGTCTCCCATGCTAAAAACATCCAGAAGACTTTTGACAGATTTCCCTCCGAGGCGGGGAGGCAGCAGCAGGAGAGGAGCACAGGAGGTGCTGCTCTCAGCCCATCAGTCTCTACCTATTTACAGGTTTGCTGCACTAATTTAAGGCTCTGCCCAGATCAATCATCTGTTTGGACCTTAATCCACTCAGACTCATCTGTGGACTCTTCATTGCTGAAAGCCACGTGTCCTCAGAGCAAAAGGATGAATTAACCTGCCACCAAAAAACCAGCAGCATCGGGTCGTTTGACCCTCAAGCAGCTCAGTGTGGCACCAGATTTTTCAAAACTACCCCATAGGACCTTTTTTTCCCCACCAGAGCTGATGCCAAGACAGCTGCCTTTGTGGGCAAAGCTTGAGTGTAGCTCCGGTGAGGAAAACAAAGCCCCACCTCTGCACACGGAAATGAACTTGCTACCTCTGCTCCCCGGCAGTGCCTGTGCGAGACTGCAGCGCTCGGCTGCGGGCAGAGATGGGTTGTTTTCAAAATTCTGTAACTTTTCACAAACGTGGCCGGAAACAGCTGCTGAACAGTAAAGAACAAACTTTCCATACGTGCAGTAAAGGTGGCTGAGCAGGCACGGCCGTGGCACCTCTCTGGGTAGGGAGAGGATGTGCTGGAGATGAGGGGGAGGTTTGTTTGCCTATCGCAGCAGCTTCACAAGTTTTTTTCACAATCCCCTGAAAACATGGGTCTGGGTTTCGCATTGCCTTATCTGTGACACTGATGCAAATGATTGGGGGCAAAATTCCTATGTCTGACAGCCTCCCACTGTCCCTTTTACCTTGAACATGACAAATGTTACTACTGTAGTACCTCCCACAGTTGGAAGAAGAGAAGAACATTCCTTGCTTTTGCAGAGAGTACCTGGACTTCAGTCAAAACAGATTTAAAATAATGCCCAGCCTTTCATATCCACTGGAATAAGTTTTTAGAGAGACTAAGGACAGTATATTGTGTTCATTAGAGCTCTTCAAAAGGAGAGAACTGACAGGACCAGAGAAAGTCTTGCTGGTAGACATACTCTGAAATGAAAAGAGGTCACCAGGCCCCAGTGTAGACTAAGAATTGAACGTGCCTAATGAGACAATCATGCTCCAGATTTAATCATCTTAACATGTGAGCAGACACTCAGCAAGCCCCTGTGGGATAGGAGTGGGTGGAACACGGTGACACCCACACCTTTGTGTGGTCTGACAAGAAGCAGCAATTCAGCCTTAAGCTGTTGATCTTGGATGGAAACAGAAGCTTGATTAATGCCCTCTTTGCATGTGGACTATGTGCACTGACAGGACTGGGTGTCCATCTGTGAGCATGCCTCCTGCAAGTGTCAAATCTGTGCGTGCCAGTGCCAAACCTGACCACAGCCCTTCCTCGTGACCTGTGGACTGAGGCCTGGGCTGTACGAGGAGAATGCCATTAGCAAGCTGCCAGTCCTGTGCAGAACACAGAACACTCTGTTACATCACTGCAGGATCAAAATGTGCTGGGATGCACATGAAGAGTGGAGTAGCTGAACTTGCCGGTGCAAGCTGCTGTGACTCTGTAGCTTTGGGATGCAGACACTGGGGGAGATGATGATTGTATGAATAAACAATATATTGTCAGCCTTGGTGTCTGCCAGATCAAACACTGCAAGTCAATAGGAGAGGTTTGTGCATGTGTTCTCCTTCCACTCCCTTAAACTTCTCTCCAGAGGCAGCTCGGGTGGCTTTTCCTCTGCTCCCTCCTCCTGAAGTGCCTGTTCAGACATCCCTAACACTCTTCATTGTAGTTTTTTTCCATACTGCTTCCATAACTGGTTCTAGCTGCTGGAGTAGCTGTTAGTGTTACAAAGGTTTGGGGATGGGTGTTTTTACAGCATGTGCTGTGTGTAGCTGTGGTTTATTAGTGTGTGGCGTTCAAAGGTTAAATGGAATCCTGCTGCCCCACAAGCCTTGTGAGTCCCGTGCTGTGTGTTCGAGGCCCTGCTGATCCTGTGACCTCCTGGGGAGCGTGAAATGCCGACAGAACTCGGACAGGCAGTGCCCTTTTCCCTGCAGCAAAGTGTAATTTCGTGCACTGGGCTGGGAAGCACTTGAGACCCCAGACAGGCGTATTTACAACTTGTCATGCAGTGATTAATGGCTCTGCTCACATGCTCTGTTGCGGCACCGCGGTGATTTAGGCTGCTACCTGTCATCGCTGCAATTTCGTGCTCTTTAAATTCTTCATGTATGTGTCCCAGCAGAGTGCACCTGCTTCCAGCAAGGAGCAGTTTCTTGTCTGTCTTGTGACCTGCTGCCTTCAACTCCCATCTTGTTCATCCCCTCGAAGCCCCTTCGTTCTGCCTGCTCCTTGCTCCTGTGTGCTGGGAGATGAAATTTTTGGGTCAGTATTTTTGCTCATGTCTAAATGGAGATGGAGCTTTGACAAAGAAATAGCATTGTTCCTCAAGTCTGATTTTAAAAAGCAAAATACGAAAATAACACAGGTTTTGAGGTGCTGGAACATGTCCAGACAAGGGCAGCAAAGGTGGGGAAGGGTCTAGAGAGTAAGTCATGTGAGGAGTGGCTGAGGGAGCTGGAGGTGTTTAATCTGGAGAAAAGGAGACTCAGGGGAGACCTTCTTGCTCACTACAACTGCCTGAAAGGAGGTTAGACCAAGGTAGGGGTTGTCCTCTTATCTCAGGCAAACAGCAACAGGACCAGAGGAAATGGTCTCAGGCTGTGCCAGGGAAGACTCAGGTTGGACATCAGGAAGAATTTCTTCCTCAGAAGGGGTTGTCAGGCATTGGAACAGGCTGCCCAGGGATGTGGTGGAATGGTGGATATGATGAACACCTCCCTGGAGGTGTTCAAGAAACGGCTGGGCGTGACAGTGCCGTGGTCTAGTTGACAAGGTGGTGATGGGTCAAAGGTTGGAGTTGTTTTCCAGCCTTAATGAATCTGTGATTCTACACAGATGGGCAGTGGGAACTGAAATGTTAATCTCACTGACATACACCTGAAGGCAGTGCCAATCTCAGGCTGGTTTTTCAATCTTTATGGCAATAAAACCAGGTTCAGATACCTTTTATTAGTGCAGATTTCTACATATGAATTTCTTTGAGGATTTCCTTCTTCTGATTTCCAAAGGTTCATAAAGAAAAAAGCTGTTGATATTTCTATCATGTGGTCTCTTGGCATATGGGCATGCAGTGTGTGATTGTATTAATCCAGGACTAATTCATTTACAAATCTATTATCCATATGTTATGAGTAGCTGCTTGTAGTTAATCACTGCACTTGTTTTCAGCAGTTTTTAAGGGCTTGCCTTGTAATGTTGCGTGTAAGAAATCTGACGTGTCTGGACAGTATCTAAGTACATTTAGTCTTCTACAATGCTTGAATAAAGCCCTTAAGTTATTAATTAGAATAGAATAGAGGTTCTGGGCTTGTTTTTCAGTCTGTGAATGTGTGGTATGTGTTACTACTGAATATGAGGTTCTTGCCAGTCTCTTGACCCCTGGAAGGATTGAGTTACCCTCCATTTCTCTAATGTCCCGATTTTTCCATTGCTTCTTGCAACTGACTTCATTTCTGCCTAACAAAATGATTTTTTTTGGCACTGCAGCAAGCTGGCACTGCATTTTCTTTACAGCTGTGAGGCACCGTTACCAGAGCTGCACTCTTGGCTATATAAGATGACGTTGCTTAAATTAATGCAACCAAACCGTATCTTAGCAAAACTTGCAGAATCACCAGTTCCACTGCTTTGCCCTTTTCCTGTGAGTCTCTGAAGTGGGGATGGTCAAGACCTTTCAGACAAGTGTCTGTCCTGCTTCTGCCAAGTCTTAGACCCAAAACAGTTGCCCTCACGCTCTGTTGCTTTTTTCAACCCCTCTCTGCTTCTCTGATAGTTTTAGTTAATAGTTGGAAATAAAGCTGATGAAGCTTTTGGGCTTCCAGTTCTGCAGTGATGCCTTGGTATTTTCTTGCTCTTCAGTAGATGTCATTAACAAGTACATGTGTTTAAACTGTCATCTTCCCTTGCCAGCTCACTTGTGCCTCCTTACTGGGCTTGTGCCACCCATAGCAGATGACTTAAGGCTGGTGTATCGTGTTCCTGTGCTGGGGTGTCCTGCATTCCTATGGGAAACAGAAAACTGAGCTTGCTTCCAAGGCTTCTCGGCTGTTCTCCCGCACTGTGGGTGTAGGGGCTGGAGAATGCCGATGTGGGATGGGCAGTGCAGGGTGGGATCGGGTGCACTGCCCCCGGCTCTCCCCAGTGGAAAACTGTATTAAGTTTCCCTCGTGCTGCAAGATCTGAATTCCCAGCAGCCAGAGGACAAGATTTTTGTTCTAAATATCTTCCTTTCTTCCTTTTCTCTTGAGGGGTGATGAAGGTAAAGATTAAACAGCGCTAAAAGGCAGCTGCTTCTCTTCTCCTTTGGCAGAAACTGAGTTGTCGAGTCTCTGCATATGAAGGTTACTGCCAAGAACTCTTCCCTCAGTCTCTTGCAGGAGAGAAATTAAGGTCGTTTCCTAAGCACCCGAGTTGTCACTGACTGCCTTTCGCAAAGCACCTTTTGATGTGCTGCCGCTACGAACCTGATTTCGGAACGTGCAGCCTCCCCGGCCTAGATCTGGGGGGAGAAAACGAGGGGGAAAAGGGAACGGAAAACAAAAAAACCAGCGCACCCGCCACGCGAACCCCCACCCCTGAGCGGAGCGGAGCGGACCGCCCGCGTGTCCCTGTCCCGCCTGTCCCCGTCCGCATGTCCCTGCTCCCTGTTCCCATTCCGGCTGTCCCTGTCCCGCGTGTCCCCATCCTGCGTGTCCCTGCTCCCTGTGCCCGTCCGGCCCGTCCCCGTCTCCTGCGTCCCCGTCCTGCGTGTCCCTGTTTCTTGGCCCCGTCCCGCCTGGCCCCGTCCTGCGTGTCTCTGCTCCCTGTCCCGCGTGTCCCTGTTCTGGGTGTCCCTGCTTCCTGTCCCGGTCCCGCCTGTCCGTGTCCCGCGTGTCCCCTGTCCCAGTCCCGCCTGTCCCTGTCCGTGTCCCGCGTGTCCCCTGTCCCGGTCCCGCCCGTCCCCGCAGCCGCCACGTGCGGGCCGTGGGTGTGTCTGTGGGCGTGTCCCGGCCCGGCCCCGCCCCCCGTGGCCGCGCCTGCGCGCTGGGCGGGGCGGGGGCGGCGCGGCGGGCGCGGGGCAGAGCGGGGCGCGGGGCCGATGCCGCGGGGCAGGGGCGGCCGCCGCGCCGGGGAGCGATGATCCCCTACTTCTCCGACAACGCCGTCATCTCGCAGGGCGCCATCGCCCAGATGTGAGTACCGGGCACACGCCGCCGAGCCTCCCCTCTGCTCCCCTCCCCGGTGCCGCCCCGCCTGCCCCGGCTCCCCGGGCGTGCGGGGTTGCCGCCTGCTCTGCGCTCTCCCCGCTCACCCCTCTCTCCCCTCTCCTCGCTCTCCCATCTCCTCGCTCTCCCCGCTCTCCGTACTTCTCTCAGCCACACGTTGCCTCCGGGCAAACTTTCCGCTGCCCGCGGAGCCGGCACCGCTGCCGGGAGGCGGCGAGAGGCACCGGCACCGCGGGGCGGCCGCTGCTCGCTCCCCGCTCGCTCCCCTCATTTCTTTTTTTTTTCACTGCAAGTACTGCGGGTCCCGTCCGAGCGCCTCGAAAAGTGTTTCACGGGAGCTGCCCGGGAGCTCGGGGCTGCGCTTCCTGTCGCCGGAGCCGCCGGTTCCCCGTGCGGGGCCGGTGCGGGACCCTTAGCCGGGCTGGGCGCTGAGAGCGGGGTGCCGCCTTCCCCTGCCCGTGTGCCCTGGCCGTCTTTTGGGCTTAAAGCAGAGATTAGCCCCTTTATTTGATCTCTTGGCTTATCTCAAAGCGACAGAGACGGACTGCGGGGCTGGGGTGTTGCAGGTCTGAGACCTGACACGCAGCACCTGCGGGTCACAAGGCAGAGACATGAGCTGGTGCCAGTTTTTAAGTGCTGTCAGTCTTGGGCAGTTCTGAAGTGCAGAGTGTCTCTGTGCCCCACACTAAGCCGCTTGGAAAAATCAGTCTCCCCAGCTGCACACCCCCCTTTGAAATGCAGATACGAATAATCATTTAATTTATAGACAATTAACAGCGACTGCCTGAGTCGTGGGGTTTGGCTGGAAGGATTAAGGAGGGAAATGGCAGCTATGGGGTGGTAGATAAGGCGTTCAGAGAGATAGTCACTGTGGTCTAGCCATGCTTGATATTTCTTTAAAGAAGCTAGCAGACTGTTTTATCTCTTGGAAACATCATGAAAGACTTTAAGATAGTAGGATAAATGCTGGGTCCCACCTGGAACTGTGTTCTCCTCACAAGAAACTCCTGCTAGAATTGCAGCTGCCTTGCACTTACGAGGTCTTTAGTAGATATCTCTGCTTAGGCTTGATATGGAAATGAGTCCCTGGACTCTGTGGCCTCCTTTGTGAGCATTAGCAATCACTGCTGTAGTTGGTAATCAGTTTAGTTAAGTCTCTCTGAGCCTTTCATACTCAGCCCAAAATGTTTGTAGTTAGTAATTTTTTTCCGCTCGCACTGTTGCCTGTAAACGCCACGGACTTCCCTGCGGTTGCTGATAAAGTGGGTTTAACAGGGATGTACCTGAACTGTTCTGTGGAGGCAGGAATGCAAGCTGGATATACCCTGGGCATTGGGAAGTATCAGTAATTCTGGAATTGTGGAGAAAAACCCAACACGCTCTGGGCCGGAACATTTCCTTAGAGCTCTGGATGATTTGCCGAGCTAGAGCAGGTAGCCAGGTAACAGTTTAAGTGCTTTTAAGGTGTTTGTTTTATACACCACTCAAACACTTAACCCACAGTTGGAGACTGTACAGAAAGGGATCAAAAGAAAGGGGAAATAATGCTTGTCTCTGCTCCCTCCATTGCACATATCCCTGTGGTGGAGGATCTTGTGGTAGTTTAAATGGTGCTGGGTTGGAAGGACCACCCTTTCCTTTTCTGGGGAGAGAGATAACAGAGTTATCACAGGAGCTTATGCTGTCCTTTGCCTTCTGGAAGGGAAGATTAATAAGCATGAGAATGACAGAGCTTTTGGCCCACACGTAAGTGTTCTCACAGGCTGAACACTGGATTAATATTTTGCTGGTGTTCTCAATCAGGACGGTGCTGTGGCTTTCAGGCTGGTGTAATAAAGGCTAATTTTTAAAGTTTATGCTCCTAGTTACAAGTTCACAGAGGCTGATTAATATTGAATGTCCTTATTTCATCGTGGGCAAGGCCTAAAAATCCAGATTTAGTTGTTCGCTATGCCAAAAATGTGTTCTCTGTGGAATGGGAAGGGCAGTGGTGACCCACACATTATCAGAAACTTCTGTTTCAGTGTATTCTTTAGTAGATGTATTTGGCTGATCAGCTCTGACTTTCAGAGATCAGCAGAAATTACTCTTGTGTTGACGCTTTTAGACAGTAATGTAGTCAGCTGGTCTGGGTCTAATTCATTTCAGGTTCACAAGGATTCAAATAATGTCCGGGAGACTTGTGTTTATCAAAACACTCAGAATTTATAGTTGTAACCCATTCCAGAAAGTCTTGCTGCTCTCAACGAACCTAGGGGGAATTCTGCTGATTTACCAGTTTACTTGCGTGTAGGATTCAAAATTTAATTTGGTCTACTAAAACTCTAAGGCAGCTGATGGAAAAAATAGAAGGAAAAAAGCAAATCTTTAGGCAGTCCGCAAATATAAAAGAATTTTTAACAAGAAACGTGGAGAAATTGCCATGGATCAGTTCTTCCTGCCTAGAGTTGCTTCCTCTGCCTCTGGCCAAGTTTTAGTTGTTTAATTCATTGCTGGTGTCCCTGAAGTGGTTTTTCCATGTCCCTCTGATAATGCCGGATTCCTCTGTCACCCAGTTTTCCTCTTTTATCTCAGTGGCAAAGCAGGGTGACGCAGCAGTCAGGGCACTCACTTGGGATTTGGGAAGGCTCGGCTCTTGCTCCCACTGCACCACATCCTTCCTGTGAGACCGTGGCCGAGTTCCACCAGGCTGTGTCCAGCCAGGGAGCGGGGCCTGGAGGTGCAGAGGCATGTTTTGAACCTGAGGATAAACCACCTCACTCTGGTGCCCTCGTCCCCCTGGCATTTTTGGGCGTTTTTTGTTGTGTTTAAATACTTCTGTCTCTGCCTGGGCTCCCTTTCTGCCAACCCGAGCCCTCCCTGGGTGCACATCGAGCACATGTTAAAGGTTTCCTGTACTGTTTACTCCTCCATCCTCCAACACTCGGGAGCCAGATGGATCTAAAAACTCGAATATGCTCACTGCTCTCCATGGTTCTCGTGCTTGCAACATACCAGTCTGTTTTCTATTATAAGCTGTTAACTCATAGTTTTTATAAGTATTTTAAACTTTAGGGGGAAAAAAGAAGAGAGAGAGAGAGAGTAGGCAGTGTCTTCACAGTGTTGTGGGTTTATCATGGAAAAAAATCACGATAAGGTTTTTTTAGGGAAAAAAAATAAAACCCACAAGTTAAACAGAATTATTTTCAGCAGTAGGTAGCCACAAAATGTCCTTGCAGACTTGGCTTAGCAGCCTGTTGCTCCCTCCCATAATCAGTTTTCTTCTAAGTGACAACCCTTCAGCGTAGTGTAAGAAACCACACTTTACAGTGTAAGAGGAAGTTCCAGGCTGTTCAGGTAATTACAAACTGTGCAGTAAATTACAACACCGGGTAATTCGGGCTCATTGTGTTGCCACCTCAGTGTTGTAACTTGTCTTTGTGCCCAGCCTGCTTGGCCCTTGTCCTTCCCCACCCCTTTCATTTACCTCTGTCATGCAGCCATGGCCTCTGTGTTAGAAAATTTCATGACCACCTAATCTTGAATTATGCCAAGTGCCGAGTCAGGAACTTAGATAGGTGTGTGGCTGCTGCTGCCATTGTTTGGAGAGCTGTATATTTATTTATTTCTCATATGGGAAACCTTTTTATCTCCTTACAATGTTATTACTGCCAAAAACCTTGACCGCTCAGCAATTAGACCGCAATCCTCCGAGCAGCGTGTTATTGGAAATCTTTAATTGCTTCTGTGCCGTTGTAAAGCGCTGTAGCTTTGTGAGTGTTTTACCATTGTGCTGAGAGTCAATGATATTTAAGAGCTGAGCTTGGAAACTGCTGCTCAAAGGACTGGAAGATCAGCAGAGTGATTCCAGTTACCGCTATCAGTTCTTGCTGAAGTTGCCTTAAGACAGCTGAGGGTCTCTCTGGTTGGAGGTGCTTGCAATACAGAAAGCAGCTGATTAGCTCTTGTCTCATGCAGAGGCCGGCAGGATCAGGATGGACTACAGCAGTTGTGTTCTCCATTTAAGCGTGCATTGTGTGCTGAGGGTTTGTCTGGCTGCAGAAGGCAGCCTCGTGCTCCATAAGGGATGTGATGGGAATGTGCAGGCAGGGGAACCTGACCCCTTACCCTTCCTGCCCACCCCTCCACGCAGCTGAGCTCACCCAGCACACTGGATGGGCTTCCTGTTGACAGAGCAGAGTCGTCGGGGATTTCTCATCTTTTTTATTCCTTTGCTGCTTGTGATAACACAAATGCAACACTTAAGAGGCCTCTTAACTACCCACTGATTGCTAAAAACTCTACTCAAATAGGTTGTGGTATTTGGGGAAAAGTAGTATGGTGTGTGCAGAGTTGATCATTAACTGAGCCAGGGCTGTATTGTTCATAACTCCTTTTCCTGTTTGGCTTTTCCTTTTATTCCCCTGGAAGCTGTGGGTATTTGTCTCACCGATCCTTCCTGGTAGGGGTTGGAAGAGAGACAAGAGATGGTTATCGGACATAAAATCAAAACCAGTGTTCCAAGGACAAACCCCCCACACCACCACCCCTTTTCAAGCAATATGTTTTAGTTAGGAAGCCCACGCTGCTGGGCTGCCAAATTAATGTTTTAAAAGGCTGCGGATGGTAGAATTGCCTCTGAGGTTCTGTGTTGTCTGGAAACATCTGCAGATGTTCCTGTCTCTGGAAATGCTTGGGATTTTTCTGAAGACCTCAAAGCAGAAGGACCCCAGTGAGATTATCAGCAGAAAAAGACCTTTCGGGGCTAGTGAGTGGGCTGGCTGGGATTTTTTTGCAGGACTGTACTTCCTTGTACCTTTATCACAGAGCCCTTGGTTAAAATATTGCTTCATTGTTTTTTTAAATAACTTCAGGCTAACTTTCTCGAAATGTTTCTTCTAACTAGTGTTTGTGGGGTCAGAGAAAGTTTAAAATTCTGCATCCCATTCTGCAGTAGACTCTGAAGAGCTGTTGTCTCCTCTGCATTGGTCTAATAAACAGCATTTAAATTATCAGCCTGTATGGGCTTAAAACTAGTTCAGCAAATATTTTTCTCCAGTGTGATGGATGTAATGTGTACAGAGCAAATCTGCAACTTGAGTTTCCAGCCATGCTGTTTCATAGCAGCTGGTTGAATGCTCTTATTTTCACAAACACATGGAACAAAACTCATTCCTGTCCTTAATTCTGAATGCTTGTGCCTTTACTGAAGTATTTTGAAGACACCCCTTCGCTTTTCATGTGCACCTGGGCCAGAGCTTGAATTGAGCAGCTTGGGATAGGAGTTGGAGACTGGCAGTAGTTGTTCTCTAGCCACCTGCTGCTGGGTTGTGTGGGATTAACCAAGTGTTTTGTGACAAACAGGAGTTTTCTGATTCAGGAACATCAGCCTGTGGAGGAGGGAGGCTGGGGAGGAGAAAAGCCTGTAGAGATAAACGATAAGACAAACTTCAGAGTTGGTGAAGGCTGGGGGTGACACAGGAATCCACATGGGGACATCTCTGTGTAGGGTTGGGACTTCTTGGCCTTGGCAGTTGTCTAAATTTGGGCATTTCTAGGTACATTGAGGTCACGGGCTCCTCATTCAGTGCATATTCCTGTTTATCCAGTACTTATCTGCCCCTCATCAACATCGAATTCAGCCCTTTGGGCTCTCTGGGTTTCCTTGCAATAAGCCATTTAAGCAGTATGCTTTTGCTCAAAACACCTTTGTTACAAGTAGGCTAAACCCAGACTGCTGAACCAGAAATGGTTTAGTCCTTTCTTTTAAACAAATGATCTTTGTCACTTATTAGCAAAGTCCTTGGTTTGTTCACACACTTCTCACAAAGGCTCAATGAGCTCCACACTGTCCCACCTCCGGGGCTGCCTCCTGCCTGGGATCTCCTCGGGAGTGCCGTGGGTTGGCAGCTGGGTCACACTGTTAAACTTCCAGCTTTTCACTGGAAGAGTGTAGATCTGTTCCATCTGGCTGTGGCAGGATGGCTCTTGTGGAGGCACCGAGCTGGATCGGAGTAAGTTCAACCCCGGGTCCAGAATTGTGTCGAGGTGCCCAGCGTGGGCCTGGACTTGTCTGTACTGGGGTGTTATTGTGTATAATGGACTGTGCTGGATTTCCTCTCTCCCTGTGATTTGTTTGCCAGCGTGGAGAGAATGAATTTGCTCACCTGAGCCTCTTGTTGCCCTGCAGCCTCTGTTCTTACAGCACCCCATTGGGTTGCTTTGGAGTGGGCTGTTACCTGTGTCTTGGCTCAGCCACCTGTAGGTGACAGACAGGCATGGGAGGCCCTGCTCTGGGTGTGTTGCTGATGCTTTGTGAGACTCCAAATGGCAGGTGGGACAGGAGTAGGGTCACTTTTATTAGCAAATGATAAATTACCTTTGTCAGGTCATAATTTAAGGGGGTGCCTCATTTGCACAATGATCCAGTTGGGAAAAGCTATCATTAGTCTTACCTTTGTCTTCCTGTTAGTCTCCTGCTTGCTTTCTGCAACTGGATGCTGAATTAAAATGAACCCAGAATTGGGGAGGGGGGCGGGTTCATTGGGGATTTTTGGTTGTTTAGTTTGTTTGGATTTCTTTAGGGCTCGTGTCATGGTGGTGTGTGAAGAGTTTGTCACCAGCTTTGTTATTGTTAGTGTTGGTTTGTTTGTTTTTAGGTTTTGGGTTTTTTCCCCTTTTATTTGCTTTGTAAAAGAGACAGAGAAATAAAAAAAACAAAACAAATGTAAAGTGGAACAGCTGCATTCCTTTGTGATGCAAAAACAGAAAGCCAGTTAGTCTGAATAAAAACAAATCGTTTGTCAGCACCATTTCTACCCCTCCTGTTGGTTTGCCACAACCAGAAAGTTGCAAGAAAGCAAAGGAGGATTATCCATGTGCCTCCATGGCAGGCAGGGGTGACACCAACGTCCATCCCAGGGTGGGTGATGCTGCATTCAGCGTTTCAGAGGGCAGGGTCTGCTCAGCAGGACATCAAGGAGATGGAACAGGCCACCACCCAGGTTCCCAGCACAGTCACCAGAGCGAAACCTCGACACCACTGTGATCTTCCTGATTTTTTTGTCCTTAGTTCCTTCAAGTACATCATGATGTGTTTTATGAGAGGCTCTCTAGCTTGAAATTCAGCAAATATCTATTCTGGAGCCTCTTTAAAAGCTGTTTAAAAGCCTGTTCCCTAAAGTACACTGTGTTCTTGTTAGAGACTTCTCTGGATCCGTGTTACACAGCAACATTTAGTATTCTGTTGGTCTTTCTACTTTAATGTGTGGTTTTTAAAGGAGTTTCCATGCTTTTAGGAAATATGAAGACCTGAGTTAACCACAGAAAATTGGCTGCCAAACTGCTTAAAGTGCTAATTCTGCTGAAATTTAGCACCTTTCTTTTGCAGGGATAAACACATCTGGAATCTCTACTCTTCGGAGTTCAAACTCCTGTAAAATAAAACTTTAAATAATGTGTTTTCAATCTGAGTCTTAGTCAGCAAAACTTTGCAGAGTTTTTATGTTGAAACTCCTTAAAATGCATTTTGAAGTAAAGCACTGACATCTCCTTTAACTGAAAGTCGCATTAAGGTGCTAAAAGAGTTGGTTAATTTGCAGCTGTGCTGAGGAATCACAAATGCAAAACTGTAGGGTGATGTTTCAAAATGGTGCACGTTGCTGTGTTTCCTTTAATTTACTTTTTTTGTGAGCATATACCATGAAGAGTGGATGGTTCAAACAGTACTGCTTCCCTGCTTTTATTTAAAGTAGCTGTATAAAAACATTGCAATTCTCAAGAGTGATTTGAAGAAGTTTCCTTGTCTGCTGCATAGAAATCTCCCAGTTCCTTTTGCCTCTTGGGCTGCCCTTCATTTCAGCCTTTATTTAAGTTGGGAGATGCAGTGCTGCTATTAGACATCCCACAGTCTGTCAGCTTCTGTTTAAAGTGGTGTATGGTGAGTGATTAATGGAAATTATTTCAGGAATAAAGGACTCCTGGTAAGCTGATCCCTATTCAGAGCACCAAAAGAAAAAGCAGAGTCACAAGGGATGTTGTCTCCAGGAAGAACTTGTAACATCCGCGAGGGGAAGAGTTGGATTGGAAAGTGATGCTGAGTTTGCATTTTGAAAGGCATCATAATTATGTCTCATGGTCTGATTTGGAGAGCTTTTCCTGATAGCTCTGGAGGCTGATTGTCACTGTTTCTTGTGGCTGCTGCTGGGGTAGGTGTGCTGTGCTGGGGGGGAGTGTGCTCTGAGCCCCCGGAACAGGCAGCCTCTCACTTGGGGAGCAGCCTGTCCTTAAAGGATGAGGGACCTCATCCCCTGTGGTGCTGGGTTGTTTAACCCAGAGGGATGCTGTGTTTATTCTTTGGTTTGCAACTTTAAATTGAGTCTGAAGTTTGTACTGACCTTGCTTGTGCAAAGAACTGTCCCGAGTGTTGCCTTGAAGACACAGAATCCATTAAACTATTCCACTTATAAAGTTGGATCCTTTGTCTTTGATGTTTTCTCACTTCTAAATGATTAAAATTTCAAGTTATTATTTACATCCTTGTTGAATTTTGTATTCCATTAATTGCAGCTTCCCTGTTCCATAAAATGAGGTCTCTGATGTATTTGCCAGGGGGAGCAGATCAATAGCCCAATTACGGGCTGTATCAGCACAACAGGTAAAGCTCCCTGTGACTTCCAATTTCAAATCAAAACCTATTGAAAGAAACCTGGGACGTGGCAGTTCTCTCTGAAACAGTTCACAAACCATCTCACATCACTGGCTACTGCTGACTGTCCTTTTTGCTAATCTAAAGGGACAGTCGTTCCTAAACCGATTTTACTGTTCCTGCTGGAAACTGTCATTCAGGGATCAAACACCCCTCGTGCATGGGGAGGATGCAGTAAAAATGAGAGAAAATTGAAAGTGCTGAGTGCAGCAGAAGTTAAAATACTGAACAAATAACTTCCTTCTATATTTTTATGAGTCAAATCCAACAGCCTCTTGATGATTTTTGATGCTTTTGGTAAACAAGCATCTGCTTCTTTTTAGCACAGAGGAAAAGGCTTATTATTCAGCATTGATTTCTTTGTGTAGAGACAGAGTGGTCCTTGTTTTGGTGCTCTATTTACAGGGGTCTGTTAATGTATTTACTGAGGGCAGGCAGCAAGGCTGTGATCAGAGCCAGGCAGCTTCTCCAGCACAATTCCTCCGTCCCATGCCCTGGTTGGGGTGGCTGCAGAGCCGAGTCCTGGCATGGTTCTGCTCCAAGGGCCAGCACTGGCCATGGTTCAGGCAAGTCAGTGATCCCCTTCCATCTGTAAAGTGCTGGACATACTTTGTCTAAATATAGAGGACGCTGGACTTGGCTGCAGTGAGGAGGGACAGTATGTTGACCTCAGAGTGTCTCCTGTGACTTGTGTTACAGTCATATTTAAAGCCGAGGGGTCCTTCTTGCAGGGCACTGCCAGTCAGGCCAAACATGGTCAGGTCTGTGACAGTGACGTGCAGGGAGATGGGAGTAAAAATTAGTTATAAAATATCCTGTCTTAAACATATTTCAGTGTAGTGGGTAGAGACGTGGTTGCTAACCAACTGCTCAAGGGTCTGGCAGCTGTTTAAGGTTTAAAAAGAAATGTGCTGTGTATGAAGGCAACATTTTCAAACTTTGGTGGCAGAGGAGATTACTGTGTGGTTTAGAGATAATCAACATGGACTGTGTTAATTTGGAGGGGAGAAAAGGTAAGTACATGTCAATCGGAGGGCTGTTCTTCCTGAGGGTAGCTAATCAAAAAGCTGCTGGTTATTTTTCTCTGATCCTTGATGCGATAGATTCCCCTTATGAAGTTTTCTCACGTCGATTAAAGTGTTTTTAAGAACATATTTGTGAAAGCATTTTGTTGGTACACAGCAGCTGGCTCGCTTTGGACAGGCTGAGGTGGCAGGAGTGTGGCACGTGGTGGTAAAACACTGTGGAGTGTTCTCCTGGGTATCGCTGTCCTGCTCTGTGAACCCAGTGGTATGCATTAAAAATGCCCAAGAATGTTTAAACAGTATAGAGCACAGCAAGAATGTCATGTAGAGCTTTAATCTGGGAATGGCTTGACTTGGAGACCTGGAAGCCTTCGGGGACTGTCATGTAAAACAAATTCCTTTCATGGTCTCGCTTCCGGTCTGGGTCTCTTGCTTTAAAAAGTGCACAGAATCAGATTTCTTCTGTAAACACCCAGTGCCTGGATTTCTTAATCAGCATCCTAATTGTGTGAGCCACCCCCTTTCTAGTCCATGAGCTGCCGTGGTCGGACTGCAGGAAGGACGATTTTGCGCGTATCTTCAGTCTTGAATTCCAGAGACATCAGAGCTTTGTTTGCACAACTTGTTTTGCTGTTGCTTTTTGGAATCTTTTTCCTTCTCTCTGGGTAGATTATCTGGAGCCGACTGGGAGGCTGAACGTGGGCCACCAACATGTGGCTTGCTGGGCCTCCCTCGGTGTTGCACAGCCAGGGAGATGGGCAATAAAACTTTTTGTTATTAGTGTGCTGCCTGGAAAATGCTCTGTGATACCTTCCATCCGTCCTTGCTTAACTGTTCCTCATTGCCATGGTGACTCATAGAGCCTGTTCCCAGGTTCTTATTCCCTAAAATAAATCATTACCTGATGATCCGGCGTCAGTGGAGTGTCCCAACTCATGCTGCATTTCGGCGTTTGCTGGCAATTGGAACTCCACTCGGCACATCTCCCCCACCCTGAGAGCTGCCCAACCTCGGCAGGTTGGTCCCTTCTGAGGCTGCTGAGCGCTGGCAGGAAGCGACAGGGATGGACTGGGCATGAAGTGACTGGGGGGTTGTGTGAGAGTTACTGTATGAGCACGCGCCCAGCAGCAGCCCAGTGAAACCTAATCCCGAGCTGTTGGCACAGGCATGGGCGCAGGGCTGGGGGGGAAGCAGCACTGAGCTCTGCCAGGTGGGATGGAGAGGAGACAGCTGGTGCCCGTGCTTTGCCTTTACTTTAGGAGTTTATATGTTGAGCTGGTTCATCCATAGGCCAGGAGTACATGAGGGGAACAGGAAGCCCGTGTGGACTTTGAGTTTTATCAGAAACTATAAAATGTTGTCCGGCTTAAAACCCAATCTGCTTTCTTTTGCCTGTAACAAATCGATCCCAGCCCTGCCTGTGAGGGAATACATTTGATAGGAAGGTCGGCTCAGCCCTGCAGAGCGAGGCTGGGGGCACTGGGAGGCAGAGGAATGCTGCAGGTGGTTGGGTTTGTCTCGGCACTGTGCAGCTGCGTAGGCTGAACACTTCGCCTGCAAACAGCAGCTGTTGTTGCTCCCCTTGCTGGCAGCAAGGCAGGGATGAGTTTCTGGCAGGGATAAGTTTCTCAGCCCAGGGCTGTCGTCGTCCGTGCGGTCTCCAGAGGACACCGCTGCTCTCTCCAGCGTACCCAGGCTGCCCAGGCTCTGACTGAAGTTTGCAAAGTGGGTTCTGGAGCTCAGTAATTGTTCCTGGTGGCAGAAGAGCCCTGATGGCATGTGCATGATGGTTTGTTCCAGCAGAGGGCTCGACTTGTAGGCTGGTAACACATTCGAGTGTTGAGTGGGTATCAGTGCTCCCCCCAGCCTGGTGGGATGACCTGAGGCTGGTTAGATTCCGTCTCTGAAACTTTCTGACTGGTTGTTTCATGTATCTGAAGCAGACACAGACACACTTCACTTGCAGACACAGCCATGCTCGTCAGCATCCCCTTTGGCAAGTTGGCAAATTCTCTCTGAATTTACCAGAAATTCTCTCCTCACTTGGGGCAAGTAGAAGGCCTTTGGGAGTTCAGATTCACACCCATCATCCTTGCCTTTGGCTGTCTTCTAGCAAACTCTGAGTTTTTCCTATTGTCTTAGTTTGGCTTCAGAATATGCCCATATTGAAGCCCAAAGCAAGAGAAAAGGGGACTTGGTGATGGTGAGAAGGGATCAGTACATCAGTTCATGCAGATGGTTGGCATTGCAGATCTTTCTGTGATGATGCCTGCCTGTGTCATTGCAGCTGAGTTCTCTCTCCAGGGAGCCCCACCTTGGAGCAGAGGAAGTGCCTGCAGACAGTTCCTTCTTAAAAAAAAGAAAAAGGCACAAATGCAGATGTTGTTAAAAATGCAGTTTGCGTCAAGCCTCTGAGCCCGAGTAGGTTCCCACACTTGCTTTGTTTTTCTCCTCTGGCTGTTTCTTAAGTTGCAAAAGTGCTGAGTGGCAAGAGATGGCCTTTGGTGAAGAACCACTTCCCCTTTCTCTCCCTGCCCTCAGTGGTGTCACCTCTGCCGAATCCTTTTTCGGTAAGTCGTGGCCCTTGTTTTGCTCAGCACTGGGTTTGTTTCTGTTTTGGGTATCAGAGAAGCCTGGACATGTCTGTGTGTGCTGCCAGCTGACCCTGTTAATACAAGTGTTACTGTAGGGCAGTCCTGAGTTATCTTTGCCTTTTCCATTTCCCTGTTGTTGTGGTAGGATTTTGGTGGGGTTTTTTATTAGTATGTGGTACTGTGCTTTACACAGCTCTAGATCTGACCTCTGTGTGAAGAGAAACGGTGCCTTCAGCACTTGTCTGGGAGCAAAGGCTTAAACTGGAAGCCAAACATTGCTTCCCTCTATTTAATTCATTAATGCTGTTGGCAGTTATTAAACAGTGCTTTAAAAAGTAAACAAGGGAAGTAGGGGTGTTGTTTGTTGAAAAACAAACCACAGTGAAGGTGAAAGAGGTACTTCTCAGGGGAGGGATGCTGGAGGAGTGCAGTGCTCTTGTCTGGTGGTTTGCTGGAGAAGTGCCCTGGGCTGCCAGGCTGCACATAATCCAGCTGTGCACCCAGCTGCTGTTGCACCCTTGGCTGGGGGACTGCTGGGTTATTAACCAGGACTTTTCTTGTGGGCAGGGGAAGTGAGTGGGAGGCTGGCGGTGAGAGCCGCTCCTGCAGCAGGTGTGATGCCAGGCCCCGGGCCTGCCTGTGGAGGAAAGGAAACAGCCAGTTTGGGAGGGAGAGCAGGAAGAGGGAGGGAAATGGCTTGAGGTGCTGAAAAAGCCAGCAGGCTGCTTGGCCTGCCCTCCTGTAACTTCTTCCACAGCAGGCACAGCAAGCTGTGGGGGAATTGCAGCCCGTGCAGGGAGCATCCTGGCCGCTCCAGAGCTCGCTCTCATGTCCCCAGATGCCCTCTCTCCCTCCTTCCACTCCTGGCTCCACAGCCTCGGGAATGAGCTCGGTATTGACGCCTGCTGTGTGCTCCTGCCAGCCTTGGAATTCTGGTCTTCTTCTTGCTTTTGTGTTTTGCAGCCCGTGGATTAAAGGAGGATGATAGAGCTGAGCTGGCAGTGAAGATGTGCAAGGCAGCATCGGCTGCTCGTGTTAGGGTGGAATGTTGGGGGACTCTTGAGCAAGCAGCCTGGCTCAAAAATGACAGAAGGGAGCTGGGTACACGATTTTGTTTCACTTCCTGATAGACACCTTCTGTACTGCATCTCTTCCCTGTCCTGTTTAGCTGCTGGCTCTTCAGACAGGGGCCACCTTTCCCTGCACACGTGAGCAGTGTTTGGTAGCGTGGGGTCCTGACTGATGTCCCCAGTGCTTTCTGCATTGACACTTCCCATTTTGAGGACTTGGGCTGCTGATGATCGCAGTTAGTCAACACCAGGGTTAACTTGTGTAATTCCTTACTGTCAGGCCTGTCTGCTTTCGTCAGTGCAGTGCTTTTCTTTCATTTGCCTTTGGTCTGAGCAGCTGCTAGGGGGGAAGGGTATGTCCTGCAAATGGATTGGAGACTGGAAGCCCTTCCTGGTGGTGCCCAGTTCTGCCAGGCAGTATCTTGTGTTTGTAGAGCTTGTGCTGGATGGTGGTTGTGTTCCAAGAGATGCCCTTTAGGGAAATCTCTTTTCACTCTGGAGTTGGAAGTGTCTGTGGTAACTCCACAACTCTCTTGTCATGGGGAGCTGCAGCTCGAGCTGGGGTTGGCATTGAAATCCCAGAGTAGTCTCTCAGGTGTGTTAGGATGCTGCTTCAGAGCACTTTTCTGCAGGGTTCTACTTAATAAATACCTACAGCTGACAGAAATCATGTTCATATTTCTGTAAATAATACAGACTTCTGTTCAAATATGAAGTACCTTGAAATCTTCATTTCCCCTACCATCACTTTTTAACGTCCCTGTTTCTTCTAAGGACAAAGGGGAACAGGGCAGGAGTTCATGACCTCCCTGCAGTGCCTGTGTGCCGTGGGCTTGGCTGTGAGGAGGTGACAGCACGGGGAGCTTTGCTCCTCACTGCACTGACCAGTTCCTGTGCGCTGTGCAGGGGGACATGGTGGAAGAACTTCTCCTGTCGGGGAACGGTGCCAGCTCTCTGGTTGTGCTACTTGGCAAGTGCCTGACTAAGGGCTGGGCTGGACAGGACAGAGCCTGCTGTAAAGGAGCTGCTCTGATGAGTATGTAGAGCTGACTTTTGGAAAGTCGTCCTCAGGCTCGCAATAACTTAATTAAGTGTTTATTAGGATAAAACATTGCCAGCAGCTGCTCAGGTGCCTCCTTGCTTTCCTTGCCATGCTCTTAAAAAGGTTTTCTCTTCTTCCTCTACACAACAGATTCAAAAGAAAACTATGAGGTTCCTTTTTGAGTAATTTACACTGAGGACTGAGCATTTCTCATCGAAACTGGTGGGTGGTGCAGATTCACCTGTCTCCTGGCAGGTGGGGCAGCTCCCCAGCCCAGCAGCCCCTCTGATGGAAGGCATCATCCAGGAGGGTCATGGCAAAGCTTCCAGTGATTCCTGTTGTTGCATCACTTTGGCACAGTCCCTAAACCAGTAACACTTGTGCCTTCAGACCAGTTTATTGGTGTTTGTCCTCACAGTTCATGAACGGAGCTGTGCAGGGTAGCAGCTGGGAAGGTATTTACTGTTTGTTTGCCATCTGTAAGTTCTGTGTGGATCCCATTTTGTAGCATAATGAGAATTTGGTATGAACTGTGCAGTGTTTTCCTCGTGCACGAGGAGCTCAGCCCCTGGGCAGCAAGTCAGGCAGCGCGGGAATCACTTCTGTTTCCTGCTGTTAATGCTTGTTAGAAATGGAGTCTTCTGAGGGGAATGTCCGTGCTTTTTGTGCAAAGGGCTTTAAATAATCTGATGTGACTTGTACAGTTTCTACAAAATCTTTTCTGCCTGGGAGTAAAATCAGTACAAGTAGCGATTTCCGTAGGAGTTCCTTAAATTTTCCACTTTGTGTTGGTTCTCTTCCCAGTGAGCAGGGAATTACAAATAGCACATCACTGGTGGCCTTGGGGTTGCTGCTTCACTGTAGAAGTGAGCAGGCTGAACATGGAACAGAAGGGGGTTTTTCCCCCCAGCAGTAGTGCTGAGGAGTGCTTATGGATTTAATCACTCCTTTATAGGCATGTCCCGAGTAAGTCTGCTCCAGAAGAAAGACCTGTGCAGTCCAGAGGACTGATGACGAGCCTGGTGTGCTGATAAAACACAGCTCAGCTTTGTTACCTCTGCCAAGTTGGCTCTTTGTCTTCTGCTGTCCTGGGCTCAACTTCTCCCACATTGAGTGTCTTTTAACACCCAGTCTGTCCCAGGAGATAGTTTCAAAGAGCACTGAAGCTCCTGTAGGCTTTGGCAAACCAGATTTTGTGGAGTACTTCAAAGCCCAGGTTACACTTGGGAGTTGTTGAGCTGTCAGCAGGGTGAAATCAGTAGTGGATGGCAGCACAGCTCTGCTGGTATGGTGAGCACAGTCCCACATTGTGAGGGTTGTTTTGAGCCCTAATTGCCCTTTTCACACACATCTTTTCTACCTTCTGTGTTTCTGAAGCATCTCAAGGTGGAGCCTGTTAGCATCCCACCCAAGGAATCCTCTCTCCTTTTGTATTAGGGGTAGTATCCAAAGGTGATCTTGCCCTGAAATATGGAGTTTTTGGGAAAGGTCATGGCAGGGACTGTCCAAACAGGATGGACCCAAACTGAGCAGCCATCTCTGTGTGGCACAGAGGATGTCAGGCCGGTGATTGATTGCTTTTTTTCCCCTTGTTGTGCACCAAAATAAGCATCTCCTGAAAGAACAGTGTTAAACTTTGCTGATAGTTAATATTAGAACTCCTTGGACTTTCCTATAAATTTGTGGCCTTTCCTCCCAAGATTTTCTGTGCTGCTTGAATCTCAGGGCAAGGGCTCAGTGTTGTGTGTGTGTATTGTTGGTTTTTTTTGCTGAGATGCTGTGCTGGATATCGATGTGTGTTTGGTGTTGGGAGTTCAGGGTGGGCAATGCCAAGGGTGTGCCCTGCCCTCATCTGCACAGAGAGTGTCCCCAGAGCTGGATTTGGCAGAAGGACCAGGGCTCTTGTGTCTGTAGATTTGCCCTTGTCCCAGCAGTGCTGATGGCCATCTCCTGCCCTCGCTCCTGCCCTGGGGGAGGTGCTGCCCTCCCTGCTTGACCTCCCCGTTCCACAAGAACGATCTGCTTTGCCACATTCTTCGGCTCTTCCAATCCTTTGTATGGGAAATCACATTCCCTTTCCCTAGTCTTACCAAGTCGAACTTAGTGCTTGTGGTTAATGGCCCAAAACAAGGCTGTCCTGGCTTTAGAAGAGAAGGTGGCCTCCTGGAAGGATGCACCTGATGGGAATCTCTTCAGTTCTGCCGCTGGTTCCTTTCCAGGCCGGTGGCTGAGAGCTGGTGATAAGAGAAAGTGATGGAATTGAGAAGATTTTTAACCTCCCAGCCCTCCAGCTACGTGCTGCTGTATCCACTAAAAATAGTTTCTAATTCCACCTTCTGGGGGAACCTCAGGCACAGGCTAAAGGATTGCTAATATTAGTTGTCGGCTTTGCTGATAAACTGTGTGAAAAGTGGCTGTGAGTGCTGAGTTCTTTCTCCTCCTGTGCAGCCTAACATCTTTTAACAGTTTTCTTCTATTGGTGAGA
This sequence comes from Manacus candei, assembly GCF_025592945.1. Classification (NCBI taxonomy): domain Eukaryota; kingdom Metazoa; phylum Chordata; class Aves; order Passeriformes; family Pipridae; genus Manacus; species Manacus candei. Next base: position 7,706,448 of record NW_026138124.1, on the reverse strand, counting down.
TTATAAAGGGAGGAGAAGAATTTATTTTTATCATTAATAATAATATTACTATTTTTTAAGTATCTTTGAGATAACTCAGTGTTTCTCCAGTTCAGGCTGTAGGAAATTGTGCAACTTGAGAGCTTTCAGAGGATTTATTTGTCACCAAAAGCCAGAAAGGCTGAGTCAAATTTTTTAATGTGAGTCTGAGGAAACATCTGTGCTTGGTGTGCCAATGAATTTATTATGTTTTGTTTTTAATTTTAATATAGGTAAAGATCTCTGATCCATTTTAACTTGGGATGAGTGATTTTCTCCTTTTTGAAATTCTGTTTTATTGAAACATCCAGAGCATGTTTGACATCTGGTTCAATTTCAGAAAGAAATTTCTGGGAGAAACTTTATCAGCGAGGAGTGCTGAGGGTATGACAGCACAGTCTAAACATTGGGATATGCTACAGGCTTTAGAAAGGTCTTTTTGAATCTGTGCATCTGCTTTGCTGGAGCTTGGAAAACTTCATTTTTTCATGTCCCCAGCAGCAAAATGGAGAGGTGCCCAGAAATGTGCCTGAGCTTAGAGGGAAATCCAACTTTTTAACACAAGCTTGTGTAATTCTTGTGCCTATAAAAGTGTAGTTGGCAAGGCCTTTGCTAAAGCAGTCAACCCCAAATAATGAAAATACGTGGCAGGGCTTTTTACTCTATTAATAATTTCCCAGTCCTTGTCTCTTAAAGGAAGGGAATAAATAATTAGGTTTGATATTTGTTTAAGGAGCTAAAGGAATTAAGTTCCTAAGCTTTGCTCAGCTGAAGGACAAGCCAACATCTTTTTCAAGGCACAGAGCTGCTGGAATGCACAATGCCAGGGACTCTCCCATTCTGTCTCACCATATTCATCAACCATCCTGTTGACTACAGAATTGCTTCTGGCTTTCTTCAAAGCCTGTATGACTGTCTTATCAATTCTGAGAAAAGCAGGAACCCTCAAGTATGCAACAGGATGGCTGAATTGCAAAACCTGGAGTGTGTCTTGCTTTTTCCACGAACCACAACATCTCTAAGAAAGCTACTGGAAGATGTGCTTAAAACACCAGCTGTTCCTCAGAATCTGGGAATTCTTTACTGCCCCTTTTTTACAAACTTCTCTCCTCATGTGACTTCAGAAAGGGCAAAATCAGGGCAGTAAGTGGTGTCTGATTTCAACAGCATTACAGTTTTGTTTTTAATTTATAAGTCATCGAGAGTTAATTATCGTGCAACTCATAGACAGTAGTTTCGTGATTTCTCAGTCTGTTGTGTACACTAATTTTCTTTTGGCTAACTGCAGAAGGGAGACATTTGTTTCTGCAGGGCATCAGCTGTGTCTGAACCACAGAGCTCGGGGTTAGCGGAGTCCGTAATTACCGAGGTGCGTGGGCTCGCTCTGCTCATCACCGGTCAGAAATGTGGATGTCTCATCTTGACTTCCAAATCCAGAGTGTAGCCATAGGTTCCACCTCTGCAGGCAGAGTGGCACCAGGCATGTGTTCTGCTTTTCAGTGTTTCTCTTTTTGTGTTGTTCTCAGTTATGCTCTGAGTGTTTGCAGCACTTACATGGGGGGGAAAGTTCTTTACCAACAGAATAATTTGGTCTAAATCGCTTCCTTGCGAAAGAACAGAGCATGCATTCAGTGCCTTGAACTTCTCTTGTTCCTTGCTTTTTTTCCTTTTAAATACAAGACGGTTTTCCTCACTCTCTGTTTGTCTCTCCCCTTGCAGTATCAGCGAAAGCTTCCTCACTGTGAAAGGTGCAGCTCTTTTCCTGCCACGTGGAAATGGGTCATCCACTCCCAGGATCAGTCACAGGCGCAACAAACATGCAGGTAAAGTGGTGTATCGGTGACTGGGGCTTGTCTGTTCCCTCTAATTTCAAAGTCCACTTTTCTTGAGTTCATTTTCACCTCATGACACACATTTCTGTCTGCTCCTGGTGTTTGTTAAAGCCTGACCTGCCAGTCTCAAGGCTGTGCTGTTTGATGCTGATTAGATGGAAAGGTTTCAGAACTCGTTTATCCTGCGAAAATGAGGGACATCGAGGCAGCAGTCATGACATCATGGAGACTTCAGAATAACTGCCCCCCAAAATACCATCCTGTAATCTTTGTATGAGAGGGGGGATGGGAGGATTGCCATGAAAACCTTCAGGCACTGCACTGGGAAACCTGAGGTTGTGATATGGGATGAGTAATTGTTCTTCCTGATCTGAAAGTAACCGGTTATGATGGAGGGAAGGGAGGATATTTACCTCTGTGTGGGGGTGAGGAAACCTCTGAGCAAAGTCACTGTGACTTCTCAGAGGTGTGAGCAGAATGAGTAATACAGAGTTGGTTATAATTCCGCCTCCTTTATCTGCTCCAAGTTTGATTTGTGTTTTTGCTTTGACTCTCTTTGAAAAGTTGACCTGAATAATGGAACTCAAACATTTCAGGGTAGGTTGTTTTTCACTGGCTATGGTGCTTAATCAGTGGTGGTGTTTTACAGGGATCAGATAGTGTGGGGATTCTCCCTTGCATTGAGCAATTGACAGGAAAAAAAACCCATGGAAACCTTCAGACTTTTGCATATGGGACAGAAATAGAAACAGAGAGGAGGAGTCAATGTGCTTTGCCAGGAAGTGACCAGCAAAACGTGATTTGATTTGATTCCAGGTGTAGATCACTTTGTACTTTGAGACCAGCAGACTTGTCATCCAGGTCTACATCCGGCAGAGTTCTGTACCTGATGTCTGGCCACCTAAAAATCTGTTTACAAGTATATTTATAGAAAAGGTTTAAGTCAGAAGGCAGTTAATCACATACTTGGATTCAAACTACTTTGGTGAGATGCATTAATTACCAGTTGTCGAAAGAAAATGTTCTGAAGCTTAATTTAAAGCTGGCCTTTCTGGTCGAGAATGAAGTGAAATTGTCTTTAGTGTGAAAGCAGTCAGCAGTCTTTTAAAAGTTTCTCTTGGCCTGTCTTGATTTTTGGTCTCTCCAAGGACCATTGCTGAAGCCCAGGTCTCCCCCTGGCAGCTGCTGCCTTGGCTTTACCTCCAGAGAAGACCCACTGGATGGTTTTCCTTGTGAACCTCTGCAAGGCAGCACAAACAGCTGTTGAGTCTCTCTCCTTCCCTCATCCACTTGCTCCAGCTGACTTGCATGAGGTCTGGAGACCTTGGTGGAAAAATAGTTGCTTGTCTAATCAGCCCAGAGCTCTTGGAAACCAGATTGCCAAGGAAGCAAATCCGGTGTGTTGTAATTGCTTACAGCAAGATGTTTGGTACTGGAGAGGCTGGCTTGCCTAAGGGCTGGGGTTTTTGTTCTTAGAAGGTGTATTTTATTCCTGTCCTGAGATTTAATGAGGCATCAGTACTGTCCTTTCCTCAGTTTCCCTGCTTGTCAAGTGATGGGAATGCTGTAGTGATTCTTATGGTGCTTAGAGGTTTCACTGCAGAGGGTCCCTTGTCTGCGTGTGCACCAGCTTTCTTTTCTGTGGATTTTTCTAATAATCAGCAGACCGAGGGATCAATGTGTCGCCTTCCTGAGCAAAACATCTGTGCCACCAAAATTAAATCAGTGATGTAGAGAGCGTGGCTGTGAGCTGTGAACTGGCTGCTGGCACTGAGCTGGCACAGTGTGTGCAGCTGCCTCCTCTCTGGGACACTGATATTCCATGCTCAGCTTCCATTCCCTTGTATGTCGTGGCTTATCTCTGGCACTCAAAATTAGAAGAGGGTAGAGAGCGGACATAACTTTCCAGTATGGAATTGCTGCCTATGGATGCAATAGTATTTCAAGTGACTCCAAGAGCATTTCCTAGGAAGCTTCACTAACCTTCCTGACCTGCTTTTTTAATTCATCAGAGGTGCTGGAATCCAGCGGGAAGAGTAAATGGGTAACAGGAAGTAATTAATGCTCCCACCCGTTTCTTTAATCGCATCTCCAGCGATGGAATCGTTGGCAGATTGACTAGATATGGCACCACCTGTCCACACTCCTCTTGCTGGGCGGTCCTGTGCCACCTGGAAAACTGATCTGTGGGATGGTGGGCTTGCTTTTCCACAACAAACTACGCAGGCCAGAAAACAGTGTAACTTCCCTGGGGCTTTTGCCATCTCTGGAACGCTGTGAATCACTTTTCAGATCCCACTCTGATGCTTTGCACCTATCCTGCCAGCTCAGGGAAACAAAAGCATCTGCTCAGTGCAGGACAATGTGATAGGAAGCAGCAGCCCTGCCATGAATGCCAGCAAAGCTGACAGCTCTTCACAGGACAGGATGTGGTATCTTTGTGCTGATTCTGGCATGTTAAAACCTTTCCTTTGGTTTTTCTTAATCCAGGAAGCTTACAAAATGCCTTGTGTGTTTGGGGCTGAAAACACTGCAAGTGGATTAAAGCTGGCCAAGGAAGCAATCCTTTACTTTCCAGCTCTGGAGCTCCCAAGGCTGGCAGGGGAACAGGGAGGAGTGTGGTAAACTTTCTGAGGATGAGGGATAATGGAGCTCCTTGACTGAGCCTTGCAGAAAGGGTTGTCGTAGAAACTTTGTCTCGTTTTTAAGTATGGAGATAATCCAGTATTCCTGGTGATGTTTTTTTAAACTCTGGAAGCTTTGACTCTTAAGCTGGTTCCTGAATTACTGGCAGCAATAGGTTGGAACCGTTACATTTTGGGGAGGGAAAAGCTGAGGTGAAGCATCTTTCATTTCAAGCTGCCTAAGACGTGCATGCGTCATGAGACAGACACTTGCAGGGCTCTTCCAGGCAGTGGACAGGAGGTGCAGAGGGACTTTCACCTGTTGAGTCAACTGTTCTCAGCAATTCCCGCTGTGGGAGCAGCTGAAACTTGCTGGAACTGGGCGGTGTTTGCCAGGATTTTGCACTGGTGATGACGTGGGGAAGTCCTGTTGCTGCACCCCTGGGAGGACAAGCACCTGATGGATGAGTTGGCCTTTCCTGAGTTACCTGTCTCCATAAATAGTTGTTATTTATGGAGGCACGTGCCAGCCACTCCTGCATTGGGAACAATGTCCTTGGGCAGGAAGCGGCTTCAGCTGCTGGTACTTTGTATTTGACTTCCCCAGCGGTGCAGAGTGCCTCAGTTTTTCCCACCCCCAGTTGAAAATGCAATCCCAGAGCATTGACTCATTATCCATGTGCTAAAATGTGTTTCAAGGAGGAAGGAAGAGAGCAGGGAATGCTGTGTCCTGTGTAGCCCACTCCACACTAGCTTGCCTCTGTCCCATCCAGAGAGGGGCTGCTCTTCCACCAACTGTAAAAGTCATTAGGAAACTGGGTACTGTGCTCTTGCTGGGCAGCTTTTCCTTTCTTTCCCTCCCCTTTTGGGACATTTCTGGATGCTGCTCCATGTCCAAGATTTCCTGGTTTCTGAGAGTCTGTGGAATAGCATGGATTGTAGAACCACTGATGAATTAGGAAAGGAGTTCAGGGAGATTAACCAGCCTTCCTAGAAAATGCTCTTGTAACCACTCCTGCTGAATATTTGCTCCTGCTTCATGGTCTTCCCTGCAGTGTTACCTAAACTCAGCTTCCTGGCTGTGGGGGAGTGGGAGAGGGTGGGAGAGTAAAGGCTCCTCTTCTTGCTGATCTGTGCCACCCACCTGGCAGCCTTGCACTCTCCTTTCTGGGAATGCAGATTAATTTTCCATACAACGATGGCAAAAACAGGAGATGCTGCTGCTGACTGACACTCAGGGGGTGATGTTGGCTCTCTGCAGGCCAGGGAGTAGTGCTGAGAAGTCAGTGCAGCAGTGCTGGCAGAAAGGCATCTCAGTTGTCTTTCAAATACTTGATGCTTTAGGTACCTGGGACACTCGATTCATTTTTTAATAAGACTCAAAATCATAGTAATGCAGTAAATTTAATTTTCTTTTATTTTTCCTCAGCCTCACCAGTGAAAGTGTTGCAAGTGTTTTCTAAGAAAAAAATTGCAGGTGTTTGATTTTTCAGGTGGCAGTTCTTAGCTGCTTTTGGGAGGGGTTGGTACACAACCATACGTGGGCACGTACTGGTCTAAGGTGGGACTAAATCTCACTTCATAGGGGATACTTTTGTCTAGGTAGTAGTTCTGCACTGGGTATAAAAGAAGTTGGTATAAAAAGAAGTTGGTATAGAAGAAGTGGCAGATTTCTGGTTTGAAACGTGGTAGAATGAGATGTTGAGCCACGGGGGTGGGGTCCATTTCTACCTAGTTTGCCTTGTCTATTAAAAGAACAAAGAACACCGAAACACTGTTAATTTCTGTTAAAAAAGATAACAGGATTTAGCAGGAGAGAGCATAGTAACTGAGGAACAGGTGAGCACACGGAGCAAAGAGCAGCTGACTCAGAGATGACAACTCATCTCTGAGGAGGTGGGAGTGACGACGCTCACGGTGACGTGTCGGGTTTCTCAGTGGACATTTGCTCTGGCTGGAGAGCCAGGAACTTGCATGTGATTTAAAACTATTTCTGTGCACTCACCTTTCCCTCTTGCCCGCAGGGGATCTCCAGCAGCACCTGCAGGCCATGTTCATCCTGCTCCGCCCAGAAGACAACATCAGACTGGTAGGTCGGCTTTGTGCTTATCTGCTGGGAACCAATGTAAAGGTTAAGTGCCACTTGACAAATACACCTGTGGAACTCATGAAAGCAGTGCTCTGTGTGTGTCTGAGTGGTATCGTCAGCAGGTCTGGGGAGTCTTTGCAACCACAAGGGTAGAAAAGCAGCTAATTATGAAAGGCCTGCTTATTTGGTTGTTCAGTGAGACAAATTGTATGGCTGGAAGTTTGTCTTTGAACCGAGCACTGAGTGCCTGTGCTGTTAAAGTCCTGTAACAATTGCCAGAGAAGATGGGTAAATTATCTTGGTGCCCTGTTTAAATCAAGAGTAGATGACTTATGTCTGACCAGTGTGAGCACCTGCCTTCCTACAGTAGTTCAGTTGTGTACCTCACTCTTCTCTCCTCACTTGTGGCATCCTAAAAAGCCATGGCTTATCAGGAAGGAGCAGGTAGGACCCCCATGTAGCCATGCACCTACACTGAACCTTGGCCTTCTGCTTTTTTGGGCTGTTGCCTCCTACAACGATGCAATCAGGTATTGCTGTTCATAGCGTTGTCATGCAGTCCTGAAGAGCTCCAGAAACCAAATGTGAGCAGTGAGGAATTTGTCTGGGACATGTTGAAGTGCTCTACAAGGCCAGGCATGACTGCAAGTGTATCTGCACCTCTCATCACTCAGTAGCCTGAAGTTTCTTCCCTGTGTTGTCTTGGTGCATCTTAGCAACGTCTGCCCAAAGAAGGACTGCCAGCACCACAAGTGTTATCTGGCACCTCTGGTTTGCTGAATCCTCCTGAGCCGTGCTGAGGATGGACTGGTTGGATGAGTATAGCTAGGAAACAGCCAAGATTAATATGGAATGCCTAAACTTCCAAAATGACCACCGAAAATAATTTGCCATAAGCAAACTAAAGGACCTGCTCCTAAACTTTTTCAGGCACACCTTGCTGTCACTAAAATTTCGCTGAAAGTGATGGGAATGGGAGTTTTCAATGCTTTTCAGAATCTGAGCTGGGGTTAGAACGTTGGAAGCCATTGAACAAGGCATTGTTCAGCAATATCACTGGCTACATTGTGTGATTTGGGACAAATTAGCCTTAACAGCTGAATAAGGACTTTGTGGGCTGAGACATAAACCCTTTTGTTCTGAGCTACATTTGGAATGCTGAAATGTAGCGTGAGGTTAAGTTCGATAGTCTACTTGAATTTAATTGATTCTTGACGAACGAAGGGTGTGCAGAGCTGCAGTGGAGTCTCTCACAAGACAGTAGATACAAATGAGATTTGAAATATAAACAGTACTGAGAGAAATGCATTCTCTTCATTTCGTTGGCTGCTGTCATTCAGAGGGCAGCAGAGGAATCTAATCCTCTAAAAACCTACACTTGAAATTTGGAACAACCCTTGTCTCTGTTGGAGCTGTTGGCAGAGGTTTTTAGCCCTCCATGAGAGCAGGATTAGAGCAATGGTACCAGTGTAAAATCAGTAGAAAGGAGGAAAAGGAGTTAAGAGTACAAAGTGATTGAACATGTTTCTGTAGCTTAGCAGAGCTGGGAACTTGAAAGTTGGACATACTTTTTTGTCTTTAAATCAAGTAACTCAATGAGAAATGTCTTCCTGGATGAAACACTATCAGAGAGAATGAAAAAGATGAAAGGTCAGTATGAACTTCTTGGAATGTGCTGTTCATAAGGGCTGGTGAAATATCAAATCATACTTCTGATGAAACAAGAATGCAGCAGAAGATAAAGTTGGCTTGTGTTTAGGTGAGCCTGAAAGTAAAAAAATGTCTGGCCCTGAAAGCACTACAGGTGATGATTTGTTCATGAACAGACCACAAATAACCTTCCCAAATTGAGAAAGCTAGCTCTATATAGATGAACTGTTGAGAAAGAACTTCCCATCTCATCACAGTCCCTGAAGCCAGGCCATCCTCTCTAAAGTGACTGGGTTTTCAAATACCTTCATTCAAAAGGCATCAGAGCACTTGGTGTGCTCCTGCTGTCAGGTGAGCACTTACTCAACCTTGCACTTAATGGCAAGGTTGGAGACTCATTTGTGATTTGTTGGGCATGTTGGAGCTCTAGTAGTAATCTTTGAGGTTGGCTGATTTACAGTGTCAAATTTGCAGGTTTATTATTCCAGTAAATGTAGCAAAACACATTATCTGCCCCAGTCGTGGTTCTTTGCTTTGTGCTGAGGGTGTAAGTGTTGAGCCCAGAGAGCCACACTAAGCCATGTCCTGTTCCTCTTAAGTGGCCTCTGAAAATCCCACCCCACCGACGTGTAGCTACGTGACCTTTGCTCACTGTTTGTCTCGCCTTGTTCTAAAGGGTCTTGCATTAAGACTTCCCATTACTGCCAGCCAAATTGGTTTAGCAAAGTAAGTTAGATTATGTTAATCCTCTTGCTTATGGACTGTCCTCAAGAGAAGCTGAACAGAACTTGTGTGTGGATGCCCCGGACGTGGAGCAGCTGCGTCCATCTGCTCCCATTTTAGGCAAGTCTGTGCTTCTTGTTGAGGTTTGGTTCCTAATGTAGATAATAACTTTAACTACCAAGCCCTTGATGATTACTTGCTCTTCTAGGTGGAAGAGCACCTTTCTGTTTTCCCACAAGTGGTTAGTGGTAGAAACAGCTGTCTTTGGCAGAATTCACACCTTGAAGGACTGACCGCTTTGATCTTCCGTGTTTCCAAAGGAATCCCAGTGACTCAAGAAGCAAGAAGGAAAATAAGGCTGGTTTTAGCATGACTTATCCTAAGGAGATGGGGTGGGGCACAGTCTCTGTACAGAGCACGGCTGTCTGCTGGCATCAGCATTTGGGTAGTTTCTGTTGGTCTTTGGTCCCATTGGACAAGTCTAGAAGACTCCATCAACACCGTCTCCTGCCTGCACTTGCTGTTCTGTCCCATCACTAGAGCTGCTGCTCCCTACAATTCCACTGGGAAGCTTTCCCTGCTGAGCACGGGGCAAGGCTGGACTGGACGGCTCCTTCTCGCCCGTGTTTGCTCTCTGCAGGCCCTGCTCAAAGTTCAAGGAGCAGTTTAACAGTGTGGTAAACACTGAGGCCAGGCAGGGTCTTGGGGTTGGATTGGGCTGTCCAAAGTTAAGGCTCAGTATACAGAATTAAGACACTTCCTTTCTAGGGGTGTCCTAGTTTCTCTTCTTGGGATCCTGTGACTAAAATAACTGTAAATGGCTTGGAACAGAGTCCAGAAAGTGTTGCAAGTAAAAGCTGCCTGCTGCAGATGTTTATAGTGCAGGGCTCCCTTTCTAGGCTCCTCGCTAACCAGCAGCCTGTCTGTAAGATTTGCTGGAGTCACTTCAGTTCTCACTTCCTTGTGGCTTCTGGAGGAGCAGCACAGCTCAGTGCAGCCTTTCAGGAGCTTCAGTGTTGGTCTGACATTCACAGCTGAAGTTCCACAGCTGCTCTCTGAATGCTGTCAGTAGTATTTGATCTGGGGGAGTTTGGGCTGAACTGCAGTCCTGCTAGAGCTCTCTTTTGGCACTGGGGTAAATGTGGTTGTGGCAGGAGCAATGAGGCACAATGACTTTCACCTTTTCTGGGCAATCTGAATCCAGTGGTGGATACAACTTAGTCATCTTTTCCTGCCAGGTGTAGGGCAGCAAGGTTGCATCTGCACTGGGGAAGTTGCCAGAAGAATTCAAAGGACCATCAGGAAACCACATATGAATTAGGTCCTATGAATTAGATCTTGGTTGTCTGGTGGTGGTGGAAGGGTCTTGTTGGAGCTGTTGTAGCACACAGTAGTTCAAAGGAAAGTTCTAGTTCTTTGGGCAAAGTCCTCGGAGAGGTGAAGAGCATGTTCAACACCCTTCTGTCTTGCTCAAACGTGTGATGGTCCACGAAGCTCACAGGGCTGGGACCAGTCAGAGGGCTGTAGGTTGTTCAGAACCAACCCTAGTGGGACAGAGCAGGCCTGGAGCCAGGCGTGCAGAGGGCACCAGGAACATCCCAGCTGTTGAGGAAGGCACTGTGGGGGAGTGAGGCCCTTCTTACCCAGCTGAGGAGCGTGGGACATCCATACTAGTCCAAACTGCATCACTGCTTCTGCACCTGTCACTGAGCATGAAAAAGTGGCTTGTGAAGGTAATAATGTGTGTTTTGCTGAGTGCACTGCTGATCTCTCCCCTTCTTTTCTTCAGGCTGTAAGACTGGAAAGTACCTACCAGAACCGCACTAGATACATGGTGGTGGTGTCCACCAATGGCAGACAAGACACTGAAGAGAGCATTGTCCTAGGGATGGATTTCTCTTCCAATGACAGGTACTCAGAGGGTCCAGGTGGGGGAAGTCCTTGTGTTCACCCACACATCGAGTTAAGTGCAGAAATCACTGTCTGGTGTCCGTGTTTTCTGGGGATAGACTGCTTCAGATTTTCCAGCCTAATACCTTTTTTGAGATCCAGAATTCCCTTTTTATTTTTTGAAAGGAGATGGCAAATGGGAAGGCAACAGTGCAGGTCAGCATTTTGTTGATTCCTCTGAGCCTCAGGCTTGTGTGAGGGTGTTCAGTGCCCTTAAATGCCTCTTAGGTCTTTTAAGTCCTGCATCTGCACACCAGGGACAGGGACAATTTGCATGCAAAGAAAGAAAAAGCTGCAGTTAGAGAAGCTGTCAAGGTTCAGGAGAGCAGGTAATAAGACAGTGAGTGTGAGGCAGCCCCTTGCCAAGGTCAGGGCAAAAAAGGCCTGATGGGAATGTCAGGGTTGGAGATGGCAGATCTTGCACAGTGTGTGCTCTCCCCAGACAGCAGTGTGTCATCAGGGTTTAGTGCTTCTGCTTCATTCATTTAAATTCCTACTGACCTTTCCACAAGGCTGCAGAATGTGGCTGGGAAGCAGCTTTTGCAGCTTCAGGGGCAGAAGCTTCACATTTAGAAGGGGACATTGGGCACTTCGAAGAGGGCTTGGAAGCACATGAGCTCTAAGTAAATCTTGGCCTACATGGGGAGAAAATCACCTGGATATTTAACCTATTTTGGAAGTTTTCGTACTCATGCTTACTTCTAGCACAGCTGTTCCAGGAATGAGTCTTGACAGTAGTTGGAATAAATTACTTAAGTAGTTAGCAGGGTCACTAGAAAACATTTTTGAACTATTTGGCTAAGAAATTGCCTCCTAAACAGCGTGCTGGTCACAGCAGCCACCATGCTTAGTCTCAGGTGGCTTAGTTTGGACGCTTGGCTTGGGTGATTGCTGCTAAAACAGGGGACCAGCTTGATGCTACCCCTGGCTCCTGTCTCCCTGCGCGGGTGTGCACAGCTGTGGCTCAGGGATGCTCTTGCTGTGGGTAAGAATAACTTGTCCTTGCACAGGTTGCTGTGAGCTTGGAGCAGCTCACTGTTGGCTGTGATGTAGCAGCACAGCCACCTTTGATAACTGAGAGCTCGCTGGTATTCAGCCTCTAATAACATACCGGGGTCGTTTCAGCTTTCTGCTGGAGTTACTGAGGTTCTGGATGGTCACTCTGATACGCCCTCCCCGAGCCCACTCGGTATTTATAACCCAGTGTAGACTTGTTGCTATGGTCTCTGATAAGCGCTCGCTGCACAGTATCACTAAAAATACCCCGGCCACCTTGGGAAGCCTTTTAAAAACACATCTTTCCATGAGCTCATCCCGTGTTGTCAACAGAAATAGCTGCGTGCCGCAGTGTCTCCTTGTGCGGGGCACCAGGCGCTCCGAGGCGTGTGCATGGCCAGGGCTCCGTGTCTGCTGACCCTCCAAAGCCTGGTCTCACCCTCTTCCCCCCTCATGAGCTGGAGACTGGCAGGGGTGTTGGAGCTGGTGGAAATTTGAGAGCACCTAGTGCAAAGCACAGGAGCAGGAGGCGGTTGAATTCAGTTCTTCTTCAAGATGCTGCTTTGATTATGGAGCGATTTTTGCAGCTTTATGAGATTCAGAGGAGCGGCAGGCACTGATCTCTTCTCTGTGGGGAACAGTGACAGGACCCAAGGGAATGGTCTGAAGTTGTGTCAGGGGAGGTTTAAGTTGGATATTAGTAAAAGTTTCTTCCCCCGGAGGGTGGTTGGGCACTGAACAAGCTCCCCAGGGCAGTGGTCACAGCACCGAGGCTGCCAGAGCTCAAGAAGCATTTGGATGATACTCTCAGGCCCATGGTGTGACTCTTGGGGATAGTCTTGTGCAGGGTTAAGAGTTGGACTCGATCATCCTTCTGGGTCCCTTCCAGCTTGGTGTATTCTGTGATTCTATAACCTGGTGCAGGTTGTGTTGGGTTCCCCTGCCTTTTTTCCGTCACTTGATTTCTACTTTTAACTTGGCTTTTTGCTCAGCCCTACAGAAAGCAGGTGACTGTGAGGGCAAAGAGGGCAAAGCAGCTGAGAGAGGAGTGGGATTGCCAAGAAGTATCTGTCTGGGCTGGCTGTTGGACTCATTCTCGAGGTGTGGGAGGGTGAAGAAGGGTCAGGAGTCAACCACAGGTGATAGGCAGTGATTGCTAACCTGCCGTGCTGCTAGTCACCCTGTGATTGCACTGCTCCCAGTTGCCAGCAGCTGTGGCTGGGGAACAAACAGGAAAGCAAAGCTGGGGATTGCAAAATCAGAGCTAGAACCAAACCACTTGAGCCTGAGAGGGACTAATCTGTAAAGAAAGCCTCAAGCTGACCAAAGACTGCAAACCCCCTCTGACCTTCTGCACAGAGCTCAATGCTCCTGGATCCTGTTTGCTCTTCCTCTGGGTGTGTGTTAACCCTTTAAGCTTGTTTAAAGGATACTGCTGTACCCTGAATCTGATCAGTGATCCTTGTCAGACCCCTGTAGAACAACACTGGCATTGTTTTTCCCTGAAGCAACAGTGGGATTTTTCCTTTTCATTCCTAATGAGTACAAAAATACACAACTGTTGCCATGAAATTAGAATAACAGCATGGTGCCACAGTAAATAGACTGACCTGCTCTTTCTTACTGCAGTAGCACTTGTACGATGGGCTTGGTGCTGCCACTGTGGAGTGACACCTTGATCCACCTGGACGGGGATGGGTGAGTGTCTTTTGTACGTTGTAGGTCGATAGCAGAGGGTCAGTCTCTGTGTGTGAGCTTGCAGCGTGATGTATGGAGAAGGATTCCAGTGATTGCAGACCCCTTACAGGTCCAGCAGACCTCTTCTGTTGACCTGTATAGGGTGAGTAGGCTCAAAAGCCCTAAATCACAGTGGTTGTGGCAGGGAACACCAATAATTGACTTATCTGTGAATAAACATGCACTGAGACCGTGGCTTATGTGTGTGTTTAAGCTGGAGTAAAGGAGCTTTTACTGGCGAGTGGGTGTGTAGTGAAAGCTCCTTAAAGGGATCCTATTATGTGTTCCCCCATCACACTTGCAGCAGGCAGCGCTCAGCAGAACATAAAACAAGAATGATGTTTCTCTGCCAAATAGACACCTGACTTGCAGACTCCTGTTTGTGCCAGTTACACAGGCTGTCCAGTGCAGTGCGTGGAATGACTTTTCTTTCCTTGGTAGCTGCCCCAGGATCACTTTAGCTGAGACTCTGTTGCTCCCAGCTGTGGCACTGAATTTGTGTTGCCAAGGTAAACAGCACAGCCCAGCACTGTCCCACTGTCTTAGTTTCGTTCCCAAACAGCAGCTGCTTAAAAAAGTTATCTTAGAGCTTTTAGCCTGCTATTTTGATCTGTTTGCTAGCTGAACTCAGCAGTGTATGCATAGGGCTAGACCTTTGCTGTTCTAATGTGCTGCAGACTATAAGTTATTAACTAAAAAGTGACTTTTGGGATGCATTTTTACTGTGCCTTTTTTCCTTCTCACCAGAGGGTTCAGCGTATCAACAGATAACAGGGTGCACATATTCAAGCCCGTGTCTGTACAAGCAATGTGGTAAGTACTTACTATCAGCTGTCCCAGTGATCCTTTTTCCAGGTGTTTTGGCTGCTTGAGCTTTTAAAAAGCAGGTGCTACTTTACTGTACTGGTGTCTTGAAACCTACTCCAGCAGCCAGAATTTTCCTTCAGGGACAAGGAAGGAAGTTTGATACTAGAAGAAAAAAAACCCTGCGTGAGTGCTGCTCTACAGCAGCTTTGTCTCAACTGGGGGCAGGAAGGAATAGGGCAATTTTCCTTGCAGGGGGCTGCTGCTTTGAGTGTCCCCAAAGTAAAATTGCTTTGAGTATATGTTTTGAAATATTTTGAGACATGTTCATTGTGATAGCGAGAAGGACAGAGAAGCTGCCTGCATTTCTCTTCCCTTTTAGGGTGGTTTGTGTAGTGGTCATGTAAGTATTTCTGGCTTGAGCTTCTTTGCATTGCAGAAATACATTGCCTGTCAGGGTGTCATGCTACTGTCACCCCAGTGATTTTGACCTGGATCCTTCTGATCACAGTCAAAGATTTAAAATAAGCTAAAAATAGGAGAGGGGGATTTGTTTCCCAGCAGCAGCTGAAGAAACTTCTGACATCCCTCATGCAGTGAGAGAGAGCAGACACTTAAACGCCTCGGTACAGTCCTAAGCCCTTGGTTGTCCAGCTCTGAGTCTTGGGTGTCCCTGCCCTGCAGGCAGGGGAGCTGGTGGCACAGCAGGAGCTGTCAGCACCCTGTCTTGGACACAAACTCTGTGCGTCTTATTTAGGGCTTGGGTAGATGCAGCACGTTTTGGAGCCAGAGACACGAGTGCCTCTGCCCTCTGAATTGTGGGCACCTTCACCACTATCCAGGCTTGCCTTGGCATATGCCAGTTAAGACATGCAAGCTCTGGCAGCGTGTAGCTATCCACACTCCTGCAGGACAGCCTCCTGCTCGGTGCCAGGGCTCTTGCACTGGGGTTTGTACCAACTGATGGAACACGAGCAGCATCGTGGATTTGGCGGCTGCTTTGTGCTCAATACCAGCCTGAGGAAGAAATTACAAACCTGCAGGTATCGTTCCCTTCCCAGGTCTGCCCTGCAGAGTTTACATAAGGCTTGTGAAGTGGCACGGAGCAACAATTACTATCCAGGGAGCCTCTTCCTCACGTGGGTCAGTTACTATGAGAGCCATATCAACTCGGACCAGTCGTCGGTCAACGAGTGGAATGCCATGCAAGATGTCCAGTCCCACCGGCCCGACTCGCCTGCCCTCTTCACAGATGTGTGAGTTGGTTTGGCTCTGCTGAGACAAAGCGTTTGACTGTCAAGCTCTCCAAATGAGGACACAGTTTCCACAAGAGATTGCTCTTAATTAGGTGTTAATAAGGAGAGGTTTCCTGTTCCAGAGGTATTAAGCAGACTCATGGTTAGGTAAACCCCAGCACTGAAAGTTTAGCCCTCCTGGGGCTCCCTTGCTTCTTCTTCAGCCTCTGTTTTCAGTTTAGTGGTTTACTTTGGGCTTTAGGTTTCCAGACCTTTGTTTCTGCAGCATAAATCCTGTGTTCCTAGTGAGAGAGGTGTGTGTACCTAGACCTTCCTCTCTGCTGGATTTGTCTTCTGATATCCAGGCCTGGAAGGAACTGGTTTCTCTTGACTTTGCTCATGTTTAGACTAACATGGTCTTTTTATCTTTACTCAGGTAATTTTGCTGTAAAGTGAAGTGTTTGTGTATTAACTTCTGAGCCTGTGAGCTCAAAAACATCCTCATGGCATCCATCTGGTACACCTAAGGATGTACACCTAAGAGCAATGCAGTTTTTTGGGATTCTGAGGAGCTCAGCAAGTGTGGAACAGGACAGTGTATAGGTCCCAAGATGCCTCCAGCTAAATGCTTGGATATCTGCTGATAGGATGGTCCAAACAGTGGCTGAGTTAGATGGGTAGGCAATTTGGAAAGGCAAAATTTGTAGACATTCAAGGTTTACCACCCGTGTCATTAGTCATTCCTGATGGTACTGATACCATATAGCCTCAAAAGTAGTCGGTGTCCAGATGTTATGCCAAGTGTGAGGGCTTAAGTTGCCCAGTTTGTAGAAGAAATGACTTCACTGGCCCCAGCTGCTTTCCCAGCATAATTGTGCCTTTGGTTGATTTATGCTCCGAGATATTTCCTGTTGCTGGAGTTCAGTGAGTGAATAATGATGCTAAGCAGTTGTTCAGCTGTGAACAAGTCTTCACACTTGATTGTTTTTTAATGTGCAAGGAGGGTGGCTGAAAAGCTTTGGCAGGCTGTCAGATTAATATTTTCTTGTAGCTTTTCATATATAAATTTTATCTAACCCACCCTTTCCCTAGTGGCAGCAGTTGAATGATTTCCTGGGGACACTTAAACAGCATTCTGTTAATTGAGTCCTGAAATAATGAGTGAGGTTAAAAGGACCAGGAACTTTGGTTTTTATTTGTGAGCCACCAGTTGAACACTTCTGTAGTGCCTGTGCCGTCTTCAGCCTGGCAGCCTTCCAGAGAAAGGGAAAGGTGGTGCAAGATGTCACTGCTGGGTCTCTTCTAGAGATGCTGGGTGAGCCAGCCCTGTGCTGCTGCTCTGCTGCAGCTTCCCCTGGTGTTAGTCAGGCTATTTTTGCAGCTGGTGATAAGGCCCTGGCAGCAGGGGCGGGAGGAATGCAGAGGCTTAGCTGCCCTCGTCTCTCCATGTAAGGAGTTTTGGAGCTGTTACCTTTCCAAGAAAGGTAGGGAGAGGCTTAGATATTGCTCCAGAGGGTATAATGCAGCCTTCCCAATTTAAATTTTACCAAATACCAGAGGTTCTCTGGATGACTACAATGGATTAGGGGCATTCAGTTGGTGTCTTTCATACACAACTGGGAATCTAAACCAGGCTTTACAGTCACCTGAATTCCCTGCAGCTGAGAACATGGTGGGGGGAAGTAGAGTGGGAATCTGAGACTCCACAGAGCATCCAGTCTGTACAATACCTATTTTATAAGTGCCATGAGTCCAGTTTGTTTCCCCTCACAGTGACTCTGTTGCTTTCTTCTGATTAGCCCAACTGAGCGGGAACGCACGGAACGGCTAATTAAGACCAAGTTAAGGGAAATCATGATGCAGAAGGATTTGGAGAACATCACATCAAAAGAGGTGAGTGGTGAGGGAGCAGCACTGGAAGCGCTGTTGTGCAAACTAGAGAGCTCTGTACTTCATGCCCCAGGGAAAGGTCAGAACAAAAGCTTCACGTGGCTTCCTTGTGTCCCTCCTCTCCATGCAGATACGCACCGAGCTGGAGATGCAGATGGTGTGTAACCTGCGGGAGTTCAAAGAGTTCATTGACAATGAAATGATAGTGATCCTCGGGCAGATGGACAGCCCCACGCAGATATTTGATCATGTCTTTTTGGTAAGTCTAACAGTGAATTCAACACTCCTAACACTTCTCTCTGTGTCTTGGTTGACACAGGGGCCTCTGGAGGAAGTTAAAGGACTTTTGAAGGGGAGATGGTAGATCCTGGGGTCACATTGTCTTAAACAAGACACTAGTGCTGCTGAACAAGAGCAACCTGGCTTTTCAGCTGTACTAAACTTTGCCAAACTGTAGACCCTGTCACTAGAGGATGGAAGGGAAAAAAATCTTAATTCTAACTTTTTCAGGGCTGTTTCCATTGATATAAGGCCAGTTGTGTGGCTTTAACTCTCCAGGGTACCCACACCCCTGGTTCTTGCATTATATGTGTGTGACATTCAGGTGGAATGACGCTCTTGTAACATGGAAAACTCTTGAGTTTGTGTGATCCAGGAAGAACAGAGGAGCCTAACAAAGAATCCTGGAGATAAGTCACTTAAGGAAACGTAAACATTTTGCTGTTTAATGTTTTGCTTGCCTAGTTGCCTTTCATTGCTGCTGGGGCCTGTCTAATTGCTGCAGCTCCTTCTGGTGAGTCAGTGCTCCGGTGGATTTCCCAGCCCCGGAGCGACGGACGCGGGTTTGGTTGGGCTGTCTAGCCTGTGAGGTTGGCTCAGCTTTACACAAAGCCATTCCTCTTGGACCAGCTGGTCTTTCCAAGTGGAGAGGGCCTCTCCCAGTCTCCAGCTCAGAAGGGATGGTGTGTGTTAACGTGAGCACTCCCAGGATATCACGCTGGGGTAGAGCCAGGAAACTTTAAGTACCTACGATGTAATGGATTTTTATTTTTTGCAGTCTATGTGTTATAAGGAGAGAGAGACCTGTTACAGGCTTATGGTGCTGTTCAAAAGCTGTACAGGCAGTTCGGTCCCCTTCAGGGCTTGGAGTCTTGGCTCTGAGTGCATTTAATGGGAAGAAGACCTTAAAACAAGGCTTGGAGGCAGCACCAAGGAGAAGAGCCACGGCTAATGTGTGGAACAGAAGTATTTGCAAAGCAGCTGCTGCAGTGAGGAGCAGTGCTGCTGGGGCTGGGCACCACCTTCACTCAGGAGCGTGTCTGTTGCCTCTGAGGGCTCTGGAAGGCAAGGAGCTGTTCCTTTCCAAGTGGAGGCAAGAGCCCTGTGGGATCCCACTTTGGGAGTGCTAAAACAACTAAGCAGGAAATGAGAGACTTGATGATGTTGGTAATTGTGGATCAAAGGACAGGAGAAAAGGCTTTCACCCCTAAAGCACTGTTCTCCTTACCTGTGGAAACTGGTGGTTCCCAGGCCTGATTTAAATTATTCTTGCTAGTCTAGAAAGAGACAACATGAAGTCTGGGGGGCTTGGGTAAATGTGATCAAAATACGTTGGCAGATAGCAAGAACCCATATAGTCCTTCTTCAGATCAAGCACAGCTCTGGACTGTGCTGGGATTGACCTGATCTGTGGCTGAAGGCAATGGATTCTGTTGAAATCTGGGCTACCATGGCATGTAATATTTGCCCCTTTGTTCTGCTCAAATCTATGCTGAACCCTTGAATGGTGTCTTCATTACGATGATTTCTCTTAGGAAGTAGTTCAGTTTTGGAAGAACCAGTTGCTTTTTGTTTTCTGTATTCCTTAAATGCCAAGAAAAAGCCATAGACTTGTCCCCTGTAGCTACCAGAACAGTACCCTGGCCCTTTCCTGTGGGTGTTCTCCTGAACAGACTGGGAGTGCTTGGAATTGCCTGCAAGGGCTGCCCGGGGTGTGAGTGTGTGTCTGTGAGTCAGAGCTCTTGGAGCTCCCCCATCTCAGACTTGGGGTGCCTGTGCAGACTTTCTGGGCAAGCAGCAACTCATCCTTTGGGTGGACACTGCTGCTGCTGCAGGCCTGGGACGTTCTCGCTCTCCGGCTGATGGTGGGTGTGCTCCAAGGGCCTGGCTGTGCCTCTCCTGGCCCTGGGGCAATGTGCTCCCCATGGGAGCAGCCATGAGCAGGACTGTTCTGCACTGATGGTATTGTTGCCTGGATCCCTGTTGCTTGCTCTATCTGAACCGTTTTTCCATTTGGGAACCATTTTAAAGCTGGGAAAGCAGATGCTTGTGCACCTTAAATTTTGAAGGAAGAGTGGTTTTGTCCTCAGTCAGGTTTGTGTTTGAGCAGGAAGCAAGCAACTTGGAGGCCCTGTGTGTGCTGCAGAGAAGAGGGGTTAGCTAGCCAGGGTTAAAAGTGTTCATTTCTCTGCTCACTCAGCCTTTGAAGAGGTGTAACCCAAGTGAGCTTATGGTGTTGCTGCCTTTGATGTGCGAGATGGGTGTTTCATGTATAAAGAGCACCTGGATGGCTTTTAAATGCAGGCAGTTTCTCTTCTGTGGGGCAGAGCTGGCAGCAGCCTCCAGGGAAAGGGTGGAGTGTGTCTTGTCTTGCCGAGGTTGATTAGTCAGCAGTTTGCAGGAAGTGCCAGCAAATGGTGCTGGGCTCCTGCTTTGCAGAGCTGCTTCTTGTTTCTGAAGAGGTCTGGTTAATGGGGCGAGGGAAGGTGCTGAACATCAGCCCTGTTACCACTCTTCTCTGTACCCCTGTACTCAAAACACGCCCAGTTATCCAGCACTTGGCTGGCCAGCTTCCTCCTCCAGTTCAGTGGTGGCAATCTCCCCTCCACCAGTTGCCTGGCCATGCCTTCCTGCTGCCTGATGTATCCCTTTGCATCTTCTCCCTGCAGGGCTCAGAATGGAACGCCTCCAATTTGGAAGACTTGCAGAACAGAGGGTAAGTAGCTTCAGGCCATCAGCTTAAAAGCAAGAGCCTGGCCTTAACACTTGTCTAAGCAACAAGCTCTGTTCCATACCTGCTGTGTGTAACCTCAGTCTTACTGAGGGGTTTACAGATCCAAACAGGCTCTTGCTTCCTGCAGGCTCCATGTCCCGCAAACAGGCACCCTTAAAGTACAAAAACCTTCCTCCCTGACCTTGACTAATGTCCCCAAGAAGAGCAAAGGAAGGCAGCAATCTCACAGCTATAAGTAGTAAAAAGCTACAATTACTGACCATAGTTGGCTCCGTGCCCTCGGCCCCAGCCCGTTGTTCTGGACTGATTACGGAGGCACTTCGGAGTCTGGACCTCTGGACTGCGGCAGGAAGGAAAATATGGAAAAGAGCATTCCTTGCTTTGAGTGGGGCCCAGTGGGAAGTAAAGTCCTGTAGCTCTCAAGCTGAGCACTGATGGGTTCCTCTGGCTCCTGCCCATTCTACCTTTCAAGCTTAAGCTTAGTGTCCTTCTCTAGGGCCAGGTGGAACTAAGCACTAAGATTTCACAATTAAACCGTTATTTATGGGTTTGGCTTATTTGTGCCAATCCAGTGGAAAAAAGTAATCGTGCTGCTGAGTTGATAACATACTTCTGTACCACAGAAATTCAGCCTGGCAAAAGTGACTCCTCTTCTTGAGCTCAGGGTTTGCTGCTGTTTCCTTGAGTCCAGCTGGTCCTACTTGGCTGCCAGCAATCTCATACCTGCTTGGGAAAAAGGGATGTCACTCCCTTGCAGTGCCCTTGTTCTGTCTGATATCCCAGCATGAGTGCATTTCATAAGCATCTTACGAGTAACCCTCAGGGCTCAAAATACTGAATGTAGTATACATAAATACCATGTGCTTTCTCAAGCAGTTTCCTTTCCAGAAAATTTAAGGATAAGAAATAAATCTTCCCCAAGGGTTTATTGTCTGTTACATCTCTCTGTAGTTATTTTATGCATTTATTTAGCTGTGGTGTTACTTAAGAGCTTGTGTCTTCCATCTTCCTGTGTTTTTGATGGAGCAGAAGAAGAGATTCACAAAGGGGTTTTAAGAAAATGTGATTGAAAAGTCCGTGCTGGGGCTCCTGTGACTCAAGTGTTGCTGACATGGAGAACAGAGGTGGTGGGCAGTGTTACCTGACATAGTGCAGAGGAAGTTTCTGTTCAGCGTGGATGGCAACCCTGTTATCAGGCTCTAAACTGCTCAGCAAAACCTTTTGTCTGTGCTGGTTGCTGCTTCTTTACATTAATTCCTGGTTTCCCAGGAAGTTTGTTCAAGACTGCTTTCAAATGGACCTTGCAAAGCCAGGCAGGGCAGTGGAGCACTGTGACATCTCTCTGAACTTGCTGTGTTTCTCTCTCTCTGTTTCCATGCAGGGTGAGGTATATTTTGAATGTGACTCGAGAGATAGACAACTTCTTCCCTGGGCTCTTTGAATACCACAATATTCGGGTTTATGATGAAGAAGCAACAGATCTTCTGGCTTATTGGAATGACACCTACAAGTTCATCTCCAAGGCAAAGTAAGTCTTTTCCGGACAGAACCCACACATTTAGGAGATGTATACTAAGCATTTTGTATTTTCCTGCTGATTTTCATAACTACTTTTCCTTCTTACCTACCTAGAATCAAAACATTTTCATTTTGTAGTTTTCTGTCTCCTAGCTAGGTGAGGGTTAAGGCAATGTTGGTCTCGCTCAGCCACTTGACAAACCTAATAATATGCTGTCAGAAGTGTGCAGTAGAAGAACATGTCTCTACTAGAGGCTTCCTTGAACTGCTCAGTAGCTTCCAGGGATGTGTTTCTAAACTGTGACACCATGTTTGTAGTATAGGTGCTCTTTTTATTTGAAATAATTAGAGGCCTTCATAAATCTATGATTGTCCACTTGGCAATAACAGCTTCAGAAGAGCTGTTGTAAAAAAAATCTGTTAAGAATATTAATAAGACCTTGTTCTTCACTGTCTCTGTGGGTCTTGCTCTAGTTTGTAAACTGGATTATCAGATCACATCCCAGACTTCATCTGTGGCCAGAGAGTTGAAAATGCGTTTGATAATGCTCTGACAAAGAAGTTGCTGTTTTCTTAAGCTTCTCAGAAACCACGTTTTTATGTTTAATGATCCTCTTTTTGTCTTTCTTCTGCTTCAGGAAAAATGGTTCTAAGTGCCTGGTGCACTGCAAGATGGGAGTGAGCCGCTCAGCATCCACGGTGATCGCCTATGCCATGAAGGAGTACGGCTGGAACCTGGACAGGGCGTACGACTACGTGAAGGAACGACGCACCGTCACCAAGCCCAACCCCAGCTTCATGCGGCAGCTGGAGGAGTACCAAGGGATCCTGCTGGCCAGGTGAGTGGAAGGAATGATCCTGATTATCCACGTTGAGGCGTAACGCTTAAGTGGCTGACTCCGTTATTTTAATTAGAGATTCCATCGTGCTGTTATGTAAGCTCGGGATCGTCTTGGGAATGACAGTGTTCTGTTTTTGTGGGTTGTCTCAGCTGAGCCTGGGAAAACAGGTGTAATAAAGAGCTTTTAGGAGGCTCTCTGACTTCTGGGATGTAAGTCTTTTGGAGAGTAGCATCCTATGAAGTGCCATCCGAGTGCAGCGTTCAGAGCTGTGCAGACTCCAGCAGAGATAAATGATGTCCCTATTGCTTGTAACATCACTTGGCAGGGAACTCACTTTGTCTCCATTGCAGCCTCTCAGTTCCCTGTTGAACATGCCCCTCCTCAGCAGCTGGTCTGGTTTTATTTAGATCCCTTTGGTAAGTGTTGGTGTGAGGGGAGGGGACAGGATGTTCTGTGCATTGCAACAGTGGTGTTTATTCCTGCCTGGAGTCCTGAAGCTGGTCTGGAGCTGGGCCTGGGTATGGGCAAGTGTGTTGTAATCCCAAGCCTATCACCTGACTAGCAAAAAGACATAAATACTGCATGTTTCTAAGCTGTGTTAAGCAATGTCTTCACGTGATCAGCTGGAAGGAGGTAGTGATACTCTGCTCTGCCAGATTACGGTGTTTTGTTTGGGATCCTGGTGTGCTTTTCCAGGGAGCAGATCTGCAGCAAGCAGAATTACCCAAGCTGAGCCTCTTGCCACGGGGGGTGGCTCTTGGCAGGTTTGGACCAAAGTAAATAGTAAATTTTGATGCTTCATGGTGCTGTTGGAAGGTGCCTGCTTATTGTAGAACCATTTAGATTGGAAAAGAGCTTTAAGATCATGGAGTCCAACCAATACCCTACCACTGCCAAGCCCACCACTAAACCTTGTCCTCGAGTGCCACATCTGCACATCTTGTATGCTGTTCTTTACAGCAGCTCGGGCACTCAGGTGCTCCCTTTAGGGCATGCTTCTCACCTCTGTCCCCTGCTTGGTTTTGTCCCTTCATGTCTGTTCTACCCACTTACAAATACCTCTTTTCACTTCCATTCTCATGACATATCCTTCCTTCTTTGCTCTCCACCTGCTCCCAGCAATCCAACTGTCCTTTCTGCTGGGCCAGGTTTGGACTCCCAGTTTTTACACCAAACCTTTGGTGTAATCTCCCCCATCACTGAAGTGTGCTTCCTCTTTCCCTCTCTGCACAGATTAGCCACCTGAGAGCTCCTCCCAGCTTATTCCCTGACCTGGTGCATCCACAAGATCTTCATTCCCCACCTCTTCCTGTGCCCATCTTCCTCTCCCCCTGTTCCTCAAACACTGACTGCAATAATGACCCTCTTTCTCTCTAAAAGCAGCCAAGTATTATCAAGTGTCAGGATAGATGACAGTGGAATAGATATTTTTAAAAATCATGCTCTTCTGGACTGAAACCCTTTGAGACAGACACTACACCTCCTTTGGTGCCTTGTGACACCAAACATGCTGCTGGCACCAGTCACTAAAGGTCAGTGCTAACTCTGAGCTAGGGATGACCTGACCAGCACTGAGCAGACTTGGAAATTAGATCTCACTGGGATGGACTGGATGGAGAAAAAGAACCTTTTTAGATGTGAAAAACACACCAATAACAGGTTGGTGAACACCTATGAGGAGCCCTGGGCTGGGAGCAGGTGGTGTCTCATATGCATGACCTGAGATTGGCTCAGTTGGTTAGAGCCTGGTGCTAATAGTGCCAGGGTTGTAGCTTCAATCCCTGGAGGGGCCATTCACTGAAGAGATAGACTTGAAGATCCTTGTGGGCCCCTTCCAAGTCAGAATGTTCTGTGATCTTTAAAGACCCTCAGCCCTGCTGGGGTTGGTTTAGGTAATCTGCCAGTCTGGTGCACCTGCAAAGCCACACTGTTACAAACATTTTGATTATGGATTATTGTTTTCCCTGTTTTCTAGTATTTTTCAGAGGTAAATCTTTCTTGCTGCCATCATTTATATGGTGTGTGGCTCCCCTCCCACTGAAGCACACCACTGCTCCTGACCTACTCGGCAGGTCCCTGTACAATGGCACAAACAGGATTACTTGTGAGGCTTTAAAAAATGCAAGAGCAGTGCATTACATCTGTGTAGGATGAAAAAGCCTGCAGTAAATGAAGCTTCACTGAAGCAAGGAATGGCCCCTACGTGCTGCAGGAATGATCCCTCTTTATTTCCTCTCTCAGCTCCAAACTGTTTTTTTTTTTCATCTTTCTTCTCTGTGTTATTTATCTTTGCCCTCTGGCCTCTGGCTGCCTTGTTTATTGCTGTGGTATTCCGGGACAGGTAAAAAAAAAAAACAAACAAAAAAAAAACAACAAAAAAAACCCCACAACAGATTGACCCTCATGTGACTGCTCCGATTTCAGGGGGAAGGTATGTGAGGGCAGCCATGTGCTCGCACTATCTAGTTACGGTTTTGTGTTGGGGTTACAGCAACTGGGATATGTTTTCCAGCTGTAAAATGAAAACCCCCTGCCTGCTTTTAGTCACAACAACAAGCATGTTTTGCTCTTTGGGACTGTCATACTTCCTGGGGTTAGTTAAACTGTCCCCTCCCTCTGTTGATAAACACAGCAAGGCTGAGCCAAGCCTGTTTCTGTTATTAGTTATGGATAAGTTACAGGAAAACAGTGTCTGTGATCTCCCGTGCCTTGTGCAGCTTGTGAATCAACAGCAGTTTTATATCTGAGCCTGGAGAGCTGGTGGGAGGTGTGGGGGGCTCCTGGTCTAAAGCTGGCGTGGGCCCAAGCACCAGGAATGTTGCCCAGGAAAGTCAAGAGGTGGCTGTGGCCTCTAGGAAGGGACGTGGGCTCCTGGTCTCTGACCCTGCTTCAGGCACCTCCTGCACATTGTAAGACTGGAGGAAGTGTGAGGTTGGAAGCTAACACAGCACACCTCTCCCACTGGTGCTTGACATCTCTTTTGATTCTCAGATTGGTGCCAGGCAAGTTTGGTTTGCTCACACACAAGGGCATTTTTGACTTCTGAAATCAGATGTGCTACAGGGAGCTGGGTTTGAGCACTGAAGGGCCCTGTAAAAACATCAGCAGCTCCTGGGGTTATATCAGCAGAAATCTTTGACACCCCATACAGAGCCCCAGCAAGAACCTGCCTCAAGGAGAAGCCTGTTCCTGCTGCCAGTGTCAAACTGTGCTCCAAAACCCAATAGAGAGCTCGTGCCACCCAGAGCAGTGTATTTGGCCTCTGATCTTGACCCTCTTCTCCTCTGAAAGGACCTGATTCTGCCCTGTGTCACACGTGAAGGTTGTCACTGATTATGGGGTTGGAAAGCTAAATCTGCAATGGATTATTCTCCTTAGCTGTTGGGCACCCACAACTACACTGACACATTTTAATTAGCTCAATAGCATCTGTTAATTAACTTACTGCAGCCAGCGGATGTGTCTGGGAGCGCCTGCTCGCGCTAGTGAGGTACTGAGGGGTTTTGCAAGGTCTCCTGCAGATCCAAGGAGGTTTCTGTGGTTTCTGTGTTCCTCCTAGGGGCAGTGGGCGGAAGCACATCGCCGTGGCCACTCGGCAAACCCTGGCAGACTGGGGTAGCTCTGGGGTCTCAGGGCGAGAAGTTACCTCCGGGGCTCTCTGTAAGCCTGGGTGTGTGGGCTGGGGTTTTTGGCAGGTGGAGATGAAGAGGGTGATGCAATGCCACTGGCAGTTGCTCAGGCCTTCCTAAAGGGGCTTTCCAAGAGCGGGAGAACTCTTGAGCTTCCTTCCTGTAGAAGGTGGGTGGTGGTTTGGGCTGTTTGTTTGCTGTTGAGGATATCTTGTGCGTTTTACACACGCCCACGCCCACTCACCCCACCCCAGCCCTTGGTCACCAGAGCCAGTTATTGATCACTGAAGCTACTCAAAAGAAGGAACCATAAGAGAAATTGGACTTTATTCAGTGTCTGCCACCCACTTGCATCCAGGACAAGGGATCCTGTCTCTTCTGGTCATGGCTCACCTGCTAGAAAATGGGAAATGCCTCCTGGCTGAGAAAGGCCCAAATAGTTGATTAAACATTGCATTTGTAGAATGGACTGATCCAACACTGCGGGGGAATAGGGGTGTGTGGAACAGAATAGAGCCATGGGATTTAGCTCCTGGAAGGTGACTCGTTATCGGACCAACTTCTCCAGCAGCAGGTTTGACCCTGAACCGTTGTGGTGAAGCTGCAGTTGTGGTTAATGACTCCACTACTTGGCATGTCTTTTCCTGTAGGTTGTACCCCCTTAGAACAAGGTGGGTCTGAGTCTGGTACGTGAAAACTACTCAGTGTTTTCATTTGCTTTCCCTGCCCGCAGCAAACAGCGGCACAACAAACTGTGGCGCTCGCACTCCGACAGCGACCTCTCGGATCACCACGAGCCCATCTGCAAGTCTGGGCTGGAGCTGAACAAAAAGGAGATCACCACCTCAGCCGACCAGATCTCGGAGGCAAAGACCAACGACAACCAGCAGCCCATGTCTCCCATCTACTCAGCTGAGCTGGACAGGGAGCAGCAGCCTCCAGAGGACACAAACATGATCGAGGATGTGTGTGCAAAGGAGAGAAGGATCCACTTAGAGTTTACATGCCGAGACTTCCACGCTGAGCAGATGGAGGACAAGCTGAACCTGAACAATATCAATGGTTGTACGACGGGGTGTTGTGTAGACTCTGTCCCCCCTGATAACTGCCATTCTTCTGAGGCCTTAATGCAACTCCAACACCCCTTGGAAATAACGGAGTTTCCTGATTTGACAGTGGACGATCTAGAAAAAGATGCCCTTAAGCCTGATATGAACGTGCACTTGGTTCCCATGGAAGAATTCACTTCATGCTTAAAAGACTCTCCTCAATCCCCAAACCAAAATTCCCCAAGTCTCCAGCAGAATCCTCAGCCCCAAGGGACAGACCTCAGTACAGACAGGATCGATTTCTTCAGCGCTTTGGAGAAATTTGTGGAGCTTTCCCAGGAGAGCCGGTCACGCACCTGCTCCCATTCCAGGCCGGAGGAGCAAGGGAGTGGAAGGAACGGGGTCTCCAGGGTGCCTGTGCTGGAAGTGCCACCTGCTGCTGATGGGGGTGCAGATGCTCGAAGGAACAGCCCTGGAAACTCTCCTCAGGCATCAGATGACTCTTCCACAGATGAAGAACAACAAAAGGTTAAAATAACGTGCTTGTTTTTTTAGGAACTGCTGTTCAAACCTATCCCTGGGCAGTTCTCCTGTTGTAGGGGGTGCTGTGGATAGGATTTTCTAGCCCTGCTTTCACTGGACAGGGTGGCTGTTTGGGAAAGGATTGCTGGATGCTTCACTCTTCCTTCACTTTTAGATACTTGCCCTTTTCTGCACTTTTTCCTTAAACATCAGTTTGCTGGCATTGGCAGGGCACTGGCTGAGCTGACCTTGACCTGACCTGCTGTGCTGTTCTCGTGAGAAACTTATTTTTGAATTTTGCATCAGGAGAGCAGAAAGGTGGGATTTGACCCACTAATACAGCTGGACCCTGCACAGCCAAACCCAGCTAATGTCCCAAACCTGCACGGATATTTATCTGACTTGAGAAATCCACCAAAGAATGGGGCAAAACTAGTGCCTTTCCCTGGTTGAGAAGCACCAGCACTGGGGTAGTAAATCAAGGCAGATGTACAGCTTCCACTGCTGGAGGAAGAAATGAGCCTGTCCAGATCTAGAGTGATGGCATTGGGCATGTCATGGCTCACTTCTCTCCTGAATAGAGAGATGGTCCTGAACAAAATTTAGTAACCTCTAAATTTAGGTAATCGCTTTTCAGCCTCCAGGACTCTCACAGGGATTGATGATGTCCGGGGCCATCGTTTTCTGGGAGCCTCTCTTATTTAAATTCCACGCTGCATTGCTTGAATCCTTTCCATCTCCATGTGAGGCAATAAGGCTCTTCCAAATATAATAGGGCAACGCTCTCTCCAGTGATTTGGCAGTGTCTGTGGGGATGGGGAGCCTCTCTGGCCATTTTCCTCCAGGAAACCAGAGCATTTCAGCACTTGGTCATTCTTTTTGCTGTACTTCTGTTTGCTCTGTACGTGAGCAGAATCTCTCATATTTTCAGTTCAGAACTGCACTTTTAGCAGCATTAGGATTCTTTTTGTTAGCTGGATTTTTCTTTATTAAAAAAAAGAAAAGGCTAAATTTTCCTTGGAGTTTGTGATGATTAAATAGAAGTTCTTAAATCTCAGTGTAAGTGAAATTAGTCAAAATCCAGCCTAGAATATGTTAAATTCAATCCCAGAGGCACTAATGCATCTACATTAGTGATGACTGCTCTCGTGATCCATCTCCACACACTGGCACATGCTTTTTTGTTCCTTTGGGATGTGTACCCCTGTCTCCTTTAAGCTGCTGCTGTTTGTGCTGTGTTAGCAGAGCTGATCCACTTTGTAATTTTCCTGTTTGTGTGTTGCAGGAGGTCCCTGAGCTGCCTAGTGCAGGTCATCTCACGAGATCCCACTCGGAAAATGCCATTTCTGTGAAGGAAATTATCACAGAGATCGAGTCAATCAACCAGGGAGCAGGACCTGCCCAGCAGAAAGAGGGCTCAGCCAACCTCAGCCAGACACCAAAGAGGAACACGGTGCATGACCTGCCAGTGGAGGCCATTTGGGCATTGGAAAGGGTGGAACAGAGTGAAGGAGCCTGTGCTGGACACCAGGAAAAGGAGAAGGACCCTCTGCTGGCTGAGGAAGAAGCTGCCCCCTCCCTGCAACCATCTGGTAAATCAGAGCTGGAGGAAAGTGGCTCTGCGGGGGAGCAGCAAGAGCCTCGTGGCTCCACCAACCCTGAGCCCAAGTGGTGCCCCGGCTCTGTCCGGCGAGCCACGCTGGAGTTTGAGGAGCGCTTGAGACAGGAGCAGGAGCACCAGCACACATCCCCCATCTGCACCTTACCCACCCGCAAGAACTCCAGGAACGACTCTCCTGCTGCCGAGCTCCTGCCGCGGGGGAAGAGTGAGGAGCCGCCCCTGGAGCTGGCTCCGGAGGGTGACAGGGCGCAGACACCGGGCACTGAGGAGCCTCTGCTGCCTCCTGGGGCAGAGCTGCCTGCACCCCTCACCCCCCCTGCTGCAGAGCCCAGCCTGGGGCAGGAGGGCAGGACAGTGGTCTCGTTTGATGGGACGGAGGAGCCATCCCTGCCCTCTCTCCTCCCAAAGAGAGTCGAAATCATCGAATACACTCCCATGGTCAAGTCTGCAGAGCAGCACCCTGACACAAGCTGTGAGCAGGGCTGGCTGGCCACGGCCATCCCATCTTTAGATGAAAACTTGAACCCTTCAGTGTGCTTGGAGGAGGCTCCAACCTGTCTCAGAGCTCTGGCGGATCTCCCCCCGCCGGAGCACGCGGTACGCGAGCAGGCCCCCCTCACTGCGGGCAGCCCCAGCGTGGAAGGTGTTGGGTTATCTGTTCACCTCAGTGCTGCCCCTCCCTCTGCCCAGGTGACCTCTACACCTTCAGCCAGCCTCGACCGCTCTCCTTATCCCTATGTAATCCACCTGGAAGGTGTCACTGAGCAGAGCACGGGTACAGACGATGAGCCAGTCATGCCGTGTGGCATCGAGGGAGACACGACTCTGCTGTTCAGGGACAGACCCAGACCTCTCTGCGGGGGCGGTGACAGCGTCTCAAGGCAGCTGAGCAGGGAGGACTTCACCAGCCAGCATGCCGAAAACATGGACCTTCTGGACATCTCGTTCCTGTGTTACAGCCTCCCGCACAGCCCCAGCAGCCGCAGTGTGGAGGAGCGCAGCAGCAGCCCCGGGCTGGTCAAGCAGCGAGCAAAGGAAATAGAGGCTCGGATCCGGCACGCGGGGCTCACCACACCCTCCCACATGAAACGCTCGGCATCCTTGGCCAAACTGGACTGCCTGGACCTCTCCAAGGACGACTTGTGCGAGAGGGAGTCTGCCTCGGCCTCTTCCCATGCCAACCCGGTGCTTCTCACCTGCGTTGCCCTCGGTCGAGGCTTTTGCGAGGGAAGGTTGGAGAGGGGCTCAGAAAGCACGTGTGGAAAGCATCGCCTTTCCTCCCCAGAGCCCACTAAGCATTTTGTGGAACAGCTCAGAACAGCCGAGTGCATTGCCCAGAGCAAGCCGGTGGAGAGGCCGCTGGCTCAGTACGCCAAAGAGTGCGGCTCCAGCCAGCAGAGTTTGTGTTCCAGCACGGATCCGACGTGGACTAGCTCCGAGGAGGGTCCTCCGCTGCTCCAGGTGCAGGTCCTGGACTCCTTGTCTCCAGCTCAAGGTCTGGCTGTCGCACCTCGGCAGCAGCACGGGAGAACTCACCCTCTGAGGAGGCTCAAAAAGACCAATGAGAAAAAGCGGACAACCAATCCCCTCTACAACACGATGTGATCCCGGGCCCTTGGCTGTGATTTCTTACTCAGAACCCGTGGTGTTGCTTTCACACAAGGGGAAGGTGTAATATAAGGAACATGCACTTTACTGGTTAATTTTATATATATTGTCATTTTACTGTTCCTGGCGCATGTAGGTGTGGGTTGGTTCTTCTGTGTGTGACTCTGACTGCAGGACTGTTTGGGTTTTTTTAAGTTTTTTAACTCAGATAACCTCAAATGTTCTTTTTTTTTTTTTTTTTTGTTAGTTTGTTTTAAAAGAACACCTTTATCATGCGAAAATTGATGTTGGCTAGCTTTGGCAAGGTGGAGTTTTGCTTAGAACCAGATCCTAGTTCCTAACTTGAATTCTCCCCATGCCTTGAAATGGTGCTGGGCAGTTAGTGGGGTGGGAGCCCCCGTAAATGTGAAGGCTGTGCCAAGGTCCCTTTGTTTGGCCTTTTATTTCTGCAAACTGGAACTCCACCATGCTGGCAGGTCCCTCACAAAGCTGCTTCAGGACAAACCCCCCCCCCCGGGCTCAGTTCAGCTGGTGCTTCCCAAAAAGGAGCACACAGGGGTAAATCCTCCCAAGGGATGGGCAGCACTGAGACCTGCACTCCTCACCTGCCATGGGGCACACAGAGCCCTGTTCTGTGGTGAGGTGGGGCAGAGCTCCTCCATGAGCTGCCAAGCTCACCTCTCCCCCCAAAGCCAGCGTGTTCTTTTAAAACAAACACCTCATTAGGGTTTTAACCCTCCCATTACTTGAATACTGCTGTGGGCCTTCTAAGTTCATGGCCATATCATCTGTCCTCTGCCCTCCTGCTGCCTCCCCTCTGCCCAAAAGCTGTTCTCGTGCTGCCTGAGTTTTCCTCTCCCCTCTACTGTGCTCACAGGCATTTCTGGTTGCTCCCAAACCTCAACCTGTTACCATTGTTACACAACAATTGTTGCCCTTAATGCAAAGCTTTGTCCTCTCTGCTGTCACTCCTAACTCTTGACCCAGAGGGAAGATGTTTTCTGGAATTTTTCTTTTTTTTTTTTTTTTTTTTGCCTAAATTGTATATATGATATTTATATGAGGGGGGGTTTTTTGTTGTTGTTTCTATGGGTTTTTTTTAAAAAAAAAAGGGCAAGACTGCATTCTGTAAACTGGAAAACAAACCCACCTGACTCAAACTCAGTGCTGTTCATTGTGATCTGCACAGACATGGGAGTGGATTTGACATTGTAAGCTGTCTTCCCTTTCCAAAAGTGAGCCTCGATGCCAGCCTTTGCCAAATGTGTCCCTTCTCCTTTGGTCCTGTGTGAACCCCCATTATCCCACTGTGGGAGGAGCACTGTGTCTCTGCCTGTCTCCCTCCTGCTGGAAGCTGGGTTACAGAAGTGCCAGTCAGATGTGGAAAGCTGTCAGCAGGTTCCAAGCCATTCTGCAGGTTCTTGCTTCCCTGGAGAAACTGTGTTGGAAGGGTCTGCTCCAAATTCTAGCAAACTGTTTAGTGATTTCTGAGCAGTTTGGCTAAATCAAAGGTCCTCCTTTTCCAGCTGCATGTATCAGCAAGTTGTCCCTGTGCTGTAGGAGCAGAGGGAAAGGCACTTGGCCATGGCAGGGGAGCTCTGGGTCCTGTTTGCAGTCCCATGGCAGGTCCTGTCTGAGCTGGTGCTTGGCTTGGACCCAGACCTGCCCTCCGGGGAGGAACGAAGCACAGGGAAGATGCAGAATGGCTCCAGCTGCTGAAGCCCAGCATGGAGAGGACACGGTGTGGAAGGAGCAGCAGCCAAGGCTGTACCTAGAAAGCAGCACTGATGCTGCAGAGCCTTGTAGACTCTGATGGGACAAACTCATCTTGAGCTGGAGAGGAGTGCCCGGCACCGGAGTGCTGGGGAGTATTGGGAAGCAGCATGTGCCTGCCCTGGGAGAGGGGTGTCTGTGACACCTCAGCTGGCAGCAGAGGAGAGCCTGGCAGTTGGCAAGGTAATCCCACCTTGCTGCCCTGCTGTAGCTCCCAGGGATCCTCCTGTGCTGCTTTGCAGCCCGGGCACAGGTCTGTGAGTTGGTCTGTGCTCCAGCAGCCACGAGCACTGTCCCTCCCTTTCCATGGAGCTTGAGCTCTGGGAGGATGTTGCTGCCCGTGCTCGCTGCGGGCTGGAGCGCAGCCCTGTCTGGGGTCAAATACCACGTCGCCCCAGGCCATTTCAGTCACTAGAAGTCACCTAAGCCCCTGGCCTGGGAGGCCAGTTACTTCTTTGGGACACTGAAAGACATGTGGCTTCTCCTAGCCTGCTCCAGCTGGCTCCGGAGCTGGGCGGACACTGTGCAAAGGCCAAGTGGCTCATGTCATCTGGTGAAGGACAGATTCAGTCCTTGCCTCCCCCACAAACATCACCAGGCCCTGCTGCCCACTGTTCCTGGCCCCAAGGACATGCCTGCCTGCCCCTCTGCAGGCGGAAGGGATGGGTTGCCACCAAGCCTGCCCTGCGTTGGAGGGAGCAAGCTTGGCTGTCAGCGTGTCCTGGTGACAAGGATCTGCTGGGGAGGGGAAAGCCCTCTGTAAAATTTGTTCCCTTAAGAAGGCAGGAGGAGGAGGAAGAGGATTGGGTTTCTTTGCCCAGCTTGATCTCAGGAGAAATGCCCTCTAGGAAGGGTCTTCCATGCAGACCAGAAATGCTGCTTCCTTCCAATACTCAGCTGCTCTCTGGGTGCTTCAGCTGGGGAGAGCAGCGAAGGGGCAGAGGCCCCTGCAGGGAGGTGCTTTGCTGTCCCCTTGTCCTGGGCTCTGGCCCAGCACAACTGGTTTTTCTCTGGGAAGGCTGTGGACAGGCAGAGGGAGTCAGGGATGGTGGTTCTCTTGCAGAGTGATGAAGGCCTTGGAGGTCTGGAGGCTCTGAGCAGGATGGCAGGAAGGGGGCAGACTGGAGGGGCCTGAACCTCCTTGACCAGTGTCTGGGCAATGAAGCCACCAAGCCCCTGGCATCAGAGGTCTCTGCCTGGGGACAGTTGTCCCTTTCTCCATGCTGGTGGCTCATGGGAGGGTGGTGACTCGCTCCTGCTTCCCGTGACCACCCCATGAGAGCTGCTTGTGCCCTGCAGGGCACCACAAGGAGCTGCACCTCCAGGGTGCTCAGCAGCCGCCAAGCCTCGCGGACGGAGGGGTTTTAGGAGAAAACGCGTTTTAAGGGCATTTTTGTACAAAGCAACTGTTCTTTGGTCTCTTGCGAAGCCTCTCGGAGGACGCTTTATTGTTTACATTGACTCCTGTACAATATCCCAGCCATCGCCTCCCGTCTCGGCCGTACTGTAACGTGTGAGCCTTGCACAAACGGACTGCGTGTGCGTGAAACTGGTTCTACACTGCGTTCTGTTGCACTCGGTGGTGTGTGTGTGTGTGTGTGTGTGTCTGGTCTGCTTGAGAAGTTGTGACATGTACAAATCTCCCCCCTTTTGGCCCTTTCCTGGGGCATGGTCCCGGCGGGTGGCAGGAGGTGACGCCGCTTCGGGGTCACTTGGATGTTGAACAGAGCAGGGATTGGCTCCGTGTCCGTCTGCCAGCAAAGG
Organism: Manacus candei; assembly: GCF_025592945.1. Lineage (NCBI taxonomy): Eukaryota > Metazoa > Chordata > Aves > Passeriformes > Pipridae > Manacus > Manacus candei. Next base: position 7,671,561 of record NW_026138124.1, on the reverse strand, counting down.
CCTGGTGGAAGGGAACCCGCCCCAGCTCCAGCTGCTCCGGGGACCTCCTGGAAGGAGTGAGCTGCCTGGAATCCGTGGGCACCGGTGCACTGCACCTGCCCAGGGGGCTCCAAGAGCCTCGCAGCTCTCCCGGCCCGCTGGCAGGAGGAAGCCATACCCGCTGCAGGTCCCTGCTCCCCGCACGGTGCATCCTGCCTTAATCTGGTCCTGGCTCCACGCAAGGCCCCCCCGCTTCTCCCTAAGGGAGGGACCCCCAAGCCCTTGCTGGCACGGGGCAGAGGCTCTGGCCTGGCGCAGGAATGTCCGGCAGTGCCGCCAGAGGTGCTGCCAGCCCGCGCTGCTGACATCTCTGTTGGCACAAGAGAAGGTGCCAGTGCCTTTTATTTTCCTTTATGGAGATGTGACGTCCGTGCGCTGGTTTGTAGGGATCGCCCAGGGCCGGGCAGCTGGTGGTGGGGTTGCAAATCAGGGAGGGGAGCGCTTCTGTCTGCCCCTCCTGGATCTTCCTTGGTGGCTGGGATCGTCCCCTTTTCCCCTAAAGACTCTATGACCGATGTGCTCAGCTGTTTTTAAATGTGAACTTGTGCACTGATGTGCAGATTCAATGTTATTGTTACCGAATGAATAAAACTTTATTTTGAAGATGACGTGGGTGTGTGGCCTTGTTTGGGGGGATCAGGGCTGGGGGTGAGGAGTGATCCGTGCTGCTCTCAGAGCACGGGGCAGCGGTGGGAAGCTGGGGAGCCAGAGTGGGGTTGTTCACTTACATCCCCTGACAGACCCTGAGGACGGGTCTGTCCTGTCCCAAGTGATGGAACTGTGCTTCCAAGCAAGATGTACCTCCAGATCCTGCTGCAGTTGCAGGACAGGTACCAGGGGTTGTGCATGTAAAGCTGTTGGGATGCTGTGGGTGACCTCCCTGCACTGCTGCAGGCAGAGTTGTGGGGAGGGTCCTGGGGTTTAAGCTCCAAGGAGGATGTGAGGTTTTAGCTGGACACCGAACCAGACCCATCATGGTTGGCCAAGGAGCTGAGCCAAATCCAGGCACCAAATAACCATGGCATGAGTGGATCTTTTCATTGGGAAACAGCCCATCTTGGGTGAGTTGGTTTTGCACACTGTTCTGTCCCGTTGTGGTAAGAAAGTGGCACGAGAGTCTCTGTGGGCTCCCACTGCCCTTGCTGTGAGCAAGGGAATGCTGAGAGCACCAAATCCCTCGGGCTCAGCCTCATCTTCCAGGAAGCTTCCCACTGGGCCAGGGCATCAGGGTGTGGGGCCAGGGGTGCAGGGCCATTGCTGTGGGGCTGGCAGTGTCTCCAGGGTGCCCATTTCCTTCCTGCTCCCCACAGCACCAGCTGGGGAAAGGCTTCCCATGGCCTTTTCTCCAGTTGCTGAGGATGTGGCTTGGAGCTGGGGACACAGGTCTCACTCCATCCCCAAAGGCAGAATGAGCCAGGGCCATGGTGGGGCGGGGCAGGCAAGGGGTGCCTCTGCACCTCCATCCCTCTCTGCCACCCCTTTGGCCGGGTGAACAAGGATGTCACGTTTTCCCTGCCTTTTTGCCAGCTGCCCCCTCCTGCCCGCTCAGCCAATGCTCGTCCAGCTCCACATGGTGCCCTTGTAGGGTCCAGGGCTTTGCTGCCTTTCCAGGAACCACCGCTCCCCTCCCTCTGGTCCCTGAGCCCTACAATCCCTTAATCCCCTTGGGCCAGGGCATCCCTCCGGGGCTGAGCTTCACTAAATCCCAAATCTGGCTTCTGGATGTGCCTGTACAACCATCCTGCCGTCCTGGGCTGGGGCTGACGTGGGCTCACTCCGTGGGTTTGCAGATCCCTTTCTCCTGGGGGAGGTGGGGACACTATGGGGTGCCGTGGGTGTTGGGAGCCCCAGGGGCAGCCCATGGTCATGGTCCCGGTGGTGCTGGGCTGGCTCCGGGGTGCGGGGGACCCATGGCAGGGTCATAGCCCTGGGCAGAGGTGACCCCCGGGATTTTGGCAGCCTGGGGCTGTCGAAGCTGACCCTCCCCTCGTTTTCCCCCAGTGCTTTAAGAAGACTCAGGGGGCTTCTCCTGCCCCACCAGACCCCCGCACCGCTGGGCAGAGGGGCTCCCACGCACCGCGCCGGGGGGTCTGCGGGCACCCTTGGTCCCCCCCGCTTTTGGGGCGGGAGTGTGGGGTGGCTGTGCGGGGGCTGCCTCCATCCCCGCGGGCAGAGCGGGGGGCCGGGCAGGGTGCGGGGGCAGGCGGGGCCGGGCCGGGCCCCCCCTCCCCTCCCCTCCGGTGCCCGCCGCGGGGGGGCTGTGCCGGCCCCGCGCCCGGCTCGGCTCAGCTGTTCTCTGCGGCAGCGGCACCGCGCGGGGCCGAGCCGAGCCGAGCCCAGCCGAGCCCAGCCGGGCGGAGCGGAGCCGAGCGGGGCCGGGCCGGGCCGGGGGGAGCGGAGCGGGGCTGAGCGGGGCCGGAGCGGGCGGAGCGGAGCCGAGCGGGGCGCGGAGCCGAGCCGGGCGCGCCCGGGCGCGGAGGAGCCGCCGAGCGCAGGTGGGAGCCGGGCGGGGGGGGGGCGGCGGGACCGCGGTGGGGAGGGACGGGGGGACGCGGGGAGCGGGGCTGAGCCCCCCGGGCTCCGGCCCCTCGCCGCCCGCCGGCGGAGATGGCTATATTTGGACAGTGACCTCTGGTCGTTCCCGAGCAGCCGCTGCGGATTCAATTGTGGCAACGTAATGGCACGGCCGGGAGCGGGGAGCGGGGCTGTCCTGCCTGTATCCTGCCTGCACGCCGCCTGCACCCCACCCGTACCCCGCCTGACCCCACTTTCATGCTGCCTGCACCCCACCTGCACCCCATCTCCCTCTGCCAGCACCCCATCCAACCCTGCCTGCACCCCACCCAATTCTCATGCCTGCAGCCTGCTAGCGCCCTGCCTGCACCCCACCTGCACCCCATTCAGCCCTGCCTGCTCCTCACCTGCACCCCACCCAACCCAGCCTGCACCCTACACGCTGCCGGCACCCTGCTCAACTCTGCCTGCTCCACATCTGCCCCTCACCTGCACCCCACACCCTGCCTGCACCCTGCCCTGCCAGCCTGGCTGGCCCCCCTTAGCCTGCATGCTGACACCCCAAACTCTGCTCCCGCTGGCAGTGGTTGACGTGCTGCAAAATCCCCGGAGAGCTCCTCCCCAGGGCCGGAGACCGTGCTCAGGACCATGGGGGTGACACCAGCGGTGCCAGTGTCCAGCCCCCCTTGGTAGCTGGGCTCAGGGTCCCTTAGCACCCAGCTCCAACCCGTTCAGCCGGGCCAGGGATGATGCTGAAGTGCCATGAGGACTCCGGGAACACCCAGGGACTGGGCAGATGTAGCTTGGCTGGGCACTGCATGTGCCCTGTCCAAAAGCTACCTCCTGGAACAAGGAGGAGCAGATCTGCTCCTGCCTCTGCCCACACCGGCTCCGTGGGCTGGGAACAGTGGTACCTGGCCCTCCAGCTGCATTTTGGTGGCTGGATGTGGCCTCTGGCGATGGCTGTGGACCCAAAAGAACCAGGGCAGTCCCCAGGGCAGCCAGTGGCGAGTGCTGCAGAGCCCCTGCTCCAGTGGTTTCGGGATCCTGAGTGTCTCAGTGCCCACCCTGGGCAGGTCCCTGGAGCAGCAGAGCTGTGGAGAGTGATGGGTGACTATGGGCAGCATGCCCAGCTGTGGCTAAAGGCTGGAGACCCCACCAGAGCCATGCTGAGAATGGGGGGCTCCTCCAGGCTCCGGTGTGCCCAGGGGCTGTGTGGCTATGCCAAGTCCAGCCCTTGCCCAGGTAGGAGTGCAGAGTGGGTGGCACATGTGGAGCCACGGGACAGGGGCCCACGGAGGGACGTGTGAGCCACCAGCAGGCAACGCTGGAGGCACAGCCTCCCTCCTGGGTGCTGGGTCAGGCCAGGCAGCCTCACTAGTGCAGGATGGGATACAAGGGGACAAGCTGTGAGCCGGTGCATGGTCACAGGTCCACCCCAAAGTCCCCTCAAGCCTGCTTCTCTACTGCAGCTGCTCATGTGCCAAACCCAGTGCCAGCCACGGGGCACAGCACAGCTGAGGGACGTGGCACAGCCATGGGGCATGACACAGCTGTGGGGTATGACAGAGCTGTGGAGCATTGCACAGCCGTGGGTTATGGCACAGCTGTGGGTTATGGCACAGCTGTGGGTTATGGCACAGCCGTGGGTTATGGCACAGCCGTGGCACATGGCACAGCGGTAGCACATGGCACACCTGCACATCATGGCACAGCTGTGTCCCTGCTCAGTGTCAAGTGGCTTTGGCCACCAGCTGCCCACCCTCAGCACCTGCAGCACCCCCACATCCCTGCACAAGGGCTACCTCCAGTCCCTGCCATGGGGTCGGGGCCACATCAGGCACCATCCTGCATCCTCACCCCCGGCCACCTCGGTGTTCCCAGGCTTCTCACTGTGCCCAGGGCAGAGGGTGTAACTCGGAGCACGAGGTCTGAGGGGATCAAAACCCCTCCATGCTGTGCCAGGGTGGGGAGGTGGTTGCCTGACCCTGTGCCCCCCAGCCATGAGCCGCCGCGTGGTGCGCCAGAGCAAGTTCCGCCACGTCTTCGGGCAGCCGGTGAAGGCCGACCAGATGTACGAGGACATCCGTGTCTCCAAGGTGACATGTGACAGCTCCTTCTGTGCCGTCAACCCCAAGTTTGTGGCCATCATTGTGGAGTCTGGTGGCGGGGGGGCCTTCATTGTCCTGCCCCTTGCCAAGGTGAGTGGGGAGGATGCTGAGGTCTGGCTGCCTCCCTGGGATATACTGGGGGGGACATGCTGGTGGGGTGTTGCTTTTGGGGGGTTGCATGGTGGGTGTTGCTTTTGGGTGACCCCAGAGCCCCCCAGCTTTGCCCCAACAGCCCCTCCTCACGTGGGGGCTCAGGGCAAAAACAGCCTGGCTGATCATCAGCACCTGTGAAAAGTAACATCCCAGGGGTAACTGAGGTGATGTGGGAAATCCCCAGGTGCTTTCTCCCCAGTTCCTCAGGGACGCATGATGCCCATGGAGCAGCACTCAGTGGGGTGGGGTCTGCCCTGCCAACCCTGGCTGAGAGACTGGAACGGGGGTCCCCAGCCCCTCCATGCCATCAGAAGGGACACAAACCAGTCTCAGGGGCACATTGTTCCCCTCTGTGTTCCTATGGGGCTGTAAGCCAAGTGAACCCCATTCCCCCTCTGTGCCTCGGTTTCCCCCTTTCAAGGCAGGTGCAAATCTCTGGCCACCGCCAGGGATCCCCTGCATGTCCCTACTTGTGCCACAACCCCTGGCTGGGCTGGGCTTGGCTTCCCAGGGCACCTGGCAGGATTGCCCCCAGCCTCTGGAGATTCATTCTGACACCTCAACGTTGCAGACAGGACGGGTGGACAAGAACCACCCGCTGGTGACGGGACACACGGCGCCCGTGCTGGACATCGACTGGTGTCCCCACAACGACAACGTCATCGCCAGTGCCTCAGAGGACACCACCGTCATGGTGAGGGGCTGGACCCCGAGTGGGGGGGGCAGCGGGCGCTGGGGGAGCGGTGCAGAGCATTCCCCCCCCCCTTCGCTGCCTGCGGAGTGTCACTGGCCTATTTTTAGCCCCGGTGCCATGCGTTCGCGCTGGCGGCGGCTGCTCGCTCCATGATGCAGCAGTTTGTGCTAAATATACCCACCCTGGCGACTCAGCACCCAGGAATAGCTGGGGGGGGCTGAGGGCTGCGCCCCGGCCATGCCCCCCGCCCTGTGCCCACCAGCACCCCGAATGCTGAGGATGCACCCCAGGATGGAGGCGCTTCTGGAGTCTCCTCGCCACCCTCCCTGCAGGCTGAGCCGAGATTAACGATGAGGTTAATTGGCTCTGAGGCCCTCATCCGCTTAGCCCTCACATGCGGGGTGATCCCCAACATCCCGCTCTCTGTCCCTCCCCCAGGTGTGGCAGATCCCTGACTATGTCCCCGTGCGCAACATCACGGAGCCAGTGGTGACGCTGGAGGGACACTCCAAGCGGGTGAGCATCATCTCCTGGCACCCCACCGCCCGCAACGTCCTGCTCAGCGCAGGTAAGGGGGTCCCGGGTTGCCCTCCCCGGGGTCAGAGGGGATCCGTGGGGTGACAGCACCTGCCCCCTCGGTCGTCTGCAGGCTGTGACAACCTGGTGATCCTCTGGAACGTGGGGACGGGGGAGATGCTGCTGGCGCTGGATGACATGCACACTGACCTCATCTACAACGTGGGCTGGAACCGCAACGGCAGCCTCCTCGTCACCACCTGCAAGGACAAGAAGGTCCGTGTCATCGACCCCCGCAAGCAGCAGATCATAGCGGTGAGTGCTCCTACCGTGTCCCCCCCCAGCCCACCGTGGGGTCCCCTCGGTGCCTGCCTGACCCTACTAACCCCCACACCGCGCGTCTCTGTGTTTGGTTTAACCCGCTAACGCCGGCGCAGGAGAAAACCAAACCGCACGACGGCACCCGCCCCATCCGCGCCATCTTCGTGGCCGATGGCAAGATCTTCACCACTGGCTTCAGCAAGATGAGTGAGCGGCAGCTGGGCCTCTGGGACCTGGTACGAGACGGTGGCTCCCGCCCAGCCAGCACCGACCTTGCAGAGCTCAGCCCAGCCAGGAATGCTTTGGGTGCTGGGGATACTCTCTGGCAGCGCATGTACCCCGGGAGCATCGTGTGCTCCCCTGGAGTAGGACTCAACAGCTGTTTTAGGGGACAGATCTGGACTCCCTCCATTTTCCCCCCCCTTCCCATGCCCCATGCTGACTGTCCTCCCTCCCCCCCAGGAGAGGTTTGCCCCCCACGAAGGGCTGAGGCCCGTGCGGGCCATCTTCACACGGGAAGGACACATCTTTACCACGGGCTTTACCAGAATGAGCCAGCGGGAGCTGGGCTTGTGGGACCCGGTAACGAGGCCGCATGGAGTGCTGCCCCGGGAACTTGGCCCCCCCAACCCCCTGCCACCCTCCCCCACCCCAAGATGGGGTGCCTGCAGCATCCCCCCTCCAAAAGATGCCAAGTTCCCAAGTGTGCCGTGCTGTGCTGGGGTGGGGAGGGGGCTGGGAGGCAGGGAGTGCTGGGGGAGGCGGGTACAGCCAGGCTGGGGGGTACCCAGCCATGCAGGTAAACAGGAGTGGGACGAGGGTCTGGGTGGGGCATGCCAAGCTGCCTGCCCGGGGGTTGTGTACCCCAGGGAGGGGGACAAGCCCTGTCCCCCAGTGTGCTGTGGCTAATGTGTGTGACTAACCAGGGTGGGGGTTTTGTGGCCACTGCTCACACCCCTCCACCACTGCGGCCTCGCAGAACAACTTTGAGGAGCCCATCGCCCTGCAGGAGATGGACACGAGCAACGGGGTCCTTCTACCCTTCTACGACGCCGACTCCAGCATTGTCTACCTCTGCGGGAAGGTAACCCCCCACCCAGGGTGCACCTCCATGCCACCCCCCCTCGGGGGGGCTGGCTGACACCCATCCCTACACCCACAGGGTGACAGCAGCATCCGGTACTTTGAGATCACGGACGAGGCACCCTACGTGCACTACCTGAACACCTACAGCAGCAAGGAGCCCCAGCGGGGCATGGGCTTCATGCCCAAGCGTGGGCTGGATGTCAGCAAGTGTGAGATTGCCAGGTGAGAGCAAGGGGGCCTGGGGGGAGCCAGAGGGGTCAGGGGCTCAGCTGGACCCTGATTGCCTCTGCCCCACTCAGGTTCTTCAAGCTCCATGAGCGCAAGTGTGAGCCCATCGTCATGACGGTGCCACGCAAGGTGAGCTCGGGGGGCCCAGGGGAGATGGGAGGTCTGGGGGGGGGACACTCCATGTCTCACTCTGGTCTCTCCCTCCCACAGTCAGACCTCTTCCAGGATGACCTGTACCCTGACACACCAGGCCCCGAGCCGGCCCTGGAGGCAGATGAGTGGCTGTCGGGGAAGGATGCAGAGCCCATCCTTATCTCGCTGCGGGACGGGTACGTCCCCATCAAGAACCGAGAGCTGAAGGTGGTCAAGAAGAACATCCTGGACAGCAAACCTCCCCCAGGCCCCCGCCGCAGCCACTCCACCTGCGAGTCTGACTTCTCTGTGAGTGTCCTGAGGACAGGGACATGGCAGCAGGGCTGTCCCCCTGTCCAGGGTGGGTTGGAGGGGCCAGAGGGGACTGACTCCTTGGTGACCCTGTGTCTCCCCTCCCTGCAGCAGCCAGCCTTGGAGGAGGTGTTGGAGGAGATCCGTGCCCTGAAGGAGATGGTCCAAGCACAGGAGAAGCGCATCTCCGACCTGGAGAACAAACTCTGCCAGTTCACCAATGGCACGGACTAGCGCGGTGGCCAAGGCCACGGGCAGGGCAAGGACTGCCCCGGCCTGCCGGGGATTAAAGCCAAGTCCCCACATTGGGCAGGAGCCCAGAGCCATGTTCTTTCCCCAGGAGACGAAGGGGCAGGGAGGAGGTCGGACCCTGACACCCCCCCTCCACTAGCATCAGTTGCATCTTGCTCCTGGGGTGCCCCAGCATTTGGGCACCCCACTGCAGCACCCAAGGGGGTCCCGCTTCAGTGCCCGCAGGCTGGGGCTGCCAAGCATCCTTCTGTGGGGACCTGCACGCTGGGCACCAGCATCCTCCCAGGATGGGGAGCTGCCAGGCCCTCCTGGCCAGGATGTGCTTGGGTACGGTGCTACATCCCCATCCCATCACCCCCTCACCTCCCCCTGCCCCATCGCCCCCTCGGCAGGTGCTCCCAACCAGCTCTTTGCTCCTGGACCCCTTTAATAAAGGGCTCAGCCACCCTTGGCCACGTGGCAGGTACTGGGGACGAGGGACCACCATGCCAGAGGGTCCTGCCTGCCCCCCATTGCCAGCACCTGCTGCCCACACAGCCCTTGCACAGGTGGAGGGAGGCCAAGAGAGACAAACATTAAAGAGCATTTATTGGTGTTGGCCGCGGTCGGAGCTGCTCGGGCTCCCCCGGCCCTGGCCCAGATGTTGCTGTGGGGTGCGTGGGTGGGTGGGGGGCTATGAAAAGTCCCAGGGGAGTGAGCCCAGCCCCCCACCCCGCAGCCCCCGGCCCCCCGTGTGCAAAGGGGGAGCAGCTGGGGCGGGGGGCCGGGGTTAGCACCATTTGACGTAAGGTTTCTCTCGGGGTCAGTGCCCGGGACGAGGGGGTGCAGCGCTGCCAAGGGGGGGCATCTGAGCAGGGTGGAGAGGTGTGAGCAGGGGGTAAGGGGGGGAACACCGGGTGGCCTCTCACAGGCACCCCCTCAGCTGCCCCAGCAGACCCCCCGCACTGCGGTGGAGGGCAGCTGTGCAGCCCCACACTGGCTATGGGGTGCAATGGGGCTGAGCCCCCCCCACCCCCTGGCAGGCAGAGCAGCTCCCGGGTAAGTGCACTTGGTAGCGCCTGGGCAAGGGGCGGAAGAGGGGACTGGGCAGAGGCCCCCGGCTCTGGGGGCACCCCGGGACCCCACGCAACTGGCAGCCCCACCCATCTGGGGCAGGATGTGCCCCCACCACCTTCCTGGGGTGAGGTGCTGAGCAGCACCCCATAGGGCAGTTGGGGGGGCCAGGGCTGTCCTGGGGAGGGGATACAGTCTGTGCAGTTGCCCTCCCTGGTTCCCGCCACCACAGGTGCGGGATTGACACCCACCCCCAACCTGTCCTGCTGTGGGGTGCCCCCACCCCACCCACTGCTGCCCCAGCTGTGGCAACATTCTCCCCCATACCAGGGCCAAATCCTGCCCCGCCTCCCCATTTGACCTCTGCAGTTCTTGGACTGGCTCCCCCCAACCCGCTCCCCCTCTGTGCCCCCAGACACTGGCTGTGTCCCCATCCCCTCTGGGGTGGGTGAGGGACTCAGTGGGGGCGCGGGATCACTTCTCCGTCAGCGAGAGCTGCAGGATCCGTTGCAGATCCTCTTCCTCCTGCCGCGTCCGGCGCTCCGCTTCCTCCTGCTCCCGCGCCGACAGGGCCATGGCCAGACGCAGCTGCTCTGCGTAGCTGGGGAACAGGGCACTGGGCCCCCTGCCCCCCCCCGGGGACGGGGCGACGGGGGGCCGGGGGGCCGCCGTGTGCTGGGGAGTCCTGGGGGGCAGCAGGAGCTCAGCGGGGGTCCCTGTGGAGCTGGTGCCCACTCCCACCCCCCAGGGGGACTGGCCGGACCTTACCAACCTGTCTCCCCGGCGGCCTTCGTGCGACATGGGGTGGGTGCCCGGCTTGCTGTTGGTCAGTGCTTCCCAAATGGTCACCTGTGGTCGGTGGCAGAGGGGTGCTTGGAGAGTGGCACCCCAAAACCCAGCCCCCTAGGATGAGCTCTGACCCCACCACCAGGGATAGGGAAATGTGGGGTGAACACCCTGGGCAACACCAGGATGGGATGAGCAAGAGTCCTCCAGCCAAGGCAGGCAGGAGGAGGAGAGGGTGGCAGTGCCCACCTGGTCGTACTCGCTGCCAGCTTCCAGCAGGCTCTGCTGGATGGCAAACTGCAGCAGGTCATCCTCATCCTCCCTCAGGGCATCCTGGTGGGTGCCCACCACGCTGTACCCCCGCGGCACCTCGAACAGCGCCGGGTCCATCTCGCACGCTCGGCACGAGGCTGTGGGGAGACAGGAGCCGGCACGGCTGGGCACTCCAAGGGACCCCCTCCCACCCCAGCAGTCACGTGTCCCTCACCCTGCTGTGACCCACTCCTACCCCACCAGCCGTGGTCCCTTCATCTCACTGGGACCTCTTCCCTCTCAACCAGCCGTGTCCCCCTGACCCCGCTGAGACCCATTCCCACCCTGCCTCACCAGCCACGTCTGACTCATCCTGTTGGGACCCCTCCCTCTCACCCCACATACTGAGGGAGCTGGAGCTGCTGACGCTGGAGGAGTCGCTGCTGGGTGAGGGCGCCTCACTGCTGGGGCTGTGCCGCAGGGAACTGACGGGCTCGTCACACCCGTTGAGGTTGCCAAAGGTGATGCGGGCGTTGAGGATATGGAAGATGGGGATTTCTGCAGGAAGGGGAAGAAAAAAAAGCAGGGAGGGAAGCTGGCTGTGCCAGCTGGGCCAGCAGCAGAGTTCCCCCCCATACCGATCTTGACAGGGAAGCCGGGCGGGAGGCGCAGGGTGATGAAGTCCCGCAGTTTGGCGAAGAGCGCGTTGCTTATTGCCATGAGGTCGATGATGGGGGCAACCTGCTCGCAGAGGGACAGCGGGTGGTCCTCGCACAGCCACAGCTTCGCTTTGAACCTGACGGGCACAGGCGTTGGGCTGCAGATCCCTGCCTGTCTCCCTGGGGGTGGGGACACAAGGGGGTCCCCATCTGCTCCTTCCCCTCTCACTTCTGTGTCTTGGTGGTGAGCTCCATGGGCCGTCCCATGTCCCGGTTGCCCAGCTCGAAGTTGGGGTTGAAATACTCCTCAGGGGTGATGGCGGTGGGGTTGGCGTGGCTCAGCGTCTGCGTGATCAGTGTCTGCGTGGGGGAACAGCCCGGTGGGGTGAGGAGGGGAGGTCTGACTGCAGGGCCACCTCCCAGACCTCCGGGACACTCACCCCGTTGTTGGGCCCCACGTGCTGCTCAGCGATGCCCAGGAAGGATTGTAGAGGGGTCTTACAGCCTGTGGGACAGGAGGGGGTGAGGGCAGAGCCAGGGGGGCCCTGCCCACCCAGCCCGTGCCAGCTGCACCTTTGCTCTTGCCCTTGTGCTGGTCCGAGAGGTGCTCAGTCCGCGTCCGCGTGATCAGCTCCACGTTGGATGCGCCATAGACCTGGATGAGGAGGGGAATGGCAGAGGTGGGAAACCCCCACCTGCAACTGGCCATGCCCCTCTGGGCGGCTCAACCCCCGCTGCCCCTCACCTTGGCCTCGTACCCATTCACCATTTCTGTCTTCTCGCTCCTCCAGCCCAGGATCCCAGACTTATTCCTGGAGCGACACAGCACCGTGAGCAATGGATGGGCTTGCTTGGACAGCCCAAGGTGCTCCGCACCCCTGGGGGTGGGATTGGTGCCACCCCTGCCCACCTCTCGAAGGCGATGTTCTTGGTGTCGAGCTGGGTGGTGACAACGGGGGCTGTCAGCCGCCCCATCACCTGCTCCTCCGTGGGCTGCACAGCAGCCAGCAGCACCTCCTGGTCGTGGCCGGCCAGGGCCAGCGTCTCCGAGTAGACCACCCGCCGGTCGTGGTCAATCTCCATCACCACCGCACTGGTGTCTGCAGGGAGCAGGGTCAGGACAACCACGCTCCCCACCACATTACCTGGCCCCGCTGCAGCCCCACGAGACTCTGCCAGCACTCCCCGCTGAGGGTGGGGGGACCCCCTGGGGCCACCTCACCTTGTCCTCGGAAGACAAAGCTGCGGTTGCCCCGCTGCCAGGTCATATGGTCGAAGCCCAGCAGTGTGGTGTCCACCCGCAGGTTCTGGCCGCTCTTCCACACCTTGTAGGTGTCACTGGGGCAGATCTTGGACACCAGAGGCACTGGGGAGAGATGCCGATAGCCCAGCCAGGGATGGGGCCACCTGCACCCCCGAGTGGGCTGCCAGCACTGAGCTGGGTGGTGGATGCACCTGGGGAACCCAACGCCTTGGCAGGATGGGGGTCTGCAAGCTTGGGGTGTCTGGGGGGTAAAGGGGCAGGGGACCCCTGCCCTGGGGATGGGGATGGGTGCCAGGGTTGGGGGAAACTCTGCTGGGAAACTCCCACTCCTCCCACAGCCACGCTCTGCCCTGAGCTCACCCCAGCTGGTGAACTCCCACTTCATCTCCACGTAGAAGTCCTGGGCCTGTGGAGCACACAGAGGGGTCAGGAGGAGCCTGTGGCTGGCAGTCCCCCCGCAGCCCCCGCGGGAGGAGGGAGGTACCTTGCGCAGCTTCTCCAGCAGGATGGGGATCCCGGCCAGGCGCTTGATGGCTCTCTGGTAGTCGCGGTAGCGCAGGACCAGCTGCACCAGCTCCAGGTCACGGGTGCTCACGGCCTCCTGCAGGACTGTGGGGCACAAGGGCAGTGCCCAGGGCCATGGCACGGCACACATGGCACTGCAGAGCTGGGCACTGCGCAGGAGCCACAGGCACGGACCACCATGTGAACGGTCCCCTGGGGAGCTGCAGCACCAAGGTGAGCATGACCATGCCTGTGCCTGTGCTTGTGCCCATGCCCATGTCTGTCCCTATGCCCATTTCTGTGCCTGTGCCAGGGGAGCCTGAGGGAGGACAGAAACAACGAGCCACCTGCTTACCTGTCCATCCACTGCGGTTCTCCTTGCCCACGTCGGCTCCATGCTTCAGCAGCACCCTGGCACACTCGAGGTGGCCCAGTGTGGTGGCCAGATGCAGTGGGGTGCGTCCTCGGGGGTCCAGCTGCTCGATGTCGGCCTGCCAGGAGGGAATGGGGCTCTGGGATCACCAGGGTGGCCACACCTTGCTCCCAGCAGCCTCCCACAGATGTGCAGCTCCCGGACAGAGAAAGCAGCCAACATTTGACGCTATCCCAGAGAACATCCCCACCCCTGAGCTCCCCCCAGGAGATGCACCTCAAAAGCCTCTTCCTGCTCCCTGCAGCCACTGCCATACGGTGGTGGCTGCCAGCACCCAGCACAGCTCGGCACGGTCAGGGCTGGACTGCACCCCCGACGCAGGCACGGAGCAGGGGCACGGAGCATGGCAGCGGGGGCAAGGATGCCCCTGGTGCAGTGCACACAGCTCTGCACATCTTGATGCAGCTGCAAGCTCGGGAAAAGCCCGCACCTCTGGGATTTGGGGGGGGCTGTGCCCAGTTGCCAGGCAGCAGCTGCCGGCAGCCCCCCTCCACCGGGGCCGGGAGCGCGGCGGGCGATGTGGGCTGCGGCGGGCGCACGTGTTCCCCTGCCTGAGCCTGAGCCGGGGGCGGGCGGCTGCGGGAGCGGAGCGGCTGCTCGGAGGATCCCCGGGGCCCTGGGGAGCCGCCGCTGGGGCTGCCGTTGTTTGTGCCAAACCCGGAGCCTGGCACCCAGCCAGCCCCGAGGAATCCCTTGAGCGGTGGCGGTGGGCACCCCCAACACCCACGGGCCCCGCTCCCCATGTGAGGAGCAGCATCACACCCGTGCCCAGGGCAGGGGACACAGCTCAGGGGGGCCTGGCCCACCCTCTGCATCCCCAGCACCCAGCTGGCGTAGAAGCCTTGTGCCCAGAGAGGGGCACTCTGATGCTGCCAGGTCAGGAGGTTGTGAGACAAATCCCAAATCATGGGTTTTGGGGAGGCCACCTCCAGGAGAACAAACTGGGGGTGCAGGACCCAAAGAGGCCAGCTGAGACTGGGCAGACAGAAGTGTTTTGGCATGGGCAGAGATGGGGTGTGGGCTCCCCGGTGCCCAGGGTCTCACCCACAGCATGTCCCTGCCTCTCTCCAGGCATGTCCTGCAGTCCTGCTGTCCCAGGAATGTCCCCATCCCTGTCCACGCTGGGCATTCCCATGGGCTGCATCCCCAGGGACTCACCAGGCAAGGGGACCCCCCAGTGTGTCCACACTGCCAGAGCAAAACAGCCCCCCAGTTTCCTGGGAGTCAATGTGCTGCTCCATCGCTCTCCAGGCGACTGCTGCTTCTTAATTGTGCTAATGAAATGACTCTAATTAAAGCTATTGCCCCCCAGCTGGGGGCGGGTGCTGCAAGCTCAGCAGGGCTCCCCAGCTGCAGCCTGGCCCCAGCGCCGGGTGGGATGAGGGTCCCCACTCTGGGGACACGGTGCTGGAGCCACCCCAGGGGACACAGCGTGACCCAGTTTTTGCCAGCAAGAGCTCAGTCCTGGGTCCTGGGGCTGGGGTGGCTCCAGCTTGGGGGCTGCGGCACAGACCTCCAGGTGCTGCCCATCATGGGGGTGTGACACCCCCTGGGGATGAGGACAGGGATGTCGGTGGCTTTGGGGTGGCAGCGGAGCAGCGCAGGACGGCAGCTTGGCCACTCCTCCTGTGCCAGCTGGGCACGTGGCACTGCACGTCCCATCTGCTGGGGTTGTCCCTGGGTTGGAGGACCCCAGTGCCTGCTCCTGGGTGAGAGTGAGAGACATGGGCCAGCATGGGGAGGTGGTGCCAGGCACTGCTGTCCCTGTGCAGCTTCGGGTCCCTGTCATACATTATGGGGCAGGCTGTGGCGTGGGGTGTCCTGACACAACAGGCTCTGTGTCACTGCCTGCCACATCCTCGTGATGTCCCTGCCCTGGAGACCTGCTGACCCTCTCTCCCTGGTGGAGGAAACTGTGGACGGGAGCTCATGGTGACAATTTGGGGGTGACCCACACAGGGCTCTTATGGGAAGAGAGGAGCAATGCTGCCCCAGTGCTTCCCAACCCCAAACACCTGCACTTCGACTGGGGGGATGTGGAGCCACTGCCCTGTGTGGGTCTCTGGGGTGGCAGAGAAGGGCAGAGCTCTAAAACAGAGGGACCTCCAGCCCCCAGGATCACACACAGCCCCAGCCCCAACCACTTACCCAGGGGATGCTCTGGCAGTAAGAAGGGCTGAGCTGTGTCCCTGGATGCCCTGGAGAGAGCAGGGGGCCTGGGCTGGCCCCCACCTCCATCCCCCAAGCCCCCACCTGCCAGAGAGTCTGGCCTGCAGCACCCATGGCCCCCCCATGCACCCCTGCGGGGCACACGGGGCTGGCTTTGCTCTGACCCTGCAAATGCCAATGGGGGCCATGGCAGAGCCCCTCCACTGGCCAGGTTGGGGGGTTAGAGAGCCTCTCTGCAGGTGAGCGGGTCAGAGCCCCCCTCGCAGCCCCTCCACCTCCCCGCGTCTGCCGAGCCCAGCTTTGATCTCTGCCGCGCCGGGCTCCTGGGAAAACTGACCCCACATTACCACGGAAATGAAACCACTGGCCATGGGGTGGGGGACCGGGGCGATGCTGGCGCAGCCTCCGGCTGGACCCCACAATGGAGGCGGGTGTGGCGGGAGCCATCGCCTGCATCTCGGCGGGAGCATCGCGGCACAATGACCCCCGTTTCCTGCACCACCAGAGTCCACCCAGCATGGCCCTCAGCGCCTTGGGGTGCAAGGACCTGGGCCGAGGGAGTGGGGATGCTCAGCACAGCCCGCCGCCAGCCTCCCTCCAGCGCCTGCGGTTTCCTGCATCTTCAGGGTTGGGTTTTAATTACCTGAATTGCAACGCCATGGGGGAGAGGGAGGCTGGGAACCCGCCGGGGATGCACCCGCACCCTGCTCCATGACCAGGCGGCTGGGAGGTTCCCGGGCTGAGGGACACAGTGAGTCCCCTCACACTGAGAAGAGCCTGCCTGGCCTCGTGGGGATGGGGGGCTGCACCCCAGCAGCATCAGGGTCCTTGTCCCCCCCTCAGAGGGGCTCAACCTGACGGTGGCAAGCTGGTGACTGCACCCCAGGGAGGTGGCAGTACCCGGAGAAGTGGGGTGCGGGTTGGGGTTCGGGGGTTTGCAGAGGCCTAGCAGGGAGCTGGGGACACGTGTGGAGGGATGCTCGGGGCTGTGTGTGCCGGAGGATGCAGGGGAGCCGCGGGTGGTACCCACTGCTCCGTGCCAGCCCCGGGGGCAGCAGACACAGTCGCGGGGTGCAGGTGGGGACGCACCCCACACTCCCGGAGCTCTGCCAGCGCAGAGAGCGACGCCATCCCTATCACCCCCCTCATCTCCATCCTCATCCTCATCCCGGCTCCGAGCATTGCATC
The DNA here is from genome assembly GCF_025592945.1 of Manacus candei. Taxonomy (NCBI): domain Eukaryota; kingdom Metazoa; phylum Chordata; class Aves; order Passeriformes; family Pipridae; genus Manacus; species Manacus candei. The sequence goes on along the minus strand of NW_026138124.1, from coordinate 7,654,895 downwards.
AGCCCGAGCCGAGCGGAGCCGGGCCGGGCCGTGCCGTGCCGGGAGTGTCCCCGCGCCGCCCCACCTGCTTGGCGCTGAGCTCTCGGTCCAGGTCACGGGCGCGGTTGTGCCAGACGAGGTAGTGCAGCGGGTACCTGCCCTCCGGCCCCTTCCTGCCCGAGCAAGACGCGAGCATCCTCCGTGCATGCTGGAGCGGCGCGGCGGGCGCGGCGCGGGGCGGCGCGGGGCGGGGGGGGCGCGGGGCGGGGCGGGCCGCCACCTCCCGCCCGGTGCTTCCCCGGCCCCCCCGCACCGCCCGGCCTCATGGGACTTGTAGTCGCCCTGCCCGGCATCGCCCCCTTCTTCTTCCTCATCTTCATCCTCCTCCTTTGTGGCCCCTCTCCCGCACCGCTCGGCCCATCACCGCGGCCTCCGACCCCGCAGAGGGGCTGCAAAGGGACACTCCGCTGGCAATCAGCATCCTCCCCAAATTCCCCCGCTTCCCAGGCTGATCTTCCCTGTCCCAGCTGACCCGCACTCGCCCCGTGGGGCAGTGGGCACGAGCACATGGTGGGACAGGGGCGAAGGCGGCAGGTGGGGACCAGGTGGGGGCCGTGCGGGGGTCGTGGGGGGACCCCGATTCTCGCCCCCGCAGCACCAGGCACGGGCCCCCAGCCCCGTTTCCTTTTCCGCCTGCGTCTCTCCCGGGCGGGCGTCGCGTTTTCCGGCTGCCGCCCGAGAACAATGCGAGGCTGGGCCTCCGCGGCCGCCTCAGCCTCCGCCGGCGCCACGCTCCCGGCCCCCCGCCCCGCTGCTCCCCACCCTCCCACGGGGGGAACCCCCCTCGACATCATTATTCTCCGTTCTGCCACGGCGGTGGCAGTGGTCGCGTCCCCCCACCCCCGGTGCCCGCACAGCATCCCCCACCCCCTGCCAGCCCCGCTGCCCCATGACGTCATGAGCCATCTCCTCGGTCACCCACGGTGAGGTCACCCCGCCTGCCCCACCGTGCTGGGGGCAGGATCTGACCCCACTCCCCTGGCTCCCGCAGGGCTCTGACCCCCACACACCTGTTTGGGGGGCCCCCATGGTACTGGGGTGTCCCCCCTGCTCCAAGTGCTTATAGGGTCACAGTTAGGGAACAGACCCCAAATGGTCCCCAGTTCCCACCCCCCACCCCCAAAATCCCCTGCTGAACAGCCCGGGGCTGTGGACCAACCCACACATCCCCACTGCAGTGTCCTGGGGAGCACGCAGGTAACCCCCGTGTTCTGGGACCCCTGGTCTGCCCCTGGCTGCCCATGTTGCACCCTGGGGTGTATCCGGGATGGGGCAACAAGGAGGGAGGGTGCACAGGATTGGGTGAACAGTGCCAGAGGTGGCTTTGGGAATGGGCTGGAGGTGCCCAGGGCTGTGCTGGATCTAGGACGAGTGCCCAGAGCAGGACTGAAGCAAGTGGGGGGGCCCAGGGCTGAGACTGGAGTGCACAGGACCCGAACTAGGACTAGGACCAGGACCAGAACCATCCATCCGGGATGAACAGGACCAGGGCTGGGAGCAGGACCAGGGCAGTGCCCTGGACTGAAAAGGGGAGCGGGAAGGCACTGAGGACGGGGATTGGCGTCAGGACTAATGGACGCCCGGGACCAGAAACAGGACCAGGGTGATGCCCAGCAGCAGGTGTAGTGTGCCCGGGAGCGGGCTGTCCTGGGGGCGTACGCAGGTGCGGGTGCGGGGCGGGGGCGGTGCCGGTGCGGAGCGGTGCCGGTGACCGTGTGGATTCGGGTGCGGGCTCCGGGCGCGATTGCGAGTGGAGGTTCGGGTGCGGGTCTGGCTGCGGGGCGGCGCCGGTGCGGGTTCGGGTGCGGATCCGGGTGCGGGGCGGTGCCGGTGCCGGTGCGGGGCGGCCGCGGCGGCGCTGCCGGTGGCGGGGCGGGGGCGGTGCGGCCCCTCCTCCGCCGGGGCCGGGCCTGCGCCGCTTCCTGCGGAGCCGCCGGGCGCTGGGAGCAGCCGGCAGCCCCCGGCCCCGCCGCCCCGGGCCCCGCCGTCCCCGCCCCGCCCCGCCGCCCGGCCCCCCCCCTCCCCGCCGCCGCTCCCCCGGCGGGCCCGGGGGCGCCGCCGCCGCCCCACGCTGGCGCAGAGGCCCGGGCCCGGGCCCGCCTCGCCGCTGAGGATGTCCCGGAAGGCGCCGCGGGCAGAGGTGTGCGCCGACTGCAGCGCCCCAGGTAAGGGCCCCCCCGCACCGGCCCCGCCACGGCCCCGCCAGCCCCCCGCGCCTCCTGCTGCACCCCCCCGGAGCCTGCCCTGCGCCCCCCCGGTGCGTTCCCCTCACCCTCGTGAGCCCCCTCTGCGCCCCAAGGCACCCCCCGGTGCGTCCCCGCACCCCGGTCAGCCCCCTCTGCGCCCCGAGGTGCTTTCCCCCAGTCTGCTCCCCATGAACCCTTTTGCCTCGCCTTCTGCACCCCACATCCAGGGCCCTTTGTGCCCCCCTGGGTGCCCCCAGGACCCTCACCGGTGATTCCCCCCTGCACCCCGCGCTGCACATCTAAGGGACCCCCATGGAGCTCCTGCTCTGCCCCCCAGGAACCCTCTGATGTGCCCCCAGTGCAACGCCCTGCCGAAGCCCGTGACCCCCTTGGTGCACCCCCTTTACTCCTTTAGAATCTCCTAGTACGCCCCAAACATGACCCCGATGCCCCCCAATGCCCTCCTCCGTGCTGCTCCAGTGCACCCCGCGTTCACCCACCGCCCCCCTGCACCACCCACAGCGCTCACACCCCAGCGCGGGGGCTGCTGGCACAGGCTGGAGACGCGCCGGTCGGTGCTAGAGGCACCGATGACCCTGAAAACGGCAGGATGAGAGGGGGAAACTCTCCTACTCCCCCCAGCACCCCGCAGCCAGCACCCACCCCAGCTGGATCCGGACTTGGCGGTGCTGGCTGGATGAGCCGGGCGGCCGCCACGCTGCAAGCCAGAGCCGAGCCTGGGCAAGACCATTCCCATTCCCCGGCGGTGCCGGTGCCCGCAGCCCCCACGCTGGGCACGCGCCCGTGGGCGTCACGGCGGGGTTGGCCCCCCCGCAAACCCTGCCCGCGCCAGGGCTGGACCCCAAACCTGCCCGTGGCCAGTGCAGGTGGCCCCCACGGCAATGAATGAACGGGTCTCTGAGCCGGCCCCGGAAAGCTGCCCGCGGGCCAAGGCTGTGCCGAAATTATTCCGGCCACGTGCCAATGGCCGGATCCTGCCAGGAGAGCTGTCGGCACGCGTGGGCACGAGGCTGCCCTGCCTCCGGGCGTCCCCCGTGCCGGCGGGCAAGCGGGGGGCCGGGGGTTCCCGGGGCGGTGCCGGGGCTCCCTGCCGCGGCCGAGGGGAAATGGAAACCAGTTTCTTCCAATCTCTTATCGCCTGGCAGCCATGGGAGGAAATGAGTTATAAAGTCCAGAGGCCGTTTCCTACCACACCGGGAGCACCCGCTGTCACTGCCAGGGATGTGCTGCCCTGCCCTGCATGGTGGGGTGCCCGTGGGGTGCCCTGATCCCTGTGCCCGAGCTCCCTTGGCCCCATGCAGGGATGCTGCCTGGCCCCAGCCCTACCATCATCACTGCGGGGCTGAGTGCTGGGGGTCCCAGTGTCAGTCCACATTGCAGTGCAGGGGTGGAGGTGCCAGGAGCTCCCTTCAACTCCAGGATCTCTCCAGGGTTTGGGGTGTCCCCATGCCAGCGCTCCCCCAGCTGCTGCAATGCCCACCCACATCCCACCACATCCCACCCCAGAGCGGGAGGGGCTGTTGCCCCAGGGGTGCTCTGGACCCGCCTGGATGGGGGGCCGCGGGCCGGCTCCCCCCGCACAGAGCGTCCTGTTCCCGGCGGTGCCCGTGGGCAGCGGGTGTGAAGGCACAGATGCCGCCGCACCGGCTGCCAAGGCGCTGCCATCTGTGTGCGCGGGGCTGCCAGGCTGGGGGGGCCACCACTCCCCTCCCCCGGCCACCCCACCCCGGCCCCAGGGCACTGCAGCATGGCAGGGTGCCGTGCCCCCCTAAAACGGTGTCCTCAGGGCTCTGGGGGGCGTGTGGGGAGGGGTCCAGGACTCCGCAGGGAGGAAGGAAGTGGAGGAGGCTTGGCCGCCTGCCTGCCTGCCTTCCTCTGGGGGGTCGTGGGGCCGCTGTCACCCCTCAGGGCCATCGCACCGGCCACTGCTGCCAACCCCCCGGGCCCTGTACCCCCCGGGCTTGGGGCATCTCCCTCCTATGGGGTAGCATGGTGTTTGTGTAGGACCTACAGAAACAAGGGGTGGTGGGGCTGGGCAGTGGGTTTCAGGGCTCCCCGTGGTGCCCCGCAGAGGGGATGCCCGGGAGCGGTTCGGCATCGTCACCCCGTGCCTGGCTGCGTTTCACGGGAGGGGAGTGCTGTGACCCAATGCAGGGGTCCCCAAATCCTGCCCTCATGCTGCTGTGGACAGCTGCAGCTCCACAGCCACCCCATGGGGTAAGACCCCGCAGTCCCCAGGACCATTTTTGGGGTGCGGGTGTGAGGAGCTGCCGCCTGGCTGGGAGCAGTGCCCCCGCGAGTGCCGAGTGCCGGGGTTGGTGCCAGCGCGGGGCCAGCGCGGCTGCTCAAACGGTCCTTTGTTCCCGGCGGGGACACAAAGGGCTCCAGTCCGGCCGGGGCCAGCGGCGGGGCTGGGGTGGCATGGCAGTGTGGGGGGCCGTGGCACCTGCCCCGGAGCCAGGGTGCCCTGGGGGGCTGATCTGCACTGGGGCACCGAGGTTGCAGATTCGGTGACCACCCTATGTGGGAACCCACAAACTGGGGGTGCCCCCCTACTGGGGAGGCACACTGCCCCCGTCCAGGACCCCCCAAACACCCAGCCAGGGGCTCAGGGGTGCGTGGCATCGCAGTGAGCCAGAGGGCCCCTGCTCAGGGTATGCTGGCATCATCCCTGCCACTGGCCGCCCTCCTGATGGTGGGGGGCCAAACCCTGCCCCCCTTTTGGCTGGTGGTTGCTATGGGAAACCTGTGGGTTTCCCCTGGTGATGGGCTGAGCCCCTCTCCATCTGCGGGGAAATGGTTGCTGTGGCAACGCATCCCCCCTGCGGGATGGATGGATGGGGAGGGGACTGCCTGGGGAGGGGACACCCGCTGACACCCCATGCCACCCTCAGACCCTGGCTGGGCGTCGATCAACCGCGGGGTGCTCATCTGTGACGAGTGCTGCAGCGTGCACCGCAGCCTGGGCCGCCACATCTCCATCGTCAAGCACCTGCGCCACAGCCCCTGGCCCGCCACCCTTCTCCAGGTGGGTTCTGGGGACACAGGAACGTGGGGAGATGCACAGTGGGACCCCCCGTGCCCACTGGGCCCTGCCTGTCCCCCGCAGATGGTGCACACCTTGGCGAGCAATGGGGCCAACTCCATCTGGGAGCACTCGCTGCTGGATCCGGCGCAGGTGCAGAGCGGGCGCCGGAAGGCAAACCCCCAGGACAAAGTGCAGTGAGTGCCCCCTGTACTGTGGGGAGGGGGTCAGCACTGTCTGGGACCCCACTCCTCACCTTAAAACCTGCTGCCCCCCTCAGCCCCACCAAGTCGGAGTTCATCCGTGCCAAGTACCAGATGCTGGCCTTTGTCCACAAGCTGCCCTGCCGAGATGACGACGGTGTCACTGCCAAGGACCTCAGCAAGGTGGGGTGGGGGCTCAGGGACCCCCCCCCCTTGGCTGGGGGGATAGATTGCCCCATTACCAGCTCTCTCCTCCACAGCAATTGCACTCGAGCGTGCGGACGGGCAACCTGGAGACCTGCCTGCGCCTGCTCTCGCTGGGCGCCCAGGCCAACTTCTTCCACCCGGTGAGCGCTGGTGGGGCTTGGAGGCTCTAGGGGTGGTGCAGGGCTTAGGGGTCCCCAGAGCGCTGTCCCACAGGCAGGCTGTGGGTCTGAGGCTGCCCATGCCTGCAGGAGAAGGGCACCACACCACTGCATGTGGCCGCCAAGGCCGGGCAGATCCTGCAGGCAGAGCTGCTGGTGGTCTACGGCGCCGACCCCGGGGCACCCGACGTGAACGGCCGGACCCCCATTGACTATGCCAGGTGAGGGTGGGGAAGGGGCACCCCTGCCTGCACCCCCACCTAGGGTGGGCGTTACCCCTGCCCGCCCTCCCACAGGCAGGCAGCCCAGCACGAGCTGGCAGAGCGGCTGGTGGAGTGCCAGTATGAGCTGACCGACCGGCTGGCCTTCTACCTCTGCGGCAGGAAACCAGGTGAGTGTGCGAGTCCTGAGGTGGGGAGGTTACCCTGGGGGCAAGGGGGGCACGAGGCCCCGCTCAACACCCCTCTCTTTGCACAGACCACAAGAATGGGCACTACATCATCCCGCAGATGGCTGACAGGTGAGTGTCTGGTGCCCGCGGCCCTGCCACCCTGTCCCATGTCCCCCCCAGCGTCCCCGCTGGGCTGAGGGGGGGACCCTTGTCACTGGAGCATCCCTGGTGGGGTGGGGGGGGTCAGCGTGCCCGCGCGTTTAACGTCCGCCTTTATCCTGTTCTTCCCTCCGCTGCCTTCTCCGGAGCGCAGGGTGCGCCCAAAGTGCATGGCACAGAGGTATTGTCCGCTCGGCTCTTGGCTCCGGGGGCCCCCCATGCCACTGGCATGGGCCCCCCCTGCAGCCCCGGCCGCTCGGCCCAGCCCAGCACCTGGGGGGCACTCGGGGAGGGGGGTCCTGCTCGCCTTCTGCCACCTTGTCCCCCTGTGCCTGCCCGCCAGCCCTGCTTGGTGAAGCCCCCAGTGCCTGAAGGGAGGTCCCTGTCCTGGTGGGGTACAGCTGGGGACTGTTTTGGTGGGAACGGGACAGGAATAACCCCCACTTCGTCTCTCCCCCCCTCCCTGCACCCCCCAGCCTGGACCTCTCTGAGCTGGCCAAGGCAGCCAAGAAGAAGCTGCAGGCGGTGAGTGGGGGCTGGGGCAGGGCTGGGGGTCCCGCCTGCTCCCCCCATCCTGCCTGACACCGTCCCCTGTCCTGCTGCAGCTCAGCAACCGCCTCTTTGAGGAGCTGGCCATGGACGTCTACGACGAGGTGGACCGTCGGGAGAACGACGCGGGTGAGCGGCGGGTGGGGGGTGCAGCCCCCCAGGGCTGGGGCGGGCGTCACTGGCGCGGGGAGGAGCAGCCGGCGGGGCCGTGGCTGAGCCCTTCGCTCCCCCCTCCCTGGATGCGTCCGCCGGGACCGCAGGCCCCTCCTTCTTCATTCCTCTGGCCGGGGAGGTTTGCTCAGCGCGAGGGGCCGCCGCTGGGTGCTGGGGCTGGGGTGCTGCCGGAGGTGGGTACTGGGACCCCCAGGGATGGGAACTCAGCCTGGAGGGGTGCCCTTGGTCTGGGGGATGGCGGGGGGGGCCACCCCGTTTCCATGGCGAGGTGGGTGCCAACAGAAATGACAAACCCTCTCCCCACTGGCTCGTGGTGGCGAGCTGGTGCCCCAAGGAGTAAGGAGCAGGGGGTCCCTGCTGGGGGGCGCAGGGGGGACCCCAGCTCTGCGGGGTGGCTGAGGGAGGCAATTCCTGTCAGCCCAGCTGGGCTCCGCTCCCAGCCCCAGCAGGCTGGCCCCGCGCCTGCGCCTGCGTCCTGCCAGCTCAGGCCCCGCAGCCTGCTCGTCCAGGGGGGTCCAGCCCCTGTAGCCCCCCGGAGTCTGACACCAGGTGCCTTCCTGCAGTCTGGCTGACGACGCAGAACCACAGCACGCTGGTGACAGAGCGCAGTGCCGTCCCCTTCCTCCCTGTCAACCCTGAGTACTCGGCCACACGAAACCAGGTGAACCCTTCCCCCCAGGCCTCATGGTTCCCCCCCACAAGGCCTTGTGAACCCCCCCGTGCACCCAGACCTCTGCTTACCCCCTTTTCCCTGCCTCCTACCCCCAGGGCCGGCAGAAGCTGGCCAGGTTCAATGCCAGGGAGTTTGCCACCTTGCTCATTGACATCCTTGGGGAAGCCAAGCGCCGGCAGCAAGGGAAGAGTCTGTTGAGCCCCACAGGTGAGGGACAGAGGGCAACAAGGGGGAGCTGAGCATCCCTCCCCACCCTGTGCTCAGCACCCCCTTGCCTTCCCCCAGACGCCCTCGACTACTCGCTGCGGAGCCAGAGTGACCTGGACGACCAGCACGACTACGACAGCGTCGCGTCCGACGAGGACACGGACCAGGAGCTGCTGCGCAACGCCTCCCGCAACAACCGTGCCAGGGTGAGCCCTGGACCCCACCTGGACCTCTGCCCCAGCTGTGGGATCCCGATGCTGAGCCCCTTTCCCCACAGAGCATGGACTCCTCCGACCTGTCGGACGGCCCCATCACGCTGCAGGAATACCTGGAGGTGAAGAAGGCTCTGGCTGCCTCTGAAGCCAAGGTGCAGCAGCTGATGAAGGTGAACAACAGCCTGAGTGATGAGCTGCGCCGGCTGCAGCGTGAGGTGGGTGCGGGGCCGGCAGGACCCCCCCCTTCATTGTATTCCACTCCTTGCTGAAGCCTCCCCCCGCTCCTCCTGGCTGCAGATCCACAAGCTGCAGGCAGAGAACACGCAGATCCGGCAGCAGAGTGGTCCTGCACACCCAACCCCGGCCCCCAGCGAGCGACCAGAGCACGGGCACCCCCCTGGCACGGCCCCCACACACCGCCGGGACCGCCAGGCCTTCTCCATGTACGAGCCGGGCTCGGTGCTGAAGCCCTTCGGGCAGCCGGTGGAGGAGCTGGTGACACGGCTGCCCTTCGGCCCTGGTGTGAGTGTGCTGGGGCAGGCGGGCGGGTGGGTTTGGGGTGCAGTCACCTCCCCAGCCCTGCAGGGTGCTGGGTCCTGTCCCCGCGGGGCCGTAACCTTTCATGTGTCACCAGGAGGTGGAGGACGAGGCTCTGTACTCCATGCACATCCCGGCCAGCGTGTACCGGGTAAGGGGGCCGCAGCGGGGGCGGCTCCTGCATGGGATGTGGTGGCTGTCGCCTGCCCAGGATGTGGCCTTTGGGATGTCCTGTCCCCCCACCGCCCTGAACCCTGCTGGGTCAGGCCGGGGACCTCCCCAAGGGACGGCGGCTGTGGGATGTTCCTGCATGCAGGGTGGCGGTGTCCCCTGTGCTCGTCCTCCCCTGCACATCACCGAGGTCAGCTCCAAACCCTTCTGCACCATGTTCAGCACCGGCTTCCCCTCTGTTCCCCCTCCAGATCCGGAAAGGTCCATCTGGCTCCTCGGTGCCCTTTCCCCCATCCTCCCCGCTGCTCTCCTGCCAACCGGATGGTGCCCGACACATGGTGATGTACTGGGGAGGGGGGTAACTCTTGGGGTGGGGAGACCCCCGGCCCTGCGTGGGTTTGGGCTGGGCAGGGCTTGACGCTGTTCCTCTGCCCTGCAGAGCAAGCTAGACCGGCACGGCAGCGGCACCGACAGCGACTACGACAACACGCAGGGGGGTGAGGTCCTGATCAGGTCAGTGCTGGGGCTGGGGGCTGTGCCAGGGAACATGGGGACACATGGAAATGCAGTTGACACTGACCCCAGGGGGTTGGTCGGTCCCTGCAGCATGGAGGGCAAGCGGTTTGTGGAGCTGAGCAAGGATGAGGACTTCCCTCATGAGCTGGACCCGCTGGACGGGGAGCTGGACCCTGGACTGCCCAGCACAGAGGACGTCATCCTCAAAACTGAGCAGGTCACCAAGAACATCCAGGAGCTGCTGCGGGCGGCGCAGGAGTCCAAACATGACAGGTGAGACTGGTGCACAGCCTTGGGGTCCCTCTGGACCCCCAGACCAAGGGGCTGTGGTCACACAGGGCCATCCCTGGCACCCTCTATGGTCAGGAGCCATGGTCTCCTGCAATGCTCACTGCTTACCCTTTCTCCTTGCCCCCAGTTTCGTGCCCTGCTCGGAGAAGATCCACTCAGCTGTGACAGAGATGGCATCGCTATTCCCTAAGGTAAGAGGGGTGGTGTGTCCCTGGGGTGGGGATGGTCCCCACCCAGACACTGTCAGCTTCCTGGGCATGGGTTCTGATGCTGGTCCTGTGCCCTGCTGCAGAAGCCGGCTCTGGAGACGGTGCGGAGCTCCCTGCGGCTGCTCAACGCCAGCGCCTACCGGCTGCAGAGCGAGTGCCGCAAGACCGTGCCCCCCGAGCCAGGCGCCACCGTGGACTACCAGCTCCTGACCCAGCAGGTCATCCAGTGTGCCTACGACATCGCCAAGGCCGCCAAGCAGCTGGTCACCATCACCACTCGTGAGAAGAAGCAGTGAGCACCAGCCCGCGCCTCCCCCCGCGTGTCCCCCGGCCCCACGCTCTCTCTCTCTCCCTTCCCTCTGGCAGCAGCCACCACCTGGGGCGAGCGTGGCTGCAAGTGGCCTTTTTGGGGAACTGGGGCACGGGGTGAGCTGACCGTGCCCCCTGCGCTGTCAAAGGAGCTGGTGCTCGGCCTGCGGGGTAGGTGCCTGTGTCCCCCTGTACAGCCCCCTGCCCGCCCCGTGGCACGCGCCTAACTTATCCTGTACAGTACATAGCCTGTGTAGCTGTCCATGGCGGCGGTGGCCTTGTACCCCCACCCCCTACAAAGCCCCTCTCTGGGTGGCCGGTACCCCCGGGGCCACCCACGGCATTACACTGGACTGGGACGCCCGTGGGCCCCCCCTTCCCGGGTGTCCTGAACCCCTCCCCGGGTGTCCTGCCCCTCACCGGGGCTGCGCTCCCCACTGTAAGATGTGTCCTTGTAAATTTGTATCAATAAAGTTGTGAGCATTGCACGGGCCCCCTGCCCCGCTCCCGTGCCCATGGAGGGTCCCGTCCCCCTGGACCGTGGGTTCACCCCTCCCCGGCGCCAGGCAGACTTGGCCACGTGTCCCTCCCGTTTCACCCAGTCCCCTTGGCCCCGCTGGCGGCTGCTCACGCCATCCCCAGCACAGCCCTGCTGTTTGCCCAGCCCCGGGGCCGGGCTTTCCCAGCCCGGCCCTGCCATCGCTCTGCGAACCCGCAGAGCACTGAGGCTGCCGGCCGGGGCTCTGCTGCCTCCATGCTGTCCCCAGAGGGTTTGGTGGCCGCAGCCACAGTGCTCGTGGTACTGGGCCTCCTGGCTTGGTGCCTTTGGGAAGGGAGGCTGGAGGTGCCTGGAGACTTGGCAGAGGAGGAGGAGGAAGAGGAGGGGATCCCCTTCATGGCCGAGGAGGGCTCAGGGCGCTGCCGGCTGCTGTGCAAGCCCTCGGCTCTGGCCCAGCACCTGGTGCGGAGCTTGGGGCGGTCGGCAGCGCTGCGGGGGGGACGGTGGCCGTGGCCACGCTGGCCTCAGCTCCAGATGCTGCAGCAGCTCCTGCAGCTGCCTGAGCCGGAGCCAGTGGTGGCCCGGGAGCTCCTGCAGCTCTCTGATGCTGGGCTGGTGGCCCTGGACTGGCTGGTGGGACCGTGGGGGGCTGTGGGTGGCAGTGGGGGGGTTTCCAGCCCGGTGCTGCTACTAATCCCCAACGCTGCTGGGAAGGTGACGGGGGGGCTGTTGCAGCTGGGGCTGCGGGCGCTGGAGCGGGGCTTCATCCCCGTCATCTTCAACCGCCGGGGCCACAACGGCTGCCCCCTCACCACCCCCCGGCTCCAGCCCTTTGGAGACCCCGGGGACCTGCGGGAGGCCGTGACCTACCTGCGGTGCCGGCACCCCACTGCCTCGCTGCTGGCTGTCAGCGAGGGCTCAGGCTCGGGGCTGCTGCTCGCCTACCTGGGGGAGAGTGGCTCCTCCAGCCGCCTGGCTGCCGCCGCCTGCCTCTCCCCCATCTTCCGTGGCCGGGACTGGTTTGAGGCTGCGATGCCCTGGCTCTACGAGTGGCCGCTGCTCCTCCACCTCAAGCAGGGATTAAGCAGGTCAGTGAGGTCCCTTGGGTTTGGGAAGGTGGAGGGAGGTATCCCGGGAACCCCTCATTTATCTTTGGGGGTGTGCGTGCAGTTCAGCACCCAGAGCTCCAGCGCCGGGGCAGAGGTGCTGAGGGCAGCAAAATGTGCTGGTTAATGAACACCAGCCTGGAGCCAGCTGCCATGGGGCCAACCGGGCCACCACGTGTGTTCCCAGCCCTTCTGAGGCTGAGGCAGCATCTCAGCGTCCCTGGGCTGGGAAATCTGTCACCGCTGTGGGGGGTGGTGAAGCCCCTGTGTGGTGCTGGACCCCGAGGGGGTGAGTGGGGCTGGCCACTCTCCCTGCACTGTCGCTTCTCCCCAGCAACTGACACCGCGTTATTGGCCCTGCAGGGCTTTGGGAGGGACCGTGATGTCAACCCACAGCTGAATAGGGGGCTGTGACTGCTGCCCTCCCTTCCTAAGGCATCTAGGTCCCCTGTTGCCCAACACAGCCAGGCTGGAGCAGCCCAAGGACAGGAGACACACCACCCTGGGCCAAGGCCTTGAGCAAGTGGCACCTCCCTGGGCGGTGCTGAGACCTTTGTGGGGGCAACGGGGCCCTGCTGGTGGGCAAATGGGAGCCAAAAAAAATGCAGGTAAACCCTGAAATGTTGGGGCAAACAGGTGGCAAGTCAAGCTGTGGCAAGGCTCAGATGGGTGAAGAAGGCACAGTGCTTACTGCGGGGATGGAGTATTGGGGGTGGGCAGTAGGGTGTCTGCCCCCCCTCCCCATTTCCCAATACCCATTGCAAATGCTGCTGTCACGGCAACGGAGCAGAGTGCTGGCTGTCTCCCGTTGCCATGGCACCCAGGCTGCGCTGTGGGGACCCTCCAGCATCCTCGGCAAGGTGCCGGAATGGGACCCCCAAACCACCTCTGGGGTAGAGCGTTGGTGGGGCGTGCTTGAGATCACCCCCAGTTCCTACGTGCAGGGCCGCGGCTGGCGCACAGCCCATGGCAGCACCCCCGCAGCTCTCAGCCCCCGGGTGCATCCCTGGGGCCCTCAGCAGTGTCAGCCAGCCCCTGCGGCATCCCCGTGTCCCCCCAGCCCACGGCAACATCCCCTCAGCCCCCAGCCCACTGCGGCCGCCCCGTCCCCGCAGGTACGCGGGGTCCCTGGCCGAAGCGGTGGACATGGACAGGCTGCTGGGCAGCCGCTCGCTGCGGGAGCTGGAGGAATCCCTCTTCTGCCGGACCCGGAGCCGCCCCACGAGCTGGGAGGTCTACTGGGAACGCAACGAGCCCCTGCGCGACGCGGACGAGGCGGCCGTGCCGGTGCTGTGCCTGTGCAGCGCCGACGACCCCGTGCGCGGCCCCCCGGCCCGCAGCCTGCCCATGGAGCTCTTCCGCAGCAGCCCCTACTTCTTCCTGCTGCTGACCCCGCGCGGGGGGCACTGCGGCTTCCCCCGCCGGGCACCGGGGCGCTGCTGGGGCCACGAGGCCGTGCTGGAGTATTTCAGGGCCATGGCCGAGTTCCTCCGGACGGAGGAGCGCAGGAAGGGGCAGCCGCGGCCCCGCAGGTGGGGGGGCCCCGCCGCCGAGCCCCCCGTGTTCACCTGGCAGAGGTCCTACACGCGGTAGCCCCCCTTCCCCGGGGGGCTCAGAAAGGCAGGCAGACACTCCGTGTACTAAAATTACTTTATTACAGTTGATTTTTTTTTTTTAACATTTCCTTTGCTATGATACAAAGGATACTTACAAACAAAATATTACATATGACCTTATTTTTTTTTTCTCTTCTCTTATTTTCTGACAACTTGGTAACAGCTTTAAATGCACAATCTATACAATTAATACAGGTTATATATGAGCTATAATGTATGTTGAACCAGAAGAATACCAGAATACTGACAATATACTGTACATTAAGCCTTACCAGTTAGTGCTCGTGGCATTTTCTACAAGAAGGAAAACGCACACCTGTAGATTCACTCATACCAGCTGGTGCTACCAGACACGGAAGCAGGAAGGAGTTTTAATTCCCCTGGTTAAATCCTTCGTGGCCCATCACCGTGGTGCTGGGCATGGAAACCTCAGACCAGTGTTCATAGTAAAACAGCAGATATGTGTGTGTTTTTTCTAACTAATGCTCTGTGGCACAGCACGGCGGGGCCGGGCGCCTTCCCCCGGCATGGCCTTGGCCATACCTGGATGATGCCCCAGAGCAGACGGCCACGGCGCTGGGGCCGGGCGCTGGGCGAGCTCTTGTCGGGGAGCTGGACCTCCTTAGGGAGGGGAGAGGGAGAGGAGGAGGAGGAGGAGAGGAAAAGCAGCAACAGCTTTGCTGTCATCAGCAGGCAGCTCTTGGGTTTGTGCACATGGACAGGCAGGCGCCGAGGGGGGAAGAGCAAGCCCAAGGCACGGCGCTCCCCGGCACGGCTCCGAGCCCGGCCGCACACGGAGCTCGTGCCCGGCAAACCCTCCGCGGGGTCGGGCAGGAGCTGCCCTTTGGTCACCTCCTCGCCAGGAAAGGTTTGCTTTTGTTTTGCAGCCAAAGCCAGAGGTGTGTGGCTACAGGTGTGCACTTCCCCTCCTCCTGCCGGGGTCTACAACGCACTGATAAGGTTACATTTTTGTGTTTTTTATTTTATTTTTTTTTCTTTTTAAAGCAATCAGCAAGTGAAGCTTTTTTTTTTTTTTTTTTAGTTGACTGGCAAAAAGACCTGGCATTTGCACAAAAGCTGCAAATGGAAAAGAGCCATCCCCTCCTCCCACCCGCTGCATCCTAGCCCAGAAAAATCCCAAACTGTTGGCGGAAGAAAGGAAAAAAAAAAACACAACAGGGGTGGAGGAGAGGAAAGGGAGGGGGGAACAGGTCGGAAAATACCAGGTTAGAGTTAACATTTCATTGACTTCACACAATGCTTGTGCAAAAAGAAACAACTCCCCCCCAAACAAACAAAAAACCCAAACCCAGAAACATGCTGGAAATAATGAAAACAAATGGAAAGTAATATATAAAATTAAAAATATAAATAGGATGTCTGGCTGACTGGTAGAAGAATAGGTCATTTAGGTTACAAAAAGGAATATACATTCAAGAGGCTCTGAACCCAGTGGGGTAACTGATGTTAAACTTGTGTTAATAGTTAGGCTAGAATTCTCAAGTTTGTCTTTAAAATCTTCACAATACAAGCAAGCTATTTTTAAAAAATATACACTATACACACCTCACACAGCTTCTCCTATCCGTATTACACACGTTACGCTACCCTCCCATCCACTACACCGAGGGGGGGTCCCATGGCCGAGGGGCACAGGGTGGTCCCCCCATCCCATCCTGCCGGCCCCGCGGTGGTGGTGGGGCAGCAATGGCTGCGGGGCCGGGCAGGTCCTTGGCCCCTCCACATCTTTACCACAACCTTCTCAAGCATTTACAAGTCACCAAAGGGCTGTAGACTTTTTATGTTATACACACTTCACTTTGTAACGTTAATTATTTACAATCAGGGCTGCCCCCCCATCTTTTAGCTGTTTCTAGGCAGGTAAAAAAAAATGATCCTGTTCCAAGCAAGCAGGGGGAAGAGCTGTGGGGGGTTAGGAGGGAAGAAAAGCTGAAGAAAGGAAGCAGGTGGTTTGCTTGCCAGAAGCCAAACCCGTACGTGCACGTCTGCCTCTCCTTCTCTGATCCTTGAATCCTTACAAGCTCCTGTCCCCTACAACCTCCAGGACAACCAGACCCAGAGAGCACGGCCTCACCGGCGCTCAAACTCCTCTGCTCGCAGCTTCCTGGGATGTTCAGCATAGCTATTCTCAACTCACAGGCTTGCCTCTGCTACCTGACACAGAGCACAGGTCCTGACCATTCCTAGGAGCCCACCCCTCACTCAGCAGCAGCTCTTGCAGTGCAAGCCAACTGCAGCAGGGCAGGGACATCGGGACCCCCACAAGCCACCGCGCTGCACCCCCAAACTTGCCCTTGGTGGCTGCCACCGGCCACAGTTGGGCTCTGACAGAGCTGTGCAGAGGCAGCGGCCACTGACTTCAGCTCATCAACAACCCTGCACTGATTTCTGCACTCTGCTGAGCTCAGAGTTGCCATAGAAATGTGTGATACTGGCACTAAAAGCAGGCAACGATCTCAAATTAAAGTCTTTTTTTGTTTTGTTTTTTTTCCTCCAGTAGACTTAGATGAACTCGGGTTAAAGACAAAAGCAGTCGGAAGGGGAAAACAGATCATTTCTAGAGAGATTGAAAAATATAGTCAACAAGCCGGTATTAAACTTCAGCAAAGAACCTGAACTCGGTTCCTGTTGAGTTCAGCTCCAGAGCAAGCTCCAAGCCACCGCTCTGTCCCTCGCACTGCCCTCCGTACGGCACACGACGCCCAAGGGAAGGAGATTCCACACAGCCAACACGGAAAACCCGGTCGAAGGCTGGAAGCCGAAAGCCCTGGCTGTTGGCCTCCCCAGCTCGAAATATTTAAGCACAAATTCCTTACAGCATCACTGGACAAGTCTCGGGGATTAGGTGCATGCTGAACTACAACTGGCAATTACAGTAGCTTTCTGCTAGCTGGCACATACTGTATCTATAAATTTTAGTACAAAAACTTAAAAAATACAGAAACTAGGTCAATTTGTTAACTACATATTTACAGATAATTACAATTCTTTTCACTGACAATAATTAAACTAATTGTCAGTGAAAATTCAAACTGTGCATGTTCTGAGGTACCCGTACTCAAGGGTGGGGAGCGGGGCAGGGGCCGGAGGGGCGAGGTGGGGGGAAGATCCCCCTGGGTTTGTTCACATCTGTGGGGGCAACGCTCAGCCCTCCTGGTTACTGGTTCCTGGACTCAGTGTGTGTACTCAGAGAAAGCAAGGAGAGCAGGAGCTGACGTTGGGGTCTGTTTTCCCTAGGACATGGCTTTAGGATGTTTTGAGGATGCCAGGCAGGTGCAGAGCCAATGGTCACGTACCAAACTGCCTTCCTCCCCCCGGGGAGCCTTTAGGTGAAGTGCAAGTATCAAGACCCACAGCTTGGTGGTTAAGGTGCTTGTTTGCCGGCAAATCCGATTTACTAAGTCCCTCTCTAGCTGACAAAAGGCTATCCTTCCCCCGAAGAAGGGGGCAGGGATGCAGCAGACAGCATCATCACAGCTCAGTTGGCTGAACTGTGTTGCGCAACAGGAACCCAGGTTATCTGCCACCATCACTCCCCGGTGGGGTGATGTTTACTAGAACCACTAGATCTATCAGATTTTTTTATTTTCTGGCTGTAAACAGTGATCCACAACCCTCCAAGGCGCCTTGCACGTATTTCTCAACAGACTCCGGACTCCAGCTCAATCGACTCGTAAAAGTGCAAACTGAAACAAACACAGCAGAGGGACAGCAACCGGCATCCCTGTCGGGGCATCCAGCGCTCCTCCAGCCTTGGCACGTGGCTCTGGGCTCGCTGCCGGCCAGCACAGGGGTGGGAACATCCCACAGGCAGGAGCACAGCTAAAGACAACACTACTTCTTGGAAAAGCGTAAGGTTGGCCCAACCAAACCTGAGCCTCTCCTAAAAAACTCGCAAGAGACCTTCCAGAAGGGACAGAAGGGTAAATTGCTCCAAATTTTCTGGTAGCACAAAGAGAGCCTGGGGTTGGCATGTTGCTGAGCTGGCAGGGCATCCCTGGGGGTAAATACGTGACCTGACACCTGCAAGAACCACCTATCCTGCAAACTGCCAGATGCCTCCCTAAGATGGGGTCTGCAGAGGACAAAAGAGAGGGTCAGAAGGGTCTTCACAGCTTGAGGAGCTGGTGGTGTCCAGCATGGCACTCACCCCTCTACTATAAGAAAGACCAGAGCCAAGATTTACTAGAACTGCAGAGCAAGCACCCAGAAGAGGAACAAGGCCATCCACTGCTGGCTGGACTCAAGTGACAAAGCACGCAGGCCTAAGCAGAATAAAGAATGGACCAAGAGCATCTGTGTGTCTATATATGCACGCACATATTGTACACACGGATGTATTTTAAATCTTCCAATTTAGCTTCTCTTTTGCCCCTCCACATAACCAAACAACCTCTAAGTATCAGACACAGGCAAAGGTAGACGGTGTTCAGAGCTGGCGGCGGCTCGAACTCAGGAATGCCAAGGGTGCAGTGTGCCAAGACCGTGCCGGGCTTGTGATCTTTCATGGCGAGACGCAGCTGGGGACTCTGAGCTCAGCCTGCTGAGCACTTCACCGGCCCACTCGCCGCCTCCCCAGCAGATCCGTACAGTGCCTCCACTGCTTGCCTATCGCTAAACCCTCTTGTTTTTTTCTCTGCTGCCTTCTGACTTTCTGGTACCCTCTGGGAGCTCCCTCCTCTCCTTCACAGCACACCCGCAGCAGCCACCTACCCTCCCGCGCCCCAGAAAAAAGCAAGCTGCAATTAGCAGGGCTGTATCTCAGCGAGGGTGTTCGGCTGTGCTCAGCCCCAGCACGGCCTCTGCACATGTCGGTGCCCTCGCCCTGAGAGCCCTGCTGAGGGGTTGCTTTTGCTCACGAACAGGAGCGCTAAGGAACAGCAGAACTGAAGTGCCCTGACAGAAATGCACAGCATGAGGTGTGTGTGCACCTATACCCACACACACGTACGTACAGAGTATATAAATATATACAAATGAGATACCATATATATATCCAGAGAGATGTGCGTATTCAACAGAGTAATGGTAGACAGTGGTACGATAGGATTTATTGCCTCTCAAGAAATGGCACGTAAGCAGGGTCGAGGGGTGGGGAGCCTGGACGCGAGGGGCCCTGGGGGGGTTAAAACAACACAGCATCACCCCGGGATCGCCCAGGCTGCACCCCCGTGCAGGTCACAGCGAGTGTGCAGCGCACGTTCTTCCGGCGTGGGAGGGCTGGGTGGGACACAGAGCGATGCCAGCCTGGCCCCAAGCCAGGCAAGGAATGGCTGCAGGGAATTTTTCTGTGGAAAGTTTGGTATCACACCACATTTAGTTCTTCAACCTCTTTGAAGCTCACAGGCTTGGAGGGAATGCAGGTGAAACAGGGCTGTGGCCTCCATTTCAGTGCTGCATCCGAGGAAGAAAGCACGTAACGTTCAACATGGAAGGGAGAGGTGGCTGCTGGCTCCCTGGGACCATGGAGAACAAGGAAAAATGTGGTCCCTTTCACTGATTTTAAATAAAATCAAAGAAAATTCAAATCAGAAAAGAGGTAAAAATGCTGGCTGCTCTGTTTTTTCCATCTCTGGGCTAAACTACACCAGAACCTTAGATCTTTGCAAAGGGGAGAGAAAAATAACCGCAGGAAAGAGATTTCAGGGGTCAAGCTGGTGATTTGAAAATACTGCAATAAAGTTTGCAAAGTAGTCCACACAGAAGAGTTTCCCCAGTGTTAAATACAAACATAAAAGATGCAAGAGAACATCTTTGCTGAGGTACTGGAGTAGCTTCCACAATTTACAGATTACAGTAATTTTAAAACCAAAGTTAGGGCATGACTGCAACAAGTATAATATGGAGTAATTGGTCTTACTTTTAAAAATAGAGTTTGCAAACTGATTCAGAGTGTTTGCATTTCTCTAGTGCACAGTTGTTCATGTATCTCAGAAATAAGCCCGAGATACACTAAAATTCTTAACACCAAGGGCCTCCTCAAATACCTTCAAGGCACAGCCTGACTCTGAGTCCCTCTGGCTACAGCTACGTAATGGGGTGTTTTCTCTTGAGATCAGGCTTTTTTTTTGGACAGCTTTTCTTCCCCCACGTACACACAGGGACACACACATTTAGACCAGTTGATCTGAATCAGTTTTTGCAAACTATTTTAATTAAAATCTTAACTTGTTGGAATAGTCCAGGTCTGCACATGATATACATGTAAAAATGGTTACTACACATTTCTTTTTGAATACAAAAAAGCCAATATGGGATAGCCATCATTTGGATTCAGCATTCAGTCATGCTTGACATTACACAAAGAGATGGGTTGAGAGAATTCTGTTAAGTAGCTCAATTTAAGCCAGAGACTTTGACCAAATTCAAACCATAACAGAAGCAAGAATGAACCCACTGAACTTGCAGGTATAGCCTGTCCCCGCTGTTGCTGCTGCTGTTTGGGATAGAGGAGCTGAACTCAAAATGCTGTGTTAGCACCATGCTCTGGGCACACCCTCCACACTCACACAGTGAACCCCAAAACAGTTTTGGCCTTTCATTTCGGTTCTGTCTGTCTTTCTAACACCAGGAAAACACAGGTACCTTTCCTAAATCAGTTTTGCTGCATTTCAACAACACTGCAATGCAAAAGAATGACCCCAAAAAATCCAATTCCACATAAAAACATAGCAGAGGAAAGGACAGGACAATTCACAGCCACCACTTGCCCTAGGGGGTGACCAGAGGGTACCTCCATGGAACTCCTGCCTCATCCCAGGCTTCCATCAACTGTTAGTACTACAGAGTTCCTTACCAAGGGGCTGCTCAAACATCTTGGTAGAGTTTCCATCTTCAGTTAGAGTGATATGCTACGTCAAGATGCTAGAAATCCCAGCTGGATTCACCGGACACTGGCAGAGAGTTAAGGGTTGGGAGTGGATGGTAACTCAGCTAACGAAAGAACGTCGCCCTGTCGAGTACTGAACAGCAGCGAGACACCGGAGTATTTACTATATAAATATGTCACATGGACAAACACATTCGGAAAACCTCGCTTTTGAGCCCTATAAACATATTAAAGGCAAATCCTAGAGTTAGCAGCTAGTGTTTTCTTCAAGATGATTAGTGTGCAAGGAAAAACATTTACAAAGAACCCTGGCTGGTCAGTCCCCAAGACGGAAATCTTTGCCCCAAGTCAAATTTCATCTACCTGCTCTTCCCACAGTCCTATCTGACCCAGACCGCCCTGGCACTGGCACGAGAGCATGGGGGCATCTCTGGTTCCCAGTACGAAGGGATGACACGATGTCACAAAGTCATTCAGTTATGAGACTCCCTGACCCCTTATCACTGTATGGATTTCACAACCTCCTTTGCTTCCTTTCAGTAGTACAGCAGCTCCAACAAGCCCTCTGGAAGTAGTGCCTTCTCACATGGTGTGATATGCTGCCAAAATATCACAGCATCTCAAGGGACTGTAAAAGTTGTGAAGTATTGCAGCAATGAAAATAATAAAAAGGAGCCTCACATGCAGCAAGATCTACAGTGGTGATGTGGGTTAGTCATCAGCTGGGAAAGAGTCATTGGCTCAGCTCCTCCTGGTACGCCGTGGCAACTAAACATTTCAACAGTTGGCTACACACCACATGTAAACAGGAAATTGCAACAAGCCAAAAAGGTAATAAATTGGTGGATGTAGTGTGATAATGAAAAACCCGATCAATGGCATTTTGTGACTATGGCATCCTTCAAAATACCTCTGGCATTTGAGACTGATTGGCTGAAAGTCTAAACATTTCTGAATGGAGCAAAAAGGACTATGCTGGGCTCCAAGAATTATTCTGATGCTTAGCTAAAATGAGATGTCACAGTATTAGCTGTACAAGTGCATTACTTACGCTCCTCTGCCCAACCTCATCTGAGCTACCAGCAGCACAGTCAGGGAGTGCCAAAGCAGATTTACAGTTTCAAACATTCCTAGCCTGTTCCCTCCAGACAGGTTTACCTACAGAGTTCTCGGGAAGCTGACCAGTGCCTTCTGAGAGAACATCACTTCTTTCATGACACCGAGCGGGCACTTGGGTAGAAGGGCCCTGATGAGCCCTGATGTCTCTTGGCCTCTCTTCTCACCCTTCTTCCTCATCTACAATTCTTTAAAAATGCCTCTTGGCAGAGGCAATACCCTAGAAATTTATCCAATTCATGACAAATAAAAATGGAACAGAAGATCCAGCTGTTCCTCCCCTGGATGTTGGTTTAAAGGCAGCTCGCCTGGTTTTTGCAGGGTGGTAGTTCGAAATTTATGGACATGGGAGGAGGTCTCCATTCTCCCTCAGACTTCCTACATGGATGGCATGATGAGGGCAGTCTGAGGCCCTTCTGTCCTGTCAGTGTGACGACCACCAGCCAACTCTTCTGACTAATTGCATATATTTCTCAGATGCCCTCCCAAGACCCCTCCAAAAAGTAAAAAAAAAACAACAACAAAACAAAAAAACCAAAAACCACCCCCCCAAACCCTGCAGCCAAATACTATGACATCCCAGTTAGTAAACACAAAACGTAATGCTTTACAAAATGAATACAATATTCCATGTGCACCCAGCTTCCACACGTCAGCACCGCACTGAGGAGGCTGCTGGGCTGGTGTCTGTAGGCAGTTTCTGTTGGCAGACAGCTCCAGTGGAATTGCCACCCTCAGTTATTGTTTAAGTTATGTATAAGACATGTGTGAACCATTGGATATTTGTGAAGTAACACTTGTGCTCCTGCTCATGCCCTGCTCCGTCCGTCCCCCAGAAGCTGTCCGCCTCAGAGCCTGGGGGCTGTTGCGGACCCCTATAGCACTACTTCGAGGTACCCCCTGCATGGGCCCCGAGGGGTGACCCCATGGCTGGGGTCCACCTTGCATTGGATGGCCCCAAGCTTGTGGTGGGCCACCCATGGGATGACCCCAGTGAGGTCCTGCACCCCCAGTAGGATTGTGGGACCAGCCAGAAGCTCCCGGGTAGCTGTGGCTGAACGCCTCGGGGGAGAGATTAGAAAGAACCATATTACTAAAACCTAGCCTCATGCTTTCTGAGTCAAAGGCTTCGATCTCGCGAGCTTGACGCTCCAGCAGGCTTCGTATCCGCTCAGTACGCTCGTTCTGCAATGCCAGCATCTCCTCCTCAATCTAGGAAGGAAAAAAAGAGACAGTCTGTAGCAGCAGGACAGGCACAGCCTCTGGAGGACCTGTAACAGCTACTGAGAGATCTTCTCCCTGTGTTTGTCATTGAGACTGGCTCTAGATCAGATGTCCATGGGCATGCGACCCGTTCTGAACACAAAAGGGTTCAGTCCCACAGACCTGCACAGCCCAAAGCATGTTGAACACCAGTTGGAGGGTGTTGGTCTCCATTCCCTGGTGAATATACAAGTTTTAGGGAGGTGAATCCAAAGTTTGCACTCATACCAACAGCTTGACATAGATTAATCGTTTAAGATACAGCAAAGTCTACAGCTTCCATAAGAGCCTACTGGGAAAGCACCTTCAGGTGCAGCCAAACACTTGCCAATGCCCTAATGTGACCTTCACCATTTGTAGCTGAATCTGATGATGATGACCACTGTTTTCTCCAGGATTCAATGCACAAGCCCACGTTCAGCTTCCTCTCTCATGTTCACTGGCCAGATTTTCTTAGCTCATGTATTTATCACCTCCTATCCACCCCTTTCCTAATTTGGTTTCTCATATTTCACTACCCTGGTACTTTCTCCAGGGTGTGTGGCTGAAGGACGTAGGCAGTGCTGTTTGAGTTGTGTGGTAGGTTATTAGCTAGATGATATGCAAGCTGGCAACTCCAATTTCTTCCCCATAACACTGTTCCAAATTGGTTTCCAAGAGTACTTTGGTAGAGGCCCTGGCATCAGCACTCTAAGTACCAAAAACACGGGGCTACGGCCTCTTGACACCCACCAGACAGGGATGAAAGCCTTTCTTATTAGAAGTTTTGCAGTCAGGTGGAAAACCAAAGAACCATTATCTTCTTGCCAGCACTGAAAAAGCTACTTCTGGCCTTGTTGAAAAAGACCAAATGGGTAAAAAGCAGCAGCCAAGACTTTCAGCACAGCTCACTGGCATCTCCCTGCTGTCAGCAGCAATGTGGCCAAGAGGTGTTATCTTGGTCTTCGCTGAAGGTACTGGGCAGAGCCTTGTACTTGTAAGCGCTCTCTTGCCTGAGTCAGGGAATATGCAAAGTGATTTCATCTGGAATTTCGGAAACAATCTGCTCCAGCATGAGTCATCTCCTGAGCCATTTGGGGCTTTCAGAAACTCCTTCTCCACTTGCCTGTTTCTTAGCTCTAGGTGAATGACAGACTCTGCATGGAGCAGCCTTGCTCACTATTCCCGCTGAAAGCCATGAAGGCAGAAGAGGAAGAAGGTGCCTTCTCTAACATTAGCTCTTTAAAATGCTCCACTTGTTTTTTTCCCACTCCTGTTATCTAAGCAGAATTCTCCTTTTTCAATGTCTTCAGCATGTCACTGTTTTCAGGCTCTGTGACAGGGTAACACACAGGACTTGGTGCAACTGAACTTCACTGAAAGGCCTGACACTGCGTTAAAACGACATCCCTCAAATGGCCTCGGGATGCAGGACTCTGAAGATGAAGTGTCTGAGGCATGTGGGAAGGAAATGAGTAAATCTGAAGTCTTTTAAAGACACTCTTGGGACATGCTCATTACTGGTGCAACACAAACAACAATGCATCAGGGTATGGCTTGTACAGTGCCTCAGCCTCTGGCACTCGGAGGCTGCACATGGATGGGGCTTGGCTACTCCCTCTTTATTCCAGGCCTGGACACTTATGCTCTGGTGAGTTATGGAGATGGGCACCACTAAAAATTAAGAGCAGTCTGCTGAGAAAGAAGCAGAGTCCTATGCACACACTAACTTCTGGAATCTGGTTTATTATTGAACACCAGGGACTGACTTTGCCACAGGCTACACATTTATTTGCGCATATAAATGCAGACACTCATCTTGTGCACGTACCTGCCCTTTCTCTGGCTGCCAGCTTCAGTTAGCACATGCCAGCAAATACCAGGTGACATCGCTGAGGGACCCACACCAGAATACTCTCAACTCTTAATTCTTACAAAAACAGAACACCACCTCTCCTCCCAAAAAACATCCCTGTAAAAGAAGGATGTGTCTGCCTTTGCACCCACATGTTTTCCCCTGAGTTGCTGCCAAGTGACTGTAACCCCACCAAAGTCTCACTGTTAGTTCATGACTTTGTGATTTGCATGTACTGCTAAATGAACCTATGGAAGTTGAAGCCCCATCAAATTTTTTGCTACTCTAAGGCAATACGGGAATACAAACACACAAAAGATCATGCTAGGTCTTATTTTTATCCTTTTTTCCTCTCTATGCAATAGCATTGCCAAGCTTCCTACCACCATTACTGATGCCAAATGCTCCACAGGGGCTTTCCATGCACAGAGATTTCAATCCTGGTCCACAATGAAAGACATCTTACAACTTTATTACTGGCTGATGTGAGTTTCCTTAAGTCACTGGCCTCACTGCAACTTTTAACATAACACTATCTGCAACACATGCTGCTCCCACAGAACAAGCACTGGCTCACTGTGGCACACTTCTTTCCCAGAGCAGCTCATGCCACCAGAGGGCAATGCACCTCCAGCATAAATCCCTGCTCAAATGCCAGGCTGTGACGGGAGCTGGGACCAAAATAACTAGCGATGGTGTCTAAAGACAGCTATTGCACACGTCAGTGTCACACGGGAACTCTTCTTTCACAAATTCAGCTGTTTTCAGAGAGTCGTGTCCACTTGCAGGAGACCAAAGCTGAACAGGACTGTGCTGTATCCTTGGGGATGCTCCCTCGGCTGGCCATGAGGTGGAGCAGTGTTATGTGGACTACCCTAGTACCCATCCATTAGCCTCTGGGAGAACTGAAGTGTAAAGAACCTCGAGGCCACAGAGTAATTGCCCTAATTTAATAATCGCTGGTCAACAAACTTGGGAACTGTAGTGTGAATGGTGATGGTTGGCACCCACAGGGCAAATCCAAGGGGAAAGGAACTGCAGGAGGAAGGGTGATTGTGTATTTCCTTTCACTGACTGATGCATTTCCCTTCCCTTGGTTTGTCTAGGCCACTTACACTTCCATACACACCACATGTCTGACACTGCATAGAAAAACAAACTTCAACAAGGAGCAACTGTCCCCCATGCTTGTGGTTCTGGCTGCTTCAGTTTGCTCCAGAGACACAAAATTTCATAGGGAAGCTGCAGCCTGGTCTCCACAGACTGACAAATGGAGTAGATCTGCAGTAAAATATTATTACCACAAAACACACAGTCTCAAATACATTTTAGCTTTTTTTCCCTCTCCTCAAAGACCTACTACTGATATTATGCTAATTCCCAAAGCCCCCACCCCAGCTTTAGGTTGTTACTGTCTGTTCTCTGTTGAGCCAGGGAAGCTAATCTGCAGCTCAGAGAGAACAGTTCACTTTCCCTTCTGCCCAGAGAGGCACAGCTCCGTCTGGCACACTTCAGGCAGTTCTATCCCAGCCAGAAGCTGCTCACAAAGGAGGGCTGAGCTGGCAAAAAGTTTAGTCTGTGTGTCACTGAGCTTTCACCCCAGAGAGACAAATACCCAAATGATCTGTGTTACTATATACAGCAAGGCAAAAGCAGTTTCTCTCTCACTGATAAGTGCAATTTAAGATCTGAAATATGGAGCATGCTAAGGATGCTCACATGCCCATTTTACCTTCTGCTCAAGGAGGGCCCGACGGAGGGATACCCTCTGTTCAAGATCACGCAGCTCCCGATCATGCTGGGCTTCTGCCTGCATCTTGATTTTACTCTGATATGCGTTCAGCAGCTCCAGTTCTTGCTGCAGCTGCATCTTCAAAACCTGGCACTCTGCTTCCTGCGCCTCATCCAAACGCAGCTGGGAAGGACAGACAATAGAGACGTTTCACCATGGGGTAACCACTGCTGACACTCCAGGGAAGGACCGCGGGGAGGGGGAGAATGGGATGGGACATTGTTTTCTCAGCAATACAATTGGTCTCTATTGTACTTCGCTTCGCTGAACAGAGGACCTATAGTGACAAAGACTGGTGACAGTGAGCCCACAGCACTGATGCAAGTGATGCTGATGAGCAGTGGCGCCTCAGGAACCGCGATCCACACTGCAGAGACCAGACTGCTGGAGGTGCAAACATCCTCAGCTCTCCTTTTGCTAGAGGCAAAGAGAAGCTCTCTTGCTCTGTTCAACCGGATTAACCAATTACCTGTACACAGGAGACTTAAGACCACAGTCCCGCCAGTGCAGGACTTGGGCAAAAGAATATAATGAAATAAACCTAAAAGCAATAGGACACTGAACTTTTAACCTTCCCATCATAAATGAAGCCAGCTACCCTGCCTCACAGCATCAAATTGATGTAGAAAGCAGTGTGAGCAGGATGCAATATGCAGGAAGTGCAAAGAAAAGTGCACATTCAGTTGTAGCAAGGACTTGAAGCATTGCTCATGTGGTCATTCCTTAAAGAAGGAATCACAGAACTTTCACAACATTTTGCCCTCAGATTTACAGCCAAAACTCTGGACTCCTCCATGACTCACAATGAGCATCTTCCACCAGTGGGACATGTTTTGGTTGGTAATATCAACAAATCAAAAGCTAAATGACTTATGACAGCCAGATGCACACTATTTAATGATGCTCTAACAGGGATGTTTATGTTGCCACATTTCATGCAAAAGCAGTCCTCTGGCCACACAGATGCATCACTTTGCATCTCTGCAACAGCAGCTTCAGCTTCAGCCTGCCTGGGGAGGGTAGTGTGTCTTTCCTCTGCATTTGAATGCTGCTTTTTAAACACAGAGGAAGGACTGTGCAGGGTATGGCATGTGCAGCAAGGAAGCAGAAAGCCTGCTGTCAGGATACAGAGCCGTTAAAATGCAAACATCCCTCTTTGGCTGAGGAACCCTGGGTCCCTCGGAGGCGACTCACAGCTTGTGTAGAGAGCATTTCATTAATGCTGTGATCATACTGCTCAGCCAGGATAGCCAGCTTCCGGGTCTGCTCCTCCTTGAGCCGTTTGAGGACAGCTTTATGTTCACTCTTTGGCGTGGTCTCCAGCAGATGGTTTCTCAGTGCTTTGTACTGTCTGGTTTGGATCTTGCATGTATCCTGAAACTGCTTCTTTATCTGTAGTTCTTTTGACTGGAAAGATGGAGGGGACACAAAGAAAAAACCAGCATGTTTCAAATGAGCGAAATATCCATTCAAATGGATATTTAGGATTACATTAAGGATATGAGTTCAAGAATCCACAAATGTATATTAACATCTACAGTGCAAGGAAGGAAGCAAAATACACAAGAGGCAATGACTATTGCTGCAGCTGCTTTGACATTGCTACTGTGTGAAACAATTACAATACAGACACTTTTATAACAAAGCTCCAGCCTAAATACAGCTGTCTCTGCACAAAGAGCCTCACATTTGTCACTGGACTGGATCCAGTCCTGGGTGTTGCTTTTCAAGAAAAGTTCTTGAGGGACAGGACTAATATTTATTAGCACCAAAAGCCATACTTACACATGACTGTGCTTGTATGGCACATATATATGAACAGCACTTAATGTTATGAAAAGCAGCAGATCCAGTGCATGGGAAGGGACAGGGAAAAAGAATGACACTTTTTCCACTGAGGATTTGATGAAATTAAGATGTATTCTAACCCTTGATATTAAGAGCCTGGTTTTCATAAAGAAACTCAAAAACGGCTGGGAAATATTAGATGCTTAAAAATGTACACCACAAGAACATTAGTATTGTGTGAGTCTAGCAAACAAAACAATTCCTCAGTCCCACTGGAGGCTTACTGGAGATGGAGTTTTCCTCCCTTTGCACTTGCTACCACCTCTGTATTGTTTAGAGACTTAACTGTGATTGCACACAGGGTTGACAAACATCAGTCCTGGAAAAGGTATCAGGATCTGATTTTGCTGTAGGACCTTGAGGAAATTAATTACTTTTTTCCTTTTACCTGCCTCCAGAGCAGCTCGTGAGGGTTAACATCTACTAAGATGTTAAGACCCTGGAAAGGAGGGTGTTCTGGGGTTCTCTGTATGTTTCTGCAGGAGGGTTGGCAAGGATACTTCTAACTAAGCAAAACCCAGAAGTGATGAGCAATGGTGGTTAACTGACAGATGGTCAAGTTCACCATGGTAAGAATAAATAAAGAAATAAATAAACCCCAATTACTAAAATCAGACACCAGGCAGTCAGTATACACTATGGGCCTTCCCCTTGGCCACCATTGCCAAATCCTGAAGCACTGGAGACAGGAACAGAATACACAACCAGATTCCTGTCCTTCAAGTAAGCTGGAGGAGCTCTGGGATATGAACCTGTGCATGCCTCACATTAGCTCCTCCACTGCTCCTCCTGGCATTAACGCAAGACTCAGCAGGGCAGGTGGAAAGCACAGCACTTGAAGCCACCTCAAAAGGTATCCAGCCCAATTTAGATACCAGCACACTTTGCTGCATAAAAGAACAACAGCATTTTGCTAACCTGATGCAGAAAACAGGACAGACACGGGTTTCATTCAAACCAAAACATGTATCACAGAGAGGAATGCATTGCTTTTAACCTTTCTAAATTTCACAGGAAGTTATTTCCCTCCAGGAAACCTTTAAGGTTATTTCTCCCTGCCCTTAAGGGAAGTGTCAGCAGGTTACACATTCCCATCAGGGACCTGGTCACAGCAAAACACTATCAACCTATTTTGTCCTCATTTTCTGTGAAGTCTTGCTTGGACACCAGACTCTGTTTACAGGCTTCCAATCCAAAGGCTTTAACAACAGGAAACAGAAGGGAGGGGTAAGATTTCCAGTCAGACTTCTGACAAGATCATTTTGACCTATTATTGTGAAATACCAGCAAGAGGGTATTTGCATCACAATTAACACACTCAAAACAATAACAGCCGTTTTCACTGAAGGGTGAATTCTAGCTATGGGTCCTTCTGGTGCTGTCACAGAACAGACACTGACCGTTAAAAAACTGCTTCCAGGACAAAGGGCCTCACTAAATAACAAAGGGAAAGCCTGAAACGTGCCCTCGAGGGAAAACGTTGCTGGAGAGAGAAACTGAACAAATGGTCAAATTATCTATTCAATTAAGAATACTTGCCTGCATTAGTCAGAAGCAGGAGAAGGAGTTAATGCTAGAGAACAGCCTCAATAAAGAGGGGATTGTGCTACAAACCCAACGGTTGTCCACAGGCTGCATTATTAGCACTGTGTGTACGCAAAGGTGCAGGATTGACAGCTCAAGCCTGAAATCCTTCACTAATCACAGAACAGCCATGCAAAGCAAAGTGCAAGCTTTCCATGCTCCCTGCAAAACGCTCCAGCCCTGTCCTCCCTGGAAAAAGGAAGGGGTTGGAGAGTCTGCAGAGGTGAGAGGGCAGCCAAGTCCCTGCAGCCCAGAGAGACCACGGATCCTGCTGTCCAGGGAAGGAGAACGGACATGCTGCCCACTCGTGTTTGCACCGCATCACCTTGGGGAGGCAGAACTCATTCATGCTAATCTCAGAAGGATCAACCTAATACAGCTGCTTCAGTTTTATTCAGCTCAGAGTGCAGCACAGCTTCCCTGTGAAGTCATCAGCTATTTATACACTATATCCTTGGAGATTCTCAACAGCGATCAGATGGTCCCTTGTTCTTACAAGCCAGGTTTTCACTATTTAATATTATTCTAATATTGACAAATCAGGTGTAATTTTTTCTTTTCTGAAGTTTTATTTTCAAGTTGGTTATTTTCTCTGTAAAAAGGTAATTTGCAGGTGGTGAAAAACTAAATCAGATGGGAAATATGAAGAGGAAAGACCTAGAACAAAAAAGAAACCCCATGCTCAGTATGCCATACACTCGTTTTTTTACTGGCACAGCTGAACACTGGGTGGAGAGAAGAAGTCTGCCTCCTCAAAGGAATGTACCAGGCAGCTTTGTGAAAGGCCTTATACTCCTTTCTCAGACACTTCAGAATAAACCACTGGACTTCTTTGGATGAAGTGAAGGCTTACAATGAAAACACTAAAAGCCTCAATTACAGAGGCCTCATAGTTCTGGTCAGCCACCACAGCTACAAGGGCAGCATGAGAAACCCAGGAGAGACAACACAGCAAAGGTCAGTGCCAGGAGCTTCCTGAGGACACTGCACTTGGCCGGTGTCTCTCTCTTCTCCCTCCCCCCACTTGCTACCATGTCAGCCTTAATATAAAAACAGTAACCAGGTGAGTTAGCCAAGCCTGATAGTGCAGTTCATTTTGATGCCCACAGTAACATAAAAGCTTTTGGGTTTAGTTTTTAAATTATAGTGCTTCATTACAGAAAAATAGATTTTATTCTTGTCTATGGGGGAGAAGAGGATCAGAAAATGGTGTAGAAAAAAGAAAGGGGGAGGGGAAGTGTACTGCAAAGATTAAATGCATTTTAAATACCCCAAAAAGGGAGGGACATTGTTGAGAAGAGCTTTCCAAATAAAAGGAGGGAATAGTGCTGCTGTGGCCTGCCTGCAATACACTGCAACCCTGATCACCCCTGCTGTGGTGCTTGCAGACACCTTTCAAACTAACGAGCCTCCAAGTACCTCGGCCCTGCCCACAGTGCAAACAAGAACTGAGCTGTAACAGACCCCTCTTCCACCACCACCAGCTCGCACCCAGAGTTCCCACATCCCTCAGTACCTTCAGGCTCTTGGGCTGCTGCCGGACCTCCAT
The DNA here is from genome assembly GCF_025592945.1 of Manacus candei. Lineage (NCBI taxonomy): Eukaryota > Metazoa > Chordata > Aves > Passeriformes > Pipridae > Manacus > Manacus candei. The sequence continues at coordinate 7,623,598 of NW_026138124.1, read as the reverse complement.
GACGTGCTTACGCCTCAGCTCCCGCTCCCGGCGCTTGTTGTATTCCAGCTGGTTGGTGAGCTCGGTCTGGTGCTGGAGCCGGATCAGCTCACAGCGCATCTTCTGGATGGTACTGAGATGGCGGAACTCCAGCTCCTGCATGGACTCGTGCTGACGCAGCAGCATGGCGTGCTCCAGGTCCTTCTGTGTCTGCCTTTTGTTTAGCTCCTAACAGGAGGACAGAGGGAATTATTAGATTCTTTGTACTTACTTGGATTTCCGTTCACAAAGTGACATTTCGCTTTGTTCACAAGGGCATTTCTCTCTTTCCAAGGCATTTGAGGACAGAGCACAGAGTTTCTTCGCCTTATCAGCAGCAGACAGCAACGCCACCGGTAATTTTTCCTTCCTCATTTCACTTTTCTTCTTCCTGTTCTAGATGCTCAACAGGATTCACAGTAAGCATTTTCTGGAAAGGACTGTAACTGTTGTGTCTGATAACTTTTTGGATCTAACAATTCTCCTGCAATAGGGCACTAATCTGAACATTTGATGCCGCATGATCCCTAAATGTCACAGGGATTACCAGATGGCATTTCAAAGCATCGAACCGTTGTTTTACCAAAACACTTTGGATGTGGTAACTAACACTTCTGTTTGATTGGAGCTGGACTGCAGGTGCTCCTGTGAGATGCACTTCACACACATGATTCCAGGTCTCATCTCTGCCTGTTCTCTTACCTCCCGAACCAGGTCCTGCTCCAGGTTATGGCGGCCAAGGAGCATCCGTCTCTTGAAGCGGCGACACTCCAGCTCCAAGTATTGCCTCTGACGCCTCAGTAAGTTGGCCTCTTCCTCTGCCTGGAAATGCTGGATGTTCTCCTTCTGCTTGGAGAGCCACTCCTGCTTCTCCTTCTTTGGAGTGCTCTGGTTTTCATTCAGCTCCTGATAACAGCAAGAGAATCAATTGTGAAACAGTCACACAAACCTCCTTGGCCGTGAGCAACTGGACAGACCTGACTAATAAACAATGTCTCAAAGCTGTTCTACCCTCTCTTCTCCAAGGCTGGTTGGAGAAACATCCCAGCCTCTACAAAATGCCTAAGGGTGTTCCAGGAGACAATTCACACAGAAGCAAATTTAAACTACAACTTTTTTTTTTGCACTGGTCGTTTTAACTGGCCAAAATGCTGGTTTGTATCCACAGTCTCCAGGTATATATATTAGCTCAAAACATCAAAATGATGGCTTGCCACTGAAAACACTTGGAGGTCCTGCCATACTGCCAGACAGACATTTTTACAGGCTCCCAAAGGACTTAAAGGAGGAGGAAAGCGTTGACATCCTGTTGTTCAAACATAACTCCAGCCACATGAAGCAGATCTGAAAATTTGTCTTGCTTGATCAGAACACATATCCATTTTACAGTAACTCACTGAGGCAGAGACACTCACTGAGATGCCATAACTTACGAAAACAATATAATGAAGTTCACAGGTGAAACTCCACATTTGTACTGCACTCAGTACATAGCTTAAAGTATCTTTGGCAAAAGACTCTGCTTGCTTGAATTGCATACTAGAGATACCCATGCAGTAATTAAGACTTGTTGTGATACATTTCAACTGAAGTATGAGACAGAACTCCTCTGTATTTCTTCAGTGTTTCTTGGTGCTCTGTGATCTACTGCCCACTTAGAAAAAGATTCTATGTTATTATAAAGAGCCCACGCTACTATAGTTTTTGTTAGATCTTTCTTGGCTCTGCTGCTCTTTAGCCTTTTTTTTCTCCTGGGAAATGTCTATGTTTGGGAATATTCCCCTTTGGAGAAAGTTCCAAAGCTGCATCACACAAGTTGATGGTTGAGCACTAAATGATTCTTTCCAAAAAATTATTTATAGTCCTTACAGTTTCAGTCCACAAAAAGAATCAGGAAGTTTGATTCTACAGTTTCTCTTCATTTCACAGAGATCTTGACTTTCACTACAATGCAGTGATTATTAAATAATTACACAACTTTCTACATTAAATAGTGTTTTTCAGGTATTTTCCCGAAAAAAATGCAGGTCATGTTTAGTGTTCTGTTCTCTTGATCCTGTACAGAAATATCATTAAGTCATAAGAAACCACGAACTGCTGCAGTGCATGACCCCTATCTGTAGCAACAAGGTATGAGAAAAATGCTCATGACCTTTCATAGACTACATCCTTTTATTCCTTAAGATTGCCAAATTTGCATGTTTTGGGCTAAAAAGCAACATTAAACAATGGAGAGGTAAGTACTTTCATGATAAACATGTAAGTGCCAATAAATAAATCAACTCTCTTATTCTAAAGTCAAAGATATGAAACAAATATAGTATGAACAAGATTCTGCTCATGAAATGCAGAACTTGCTGCAATCCTGTGAAAGATCTCTGGTGCACAGTGTCACCTTTATTTCTGAATGTTCACCACTCTCACACTGTATCACACACTGCACTATATTCACATTTGTCATTACAGATGAGTTACCTCTTTCAGTTGCTCTTTACGAAGTTTATATTCTCTCTTCTGGGACTCCAGGAAACTGTTCAATTCTTTTTTCTGTTGGGCCTGAATATGCTGTTGAAACTTCTTTTCTTCATTGGCCATCACTTTAGCCTACAACAAAGCCAGCAGCAAATCAGTCTGAGTCCCAATGGATTACAGCTTGCGTTCCATTTCAGCACCAAGACCCAGAATTCATGGTACAGTCAGCACGATACTCACGATGACTCTGGATAAGTGAAAATCCCAGGAGCTTGCCCTCACTCTCTCCTCATTCCCCATCCCATCAAAGCACCCAGCAGAGTCCCTTTCCAGTGCCTCATTCCCTTAGCCCTATTGTTCAGCTAGTCTTGTCTAACGAAGTCAACACCTTATGATAAACTATATCCTCAGCCCTCCACTGAGAGACCCGAGATGAAAAAAGAATCAATAATAACTGCTGTAGGCAGCACCACTTCATTATCAATTATTTAAAAGCATAAAACTCCCATATCCATACACAACTAGACAGTGAACATTTAAGTGTAGCTGGCACATTTCTCCGCAGGCTAATCTGCCTCCACAACACTCGATGGAGTCAGTTATTGACAGCACATCCATGGTAAGGGAGAGGAAAACCCTCACTGTTTTTTCTGGGGTCAGTATTCTAATATTCAGTGTTAACACACTGTGGTAAAGGACATACCTGTCCTCTAGTTACATCACCCCTTAGTGTAAGGAGGTGATTTATTAGCCTTTTTCTAATTAGCAATTTGCTTGGCTCCTGAACACAAGACATGTAAGAGACTTTGCTCACTGCCATCACTGGTGAGGGGAAGTGGACAATTCAACGTAACTGACAAACACAGGCTGGTCTGATAAGCAGTAACCTCCTACCTCTTTCTCCATGGCTGCTTGGTGCTTTTTAATTAGCTTTTCCATTTCTGCAGCAAAATTGTTACGCTGTGTTTCAAGATCTTTGTCCAACCTGAGGCGATGCTCGTCCATCTCTGCCTTCAGTTTATTCTCTAATGCCATCAGTTGCTTCTGGTGCTGCCGTCTCATACGTTTATAGCCAGACATCTGCTCTCGGAGCTCAGAGTCTTGTTCATGTTCCTGCATTTGCCTTGTCACCTAGGAAGATAACCACAACGGGCCAAAGGAAGTTAATGCTGCCTAATCTGCTTTTCAGCAGTCTTCAAACCACAAAAGAAAACGATTCAGTACAGAAATATGATTTTGTTGTAAAGAAAAGCACACATCCTAATGGCAGCAGAGCAGATTAAAAACTCAATTCTGCTGTAGAAGATAAGCTCACATGGGCTCCAGCAGAAAAACAGTACAATTGTTATAAAGCTGGTACTAAATAATGGCCTTTTAGCCTAATGCAATGAGGGTGGATATATAGACACACACAAATATTCATAACACGCATATGAAAATAAAAGCCAGCTTATTATAATAGATGCTTTCCTACATTGTACTGGGCACATTGGGTTTGAAACTATTTAATATACACAAATTACATTGGCCAAGGTGTCTCATTTATGCTTTATTAGCTGACACTAAACTATTTCAGTGATAGTATCTCAGTCAGCGAGGATAGCTCACATTCTGATGAAATCCTGCAAGCTCTAAGTAGCTGCACAGAGTTGTGGTTCAAAGCATCCCTCCCTACACAACTCCACCAAAGTAAAACCCCCACGTACCAGCGATGCTGTGCGTATGGTAGCAAAGTGCTCTCGGTTGCGATAATGAGACTTGTGGCGAGATACTTGGGGAGGAGACTGGGGTTCTGATGCCCTTGTTCGAGGATCCGACTCCTCTCTGTAGTTTTCTTCCTCCTTATCAGCAAATGTGAACGTCAGGGAATAAAAAGAATCTGTGTTACTAAAGATTTAGGTTTTTTTTTTTTTACCAAAACCCATTACAAAAGGAAGGGAAAACATTTTACATTCATCAGCCCTGAAACATCCTCCTGCCAATAAGATGGGTGAAGGAATATACTGCGACAAGAGCTCTGATCTAGGATCTTCGCTCTTGGAAATTTCATTGTGAATTTTTATTACTAAGAGGAAAATTACTAATTAGAGCTGAAAATGAGAAAAATAAATGGAAAACTGAAAGACGAGTTAAACAGTTTACTTCAACAAAACATGAAAAGTATAAAGTAGATTTTATCAAGTCTGAAAGACAAAACCAACATCTTTGTAACTCTGAAAGACAGAAGATTTTCATTACACCCACTGCAGAAACACCTCAAAGCAAATTTTAGAATTTGTCATGGTGTATTCCACATTCTTATTTTGAGTTTGTCATTCATCACAGCGCGATTACTAGTTAGATATGATACACTAATTAACTCCCCGAGGAAATACCTGTGTCTTTATTGCATATCTGGGCAAAGAACAAGACATTCTAACCACACCTATCATTAGCCAGGGAAACGGTGGTGCTTTGAGCTAACGAGTGGTAACCCCTCCATGGCAGCATGGCTCCGAGGAACTCCAGCCCAGCTTACCCTTCATCAGGCAGAGGGAAAGCAGGGAAGTGGTTTCCACTTCATTTCTTTTTCCATGCACCTTTATTCACTAACCAAATATTCAAATCAAGTGCTGGGAAGCTGCAGAACAGATTTCAGCTACTGTTGTGGGTCTTGAATTTAAGAATTCACTAACGAGGAGGTAAGAAGGTGGAACTCTCACATCCTGTTGTCTGACAAAACAGTGCTCTGCAAATTAAGGGCATCCACTAAACAAGCCTATTTACAACCTGCCATTCCAACTCCTCCCAATAAAGCAAACTGCTTTCAAAACAATTCAATTAGTAAAATAATTTTAGTGAATTAACAAAAATAAGCGACTTTCACAGCAACCTTCCCAAGTTTCCAGTGCACATTCATACATTTGGGGCACAATAATAGAACCTGCAGATAATGACTCGGGATTGGAAGCAGTTGACTTTTTGCTGATGTGCCAACCAAATCCTCTCCCATTTTACACCTTCAAAGTTCACTGGTAAAAATCCAGAGCTTACCGGCTTTAAATGAATGACAGAGCTATTTGACATCACGGTGTGGTCCCCCTCCATCATATCCAGCTCGCTCTTATCATCCGAGGCATCTGGAAGACTGTTAACACTACTGCTTTGGCTACTGGCACTGATAGACATACTAGGAATGGACTGATTACTTCCGACACTGTTCACCGTTCCCGTCCTGCCGACACCATGATCTTGTTCCTGGGAGAAAGGAATTATTATGAAAATTCAGACCCATCCCACTTGTATCTGTGGACATTACCAAATGGAACATTCATTCCATTTCTTTCTAAAGGCATCCACCTGCCACGTTGTGGCAGCTTCCACCCTCCAGGCACTGCCATCAAACGTTTTTCTTGGGGGATGCTGGGGAGAGGAAGGAATCGGCCTTGTCAAGATTAACTGGCTGATGTCAGATCCTTTTCGACAGCAAGCCTGTTAACAAGCTGAACTCTATCATGTATCAGCTACAGTGTGTCACCAGAAACTGTTCTGACACCAGCATCACCCGAGTGCTCAGCTGGGACCCTGCACCTCACAGGTTTCTTTCTGTACTGCAGAACCTCAGTACTGGAGAACTGCAATTCAGAGTCTCCATCACTGCATGGTGACTGCAGCACTCAACCCAAAAAAGATAAATTAATTTCCTTGATGACTTTTTCTTTTTTTAATAAATCAAGTACAAATTTTTATGTCTTAGAACAGCATCCTCAGACAAAACTATAAGATTTTCAAGGCCTTGGAGATATGGTTAAATAGAGGTTAACTGCAATTGCTAAAGAGTCCTCATGAAGCCTCATAAACAGGCAAAGAAAGCAAGGATTTACAGAACTGGAAGCTGACTGTTCAAGCATGAACACATGGCACAGCTTCTTGCCAGCACTAGGCATCTACCCTGTTTGTCCTTGTTTGTGCCTTGAGGTAGCTTTATTCCAAGCACAGAGGGGAGAGACAGCATCACAGCCAGGTGTGTAAACAGCCTCCCTTTGTTTTAGCAGTATCTGAGTTGTGGTTATTTAAATGACAGCCTCGTTTTCTCTGGTTCAGTGATGAAATCAAACATTTCTCTCACCTCCTCCTCCTCCTGTGTTTCCACTGCAGGGCCATTGTGGGCCTCTTGGAAGAGGAGCTTCTTCATTTTACGATACTGCAGGTTGTCCAGTTCTCTCACTGCATCCTTTGTTCTCTGAATCAGGTCTATTAACACTGTTTCGGGCCGCTCTCGAAGAACAAACATGTGCTGTAGAACACACAAACAGGTGAGTGACTCTCGTGCCTCCAACACATAGGCTTTGAGGATACAACGATGAGCTGTAGTTGGGCTTATTAGCCCTCTTCCCTGCACAGGAGAAGAACACCTTCCTACCTCACGCTGGTACTGTTTTTGAGACTTCATGATTCAGATAGATTTCAGAATAATTGCTTTCTGATGGCAGACTTCCACCAAAAAAAAAAGATGCAAAAAACCTGGAAATGGTATTTCACATACCATGAAAACGTGCTCAGTATATACCTAGACTTTAGAGACGTTATCTGCTTGTGGTTTAGTGAGGGCAGAGCAACAAACATCATGTAAAAGCTTAAGATGCAAGGCTGGCTAGTATCTTTAACCAAATGTTAATTAACTCATGAGCTAACCCTCACTATAAAACCCTTTTCCTTGTTTAGAAAAGCCTGAGAATCAAATATTCATCATACAACTCTGAGTCATAAAATAGGCTGTGAACCTTAGAGCCCAGTTCTCGAACAGCTCACCATGTTCTGATCTTTTTTTTTTTTTGGGGGGGGGGGAGATAATCACCCCATGTCTCTGCAAAGGTGGTTACATTTTGCCAATAGGTAAAACAAGTCCTGTCTATGTATGTCAGAAGCAGCTTTTGCAGTCTCCAGATGCAATGTGCTGTGCAAGCATGAGTCATTATTAACACCACCGCTACTTTCATTTTGTTCCTTTGGAGAACTGCATTGCTGTTCCCAACATGTCACATTCCCTACCTGTCCCTGTGAAGTGGCATTGCAGCTGTTTCAGACTATAGATATGGAAGGAATACATTCCCAAACATTTCATTTCCATCAATGTTCACTTTAATTGCAGCACATTGCTCAAAATAAAACCAATCTGCAGAATTCTGAAATGGCAGGACTACACACCCACACTGAAACCTTTCCTGGATAATTGCATTTACTTTCTGAATAGACAGTTTTCAAAGAGGCACAAGTCCTCCAAGCCATTTTTAGGTAAAACCATTCAAAAAGGTGCTGATAAAACCTTCATAAATAGCATCTATTTCCCTGCAATGCAAAAAATTTGGAAAAACACTGTTTAGCAGAAAAAGGGCCAAGATAAAAAGAAACCCAAAATGTCATGAGCACTGTAAAGAGAATGACAAGTTAGCAAAATTCTGAATGCCACCTGATGCCACAAAGGAAATCCACCAAAGTCACCCAATAAAGCAGCTCTAACACCCAACTTCTATGCGAGTTCTGTTCACTCAGGAACACGTCAGCTTTTTGCAACAATCTACCCCGCTGGTTTTGTCTCCAGACCAGAATGAGGAAAGCCAAGTACCTGCAGCACTCAGGAGCACAAATGAAATAAAAAAAATATCTAAGAAATAAAGCAAAAGAAAACCTGCAGATTGCTAATGCTTCTTCATATCAAGGAAAAATATGGTGAGGAAAAACTGCTTTCCTCTGCCCCCTTTCCCCCAGGGATACTATTAGAACAGCAGATTTCAGGTCTCTGCAAAGCACACAGGTGATGGGAGAGGCTACAAAGCCTTGGGGTGTATACAGAAGAGAATAAAGAGGGAAGTAACAAAATGTATTTGTTAGCTAATGCATGGCAGCTCTGTTGGGATTAATTATAATCACTGCAATGACAGACCGAGTTCAAAAAACAAACTCTCAACAAGTTGATGGTCACCCACTGTCACCTGATGGAGTGACCTTTCATGGTGAGAACTCCAAGGCTGTCTAGGAGAGTCAGCTGAGAACACTGGGACACTGCAGAGAGGCAATAAAGCTGGGACTGCCAGCTCAGTACACCCCAGAGCACTCCCAGCTCAAAGGTGTTCAGGCAGAGAGAGCATCACTAAACCATAACCTTGTACAGCAGATGAGAAAGAACACCATCACAGGGCACAGCCCCTTTTAATACCATATGGAAAGCAAAAAGGACAAGCAAGCCAACCTTCAGAAGCTCCTCTGATGTAGGCCTGTCTTGAGGAATTTTCTGGAGGCAAGAATCTACGAAGTTTCGAAAATAATCAGACCTGTGTCAAGGAGAGGAAAGAAAAAAATCCATCTGAGTTAACGACCCAGTTTAATTCATTAAGCAATCAAGATACTCACATTTGGGTGCTCTTAGCAGAAAAAGTGGGGAGAAACCACACAGACCCAGTACTTCACCCTACAGCTTCTGACATCCCTAGTCAAGCCACAGCCCACCAGTATGAGTAGGTAGATCCCTTTAACTTACAGACAGAATGTTTTGGCTTAAGAATGCAAAACTATGGCCCAATTCAAGAGGAAGGAGAGTTCTGTATAAAAGCAGACACCCAAATAGTTCAGTGTGAGCATCGACTCTGTCAAGTTCTACACTGCACAAATTCTCAAGCTCTAATCAGAGCCCCTGTCCCATTCCACCTCTGCACAGGTGTTTTATCCAGGTATTGAAGTACGATTCCTGAAATGCCTGTGGCCCCTCTGACATGACTTTACACTATTGTGCAATCTGTCACCAGTAAGAATTAAAGTCAGGATTTGTTAAGTAACTTCTCTCCTTCTGTAAGCTAAAAGTCTATATTTTGCCCCTTCTTTCTCTGAACACAGGTCATCAGGTCAGGATTATACCTCAAAAACAGCAGTACATCAGTTGAACAGGCTTTATTTCTTTCCACCCTCATTACTCCCCCCATCCCATCATGTAATGGGAGGGTTTGCTACTGCAAATTTTCAATAAATTAAATTACTGCACTTTTTCGGTCAGAAAAATGCATAAAGAAATTTGAATGTTTAGTCGATCACCAGGGCATGAAATAGCTTAACCAGAAAAATCTCAAAAGTAGAAAAATATTTCTAAAAACAAGGGACAATGTATTATGTTGGAGGCCTAGTACTATGGCTCAGTAAACCACAGTTAGGAAGTTTTTAACTTTTGAAATTAGTTGACTGTGTTTGCTGTTTCAAAAGACAGTTGTTGAGGCTGGAAGGCACAAAATGTTACTACTGTGCTTTATTCTTCTGAAGTTTATGCAACAGACACTTGCCACACACAAGCTGTGTCTTCATCTTGCAGAGCAACACTTCAACAAAACAAGATTTAGGAATTGACAGTGTGGTTTGTGATTAAAAAAACACTAAAAACCACAGTTTTGGCAGGCTTGGGAGCTTCAGAAGTTTACTGACCCATGAACGGAGTTTTTTACAGGATCTTATGTTCTTCCAGCAGCATGTCCTGTTTCTACTACACTGCGGAGCCTCAAATGTATATTTAGTAATTGGTCAACTTTGTATATAAAATGTATAGTGAATCTAATGAGAACCTTCCAGCTCACATCCTCCCAACAGGAATCCAGCCATTTCAAGAACTCAGCATGACAAAGCACTCCATTTACAGCAATTCCCTACAACATTCCTCCCTCAGCAATACTCACCATTCATTAGACTGTAGTGTAGGGGATTCATTCTGCGCTATGTGATATAAGGCACTCATTGCGTTCATGTTAAACAAAGGAGGCTTCCTTTCCGCTGCACACAAGAGAAAAGAAGTTTTATACAGGGAGATAGTCCCATAGTTTTGCTCAGAGTTTTTTTTTTTTTTAGTTTACATCCCTTTAAACAGAAAACCACATCAGCAAAATCCCTACTGCCTGAACATGGAACCCCAAACCAACCCTACCCTGCAATCAGACAGATATGTTGGCATAAGTCCTGTGCCATTGCAGAAGATGAAAGTCCTTTGAAGATCAAATGCCTTGTCCTCTCAAGCTTTTAAATTACGTGGTTTATCATAGTTGAGTTCTCTGACTCACTGTAATGTACTAAAATAGGAATAAGTTAACAGTAAGCTCTATACTCGGTGTTTAGCCACTAAGCATTCTTGGTTTCATACACTCCCCTCTTCTTTTTTTTTTTAATCTACAGTTGCTAAAAAGCTAAGAAATATTTATTTCTAGCAGGACAGCAGTGATGAAGAAAAGGCTGGTTACAAGAACCATCAAATCACACTTAACTGACTAAGCACACGGGCAGGAAGTCAGCAACAGGCCAACTCTTTATACTATTTTGAGAGTTGCATTCTCTTTGGCTCTTCTCTCTTTCAAGCCTGTGTTACTCTTATAGACTGACACAGCATGAAAGCTTAATGAGGAAGGAGATGATCTCACTGTAACAACAAAATTGAAGCTTCACCAGAATGCTTATGGGGTAAACTTATAAAGCTCAGTCTTGCCATAAACATTCCAGAGAAGGTGGTCAGGCCACGAGGACGTTCCTACACCAGTCAAAATGCAACAGAAAACTTTCCTTCCTCAAAAAAACCCAAAAAACTCCCCAAAAACCCAAACAAACAAATAAGGAAAAAAAAATAATGCTGGTTTTCTTATTCTGCTCCTCAGTTTTGAGTCAAATAGTAGCAGTGAGGTATGAATCAGAGATCATAGTTCATTCATGACTATGGCAGGATGGACTAAGCTCTACAAATTCCTCAGAATGAGAAAATTGAGGAGCTAAGTCTTTCCTCAAATGTAGCACTTTACCTTCTCTGATCTGTCAGATAACTAGCTGCTGCTATCAACGATCAGACTGCTTATTCATTAAACTATTTTAACTGACTGTTCTCCGTAGCTTTTTTGCTCTTAACTCACCTGAATGAGCAGAAATCTTCAGGAAACCCTGAAACTGAGCCCTCAATGAGGCCATTTTTAAGACTTAAGTGATAATTTGAGAAGACTACTAGACATGCCGTTTTTCTGCTGCCTTCCCAGGCTTACTCAAACCAACACAACCGAGCCAGCCACACCGACCCAGCCTACAGCACTCTGCTGTCCTGACCTAGTCTCACCTCCCACCACGCCAGCAGCCGACGACGAAGCCAAACGCTTCATCCCGCAAGAACGCGGCGTGCAGGAGGCTCCCGGGGGTGTGGTGGCCATGAGCTCACTGCATTCCTGGAGCCCTGCAGCCAGCCAAGTCTCCTTACTCCACTCGGAGCAGGGTTCTGTCATGACAGTCACACCCCTTAAACTTGCTTTATATTGGCAACCAAAAAAAAAAAAAAAACCCCACCAAAAAACCCACACAACAACTCTGCTCTGAAGAAAGAATCTATTTCATGTCCTGGAAGAAAATGAAGTTGACAGTTTGGAATGCCAGACAGCATTTTTAGCTAAACTGTGCAGTTCACATGGATTAGTGTGTTCCTGAGAGCTCTCACTGCCCGGCTGGGCTGCTCCTCCAACTGAGGTCGGGTTGGAGTCTGAGCAATCAGATCTGACAAGGATGGGAGGACAGCCCCAGGTGCACTGCAGTAGTGTGCATGGTGTTGTGCTTCAGTGAGGGTATTTTTGTTCCAAGAAAACATTACGTGTTAAATTGAAATAGAATGCCATACTAACAATGTCCTTTTAAACTGACATTCTGCTTTTAAGACTCTGTTGTAATGGCAATGCCATCCTTTCTTTAGGCTTCGACTTACAAGTTACCACTTCAAAATTGAATTATTCCCTATCTTTCTGTCTAAAGAAAAGAAAATAAATCTATTCACAAGTGACAACATACACTGCATATAGCTTTGAAAGTGCCAACTTACCCAAAACTTCATTACTGCAGGACTTGTTAATGCATCTTAAATTTTCATGCAAACAGTTATCAACTTACAGCATTAAATACATTTCCACACTGGTAGTTTTAATGGTTCATTTCTAAAGCTGTTCAGCAGTTTTTCAGTTCAGAAGTTAACTGCCTCTCCCACAGAACGTGAACACCCTTAGTGATATCCCTTGGCTACTGTCTTTGTCTATATAACTCTTTTTCTTCAGGTAATGAAAACACCAGCTCAATAAACATTAAATTGGAGACTTGTCTTGTATTTTAGAGAGCACATTTAGTTCTTTTCTCCAAAACTCAAGTCCCAGAAAAACCAGGACAATGAAAGAAGCACAGATCTTCTGCACTGTGATTCAGTTGAATTAGTTCTAGGTATTAAATATCTACATTTTACTATTTGTCAAAGGAAATAACTTACCTAACTCAATACAGGTAATTCCAAGAGACCAAACATCTACTTTGCCATCATACTGCCCTTCATCCATGGCTAAAATCACTTCTGGGGCCATCCTAAAATAGGAAATTGGTTCTCATAAATGGGCAACGGAACACCTTATCTTCATCAGTGTGAAACAGGCTATTTCACTGATTTCAGCTACCATAAACAAATCATTCCCCAAGCCATCAGGCATGACCATGGGATACTGGGAACAAAGACCAGGCACCCACACTAGTGCACGCCTGCAGAGGCTGCACGATGTTCTCCTGTGCTTTGCCCAGCTCTCCATTTCTGAGTATCACCACCTTCTCACCCTCCCACATTTCCAATAGTTTAGCTGGCTGACCAACTCTGGTGAAATAATTATAGCATGCAGTTGTGTAAACACCACAGATTAGGTGTAAGAGATCAAAAGCATACAAGGGATCTGCAAAGGGGTTTGTTCAATGAACCTGGCCTTTCCTATGAAAGAAAAAACACTTCAGTTATTTCAACAACCAGACGCGGTAAGAACATAGGAATTGTTTAAGCCACTGGGGGGAGTGATTAAAATATATTACAGATGATTCAATCCCACCTCTACCACTTAAGGTCAGTGTAAGAAGAACAACAAAACATTTTTATTACTTTTCGTGAACTACAAATACAAGGATTCGCAATTTCTTGGAACCCAGAGCCTAGTTACTATTTAATTTTATTTTTTTTTTGTACAAAGTACATTTTATCACTACCACGACTAGAACATTACAAAGCTAGCTCCACTAAGCCCAAGTATATTAAATAGCCAGTAAATGATCTTTTCACTTCACAAAGCCAGAAATAAGTCAAACTCTTGGCTTACCAATATGGCGTCCCCACAAATGAGTTGGCAGGAGATGCTATGGAAGCAGACCCAAAGTCAGCAAGTTTCACCTGTCCTGGCTCTGTCAGCAGGATGTTTCCTGCCTTGATATCTCTGGTTATAGAATACAAGTGTCAGTATTACTCCTCTCCAAAGAAGAAAACTTTCTATTGGACAGACTACAAAACACACCAGTATTCACATGTTCAAGCTGTAAAATACCCACATTTCCTCCAAAAGCCACAAAATACCCATTTTTCTTCCAAATACAAAGTCTTTAACCGTTAGGTTAATTGTTTAATGTGGCCCTTGATTTTGGAATCTTTTGTCTTAAATGTTAGTCTTAATGTTTGTCTTAAAAATCAACTTAAAATGGTACACCAGGATAAACTTCACATACAGTTCAGCAAAATCTTCTAAATCAAATATATTATCAATGATTTTCAAAAAGACCTAATAATGTAATTACTCAAATTCTTCATCCCACTAAAATGCAGCATGTTAAACACAAAGAACATCTGCATCCCAAACTTACTGTGTGCTACTCAACATGTTCATGAAAAACTAATTTTTCAAGAATTAGTGCTCCCCCCCACCCCAGCAATCTTGGCCTTGCAGTTCCTATGAATTATTTGGGTGAACTCAGCCTGACTTGCACTGCTTCAGGGACAATCAGCATTGGATCAAGGATTGAAAAGTTTAGCAGATTCAAAGGAATTCTACAGAAATTATGAACACCAGCTGTAAGACACAGTGCATGTGCAGATACAGAGCTTGCTACTGTTTAGACTGCTGTAAATCACTTGTTTGGGAGCATATGGACACTGTGAAAAGAAGATCTCTGCTTACAATATTAAATTTGGGATGAAGGTAATACAATCAATAAAATAAATTACCTGTAAGTGTGTGAGACAGCAAAAGTATAACCACTTACCTATGGATCATATTGTGAGAATGCAAGTATGCTAATCCCTGGAGAGCACCATGGGTAATTGCTGCTATTTCCACTTCTTGCAATGGCTTTTTATGAACTTAAGGAAAGAATTTATGTGAAATTCAATATTACAGAAAACAATACAGTTTGCAACATGCAACTGAGTACTCTTAACAATGTCAACAGAAATACTAAAAGTTTATTTTCACTAGGTTCAGCATAAGAAGCCAATGTAAAATTAGTTCACAATCTATAATCAGATGTAATCTTCTAACTGTAAAACAGCAGCTATTTACTACCAAAGAGACTACTCTGCAACCATAAACTACATTCCTGTCAGTTCTGTGACCATTCTCCCAAGTAACTATTTGAGACTCAGTATCCAGTTTTCCATTAATGAAGCTAAACACTAAACCCTAGACCTTTACAACAATTCACACGCAAATAAACTGTAGCAATACAGATGAGACTCTGGCAGCTCAGCCTTTTGTCCTGAAATGCTTCTGGCAAGGAAAGTAGCTGAACAACTTACTGGCCAAACATATATCTTCAAAGAAAGTTCACTACAAGAAGCCTGGTAGAAAAATGACCATTTAACAAACGGCCTCACCAAGCAAAACCCTAATACTGCTGCAGTGCTATTTTAGTCAACAGGCCTACAGTTGTTTGTAAGCACTAGGATCAACAGCAAGGGTTTTCAGGAATAAATCTTGAATTGTCATGACAGGAGAACCTAAAACTCAGAAGAAAACAAATAGCTGACTGACAACTTTAACACGAACCAAGGAGAAAACAGAGCACCTAGGAAAGCCAATATTCTACAGAAAACCCACTACAGACATGCAAAAATTGGACAGGTTGTGCCTGTTCACACACTCTCTGTCCCCAGATAAAATTATATACTCAAGGACAATTCTGTGATGCTGTAACCTCCTACTTCAGTACTATACTTCTGACTTTCCACCACACAAACACGCGTGACATACCTTCTAGTAAGTCTGATGCTGATCCTAAACAATATTCCATAACAAGCTGTATGGGAAGAAATCAAAGTAGTTGTTAGAAAAATCTCTAACAGTAAATGTACGTTTTCTAGACTTCTATGGAGAAATCTGGAACTGACCCTTGGAGCACACAGTGCAAACTGCCATTACAAAGCAAGTATTGCTTGGAACATAAGCCCCATCCCAGCACTGTCACACTGGCCCCTCCCATAAGCACAGCTCTAACTGGCATTAGCATAACCCTCCTGTGTAAGATACCAAGCAACAACACTTGTAGGGAAAGCAAAAGCACATTCACAACCAGTTATGTATCGTATTACATATCGTATTTTATATGCACATACTTAACAGGAACCTTAAATTGCACTTAACAAGCTTATCAGAGTATTAAAGGGCTATTTAGGGATTTACTTAAGATTCTGTTCCAGTCAGATTTGCAAAAGAGAAACTAAAACTTTGTCCTACAGATTTATTGTAGCTAATACATGAACAGTACTTACAACTTAAACTATTAGTTCAACAATATGATTTCTTTAGTATATTGTACTGCAAAACTTGGTCAATGATGGGTGTGCATTGTTTTAAATACTCATTTACATGAAGCTAAATACACTAGAACAGTAGCACATTCACCTTATTCTGTAAGTAAAAGTTTCCCTAGATCAATTCCAAAAACTACATTCAGTTTTACTGATCCCCTGTAAGCTCCTCTGAGTCTGTGCAATACCAGTGGCTCAGGTGGCTCCCAAAAGCCAGCTGGAGAGATTTTAAAGCTTCCTTAACCAAGGCAAGAGAAGTGCAGAGCAGCAGATGCTTACCCATGCTGTATGCTCCCGCAGATAGCAGCCTTTGTATTCTATACTGTTAGGGTGTTTTATTCTTTGGAGGAACTTGACTTCCTTAATAATATCCTGCCATTTCTGTAGGGAATAAAACGAATAGAATGACTTTATACAACTGTTACCTTTGGTTTTTTTGGTTGTTGTTATTATGTCACTTAATTATTTTAAGAGGCAAAACTATCTCAAGGTTTCAAATCAAAATAAATTTGCATCAACACTGTGATGTTCACTGTTTAACTCCTCAGTAGACCTACAAAACAAGTTGTTGATTAATTAGGCTGTATGCAAGGATCTCTCATCAGTGCAATACTTTATATTTTATGTGTGCATACGATATACTGGTAAACACTTAATATCTGAGCAAGTCCTCAAAAAAGAAGAGATCCTCTTTAAACAGATACCATTTCAGTTGTCAAATCAAACATACACTCCAATCTGAAAGAGATGTGGGTGATAAGTGTCCTCCAGCAGGATCAGCTGTCTCCCTCTTAACTCTTGTAGCTATAAAGACCTACCCCTACTAGTCACTATAATACACTGGATGAGGTCCCATTTATCAGCCACCAAATATCTGACCACGTTCTTGATAACATTTCTCTCTCTATTACTAGTTTAGTTTTTACAAGGACCAATTTGAAATGAGTTACCTACTAGACAAGGGATTGGTTCTTCAGGGAAAAAAAAAATAAACAGATAAAACAAGGCCCAGGTTTATAATAAGGGGAGCACTGCAGTGCAAGTTAGAAGTACAGAAGAGACCTAAATGCCAAGTTCCAGTGTCTGCCTTGACACTGCCACTGCTCCCCTCAGAGACCTCCAAGTTCTCCCACTTGCTGCACATCCACATCTCCTCAGGCAAGGAAGGCAAAAGCTTGTGAGTGCAACAGCAAAACTACAACTACCAGGAAAGATTTTCAAAACCAAATGCAGTAGCTGAAACCATTTAAGTATGCAGGAGTCAACACAAGAGTGTTGACACTGCAAATGTTTTTGAGCAAGAGAGTATCAGTTCTGAAGTTAACCAGAGGTAGAAAAACCTTACCTAACACCCAAAAGTTCAAAAGCTGTTTTCCAGGTCCTGTTAATCCCTCAGCACACTCTACCTCAGGTACAGGTATGTGGCTGGGATTCACAGAGGGACAGAGGGTTCATCTACCCTAATGCTTTGGAAAACATGTGCAAAACCCAAATCCTCCTCAATAAAAATTTTAGGGTTAGAGAAACACACGAAACCAGGGAACATGGAA
The DNA here is from genome assembly GCF_025592945.1 of Manacus candei. Lineage (NCBI taxonomy): Eukaryota > Metazoa > Chordata > Aves > Passeriformes > Pipridae > Manacus > Manacus candei. Next base: position 7,605,934 of record NW_026138124.1, on the reverse strand, counting down.
GCCACAACTGAGGCAGCTGATTGACTAAGTTAAACATTTCTCAACACCAGAAACGTCACGAGAATGACACAATGCAGTTATACTAACATAAACTCTCTCACTGACACTGGAATGACCTCGCTGCCTTTTACCTTCAGCCTCAAAGGCTTTGAGGTACTAAGCAATAAAAGCCAAATCAAGAAAGCACTTCTACATTGGGAGAGAGAGGTGATATACTAGTCAAGAAGTAGTCACGATTTCCTGCATAAAAAAAGCCCCAAGATCACATTAAGAGCACAGTAATACATTTTTCAAAGGTTTTAAACTTATTTTTAGTATAAAATATGAACTTATTTCAGGGAATTATTGTTCCCAGCAATGATAAAATCTTACTATGAAACCAAAGTAAATACAAATGATACCAGAATGCCCTTAATCAATTTTCTTTACATAGGTTGGATACTCCAGCAAACTTCTGAACAAAACAAATAAGTATGGAAGTAAAATAGAAAGTTTTAATCCTCCCCTTATTACTTTCTTCAAAATAAAGAAACATACGCATTGAAGACAAACAAAAGCTATTTCTGAAGCATGCACAGTTTGTTTCATTCATGTGAATAGAGTATTTATAGCTCACAGTAATTAAAACAGTAGGACAAGTAGCAAGTACAAATTATTCTTTCATCAGTACACAGTTAAACAAGTCACCGCAGTGACAAAACAGAAACAGGCACAGCAAATTTAACTATGAAGCTGGAATTCAGGACTGCTGGAGAGACACTGCCACCTCTACCTCCTACACAGACATACACACACAGAGAGGAAGGAATAGTTCAGCTCCTGGGAGTGCAGATGATCAATACACAAAAGGCACAGAAAGCAATGAGCTGTTAGTCAAACTCATCGGAGCAAAGCTGCTTCTAAGATTGGAATACAGAGAATGGAGGGAGGGAACCATAAATGCCTGGAACAACATGCTTACAATAAATACTTCTGTTGAAAAATCATGCCACGATTTGATACATGTTATTTACCAGAAATAATACCAAATCAGCTGCTCATGTCACGTTGGGCTTTTCAAGAATCTGTATTAGCACTTAAACATTTCAAGTATAAAATCAACTATCTCTACTAAATGTCCTAGGGAAAAGAGACACATCTGGGGTGGCCATAAAAACACAATGTCTAAATCTCAGAGGCCCACTTTTGCAGACCTCTCTGCAAAGAGTGCCTTAATCCCTGACTCTGGCAGTTCTTCCAGAATTATGCTGCTGTTCAGATTTTCACACTCATTCATTCACTGCTGTTTTGCCTTTGTTTCAGCTGCTCATGAACACAGTCATTCCAAGGAAGGATGGGTTCCGCCTCACTACTTTGTACAAGCAAGGCTCCCTCTGAAATTCTCAGTGTTGCATCCAGTACTATTATTCCTTTGTCCAGGAAGCAACATGGGTTTTTTTAAGGTATTTAAAATGAAATGTTTAGGGGCAATAAGACACTAACATACAACCCCATCATTTTTAATTTTCTTTTTTCCTTTCTACACAGTTATGTGGTCCCAAAGGGGCCTGGAAGAAGAGAGTCCTACCCATCTTTTCCAGGAGTAGATTAGGTAGAAATAAACTGAGAACAGTAAACTGATTTGTTTTGTTTACACAGTACCCTCAATCACCTTTACAGTTATAGAAGAGATTTCTCTACAGGAACCCAAGATAATTAAAATCATCCCATATAATAAGTCTTTGCAATGGTCAAGGTTTAATGTACAACATGCTCCACGTACCTCATTGGACTGCTTCCCACTATATGACATTTTCTTGATGGCCACCACTTCATTGGTGCGCACATCACGTGCCTGCAACAGGAAAACACGGTGCATCAGTTCCTTCAGGGCCCCATTTCCCATAAGATGCAAACCAAACGTAGACATAAAAAACCATCTTTATCCCTCAGCTAACTTTTGCAGAGAGTTAAACTAAAATATCTTCCAAGGGGTGTGACTGCTGCATCTATTGGAAATTTCTTTCCGAAGCGAAAGATCACCCTCCTGTCTGTGAGACAAGGTATGACATTTCTCCATGTTCAGCAATCCAGCAAGTCTCTGCACTGTGACTTCTAAATTAAAAATCACAGCTTTACAAAAGTAGCTCTGATTCAAGTAGAAGGGATTTTCCCTAAATCAACTTCCCTCCCTGCTCAGGTCCATTACAAACAAAACAGAAGCAAGGCTCAGCCCCCATGTTCCATTCAAACCATAAGGGAAGATGTCTCAGGATGCATAGGAGATACTTGCTCCAGACACTGCTGGCTTTCTCCCCAGTGCTCCCCAGTATTAGCTTTTGTGTCTTAGAGGAATGCCCACGATATAGAGAAAGATGGCAGTGATCTAAGCCACCCATCTTCAGACTGGACTTTTACTTTCTCCGTCCCACATTACTGTTATTTACACTGCACAACAAATGTATGTGGTTTTTTGCACTTCAAAGGCAAACTTCATGACTTCTGATAGTAACAATCCAATGTAACAACCAGACAGGAAGTTTTTTTTTTAATTCAGCACCAAAGCAAGGATTCATTCCCCCTGCCAGGAGAAGAGGTAGCACCTCACAGGAAGGATGGTTCCAGACAAGACCCCAGATTTCCTCTGTTAAGGATTTCAGCAGCATGGGAGGGTGGTGGAGGAAAAGACCTCAGAGTCTCCCTGATAAGAATAATCAACTCGGACACGAAGCCAAATGATATAAATCAGAGTAATGTGCACCTCAGCATTCATTAATGACTGATGAAAATGCTGATTTTTAATATATTTGTACTATCAAGCACAGCCTATCAGAACATGGATTAATAAAGTATCAGGGCTCTGCCTTTCGTAAAAAGATTTTTTAGTCATGTTTTAATTCTGCTATTCATTAAAAGAGATTCCCAGAATTCCCTGTCAGTCTTTATTTCAACCAGTTATGATAAGCTTGAACCAATACTATTTTTAATTTTCTTTCTGTTTCAGAGGATCCTCTGACATTACCTGTGAAGTTGGGCTGGGGGTGACTATTTTTGTTGTTTGAGACAAAAAAGGGAAGAATAAAATTCTTACTCCTAGATCTTTATTAATTAGAGACAATCACTGAAACATTTAAATCAGTGAAGAACTGCAATAAAACAGGCAAGCAAAATACTAGAGTAGAGCAGAAGGAACCCAGCTCTAACAAAAGAGAGTGGGTTATTCTTCTGCTCCATCTGCAGTGTTCCAGTGTAGTAGGTTTCCTGTGTCAAGTAAAAGCTATTATTACACTGCAAAGCAGGGAGTAGGGTAAGGATAATACCAAAAATGATTCAGAGGTGCCAGACTTGCAGTTTCTAAGAAACTAAAACCATGAGGTGAACCAGCAAAATTCATGTCAATTATGAAAGAAAAAAAAAAAGAAACTTTCTGCCACTGCAGGATGCAACAGAAACAAAGAAAGAGACACAAGTAAACACTCAGCCAATTATCAGGTAAGATAAATGTATCACCTCTTGTTGGGATGATTACTGAAAGGGAAGGAAGGTAGGTACAACTAACAATGAAACACTAAAATGTATTTTAAAAAAGGCAGGGGAGATTTCAGTATTGTATGGATTTTTCTATTTGTTAATTACCCACACGTTATTTATCAACAGCATTTTTTGGTGCAGGTTGTATGCAATGAAAGCAGCCTGGTGAGAGGGTGCTGTGCATCAGAAAAACCAAGTAAGCAACTCTATTTCCAGAACACCTACAGTCCTACAAGGCTGAGAGAGGGAGAACCATCCCAGCTGACACCTCGGGAACATTAAAATAATGGAGTTTCATTTGCTTTTTTAGTTTCCATGTGATCCTGAACAATCGAAAAAAGACTGTTCCCAGACAAAAGCCAGGAAGATGTACAAGGTCAGTTCACTTAAAGCATCCAAATGAACAAGGCTTGTTTCATGGCAGGCATGTATGCACATATAAATCCTGCTTTCCTCCAAAACCTCCACACAAAGGACCAACATCTGGTGACCAGAGTAACTTCAGCACTGAAACATGCACAAAGAAAAAGTAGAGTATTTCACCGGCTTCAGTAATACCCTTTTAAGCAGTTATTAACTACAATCCAATATTATATTAATTAGAGAAAGTTTAATTGCTTGCAGTAGCAGAACCAAAATCTTGTTAAAGAAACTTTAGAGGAATAAAGTACCCAAGACATAGATTCCCCTACGTTTTCCTTCTTCATGCTTAATTCACACTAAATTTCCCTCTCCATGTTGGCTTTCTCATGTCTTTGGCTTCAGTTTGAGATATGGGGTACATTGCAAGAAACAGTTTAATGTTCAAAATCTCAGAACTGCTAGCAGTAAAAAAAAAGTGCAAGACAAGACTTATAGGTTAAAACTTCCTAACACAAAACTAGCAAGAGCATGTCTTTATCAGAAACTTTCTCTAGACAAAAATAAAGCCCCAAAATGGGCTGGAGTTGTGTGATGCACGGCTTACACTTGTCTTTTTTCGAGTGCCAAATCAGACGTACTTTCTGTCAAAGAAGCACAGTCCTAATACCAGGAAGTAATTGGACTCAACAGTGAGTAAATACTGACTTACAATGAACTGATAATTTAAAATGGTGGGGGAAAAAGAGAAAGAAGGGGCTAGAAATTAATGGCCTCTGATTTTCAATCTCTTTGTAGAAGGAGCTGGTAATGGGCCATCAGCTCTTACCAAAACAACAAAGCTCAAGCAGCTACAAATGCCTTCTTGTTGGTGTTTGGGAATGCTGTTTGCATCCAGCTCACAGGTGTGTTATGGGTTCCTCTCTAACATACAGTGTTCCCAAAAAACTTCAATAATATTTCTTTAACAGTATTTCCACAGAGCAGGAAGACATATTTGTCAGTTCCCTCCTTTTAAATTCACTCTTTAACCACACGGAGTAAACGAGGTGAATTTAAGGCTGCAGGTGAGTTCTGTTTCATTAGAAAACAGTTCCTCCCCCAGATCTGTTCCCAGACAGTGGTGGCTCATAGTTTTAAGCCGGGAACAAAATTAAGAAGCTTTTCCTAATTAGTTCATCTGTGCTGCATTAAATTTGTGCTGGAAGGTTCCCAACATGGTCTGCTGCAATTATTAACACTGAATAGGCATCTCAAAAAATAGTGACACAAATGGCTTTCAGAAGGAAAACTGGTAGGTTTGGCCACACCTCCTACAATTATAAATTTGAAAAGGTTTTCTGAGGAAAATGTTTTTTTCATGAAGGCCTCACAGTATTTGTTAACACACAGCGACCTGCATGGAGGTTACCAAGAGGATCCCACTGCTGGTTGAGCTACACAAGCAGCCTGGGAAAAATTCTGCTGTCCAGACGTTCATGTCAAGTAAGTTTTATGCAGATGGATATTGGGATTCTTGCCTGCAGTAGGAAAGGATGTGACAGGACAAATGACAATAAAAGCACCAACACTCAGGTGTCAAACACAAAGAATGGCTGTAAGGGAGCCTGGGGGGATGAGTGAAGGGAGAGAGAACTCAATTTCTCTCAAGGAACAAGAGGTGATAAGGAGGTGATCAGACTAAGAGAACTGCATTGCCAGTCAGAATTGATGGAGCAGAAGTCCATGCTTTCTATTTGCAGTTAAATCCCTGCTTGCAACATAACAATACACATAAAAGCACCAGGCAAGGACCACATTTCCAGGTTTTCTTTTCAGTTTGTATGCAAACGCCTTCCAAGCCCCAAACATCATATAAAAGGAGTCACAGCAGTTTAAAAAGAGACACAGCTAAAATTCACAAGACATGGAGCTACTTACAAAATAAACTGCTCCGAAGCTTCCATGGCCAATCTCTCGGAGATCTGTGAAGAGCTTTTCTGGATCTTCTTTGAAGAAGAGCTCTGCAATTTCGGGGTCCTTCAGGCTGCCCGCTCGGCTGGTTGATGGCATCCTGCTGGGCAGTGAGCCGACCGACTATCTGGGTTTAAAGTGCTGCTTCAACCCTTGGCTCATCTGTATGAATGGAGCCTCTTCAGCATGGATTACTGCAAGAAAAAGATTGCAATCCTTCACTGATTATCCTCTCCTCAAAGAGCCCGAAACGAGCTACACAGCAAAGCAGCTTCCGCTTCCTCCAGAGCAAGCAGCCCTGGTGAGTGAAGCAACACAACCTGTGTGCCCAGATAATGTCACAGCCCCACTGTGACACCAGTCAACCATTTCTCCAGAACACAAATTAAAACCAAAACACAAAACAGGACTTATTCCATGCTCCAGCATCTGCTCTATCACCTGCAGAGCAGTCACAGAATCTCTGACCTACAGCAATAAGCAGTTTGTCACTAGAGAGCCCATATTACTGTAACACCCTCCCTCTGAAGAGTTACACCCACTGTGTCTTAGAGAATTGTCCGGACTTTGTGATGTCTATCACAAATTGCCTGTTCTTCTGAGGCTTACATGCAACTCCCTTCTTCAGAGGAACAGCATCCAGGACAGGAGATGCCCAGTTCCACACACAGTGCACGTCCTTCTGCTCTGCTTCAGCAGAGGCAAACACACATTGTAATTGTGGCAGCACATTTTAATTGTGATAGCACATGAGACAATGGACAACAGTGCATTGGCAAACGCTTTCTTCAGAGGAACTTGTAACTTCAGACACAACTGGGAATGTATGAAATCCCTTCTGTCTGCACTATAAGTTTGCTTTCACTTACTCCAAGTTTTGTACCTTGGAATCTATCCAGAATAAAAGTATACTGTCAAGTTGTGCTAAAATCGTATTGTCTCTTGACAACAGGTGATGCCAAACAACCACTACAAGTAAAATGCACCTTTTTTTTTTTTCTATTAAAGGAAGGTATTTGGATTTCCTCTCAAATCCTCTAAATTATCACCAATAAAAACAATTCTGTTACTGGCAAACAGTCAATCACACATCTCGCTTCTTTCCAAAAATCCCTGTCTGGTCAAGACTTGTGCTTTTTTTATTCATATTTTGTATCTCAAATTTGTTTTTTGAAAAAGTTGGGGTTTTCTTTCCACTGTGAAGATGTAAAAGACAACAAACCTGAGTTTAACCAACATATCAGAAAGCCCTACCCCTGTCCATTTCTCCTCCATTTCTGGACGTTATAAACTCCACCTTTCTCCAAGCCTCTAGACCATCAATGAATCATTTGTTTTCCACTCCCTGCAGAGCAATTTCTGCAGGGATGGAAAAAGACATACTCCTTCACGTTTGTGATCAGTGGTTCTCTTCTCTAGACACTTGCAGCACGTGAAAGTGCCAAACTCTGCCTGCTCCTTGTTAGTTCAGAGACCTGCCAGCATTGCTGCACAGAGAGCAGGGCTGTGAGACACAGCCAGGATGTACCTAGTTGTAAACTCCACAAGAGTGTTTAGTTTTTAGGATGAAGACATGCGTGGGAGAGAGAACACAGGGAAGGGAAGCAAAATCCAGCTTTTCCATAGTTTTCCTCCAAGCAATCAGCATTCAAAAGGATTTACGATGCAACCAGGAACGTGTTTCTGTGACAGCTCGTTCTCAGGGGCTAAGGAAAACCCGGCACCCAAATCCCAGTGGTGGACCAAGTATAAAAACATATATATATATATATATATATATATATATATATATATATATATACACACACATACACACAGAAAATCTGCAGCTGGCTCACAACTCTGCCACACTGCACTGGTGAGCACACACAGATTTCCTATGGATGCAGGATCACTGCAGGAGCCTTGGAAGCAGCCGGTACCTGCACACGACATATCCAACTGCCAATGAGGCCGAGTGGGATGCACAGGAACCTTCCCTTCCACCTTCCCTTGCATAATGCAGTAACTAATACCGTGTGGGAAGGGAAATAATTAGCTCCAGCTCAGCCTGTACCTGAAGCACACTACATTTGTGAAAGCTGGAGGAAAAGTGGGATTTTTGGTATTTTTCTTTCCTTCTTTCTTATAAATCAACAATATTCCACTTGATTCCAGCTCTAACAAGCACATAACACTGAAAGACAACTGTTTCACATTTACAGCCCCCGATGAAACAATAGACAAAAAGCATGTCAGAAAAGCAAGAGAAAGGAGCTGGGGGAAGGGAGCTGATAACCAGAGCACACTCAGTATTATTGAAGGAATGTTTCTTGGATCGACGGTAATGATGTCATGTTCCATCTTTTAAGAAGCATCAGATTCTTACAAAAAGGACATTGTTGTTCAAAAGCAACTGCTGCAATCCCAGAATGCCCTTTTCCCTACATCTGTTAGTCAGAGGGGCTAGGCTTGGATAAACCTGCTAATATGGCCAAAAGTCACATGTCCCCGCGAGCGAGCGTGTGAGAGCCAGCGCGAGGGGAAAACCCCGGGCTCACAGCTGACATGGATTACAGCCTTTCCCCCTCCCCACCGACCCCCGATGCCAAACCAGCCACCAGACTCCTTCTTGGCGTCCTTTCTGAGCATGCCTCTGAAATGTCATCAACAGGAACACTTCTTACTGCAGCTAAAACTCCGACCAGGCCCACTGACAACACACACAGATGTGGGACAGGACAGAGCAGAAGTTCTCAGCTACTGTGGTACACCTTAAAATATAGCCTTTTTTCCCTTTTTAATCCTGAGAGCATCAAGACAAATCTCATTACCTTTATTCTTGGAAATAATTGCTGCTTTGAAATGTATGAGAACAAAAATATTAAGTATTAAAATCTATTTAACAGAGTAGTCACAAACGTGTACATGACACTGTGCTTATCATTTGATCTGCTTAGAGGGAAAAATAAAATGCATTAATGTAAATTCCATCCATAAGAAAGCTTTACACAGTCTCACCTAATATTAAGTGCTCTCATTTTTTTGGATGCTACAATATTTAATTCCCTTAGTCTTCTTTTTAGCCAGACAACAGGCACTGCCTGCCAAAGACCAGCAGTGCCAGGAGCTGAGCTCTGCCTCCTGCCTTGCAGTAGTGACACCTGAACGCTGTGGGGAAATGGAAGGGAAGGCAGAAGTGACATGCAAACAGTTACTGCATTATTTTAAGTGCATTAAAAATACAGATGAGTCTTAAGATAAAAAAGAAAAAATCAACCCTACAACTAAGCTGCACTGAAAATTAAATCATATCAGCAGGCAGCTGGTTTTTTAAAGTACAGTCAAGTTGCACTTGGGTATTTTACATTCTTCCACCAGTGCAGTCTCTTCACTACAGTTTTTTTGGATCAGTGGAGCTATACCATCAAACACAGTTGTTGCCAGTGGATGAGACTGATCATCTCACCTTAGGCAGCTCAGATCAGGTGGATCCTGCCCTGGCCAAAAGAAAGGCACTGCAAACAGGATACGGCACCCTCTGACTGTGCCTATCTCTAACTCCAAGCCACTCTGCAGGCTGCTAAAATTAGATAAATAAATTCACATTTTTTCCTAGTTGTCAGTCATACAAAACCAGAATATTGTATTGCATAATCACAACTACTGGTACTTAGATCAACTCCACCCCTAACCAACAAGGTGATGTAGGAACATGAGAAAGATTCAAAGCAAACCACAGAATGACCAAGACACAGGACTGGCCCAACTCTATTTCCACACAGTAGGCTGAACTCACTGTGTTTAGTTAGTGGCATCCATTACTGGTGTAAATGACACTGACTACAGGCCAAAATGTTTTATCAAATTACTTTCATCTGAACAACTATCAGTTAGCAGAAACCGCACGCACACATCCACAAAAGTCTGTGAATCGATAAGATGTTTCACCCCTGTAATTATGGCTATATTAAATGTACACACACACCCCTTGAACCTCTGGCATAAGGAAGCTGAAGATGAGGACGGGATAAGACCTGTTCTCTGTGGAGTTTTCTGCCTCCTGCTCAAGCTGAAGTAAGACCCACCCCTGTGACTAAGATCCCCTGGGATGCTGCAGAGCAGAACAAGCAAAGCTCAAAATGGTCAGTTGCCATATTTAAAGTGCATATTTAGGTCTTATGCTGCAGAGACCTCAGAGACATTAAAATCTGTCCACACTACACTTGAACTCTGACGGCTGTTGGTGTCACAGATAACTGTTTTCATGTAATAAACCAAAGCACTAAGAGGAGAATGTGCCTGGCCTTCCCTGCAGAGGAGAAGGGAACCTACTTGCTGAGATTTTCACCTGTCCATCATATTATTTCTCAAGTTCCCACACAGACCAACTCAGTGAGAGTGAGGTGCTCAGTTACACTAACCATGACATGCAGCAAAGCATTTGTAGTCCCTTAATGTGGTTCAAAAGTTTGTAGAAATCGAATTACCCCACAGACTCACTTGTAGATGATTAGCAGTAAAAAGCAGCACACTTTGTCCATACAGACGATGTTTCAAGGAATTAACATACCCAGCATCCTTCAGCTTCTATGCACAAGAATATTAGAGCCAGAGCCAAACAAATACCATGTGAGCCCAAAATGGAAACAACAAACAGATTTCTGCATCCATCACCCTGTGCCTCCCCATTTCACCGGGCACAGAGGCACGACACGCGGCCTCCGACGATGGCCAGGGAGCCTGACAGGAGAGTTGTCCTCCTTCACTGAGTTACAAATAAAGTTATTTGCAATTTGAGACATGTTTTATGTTATAGCCATCTGCTAGCCTATACACTGAGCATAGTAACATCTATAAAAACTTATGTTTAGCATCAAACATAGCTCCAACTGTGTATTTTTGCCTGGTAGAATGAATACACACGACACTTTAAAAACAAACAGGAGATCAGTTATAGCCCCTATGCTCTTTAGAGCTGACACTCTAACAGCAAAACTATAAAGTGAATATTCAGTATGGAAAACTACTGGTCCTTTGCAATCTTCTTACTCAAAGTGATAAAATAGCCAACAAAAAAAACAGTATCCCACCACAGTATAACTTCATTTGGAAACAGATATTTAGACTTTTTTTTTTAAGCATCTGCATTGCATGCAGTGCAAACTGTTGCTAAATTTTAGTGTAATTTCCTCTGGCAGGGTCTAATGCAAAAGCATCAAATAGATGGGGAAGGAGTGTCATCATGCAACTGTCAAAAATGGGAAAACGGATTTTCTCTTACTTGCATATGGGTCAGATCTGGGGAGTGTATGAAGCTGAGACTAAATTATCCTCTCAACACACTATTAAAAATTTCCTGAATGGCTTCCAGCTGACACTGAAAATCTCCACAACTATAATAAATATGATGAACTGGAATTACCGAAAGAACTGACTTCCCAATTTTTTTCTTTTACTTACAATTATGTTTAAAGTAAGAGTTAGATGGTAAGAATGTCTACAGAATGATTAGAGGGTAATAATGCATAAAATTTTTTAAAATTTCTGTGTAGCACTGAACACTTGACCTGAAAGCATAGTTGTGGGGTTTTTTTTGAAGAAGCAGACAAATCCCCATTTTTATAAACTCTCAATAAAAGATCTGATAAAAGGTAAAAAGAAGTAAGCACTCTCAGAAAAGACTAACCTGGAATTGGAAGTGGAAGGGCTGTACAGCTCGTGGGGACACAGCAGAAAAGCTGATGAAGGTCCAGCATCAGAAGAAATGAACATTTGTCACATCAGGCAGTGCTGATATAGGTGATCTTAGGAATGATGCTACTACCCTTGACTTAATTTTGTGATCTGCATATAAATCAGCCTTTAAAATTTTAGCCTGACAAATTCTATGCATGGAGTTACCTTATCCAGAAAGACAAAAGGCAGATATTACCCACTACAGGTCCTGTAACTTTATCTGCTGTTCCCAAAAACCAGGTGCCAGCCAGCCTGCAATGGTGGGGCCTTTCCATAAGGGCACAGACAGAAGGAATTCTGTTGGCTTCTCTGAAATTCAAGGGATCTGTAGCCATTGTGATACTGCCAGATTCAGGACTGTCTTCTATCCACTCTTCTGCACATCTCAGCAAACACAGGGACACACAGTTATCAGGTCCTCCATGATTCTTGATCACTGCACCAAATTTCTCCTTCCAGCAAGTCTGTGAAAACTATATATAATGGTTTTTATTGCTTTCCATTTCTTCAAACCTCTTTTAACCTAGGCTCTGGTCCATCCAGTCAACTCTCTTTTTCCTGTTCTGACAAAAGCAGAGCAGCCCTCAAGTGCCTTACCATGCTCTGAACACATGGAAGAAGAGTTACTGTGCTCACAGCAGAAAGGGGCTGTTTCCCTGAACAGCTAAAAACGAGCTTCCTGTCCATGTTCCATGCCCCCATGGCAGATGGTATCAAGACAGTTGTGTTCCAGGTGACTGACATGATAAAAAGCCTATCAGCACCTCCAAGCCTCTCAGAATGGACAGCAATTGTAGTCCCTGGACTCAGGTGAAACCCCGTACAACAAACCCCTCTGTAGGCTTCCCCCAACAAACCAACTACAGGTTACTTTTTCTCATCCTACTTCTGCAGTTTGGAAATCTTCCTAGAGTGGCAATTAAGGAAGAAGAAAAATCCCAGAAATGAAGCAAGGAAAGCCTGAAGATGCAGCAAGTAGCATTTAGCTTCTCCCATGCCCTGCAAAAGGGGCAAGGGGCACTCAGGAACATCTCCCTCGGGATCCTCCTAACTTACCTTTACCACTTAGCAGTGAGTTGCAGCTCAGAGGAAAAATTGCTGACAAAGTAATGAACTTGCCTTTCTCCTAATGATCTTAAAATCATTCTTTTCAGTACATTTGTTCTTCACACTGAATCCACCAGGACTGTCTGTCATTAAGGAAAAGGGAGGTGCAGATGAATGACATTCTACAAGAAACTGTTAGGAAAAAAGTTAAATAGGAAAAAAAAAATCAAAAATACTATCACAAAACTGATCAAAAAAAGAACCATCCTGAAACAGTGCCAACTACTAGCAGAACAAAACCACCTGGAATGAGTTGAGCAAACTGGATTGTGGAAGGTACCTGTGGACCATGGGAAGCCCCACTGAGACCCTGCTCTTTTCCACCTTGTTTTTCAGACCAAGTTCATGTACAAATGCTTTCTGCCAGTCCCCAGAGGAAGGGAAAGGACATGATTACTCCACCTCAGGAGTCAGGAGTTCCTTCTGCTGCCAAAGGCTGATCTTACAGCCATGCTGGATACTTTCATAACCTGCCTTATGGCAGTAAGGGCACTTCACATGGTCTCTGACCCCACAGACACCTGTGGAACAACAGTTCTGCTTCCTGCACAGGAACTGAGATCCTCCTCTGTAGAAGGAGTTCACAGCAAGAATAGTCATGAAATGCTGACCCCTTCATATCTTTCGCATTCCCTCATCTATGCATTTCTAGAAGGAATAGATTATAATGAGAAGATGAATCTGTACCTGGATATTACCGTGAATTCTGGCAGGTTTTTTTGTCTGTGTGAGCACTTATGTTCAAACAGGCTTTTCTTCCCAACTCAGTACATCTTTCTTCATCTGACAAGGAGCAAGTCTACCATTCCAGTATTCCTTATTCAATTTCTTTTTAAAAGATTTTTGAGGAATGGTTCTATCCTGAAAAAACCTCTTTGCAGATATTTTTTCCTTTCCCTCTCTGCTTCCCTACCTCTTTTTTCTTGTATTATACTTCTTCACAGAATAGCCTCAGGAAGACACTTTTATGTTTGAGCACTGCTTGCATTTCTCTTATACGTGCACTTGTAGACTCTGTGCCTTACTTTGATTTCCTCTCAAGATTCTGACACTAAAATGTCCATCATCAACTCCTTGAATTACTTACCCCAGCACACTTTCTGATCCGGCTGAGCTGTTCTGCTCGGGTGTTTACTTTCCAGGAATGTCACTAGCAAAAGGGTCAGAAAGTTGCATTTCCCAAACCTCCACTGACAAGCCCAGGATCTGTGTTTCTTGCTTGGATGTAAATATTTGTTAGGATGATCCACACCAGCAGCAAAGCCAACAGTGCAGTAATCATCATGTGCTTTCCACTTCAAACAGAATGGAAACAGTTTTCTGTATTTCTAATTATTTCCACAATCTTTCGAGTTTTCTAAGTAGTGCAAAAGATAACTAACTGGGGAAGCCTGTTTCTGTGTTAAAGACAGATATTCTGAACAAACTATATCTATTTTGACAGGTTATATATGGCAGTTATAAGCAAACACAAATATAACCTAAAATATCAGTACTCCTGAAAAGACTAGTTTTGCTCACTGGTAATTTTTACAATGTCACTCACACCAAATCTACCACTTAAATAACATAAATAAAAGACATTACTGATGCAGTTGAAAAAAATTAATGCAAAAAAGCATCTTGTATTTTTTCTCCTATTTAAACTAAAACATTCCATGGGATCAAAAATTAGACTTACAGAACAGCTGAAGAATAGCCTACATTAATTTTTCAAAGACCAATGCCATGAAAGTTCAAAAAGTGCTCACCATTCCCTGACATATTCAACATGAACATCTCCTGGATGTCTTTGCTTGTGATAGTTCTGGTACATTTATTAAGAAGGTCAGTTCTAAATTTAGTGATTCCTTAGGCTAGCAAAGCTATGAGGAAGGCAACTGGAAAAAATGAAATCTTCTGTCCCCCTTCTTTTGCAATTCATTAAGTTCACAGTCCTTGCCAACTCTTCTCCTTTACTATGTGAAGCATCACATTAGTGAACATCCTGTGAGTGCATCACCTACAGCCAACTCTCCATGGCCACCTCTCTTGGAACAAGGAGCACATGTTATAACAATTCCAGTGTGGGAGATGCTGTGCTGGCAGCACACTGGCCAGGAAGAGGTTAGCAAGCAGCCAGCTGATGAGAGTCAATTAAGTCTAGAGGCAAAAATACTGGGAAACTCCAGCTGCCCATAAAAAAAAATTAGTCAGATATCCTAATGGGACTTGAGTTTAAAGAAACCTTTTCTTGACCCCTAAGCAATTTTGCACCAGAACAATAAATAGAGTAAACGTAAGCAAATTAGCTATTTTGGATTCAGCATAAATAACTCAGAAATAAGCTACTAAAGCTCACAACATAGATAATTACCCTTGAGAAAAGAAGTAATTAAAAAGTAGCAGTATCACCCATAGTTTTAGAAAAGAGGCCTGAAAGGAAGCAGTTCAAAGTCTTTCTGGTCAATCAGTAAATAAAGGAAAAAGAGAAAATGTTTAAATTGAGCTTGCAATTGAATTCCCTGGAGTACAGAACTCCAGGGCACTCCCACTCCAGCCAGAGGCTGTGTCCAACCTCCCAGTTCTCAGGTCAGACTCTTATTTGAGCAAGTATGAACCTGGCAAAACTGAAGCCAGCAGGAAGGACCTAAGGTAGAAAATGAAGTCAAACACAAACAGAAAAATCCAAGAGAAAACCGTGAGATTCTGTAGGAATAATCCCACAAACCAAGCTGTGACAGTGAGAAGCCTCGGGCAGTCATCCAGCCTGACCCACTACCAGGCTGGAAAAAAAGCCACCCGGGAGAACAAGGGAACAGGAGAGATGGTAAATCACCTGCACAAAGAAGATGACTGGGTATAAGGTAAGGTGCTCCCACAGACCAGGACAGCTGGTCCTTCCATAATCATGTAAATTAAACATTACTGACCTATGCAGACGGGTAAGCAGCTGCACTAAAGTCTGACGTAGCTCCAGAGTGACGAACACTTTTGTCACAACTGCTGTCCCCTTCCAGCAGCTGCCACTCCAGAGAAGCTCCCAACAACGGCTGCAGCCAAACTGAACAGAAGAATAATTGAACTATTAATTAGTGGGAGCAACGTGCTAATCACTTGGTGACTGTGATACACTAAGAACTAGCAAGCCAACCATTTATGCACTAGACTATATGTCATTAAGAGAACTCAAAAGGATATTCACAAAGAAGTGGCAATAGTCTTCTACACAAAATTATTGTGAGAATTAATTACAGGTGGAGAACAGAAACATCATGTCTGAACTGACACAAAACTCAAAAAAAAGCAAGAGGTCAGATACGTAATTACATATTTTGAGCAAGGGAAAAGGCTCTTGCCACCAGAGTGGCCACAGATACTGTGCAGATCCAGCATAATATTTGCATTTAAGATCTGGAATGGGAGGGAAAGGTACATGACAAGTTTTATTTAGAGTAGCTGACAGCATCAAAAAGTACACAGGAACCTTAAAAAAGTATGAATGAGCAACAAGGCAGGAGATGAAAGGTCAAAAAGTAAAGAACCATCAAGCACATATCTACTCTTAAACTAAACATAACTCAGGAGCTCAGACAGCTCAATGAAAATAATTGCACAATTATGCCAAAGACAACGTCAGACTGGTTTTTCTTTAAAAAAAACCAACATGAAGAATCAATCAGAAAAATAACACAGAATTCCTGACAATATATTAAGAAGTCTCTGCCATGGTTTGCTCCTGGAGATTATTCTTCATTCACGTCTAGCAATAAAACAGAAATACAGTACAAAAAAGGCCTCAGAAATGGGAGGTCGTAAATCCCCAAGAAGACAAACTAAGCTTGAGGAGAAAAGGTGCAAGAGTTAAAAATCATACATAATAAGGCTCTGACAAGTGCTCAGACTTCAAAAACAAGGGGAGAGGCCACAAAATATAAGAGAAGCATGTTTATAACAGAGTGAAGGAATTTGACCAATCAAGGCATAAACAACAAAATTAACCTGCAGAAATGACTGTGAGTCATCGAGCCCAAGAGATAAAAACACTGCTTTTTAAACCAGACATCTACACGAGTAAGAACATCCCCAGCCAGGTCAGGTAAGGTATCCTTGGATGCTCTTGGCACCATTCTGAAGCATCCAGGTGTCACCACTGCCAGAGACAGCACACAGGACCAGACAGGTGAGGTATGAGAACCTGGGTGGCAATTTTTATATTGCTACTCCTCCAGTGTCAAACAGGCATCATCAAACACATCTTGTTACGAAAAAGGTCATTTTTGTTTAACACAGGAGTTTATTAAATATAGGACTACTATCATGAACAGCAAAAAGGTTTATTGAAAGGCTGCAGGGAAATAAGGAGAGTTCCTTACTAGGTCCTAGCAAGGTGCATGTATGTGCTGGCCCTTCAGCACTGGCAGAGCAGCTCATTTCCCAACAGATAACCAGTGAAAGATTATTCTGTTCTTTAGGAGTGACCAACCCATCAGAGCACACAGGGTTACTGGCAGTACAATGAGGGTCTACAGCTGCTTGTACAAGTTTGTAACTTAAAGCAGGTTCAAAAAGGGGTTGAAACATATTTCAGCATCAAAAGAGTTTAAAACCTTTTATAACTGTTAACTTTGTTCTACCAGATTATCTGTACCAATAAATGGGGTAGCTTTGGTCAGCAATTATGTCACACGTTTCCAGAGCCCATGAGCACCTCCCTTCCTGCTGGAATTCCCCAAAGTCATGGCAATTTGTCCAGTTTTACTCCAGCTCAGGTTGAGTATTTATTCTTCCGGTTTCCACATGACTGAGCAGAATCATTTTGAAACAGCACACAACAAAGGGAGGAGGCAAACAACCAAAAGCAAACAACAACAAATTAAAAACCACCTTTTTCACTATTCTACCTACTTAAAGAAATGCTTCTCCAGTGGTTTCTGCAAGGTCTAGATCCCTTCCCTTTATGTTTTTCACTCGAAGCAAAAAATATTTTCAGTATGTATTAAGATAACAAGCATAACCTTTTAATTTGATGAGTTTTATCTGCTTTCACGGGGAAAATGCTCATTTCAACCAATACACAAAACAATTTGTGTAGCAGTGGCTCAGATATACAGAATATGTCTCAATTGGATTGTTACAATCACAGGACTGAAGGTCCAATTAAGGCCTGTTGCTGCTATTTTAAGCAACTTTATAATAGAATCCAATCATCAAATAATAACCAACTCCTGAGAACTTCTCAAAGCCACTACTCTGATTACAAGGCTGCTCCAGAACCCCTCTCATATTTTGATTAGGAACCAATTAAGATTAAGAGCTAGTTAAGACTGATTTACAGATTTATTATTTTAAGTTTACACTGACTTACTCTTTTTCTCACACCAGTCTTAGCATTTAAACAGTTTTCTTCCCTTTTCAATACTGAGAGATAAGCACATGTAGATATAATACTGTCGCCTTAGCCTGTTAACTGAAAAAAGCCATTTTTTCCTCCCTTTATGACGCAGGAAAGAGAACTGACCTCCCAGACCATCCTACAAGCCCTTCCTCACATCTGTCCCAAAATAAGCTTTTTTTTTTAAAGTATCCCTGACCAGAATTCTTCACATCTGCTTATTCCCTAGATATACAGCACTCAAGTTTTAAAATCACCATGGTATCAAGTGATATACTCAAGTCTTTCACATTTTTCCATTTCTAACTGATAAACCATACTTTTATGTATGTTTATGTTATGTATGTATCTCATATGTACTTAATATATAATAATACATCTTTATAGATACTATGTGTTAACTGTATATTTGTTGTTACTAGATGACCATGCACTCTGTACTGTCTCATTTCGGTATCCGTATTGCAAATCCTCCAGCTCATTCAGTCCTTCCAGAGAGACTTGAGTCCTCCCCTGTATTGACAATGTCCCCCAAATTGCCCCAGCAGATTCCATTAAGGCAGTCCTTTCATAAGTACATCAAGACCAAACCACCATTTTAAATTGTCTCTAGATTGGTTCTTGAAAACTTATCGGCAGCTTCCCTCCAGCCCACACGTCCTCACAGCACTAACTCATCATTACACCATTACACCACACTTGGCTCTAGGCAATCTCCAACACGTGCTCTACTGACCCTCACTTTGGTGGGATGAACTGTACTTGCAGTGCTGCTCCAGCCTGGACACTGCTTGCTCCATCAGCTCTCCAGCAACCCCTTCCTGTTGAGGATAATCCCCCCAACAACACTGTGCAAGTGGTTTTCTAATTAGAAGGTGGGGGTGGGCATATAAAATATATCCTTGCTACAGATGGGGCAAGGGAGGGGATAAAAAGTATGCAAAGTCATCCTTTCCACTCCTGTACCAAGAGCTGCCCACATTCCTGCCTCACACTCCCCAGGAGCACTCCCCTGCTCCCCATCACCTTCCCCAACTGCTCCGGCCGGGCAGGACCTCACCATCACCAAACGAACACACGGCTTCTGGCAAGGACTGTAACAGGCACCAGCTGCACTACCCCAAATCCACCTAGACAGGGACACCAACACTGGGGAGGGGGAAACTGGTTGTGTGACCCTGGGAACGAGTCATGGCTCAGGCAGCCCTGGCCTCTGAGCAAGGAGGGAGGCAGGTGCCAGAGCAGAAGGCAACAGCAGCAGCCCACTCCCATCCTGCACACTCGTGGTCTGCCCAGTCAGCACCAGTCCTGCACTTCCAGCAGCTGGGTGGGAACAGAGACCTTCTAGTCCTGGCACAGGAGGGAGGTACGTGGTCTGTTTACCCAGAGATTTCAGGCTCGTCTGCTGAAATTCCATAAACCCCAAGGATTTATTGTAGAAGCTCTGACGTCACTTTCACACAACAACAGACATCCCGGCAGTGAGAAATGAGACTGAAGCAGAAGTTTGTGAGGGCCTGCTTCCCAAATTCCGGCAGTCACAGGTTTGTGTGCTACATTACAGCTGTTCCAACTGCTGACATCTCATCTCTTATGTACTTATATACCCATTACCATAGTAACCAAATTCCTCAGAACATATAATGCAATTTTTGTATCTAGTGTATTAGAACAAAATTATTAAGGTTACAAAGGCAAGCGCTCCAAAATTAGAAAGTGTCAGAATTCAGACTGCCATCTCCCTTGCCAACCCATCTTCTCTTGCTGCCTCCCTCCCCATCTCCCAGGCTCCCAAGTCACCTCTCCTGCAAACCTCCAGCTCCAGTTCTCCATCAGCTATAGCTCCTTCCTCTCCAACCCTTCCACAGT
Source organism: Manacus candei (assembly GCF_025592945.1). Taxonomy (NCBI): domain Eukaryota; kingdom Metazoa; phylum Chordata; class Aves; order Passeriformes; family Pipridae; genus Manacus; species Manacus candei. The sequence continues at coordinate 7,586,043 of NW_026138124.1, read as the reverse complement.
TCCAGTTTCACTGTACTTCTGTCCCGACATATTCCTATCTCTCCCCTCTCATCTGACTTTTATACCCCCTGTATTCACACCAGGCATTTTTCTCCTCCACACTGCCTGAGTGCTCTCCAGGAATGATTCACTGAATACAGGACAGATATTCTAGGAACTGGAAGCAAGAGGAGCCTCTCTTGTAGGGAAAAGTTCTTCTGATTTCCCATAGTCCAGGGCTGGAGCATCTTCTGCTGCTCTCCAAGGATTCTGCACACACAGAAGGTAAACGACTACATCTCTTCTCCAAAACACTGCTTTAAAAAATTATCTGGCTCTTTTCTGGTTTTGGCAGTATTACTAATTGTCCTGAACATAAGGGATGAAAGAGGTAGGTCAGTATCTGTACCTAAAGCTAATACTTGGAACAACTCAGAAACAAGGCCCACAAAGCACGTTTAATGCTCAAGCTCCATCCTACCTGGGTTAACTCTTACTGGGAGTAGTTAAACACTTTTTTTCATGTAAACCAACTCTTCAGCTCCCAAGCAAGAAATACAGCACTTTCTTCTGGCCTGAAGAGATGAGGGAAGAGCTTAAGTTGCTTGAAGGTACCTAGTAAGCATTACAGCACTTTAAGGCTGAAACAGCAATTTCAACTCAAGTAGGAACACATCCATCTGAATTTGACAGAAAACTGTAATCAGAAATTGGTCTATTCCAACAGCACAGATCCAAAACACCTTTATATTTCATGAGTTCTTTGTGTGCTCACACACAAAGCCATTTAATCCAGCTGTTCTCAGCAATCATTCACAAAAGCAAATGAACGAAAAAGAAATAATCAGCAACCATTTCCACTCCTACCCTTTGGCTGAGGGGTAATAATTTGAGACAATAATTTGACTGCTTCAGTCGATAGACAAAACTATTTCCTGTGCCTTTAAAGAGAAGGTTATTTGAGAGAACGTGCTTTCACACTTGGGCTTTCTGAAAACAAGGTTGTCCTGCCTGTTTCAAGGGCCCTGGCCTCAGCTTTTGCATGAGGTGAGGCCGGGAGCTGCCAACAGGTGACTTTTCCAAGATTGATCTGATCTTCGGGAGGCGTAGTAAAGGAATAGCGTTGCAAAGAAAAAGCCAATTAAATTAATCTTATTTTTCTCCTTAAGCAGTCACGCTGGCAGGGACTGAGCTCGAAGGCCTGTGTCTTGGCCTGCACCATGCTGGATGGCAGCGAGTCGCTGATCTGAAGGCAATCAGTGATTTGGTCAAAGCAAAACTAAAAGCACTCAGTCATGCCATCTAATGAAGGATGGGAATGGGAGATGATTAAAGCTACTACTCAGAGCTATAACCACACGGCACAGCTGGAGAAGGACTGAGCTCTATGGTCTGAAGGGCTTCCTTAAGGTGGTCTGGAAGTATGTGACACAGGGGCCCGGCTCCACCAGGGAATGAGGACAGGCACAAGAACAGTCCAAAAGAGCAGTGGCAGAAGGGAGTTGGCACAGGGACATCAGAAATTTTCAAAAATCAATCACCTGCTGGTTTGTTTTGGTGTTGGGTTTGTGCTCTTTGCTCTTTTTTCCAGAAGCAGGGTTTGGTATTCTCTCTCCATATTCATTTCAGCAAATGGAAGACTCACAAAAGAATATAACACTTTTTGTACGTGACACCTCCCAGAGACCCTCCCATTTCCCTGGAGAGTTTACCAAACATTTTTAGACAAAGCAGGACAAGTTGACTGCCTTAGTTTCAATACTGGAGTGGTAAACCTTTGCAGAAGAACAGTTAAGTCAGCGAGTAACAGAATCATGACCACCAACATCTTCTGCCTCAAGACTACCAGCCTGCACAGAGCTGGAGAACATGGGGGCTGAAGGCTGTTTCTGCTCCAGTGGCTGTTTAGAGGTAGATGTTATCAAATTCCTTTCACATCTGCTTAGATTTCAGGAGACAAGCATCTCCACATCACATACAGAAAAACCACCCTCACATCCTTTTGGCAGCCAGCCTTTTGAAGGGGAGCAGAGGAGGAGGAGCTCCTCGCCCCAAGAGGCTGCCTGTGAAGGGCACGAGCAGGGTGCAACAGCAGAATAATACAGGAAATTTTTGCACTACTGCAGTCTGCACTGCACCTACTCTAGGGATAAATAAAATTCCAATCTCCACAATCTCCACCGCTGTCAATCTGACACCTTTTGTGAATACTAAATTCACACATACAAAGAACTTTCTCCTTTGTAGGTTTTGAAACATCTCACATGCCGTTTCCTACTGGTAACGGAACAAGCAGCATAATTTCATACCTGGCAATTTGAAGCCTCTTTTTCAGCAGTTTGGAATAATGGATTATGCCTTTTGTTTGTCAGTAGGAACAGGCAAATAGAGAGGGGAAAAAAAAACCCAAATGCAAAGTTTCAGGCAACAGTTCCTGTACTAAAAGAAGATCTATTTGCTACCTGCTCCTGTTGGCTAACAAACAAAGGGAACATCAGGTGTCCGTTTTAAAAATTCTAAGGATCTTGGATTTTTGAGCTGGGAAAGTAGGACAACCTCCTGATACCTTGGGCAGATACACCCCTAACAACCGACCAGCAAAAAGCAAGAACTGCTCACTCATCATGCATGCAGCTCACTCGAGCAGCCCAGCTGGACAGGGAGCTACTGAGAGCTCAACAAGCCATGCCAGAAAACACTATTTACTTTTTGGACACAAGCTATAAAGAGCAACCAAGACGTAATTAAGGTTCCTGAACACAACAGGACAAAGAATATCAGCTCCAGTGTTGGTCAACTCCAAGAAGTTTTTAGTACATCCGGACAGCTTCTCGGAGACCACCAGCTCAACCTCTCACTACCAATACTCAGTTTAGAGCCTCCAAATGCCTCTCTGCAGATTATTTTGCAAAGTCATTCTGAATGAGGGAATATCTAAAGCTCTGGCCTGAAAAAGAATAAACCTGCCCATGTTTACATGAACCATATTGCTCAGTACAGCCAACGAGCTGCATGAGAGCCAGTTGCTGCCAAGCCACAAAAAGGCTCCCAGAAAGAAGAACTCCATACATTCCTACATTAATAATAATTTCAAAGGCTTGAATAAAAATCAGTCTGGTTATATCAGCACAGCAGTTGGTTTTGGCTACTCCCCTGACCCTGGCCATGGCCCAAAGGTAATCTTGGTGGAAGGCTGCTGCTGGTACTGCCATGACATATATACAAACACCTAAAGTGTATGGGACAGTTCTCTGGTAGAAACCAATACAAGCATGGCAAGAAGACACTGTGCAGTGCTCATTTAAATATCTCCAAAACAATCAAAAACTGAGAAAGGTTACATTAAAAGATAAAAAAAATCCTTGGATATTTAAAAAACACCCTGTATTTGCTTCTGGCACACAACACACATCCCATTCTCCAGCCAGGCAGGAAAGAGTTATTTTTGAGAACTTGATAGTAAGAACTGAAAAGAAATAACTGTGCTTCTCTCACTCTCTTTTTTTCTATTAAGCTAATTCCTGTTGTATAAAGTCAGCTTGAAAGCTCCTTTCAAAGAAAGGGGGGAGGGAGGAGAGGAAGAATCAGATCTGCTTGTTTTTTGCATTTGACATTCAGGTCTGGTCGCCCTGTTTTGTTTTCCTGGAGGACGCGGCGCAGACCTCGCAGAATGATGACATCACACCCACAAAAAAACCAAAACCCAAACAGGAGGGAAGCAGCTCTCCCTCCAACGAGAGCTCAGAACAGCACCTCTGCTTCTGGCTGGTACCTTCTGGGCAACTCAAAACTCAATGTGTCCAGGGGTGATGGAATATTCCCTTCAGACCCTGACCCATGGCAGCAGCACATCAAAATGGGGAATGCAACAGTCTTGCTGCTTTCCAGGCCAGGCAGAATTAAGTTAAAAGATGTTTAGTTACTGTTCCCCTTTAGAAATACCTTGAATGCTACATTGTTTTATGCTTGTTTATGCCTGTTTTATTGTTGGTTTGGAGTCATACAGGCAAGAGGCTTTTACCACCATGAAACAAAGCAAAGTACAGCATGTTTAATCACTGTAAATTGGAAACTGCTCTTACTGAAAGGCTTTACAAACTTATTTCTTCCATATGAGGTAAATGTTCTGAGCAGCATCTTTGCTGCAGAGCAAGAAGCTGTACTACACGGGGGACAGAGGAACTGCTAGGTGTGTATGCATGCAGAGTGCAGCACCTGTAGAGGGAAGAGACACACCTCTTGCAGGGAAGAGGTGTTCATACCTCATCTGTATTTATTAAAACTCAGGAGAGGCCCGTGCTACAACATGTGCACTGACTACTCTACGTCACAAGGAGATTTACCCTTCATGTAACACCTGAACTCAACACACTGACATGACTGGCAAGCTCACAAATCTTTGGCAAGACACCAAACTAGATGGTACACAAACAGTTTCCTTGCTCCTAACAATTTATGAGTTAATTTTACACAGCAACAACAAAAAACAAGAAAGAAACAAAAAGGGAATTACAGAAACGTAAGATATTAAACATCCAGTGGTCACATGGTTCCAGTGATAGCTATAGAACAGCACAGTGGTGACAAAACATTTGACAGCCTTTTGCTGTGATTTCTCAGTAGTTAAATATGAAATTAAGCAGACTGCCACCTCCACCTTATTCACAAGCTCAATTCAGACAAGATACTAATAATTTCTCAAAGCAGCAAAACAAACTTAGCCTTGTTATTAACTTAGGGACAATGTTCCAACAGGAACATCAACTAACTAGGTATCATTCTCAGATTTTGTCCAGAAAAAGTATTTTTAAAATATGCCATCCCAGAGAATCTCCCACTCCTCCCCAGAACTTACAAGTCTGTTATTAGTATTCATTAGATATGAGAAAAAGGTTCTTCCCCCAGAGGGTGTTTGGGCACTGGAACGGGCTCCCCAGGGAAGTGGCCACAGCCCCAAGCCTGACAAGAGTTCAAGAAGTGTCTGGACAACACTCTCAGGTACGTGGTGGGATTCTTGGGGCTGTCCTGTGCAGGGCCAGGACTTTGAGAATCCTTGAGGGGCCTCTCCAACTCAGAATATTCTGTGATTCTGTGATCATGTACCTTGAGAAATTCCAGCACAACAAATGGCTGATTTCAGAACAACAAATGGTTGATTTCAGATCAAATGCAATCACAGATTTCTGTGACGCAGCTGACATTTTCCATGGAGTTTGACTTTAAACAGTTAAACAGCACTTATCTAAAGATCTCAATCTCCTGCCCCAGTGATTAAAAAGAAGGAAAATGAGACAAGCAACTGCTATTAAGGAAGCATCAAAGGCAGGTGGTAAGTTCAATACAAGAAGGAATTCTACTTGTAAGTCTGAAGTTCAAGATCTGTTGTCTCGGATGGGCCCAACGGAGCGTGCTGAGTCCTGCTGGGCTGACTCCGGAGACCAGTCAGGACAGTCGGACAGTGACCATCTCTGTAATTTTCTCTTTACATATTTACAGAATGTATTTTAGTGGTGAGACCATATGTGTCATGTCCTTAGAAATGCTAATCACAGGCATGAAATCACATACAGAAAACCCCTAAATCAGCAGGTGCTCGGTGCCTCCAAACCAGAAAATAAGCAGACAAGTAGAATCACAACTCACACCATCCTCTCCTTCCACTCATGCTGCTCCATATCATCCCTGTTTCCCCAACACCTATGTAAATAGGGAGGCAGATTTTGCAACAGGCATGATAAACAGGTAGGAACTACCTCAAACCAGCACAGGTAACATTAGTTCCGAAGCTGAAAGCAATTCTTGGAGAAAACTTGCTAAATTTCATACTCTGTGGCTGTGGCAACATCAAACAGAAATCCCTCAGAAAAACAAAATATTGAGCACTTTCACACAAGTACTCAGATTACAAGGTTTTTATGGGTTTTTTTGGGTTCTTATAGTTTAAAAGAATGACTGAAGCAACAGAATTCTTAGTTTTATCATTTCCAAGTAAGCCCCAGCTATTTTACCACATAGGTATGCTTGAAATGAATACCCACACTGGAAACCTCTCTGCAGAGACAGTCATAGCAGAATCTAGAACAGATGAGAGTTACTTGTGATGAGCTGAGCAATGGCTCATCACGGAGCTCACAGATTCCCAGAAGGCACAGGGGCTTGAAGGTCTCCCTCCTTCCCAGGGTATCAGGTGAGAACACTCTCAGCTTTTTACAGCAGTGTGCACTTGCATTACACAGTAATTAGGCCCTGAAGAAGATGTGAGATTCAGCTGTAGTAGGCACTGCATAAACAGGATGAAAAGATACCCTCTGCCTCCACAGATCTCCATAAAAATATCCAGACAATACCCAAGTATTGCAATTTTATATGCACAGGCATATTTTTCACTTAGATGGGCAGTTCCCAGTTATCCTTGTGCGTGACCAACTCCCAAAATGAAACAACTTAGTTTGTTATTTATCAAGTTCAGGGACTGATTTACAATGCATTAAAAGCCCTTTTCAGATTTATATAAAGATAAAAATCAGCAAAAAGTCACAGAAAACACATAAAAACACAGAATATTACAGAATTCAAGCTTTAGCCAGCTCATTCATGACCAGCATTAAATTGCCATTATGATAAGAAAACTCTACTCAGTATGATAAAACGAGAAAACCCATCCCCTGCATCATCAGTAGGTCAGGCAGACTTTCAGAAGGAGATCTGGGACAGTGGTGCTGCTGAACTTTGAGGTCTGTGCTGCTCCACCACACCCTACAGGCAGTGCAGCATCTCCTACACTTCTGCTTCTCCCTTACAACCTGCAGTCCTGAAGTTAACTGGGGACCAAGAAGACAAATTCTTCTACCCCACCACCAGCTACACTGGGCAAATTGCTCACTTCTCCACCTGTACTTCAGTATCCCCACTTTATAAATGTGAAAAAAAAATACACATTTATCATGCATTTAAAATACCTTGAGATTTATGGATGAAATTCAGAACAGGGAATTACTATTATTATCCTGCCAATTCAGAGAAAAGTATAAAACCATCACGTATGTAAGATAATCTTTCTTTGTTATAGCATAGATTTTTATTTGTGTACTAATATTTCATTTCTCATCACATTAACATTAATTACAGTTATTTCTATTTAAACATAAAATATTTGTAATACCTACAAAAAACACTGATTATACCAATTTATAGTCACTACAGTAATTAATTTTCAATACCAGAGTGCAATGGGAAGACTATTCAAATGAGGATGACACACCCTGGTGCTGGACCAGCCACTGCAGAGATTCCAGAGCCCCATGTGACAGCCCACCTGCACAGTGGCCCACAACCACCAATTCCTGCAGCATGGGAAAACAAGAGACTTAAAATAATGTATGAATTAATACTTTCAAGAGATAGAGGATATTTAAGAAAAAGAACCTATCACTGAAATATTTTGAAAAATTCAGGGGCTTTTCCAAAATATTTTTAAAAATTGTGTGTCAAAAATTCCATGTAAATTTTTTTCAACAGATGAGCAAATAATCTTTAAATGTTCTTTATGTTTTTGTGACTAATTATGAGCTCCTGAAGATAAAACACGTTCTTTATACGTAAACTATTTTCACGTTAGTCTAGTATTCAAAGCACTCTGCTTGTTATTGTCAAATCAGGAATGAATCTTTTGCCCAGTCTTGTTTTTGCAAATAAATTTACATCAGCAGTATTGCAATGAAATCAAAGGTAATGGCGAAGGTGAGGACTTCCTTCTGCCACAACACCTTGGATAAAAAAGCATATATATGGACCTCTTCTTTAGTACAGATTATTTTAGTGTTTGGGTCCCTGCACTTTGTCCTCCCAGTCAGCAAGAGAGAAATTTTGAAGACTCTGGTCAGTTCAGGACTGCTGAGTAGGTTGATCTGGTGAGAATGCGGTCAACTTCCGAGCTAGCAGCTCACAGCAACATCTTCTGAGAGTGGGGGAAGGAAATATCTCCAGTGATTGTCATGCAAACATCTAAACTCAGCCTCATCAAGCCCTCTTCTCCCACCTCCGTGGGCACTCCAGCTTCTATAGCTCTGGTCATCTGAGGTGGCTTTTGGAATGGAGATGTTATAGGATTCCTTTGCCCATGTATTGTGTCAAATGAAGGGAAAAATAATCTTCCATCATTCACAAAGGACAGATGATCAGCATTCAGATGGGTTCGCCTGCATTCTTGCTGCAAAACGGGCAGGTCCCAGCAAGAATTTACAGGAGGTTCCACCACACACCTCCAGCCAGAGACTAACCTAGTTTTGAATACTTCAAAGCATGGGTTAGAGGGGGGTTTGTGTGGAAAGGGAAGAAGGAAAATTAAGCCAAAAGCACAGGTAAGGGTTCGAGGTTTGCCTATATGGCAATTAATCTATAATAAAAATGGAGCTTGGCATTCTTAGCAAGGCATTGCTTCTGAAACACATCATTATTTCCTTCCCAACTTTGATACGCATTTCTAGGAGCCAGCAGGAATTTTTGTCAAGGCCTAGGTTACCCTCTTTTTTAACAAAGTTGTGAACCTTCATAAGAACCCCAATCTGTGAGTCTGGCTGCATACTGGGATGTACCGAGCAAGCATAAAGTGGGGTTTGTACCAGCTCAGCTGATGCCAAGGAAAATCATATCACTGCATCACAGTCTTTATGGGTGGTAAAGCCACATTACTTCAGTTAGTCCAGTACATAATTCTCAAGACAAGACTTTGATATGCACCGAGTAATAAAAAAAACCCAAGGAAACGTGGGAGGGAGGTGGATTTAGAGGTAGAAGATCACGTGCTGTGCACAGACCCCATGTTCCATTTGACCCTGAAGAGGTAGGCAGCTTACCTAGGGGTACAGGGCCAAATCACAGCAAAACAGATTCCAAACCCAGGGTTTAACTGGTTTGCTGTCTAGGCCAGGAAACAGTTCTGGAACACATTTAACACAGTTGAATCGCATCAAATCACGGCTGGCCCAGAACTGATTTTAACAACTGTCAACTGCTCCTTGGACCAGGCAAAGCCAAAAAGAAGATCACAGTATACAGTTTATGAAAAGCACAGAGACAACCCAAACATCCAGAGCAGCAGCAGCAGCAAAGCAAGGCACATTCAAATCCCATGATCTTTATTCAGATTGGGTTACAAGGAAGTGGGAACTGGGAGGAGTTAATGTTAGTGACAACTGCAAGTGAGAACTGAAGGAGAAACATGTTGCACCGCCACTGCTACACAGCTTGAGAAATCCTCATAACTGATGGAGAAAGTTACTGCACTACTTACTGGATACCCGTGGCCTATTTGAGAAATAGCACTAGCAAAAATAACCTCTCATCTCGGCTGGGGAGGGAGGGACAGTCACCAATTAAAAGGGGACTCTGGTAGGAAATGAGAATTGCATATTAAGAAGGGGGAGGGAAGCAAAAATAACAAACATGTGCAACAGCACATGAGATTCTTTCCAAGAAATCTCAGTACAACATTTCTCTGGGCATGGGCTCATGGGTCTGTTATTGGCCTTGAGCAGTGGTACGTCAGGGAAGAGGAAGGATTGCTGGATGCTTGGAAAACAGACTGAACACATGGATGGGGAACAAGCCAAAAACTGTTATAAGAAATGTTCCCTACCCTTTCAACATACTTGCACTTGCATATTCCACTTTCCCATGCTCCTGGATCCCAAAGCTTTCCACAGGTTAGAAATCAGCCAGACTAGAGCAAACTGAAGCTGAACCAGCAACGCAAAGGCAAGGACTGATCATAAAGGACTGAACCCCTCAAAATGTGTGTCTAGTGATGCTCAGTCAACGGCAGCAGGCTAAAGAAAAAGAGGTTTTAAAGTTCAGATGAACTAAGTGAAAGGCTGAAAGCAACTTTATTCACATTTAAAGAATTCAGGTGTAACAGACATTGGCTATAAGCAAAAATCTCCAAGATTAACGTTAAACATCAAAATTTCCTTTTCAGATATGGATTGACACAAGTGACACACAGCAAAAGCTTTCAATAAAACTCACAGGCACTGCTCCCCCACATTCTGATAGGAGACTGCCCTGTAAACATGCTGCACTCAATGAGCGTAGGAGAAAACTGTTTTTATAAAATTACACCTCACTCTAAAGAAAATATTTGCATGGCTGTGGCCAGGAGTGTAATAAGGGTCAGTGGAAGATCACAGGCACAGAAAAATGCAGAGCCTGCCAGCTTTAGAGTTCCATGATTCTCACTTCTTTCCTCAAGATATAACTTTTCCCCCAAACAAAATATTTCTAGCCTTTTCTATTCTAAGGGCAATATTCAATATGTAAATCTCATGCTGTCACCCCATCCTGACCCCTAGAGAAAAATCAAAACTGTTTCTAGCCAAGCAATACAACAGGCAAAACTACAAGCTACTGTCCACTTGTATTAAGCCATCATCACTTTAACTCATGTTGGACTGTCCTCACCAAACCCTAAGAAAAGGAAAACCTCATCTCAAAGCTACAGTGTAGGTGCAGATCTGGCCTCAGCAAGCTCTGATTAAACTGGAGAAACTTCTCTGTTTAGGCAAAACTTATTGCTGCTTTGGCAATTTCATGCTATGTTTACAGTGGCTACCTTGCCTTTTCTTCTGGCAAAGTAACCAAGATATAGCAGGATGTAAAAAAAAAAATAAAAAAATCAACAAATTAATAATAAAAGAAATCTAGAGTAACAATGCACTGATTTCTGACCAGGTACTAAAAGTTCCCAAAGGCTTCCCTTTGGTAATTTAAAAAAAAATACTGTAATTCCAGTGATCACCAAATATTTGTTTAAAAACAGCCCTAAGAAGCCAGGTTTGGAGCCCCCATTGTGCTGGCTAATGTCCATTGTGTTTCTAAGGGCCTGCAGAAAGTATTCCCTCCTCCATGTTCTGTACTGTAAATGAGCACTTAGACAAGGAGAGCACACAGTGTGTAAAAGCCAACTCTGCTTTTAAACAGCTCTCCATCCTTTCCTCCTGTTTTGTGTGCACTTCTTTCCCTCAGACACTTTGCACTTCACCTCTGATTTCATGTTTTCATATTTTAAGTTCTTTTTTCACAGGAAGGACTCTCCCTCTGGAACTTCACAGGAGGGAATTAGTAGTTTTCTGACCCTTTATCCATTGGATTTTTTTCAGTCTCTTCTCCATGGAGAAATCAATGTATTTTCAGCAACTCCTCAGCATGTTAAAGGACAATAAAAACAAAGAATCCTGAAACCTAACCACTACAAATATAGCAAAAAGTGCCACCAACCTCTGTCTCCCAGTCTCATCGCTGGCTGTGGTGGCACAGCCCAGTCCCTGGGGCTGTCTCCAGCCTTGCCTAACTGCACTGAGCCATTTCAGATCACCAAGTTGACACAAAACTCTCTGTATTTTCACTTAGCTTAGCTTTCTGCTGGTGCAGGATCAAAGACCAGAGCCAATGGAATGACATGCAAGGAGAAGCAGGTGGAGGACAGCATCACACACCTCAATAAACTTCTAGAGTAAGGGGAACTTGCCAGAGAGCACCAGACTGCACAGACCAGGATTTCATCCTGCACCATGTCCGTCAAGAATGATGGAGAATGTAAGAAGAGTAAGACACATTCTAGAGCTATAAAAGAAAGGGCAGATGTTGATCTCAGAAGGTATTAAATCACCCCTCTCTGTGGTGTTGGAGGCAAGCTTCTCCCAAACATAGTTAACCAAGGGAGGATGTGTGTCACCCATAACTGAAACCCTGCTGTCAGACCCAGGAGACTTTCCAATTCAGTCATGATTCTAGCCCAGGGTTGAAGTTCAGCTCTTCCCTTTGTCCAGGTTCACAAAAGGAAATAAAACTGAAATCCTTCACACTACACAGCATACTTGGACAGGAAAAATGTAATGGCCTTGCAGAAGCAGTCATTCAGAAGAAAAGAGCCTGGGTCGCTCCTGATAACACCAAAGGCTTTTATAGTTTCTAGTGTGTGCTTCAATGTATCAGTATGTTGTTTACATGATTTTAATATGAACAGGAACAAAACAGAAAATGCTTCTAAGATAGGATCTTAGTGATTATGCAAGTGTTCCCCAAAATACACTAAGAATGGAATAAGACAAGTGGTATTTACCATAGCTTCCTCACCACTTCTGGATCACAGAGAGAACCAAATCAACCCTAAATATTTTCTTATTTCAAAAAACATCTATAGCATCAAATAACTTCTATGAGGTATATTTTGTAAACAATCTTAGTCTCTACTAAGTTAGATCAAAAGTATATCCTTGCAGAAGCAACAGACATGAGAAGTAACAGCAGCTGTACATCCAGTCTGTCTTTGCTATAAAGAGAATTACACCTGAAAAAGAAGTACCTGGAAACCATCTAATGTTCCTGTTGAGCATGCAAGGGTTGTGTCAAAGTGGAACTCACTACTGCAGAGTCAGCTACCTACAACATCTTTAAAACAAATCTCTGAATTTGCTGCCATATCTATTGTTCTCTACAAAACATCCTCATTACAGGAAATCCACTACTAGGATACATCTGAAGATGTAATTATTACTGTGATATTTGCTTCTCCTCCAATGTATCTCACCAAGCATAAAACCTGAGTCTGTCTTACAACTCATTAAAAATATGTTATTCTGGTGACAAAACCTGATGAATATAGACAGAGATGAAAACCACACAAATGGAAATGTTATTTAGCTGGAAGTAAACATTTAAAGTTTTCCAGCTTAGGTTACACCAGAATTTAACAGCAAGACACAGGTAACTTTTTCAAATAGTCTAACTTGAGGCCTAAGCCAACTTATCTGTACATAATTTTAATGCCAACATCTGGTCCTGTACAGGCAACACTTAATTCAGTCTAGTTAAAAAGAAAAATAATATCAAACTATCCAAGGAGTTTTTACTTCAGGCAGTTGTGTTTCAACTGGATTAAACTTAAATTAAGCTGTTCTACCAGAATCACTTTCTCTTCAGTGAGGTATTCTTAACAGAGGAGAAAAACATTCTCTCAAGTTCAAAGGACAAATTAAGGTTCAAGTTTATCAATGTATTTCAGTCCATGGGTAAAAGGAAGAGGAGTCCTAAAAATGGCAAACATACCAGTCAGAACTAGGCCAATGTTGTGGAGAATCTAATATGAAGGCTCAAACCAATCGTTGATTAGGTTTGCCCTTGGACATAAGTAGCAAAAACTATGACATGCTCACTATGAGCAGGCACAAAGGCAAGGAAAATGTAGGCCCAAAGTAGGGTCAAGAAAAATGTACCCAAAATTGTATTTATTGCTACAGGATTTGTTATTCTGTAATCCTGAAATAGGAAAACAAACCTTCACTAGTGTAAAAATGCATGATATTTTCACTGTTTTCACCATTATGGGTTATCTGCTAAAGCTATTTTTCAGACACTGAAGACCTGAGTTATATTGTTCAATAATATATATGTATATGTGTGTGCGTGTCAGGGGTGGTATTTTGGGAACATTTCATCCGAAGCACTTCAAGCTGATAACCTTTATCCAAATACATAAAACAAGAGCCATGTCAAATGCACTATAAATAGCATTAATAGTAAGGAATCAATAGCATCCAAACCTTTAGGTAACATCTTATTAATCCGCCCTTGGCATGCATGGGCACACTGCTGTAAGGGCTCTCAAAATGCAACAGTCAAAGGTGAAGGATACAATTTGTTCAACTAGTTAATGCAACTGCTATTTAACCAACACAGCCACTAAAATGCCACCTAACGAAATACTCCCTACCATGATAAGCAGCAGAGACAAGCGTGATAAACACAAAACGTTTTTCTAACAAAATAAATTAAAAGTCCTCAGTGCTGATACCGTTGTCTTATTTTTTTTTTCCTGAAGATATGTACGGATCTACAGTTGACAACAACCATTTTAATCCCTGATTCTTCTGCACCCCCCACCCCATTTCTTGTACCGCGCCCAACACAATGGTACAACTGCATCTCCCAGGTATCGCCTCGATATTTATTTCTGCTTTCACAGTGACAAAGGTGAACTCTGATGCTCCGAAGATGCTTGCAGCAAAGCAGGGTGAAAGATATTTTCTAAAGACATACCCACACGCGGGTTACAGAAATCCAGCCTCCATGAGATGTTTTAATCTGACAAATTAAAATGGTTGGGAAACGCTATTCGGGTAACGGAATCGGCCGCCACATGCATTGCTGATGGGGGGAGCAATAAAAGGTCTTTAAAATAGGTCACTTTCAGCCAAATCCCACACCAGCACCGAACAAAATGGTATATACACTGAAAACTCACCGCTTGGGGAGGAGCGAGGGGCAGGGAGGAAAAAAAAAAATAAAAAGGGGGAAAAAAATAAAGGGCAAGAATCAGGAATCCACGCGGGTCTCCCAGGGACCCCCAAGCCCCCCGGGGGTTCCGAGCTCTGCCGGCGAAGCCCCCTGTGGTGGGGTGGGGTGGTGGGGGCCGCAGACAAAAAGGGCCGCGGCTCTGGGCACGCCTGGCCCCGGCCCCAGCCCTGGGCCTCCGGCGGCCCTGACAGCGGGGAACACCCCTCCGCCCGCGGCCGCCCCTCCGCGGGAAGCGCCATTTCGCCGCCCGCTCCCCCGCCGGTGCTCGGCGGCGGCCGCGGCCCCGACCCTGCGGCAGTGCCGCAGAGCGCGGCGGGGGAGGCGCCGGCCCCACCGGGCCGCCCCCCCCAACCACCATCAACCTCCTCCCTCACCCTCCCCGGGGCCGCCCCGGCCGAGCCGCCCGCCTTACCCTCCGCCGCAGCCGGGCTGGGAGCGCCGGTCGGCCCCCCGCGGAGGAGGAGGAGGACGAGGAGGAGGAGGAGAAGAAGGAGGAGGAGCGGGGCAAGGGGCGGCGGCCCCGCGGGGGGAGGCGCCCCCGGAGGGGCGTCGGGCCCGGCCCCCGCGGGTGCCCGGGCGCGGCGGGCACAAAGGCGGCGGGGCACGGCACCTAAGATGGCAGGGCGGGCGCGGCGGAGCGCTCAGCCACCGCCACCACCGCCACCGCCACCGCCTGGGCCCCGCTCGCCGAGCTGCGGCCAGGCCGCGCCGCGGAGGCGCGGCGTGCGGGAGGGCGGGCGGCTCCGGCCGTGCCGCCGCGGCGGAGCGGGTCCGTGTGCCGGGCCGCGATCGCTGCCGCCGCCCCGCCGCCGCCGCCTCCCCTCAGCGCCGCCCGGGCTCCGGCTGCGCCGCCGCCGCCGCTCCGCGCTGCCCGCAGCCAGCGGCCCCCGCCCGCCCCTCTCGCGAGACTTCACCGCCCTCTCCCCCCCCACCAGCACCGCCGCGGCCGGCGGGAGGGGCGGGGGGCGGCGGGGGGGGCAGGGGCGGGGCCGGGCCGGGCCGGGCGGCGGAGGGGCAGTTGTGGCGCGGGGGCGGGAGGAGCTGTTGGGGTTGGTGTGAGGGGTCATTGAAAAGGGGGCAGCCGGCTGTGAGGGGCTCTGTGGGGAGGGGGTGGTGGTGTCAGGGGCTTTCGGTGTGAGGGGATCGTGAGGGGAGGGTGTTCTTGTGAGGGGTCCTTGATGTAAGAGGTCGTCGGTGTGAGGGGTCTGTGAGGAGGGGGACAGCCGGCTGTGAGAGGTTGTGTGGGGAGGGGGCGTCGTTGTCAGGGGCTGTTGGTGTGAGAGGACTCTGATGGGGGGTGTTGGTGTGAGGGCTCTGTGAGGAGGGTTGTGTGAGGAGGGGTTTTGGCCTGAGGGGCAGTTTGAGGGGGCAAGTTGGGCAGTGTGAGGGGTAATTAGGGTGAGGAGTCACTGAGGGGTGGGAGGGAGTTGGCACCTGGGGGAGATGAGGGGAGTTTTGGGGAGAGGGTTGTGGGGACCCTGAGGGGGGAGAGGGGCCTGATGGTGGTGGGCTGCTGCTGAGGCCGTAGGAGCTCAGCAGGGTTGTGGGGGGACAGCAGGCATGAGGGGGAATGGGGAAACTGAGCAAAGGCGTGGGGCAGCTTGGCTGGGGGCTCTGGGAGGGAGCAGAGAGAAGGGAGGCTCAGCGATGGGGCTGATGGGGCCTGGACATTGGTGGGGAGATGAAGTATGAGGGCAGTGGAGAGGCCTGGGGCACGTGGGAGCTTTAGAGGGGCAGGTGTGGGAGAGTAGGGTCGTTTGGGGGCAGGTTGGCTGGGGTAAGGCTGAGTGGAGCTGCCTCTCCAGTCAGGAGCAGCTCAGCTACTGGCAGTGACGATCCCAGGAGGTGGTAGGTGCTAACTCTTGTGCAACCGCCCTCACCAAATGGGTACATTTCAGCCTGCCCTTGGCTAAACTGTGTCTGGTTTATGATCACAAAAGAAAAAAAAAATAAAATCTCATGGACTGAGCACATGGCCTCCCAAGCTGTAGTCTTGGCTCTCAGTCTTGGTGTTGAACTTGGTAGGTTGTTGAGCCTTTGTGTGCTTTGGTATCTCCATCTACGAAGCAGAGATAACAGTTGGCTTCATGCAGGGATTAATTATCGCATCTTGTAGTCACGTATTTGTTTATTTGTTTTTACTATAGATTACAGCTGGAGGAATTCTAAACAGTCCACTTCTCCTTGTCTTGGTGTTTGAGCGCATTGTGCTCCTGTCTGAACAGAGGAAATCACTGAGGTCAGTCTCTCTTGTGTTTACAGTTGCTTTCCCTTTCAGAAGTATGGGGGCAAGGAATCATCAAAATAACAATTCGTACTGACATCCTGATAATAAATGAATAGAAACAGTTACATAAGACACAAACTTTGTCAAAGGTGTGTTTGTAGGGATGGCTTCCACTTTTGAATTCAGGCTTAAACTGAAGGGACAGTGCACTCGGTTATAAAGTACCCTGCAAATATTCAGTTTTGAAGTGTCCCCAGTATGAAATAATCCAATTCCGTAAATCTAGTATTACTGCTCCTGCTGAAATAAAACAAGCGAAACAAACTTCCTTCCTATTTTCCCATAATCTAATAGGTATTTTGTATCATAAGGCTTTGTATCCAGCAGGCGTTTGAGGGTGATGCTGGATACTATGTATGTAAACTTGGCATTTACCTTTAGACAAGCAGAGCTACTGGGGACTATTCAACCTGGGATGGGGGAAAGTTGAGACCAGAGATTGGCTGAAACAACTGTGGACCACACCTAGAGTTTTGTGAACTTGGCACACAGTGGTCTGACACTTTGCCTTTTCAAATCCCAATAGGAAAAGTAAGACAGATGTGGATCACTTCAAACACATGTAATTTAGGTATTGGGAGAAGCAAACTAAAGGTTTATCTGATTATCTCAACCTCGAAGTTGGCAGCTATGACAGGAAACTTGGATTCATTCATCTGCCAAAGATATTTGTAGTGTATCATTTGACAAGTTAAAAGGCATTTTTGTAATGACAGAAAAATAAAACCATTCACTTTCTGAAAATACGGTCTCTGTCTTCTAAAATAAAATGGGTTTGGATACATGCTTCTGGGGAAATTAGGGCCATGCTTGAAAGGTAAATATTTGTATTTTCAAATGTTAGAACAATGGTGTTTAAGGCAAAACCGCTCAGCATGGCCTGTCAGTATAAATTTGATTTTGTACTTGTTTTGTCAAATTAGTGGGTATCATTTGCTTTTGTAGGTGGGAGAACAAAATGGAGCAGTGAGGGAGTGATCCGCCCACGGGGTCATAAGGTAGAATTGAAAATTGGATTCTTCTGAATCTTGATCTTGTACTTCTTCCTGCAGACAAATTGCCTTTAAAGCTCATGAATTATGAGAGTTAGCAAGGTCTGTGGAGCTAACCCGGCAAATGCCAGCAGAGAGTCTGGGCCTCAGCTCTTTGTGTTACACACATAAAAAGATAATGAGAGCACTAGGTAAAAATCCTTAGAGTCTAACAGTGGCTGCAGAAAAATGTGAATAATGCTTTTGCATTAACAGTCAAGTATTTTACTTAAAATACTAGATCTGTATTTGGTACGAATTCAGTGACTGCTTCAGAAACATACAGCATCGTCTGTGAACGGACAGTTTAGAAAAAGTCCACTGAAATTCTGAAGGAACAGCCAGTGTGAAAACTACCTTGATTGTTGTCAGCTAAACTAAACAGCACATTTAGCTTTCCTAGTCCTGTGCATGAGGCATGTTCCTGCTGCCTTCTCAGATGACCATAGCAGGCACCTAGAAAGTTAGTTTAGCTTCATTTTCTAATTTCCTGATGCAAATTTGGTCCATTTAAAGAACTTTATTATGTAAAAGAGTATGTCTGTATCTGGGATTTGCACCAGTCTATCTATCAGTTAGCCATACTCAAAGTTAATTCCATCTGGAGGACGTGCCAGAACATCAATAAATAAATATTACAAATTGCCTAGCGGTTCAGCTGACAGGCAGAACTGGTTTCAACACATTGTTCCCAATGTGCTGCTGCAGAGCTGGTCCTGGGGTAGACCTGTAGGACATTCCAGCACGGACAGGACCTTTAAGAGCATGCATCAGCACTCCATAATATTGTAGGAGAGGAAGTAGAGAACAATACTGTGTCCAAAGGAAACTGTGGCAAGAATTTATTCAAGGCACGTTGTAATTACTCGAGCTGGGAGTTCGGCCAGGACATTGGGGTTAACACCCCTACTCCTTTAGAGGTGTCATAGTTTTGTTTTTTTTTAATGACTTTAAGTGATGAGAAGCTTGGCTTTCTGTCTCAGCAAAATGACACCAGCTCTAGCAGTGTAAACTTCTTACAGCAACACGAAGGTGCTGGTTCAGAACAAACTCAGAGCAGTGATGTGGCCTAGTACAGTAATCATTGCTTTATAAATACTTGCAGTAGATAAGAAAGATAAGAGTGTGATTAGGGCACGGTTTCAGCTGCAGTAATCACAGCCATGCCTTCCTCAGCCTTCAGTCCACACACTGCTTGAATCTGACCATTTTTAAGCAAAGGATTTTAAATTTTAGAATAAGTCACAGAACTTCAAGCAAAGAAATTTGTTTATTATTATAGAGCAGTTATGAACAGCATTTGTCAATGCTTTTTTTTAGGAAATTTGTCATCAGACAAGCAGAATGTAATTTAGCCAAATTAGGGAGTTCTTTAATTCTTTCTTGGCACTGAGATTTTTTAAAAAGTATTCTGTGTTTGTATGATTTGCAGGTTTAGAAACTAACTTTCAGGTTGTTGTCTGCTTACAAAGAAGAGAAGCACTTGTGTGTTTTAGTGTGTGAGCAGTTGTGCAATGCACAAGTGAGGAATTGTTCTCCTTTTACTAGCTCATGAAACCTGCCATCATTCCTGTAGTGCAGTTTGGGCCATTATTATGGGTTATGAGGTTATACAGGAAAAACATGTTCTAGATGGTCAAAATAAACGAGGTAGAGTCTTCCAGATTGTTGTAATCTGGTTTTGTATCAATGAAGTAAACACTTGGGTACATCCACTGGGATGAAGATATCATGTCAGGCAGTGTCCCTCTGACAGTTTGTGTTGTAATGACAAAAATGAAGCAATGCTGATGTTATTACGTAACTGCTTTTGTATTGTATGACAACAATAATACCACTTCACTCTTCTCTTACCTTTTATTAGAGGAACAAACATGCTCCTTGCTGGGCACTTCTGACTGACCCATGAGTCGAGTGGTTTTAGGTATTAAGAAGTGGGAAAATGGTGGCACAAGAAGTACATGCGAGGTCATATGGATAATCAGGTTCAGAGACATAAACAAAATCTCAGCCTTCTGACTGTCCCACTCTACCCTCTGGGCAACCAGACAGAAGTGGAAAAGTGGCTTGCAGTGTGACTCAATAGCTTTTCCTTCCTCAGCCACTGCCATGCTGGGCAATTACAAATAAATGCCAGTAGGTCATTTCCACTTGAGTCAAACAGGTTTCCAAGGGACTCTAGGTAGGATGTCTTCTGCTGGTGAAGGCTCTTCGATGAATCTTTGCAATGGTTTTGCTTTTAAATATTTGCACAATTTCAGGACTAACTGCTTTTCCAGGCCATGACAAATGAGTATAAGGAGAGTCTATTCAGGTGTCTCGAATCTTTTCCCAACAGCAGGGCTGAAGGGGGTTTTACTCTGGCATTGGTTCAGAATGCCTGGAATGGGCACAGTGATCAGTATTGTGGAGGCCTTGACCTTGAAGAATGGCTGATGGAAAGAAGTAGCACAGGAAAGGCTTGTGCCTTGGCTCTGGTCCTTGGATGGATGGGTAAGAAGAGGCCTTTGGCAGAGAAAGGTGAAAGGTGACTAATAATGTGAAACTGGGAGGAAACTCATTACAATTATGCAATGTGCTGGTGGCTTTCTTTCTCTGAGAGAAGACACCTTTTGTTAGTTGTCCACTGGCAATTGCTGCTCATGCTGTTTTCTGAATAGAAGTCTAAAACACTTATTTCTCTGCTTGACTTAGGAAGCTTAATTTAGCTTTGCAGCAATGAAAATACAACAGTACCTCGTTTCTTTGTTGTCTGTCTGCAGAATTTCTTTTAGATTTACTTTGCCTCTTCCCTTTATTGTTGGTTCTTTCTCTGACTGTTCAGTAGTTCAACCAAGATTATGAAACTTTTTTCTGCTGTCATGCACTCAGTCCCCATATCTCACTTGTTCCATGGTTTTCTCTGTCCTTGCCACACTTCCAAAGCTTCCATGGAGAATTTTCTTGTGGCAGATCAGGAAATGGTCTGGTCTAATCCTTCTCCACAGGTTTCCCCCCACAGCAGAGCCAGCAGAAGAGAGTTTGCTCTCTGCCAGACTCTGCTGGGTTAGTGCTGGATGTCTTAGCTCAGACCCAAGCCTAACAGTGCTGTGACTGCACTGACCTTTGTCCTAGACTGGCTGGTGTATGGATGTGTATTTACACCTGCTCTCCCTGGTACAGGGATGTAGCTTCTGGAAGAGCAGTTTGCTGGAGATGATGATTGGAACTGCTGGAGCAAAAGAGCAGGTGGAACTTAGATTCCATATTAGCATGGTGGCTTTTCCAGTGATCTGCAATGAACATTGTTGACCCCATCTGGATCTTGATCTCCTGTTTTATAGATTTTATAGCTAAACCAACATTTTACATTATTGTAAACATGCTGCCAGGAACTGATTCTTATTATAATCTGTAAAATAGTTGTGAAAATGTGGCCTTGCTCTTCAGCAATTCTGCAGTCACCTATCTCCGAGACATTGCATTTCACCCTTGAATAAGATCCTAGACCAGAAAAAGGGTTAGACTGCATACAGATTAACAAATCTGTTGCTAGTATCTCTGGCTACTGCAGCATGACTCACCCATCAGTGCTTGTCAGTGTCTGGCGTGACCTCATTGAAAGCTTCAACATCTCATATGTGAAGGCAGGTTGTAAAATCCAGTGTGGGAATCCTAAATAGGTGGAGAATGAAGTTCTGAGAGTGTGATAATGCATACATCATAAACATCCCCCTAGAAATCAATTATGCCCTCACCAAAAATATTCTTATAGATTTCTGAGGATCTCTTGATGCTAAGCCTGCCTTACCTTGCTTCTACTAAAAAAATACCTGTAATTCAAGATAGCAATAGAAATTAATGCTGGTGGGAAAATTTAAGAGTGGATGGGACAGGTCAGGAAGAAGATGCTCTGTCATTTGCAAGGGCAAAAAAGAGCTGATGGTTCTTTTTTATTTATCAGTTTCTACAGGCTTTTTCTCTTTCTTTTCCTCCTGTGTCAGTATGGGGGGGGCTTCTGGTATGGTGCTTGAGGGAGACAGGTGAACAAAGAGCAACAGGGGCTGTAATAAAGGGAGTGTATGAGCAAATTAGTTTGTGATATCTTATATGTGGCTTAGATATGTAGTGTGATGATGAGAGAAAAAGTGGGAGGCAACAGGAGTTTAGAAATCAGATGGTTCTCTTCAGCTGGTGCTTGCTGAGTAAACATGAAGCTTGTGCTCAGTGCCTGTACCTCCTTCCCCTGGGTTGTCACACACTAGCAGATACAAGCAATGCTGCTCATTCTAAACTGAGCCAGCTGCTGGCAGTTTAATTGCAGAGCCCACATCTAGAAACAGAAGCTCTTGTCTTCTCACCTGCTACTGAGGGAACTTTTAGTCTCTAAAATCACAAGACTGGCTTTGTCCCACAGGTATCTGCTGCCACTTAAATGCCTGGCTGAAAGAGAAGTCCCTGGCTGCTGGTCTGGTTGCTGTCCTTAGGATATGTGAATGTCTGTTCCTGTTTTGCTGTAGGTGATTTCTGTATGTGGCAAGTTGTCTGTGTCAGCCTGGCAGCTTTGTCCATAAGCAGCAGTGGTTATTGTCTCTTGGTTTCCCAACCCCACTGTCCTCAAAGCTGCAGCTCTTCACTGGTTCCACAGACCTGCTTTGTCACAAAGTATCAGTAACTTTGCAGAAGTCACTGCATCCTCTGCTGTGGATCAACCTTGGCACCTCTCTGAATGTAGGTATGTCCCTCCTGCAGACCTGCTTTCCTGTCCAAACTCTTACCTGACAAATTTGTTCTCTTACCCTTTGCCTTAGGTAGATATTATGACTTCTGCACTCCTTAATATTTTTTTTCTTGAGACTGGGAACATGGATTATTATTATTTTTTGGGGGTGGGGGAAGAGGGCAAAGATCCGGTTTTATGTTCATTTTGTGTTCTGATTCTTTTTAAAGAAGGTGTAGAAGGTCATAGAATCAAGGCACGCATGTGATTTGTAAGGAGAAAATAGGCAACCTTATGCCTTTTCATCCATGATTCCTTACCATGGAGATCAGCCAGATACTATTTGCTTGGCTGTTTCGTGAATCCAGGGTGAAATAAGCTGATGGCTCTGCCCAGTTTCTAGTACACTGTGCACATACACTCAAAATACATCTAGTTCTAGAATTAACGTCTCTGACGTTCTTTGCACAGAGACCAAGGCCTAGATGATGTTTTGAGACTGAGCATGCCTTCCCTGGATGATCTGATGGATGTGCATCATGATGTACTTGGGTGAAAGAGATGGAAGCCCCAAGTGCTGCCCATGCTCCATTCAGCTGTGGGGGCGTTGGCTTAAACGATTGATCCAGTATTTGAAGCCCTATTTACATTTACATCCTTGATTTACATTTTGAATTTAGTATCTTGGCAGACCTGTCTTTCACATACTAAGGCATACCTCGGGTTCGAGTAGAATCCTGCTCTTACGTCAAGCTCAAACCTCATTGCTGCTCCCTGCGCTCAGCTGGAAACGGACGGACACCATTTATGACTGAATATCCTGAGTCACCGATTCCCAGCTGGCATGTGCGCTGCAGTTCCGTCTCTTCCTTTCCGACTGCACTCCCTAGAGGAGACTGGGAACAATTGCAGTTGTCAGCTCCAGCGTGGTGAGTGCGCTTGTCAGGAACCACACAATTGGTGGACAACCCCTGACTACGTCTATGGGGTGAGCTGCCTGTGATTTGTTACTGTAAGCCTGATGTTTCCATACTGGAAAATAGAACAGGTGTAGGCATATTAAAATAAATCAGTTTCTTTATATTTACTAGTAAAATATCTATGTTGTGGAGATGGTGATAGAATGTCTTCATTAAATAATTGGTGAAGACCGGTCTCACAGTAAGATAAATTGTGTAGAAGTGGATGAAAACTAAGAATCTAGAGAGGTGATGAAAGGTGAGGTAGTTACTCCCTACACTGGCAAAGCTCTGCTAGCAGGAACATGGGTCCACCATGCAGGAGCCAACAGGTTATCTGTCAGCCACTCTTGTCAAGCTGTGTTTGTTATCGTGCCTGTGCAGCATCCCAAAGAAAGGCTGCTGAAGTTCAGCAGGGAAATAATGCAACATGTTGCTTTGTTATTTGATCTGACCAAAACATTTTCACCATGTAATGCTTGATGCTAGTGTTGTTGGTGGCTCTGGGGGAAGCTGAAACACAAAGCACTTCATTGAGCTTTTTGATCCAACAGGTCTTGACACACTGCTGCTGGACATGTCTCTGTGTCTGATCTGAACTGCGACAGTTCCATTCTGTCCTGCTAAAATAACAACATATTAAACAATACTTTCTGTCCGTGCTGTTTCCACCTATTGACTAAAAAGTTAATTTCTTACTAAGCTAGTTTTAATTTTCATGTCATAAAATATTAGTTAATGGTCAGCTGATTTCCCTGGCATGAAGATTGTAAAGTATATAACACAGATTAATGCTTGCCTGGGACCAAATGAGTTGAAGCAGCTCCTTCTGCTGAAACACAGAGATGAAATACAGTGAAATACAGAGATGCTCTGCAAATCAAATCTTTGTTTACAACAGGTCACTAGTGTTTGCCTGGGACAGTCCATCCTGTTAGCAGGCACTGATCCTGCTATGGAGGAGATATGTGGCTTGTGCTGACTCATGAAAGCAGGTGCAAGTTGCATCAGTGAAATAAGAAGTGTCTCACCTTAGAAGCAGGATGTAGGTTTTGGTGTAAGAACTGTTAAAGAACCACCTTTAGAAGAAAGGTGGAGGGGAAAATATATGAGACACTCTGAAGCCTGACTTGATGAAATTCTGATTCTTCTTGTTGCATCAGGGGCTTGTTCCAAATGAAATAGGTGCACAGCTGTTAATACCACTGCCTGAAGGGTCTTAGGAAAACATGCACTGTAGCTGAAGACAGCAGTAGTCCTAAGGGGACTTTTCTGGGGTGGGTTGGCTGACAGCTGCTAAAAAACTTTCATACTTGTTCCTCCTTTATAGATCTGACTCATCTGTCCTAAATACAGCAGTTTCAGTATTTTCTTTTCTCTCCTATCATTTACCTTGTATTTCATATCCTTCAAGCTTCTTTTTGTATCTCTGGGCTTAATTCTGTTAAATCCAGTTGCTTTGGCTTCTACTCTGCCTGTGCTTTGCACCTGCCACAGAACCCCAGCAAACTTGGCAACCAACCCTTGGGCACTCCAGAGAAAACAACTGTCTAGACCAGGCACCTTCTGCCCAATGCCCTGGATGTCCCCCAGAGCTCCCAGGCATTACTCTGTATTCAGAACAACATGTTGCTATGCAAATGGTTCCTTTCTGCTCTTCCACAGAGATATGTGCACCCGGCTTCTCAGCAGGCACTCGACTAATGTTTATTGATCTTGTACAAAGTTCTGATGCAAAGGAAGATTGATAAAATCTTGTCCGGTGTTTTCGTGAACTCATAATTGCACCTGCCTCCTCCTAGGGAGTGAGGCAAATGGGAGTGAGGGAGCCAACAGAATAAGCAGCACCTTCTGCAGAGGCCTTAAAAGAGCCTCTAGTATCCAGCAGAATTCAGGAGGGTGTATTACTCTTTCCTAAAAGGAGGAGAAATCAAATCTTGGTGTAAAGAATCCTGTGGCATGGGCAGGGCAGAGAAGCCTTAATGCAAAGTCACAAGCCATTCCAGTTAAAGCCCCTGTTGCCCCAGGCAAACACAGAGCCTGTCAGCGTCCTGCAGCTTTCATACAGAGATGTGACCAAAATAGCTTCACAACTTTACAATGTGGCTAAAAATAGCTTGCAGGTCAGCTTTTTTCTCCAAGGTAGTGGTGACATCAGGGGGAGAGCACTCTTGCTGCTGTTCGGTGCAGGTAGAACTGGGGTAAACAAAGCAGGGACAGCAGCAGTTTAATTAGCTAAGTAGCCTTGAGGAAAGAGAGAGAAGGAGTAAGAAAGGACTAAGGAGGTGCAGTGGAGAGATGGACTAAAGCCTTAAAGGTGTGGTTAGACCCGCTGCCACTGGCCAAGTTAGTGTGCTTGTACACAAACAACTTCTCCCTGGGTTTTGTTTCCATGATGTTTAAGAGTTATCAGTCTGTTCCTGTCTCCTTGTGGCCTGTGTCAGGATGTGTCACTGGACTGGCTGGCCAGCCAGCACAGCGTGTTTCTTGCTCCTCATTTCCAGACAGTGAACACAGCCCATGACATCACCTCTGGCCAGTGGCAGATCAGAGGCCAGGCCATGGCAATGTCAAGTGTGTTTTGCTGTAGCCATTCAACCAGAGAGTTGATCTTTTACAGTGCAATTTGCACGTGGAGAAATCTGGATGGCCCTTCATTCTGGGGGGATTTCAGTATTTGTTCTTGGGCCAAAAATAGACTGTTTTTATGGGGTTGAACTGTCTGTTTTTGTAGAGCATTAAATTTTACCAAAGGAGCAAAGCTGTTCGTCATGATCCTCGGAGTTTTAGTCTCTGTTGTGTATACTAAGTCTGGCCATCGAGATGAGCCTCAGCCAAGTCTGGGAGTTAAGTGCCTGATTTGGAACGTTGCAGGAATGTAATGTAGGTTATGTGAGGTTTGCCATGCCTGCAGCCCCTGTGCTGCTGAGGTAAGTGTACTGCAGCAGGCTGTGCTAGTGAGAATTTCCTTTGTGCTGCAGGTTTCATGCCTAGTGCTTTTATGGTGCTGAAAGAGGGGAAGGAGGCAACAAGAATGTGAAAAATCAAGGCTAGGTCATTACTGTCAGGTGAGGACAGAGTCCTGTAGCCAGGCAGATGTGACAGAACACTTGCTGATGCTGCTACCAGGAAGCTTGAGAGAAATGTGGCTGAGTGAGAGCAGTGCGCATGTGCCTTTGGAGAAAGGAGGCTATCTGTGAGCTCTTGCAATGCTTTTCTCTGCCCAGCAACATCATTGCTTCTATTCCTTGCGTTCTGCTTAAGCAGCTGTTCTGCTTTTATGATCCAATCTATTCTTCGTACAGGGCCATCTTCACACTGAGCACCTTCACTGTCATAGCAGTTACCGGAGAAGAAGGACTGACATGACCTCAGGTTTGCTCTGAGGGCAAGAGCCCCATAGTTACTGTTCTCTTAAACTAGCATGAGAGCCTTGTAGGGTCAGCCTCTGTCCCCACCTGTGCAAAATGGCTCCTGTCGCCTCAGAAGAGGGAGACTTCAGCCAAATGCATCTACATATTGACAGCTATAGAGAGAATTATGCACATGATCAGCTTGCTAAGGATTTCATTTGATGTGCAGCTGAAAATCAGCTGCCAATAAAAAAGGAAGCTCTGCATCCCTACTTGTGTGCTTCTAGTGCATTTAGAAGCCACAGGCCATGTTGATTGCAGACTGCAGTTAGAATAGGTTATAGGTAAAATCAACTCAGTACCACCACCACGACCATTTAGCACAGTCATTTCTGAGCACTGCAATACAGCTCTCACCACTGTCTGCTCCTTCCCTTCAGTGAGAGCTGCTCTCTGGTCTGCCCTGCCCAGCTTGTAAATGTAGCTCATCACCTTCTGCTTCTTTGCAAATGAGCTGCATAGGTAAGGGGAGGAGGAGGCAATCCCACTAAATCCTGCCCATCCCAGCCAGTCATAAATGCTCTGTGCTCCTTAGGCTTTCTGAAGTTATTTGCCACGTGAACCGTGTGCCTATAAAACTTTGCTGTTTCCTTAAACGCTCTGCCTTTTGCAACAGGAGGTCATTTCCCAGTGGGGAAAAACAGGCTGTTGATGTGGTAGGCGCTCAGCTTGTAGTTTGGATAAAATCCAGGGCCGATTAGTTTGGGTGCAGCACTGTGCTAACACAGGCAGAATGCACCCAGACTGGCTCCCGTCGGGAGAGCGCCGCTCTCCCCACACTGCTGTCCACGGCCCCCGGTTCGGTGTGAGCACCAGTCCCGTCTCTGCCTGCACTGACATGCCCACAGGGAACCAGAATTTGCACCCAGTGCTGCTCGCCTGTGTCTTTATTGGTGTCATTCCTCCCAAAGCAAATAGTGATTTGCCTGTCTGCACTGACTCAGCTGTGCAGTAAGTCCACAGCTAAGGAACCGCCTTCCATAGAAGATACTGAGGCATTTTAGAGGAACTTCTCTCTGTCCCAGGAAGTGCACTGAAGTGAGCAGTGCTGCAGTGGGCAAGAAAACCTACCCAGGAGCCATTAATCTCTCAACATCTGTAGCCCTGCGGTTGTAAGCACTGGGGGTTGTCTTCCCCTGTCTGCAATTACTAGCTAGCAACTGAGAATTCAAAGGAATCTGGGATATCTTTAGGAAGCAAGTACCTACTCTTTGCCTCCTCTCAGGAAGCAAGGTCCTTCATTACAGCCTGTTGTGGCAAGGGGCTTGCAGATAAGAAGGGCAGGAAACCTGCTGGGCTTTGCTTCTTTAGCAACTCTAAATATTTTCCATAGTCTTAGCACTGTGAGTCAGCATTTCTAGAGCCTTGACTTGTTTATAGCAGCAATCAGTGAGATGGTACAAGGTAGGTGGGGTGTCTGTGTCTAAAAGGAGAAACCCTTTGCCCAGGCACAAATGGGGAAGGTACCAACTGTATTTCCAAGATGTGACTAATGGGAAGCAAAGAACTGAACAGTAACTGCAGTGGAGCCATTTGCAGGGTAAGGAGTTTCCTAGTATGAGTAAGGGAATCAGTACTTTACAAAGCTGTATATTTTGTATTGTCATAGTAAGGACACCACAAATATTTGTGATGATCAGAATAGTGGGGTAAAGGTAACACTTCCCATCTGCAGTGGTTATGGATTCATTTTGCACTGGCCTGGCCAGATGGGCTGTGGGGCAGGAAGACCCCCAAAAGCTTACAGGTAACAGACCAAACACTGAGGTTTCCATTCAGAGCCTACACCTGAACTGGAATAAGGAACATCAGTCATGGGATATCTTCTGTCACCACATGCAAGATTTTTCCCTATGCCTGTCTGGTCAGCCTGGCTGGATTTCATGGCAAAGAGAGGTGACACCAAAACCAGTACATATTTTAGATCTTCAACGTCACTTCTGCAAAGGTATTTATTTTGAAAATTCTAGTTTCCATAGCGATATAGTGCTGTTCTCTCTCATCTTTCTCCTATTATTCCAGTCTTAGCAGCCATTAGATAAATTATCAGAGAGGCAAACCTTAGCATTTTTTTATCTTAAGTGATTTTATATATGTTGGTTCCTTAGTGAATCAGAGGCGTTTAGTCAGGGATTGACTCATATCCTTTCCTGGGACTGACATGAGGTCTGTTGCAGTGCAAAGATGATAATGAAGAATGAATATTCTTAATTAGACCTGGTGAATGAATTCCTAGGCTACTTCCCTGTAGAGTGGGGGGTCTTATATCTAGAATTCTGGTTCAATTCTAGATGAGTTGTTTATGTTATGTCTTTAGATTTTACTTGTGTTTTGCTATAGCTTCATTAGGACATCATGTTTTTGTTTCATACATGTAGTAAATAAATTCTTTTGTAAGGGTTACACTGCTGTTCAACTGCTGTTCTCCACCCCAGAGGTGACTTTTGGACACAGTTCCCCTTCCTGTTGTTAGCAGAGCCAGAGCTCATGGCTCCTTCCTTCATTCATTTCAATATCAAGATAAAAGAAGCAGTTAAGAAAATAAGGCAGGATCTTTTTTATTGGTGGGTTTGGTTTGTTTGTTTGTGTTGTTGGTTTTTTTTGTTCTTGTTTTGTTTTGTTTCCTGCTGCATCTTGTCTTTCCTGGTCAAGGAACTACTAGTCTTGCCAGAATAGTTATGCAGGTTGGAATGTAAAAATCCCAGACTTAACCCTGCAGCAATGATGGCATGCAAAAAGCAAAGATGTGGAGATGATGGTGTAGTTTGCCTTTTAAGGAGATGGTTTAGTGAGTTCTTTTGCCTATATGAACTGTATCTCCACCTGGGGAGCTATGCCAGAATAGCTGTTCCACAAACCCTTTGCTGCAAACAATAGCCTTTGTCCTGGAATTCAGTCCTCATGAGTAGGTAAGCAGTGAAGTACAGAAACTGTGTGGGAGAACGAGAGTGGCACTGTGGACCAGATTCCAAGATAAGGAAGTAGGGCTAAAGACGGGGCCAGGATTAGCCTTTGACTTCTGCACTGTCGTCACTTAGTAACAAAAATACCTGAATTATATAAATTGGAGCACAGACCCAGTAATTTGAGGGTGCAGGAACTCCTCTGTGGAATGTAGATGTTAGCAGGCATCTGCTGCACAGTGCCCATTGCTTGCCGTGCCAGCGAGTCCTGGTCTCCGGTGCCTCATGTTTTCCTCCCTAACTAAAGCCATCAGCTGTATCCTTTGTATTCAGCGCATGAGTTCTTAGGAGGAGATAGTTCTAAAGAAGTAACTTTTTCCCCCTGCTTCTGTTTGAGCTCCCCAGGTGCTGGATACCTGGCAGAAATAGCCTTTTAAATCCCATGAGGTAGAGGCTCACCTGTGCTCCAAAGAATAGCAATCCTTCCAAAATATCTATTTTAGTTGTCAAATATTTACTTTCAGCTGAATTATGCTCATTCATTGAGAAAACCAATAATACTTTGCTCTTCACAATGTGGCCTATCAGTGAATCCCATATATATTTTATGCAAAGCATTTAAAGGTGGTTGCTTATCTTTTCATTTACTTTTTTTTTCCCCTTTGTGTTCTTGTGTTCCTATGTTTTGAGATAAGGTTAACAAAAGTTCTCCCAACTGTTATCTCTAGGCTATGAATTCTCTAATACCTTCACTGTGGACTTTCTGATTCACTCCCTTAGAGGTGAATGGTCACAGTCTTTTTAAATTTCCTTCAGACAAGGGCTCTTCTCAATCCCTAATCTTGGAGTCAACCATCATTGCCCTGTGTCACACAATAAAACAGCAATCGCAGTAATAACTCAAATAATAACCCCTCCAGATTTTGGTTGTCAGTGCTGGGTATTGTTAGGTTGGAGACCCTGAGTGCAAACAAGCAATGGAGCCCCCACGTGCCAGATGCAGACATACCCAACACACATTTAAAAACTAATAATTAAAAAAAATCCCTGTTTCAAAATAACTGCTCGGTATCCAAATGGAATGAGAATGAAATGTGACTGGCGGCCTTGTGACTGTTGTGTTGTATAACAAGATAAAAAGTGCTTGGGATTTGTGGATTGAACTTTTTCTCATTTGTCTTCTAGAGGTCAAAGTCTACTGCAAGCAGTGACCGATACAATCCCCCGTGTAAGTCAGGCTGGACTGCCTGTGCCTCAGGTCCTAACTGCAGGGTGGTTTGTGCAAGAGCACTTTGGAAGGTGTTTGTGAAGATTTCTCTGTGTCCCTATGATGGTCCTAGGGAACAGGAGGAGATCAGAGCTGTCTGAAAGGCCAGAGCCAGGATTCTTTGCAATCCCAGAGAAGTAATGATGAGAGATTTGGCTGAGGCCATCCTGCTAGCCTGCCTCCCGTGCTGCTTCTCATATGTGTCCAAGAAGCTGCCTCCAGTTTATACAATTGCACTCTAGTAAACAATTTTTCATGCAGATATGGGCAGCAGATGTTACTCATGCCTGTGTGAACACTTCAATGTCTTTACAACAGGGATGATCCTCAGATCCAGTGCTGTTAAACAATGGATGTACCCACCAGAAGTCCCACTGGTAACAGCCATTCCATTACAGCTTGCTCAAAACCCTTTGAAGGATGGTCACGCCATCCCTCTTCAGGCACTCGAGGGGATTGACTCACAGATATGAAAATATGAGCAAAATAAAATTAGATGGCTTAAGTGGCTGCAACCCCAGCTGTGCCCCACTGCCCGATTCCCAGAAGGTCATCCCTGCAGCCAGGCTGACTGTGGAAGGCAACTCCTGAGCTGCTGTACTGACAGCCCATTCTTAAGGGCGTTAACATTTGTCTGGCTCCTCTGTGAAACAGTTCAGGAAGCCTAACCAGAATAAAAATCTGCACTTTTTCACCTGAAGAATTGTCTTTTAGTTAATTTCTCAAATGGGCTCCGAGGAGCAGCAGTGCTGCTGTGAGGGCAGGGCAGAGGGAGAGAGATGACCTTCCCTTTTGGGTGCAGCCATTACGTCAGTTTTGCTGCCTCACAAAACTATGCCCTACAGTTATTTTTGGTGCTGGACTGCCTTAATTTTCTGGAGAGTGAGTGAAGGATTAACATAGTGTGCTTATGGCATTTGGAAACTAAGTTTTTAGGAAAAAAAAATCATAATTCAGCATGTGCTCAGGTGCAAATGCTTAAATTGTTAGGGATTGGAAAGACAGATGTCCATGGTATCCATTCCTACAATTCAGTTAGGGGTTAAATCCTTTTTAATTTTTCTGGCTTTGCTGCTTTTTAAGACCTCTAACCCAATGTCTACTCTCAGGCTGCCTCTAGAGAGAGAAGCCTTTAAAGAGACCAGCTTTGTACCTATAAATAATGTACACAGCAGAGTACAAAAATGGAGCCAACGAGAGGCTCCTCCTTACCTGACCGTGGTTGCGACAGCTCCGTGAGGATGGCTGTGGTCAGGCAGGAGGCTGCAAGGAGCACTCTCACCCCGTCATCCATCTTGGCTAAACTGCTGCTGAGATCTGAGATTTCCAACACTTGAATACTCACCGGTAAATCACGACTGCATTGTACTGAAATACATAAGATTTCAGGGGCCAAACGTGGCAAGGTTTTGAACAACGTGGTTATAATCCTACTTGGAACTAAAGGTCTGCTTGAGCGCTTTGTTAGGTTGGATGTGTTGGAATATGGAGAATTTCGCAAGTCTGAACCCTTGCTAAAAATGAAAACACTGTGGCAAAAAAATGTAAATAAATGCCATACATACTTTGTATAAGAGCCCTTCCCAATATCTATAAATATGGTAATTTTGATGTTTCCCAATTCTGAGTTTTAAACAGGGGACAGACACGAGACTTTGTCTATTACAAAGACAGCATTTTTCTTATCCTGGATTAGTTTTATAGTTTCAGTTTCCACTTACCTGAAAACACTTAGTGGAAATTAAATGTAGCATCTTAAAGAGAATTGCCTTTGAAAGGAAATTATTTGTTCTTTAAAAATCACTTCAATAGCTTCTCAGTTTAACTGGATTTTAATATGAACACAAAACTCATCCCGGGTCAGACTCTCCAGGAAAACTTTCTTGTGATTCCTGTAGCAGTTGTTTCATTCCTTGCTGCCTTAATTTTGCAGCTTTAAATGGCAGGTTCTCTCCAAAGCCATCCACTTCAAAGCTTCATAAAATAGAGCTTTAAATAAATTACTGAGCTAGAAATTATACTGGCTGTGCCCAGCTTTGTGCCTGGTTGTGGGAATATTTGGCACTGGGTGTGGAATTCCAAGGAAAATTACCTCTTTCCTTTGCCAGCTTGCCAAAGAGAAGTCAGAAGGAAAACTGCTGCAGCTGGGAAGACACGGAAATCTCCGGTTTCCCTTTTCCAGAGAACACAGCCTGGACAACTGCTGAATATTAACGCGCAGTGTAACCGGTGCAACGCTGGGCTAATGCTGGGATTAACACAAAGTACAGCCTCTGGAGGGGACATGTCCCAGCATGGCAGGGAGGAGACACAAGGCCACAGGGCAGCAGTGCCTGCTGGAACTGCTCATACCTTTAAAATGCATCGCTGTGGATGCCATGTGGAGTTAGTGGGAAGTGGGGAAGGTGTGGGATACCTGTGCTTTGTGTGCCGGGTGTGCTTCTGAGGGTGGAGGACTCCAAGCTGTATTTAGATTTTTTTAATCTGTTTTTGCAAGCTTCAGATAATATAATATTGACATGACACTTCTAAGCAGTGAAATAGTTTGAAATAGTTTGTCTTTCACAAAGAGACAACCCATCTCCCTCTGCATTCAGATTTCTGGTCTGTGTGCAGAGCTGACTTGTCCATAATTGTTTGCTTTCTTCAGACTTTTGAAGTTTAAATCTTAAAGCCAGTTCCTTATATTAAAAATAAATTCTTCCAAGCCACCAATAAAATGTCAACTATGATTAAAGCCTGACTCCTCATTTTAAGACTTGTCTCCTAAGAACCGTGAGGTCACTCCATGAGTCAGCATTTGAAAGGACCGTTATCCCTGAGAACATGGATAAAGCCCAAAGTTCATGGTTGCTTGCTTAAATGGTTTCATCGTGTTTTAAATTGCTTTGCATTGTGCTGAAAGAAATGCAAACTGCAGGAATGGTTTGGCACAGAACTTGTGATATTTCAGGCACCTCAAGTCTTGAAAAAACCTCTTTGTATTAATGTAGAACTTGGTATTTCTGGTAGGAAAAGCTTTACCTCCTATGTAGTAAAGAGGAAGGTGGAGTGGGAAGCTGTGTTTGAGGCATAAACTTTAAACTGTGTGCTGTTGAAATAAAACTTGGGAACTGTAAAATCTCTGGGCAAGGGCTCTGTCCTTTGTACAGTGCCAAAGGCTGATAGGGCTTTCTAGACACAGGAACTTTATTAATTTTGTTTATTAAAATACTGAAAAATACAGCAGAGCATTAAGCTGCAAGGACAACCCTGACAAGCGAGTCAATACTATTTTGAAGATTATGTGTGCAGCCTGCTTATTCTTTTTGTGTATGTTAATTATAACAGTCTTTAATTACATGATCAGATTTTGTCACTTTTCTTCCCTGTTTGCTGCAGTGCACACTGTCACGAGTATTTGGAGGTAATTAATCACAGCAGAGCAGCGAATACTTGGAGCAGAATTCTGCCTCCAACTTCAGCCTGCGTCAATCTCGGGTCTCCCCATCCTCTCTGTCTTTTCCTATGTTCCTAATTAACTCCTGCCTCAGTTCCTCGCTGCTCTCTGCATTCAAACCATGTTTGTTTTGAAAACGTTTGTTTTGAAATCATGCTGTCTGTGCAGAATTGGGCCTTGGTATTGAGCAGGGAACCTGGAGCAGCAGTTGAAGAGGAAAGTCTTCATGGCCTTTCCCTCCTACAGTGGAGCCTGGTCAGAGCAGGGGCAGAAGTTCAGGTCATTTAGCTGGATAATTCAGGTCATTTAGCGGGGATAATCAGAGATTTGAAATGGTATAAAATCTGTTGCAAATGAGATCTCCTCTTTCCATTCTCGGGCTTCCCCAACAACCTGTGGTTTTCTGTTAAGCATCACTTAAACCTCCGGTGCTTCTCGGAAGCGGGCAGGAGCGTCCGTTGTAGCGACCTTTCCCTCTTAGTGTGGGTGCCGAGCACGCCCGGGGAGCGGCGGGTCCGCCCGGGCGGCTGCGGGTGGAGCCCTGGAGCCGGGCGGGCTCCTGCTGCTGCGGGAGCGCTGCAGCTCAGCCCGGCGGCGTTCCGGGGCGCTGCTGCTGCCGCTCCGGCTCTCCGCGGCTGGGAGCCCGGCAGCTCACGGTGTTCACATCCCTGCCCAGATCCCCTCCGCGTGGCCCTGGCTGGGGCCGTTCCAACCTCCCCCTCCTGCCGCGGGGCGCGGTTCACCCGCTCCTTGGCGGTAAAACGCGGCTTTGCTGCCTCCCGGGCCGTCCTCCTCCCGGTGACCCCGCGGTGAAGCCCCCCTGGGGCCGCACGGCGCTCATGGAACACCGGAGGGCGCGGGGGTGGCCCAGCGGCGAGGGACAGAGGCATCTCCGCCGCGGCCCCTCGCTCCGGCTTGGCCGCGCTTGCACGGGGAGGGGGCGAAGCGCGGCCGCCTCGAAACAACCCCGTCCCTGACAGCCTCACCTGCCGCGGCCCCGGGCGGGGGGCGGCCGGGCCGGGCGGGTCCGCGCTGGCCGGGCCGGCTCTCCCTCGGCCGCGGCGCGGCGGGGCGGGGCGGGGGGCGGTCGCGGCGGCGCCGCTCGCTGATTGCAGGGCGGGCGCTGCCAGTCCGCCGCCTCCCCCGCGCCAGCCGCGTCCCCGCGCCGGAGCCGCACGGCCCAGCAGCGAGCGCCCAGCCCGGCCCGGCCCCGCCAGCCGCCCCCCATGGAGGAGCAGCCCCACCACCACCATCACCACCACCATTACTACTACTACGGCCACCACCACCACCACCACCCGCAGAGCGCCTACCTGCCGCCGCCCGACGGCCGAGCCCAGCCCAAGCCGCCGCTCCGCCACGAGCACAAGCACGGCGGCCCGCAGCACACGGAGGCGCCGAAGCGGAGACCAGGTCGGGGCGGGCGGCGGGACGGGGCCTGTGACCTTCGCGGGGCGGCGGCGGGGCCCCCCCTTCCCCTCCTCCTCCGCCGCCGCCGCCTCCCCCGGCCCGGCTCGAAGCTTCTCCGCCGCGCTGGGGCCGCTTCCTGTCCGCCATGTTGGGGCTGCGGGAGCCGCGGGCCCGCCGGCTCCGCCGCCCGCCGGCACGTGGGGCCGGGCCGCTGCCCCCGCCGCGCCAGGGCCGGGGCCGCGGGGGGCGCGGGGGGCGGGAGAGCGATTGATGAGCGCCAAGATCAATGAGTCACATCGGGCGGAGCGGCCCGGCCCGGCCCCGCCGGTGGCGGCGGGAGGCGGTGAGGCCCAGCCCGGCCCGGCCCAGGGCCCTCGGCCGCCTCCTCCCCACCGGGTCCGGGGCTGCGGTGCCCGGGCCGGGCCGGGCCGGGCCGAGCCCCGCGGGCCGGGCGGCAGCGCCGCAGAGGCGGTGGCCGGGCACTGGGGCGGGGGGGGGGCCGCTCCCGGGCAGGGCCGGAGCCCCCGCCGCCCTCCTGGGGGGCTCCCCGGCTCCCCATTTTGGGGGGCTTGTGTGGGGTCAGAGCCAGTGCGTGGTCACCAGCCCGGCAGGAATACCGCGTGCATTTTTTTTTTTTTTCCCCTTGAAATTCCCTTTTACATAACGAGGCGGGAGGTGGGAGGGGGCCTGGCAGCAGCGGAGCGGGGTCGGCGGTGCCCCGTGTGCTGCCCGGGCAGACGGGGAGGGACCTGATCCGGCACACGCTAAAATAAGTTACTGAGCAAAAATAAGTTGAGTAGTCATTTCACTGTTTGCAGCGTGCCCAGGGTTTTAATATGCGCTTGGGCTGGCACCCCTCCCTTCCCGGCTCCGAAATGGTTTGTGAGGTTGCTGAATTCTCTTCACCTGTTCGTCTTACTGTCCTGTGGGGTTTTTTTTCCTCTCCCCTAAATTT
This sequence comes from Manacus candei, assembly GCF_025592945.1. NCBI lineage: Eukaryota > Metazoa > Chordata > Aves > Passeriformes > Pipridae > Manacus > Manacus candei. Next base: position 7,549,349 of record NW_026138124.1, on the reverse strand, counting down.
TGGTTGCTGCACCTCAGTGTCCAGGCAAGGGCCAGCTGTGCCAAATGTTGATTTGGAGAAAACTCAGGCAGCTGAGCTGTGAATACTTGAGAATTGGAACTAGAAACTGCTGACACACTGACTTACTGAAATGGATTTTGTTCTTCATTTTATTCTTTTGCTCCTCATCTACAATGGTCTTATGACCACTCTTATTGTTTTGTTTCATTAACAAGTGGTGTCAGAAGTCTTGAGTCATACAAGGTCAGCTGTAACACGCTGCTCTTGAGAAGGCTTCCTCTCCATGTTATTCTGAAATGCTTAATTTTTAGTTGTTGGCTCAGCTGAGAATCCCACCCTACCAGTTCTCTCTGAGATGAAGTATTTATGGTTAATTTTTTTTAACAGCATATTAGAAAGTTATAGTGCAAGTTGTGGTGGCTGCAGATACTTGCACGTAGTAAAATCCTTTTTGATCCCCCTTGGCAAACTTAGTTGTGGAATTTCTGTAAAGATTCCTACAAGGATTCTTGTGTTCCAGGCTTGCAGAGAGCTTGAGCAGTTACATCTGCCAGACATCTGAGGCTCCAGGATGTGAGAGTAACAATGATTTTCAGTTATAGCAGTTAATTTCAACAACATCAGCAACAACAAAAACATTCTTTTTCAAGCTTGAGTCTTGCCTGCTCCTGTTGTTGAGGGACTCCCTCGCTGTGCTGACTCTGTGCCACCGTGGCTGCAGATGGAGCCTTAGGTGGGTCAGTGGTTGCAGGAGATGTAAGGCTTTCCAGCCTCGGGAAGGAGGACAGATGAGTCAGAGGAGGAGCGGGTGCAGTAGGAGGGATCCCTCTGCTCAGTCCACAGCTGGACTGGATTTGTTGAGCTGGGCACAGTGTGCTCTCCCTGTCTCCCAGCGGGGCTCCAGGGATTCTCTTGGGGCGTTGTAGCCAGGGTCCTTGAAAGCAACAGGCCTCTGGCCAGGGATTTTTAAAAAGGAAAAAAACAAAGAGGAAGATGAGGTGGCTCAGTGTGGACTGTCCTGAGCTTCCAGCTTTGCTTGAATTGCACTTCCAAGATTCATTTCACAACCATGAGGCCTAAAACTGACCTTCAGAAGGAAAAAGGAAAGCTGAGTGTGCAGTATAATCTCGTGGTATGATCAGTTGGAGCCCTCAGCAAATACTTTATTTCTTGGGTCTCAAGCTCATACTATCTCTCCCAGGGACTCTGAAATACCAGTTTTTCGGTGGACAAGAGACCAGTTGCTGGTAGCAGCAGAAAGGCTCTTGCAGGGATGCATTTCCTCCCAGTTTTATCACCTTTTCAATGCTGAAGAGCACGTGTAGGGAGGTGTTGGTTGCTATCTTGAAACGCAGAGAGAAGATGCAGTCACTCTCCCTCCACCTTTCAAGTGGACTCGCACATGTCCCTTTTGAAAACCTGCTTTTTTATTTTTCTCCCCACCCCCCCATTTACTGAGATGGCATTTGGGACAAGGGTGGGAATGAGGGTTGCTTGTGTTGCAGGCCCAAGAGTTGATGGAGATGGCAGGAGTTGTCCCTTGTTCACAGTGTGGATTCTGAACCTCCACAGACCTTGTCAGTGGATCCTTCTGTCTCAAAGCATCCTGGGAATTAATTTTTTTTCCTTTCTGTGACCTGGAAATAGTAGCTGATGAAATAGCTCTCTAGCCTGCCAGAGATCTTTAGTACAGTATATTTTCCTGAAATAGTATCTATATTTTCTTTTGCTTTGTTATAGTATCTATATGTCACCCAGTTATGTGAGTCAGTCACTGCTGGTACTTTCTGCTTAACCCTTCTTGCCGTGGGTTCCAGCAAATAAGTTCATGCTGATGTACATCAGAGACTGGATGTTTTCCTATTTTAAAATGTCTGCTTGAGGAAACGATATGTTTGGGACTGATTACAGCTTTGTGCAACAAAGAGTTTAACATTTCACATTCTGGCTTTTTTCTAGGCTACGGAGAGCTAAATGGTAACGCAGGAGAAAGAGAAGTGTCACTGAAGGGCCTGTGCTCTGATGAAGCCACCGCCCCAGGATCCAGGGTACCCAATGGCAGCCAGCAGCTTGTAGATTCTAATGTCCCCCCAAAGCAGACTGTGAAGGCCAGTGCTTTGGGGAAAGCTGGAATCAAAACCAAGAACTTCGTTCAGAAAAATAGCATGGACAAAAAGAATGAGAAGTCCTATGAAAATAAACTTAGAGAAGGCCAGTCCTCGGACAAGCCAGAGGGAGTGTCTATTCCAAACGGCGTGGTAACCAATAATTCCAGCTATATCACCAATGGCTACGTAGGCAAAGGGGCCGATAACGATGGCAGTGGCTCCGAGAGCGGATATACTACGCCTAAAAAACGGAAAGGCAGGCGCAACAGTGCCAAGGGTTGTGAGAACCTGAATCTAGTACAGGACAAAATAATGCAGCAGGAGGTCAGTGCACCAACCTTGAAACAGGAACTTGAGAGTTTCAAGCCTGATTATAGTGAACAAAAGGGGAACCGAATTGAAAATACTAAGCCTGTTTGGAAGTACGAGGCTGGGGCTGGTGGAGCAGGCCGGGGAAAGCCTGGGCTCGGGGATGTACCCCGGAAAAACTCTGATGCCAAACCTGGGATTAGCAGCAAGAAGTTTGATGACCGGCCCAAAGGGAAGCACGCATCGTCGGCTACGTCTAAAGAGGACTCATGGACCTTGTTTAAACCACCCCCAGTTTTTCCAGTGGACAATAGCAGTGCTAAAATTGTTCCCAAAATTAGTTATGCAAGTAAAGTTAAAGAAAACCTCAACAAAGCAGCTCAAACCCCATCCACTTCGTCGTCTTTGTCATCTTCGTCATCTGCCGGGGAAGCTCAGGCCCAAACATCGAGTCGACTGTCCCAGGTCCCCATGTCTGCTATGAAATCTGTCACCTCTGCCAGCTTCTCCAATGGGCCGATCCTCGCGGGCACCGATGGAAGTGTGTATTCCCCAGGGACCCAGCCACTGCTCTCAACTGCTGCTAGTACTGTACCATCGACCTCCTCCGAGTCAGTAGCCCAGGACATGAGTACAACTTCGACAGCTCTAGAACAAAAGAAATCTGGCCTTTTTATCTACCCTTCAAATATGCAAACTGTGCTCCTGGGCGCAGCGCAAGTCGATTTCCCTTCGCAGACGAATCAGCAGAACCTGGGCGATATCTTCCAGAATCAGTGGGGCTTGTCTTTCATAAACGAGCCCAGTGCTGGACCCGAAACTGTTGTGGGGAAATCTGCCGATAATCAGTTAATGGAAGTGACATTTCAAGGGGAATATCCTGCCACTTTGGTTTCGCAGTGTGCTGAAATCACTCCCTCAGGAACTGAACAACCTGTGTTTCCTAAGGCTTATGAGCTGGATAAACGGACTAGCCCTCAAATTCTTAGTGCTATTCTTAAGCCTGGGACTGCTGTTGAGGGTGGTGTCTTAGCTTTGGAGTCGCATCACACAGGTGACCTACAAAAGGCAGACACCGGTAGCCAAGGTGCTTTAGTGTTTCTTTCAAAAGACTATGAAGTAGAGAATCCTCTGGCCTCTCCCACGAACAATTTGCTATCCTCCGCCAAAGAACAGAGGTACCAGAGAGGCCTAGAAAGGAAAGATAGCTGGGGTTCTTTTGACCTGAGGGCTGCTATTCTATATCACACTAAAGGTAATGACTTAACTTGCTCCCTAAGGGCATTCTTTTATTTTCTTTTCTTTTTTTTTTTTACTTTTGTTTTTGTAAGTGCAATATTCTAACGTGATATATTCCTTCCAGCAATTCTGATTGTTTTAAAAATGAGCTTTTCTTTTTTGCTTGCATATCTCTCATGGCTATAACGGTTTGGGAAGCTGCACAAACCGTTGTTTAATTAATGTTAAGGGGTATTTGTTTCCCTGTTCCCGTGGACAAGCACGAGTGATGTTGATAGGGATGATACTTAGCAGGCCCTCCTAAGCCTCTCGGCATTGGAAGGAGTTAAATGTGTAGGTTCACCCGCTCTGTTCCAGCTTTACCAGGTGATATTCTGTCACTGAAAAAGCTTCATAGTCTGTGCTCACACCTCTACCACCAAAGTGTTGCAGCTTCTCCCCTGGGCAGATCAGACCATGAAATCATGGCTTTGAAGGAAGAAAAAATTATCCCTACAGCCCTAGGTGTGATTTATTTTTCTAAGCATGACCCACACACACTTTTCCCCTGCCCTTCTTGAATATTACAGCAACAGCAAGACCAATCTTTTCTTATCAGCTCCTTTATAAGCTGCAGATTGAATTCTCTCCTTGTCTTTGTAAGCCACATCTTTCAGGTGATTTTATTGCTTTCACGGAGTCCTTTGTAGTCCAGCTCCTTTTTTTTCCTCCCTGTTTTTTTTGAGATTGAAATGACTCAAACATGATACAGACACTTTAAAATGGGAACGAGGAGAGGGAAGCCTGTGGGGTGGCTTGCTTTCTACTTTAGCCTCAGCCTCAGAAGCTCTGAGGTCTTGTGGCAGTTCTTGGCTTCTGGTGCTGGCTCAGTGTTGACAGGAGCCTGGTTGTGTGTTCCCTTTTGGGATGGTATTACTTACCCACCCCTGACCAACACAGGGGCAATTCCTTTTTTTATTTGACCCCCTTCCCTCTCCATCTGAAGGGAACAAGGTGATAATCCATTTTTTGTTTACTGTTCCACATACAAATGTGGATAATGTCTTCCTCCCCTCTGCAGAGGGTTGGTATTTGGCTGGCTTTGGCAAATTTGCTGTGTTTTGACCCACTGCAAAGTTCTTAAATTACCAGTTTGCAAACTCAGATGCCTGCCTTTAGTAATAACAAGCCCAATCATTTAAAAATAAGAACTCCAAATATTTTTTTCAGGTCATCTCCCTCTTATAATGTTAACATTTCAAGCTCTAGTATTCTTGAGAACAGCATTCATCAATTGATTTTATCTGGGTCCTCTCCTTTCATCTCAGTCTATACCAGCATTAAAGCAGGCTTTCTGTTTTCATTCTTATGTCTGCCTGCAGCTTAAATCCCAATTTCCTATCAGAAAACAGGGGTACCAGGAAGCATAGCATGGAGAGAAATCCTAGGTGATCTTAAGTTTGCAAATATTTCCTTTGCTTCGGTTTGTCCCTTTGTTTTTGTCAGCCTGAACTTGTAGAAAAGCAACTGTTCACAGCCAGCAAGGCTGATCAGCTCTCCCTTTCTCACTTGCTGTGGAAGACAGATCCCAGTAAAACAATAGCAACAACAGGAAAATAAAGAACACTCCCTTCCCATGTCCTCTCAAGGAGGTGTTAACTTCAAAGCCTGGCTGTGTTTAGCTCTTCTAAACACAGGAGTTAATTACATTTAATGGCAGGAATGACCACCTGAAGCACCCGTGAAGTACTGTTCTCTGCTCTTCTTCTGCATGCCAAGCTCTTCTTCTAGAGCTGTTGCTCTGAAGCATCTTGCTTTGAGCATCCAGAAGGAACAACCTGGGGTTCCTGCCCCACCACTCCTCTCTGCTGATTTCTTTGGGGGTAAAAGACGATGAATGTGTTGTGGTGTGCAGTGATGGGGTGCTCCAAAGAGCTTAGGCTTGTCTTTCTGCTATTTAGTCCCCAAACGTGATTGCTGGTTCACAAAGCAGGAGATCAATCCAGTTCTTAGTACTTCTGATGATGTTGGGTGTTGCATTTCATTCACTTTTGGGGTGAGTTGGGTTAAGGAGTATTTGGAGGAATGGTGCCTCCTGTCTCCTCTTCATGGCCATGGTCCTACAGCCAGAGCCCAGAGTGTGCTGGGAAATGCCTCCAACCCAGAGCTGCCAGGGTGTGTTTGCAGGACAGCAGTGCGGTGGTTAATTCCCACACCGTTTGCTCCGTTTATCTTGGGCTGTTTTCCTGAGGTCCTGCTCCAAGCCAACCAGTTCCCCTGCAGTAGGAAAGGAATGATTTCGCTCAGTTGCTTTTTGCAAACTGCCTCCCCCTCCTCCCTGCTTGGGAGAGTGTGTGGGTTTGCCTGGGTCAGTGTTAGGGCATCCCGGGCAGTTGGGTCCTCGTGTTGTTTGGTTTTGATTTCGAGAGGAGGGTGAACTTCTCCCTCTTGGATTGATCTGTTTGCTTTTGAGCAAAGTCTCGGTAGTTTGATCTTCACATCTGCCCTCCCCCTGGGGTTATGAACACAAAGAAAAGCGATCATGGGGCAAGGACAGGAGTGAATGTGGAGCACTGGTGGGGTCCCGGTGTCTTCCTGCCCTGAGCTCCTCCAAGTGCAGTAGTTCAGTGCAAGGATGAAGCTCTGGGTGCTGCAGTGAGGGATGGGCTGTAATGTGAGTGGTAGTGTGCTTTGACCTGTCTGTCACAAATGTGCACTGTTTGTGCCTGTAACTGTGACCACGTTGTGTGGATCCTCATCCTGGACTGTAAATAGGCTATGGGAAAGTCTCCAGCTTACTCGGTAGCTTTGTTCCAGCAAACCAGGCTTTCCTGTGTGTGATTTGCCCAGTGACTGCATGGGACATTATGGATTGTAATTGCTTCACAGCTTCCTTGTAGAAAGATGGATGGAGGAGGTAGCACACAGGGAGGACTGGCTCTGGTGCAGGGATCCCATTTAGCCCACCACAGCGCCCTGGGTGCTGGCGAGGCTCCACTGGGGTGTGAGACTTGGTGATTGCAGAGCACAGTGAGGTCTTAGTGGAGGATTCCTGTGCTCCTTGCATGTATCTGGATTGCTTTTTCCCCAGAAGTCAAAGCACTGGGAACGTTCAGGCAAGGCTGATGGTGCACCTTCTTCTTGTTCTCTTGGAAGCTTTTCCTGTTGGTTTCCTTGTGCCCCTGCTTCTTTCTTTTTTTTTTTCCCTCTGTTTAAAGGGCAGAAAGACTCCCTTGATCATCTGATCTGCTTGAGTGTAAAACACGATCCCTCAATGTGGCTGCCTTCCCTGACAGCCCGTGCCGCTCGGGGTTTGTGACGGTGCCTTGAAACACTCGCGGGTGACAAATCTGATTTGCCAAGGGAGATCTGATTTAGCTGAGCACTTGTGGGTCTGCTGTGGATGTGCTTGGAGACAGAGACAGTATCTTAGTATGGCAGACTAGAAGGACCAGGAAGAAGTGATGCTCTGGCTTGCGGTCATTGTGCCTATCTAGGTTAGAGTTGAACTTCTGCCTTGGTGTGGCATTGCCAAAATCCTTATCTTTTTGAGGTAAAACAGGTCCCTGCAGATTTTTTTGGTCCTTCAGAAAAGGAGGCTGGTTGTATCTCAACTTTACTTCTGTTGAAACCAGCATCTTCTTACTGCTTTATTCCTTCTTTTAGAGACAGCTGGAAGAAAGGGTTCGTATCGGAATAATTGTCAACGCTGTGCAGAATTCTGTCACGTTTGGGCAGTTGCAGTCTTCCAGGCCAGGCTGTCACTGACACTGGGCTCTAGATGGCAAGCTTTGTGGTGGGAAGCTCAATAATTTGCTTGTCCTGAGCTAAAAAGCAAATAATTGAGGCCTCCAGCTCAGCTGCACAGCAGCAAAGACCACATGGGTGGAGGAGAGGAAGCTGCAGTGTTTCCCTCTTCTGACTTGCCCCCGAGTTTCTGCCTGTGCTGCTGCTTTGTTCCTTCTCAGCATCTCTGCTCGCGTGAAGAAGCAGAAGAGCAGCGTGGAAAATAGAGCAAGGCAGCGTGGGCCAGCCAGGAGTGGCGTTCACTGGAATGGTGAACTGGGTCAGAAGAAATAGCAGAGCTGTGAATTCAGCAATTTTCATCCTTTACATCGGGGGTGGGGGGGTGGGAAGAGCCTTGGTTTTCCATCCCCATTGGTGGGAAGGGTCTCACTCTGTTGCTTATGGCCTTGTAGGGCCTGAGCTGTGGGGCAAAAGCTGATTTAATTCTCCTTTGAGTCTCTGCTCTTTCCAGTTGTCAGGATGAGTACAGTGTATTCAGTACAGCCATGAGTCTCCACAGCATGGAATTTTTAATCTTTGCTTCATTTCTTGAGCAATCCCCTAAACTTAATCATTATGTCCTGCAGGTAGAAGCAGAAAAATCAGATGAGAATGGTCCCTTTTTGTTATGTTTTTAGTGTTTTATTTTAGAGACAACAGTGAGATTTATAAGAACAAAGAACTAGTTCCGTGGCATTGTGCAGACACTTCTGTTTGCAGGGGCTGCCTCTCTAGCAAGGAAAAAGTGTGTAAAAGTGCCTGTCTTAACAAGTTATCACTTCTTTCCCCTCCAAGATTATGTACCAGTCCTGCTATAAAGTTTATTGACCTATGAGGAATCCCAGCACAATTCACTGGAGTGTGCCTTAGTCTGTTCCTGACATCAAAGCCTTCCTCCACCACCCCTTTGTTTCAGTGATAGTCCCCAGAAAAAGTTGTTTAGGTGGATGTGACTGGGGCTGTCTGTGACTGGGGCTGTCTGCCCCGGGGAGTTCCTCAGGAAACCTGAGCCAGAGGGCTGTGGAGAGGCCAGCTAATTGTAAAAAATCCTGGAAAACCAGAGGTTGGAAGGGGTGCAGGAGGTGACCTAGTTCTGCCCCTGGCTTGGAGCAGGGCTGGCTTTGATGCTGGGTTGTGCAAGGGTTTATTGGTGGCATTTTATCCAGCTGGGTTGGAGTCCACTGAGAGGAAAGTGTGCCATTTCCCTGGCTGCCTGTCCTGTTTTGGGAACGGTGGCTCTTGTCTGTTGGTCAGGTCTTTGGAAAGGGCAGCAATGAAGGTTTGGGGTCAGTATCGGAGAGAGGTGGGCTTGGGCTGGTGGTGCCTATTCCCATGCAGGGTGAGCAACTGTAAGAGTCCTTTGCTTAAACCTGCTCTGAAAGCTTTATCCAGGGAAGACAGGCTCAAGAAAAGAGCTCTTTGAGCCCAAGGAAGGAGGACTGAAAGCAGGCTTAGGGGGCCTCTTGCATGCCCAGCTCATGGGTATTGTCTTTTATTCCACTCTGCATCCTTGAGCTCACTGCTCTGCTTGGCTGGACCCAGGCATTGGGCAGTGGTGGCTCTGCTGAGCTGCCTGTCCCCCAGGTCAGTCCAACCTCTGTGACAGTGGCCATGGCACTTGTCACAGCACCTTGTGTCAGTTGTAGGTGACCACAACCTGGAACTGGGAGGAAAACACACGTTAGTGTATTACCAAGTAAAGCAGAATAAATCATTAAATTTCTTTTTAAGATGGAAGAAAACCCCTTTTTTCCCTAGTTTGGCATGCAGTTAACCTAAGTCTTATTCTTTCCTCTGTGAAGTTGTTTCAGTTGGTCAGCCTGTACTGTCCTGTGTCCCTGTGCTGCTGGACATGTGAAAGGGAGCACATTGGTCTGCTGATGGCAGATGATATTCAAAAAGAGCTATTTCTGCATTGTTTCCCCATGGTCTTTGATTTTGTAGCTTTATGAGGTTGAACCAGGTATCTGCCAGTCAGTGTGTCCAGGTATCTGGGATTTACAGGACACTCTACAACACCCTCTCTTTCTGAAGAAGGAGAAGGAAAATTTGAATCTGAAAAGGTTGGAGAGTTTAGTTGTTGGTTTGTTAGTTTTTTTTATCTAAACAGAATTTTGACAACTTAAAAGTTTTTTTGGTGTGTCCTTAATAGTATCTCACCATCTGTCTTGTTGTCAGACATGTCTTAATACAAGCAGTTCACATCCTTGTGGTGTCCAGGGAAGTTACAACCAAATGAACAGCGCAAGAAGGTGTGGTCTATACGTGGGATACAGTAGTGGGGCAATGCTTCAGCTCTGCCTTGTATTTGATGCTCAAACATTGCTCTAATGTGGAGCAACCAACAACTCAAGAGTAGTTTTCTGTCCCTAGCCTTTGGGGAAAGCTGTTAAAATAGGAGATGCTCTTTAGCTGTTAGGAAATGATGCATCTAACTGCGCTGAATGGAAAACTCGCTCTGTGGGAGGTAATTTTAGTAGCTGGTTCATTTTACTTCGGGGGAATCTGCATCTGGCAGATGAGGGAGGCAGTCCCTCACCAGGCTGCTTATATCCCTGGGGGTGTTAGAGGCTGGCTACTATTCCCAAAGCACTTAAGGTTCCCCCCCCCATGAAAGTGCAAAATGTTGCCGTTGTTGTCGTGACGCAAAAATAACAGACCTCGTAAAATTTTGCCGGGGCCTTCCTTACAAAAGGCTTAATTGTGCAGGGAGGGCTGGCAATATTTATTTGCATGCAATTTCCTGCCCTGGGGAGCTGGAGATTGTAGAGGACAAAGGACAGATGAAGGGTTGGAAAAGGGACGCGATTGATGGAGGTGACACTTGGCACACATCGTGCTGAGGCCATGAGTTTTGTAGGGCTTTTTCTTCTTCCTTTCCCATGCCGGATAGTTCACTTATTGCCTTGTTTTGTGCTTTACTGCACATCCCGTGTAGCCTGATAATCCCGTGCTATTCCCTGTTCCAACCCCCACCAAGGTCCTGTCACCCTCCTTTGTGACAGAAGGGAGACTTAAAAGGTGGTTCTTGCAGGTCGTGTTCCTACTAAAATTAAAAATTTTGTCTCTTAAATTTGGACACAGGGTACAGTTAGTGTGCCTTCATAAATATTCTAGCTCACAAAATTCCACCTCTGTAGTGGCTAAATGAGGTTATTTTGAATGGCTCTCTAAAGATGTGACTTGATTTGTGGGACATTTTAAAGGGAAGAGCCTTCTGTTTCTCAGTGTGGATGAAAAGAGCGTTTAACTTTTTTATTTCTGAGGTAAACAAAAGCATGTGCTTTTTCAGGGAGAACTGGGGAGGATTTGTATTCAGCCTGCAAACATGTTGTAGAGGTAAACTGGGGAAAGAACCTCAAGCCAAGCAGGCAGCCGGGTGTCTGAGCATCACACCTTGCTCTCGGGTGGTGTGTTGGCAGCAGCTTTGCAGTGATGTTGGCACAGCAGTCCTTGCCTGGTGTGCTTCAGCACATGCACACTGTGAGCCATGTGAAACTTGCCATGTCCTGCGGTTCTGGTTTCACACACACTAAACATCAACTCGTAAAAATCATCTCTTCAGGCTCCTTGTTGAGGCTGTAACACGCGAAGCAGCCTTAGAGTCGGATTAGTAAAGCCTGAAGTCAGATTGTGATTTGTAGGACTGGGGAACAGTGGTGACATTTCTGATGCTCAGCTTGGCCCTCTGACCCTTAAGACCATGTTACAGCCATCCCTTTGCCTTTTGTTGTTGGATTATTCGTGTCAAATTCGGGATGGGCTGGAGCTGTGCTGCTGGACTGGATGGGGTGGGCTCTGTCTGAAAGCCTTGGCACAGCCGCAGCCGTGTTGTGCCACACTTGGGAGATTAAAGTGTGTTTAAAGTTGTCTCTAATGGTAACATCAATCTGCATAATAACAGTGATCTTTTTTTGCCTTCACAGAAATGGAAGCGGTTTGGAATTTGCAGAAGCAAGGTAAGGGTGTTGGAAAGAATAAATAAACCAAATTGCACTGTCCTGCTCTGTCTGTTGAGATGGGGGATGAATGAGAGTGGATTGTCTGCGTGTCTGGAGATGCCTGAGTTCAATTCTTCAGTGCCTGCAGTTTGTAGTCTGGATTTATCCGTGTTTCATGTCACTAAAATTCAGGACAGTAAGCTGTGCCATAATGGTGGGGTGTTCAGAGAGAAGCAGAGACTCTACAGGAGCAATAAAACCAGAATTAGATTTAATGACTCTTCCCTATGTGTATACAAAATTGCTTTCTATTTCTGGTGCTGGGTGTCACATCCAGTAATAACTTTTATTCTGGTGTATCCCCACAAATCACCTGAGAAGAGGTTCTGTGTGGGAAGAGCTGCATATGGAGACTCATGTGGCTGCTCTGGGGGAGCCAGCCCAGGCTTGGAGTGCGTTGGCAGGAGGGGGGTCCAAAGGAAAAGGTCTGTTAAGGTACAAGTACCATGCAGATCTCTTGTGTTTATCTTCAGCTTGTCAAAAACTTAGAATTCTGCTTTCTTTCCAGATCCCAAAAGGATAATCACTTATGATGAAGCCATGGATCGCCCGGATCAATGAAGGTAGCAAGACAAGACTGCCTGTTATAACCTTTCTGCAGCATTTGTGCTGTTCGTGGGGGACAAAAAGGCTTTTATGCTCCTTCTAAATCTTCAGTGCAGCAGAGGAACCATAACTAGAATCACAGGATAATATATACAAATATATATATAGTTATTTAAAAGTGGCAACTGAAAGTAATTAGACTTCTTAAGGAATCTGAAAATTTATTTCAACGAGACTACACACGTGATTATTTAATCTCCGGTACTGAATAGATTTTTTTTTTTTTCATTTTTGTTTTGTTTTGTTTTTGTTTAAAGAGTGAATGCAAGTGATTAAGGAATACAGACTCAATTACAAGCCCGGTTTCAAAGTTCCTGCTGTCGTCTACATGGGCAACAGCAACCCACTGGAGAGGCATTTCCACTTGACAAGGTTTCTGTTTCTTGTTCTGTGACTGTAGTGACACACTAATCACAGGGAAATCAGGATGATTCACCATCCTTCATCTCCCCTTTCCCTTTCACCTCCCCCATTTAGTTTCTTTTTTTTTTTTTTTTCTGGTTTGTTTTCCATTGAATGCTGGAGAAACGCCTTGAAGTTTGCAGAGTTTCTTTTTTTTTTCCAGAGAATTATAAGCCGCATGTTTTGCCAGGAGTAAAGCAGCAATCCTATGTGGGGGATATTGTCTAAAACAGCTCGTTCTGCTGAGGGAAAGATGGTAATACTGCAGTTCTAGGATGCATGGTGAAGTCACACAGTTGACCTGGCTCCTGTTACACATTGGACTATTGCAGCTGAAGAGTTATTTCATTTTAAAAGACAACGTGGAAAAATAAGCAATCTGTTTAGGCATTTAATATGGGAAAAAACAACAACAACAACAACAAAAACCCCTGCTGTTCCCACAGTTTAATGCCATTGTATTACTGGGAGCAAGAAAAAAAAAAAAAGACAAAAAAAAAAGTATCTTCTGCTTTCAACTGTAGGTGCTTCATATTTGCTCTGTCTGTCTCCTAACACTAAATGTGCTGGATTTTTTTCCCATTTTCAATGGAAAACTGAAGAGGAATTGAGTTCTGCTAACTTTCATCCTTCTTGAATTATTTTTTCTCTTAAAAAAAAAAATTAAAAATAACAAAAAAAAGAAAAAATTAAAAAAAAAAAAAAAAGAAAAAAAAAAAAAGAAAAATGGGAATTTGAATCCTTTTCAATTTGTCCATAGAACGCCAATGGCTGGGCTTCCTGCCCCTTGGAAATGCTCTTTTATATTTTAATGCAGTCTGTGTATTTCCGGGCTCTGCTTCTAATTATCTCTTAATAAAAATATATTTTATTACAAAAAAATGGAGGACTTAGGAATGAAAATAATAATTTAAAAAATAATTAAAAAAAAAAATCCCAGGGAAAGGAAGGCTTCCTAGCAGTGGTAGGGAAGGCTGAGCAGAGTGCAGGCTCCAGCTGTGTAACCCACTCTGTCCCATTGCAGCTTGTGTCGAGTGTCCAAATCATCTGGGGGTTGGGTAGTTTTTCTGGGTTTTTTTTAAAAGATGGAACGGTCACAGGGTCCAGTGCAAGAGTGAGAAGTGAATAAAGCAGAAATGGGTTTGCTGACCAGCCCCAGCTCCACACATGCCCAATGCTCATTGTGGGTTTCTGTGGCTGAATCCTGGCTCCTGGTTATCAAGGTCAGCAGCAGTTGGTGTGTCCTAAAATTAGTCTGGACCCTGTGGGGCATTACAGGAAGCAGATAAACCCAAAACTTTTGCATACCCCTTGTGCTTAGATTTATCCATCAGGCTGGTGTCTGGTCACTAGTGGGGTTCCACAGGGCTCCATCCTTGGCCCAGCTCTCTCCAAAGTCTTCATTAACAACCTGGACACAGGACTCGAAGGGATACTAAGTGAGTTTGCTGACCACACTAAAGTGGGAGGATCTGTCACCTCTCAAGGGCACAGAGGTCCTGCAGAGAGACCTGGATAAATCAGAGAGATGGGCAGTCACCAACTGTATGGAGTTTAGCAAGGGCAAGTGCTGAATTCTGCACCTGGGACGGGGCAACCCTGGCTGTGTGTCTAGACTGGGGAATGAGATGCTGGAAAGCAGCACTGTGGAAAGGGACCTGGGGGTGCTGGTCCATGGCCAGTTGGCCATGAGTCAGCAGTGCCCTGGCAGCCAGGAGGGCCAACTGTGTCCTGGGGGCATCAGGCCCAGCATTGCTGGCCCGGTGAGGGAGGGGATTGTCTTGCTCTGCTCTGCCCTGGGGCAGCCTCACCTTGAGTCCTGGGGACAGTTTTGGGCACCACAATATAAAAAAGATATTAAGTTGTTAGAGAGCATCCAAAGGAGGCCATGAGGATGGGGAAGGGTCTGGAGGGGAAGCCATATGAGGAGCAGCTGCGATCACTTGGTTTGTTCAACCTGGAGGACACAGGGAAAAACTCACTGTGGTCTTTGCTCTCCTCATAGAGGCAGAAGAAGGGCAAGTACTGATCTCTTCACTCTTGTTACCAGTGACAGGACCCAAGGAGAGGGCCTGAAGCTGAGTTAGGGGAGGTTTAGGATGGATGTCAGGAGAAGGTTTTTCACCCAGAGGGTGGTTGAGGACTGGAACAGGCTCCCCAGGGAAGTGATCACAGCACCAAACCTGTCTGAGTTCAGGAAACATCTGGACAACGCTCTCGGGCACATGGTGGGATTGTTGGACTGTCTTGTGCAGGGCCAGGAGTTGGAATCACTGGTCCTGATGGGTCTTTTCCAACTCAGCATATTTGATGATTCTATGATCTGCTTTTTTGTTTTGTTTTGTTTTGTTAATTAGGACTATGTAGCATGTGTTTTTTTAATTGTTTTTATACTTTTAATAAGATTGTTCCTGAATGAGACACTTGGGTTCATGGTGGGACGATGAAACTGAGTTCTGTACCTTGTGTAAGACGCTTAGCTTTCTGCCACGCTTAGTTCTAAACGTATGACTATGGATTGCCTACTCCATTTGATGTATCAACCACTATATAGTATAATACTGAGTGTGATACTATATAGTCATCATGTATTGTATCAGTCCAGGTTCAGAAACTTGTGGTTGGCCAGTCGCAAATAGTTCTGTTTCACCTATAAAAACTGTACCACCTTTACAGGTGTGTGTAACTTTGAGATGTATAACATGTTTACAGATGTGCCCGACATCTAGTCCTCCGACATCCCTATTTTAATTCTGTTGAGTCTCCCAACTGCTTGCCAAAAGTCGGAATTGCCTCCGGCTCCGCCGCCGAAGAGCTGGGGCATTCCTGAGCTTTAAAGTGTTGAACAAACTGGATGGTGGGGACTGGGAATATTAAGGTGGAAGAAGTGTTCTTTTTCCTTTTTATTATTATTTTCAAAAAGTTGAAGGCTAGTAGCAAAGTTTCCAGTTTGTTTTACTGGCTTTAAGGCTCTGCTGTGTATTTATTTGCCTTGTGTAGTCACTTGTCGCCTTAAGGGCTAGGTTCCATTAAAAAAAAAAAAAAAAAAAAAGAAAAAAATTGCAAAAACACCCTGTTTTGCTTCCCTGGGGTCTGTTCTGTCCTGTACTCCTATCCCAGATCTGCACTGGGGGCCGGGGGGATGCAGGAGCTGAGCAGCACTAACTGGTGCTGAGGACCCTGCGCCTTTAGAGCGGTCTGAGTCTTGCTGAATATTGGAGGACTCTCATCTTGACCTAGTCCAGTCTTTCATTTAACTAGCAAAAGAAATGCTGAGAGAAACATGGTTCAAGCAATGGGTTGGGTTGGTTTATCCCTGATGCTCATCCCTGTGGCTTTGCCTCGCTGTGCGTGGCCCCTCGCCAGCGGGACCCACCCAGAAACACCCTCGGCAGCACCTTCTCTGCTGTATTTCTGACCATCCTCTGTTCAGACGTCTGTCCTTCTGTCTCCGTGAGCTCCATGGTGTGTGCTCAGCGCTAAGCAGTTAGGAATTCCTCTCTCTCAGCTCCTGTAGCTCCGGCTCCCCAGGATTTCTGGGATAGACTATTGCCTAGAGCCAGGCAGGACCGTGGAAGGAACTTCCTCGTGCTGTCGTGTAACTCGCCCTGTGCTGTCTGCAGTCCTCCCCAAGTCCTCACACAATTCTTAACTGAGCACTTATTAAAAATATCTTAAGATTTAATCTGTTTTCTGATTATTTTTGTGTAAACTTAAAAAAAAAAAAAAAAAGAAAAAAACCTGAAATTGAGCTGTGACTAATTTAGCACATTGAAATAACGATAAGGTGTTACCGATAAGTCTCATGTTTTGTTTTTGTTTGACTCAGAGTATTAGTACTGTAGCATAAACCAAATACAGCCTGGGAAGGGGAGCAGCAGCCTCCTGACCTGGGTCTGCACCCGAGGGTGTCTGTGGGGGCGAGGAGCCGGCGGTGCGTGTGAGCATCTGATGTGTAAGGAGAGCGAGCGTGTATTTATTTGTGCCATTGTTTTCATTACACTGAGTAAAGTAAGTTTTAAAACAAAACCCCCCTAAGTATGTGTAGTATTGGAAAGTGGCACTAAGGGTGAGATCATGACCTATTTTTTTATTAGCTATGAAGATACTAATTCAGGTTAAGGATTTTCTCTCATTTCTGTTCCTGTTGTGAGTTTCCTTGGCAAGCTGTGTGTTTACTGGAGTGAGGATTCCTGTGAGGACAGGGGCTGTCTCCTTTCTCCTCTGGTCATTCATTCCCCACCATTCCTCCTCCACCAACAGGTTCTTCTGGGTGTTTCCTGTACAGGGTCTTGTGTAACAGAGGCTGAAGTGCCAGCCAGATCCAGCTCGGAATCTGCATGCTCTTTGCTGGATCAGGGGGCATTTCATCTGCTCCAAGAGGTAATTTAAAAATTGCTCTCTGTTCCTGGTGACAGTGGTTTGGGGCCTTCAGCCTCTGCTCTCTCCCACTTCACCCATCTGGTAGACTGGCAGTGTGTTTTCTTTCAAGGTTTGGTTGGAGTTTGGTTTTGGTTTAAACCCACCACGATCCTCTGTGAAACCTGTTAGAAATCTCTTTTCTCTTTGACCAGTGGGTAGCTCCAGGGCATGGACTCTGCCACTAATCCACTTCGAACCTTTTAGAACCATTAAATCCCACTGTTTGCCTTCGGTAGCTGCTGTGACCTTCTTCAAAATGTGGAAAGAAACCCCAATTCTCATTAGGTTGCAAATCCACTGTTTGGTGGCTGGGAGCGGTGATGGGTGAACCAGCCAGCTAAAGGGAAATTGCTTCCTGCTAGGAAAAAAAAAAAAAGAAAGAGAGATGGAAGTTGTCCTCCCAGTTGTGCTTGTAATTAGTGCTTTCACGCTGTAGCACCATCACATCCTTTCCCAAGTGGCCAGTGGGTGACCTTGGGGACATCTGGGAGCGATGGCATTCGCAGCCGTGTTTCAGAACTGCTGGTAGTTTTCCTGTGCATTGTTTTTGATCTTGATTCAGCATCTTCAGTAAATTGCTATGGTGTCCCAAGCTTTCAGGAGTCTTATCCTCTCATCCCTAGAAGATTTTTCTTCCATCCATCCGTTGTGATTTGTTTTCTTTACAGAGGCTGTTTACAAGGGAGATGGTCGAGGTCAGGAGGGAAGAGAGCAAGGATTCACCCAATTTAAAGCTTCTACACATTTTTACTGTGGTGAGGAAGGCAGGAGAAGGGCTGGTGTCGTGGAGTAGCTGAAAAAGCCAGAGTAATTCTAGCTTTGGCCACCACCAGAGCATTTTTCCATGTGGAAAAGCCCTAGTGGAAGCAATTGGAAAGCAGGAACCTGGGCTGGTGGGAAGGAGGAGATCTCGGTGTGCACTGTGGATGTGTTGCCTCCCAGGGATTACAGAGCTTTAGAGGTTTGCCCAGTGCATGTTACACCCAAGGGTCAGGCTGGCTGCCTCTGTCCTATCTGAGATCCTCAAAAGTGGCATTGCAGAGCCATGGATGTCTGGGGAGATACAAGAACCCTGTGGTGGCCTCATGTCCAGGGCATGAACCTGCTCCTTGTCCCGGGACAGGAGCAGGAGTCCTGCCTGTGCCCTCACTGGGGGATGCTGAGCTGGATTTGTCTTGACTGTTAATGAGAAAGCTTCATATAACGTGTCCAGAGCTCTAAAGCCATTTTGTAAGATAGCAGTGTCCCTTTTCTACAGCCTTATTAATGAGTAGAGTATCTTTAAAAAGAAAACAACAACAAAAAAATTTGCTCATTTCTTTCTGTGGTATGAAACTCGTGTACTGCGAATTTCTGTTTAGTAAAAAGACAATTTACAGTTTTCTTAAAAAAAAAAAAAAAACCAACAAAAAAACCCAACCTGTCTGCTTTCCATACGGTCTTTCCTCAGGTGCTAAATAAGGGTTCCAAAAATGGATACTGCTTTAGGAGTTTCTGCTTTATTCTTAAAATACATATTTTTTTGCTTAGGTGTTGTAAAGATATTTTAACAAGAATGTTTGGGGTTTTTTTTTTTTAATGTAAATAAGATTGTGTCTTTAATTTTTGTTGTATCTCCTTTTTGTCCACATTGAATAGTCTGATTTTCATTTTTTATCCTTTTGAGAAGGACCCTCTTATGCCCTTCCCCGAAGACATTTCATTGAGTGTTGCTGCATTTTAAGAACGAATCTACAACTGTTCATTGTCTTGGATTAATGCTGCTGCTGCTATAAGTATAACCCTGAAAATCAAGAATGTGTGATGCACTTTTGTTTTCATTTTTGTTGTTTTGTTTTGTTTTTTTTTTAACATGACCACGTAGTTCCTCTGCGGATAGTTGAACCCTCCTGTAACACAGCCACTGACTGCGGGGAGCGTCGGACCTGGGGGAGCTGGGGTGTAGGACAGGGGTGTACCTGATCTTGGTGCTGACCTACGGGAATTTCTATGCAAACACAAGCAAAGGAGAACTCTTTTAACTTGAGAGAACACTGTGCATTTTTTTTTGGTTCGGTTTTTTTTTCCCCTCCCCCCTCCTTCCTTTTCTCAAGCTGCTATTGGAAGGGTAGTGCAAATCCCTGAGGTTTTCAACTTCTCCTTCCTCCGTGGCTGGCGGTGCGGGAAAGGTGCCTGAGTAACTTGTAAGGTAGAAAAATCTCAGTCAGCTCTTGTTTTTAATATATTTGTTTTCTATTTGAATTTATCTTTAGAAGGAAATTGCTCATCTCTACGAAAAGATCTTTTGAATGCTTTATCTCAATGTGAAGTTAACCAGCAGTATTAAAGATTGCATGGCCTCCATCCTGTCTGCACCCCCAATTCCTTCTCCAGCTGCCCTTGGGTGCTGGAGAGCACTTGGGATCGGATGTTTTCCAAGAAAAAAGCAAAGTGAAGCCATCCACCCAGCCAAAACCTGTCAGCAAAAGGCTTAGGGAGTAGTGGAGGGAGGTCTCGCTGCGTCAAGGCACTGCTGTGGGGCACAGGCAGGTCCACAGCCTCTTCTTAGCATGGGTCACACCTGGACCACGGGGGGGCATGTGTACCCTAAAGGAGGAGTTTACTGAAGGGGAAAAAAAGGGAATTTACTTGACTATTTATAGAAGATCCTTTAGGAAAATAAAAGTGAGGGAAGAGTAAGGAAGGTCTGAAGTCGTGTAGGAAAAACACCTGGGGATTACAACTGCCTGGAAAATAGTCTATAAATACATAGGCCAGAGCTCTCTGCCTGTTTAAGTACTTTGTTCAGCATCAATTTTTTATTTTTTTGGCCAGCGTTTGCTCTTTTACACACCCGTGTGTGTGTGTACATCTGACTCAATGTGCCTTGCATGTGTGCTTAGTCTTTCTGAGGAGATTTGGTGGTGTGTGAGCTGGGGGGACGTGGCTGGGAGGGCTGGGCTCCCGCTGGCAGCGCGATGGCCGCGCCCCATCAACAGGTCCCTTAGTGTCCCGGTGACCCTCTGGATCGAAATGAGACCTGGAATCCACCCTGTGTTAGTGGCTGTCTTAGAGTTTTGGGATGGTGTCCTGTGGGGTGGCACCTGTGACTTTGGAGGCGAGTGGGAGGGAGAGAAAGAGAAGCTGCTTCGCTCTTCTCCTGTGGACAAAAATCAACATTGCCATGGTTTGCCTGCAGAGCCAAAACAAGCCAAGGTCTGGAACCAGCTTTGCTGGAGTTCAGCCTCTCTGCGGCACCAGGATCCCATTATCCAAGGGATTTATTCCCTACCAGGTTGTGGCTCTTGTTTCTGTGGGGTTTTTGAGTTTTTTTGTAAAGGAGAAGTAAACACAGCTTGCTTAAAGTTCGCGAAATCGAAATGCTTGTGTTTGCAGTCAGTGACTCAGAACTCCAAGCTGTGCAATTCTGGGTTCTCCATCTCCCGCCCCAGCGTGTGATTCTGTCCGAGTCTTTCTGTACTTCTGCCACACTAAATGTGAAAGCTTGCTTGCATTATTTTTTAGAAATGCATTTTGCACACTTGAGTTTCGCTGAAGCTCCGTGAAAAGGTTAGTTTGAAGCAGATGAATAAAGCTATGCACATGTTTTGAAAGTTTAATTTGTGTCTCATTACCAGAAGTGACTTATCTGCCCTCTTTTGCATTCCTGTGCTGTCATTGCCTGCATTCTCTTCACCATCTTGGAGGGTATGATGTAAGGTGACAGTTCTTTGCTGACAGCTATAGCAGAAAACTGGCGCTTCTTGATTATTTTAGTAGCCTCTCTCTCTCTCTCTCTCTCCTTTGCTTTCTCTGTATCTCTCTGTATAGCTATATAAATATATATATTATTTTTTTATTTTAAAGAGCCTACTTTAGTAATTGAATCGGAGGGAGCGGGGTGTGCTGGCTTGTGTTTCAGATACACTTTGTACTCTCAGATGAACCAGTGCCCTTTTTGTTTCTGGTGAGAGCGTGGTGTGGTACCCGCCGGTGTCCCCATGGGGACAGGGAGTGCGGGCTCGGCCCCACGCAAAGCAGCTTTGGGGAGGGAGTGGAGACCAGTCCACTGCGCTGCAGGCTGGTGGTGTGGGCAAACTTGAGGCTTCTAATGACGAAATAAACCAAGAGGAACCCTACTGCTGTGTATTCCCACTGTGAGGCGGGAGGGACAGCCTTCCTCACTGTCCTGCTGCAGGGCTGGAGCAAAGGGTGGGCTCCCTTCAGCCTTGGGGGTGAGAGCTTTATTTTGGTTTTGTTTTCATGCGTTGGGTTGCAGGTACCACCTTTGGAAACATGTTGCTTAGCCCAGAGCCTGTGTGCGGGAGAGTCAGGATTTGGTGGCGGGAGAAGGGCCCTGACAGCTTTCTCCTCCTGTTCCCTTCGCCGTGGCAGAAATTTGTACTAACTTGACAGCTTTTTTTCATACAGAACAGGGCTGCTTTTCTATCTACCATCACACGTGTACTTACACACCTTCAGCGGCTTCCCAGCCTCTGAAGGTCCTCGACTTGTTTACTGGGGGGATGGATGCCCCTCTCTCCCCCTTCCCTGAATATTTCAGTGTTAAGGACGGTGCGAAACAACCGCGTGCTTCGACTGCGAGCTGGGGCTGGAGAGATCCCTGCAGGCGGAGCCGCCGGGGCGTCTCCTCTCCTGCCCCCCCTTCCCCGTCGATAAGTTCTCATTTTGTTCCTGGTTTGTATTAAAATCGCTGCGAGGGGTTGTGCTCTACCTGCTCAGAAGCTGAATTACCTCTGACCTGCAGAGAGGGGCAGCCCCTCTTTGGTGTCGATGTTGTAGTGTGCGACCACACCGATCAGTAAAGGTAGTCTTTGTTTCCTTCTCCCCTCCCCGGTGATTTCTGATTAGGTTAATGCACTCTGTGTGCCCAGCTGGAAAAGCGTAGGCGTTTTCCTGGTGGTGAGAGGGTGGCTAGAGGAGTTAGTGTAAAACCTGCTGTAGCTGTGTCTGGCGCAGCCCCTTGCGCTGGTGTGGGTGATGTCACGGACTGTAAGGATAGGTAATGTCCATGAGCTGTAATGGCATGATGTATCTTTACCAATGATGTCATAATTCACACTAAATGTTTAAAAAAAGGAAAAAAAAAAAAAGAAAAAAAAACCTGAAATTTTGTTTATTCTGCACCAACAGGTCTTCAAAATTTATCCAAATTTTATTATTTTATCAGGAAAAAAAGAAGAAATTTGTGTAGATCGAATACATTAAGACAGACAATAAGTGATGTAAATTGTTGAATAAAAATTTTAAAGTTTGTGGGTGTCAGTGTGACTTTCTTCTTTGCGTTTTCGGGGAGCAGCCCTTGTCCCCAGGGATGCTGCTTGGGTTTTGGTCCCCAAGGCCTGGCAGTGCCAGCTGCAGAGCCCACGAGCTGTGGGTACGTGGGTACCAGGTGCCAGCATGGCTCCGTTGGGTGGGGGTCCAGATGTCCTTTACTTTGTCAGGGGAAGGAGAGGGAAGGAAGCCACGTGGCTGCAGAGCTGCAGTAACCAAGGGTTTGTGTGTGTGAGACAGTGGGGCAACGAACCTCTCTCGATGTGAGCCCCACTGGGCTTCAGCCCTGCTTAAAATGGGCAGGAAGGAGTCTCGTCCCTGCTCATATGGTGATGTGCAACCTCAGCCCCAAACCCCCAAGAGCAAACACACACCAAGCTGGTTTATCTTTTTCTTTCAGTCACATTTATTGGCAATTGTGGCAGTCAGTACCGTTTGGGAGTGTTGTTCCATAAGCAGTGGCAGTACGAGAGGGGGTGGTTATTTCGGGAGGGGAGTATTAGCACCAAGAGGGAGCCGGTGAGCTTTTGAAACCTTGCAGAGATGGAAGGTGGGGAGCTACTGCTGGACACGCCTGATGGATTGGATCTGGGAGGTCTGGGCGTGTGAACCCCACTCTCTCCAGTGCTTGTAGTCTCCACCGTGGTGGTCAGCCTCCAGGACGTACTGGTAGCCACGGTACCCAGGATACTGGTAGCACACCCAGCTGGAAGAAAAGGACAAGAGGTAAGCAGGGGGTTTACAGGGTGTGTCCCCCTCCCCTGCTGTGGTAGCACAGCAGTGGCAGCGGATTGTCCCTGCTGCTCCCGGTCCTTTGCCCATCACTTACGCGCCGCACTGGATCTTCATGGAGCCCACTTCGTTGTTGGCCCAGCCCATGGCCTGCAGTGAGGGGTAGTCGTCACTGATCTCCCACTGGCGGCCAATGAAGTTGTCTTTCTCGAAAATGGTGATCTTGGATTCCTTGTGATTCTGGGAGGGGAGAGCAGGGGCTGAGGGGGAGGCAGTGCTCCCTCCCCAGCATGGGTGGTAATGTCCCTCCCTATGGCATTGCTGGGAGGGTTTCCCAGAGAGGGAGATGTTCAGACCCTCGCTGGGTTTTTATTTTGGGGGCGGTGGGAGGTGTTGGAGACAGCTGTGCCACAACTACTGTCTCAGGCTGGCTGTCCCCCAGCTCTGGCCATGTACACCTGGCCCGGAAGTTCCCATAAAAGCTTTAAAAAACAGGACAGAGCAAATCCTGCTGGGAGCGGGGGAGAAGAGCTGAGCCTGCCCCTGGCATAGCTGTGTTTACCCTTCGTAATCTCACTGCTGTAGGTTGGGACGCTTTACCGGGATCAGAGCGGGAGGCGGGACACTCACAGCGGAGCAGACGGGGCGGAAGGACATCAGGCGCTCGATGTGGTAGGCGTTGCTGCCGCTCCAGGCGTCCCAGCGCGGGTACTCTCCCCTCTCCAGGATGAACTGCTGCCCGCAGAAGCCGGTGTGCTCATAACCCACCCAGCTGCAAAAACAGAGCGAGGGCTGCCAGGGCTTCCTGCGGCAACTCAGGGCCTCCTGCTTGGAGCTGGCACCGGGGCAGGATGTAGGTGCCAGGAGGAGGTTGGGGGCTGCCCACAGGTCGGGAGGAGAGGAAGCGATGATGGATGTGGGCAGAGAACTGGTGCTGGATGTGGGCAGAGAACCTGGGGAGTGTGTGACCCCATCTGGTGCTGGGGAGGCACCCCCCCAGCTGTGGTGGGAGATGGGGTCCCCCCTCCAGGGGCCCATCCTGCGCAGGTGGCTCTTCCCCCTGACTGCTCTGTCGTTATCTATGCAGACCAACATCGCTTCCGGATGCCCTGACTGCCCTTCTCTCCCAAAGGCCTCATTTCTTACTTGTTTCCCAATTACAACCTGACACAGCTGGAAAGACCTGAATTCCTGATGCCCAAAGCAGGCAGCGCCCATCTGGCTCTGGGCAGGGCAGGGAGCTGTGGCCTTTCCCCTCTCTGGGTGTCCCTCTTCACTGAAAACAAGGAGAGGTGAGCGGGATGCCTCCACCCTGTAGGACACATTTTGCAAGCCCTGGTGCTGCCCACATGGCACCTGCCTGTCCCCAGGGTGGGGACATCTGGGAACATCTCCTTTAAGAGACTGGGGATGAGACAGCTGCAGTGGAACAGGGAGGCCAGGGCTGGGGGCAGGAAGGTGGGTGCCACAGACTGTGCAGTCCATGGAGCCCTTGCTGATGGGGTATGCAGGGTGCTGAGGGGCACGCTGAGCTGGGGGGGTTCAAGGGCTTCCTGCCACTGACCTAAACTGAGCCCCAAACCCATGTCCTGCAGTCAGCCCACCCTGTGCAAGGTGAAGACTGATTAGGAACACGTCAACTGGAGCAGCGAGCTGATTACGGCGTGAGCACGCACGCTGCTGTAATCCCATTAGCATTACACATCCTAAATATAGCAGCACAAATCTATCTCGTCTGCTGCTGGCCCCGGCGGGATGCTCGCTGTGGGGACCGATCCCGACACGCTCTTTCTGAGCTGCTCGGGAGATGCCTCGCGTGTGCCAGGGAAGATTCCCGTGTGCAGGGAGTAGCCTGACTCCACTCCCTAACCCTCTCAGGACTGGGGAGGCTGTGAGAAGGTTCTGCCTCGGCCCTGGGGAGCTGTGCAGTGCAGGGAAAGCCTGAGGTAGAGCAGGGCTGGGCCCTAGGGCAAGAGAGGTGGCTCTCTAGTGGTGTTTCACAGGGTTACACAGGCAGAATGGGGAGCAGGCCAAGCTCAAGAGCCACTCACTGAGCACTGATCCTCACTACATCCTTGGGCAGCAACCCTGCTCCAAACCTGGCTGCTCCAACACCGTGGGAGGCAGTTTTGAATGATGCCAAAGGCATTCTCACTGTTCTCTGGCCCTCTCTGTGTCAGTGCTGCCCGGGGCTGGCTGCTCTACCCTGGCAGGGTGGGATTCCCCCATGCCTGGCTTTCCATGGCTGTGGTCCTTGGCTCCAGCCAAGCGGAGCGAGGACAGCCGGTCCTGCTCCACACTTGGGCACCCCTCACCCAGCCAGCCTGCCTTGGGAAAGCATCCCCGCCACTGGCAGCTGGGTACTCACGCGCCACATTCCACCTTCAGGGAGCGGATGTTGTCGAAGCCACATTCCATGATGTTTGGACAGGCCGAAGTGAACTCCATCCTCTTGCCCTGGAAGTTTTCTTGGTCGTACACGGTGATCTGGAACGGAGAGTGAGCTGCCGAGTTGGAAACTGCCCAGCTGTGGCCCCAGGCGATTCAGCGCCTCTTGGAGACGGAGGGTCACACTCCGTCAGGGAGAGCCAGCGGAGGCTGCACCAGGCACCCCTCTGGGCTGGGACACAGCCCCGCACACGCCTCCGCGTCCCTGCACTGCTGGCCCCGCGACGCCCTGCCTTGGTGTCGGGGGAGCCGCAGGCTGGCCCCCGCTCCGCTCTCCTGCTCACCCCTGCGGAGATCAGTTCCCGGGGCAGCGGTGCCGTCCGGAGAGAGGAGCGGAGCCGTTCTGGGACGGGCGGGTGGCAGGGCTGTGGCTGGCGGTTCTCCCGGCCTCTGCTCCGAACGCTCTAGGGCAAAGAGGATTAACGGGGGAAAGGGCGAGCGGGACCTCCCCGGGGGGCTGCGGTTGACGGAATCTCCCGTGACAGCTCCAGGCTTCGACGGGATGTGCCTCTCTTGTGCACGTGTTTCTCCTCTCCCTCTCAGCTCCCTCCTAGACCTGAGGCCCTGGAGCTACTGCCAGACCCTATGGGGCTGCTCCCCACCTTGCTCCACAGTGCCCATGGCCCCTGCTCACCCTGTCTGCATGGACAGGGTAGGGCAAACAACAGCCTGTGGCTTTCAGGGACTCTGTGACTGCCTGGCACGGGACAGCTGGTAAGAGCAGGGCATGGCTGGGCCAGGATGCTGTGAAGACCCTTATGAAAAACACCTGGGAGGTTTTTGAACAGGCAGGAGTCACATTCTCATGGGTAGAGGACAGGAGTGACTGTTTCCTGTGCTTGTCCCTGCCTCACTGCCCGCTGTGCAGCTTTCCTGGCCCCGCAGGACATGCTTTGCCCTTCTCCCTGTCTCCCACCTACACGCAGGGAAAGGCGAGATACAGGAGGTGTGAGGACGTACCTTCCACGGGCCCATGGGGACAGGCAGAGGGTTTGTCTGAGCCATCTTTGCTGCTGGATCTGTGTCTGGAGAAGGAAGAAAAAGACGTTTTTACTGCAGCATGTCCCTGTGCATCCTTGCTGCCTGCTCTCACAAGGCTGGGAGACAGCTCTGTGCCCACCACCCACAGCGCCTGTTCGAGGACAGCTTGTCCCCACTGCTGGGGACAAGCCATACCAGTCGCAATGAAACCCTCTTGCCGGCCACAGGATAGGGTAGGAGACACAGCAGGGGGGCTGTGGGGCACATCTAAAGCAAGGTGCTCCCATCTCACCGCTGCGGTGCCCCTTCCCTCCTCCCGGCCATGGCACGGAGCCTGCGCGCCCGCCGGGGCATGGTGCCCGATTCCCCTTTCTCCTTCCCTGGGGCTAGACCATCGCTAGGAAAAACACCCCTGAGCCGGAGCTGGGAGCTGCAGCGGGGGGCACAGGCTGCCCTGTGCCTGGCGGTGTCCAACAGACCCGCCTGCTCCCCTTTCCCTGCCCAGTGCCCCAGCCTTGCCTCCTTTGGGAGGTGCGGTGGGTTCCCATGGACGGCCCAGGCTAATGGTGGGAGATGCCAACCAGTGTGCCGTGCCGGTGGGTGCCAGGAGTGGGGTGCCCTGCGGTAGAGGGGCTCTCAGCCCCTCCGGCTGCCAGCGGGGATATGTGAGCCTGTCTTATGCCACGGGAAATGGCGATGGTCCCTCTGGGTGTCTTTTGCCACCAGGCAGGAGGAAGGGTGTCTGCCTGGCCAGCTGGCAGCAAAGGGGTGAGCAGGGGCGAGGTGGGAGAGGTGCGCATCGGTCCCAGGACTCACCTAGCTCAGGCGGTTACTGCTGCTTCGCCCATGTAATGTTTGCCTACTTCAGCGGCTCAGCTTTTATAGGGTGCTGCTGGCCGGGAACCGGTGCCAGCGTTTGCAGAGCCGTCAGCACAATGCTTGCTCTGGCATTGTCCTGCTGATCCCCGGAGATTTCAGCTGCTCATCCCCATGGTCTGAGCCACATTCTTAGGGAAAAAGAAAAAAATTTGATAATAAAAAAAAAAAAATAATCAGGGCGGCTGTTTGCACAGATAATCTTGGTCACAAATGACTCAACGATTTGACCGCGCTGGCATTTTCCAGGGCCAATGCACCGCGCCGTCACGGGGCGAGCCTGGGGGCTGGCCTGGCCCTGGCGCCAGTTGGCACCGTGGGGACAGCGGGGACACCTCCCCGTGAGACCCTGCGGGTGGTGGGCTCGGCTGGGTGTCTACCAGGCACAGTCACCTTGCTCCTCCAGCCAAGGTGGGTTCCGTTCACCGTGTCAGTGCAGACACCCTCCTCCCATGGCGGGCAAGGGGGGCTGGAGGTGAGGGCTGCTGTGGGCCTGGCAGACATGTCCCCACGGCCACGCAGAGCCACAGCGCTCCACACAGCGCTGCCACCGCCACGGCCCCGCACTGGGGGACCCCCCACGGGTTTGGGGAGGCCTCATCCCTGTGGCAACCACAGCCACCAGCCCCACGGCCCCTTCCCGTGTGGGGCTCCTGTGGGGCAGGCCCCGCGGGCCCCGGGGCGCCATGGCGGGCACAGCCCGGGCCGTCGGGGGTCACGAGGCGAGCGTGGCGGCGCGGGCTGCTGCCTCAGCGCATGGCTGCCGGCACAATGCCCGCGTCTGACTGCCCCTTTTGTCTCCCCGCTGGGCAGCCGCGGCCGCACAAAACAAAGCGCCCCGTCAGCGCTGCCTGCGGCATGGGCCTGGCGCCCGGCCCGGGGGACCCTGCGGGGACGCGCGGCGGGGTGGCACCCGACCAGACGGGCCTCGGGGGGCTCAGCGCGGTCCTGCGGGACCCCTCCTGCGGGCAGGGCACCGCCATGACGAGGGGAAAGCTGGGGCTTGCGGGGGCCCTTCCCCTCACTGGCTGCTGTGGGATAAGGAAAGGGATGGGCACGGTGTCGCCCTGATGGGGATCATTGTGACACGGAGCCGTGGGGCTGCACCCCCAAGGCCTGACGCTGGCTCCTGGGGCGCGCTGGCTGATCGTACTGCCACATCCCAGCAAATGTGGGGTCAGACAATGAGAAGAGCAGGACCACTTGCCCCCTGCACTCGCCCCAGAACAGGGGTCTGGAGGTGGGACGCTCCTGTGAAGCCCTCCCTGTGCACCTGCCACGGGCACCCGGGCTGAGGGAGAAGGTCAGGTTGGAGTTCGCCCTTCAGCTCGGTCCAGCCCCTCGGACGTGCCCTGGCCGTGGCTCCTGCCGCCCCATGTGTATAGAGGCTCTGCCAAGCTCTGGTGCCACTAGAGGGAGAGCTCAGCCCGAGCAGGCTGGGACACCTCCGGCGCATGCGGGGGCACGGTGGGTGTGCGGCTCTGCACACCCCCTGCCCCCGCACAGGCACCTGCCTCTCCTTGCGAAGGGAAAACACTGGCTCTGGGAAAACCACCCCAGGGCAAAGCCTGGAGCTGGCAGCCACCCCAAGCCAGGGGCAGGGTGGGAGGAGGAAAGCCCCCCCTGCAGATTCCACACTGGGCACAGCCAGGGACGGGTCACCCTCAGCATACAACAGGACCTCCAGCACAGCTCAGGCTGCTGCGAGTTCCCCAGCCCTTCCCCCTGCTCACACTGCTGGTGGGGCAGGTGTCCTCCCCCCCTGTGAGGACCTGGGGGCACGACGGGGAGCACCCAGGGAGCCACCGCTGCGACGATGCTGGCAGGTCCACAGGTTGTCCGGAACAACTGGTTTTTCTAGATCCAAGAGACTATAAAAACGCAGTGACCTATTTAGGGAACCCCGCGGTGCTGCAAAACAGATGCTTCCCCTCCCAGCCCGGCTCCAGGCACTGGCTCTGGCCAGCCATCTGCGTCTGCCAGGAGCACCCGAAATGCCAGTGGCACCGGAGCTCTGTCCCGCTTCTCCATAGAAAACTTCGGGCAACACAGACACTTCCCTTGGATGTGGTATTTGCTGGTGCCTGGGGAACCACCTGCCAGGGAGATCTGCTCAAGGCAGCCTAACCTGTGACAGGCAAGGCCAGACGGGATCATGTGGACATGAGCAGCTGGCTGTCTCGCTGGGAAGCACGGGGTGTTTATCCCTGGGAGGTGGCAGGAGGTGGCCCCACTGGGTGGCTGGTGGCAGAGCTGTGTGACACCGGGGAGCCTGCGCTGTCCCACAGCTTGGCGGTTCCAACCAGCATCAGCCCACAGCCGCCTGCTCAGTGCGATAAGGAAGCAGGAGCTGCCACAGGCTGTAACTGGCTGTTCACCCACCTGTGCTGGGGAGCAGGGCAGAGGTACAGTCACACAACGTGGCCCCTCGCCACTGCATCCGGAAAACCCTCCTGGCAGCTGAGATGGGGCTTCGCCACCCTTCCAGCTCACCCATCTCCATCCCAGCTCTTCAGATGGCTGTGGCTCCCTGTGCTTGGTGCCACGTGCCTGGGACAAAGGAGAGTGTGACAAAAGCAGGCGGCTGCGCTCGCTGCCGCCGTCCTCCGCCACTGCAAGGGCTGCATCTCCTCCACTGCCCCATCCCTCGGGCCAGGGTCCAGTGCAGGGCTCCTTGCTTGGCTCTCAGCTCGCTCCCACCATGCCCCATACGTGTCCTGCTCTGCTGCTGCAGTGGGACTGTGTCCTGGGCACGTGCCGTGGGCTGGAAATCACAGCCAGCCTTATTGTTGTGAGGGAGCGGGGCTTGTGACACCCAGGCAGGTGTGTCCCAAGAGACAGGCTCATGGGCCGATGGCAGGAGAGACAAGACCACGCAGTTCAGCCTGTAGTGGATGGTAGCAGGGGTTTGGAGTGAGTCCTCTGGGGTACCTTGGGACAGGACAGGAGCTGTTGGAGGATGAAGGGATGGTGCTGGGGGCAGCCCCCTGTCCTTGTCATCCCTTTATCTGTCCTGAGCTTCCCAGCAGAGATGGAGCTTTCCCTGAAAAATGCTTTTGGGAAGAACTCTGGATGACTCTCCCCGCGGTCCCTGTTCCCCAAGCCACCTACGTCCTGTGAAGTGCCGGACCCAGTTGCTCCCACACCTGATGGCCAGTGAAGGCTGACCCAGCACAGAGATGGTGGGGCTTGTCCTGAAACCATCTGTCCCAGGATTCTAACTATATGTGACCAACTCTGGTGTGACGTCTCAAAGCTGGACACAGTGGAAAGGGTGTAACAAAGGCTGTGCTGCTTTTGCTGCTGGGTGTGCTGGAAAATGCTTATTATTAACCACAGGCTGCCTCCTCACAGCCGGGCACTGCCCTCACAGTCAGTCCCTGCAGGCTGACAGCCCTCCCTGGGGACAGGTGCAGGGGGAGAAGCACCAGCTGCGAAACGGCTCTGCAGGCAACTCTGCATGTCCAGCTTTGTATTCCCTACGCTCCGGCTCCACCCGGCATCCCGGAACCTTCCCCGTGCCGGATCCGGTGTTGCTCCTGATGGGATCCTTCCGCAAAGGGGAATCCCAGCAGTTCGTTTGTGTGCACCGGTGCGATGCTCGGAGCTGTGCTTGCAGCAGCGTGAGCACACGACGTGTGCGTTTCCCAGCGTGTGTGTGTTGCACGGCGAGGACCGGTGTGCGTGTGCGTGCGGGGTGTGCGGGCGGCCGGTGTCTCACCGTGTCACACCAGGGTGTGCGCACACCGCGTGTGCACCGGTGCACACGGGCTGTGCGTGCGCGGGGGGGGTGCGGGGTCACCCCGCTTCGTGGGCAGGTTACGGGTGTGCGGCGCGGGGGCTCCACCGGTCCGTACGGTGGTTATATCGCCGTGGGGGCGGTGCGGGGC
This sequence comes from Manacus candei, assembly GCF_025592945.1. Lineage (NCBI taxonomy): Eukaryota > Metazoa > Chordata > Aves > Passeriformes > Pipridae > Manacus > Manacus candei. The sequence goes on along the minus strand of NW_026138124.1, from coordinate 7,518,296 downwards.
GCACCGGGGCTGAGCGCCCGCAGGTTCGCGGGTGGGCAGGGCCGCCGTTCCGAGCCGACCGGAGCCGCGCCCGGCGCGGCGGGCGGCGCGCGCACAGCCGGCAGTGCCCGCCCCGGTGCGGGGCCGCCCCGCCCCGCCCCGCCCCGCGCTGCCGCCGCCGGGGCCCGGCACCGCCGCCGCCAGCACCGGGCCCCGCTCCGCCGCCGCCGCTGGGTGAGTAACCCCCGCCATCCCACCGGGACTGGGAACCGGGGAGCGGGGACCGAGGACCGGCACCGCGGCCGGGGCACCGGCGCGCACCTCCCGGCGCGGGGCGGGCCGCGGCTGCATCGCCCCCCGCGGCGGGCCGGGCCGGGCCGTGCACCGTGCTCGTGCCCGCTGCTCGTGCCCGCGCCCGCGCCTCCGCGGCGTTGCAGAACCACCGTGGGTGGGTGGGTGGGTGTGTGTGTGCGGGCCCCCCGGTGTCACCCCCCCGGTTGCGGGGCGCGGGTGTGCGCATGGCCCGCACTTGTCGTGCAGCGCCTGTGGGTGTGCAGCCCCCGGAGTCACGCGTGTGCGTGTCTGCATGTGTGTGTCACCTTGTGCGTGCCCCCGCTGCGCTGTGGGGCGTGTTTTGTGTGTTGTGTCCCTCTGTGTCCCCATGCCCACAGGCCCACCCCCTCGTTGTTTTGCGGCACCTGTGCATGTCCCACCCGTGCCGGGGGTGCTGGAGGTGTGTGTACCCAGCCGTGGGTGCTGTGGGGGCAGCTGTGCCCCTCCAGAGTGGGCAGGGACCCTCCGTGGGTACAGCCAGCCTGTCCCTGCAGGATTATTCATGTCAGGTGCCTCATGTTGGGAGACCTCAGCACCCACTGTAGGGCTCCCCAGGGCCAGTCCTGCTTCCAGGCAGAACCCGCTGGCCAGGGCCTTTCCCACACCGCCAGGGAATTGTATCCAAAGCCATTAGCGCAGCTCACCGTTAACCACATCAGTGCTGGGGCTGCAGGCACTGGCACCTGGGCACCTTTTTGGGGTGACAGGGGTGGGTGGCCACTCAGCAGACTGCTGCGCTGAGGACAGGGGGGGCTCACAGGTCTGTGGCCACCCCGGCGCCTGATAATTTTCCCAGAGAGGAATATATGGAGCGTTGGGCGAGGGCTAGAACGCGTATCCCTAAATTGTGTGGTTTCCAGCCGGCCTGTGAGATGCAAATTGTCTGGTCAATGAGTGCCAAAGCTAAACTTAGGTCAATTACAGGAAAGTGTGGGCTCAGGGCAGTGTGTTCCTGCACCCCAAGGCTGGCCCTGGCACTGGGGGATCCCCACCCACCGCCCCATCCCTCTTGGGAGCCGAGCATTCCCATAGCGCTTGCACCAGCCCTGGACTTTGCCCGCTGACGAACGGGGGCTCAGCCCTTCACCTTTGCTGTGGGCTGGGCTGTGCTGGGTGTCAGGCTGTGGATTTGGGGCCAGAAACAGGGAGACCTGTGCAAGATGGTGTGGGGGCAGCTAACCCACCTAACCCCCAGCTGCTCTTTGAACTGTCTCCCACCTGTCAGCACAGCTGGGATCCCGCCCCACCACCTTTGCCCTGTAAGGCCTCTTGAGCTGTGTCATTGCCCAGCTTCAGGGCAAGGCGGGTGCTTGAACCCCCCTCACACACCCTGTGCACCCTCCTGGCCCATGGGGACAGCTCACAGCCAGTCTGGGTCCCCTTTGCTGTTGGACATGGGGTTCCTGTGGCAGGAGGGCCCAATATCCCGCTTTGGTGACAGCCTGGTGGCACATCCTGGCTGTGACTCAGGTATATCTGGTATTGTTTTCCTCCTGACACATCCCAGCGTTGTCTGTAAGGGCAGGCAGTGCAGAGGGATTTGGAAACTCCCTAAATTTCCTTATTCTGTGGAAAACTTGTGTCCAGCAAGGAGCCATCACGCAGATCAGCCCCCTTTCCTCTGTGTGGGAGCTGGCCTGGCTGTTTGGCAGCGATGCCAGCAGCTCCTGCCCCCTGGCACAGCATTGCCCCTGCCCAACCGGGCACAGCGGGGATGTGGGACACCCCAACACGGTGTGTCCAAGGAGGTGATGGCCACCAGCTCCTGTGCTGAGGCTGTGTGTGAGCAGGGCCCTACAGCCAACACTGCGTCGGGGAGCAGAGCAGGGAGGGCAGGCGACTGTGAAACTTGCAGTGCAGGTCCCTGCGCGGGAGCATGTCGGATGAGATTGCGTCTCGGGGAGGGAAGGAGTGGCCTGGAGTTTCAGTGAACGCCTTCCTCCCTGCCTGGAACTCCCCGGCGCCCTGGCAGGGATGTGGGGGCTCATGGTCATGATGGGGGGACAAGGGAGAAGGTGCATCCCCCCCGAGCTTCTGCTTGAGAGGCTCAGGGAGGGCTACTGGGTTGGGGAACCTCAAGCTGGGTCTTCTTTTTCGCCTCTTGGCCCTTCCGAAGTGACATCCAGAATCCCTTGCCAGCCTGGGTGTCACAGCAGCATCCTCGCGTGCGATCCCGGAGCACAGCTGGCGCCGGCGGGTGCCTCTCCCTCCCCTGTCATGGCTCATACACGCTGCCCCAAACACGCCTGGCCATGAAGAGTCCCAGAGCGAGCCTGGGCTGAGTCAGGGAAGGTGTGTTGGGTCTGAATCAGGAGCAAGGAGACGCTCAGCAGCCGCCTCCTGCTCACGGCATTGGGCTGCACCCATCCAGCATCCCCATGGCGGGAGCCTCCTTGGGGAAAAGGGGACAAACCACAAGGGCATTCTACATGGACTGGGGGACCAGTGCGGGGGGGTGCCGGGGTTCCTGTCCCCCTTGCCCTGCTCCTGCCCATTGTGGCCCTGTGTGGGGCACACGTGGCTGCACCAGCGGCTGCCGGTGCTGCCTGATTAGTGATGCGGCTGGGAAGGCTGTTCCCCCTTTTTGTTGAGTGTACAAAGGCTGGGAGGCAGCGTGTGTGCCGGGAGAGAAACCGCCGAGGACAAAGAGCGCGCTGGCTGCCTGTCTCCCGGTGCCTCAGCTCTAAGCAGCACCTGCCTGGTGAGCAGCTCTGCTCCCAGGGGATCCCCGGGAAGGGTCCCAGCAGCCCCCTCCCTGCCATGGGGTGAGCTCAGGGTGCTCCTGGGGGTACAGCCCTTTCTACAGCTTCAGGGATGTCCAGGCAACTGTGGCACCAGTGGCACGTGTGCTGACAGGGACGGGCACAGGTGGTTCCCTCCCTGCCATTGTCTGCCCTGAGGCCCTGGCAGAGCCATGGAGGAGCTGGTGAGGAGCAGCCCCTGTGATGGCAGAGCCACAGGGCCCTTCACAGCAGCACCTGCTGTGGGTCATGGGAAGGAGCTGTGCTGTCCCCTGACTCGGGTCAGTGGTCACCTCGCAGCCAGCAGTTCTGGGAAAGGAGAAAGGAACTGGGTTGTTTTTATGAATTTTGTGGTCCTGCTCTGGCCAGGTCCTGCTGTTTGTCTGGGTAAAGCCCCAGGTGCTGCAGGGAGGGCAGAGCAATCAGAGCCCCGGGGCTGGGTGGTGTCACGGCAGCTGCTCTGGACATGACCAGGAGCCTCAGAGCTACATACCCGACTTTGTCCCTCAGGCTGCTTCCCCTCACTGCCTCGGTGGCATCACGTGCTCGGGGCCAGCACTGTGCCATGGCTTGCAGAGCTCTGTCTTCACCTGCCCTGTGGCAAGGCCTCTCCTGAGCTTGTGTGCCCCTGCCCCAGCCCCGAGGAGCAGCTGTGTTCAGGCAGTTTCCTGCCATCCCCGTGTGGCTTTGCCAAGAGGAAACTGAGTTCTCCAGTGTCCCACTGGGTGCATTCAAGGGCAATGGGGACTGTGTGCTCTTGCAGGGAGATGGTCCAGGCAGTGATGGTGATGCAGTACTGATGCTGTGCTGGAGCCAAGGTGCAGCTTGGCACAGCACAGCACATCCATGCACCCCAGGATGCCTGCAGAGCCTGGGCTGCCATCATGGGCAGTGCTACCCATCCCTGTGGCCACCCAAACCTCACCCCCACACCCGTCAGAAAGCTGTAAAGCAGATGCTTCAAACGTGGGGAGTTTTCCTGTTGTCCTTTGTGCTGAGGTTAAGTTCCTGTGCGGCTTCCTGACCCGTTATATATAGCTGTCAGCCCATCCCGTGGGCGCTGCCAGCCACTTGCTCCACTTTGGAATTGTTTATCCTCATCCCGAGCACTCGATGGAGGTTGGGGGAGGGAGGGGCTACCAGTTACCCCAGGGGCAGACGTGTCCCATAGCACCCCGTGTGGGGTGAGGCTGTGGGTGCTCCCAGGCACTGGGTGCATGTGGGGTTTTCCAGGAAGGAGCTGGGTTTTCTGCCCAACCACAGTTTTCCCACTGGCTGGGTACTCCCCCCGCCCTGCGCGGGATGCCCAAATGAAAGAGCGACTGTTCCTGGAGGTCGCCGTCGGCGTCACAAGTTTCTACGTCGCCCTGGCTAAAATTAGACACTTATCAGTGTTGGGAGGGATGTGATTTTACAGGTTCCTGTTTATTAGAGCAACCTTCGCTCCGGGCCATGTTTCCGGCTCCCTCCCTGCCCGCGGCTCTCCCTTGTGGTTTGTGGTGGCCAGGGCCAGGATGAGCAGCAGAGGAGCCTCTGTTTCCTCAACAAGGGGCTTTTGAACAGCAGGCAGGATGCTGGTGGTGCTGTGGCTGGCTGGGATGGGGGGTTTTACCCTGGGGAGTATCTGTGCTGGCAGGAAAAGCAATCAGAATGTGTTCCTTGCTGCTCACCCGTGCTGCTCTGAAACGGCTCCTGAGCTGCAGGAGATGCCGGGGGTCTTACCTGCAGTCAGCCCTGGTGCTGGCAGGGGCATACACAGGGATGCAAGGCTTTTGGGCTTCTTTTGGGACATCCCTGTGGGTGCAGGGCCACCCTTGTTGCATCTCTAGGACTTTGTGCCCAGCTGGGGTGAGAACACAATGACTGGGGCAGTCTCAGCCCTGTGGTGCTGCTGTCCCCAGAGAGGGTGGAAACGCTGGGACATGACCCCGTGGGCTTGGGATGGCAGCTGGGGTGACCAGTGGGGTGGATTGAGGGGTGGTGAGTGGGTGTTGGCCATGCTGCTGTCTGATAGCACCCTTGCCTCTCTGTCCTGTGCAGGCGGCTGTGCCGTGACCAGCACCCTGACCCAGCGCCCTGCCACGGGGGCAAGAGTGCCCCAAGCCCCCCTCCACCATGTTCAACCTGATGAAGAAAGACAAAGAGAAGGATGGGGCCCGGAAGGAGAAAAAGAAGGAGAAGAAGGAGCGAATGTCAGCAGCTGAGCTCAAGAGCCTGGAAGAGATGAGCATGCGCAGGGGCTTCTTCAACCTCAACCGTGCCTCCAAGCGGGACTCCAAGACCCGCCTGGAGATCTCCAACCCCATCCCCATCAAGGTGGCCAGCGGCTCCGAACTGCACCTCACGGACATCGACTCTGACAGCAACCGGGGCAGTGTCATCTTGGACTCGGGCCACCTGAGCACGGCCAGCTCCAGTGACGATCTCAAGGTGGACGACGGCAACTTCAAGGGCTCGGTGCTGCAGCGGGCAGCCAAGTTTGGCTCCTTGGCCAAGCAGAACTCCCAGGTGATCGTCAAACGCTTCTCCTTCTCCCAGAAAAGCCGGGATGAGAGCACCTCGGAGACCTCCACCCCCTCTGAGCACTCGGCAGCCCCCTCCCCGCAGGTGGAGGTGCGCACGCTGGAGACCCCACTTGACAAGCAAGGGGTTCCCCCTGGACAGCCCTGCACCCCTCCCGCCACCTCCTTGCGTGCCAGGGTGCCGGAGCTCATTGGCAAGAGGTTCCCCACCGAGCTGCGGCTGCCCGCCTTGGTGCCCCCCCAGCCCCCCACCCCACGGCAGCTGGAGCTGCAGAGGCGCAACACCGGCGATTTCGGCTTCTCCCTGCGCCGCACCACCATGCTGGACCGGGGGCCCGACGGGCAGGTGTACCGGCGCGTCGTGCACTTCGCCGAGCCCGGAGCTGGCACCAAAGACTTGGCGTTGGGATTGGTGCCGGGGGACCGGCTGGTGGAAATCAACGGGCTAAACGTGGAGAACAAATCCCGGGATGAGATCGTGGAGATGATCCGGCAGTCGGGGGAGACGGTGCAGCTGAAGGTGCAGCCCATCCTGGAGCTGAGCGAGCTGAGCCGGTGCTGGCTGCGGGGCGGCCAGGGGACACGCCGTGCTGCCTGGGATGTGAGTAACGCTGTCCTTGCCGTGGGTGCTGCTGGGGCCTGGGTTCTGCCAGTGCCAGCGTCCTTGCAGGGGTGTTTGGGTTGGCAGGAGCTGTGGGAACCAGCGAGTGCTGAGGCTGCTCTGGACGGGAGCAATGCACAGAGGAGTGGGAGGCTGTGGCTGGGGTGCAGCCTAATCAGGTCTTACAAACCATCACTGGTGGGTTTTGCCCCTCAAAATGCTCAGTGTGCTGTTGGGTTTGGTCTTTCTCCTGCCAGAGGGGCTGCAGGAAAGCCCTACTCTGCGTTGCTGGGGGAAGTCTGTCCCCATCTCTTTGCTGAGGAAGCACTGTCCAGCAGGAAAGGGAGCTTTGCTCCTCACTGCCAGGAAGTTCCAAATGCTGCTTTGCAGGAACAACACTGCCTGCTCCATTGCCCACATTGGCCTCCCTCAACTGGGATCCTCCCCGGGGACTGGGGCAGGCACACAGTGTGCCAGGGGCCGGGAGCTGCTGCTGGCTAGTGCAGACCTGCGTGCGCGGCTGCTGCTGGTGGTGTATAAATAGAAACTTAATGGCTGGGTGACCCACATCCCTCACTCCTGCTGCCCGGCACTGCTGACCCTGCCGCGGGCTAGTCAGTGTCCTGGCCAGCCAGCACCCTGGCAGAGGCCCCCAAACACCGACAACCTGCAAAGCTGAGCCCCCTCTGTGGTGGCAGGGGGTGCAGCAGTGTGACATTGTTTAGTGTGTGTAACTGGGCTCGTTTAGTGTATTTTTAGGCCTTCCTTAGGGTAGGAGGGCGTGGAGCAGGTTGCCCACACCGGGGAGGGCTATGCTGAGCATGGTGGGGCCCCGTGCCCACAGGATGGTGGCCAGGATGGAGTAAGGGTGGCCAAGGGGCTCCATGTGCTCCTCGAGCAGATGCCGGCACTGCGGGGTGGAGTCTGTGCCAAGCTGGAGCAGTGGCTTTCCGACAGCTCCTCCCCGGAGCCCGGCAGGCGTCACCGGGCAGTGCCGGCGGTGCTGCAGGGATAACCCCTGGCCGGATAACCCCGCGGGGTCGGCGGGGCACGGCTGTGCCCGTGCTGCAGACCTTGGCGTGGAGGCAGGTGTGCGTTGGATGCCGGCACACGGGGGCCAGCGAGGCGCTTGTGCCTACCAGGAGTGTGGTGCTGGGCTGGGAAGGGGAAGAGGAGATGCCGGCGCCCTTGGGGCTGCAGGGGAGAGGCTGCAGTGTGCGACCTTGTGCCGGGACACGGTGTGGTTTGACGGCATCAGCCGGTGGGAGCTGACTGGAGGGCTGGCATTGACTGTGTCGTGGGGCATCGTTGGTTGCCACTGCAGCTTGGGCACGTCCTGGTGCAGGATGCTGTTCTCCTCCTGCATGATGCACCACACCTTTGCCAGTGCTGGGGAGCACAGGCAGGGGTGCTGGGTACGGTTGGGGGTCCCTCATGCAAGGTGCCGGCACAGAGGGAGGCCCAGCTCTCCCCCAGGCTCCACTAAGCTCCCTGGAATGTTTCTGGTCCTAATTTAAATAAAAATGATCCTTTTTGAAACAGGAAATTATAGACATATTTTGGGCTGTTGCTGTGGAAGCCCCTCCCTGACTGGAGTGGGACGGTGCCGGGTTCTCTGTGTACCATGGGGGGTTTAACCCCCTCACTGGGTCTGTGCTGAGTCACCCTTGTCCCCACGAACCTGATTGGGCAGGGGGAGCACCCGCCGTGTCTTGGGGGGTTGTTGGTCCTGTGAGGTGCATGGGGGGGCCAGCCAGTGTAACCCCCTCCATGTCCCAGCCTCGCTCCCGGTGTAGGGGAGCCGGGCTGGCTCAGCTCCACGCCTGTATTTATTTATTTACCAGCGAAATTCCTCAGGCAGGGCCCAGGCATGCGCCGGCCCAGCAGAAATATTCCAGAAATGCCTCTGACCACTCCAGTGCTTCAGCAGGACCACAGGCATCCAGCGGCTGCACTGGTGGACCCTGCGTACCATGTGTGCCCACTGTCCTTGGGCACCCAGGTCCCTGGAGGTTGCTGTCCCCAGGACCACTCTGCTATGGCATGGCTGGGTGCCCCATGTTGTACTGGGGTGGGGATATGGGACTCTCATTGTGCCAGAGGCGCTGTCTCCATTTTTCCATGCTTGGGAAGTTCTTGGTTTGGCTCTTTTTCTGTCCTCACTGTGGGGTTGGTGCTGCTGGGGGGCCCCAGTGTGGGGGGGGTCCCAAGAGGTCCTGGGGACGGGGCTTGTGTCCAGTGGGCTCAGCTATAGGCCAGTGCGTCTCTGACAAACTTCCTGAAGGAGGATGAGAGGAATATCCTGGCCAGGTAGAAATGCCTCATCACCAAATGGCCGGGCTGGGCATCCTGGTGAGGTGGCCTGTGGGCGATGGGCTCCTCCCTGGTAGTGCCTCCTTGCCCACACTACCTGGGGACACTGGTGTCACTACAGGCACTCTCAGCTGTGCTGTGCCAGCCCTGCCAAGGGTGTTTGCTGTGGCCTGTCCCTTGTGCAGCACGGGGTGCCAGTCCTGTGGGCCAAGAGGGATGTGGCCTAGTGCTGGCGTTCCCAGCATGGGGATTTCCAGCCTGCCATTGGCACAGCTGTCCCAGTTGGGCCAGGACCTTCTGCTTCTCCGGGGAATGTTTTTTGGCTCAGGGCACATCTGTGTCGGTTTGGTTTGTCCTGGACCTGCTCAAGTACCTGCTGGGGTCCCCGTTGTGCCTGTGCCCAAGCGGTCACCACTGCCCCTCCATGCCGGCGTGCCTGGCTCCCTGCTGCCGGCCTCCTCCCGGCAGCCCCCGCGCAGGGAGGCCCCCGACCCCTGGCCCCTTGCCCGCCGCCCCACTCCTGCTCTTTCCAGGGAGACCTTGGACTTCCAGAGGCGGCTTTGCCATGAAAGTGTCTTTACCATGGACTGCTGCGCCGTGCTGGGGTGCTCTCCATCCCCAGCAGCATTTTGGAGGGGGCTGTTGTGTTCATGGGAAAGGCAAAGGAGGAGCAAGAAGTGTCAGGGCTGCGCCGCCTGGCACAACACCAGGCACACTGCTCCAACACTGGGCACCCTGCCACGGCACCCTGGGCTGCGGGAGCGTGTGCAACCCCGTCCCTTGTGGCACAGAACTCTCCCTGGCTCCTCCAGTTCCACAGCTGCACTCAGTCCGGGGGTGTCTTCCCCCACTCCCTCCGGGCGGACAGTGGACGGAGGCTGGGCAGTTCCCCCTGCGGCAGAGCCCACATCACTTCCTCTGGCAGTGGCGGCGGTGACGGTGGTGGTGGTGAGGCCCCACTGCCCGCGTGTCCCCCCCAGCTCTCCCTCCGGCTGCTGCGTGCGCCGGCGGGGCCCTCGCATTCCTCGGCTATTTTTAGGGTGGCCCTATCAGCCCAGCTGTCCCCGTGCTGCGGCTGCCGCCCTGCTAGTGCCTCTCCCACCGTGCTGTGCCGCGCTCGCCCTGGCGGAAACCCCGCTCCTGGCTCCCTCTGGTAAGGTGGGGACCCCCAGCGTGGCCAGCACAGCTTGGGGGAGCACGAGGGGGGCACGTGGGAGACAGTCCTGGCACTGGGATTGGGGGCTGCGAGGCCAAACCCACCCTCGGGGCGCTTTGGTGGCTGGGGGTTGTTTGTTTTGGGGACTCCAACGCCAGTTCTCTCTGGGGATCTTTGGGGTACCAGGCTGCCTGGAAGTGGAAGCAGAGGGTTTGGGAGCTTTGGCCCATGGGCAGGTTTGTTCCTGGACCCCCGTGTTCAGCCTGTGCTCCCGGCACTGGTGTATCAATCACTGTGGTGAGGGGGATGGGGTACAGGGGATTCCTCAGGGACAAGGCGGTGTGTGCCCAGACAGGCGGGTTGGTTTGGCAGCCGGGTGCTCCTCCACACGGTGCCTGGCCCTGGGAGGGGGATTTCTCCCCGATGGCCCCAGGCACAACCCCTTTGGGTTGGAGAGTGGGTGCCAGCCAGGGCACTGGGTCCCATCAGGGCTGCCCGGCTATTGGCACGGGGTCAGGCTCAGAATAAACCCTGACTGTCAGGGCAAGCAGAGAGCTGGGGTAGAAAATATCCCTTCCCTCACCCTGGCATTTGCTTACTACAGCAGGCTGGCCTGCTCAGGGGAATGGGGGCATGATCCTGAGGCCTGACTGAAGGGGCTTTTTTTGCACAATGAGTTTTGTCAGGTGTCAGACTGGTCACCTGCCTGTCCCCAGAGCTCCTCCTGTGGGCACTGTTTGTACGCTGAGCAAGGCCAGGTGGGCTCAGACCCCATTCTTGAGGATCCCAAGTGGGGAAGGACACATCCCTGTAGACTGTGCCATGGTTTGGCTTTCTGTGTGCTGTCCCCAGCCCATCTCACCTCTGCCTCTCTCCCCAGCCAGGGCTGCAGCTCCATGAGACATCACCATGGCGTTCTCATCCCGGTTTGCGTTCTGGGAGCAGAAGGGAAGTCTCTCTCGCATGTTTGCCTGCGCCCCACATTCGGGTCACGCTGCTGACCAGTTCCCTCGGTTTGCCCAGCGCTGGCACCATGTTTGGAGGAGCACTCCTGGCCTCACTGTGCTGCTGTGCTGGGGGCCGTGCTGAGCAAACGGGGAGCTTGGAGCGGAGTCACCGACGCGGCCACGCATGCGATCACTAACACCATCACTAACCGCTTTGCGAGTGGCTGGTGCAGCCCCTAACACGGCATGAGCCACCCCGGTGCCACCAGCCACCCAGGAGCTGTGTGATGGCAATCCCATGGGATGCACCGCAGTGTCAAGCCGAGTCCTGGCACTCAGAGACACGGCTCAGGACAGGGTTTGACCATCCACCCCCCAGAGCCCCCTGGTCGCCCGGCTCAGCAGGGAGCTGGCACACCCCATGTGCGGCTGCTGCAGAGATTAGCTGGTGACACTTAAAATGTGCTGTGACGCCTGGGGAGTGACTTGCAGAAGGACAGAGCCCCGTGGGAGCAGTAATGGGCCTCTGTACCAGCTCACTCACTGACTGCATGTGATGAGAGGACCCAGGTCAGGCAGGCAGAGCACGTACCTCTCCCACCTTTGGGGTTTGCCATAACTGGGGCACATCTCTGTGCTTCCTCCTGCTTTTTTGGCTGATGGGAAGCCTGGAAGGACACGCATCCTTTTCCCTGCAATGGGCTGCAGATTGGGGCTGGCATGGAGTGATGGTCCTGGTGAGTTTTCTGGCAGCAAGGCCTCACAGTGGGCTGAAACGTGCTCCTCTTGTTTGTCTGACCCTCAGGTCAAGGACGAGGACAAATCTTTAGCTGTGAAAAGACCCGTGAAGGAGGACGGGCCTGTAAGTGTCGCAGGGCATGGGCAGGGTGGAGCTGTGTTGGGGATGGGGCTCACCCTTGGTGGGAACAGACCCCATGCCAGGGCTTGGGGACACCATGGAGGGTCATGGGTTCAGTGGTGCCCTGAGCACTGAGTTTTACCCCTATACTGGCAGCTGGAGGGTTGATGGGTCCCTGTGTGTGGGGAAGGTAGGTCACCACTGCTCCCTGCTCTGGGGTCTGGTGGGGAGCTGTAGGTTGGCTGGGGAAGGGGACTGGAAGCTGTGTCCCCCAGTGCTGGGGTCTGGCCAGGAGCTGTGCTCCGTGGCAGGGCACAGAGCCTTGGGCACCACCATGTCCCAAGCAGAGGGTCCGTGGCTGGACCTCCGCTCACACCGGTGTCATTGTGGCTGCAGTCAGAGAGCCCGAAGGATGTGGCATCTGCACCCCCGAAACCTGAGCCCCCAAAACCTGAACCCCCGAAATCTGAAACCCCAAAACCTCAGCCTGCGAAGAGCCCTGAGCCACCTGCTGGAAAAGGGAAGAGCCCAGAGCCGGTGCTGAACGGGGCGACCGTGAACGGGCTGGAGGGCCCAGCTGCCGAGGCGCAGGAGGACGAGGGCCAGGGCCTGTCCCGCCGCAGGGTGGTCCGGGTAGTGCGCAAGGTGGTCCGCAAAGTCCTGCCAGGGGAGGACACTGGCAGTGCCAAGGAGCCAGGGCAAGATGCCAAGTCTCCCGAGCCAGTGCCACCCCCCAGGAAGGAGGAGACAGGCCGTGCGGGCGTCCCGGCTCCCCCGGCCCCACCACCACCTCCCCCCGCTGTGGTGCCGGCAGCCCGTGCCAAGCCGGAACCCAAGGATGAGATCTCAGCAGGGCTCAAAACCCTCATGGCGAAGGGCAAAACCAAGGAGCACCGGCCGCGGCTCCGGCCGGGGGACAGGCAGGAGAAGTCCCCCGAGCCGGCCGGTGGGGACGCGAAGCCGTCCCTGTCCCCGGGCACCGAAGCCAAGCCGGAGCCGCTGGTGCAGCCTTCGGGAGGGAAAGCGGAGCCGGCAAAGGCATCTGCTCTGAAACCCACCGCCCTGGAGAGGCACAAGGTACCCGTGTGTGCACAGCGGGGGATGCTCTAACCCGGCAGCGGGTTGTGCCCCCAGCTCAGCATGGTGTGAGCTCACCTGCATGGTTTGCAGTGGTTTTGGGGTGTGTGGTGTGGGTGGGGTTCACTTTTTTGGGGCAGTGGTGTGTGCTGTGGCAACCCCCTCACGCTGGCCCTTGTCTCCCCTCCATTTCATATGGAGAAGAAGCAGCAGACCAGCGAGAAGCGGCCGACCCCTGTGAAAACTGCCCCGACACCCCCCAAGCAGGTGTGTAGGAGTGGGGACCCAGGTCCCCAGGCACTGTGGGTACCTGCTGGTACCCCAGCTGTGCCAGTGTCAGCACCTTCACCCTGCTGGGCTGCAGGGCTGGGGAAGCCTTTGCAGTGGCTGTGCTGATGCCCACGTGCCAGGGCTGCAGGGACTGTGGGGTGGCTGGCCTGGGGTTAATGTGCTCTACCTCCAGGCTGCCCCTGGCCCTGTGTCCCAGCTGAGCCCATCTGAGGAAGCGCAGCTCCGACTGGAGAGGATCTTCACTACTTCTGTAATTCCAGGGGTGTTGGTGCTTGCGTGTTGCCTTCCCAAGGATGGGCAGGCATGGGCAGCGTGTGGCTGCCCTGGGCATGCCGTGTGTTCTGCACATGGTGACTGTACCCCTGTGCCTGGCTGCCAACTCCATGATCCCTCTCTGGGTGGCAGCAGGGGATGGATAACCAGGGCTTTTGGTGGGTTTGGGGATCACTGCCCAGACCAGTGTGCCTGGGGGTGGGGAAATGCTGGCATCCCCGTGGGAGCCCAGGCACACTCTGGTGGCTGGGATGGATGATGTCCTGGTGGTGCCATATGAATCGTGGCCGTGCCAGGGCCCTGTGGCCTGTCAGGGTGCTGCTTCTGCTCTCTGCCTCTCACCCCTTCTCTTCTTTCTCTCCTGCTTCCTTGCTGCCATTAGCTGGACCCCGCCGCCTCCGCCTCGGCACCCAGCCAGGTACTGTACCCCCGTCCTCAGGAACCCTCTGCCTCCACCAGCGACCCCCCGCCATCCTCTGTGTCCCGCTGGGCTGGCGTCTGCGCCCGCGCCTCGTGCTGGAGCGTAAGGCTTTCCCATCCCACCCTGCTCTGTGGGCTGCCGCGGCACCCACGGGGCTGGAGGGTGCCAGGGCAGCCGGGGCTGGGTGCCTCTCCCCAGCAGGGCCATGCTGGGAAGCTGGGCATCCCGGGGGGGTGCTCTTGGTGAAGGTGGCACAGCTGGGGTGGGCAGGGGCATGGAGCAGGATGTGAAGGGGCAGAGCACTGGCACAGGCAGGACACATGGCTTGTGGCGAAGCAGCTGTGGCGCACAGTGCTGGCAGAGCTCAGAGCGGGTCAGTGCAGTGACCCCCAGCCCCCAGGGCTTTGGCAGCGTGACCTCATGGCCAACATCCTTCCCGGCTCCATGTGTCTCCAGCACAGCACTGGACATGCCACCCTGCTGTCCACAGCAGTGGCCGTGGCACCAGGAGTGCTCACAGGGTGTGGCAAGGTGGTGCTTTGCCTCTGCTCGCTCCCCTCGCCGCTTTCCGTGCTGTTTGCGGGGCAGGGCTGAGCCCTTCTCGCCTTCAGCCCTGTCTCTCGGCCTTGCCAGGGTCCAGTGGACGATGCGCCGGCAGCTCCCCTTGGCCCCGTCCCTGCCGCAGCTCAGGTTTGGCTTTAGGGCTTATCCTGCTTTCGGGTGCCGGCTACGCCAGCCCGGCATTTTCCATGCTGTGGTCCTGTGCCATGTCCTGTGTCCTCACGTTATGTGCCTGCAGTGTGTCCTTTGTGTCCTACAGCATGTCCCTGCAGCATGTCCCATGTCCCCACAGCATACCCAGTGTCCCTGCATCCTGACACGTGGCTGGAATGGGTGCCCTGTGTCAGGGCTGCAGTTTGGGAGCTCAGGCTCTCCAGGCTTGCCCGAGGTGGCTGTGGTGAATGAGCCTGTGGGTCACTTGGCTTTATGTCTGCCCTGAGCTGTAGCAGGGCCCTGGTGGTCTCTGCAGCCCTGATCCCACTGGAGTCCCTGGAGACAGTGGGCAAATGGGAACTGGGGCTGGGAACGCTTGTGAAGAATGGCTGTGGCTGGCCCACATGAGGGCCCTGGCCAGTCAGCCTGCTCCCTCCAGCCCCAGGGATGTGGGGAGGGGGCAAGACAGAGCAGGGGCAGGTGACCACAACCACTCCACATCCTGCTGTTCCACAGGCCAAATCAGAGGAGCAGATAGCAGCTGAGGAGGCCTGGTACGAGACCGAGAAGGTGTGGCTGGTGCACAGGGATGGCTTCTCCTTGGGTGAGTCAGGGGCACTGCTGGGACGTGGCATGCCCTGTCCTTCCCGCGGCACATCCCCCATGCAGTGTCCCCAGGGGGCTGCCAGCACGGCCCCACTGAGTACCTTGTGCCCCTCGCAGGCAGCCAGCTGCGGCCAGAGGCGGGCAGTCCCCTGCCTGAGGGCAAGGTGAAGGTGAAACTGGACCACGATGGAGCTATCCTGGAGGTGGAGGAGGATGATGTGGAGAAGGTAGGGCTGCGGGGCGGGGGGACAGTGGGGCAGATCCCCGTTCCCAGCCTGACGCCCCCCTCGACCTCGCTGCCAGGCAAACCCCCCATCGTGCGACCGCGTGGAGGACCTCGCCAGCCTCCTCTACCTCAACGAGTCCAGCGTGCTGCACACGCTGCGGCAGCGCTACGGCGGCAACCTCCTGCACACCTACGCCGGGCCCACCATGGTCATCATCAACCCGCTGAGCTCCCCCTCCATGTACTCTGAGAAGGTGACCGTGCTGCGGGGGGCACACCAGAGGGGACAGGCGGCTGGGAGCTGTGGCATCGTGCAGGGGGAGCTGTGGGGTGGCAGGGTGCTGACCCTCGCTCACCTGCCCTGTCCCCACCAGGTCATGCACATGTTCAAGGGGTGCCGCAGGGAGGACACGTCCCCGCACATCTACGCGGTGGCCCAGGCCGCGTACCGCAGCATGCTGATGAGCCGCCAGGACCAGGCCATCGTGCTGCTGGGCGCCAGCGGCAGCGGAAAGACCACCAACTGCCAGCACCTGGTCCAGTACCTCGCCACCATCGCCGGCAGCACCGGCAAGGTCTTCTCCGGTGAGTCCCCAGCAGGTTGTGGGGTCCCCGTGTGCTGCCTGCGCACGCCCCTTGCTTTGCACTCACAGCCCCCCGCACGTGGCAGCGGCTGGACACGCACCACATGGGCTGTCACTGCCTCACGCCGGTGCCTTTGCCGCACTCTTGAGGGCTGCCATGGTGCGGAGCATGGCACAGGAGCAGCAGCACCGGCAGTGCCAGCTCCAGCTGCCCGCCCGCCGCACAGCCCCTGCACCCCACCGCCCTGCTTCTCTTCCTGCAGCGGAGAAGTGGCAGGCTCTCTACACCATCCTGGAGGCTTTTGGCAATAGCAGCACCAGCATGAACGGCAACGCCACCCGCTTCTCCCAGATCATCTCTCTGGACTTCGACCAGGCTGGGCAGGTGGCATCTGCCTCCGTACAGGTGAGGGGGCTGGGATGGCCCCCCCCCAGCATGGGAGCCAGTCCATCCTTACCAGTGTGGCTTCCCTCAGTGTGGGAGTCGGTCTGTCCTCACCGGGATGTTGCCCAAAGAAGCTGTGGATGCCCCTGTCACCCCTGGAAAGTGTTCAAGGCCAGGTTGGACAGGATGTGGAGGAACCTGGTTTAGTGGATGGTGTTCCTGCCCATGGCCCGGGGTTGGAACTTGTTGAACTTTAGGGTCCCTTCCAACCCAAACCATTCCAGGACTCTATGATTCTCATGGTGTTTCCTATGCTGCAAGCTCTGCTGCAGACCTCCACCAGCTGCCCAGCCATGCTTGCAGCACTCAGCAGCCTGGCATCCTTCTCTTGTCCTTGTTCACACTTAGGTCAGATGGGCTCCCTGTCCCTGCTGAGTTAGTCCCAAAATCGGAGGGGCTGTCTTCCAGATGCCTCTCTGGTGTGATGACAGCAGAACCCTTAAAGTCCAAGAGAGCTGGTCCATGCTACTATAGTAGTATTTACCAGAGAGCAAATGCTTGTGAGCTATTTGAATGATTGCATTCACATGGTGCCCTGTGGTGAGAGGGAGACCCTCACATCTCTGTGAGGACCCTGGGGAGGCAGCAAGGATGAGACCAGGGTGGGCTGGAGGGTCTCAGTGGGAGCGGGGCACTTGGGGACAGTTCCCATCTCTCCCACCTCCTCCAGACACTGCTGCTGGAGAAGCTGCGTGTGGCCAGGCGCCCGGCCAAAGAGGCCACCTTCAACGTCTTCTACTACCTGCTGGCCTGCTCTGACAGCACCCTGCGGTGAGCTGGGGGGCGAGGGCACAGCCCCCAGCCCGTGGGGGTCTCTGAGGTCTTCCACATGGAGCCAATCATGGTGTTTATCCCCACAGGACTGAGCTTCACTTCAACCACCTCGCAGAGAACAACGTCTTTGGCATTGTGCCCCCCTCCAAGGTCACTGCCATGGGAGACTGTGGGAGGGACAGGGGTCTCTGACCCATTTGAGTGCAGGGGGAGGCAGAGCCGGGCTCCCAGACTGATGGCTCCTGTTGTTTCCCACAGCCAGAGGAAAAGCAGAAGGCGACCCAGCAATTCAGCAAGCTCCTGGCAGCCATGAAGGTGATGGGCATCTCGGGTGATGAGCAGAAAGCCTTCTGGCTCATTCTGGGGGCCATTTACCACCTGGGAGCTGCTGGGGCCACCAAAGGTAATGAGCTTCTCCAGGCTGGGAGCCATTAACGGGTGGAGGTTTGGGACTGATGAATGCAAGGGGTCCCAGAGCCATTGCTGGCACCTGGGCACCTTGCAAACAGCCCCCCCAGTGCAGCCGAGTCCTGGGGGTACGTGGGGGGCTGTGTCAGCTCAGGGACAGTACCCTGCCACCCTGGGTGTTCTGTGGCACCTAGCTTTGTCCCCATGGCTAGGGTGGTCCCATTAACTGGTGGGAATTGAACACCCCAGTCTCTGGGTTGGCTCCTGCCAACGTGCATCAGAGGGGGCCTGACTGGGGTTGAGGGAGTTGGGGGGTGCATGTGTCCCCCGTTCCCAGTGTAACACCTCTCCCTTCATCCTCCTCACAGAGCCACTGGCAGATGGAGCTGGTAATGGGAGGGAGGGGGGCTCTGCTCTGGGGGGTGCCACACGGTGCTGGTTTTGGGGCTGAAACGGGGGCTTGGGATGCTGCTGGTGTGCTGGGACCAACCCTGACCCCCAGCTGGTTCCTGATGCCCATGAGTACCCCCAACCCAGTCCTGTCAGCATATTGGTGGTGTGGGGCAGAGCTGCCCTGGCACCCAGAGCACACCATGGGTGCTTGGTCTGGCTCCAACAGCACAAGCTTCACTCTCCATCCCTGGGGGTGGCAAATTAGGCTTTGAGGGCTGCTCTTCTCCCCCTGTGGCTTCCTTTTCTCCTCACATGCTGGAAGCCCCAGTGGTGCTGCACACTGGCAGGAGGGCTGGGGCATGGCAACCCCAAAATGAGCACCTGGAGCTGGTGGCTGCATTTAGGGAATTTTCAGCCCTGGGAGAAGAGACGTGTTGGGGAGGAGGGAGAGACTGGAGTGGTCTGAGTGTGCACTGGGGTGCAGGGTTGGTGCATGTGGTGCTCTTGGGGTGTAGTGGGGAGCAGTGCTGACCTATGGGGTGCTCTTGGGGCACAGTGGGGTGCAATCCTGGCCCATGGGGTGCTCTCAGGGTGCAGTGCTGGCCCATGGCGTGCTATCAGCGTGCAGTCCTGGCCCATGGGATGCTCTCAGCGTGCAGTGCTGGCCCATGGGATGCTCTCAGGGCACTAGAGGGCAGCAGGGCCCCGCCGCAGCCACCACAGCGGGATGCTCGGGCAGCTCTGGAGTCTCTTTATAACGGGGGCCCTGCTGGAAGGGAACCCCAGATCCTGCTGGGGGGGGGGAACATCCCAGCCCTGGCTCTGTGCTGCTGCTGAAGCCTCCCCTGCACCTCGTGGACACTGGGGGTGCTCAGAGCCAGCTCAGTCACACCAGCCCTCCCGATTTCCTCATCTTCTTGACACTTGCACCGAGCTGGATCTGACAGCAGCTCTCTGTGCTCTGGGGCAGAGCTGAGCTACTCCCCACCAGTGCCCACAGAGCAGGAGGGCTCACAGAGGAAAGACCTCACACACTTCAGCAACGCCCGGGGAGGGGCAGGCTTGGCATGTGCGTGGCGTGGCGGCGCGTTTTGGCAGGAGGGCCCCCCGTGCCGCGTGTCCCCGCGCCGTCACGCGCCGTTGTTTCTAACCCCTGTCTCTGTTCGCATGGTGCATGCTGCCCTTTGCAATGCAGACGCCGACGAAGGTAAAGTCTTGTTCTCCGCCCGTGTCTCTGGCTTCCCTTCCCACCTGCCACCGCCATCCTGCTGTCATGTCCCTGCATGTCACCATTAACCTGTTCCCACCTCCATCAGCATCCATGTCTTTGTCTGTCCGCCACGGTCTGTCCTGCTGTGCTGCAGCTGGGCTGCCCAGTGTGTCATCGAGCAGGGACGTGTCCCTGTGTGTAGGGTGGCTCAGAGCCCCAGAGGTCCCCAGGTAGTGATGGCAAGGGGACCCTCACCTCCACACACCGTGGTGTGGCTGTGGGCTCAGCCCTGAAGTGGCATGAAGCCATTCACCCCCCATCTCCCCTACACCCCAAACATGTCTGTCTCCTCACACCTCAAAACATGCTTCCTGGCCATGTACTTCCACTGTGCCCAGCACCCCCAACATACTCTGGGGGTCCTTGAGACCATCTAAGCCTGTCTGGAAATGCTCCCCGTTTTTGGGGATGCCCTGCCTGGCTCTGAAGCCCCCTTCTCCACCCTCCAGCTGGGAGGAAGCAGTTTGCACGTCACGAGTGGGCTCAGAAAGCCGCGTACCTGCTGGGCTGCAGCCTGGAGGAGCTCTCCTCTGCCATCTTCAAGCACCAGCCCAAGGCCACCCTGCAGCGCTCCACCTCCTTCCGGCAGGGCCCCGATGAGTCCCCCCTGGGGGATGGTGGAACAGGTAGGGTGAGGTCTGGGGGGACAGCGGGTGGGCCCCAGGGGATGACAGGCTGAGGACACTCAGGGTTGCCTTGGCCAGGTCCCAAGCTGACGGCGCTGGAGTGCCTGGAGGGCATGGCATCTGGTTTGTACTCCGAGCTCTTCACCCTCCTCATCTCCCTCCTCAACAGGTACGTGCTGGGAGGGCTGGGGGCAGAGCTGCAGGGTGCGTGGCAGCATCCACTCGCCCCGCTGAGTCCCTTCTGTGTCCCCCCCAGGGCGCTGAAGTCGAGCCAGCACTCGGTGTGCTCGGTGACAGTTGTGGACACCCCCGGGGCGCAGAACCCTGAGCTGGCAGGGCAGAGCCGGGGGGCCACCTTCGAGGAGCTCTGCCACAACTATGCCCAGGAGCGCCTGCAGCTCCTCTTCCACCAGCGCACCTTCGCCCGCGAGCTGGAGCGATACAAGGAGGTACTGGGGACACCCAGGGCTGCCACTGCCTCCTCCCTTCCTGCCCTCCTGTCCCCACATGAACATCTCCTCTGTGTCCCCTCTGATTTCTTTGGCTGTGGAGCATGGCAGAGGAGAGCTGGGCTGGGAGGTGATGGGGTGGCTGTGAGTGGTGGTGGTGGTGAGATCACTGCTGCTGCTCCATCTTGGCACTGACAGCCTGGGGGGACCCTTCCACGTGTCCTGGTCCCCCCTTGGCATGCGACATCATCCTAAACCTCATTGAGACCAACACCCTGACCAGCTCCTGGTCCCAATCACTGCTACTCCGTGGTGTGGGCATTCACCTGCCTCTGTTCCCCCTCACCAGGAGAACATAGAGCTCACCCTGGCTGATGCTGAGCCCGGCTCCTCTGGCTCCGTAGCTGCTGTAGACCAGTCCTCACACCAGGCACTGGTAAGCACCCACTGCGCTTCCTCCCAGCCACAGCACAGCAGCGGATGGGTGGAATTTTGGCATTTAGGTGGTAGTGAGGGGAAGGAAAGGGGCTGTCCTGAATGGCTGTGAAAGCATGGGTGCGAGTATGTGTGCAGCCCACATCCTTGGTGTATCCCCCAGCATGGTTTTCCCTGCTTGCCCTGGAAGCTGCCTGTGCTGCAGGCAGGGGACCTGGAGACTGTGTGTGATCCCTGGGGTGCTCCAGTCCTTGAGATCCCTGGAATGATCTGGTTCCCAAGGTGCTCAGGTCCCCAGGGTGCACAGGTTCCCAAGGTTCTCTAATCCCTGAGGTCCTCCAGTCCCTTTTGGAGGTGGCTGCAGAGACCAGGAGGGCTTGTGGCTCCAGCCCTCGGGTGCCCGAGCGCTGCATTTCCCAGCAAGATGCGCTGCTGGAGTGTCCCATATGGGCTCTTTTCCTGCTGGGTCTCCATTAAGCAGGAGGCCTCTTGCATGGTGTGACGTTGCATGCTCCCTGGGTGGCCTGGGTCCCCTGTGTCACCCCATATCCCTGCTCTGGGGGACAGTGGTATGCTGGACAGCTGCCAGTGCGGTGTCCCTGCAGGTCCGGTCACTGGCCCGCACAGACGAGGCGCGGGGGCTGCTGTGGCTGCTGGAGGAGGAGGCACTGCAGCCGGGCGGCAACGAGGACACCTTGTTGGAGCGGCTCTTCTCCTACTACGGCCCACAGGAAGGGGGCAAGAAAGGTATGGGGAAGCCTGGCACTGTGGGAATATGTCCTCTAGACCAGGAGCAGCTTTTCTAGTGGAAGGTGTCCTTGCCGGTGGAGTGAGGGTTGGAACTCGGTGACCTTTAAGCTCCCTTCCAACCCAAACCATTTACCATTCTGTGACTGTGACATGCACCAGTGAAGTGCTGGTCCCTGGGGCTGTGCCCAGCGGTTCTGTGTCTTCCCACAGGGCACAACCCTCTGCTCCCCAGTGACAAACCCCGACACTTCCTCCTGGGCCACAGCTCGGGGACTAACTGGGTGGAGTACGATGCCACCGGATGGCTCAGCTATGTCAAGCACAACCCAGCCTCCCAAAATGCCTCCGTCCTGCTGCAGGAGTCCCAGAAGTGAGTGGGGTCCTGGGTTGGGAGCACGGCGGGGGGAAGAGGTGGTGTTGGGGGGTGACATCCCCTCCGTGCCCTGCAGGAAGGTGATCAGCAGCCTCTTTGCCGGCCGTGGCGGGTCGGCGCTGGTGCTGTCGGGCTCGGTGGCGGGGCTGGAGGGGGGCTCCCAGCTGGCCTTGCGCCGGGCCACCAGCATGCGCAAGACCTTCACCACCGGCGTGGCCGCCGTCAAGAAGAAATCCCTCTGCATCCAGATCAAGCTGCAAGTGGTGAGTGAGAGGGTGCCAAGTGGGGGTCCCCACTTCTGGCTGGGGCACCGCTGCACATCACCACTCACCCTGCTCTGCCGTGCCTACAGGATGCCCTCATTGACAGCATCAAGAAGTCCAAGCTCCACTTCGTGCACTGCTTCCTGCCCAAGGCGGCGGGGGGCGGCGGGGACCCCCAGGCTCTGCCGTGCCGGCGGGTGAGCGGCAGCGAGCTGGAGCTGCCGGCAGAGCACTGCGAGGCCGGGCTCATGCAGCTGGACGTGCCCCTCCTGCGCGCACAGCTCCGCGGCTCCCGCCTGCTCGACGCCCTCCGCATGTACCGCCAAGGTGAGCCGTGGCACCGGCACCAGGGTGAGGGGAAGGATGCTGCGGAGGTCCTGGCTGTGTCTTCTTACTGGGGGCCAAAGGCCCTTGGGAACCCATTCAGCACATGCCCTTGCTCTGAGCCCTGCAGCTTCCAGCTGTCTCCCCACGGCAGTCCTGTCCCTGTCACCCCTCCCCTGGGGGGGCCGTTATCTGTGCTGGGGACAGGCATGGCCTTAATTGGGTGTCTCCACTGGTGCCGCTGGTTCCTGGCAGGAATCCCATTGGCATCCAGCCCCTGTCCCACTGGAACGAGGGCCTCTGAGTTGTGCTCAGCAAAGCGTTTATCGATACGCATGGCCGGCTGCCCGGCCGAGGGTTTATTGCTCGGAGGCCGAACCCTTCCTGCCGTGATTGGAAATCGATGCCACCCACACACCTCCTGGATTGGTGGCCGTGGCCAGCCGACCGTGCTGGGGTCAGAGTTCCCATCAATACCTCGTCGTTAATTAAGATGTGAAGGCTCTGTGCTGGAGCCTGATGCAGGAGTTGGCTGCAGCTCAAAGTGAAGCCGGAGCAGGACTTGCGCAGGCAGCACATGTGTCCCTGCTCTACCCCCATGATGGGATCTGGCCACTTTCTCCCTAGATCCCAGCCAAAACTGCTGGAGGACCCAGCCAAGGAAAACCTCCCGGGGAGGCTCAGGGCATTCCAGCTGTGTTTGGCCCCATGGGGAGCTTGTTCCACGTGGGGTGACCCCGTCAGCTCTCCCAGAAGTTGGGCCTCAGCATGTCAGGGCACACAAGGCTGTCCCTGGCCATCCTCCAGGCATCCTGGCTGTCCCCACAGCCCCATTCTCCCTTACTCCCCCAGGTTACCCCGACCACATGGTGTTTGCGGAGTTCAGGCGACGCTTCGATGTCCTGGCCCCACACCTGACCAAGAAACATGGGCGCAACTACATCGTGGTGGATGAGAAGCGGGTGCGTGTCCTGTGTCAGGGCCAGTGTGTGGTCCAAGGTCCCCTGCACCCCAGGGTGCCACCACCCCAGTCCTGACACTCCTTCCTCCCCACAGGCAGTGGAGGAGCTCCTGGAGTCGCTGGACCTGGAGAAGAGCAGCTACCACATGGGCTTGAGCCGGGTATGGTGCCTGACGCTGGGTGTGGGCAGGGGTGTGCGTCATGGCTGGGCACAGCACGGTGGGACAGCACAAGGGCATCACTGTTTGCTCCCACCCCCGGCATTCCTTGTGCCTGGGGAATAAAACCCCACGGCAGGACAGGACCAGTGGCTGGGGCAGGAGGGGAGAGCTGCATCCCTACCAGCAGGCGGGTGGCACGGCGTGGCTGGTGGGATGCCGGCACCCATCGCCATCCCATCCCCCTCCCCTCCCACAGGTGTTTTTCCGGGCTGGATCACTGGCCAAGCTGGAGGAGCAGCGGGACACGCAAACCAGCAGGAACATCACCCTCTTCCAGGCAGCGTGCAGGGGCTTCCTGGCACGGCAGCACTTCAAGAAGAGAAAGGTTCGTCCCAGCAACTCTCCCCTCCCCGCTCTGCTGCACAATTTCGCCTAAAATGGGCAGCAGTCTTTCTTCGCCTCCTGGGCCAGCACCTCCTCCTCCCGCCTCCCCGGGAGCCGTGGGGGGCCAGGGGGAACCGGGGGGCCAGGGGGAGCCGGCAGGGAGGCTGCTGGGCATCGCCACGGCAGGATGAAGCGACGCATCGGCTCCTACTTTTATCATTAAAGAAGGCGTAAAATAGGCGTCTCGGCAGCGCCTCGCCTTCCCGGGATTAGCAGTTAGAGGGGCTGGAGAGGATCAAACAGAAGATACACCGGTGCAATTAGCCCAAATGCTAATGAAGGGGAGCATGCTGGGGTGCTGGTGGGGGTGCTGAGCGCCCACCCGCCCCACTTTACCCTGCTGGCAGCACCCTGTGCTGACCCCGTACCCTGTGCTGACCCCGTGCCCTGCACAGATCCAGGATTTGGCCATCCGGTGCGTGCAGAAGAACATCAAGAAGAACAAAGGGGTGAAGGATTGGCCGTGGTGGAAGCTCTTCACCACTGTGCGGCCCCTCATCGAGGTGCAGCTCACCGAGGACCAGATCCGTGGCAAAGACGTGGGTATCTGTGCTGGGGGATGTTGGATGGAGCAGGGAGGGCTTGGGGGAGTGTTGGCCATGGGCCCCGCAGCGGGGTGGGATGCAGGAGCTAACAGTGGGGTGGAATGCAGGATCCTGTGGCGGGGTGGGAGGCAGTATTCTGCAGTGAGGTGGGATGCAGAACCCAGGGAAGGGTGGGATGCAGGATCCTGTGGTGGGTTGGGATACAGGACTCCACGGTGGGGTGGGATGCAGGAGCCCATGATGGGGTGAGATGTGGGACGGCGTCTGCCTGCACCCAGTCAGCGCCAGGCTCGAATTGCTCCCTAATTTGCGAATCAGCATGTCATTAGCATCCCGAGAGCCGGCTGTTGCATGAGCCCAATTACAAGCGTGGAGAATGGAAATGAAACCGTGTGCCGAGAGGCATATGCAGGGGCTCCGCTCGCGCTGGCAACCAGACACTGGTGCACCCGCCGAGCCCGCTCGGCACGGAGCCGCTGCCTGTCTCAGCTTTCACCCCGACCTGCTAAGGATGGGTGCCTGAATGGGGGCACTTGGGGTCCCTCCTGCCCCCCTCCAGCCTGTACTAGGACTAGAGGAGGGAAGAGGAAGATGCTGGCAGCCAGACACACCTCCCCAGAACTGGCTGATGG
The DNA here is from genome assembly GCF_025592945.1 of Manacus candei. Taxonomy (NCBI): domain Eukaryota; kingdom Metazoa; phylum Chordata; class Aves; order Passeriformes; family Pipridae; genus Manacus; species Manacus candei. The sequence continues at coordinate 7,493,400 of NW_026138124.1, read as the reverse complement.
GCCCCAGGCATCCTGGTGGGCCCCTTCTATCCTCACCTGGACTGGGTGCACCCAAATCCTTCAGTGAGCTGTTGATGAGTGGGTTTGCTCCCACCCCCCTCCGAGGGGATGGGGGGACCCCTCTCCAGCTTTTCTGGGACTGCCTGGTGTTTCGACACCATTTATGGGGTTGGAGTCAGCTCGGCGGAGGAGCGGGTTGGGGAAAGTCCCTGCCCAGCCCTTGGCAGGGGAGAGCGGCCTCGGGGAGCCCCCACCCTGCCCATCCTGCGTTGCGGGGGTGCTGTGGGGGGCGGAGAGCTGCCAAGCTCCTGCCCACCAACCTCTTCCCTGCGCCTGCCCCCTCCCTCACCGCCCGCTCTGTTGCAGGAAGAGATCCAGCAGCTGAAGAGCAAACTCGAGAAGGTGGAGAAGGAGCGTAACGAGCTGAGGCTCAACAGCGACCGCCTGGAGAGCAGGGTAGGTCCTTGCTGGTGCCAAGATGGGGTATGGTGCTCTTCTGGCCTGCCCCAGCCCATGATCCCGTTTTTCCTGCTGCCCCCAGATCACAGAGCTGACATCGGAGCTGACGGACGAGCGGAACACCGGCGAGTCAGCCTCCCAGCTGCTGGACGCCGAGACAGCCGAGAGGCTGCGGGCTGAGAAGGAGATGAAGGACCTGCAGGTAAAAGCACCTCTCCCCGGCCTCACAGCGTTTCCTGTCCCCTACCCCCAGCACTCACAAAAGCCATGTTCCCTCCCAGGCAAAGTACGATGCCCTGAAGAAGCAGATGGAGTCAATGGAGATGGAGGTGATGGAGGCTCGACTCATCCGGGCGGCTGAGCTCAATGGGGAGCTCGATGATGATGATTCAGGTACTGTCCTGCCTCCTGTGCTGGCTGCTGGCACACACTGAGTGTCCCCCTCTCCACAGTGGCCCCACACCACCCCCACAGCCCCTTGGTGACCCCATTTCTCTGCACAGGCGGCGAATGGCGGCTGAAATACGAGCGGGCAGTGCGGGAGATCGACTTCACCAAGAAACGGATGCAGCAGGAACTGGAGGACAAGCTGGAGGTGGAGCAGCAGGGCAAGAGGCAGCTGGAGCGGAAGGTGAGTGGGGCTCAGCCCTGGGGAACCCCTGGTGCCCTCAGCATGGGGTGGGCTGCTCGGAGCTGAGGGAGCCCATGGCCAGGACATCAAGGATGTGGTGGGATCCCAGAGCCCTCACACCTCCCTGCCTGCTCCTGCCTGCAGCTGGCCGACCTGCAAGCAGACAGCGAGGAGAGCCAGCGCGCGCTGCAGCAGCTGAAGAAGAAGTGCCAGCGCCTGGCTGCTGAGCTACAGGACACCAAGCTGCACCTCGAGGGACAGCAGGGACGCAACCATGACCTGGAGAAGAAGCAGAGAAGGTGGGGACTGCACGCTGGAGCCAGAAGGTCATCCTTGCTGCGCAGCAAGCCCCTGGCGAAGTGGCATTACCATTTTAGCAGGGATTTGGGCACTTCACCAGCTCCTACTTGGCTGGGGTGTCTCCAGCAGCATGGAGTTGCCAAGGTTGGATGTGTTAGTTGTGAGGGGGTCCCTCATACCCTTTTGGGGGACCAGGTGCTGAGTGATCCCCCCTCCATGGGGGCGTGCCCCACGGTGGAGGCTGCTGGTGCCCTGCATCTCGGCTCGGCGTGCGCTGCCACCCCGTCCCCGCTCCCAGCCCCAAAGTTTGCTAACGTTATTAAGCAGCAGGGACGCTTTCATCTCATTATGGTAATGATCACACACACAAATACAGCGAGAGAATCCAATCTAATTAATTTCAATTTCCGTGGATTGGTGTCTGTGCTAATGCAGCTGTTTATTACCCAGTGCGAGGAAAAACGGGGATTAGCTGCCGAGGTGTTTAACTCAGGTCACAAACTCAAGCGTAGGGTTGTTTTCCAAGCCCCAAAGGCAGTGATTTCGGAGCAAACCCGGCTGATCCCATCCCAGGGGCACTGGGAGAGCTGCCACGGCACTTCCTGGCTACAGGCTGCGCTGAGCACTCCCCCACCAGGGGTTTGTGTCCCCTCCAGGGGCTCGAGTCCGCTCTGGGGATGGGACCTGTGCCATCCCACGTGGGGCCGTGGCACTGGGATGCAGCTGGGGGAGCTGTGCTGCCGCAAGATCCTGTCTTTCCTGGAGACCCCTCAATGTCCTGAAGCCCCTCTGAGTCCTGCTTGGGGGGTTTGGTGTCCCTGGCTGCCTCGGTGTATCAAGCCCCTGCCGTTAGCAGCCACTGCTGGCCCCACAGAGCAGCTGATGGTTCTGCCGGGGTCGGCACTGTGCTCTTCATTAGCACTGAGTAAAGGCATTGGGAGGAGTTTCTCGGAGTGACTCGTGCCACCCTGCTAGCAATTAAAGGCTCATCAACAGGCTGTTTCAAACAAGCACTGGACGCCATTCTGCCCTTTCCGAAGCCAGCTGCCATGGGAAGAGGATACTTGGCACAGTGTCCCTAGCACAGGGCTGAGGACTGGCCCCCGGGGTGCTGAGTGTTCGCCCTGCTCTCCCCATGTAGGTTTGACAGCGAGCTCTCTCAGGCACATGAGGAGGCACAGAGAGAACGGCTGCAGCGGGAGAAGCTGAGTCGTGAGAAGGATGTGCTGGTGGCCGAGGTCTTCGGCCTCAAGCAGCTGCTGGAGGTGAGTGGATCCCAGCCCCTGACCCAGTCCCCCAGTCACCAGGTGCCCCAGGGTCATGGTGACCCTGTCTCTCACAGGACAAGGACTCGGACATCGCAGGGCTGACGCAGAAGGCGGAGGCACTGGAGGCAGAGCTGCAGGACATCTCCTCCCAGGAGTCAAAGGACGAAGCCTCCCTGGCCAAGGTGAAGAAACAGCTGAGGGACCTGGAGGCGAAGGTCAAAGACCAGGAGGAGGAACTGGATGAGCAGGCTGGGACCATCCAGATGCTGGAGCAGGTACGGCGGGGAGGGGCGAGGTTTCTGGGTGGGGTGGTTTCATGCAGGGCTGTTATTACCTGGGCCGGGCTTGCCCAGGAAGAGGAGGCGGTCGCTCTGAGCCCGGTGTTGGGCTGACACGGCTCCTGGCCCTCCGTGCCATGGCCTGGCAGGTCACCATGGGGCGAGCGACCCGGCCGGCCTCGGACCGGGGCATTTTCTGTGTGAGTGGTGCCTGGGGAGTGGCATGGGGGGGTCCCCACATCCCCTTTACTCTGACCACATCCCCACCATTTGTAGGCGAAGCTGCGGCTGGAGATGGAGATGGAGCGGCTGCGGCAGACCCACGCCAAGGAGGTGGAGAGCCGTGACGAGGAGGTGGAGGAGATCCGGCAGTCGTGCCAGAAGAAGGTAGGGCTCAGCTGCAGCCCCTCTGCCCAGGAGGGCCTGGGTTGCCTCCCCATGCCCCGGCTGGGTGCCGGGAGCTGCCAGCTGGGCACCGTCACGCAGCACCCTGCTCCCACGCAGCCGACCACAGCCCGGCTCCACCAGCCCGGCGGGTCCGACCAGTCCTTCTGCCGCCCGGGCCAGCGCACGCCGGGCTTTGTGCCTCTGGTTGCGCAAACACTCGTCCGGTGGGGTCACCCAGTGTCCCCAGTGTGTGGGGACATGCAAGGAGGGGGGTCATGACCCCTCCCTGCCTCCCTGACCAGCTGCCCCCTGTCTGTCCCACAGTTGAAGCAGATGGAAGTGCAGCTGGAAGAGGAGTATGAGGACAAGCAGAAGGTGCTGAGAGAGAAACGGGAGCTGGAGAGCAAGTTATCTGCTGTCAGCGAGCAGGTGGGGTGAAGGGCAGCTGGGCACGTGCCTTGCTTTGGGGACCCTGAGGTGGCCATAGTGAGTGGGCACCCCTGCAGCACAGAGCCCTGGCATGGTGCCCCCTGCCACAGGCAAACCAGCGGGACTTCGAGACAGAAAAGCGCCTGCGCCGAGACCTGAAGAGAACGAAGGCACTGCTGGCTGATGCTCAGATCATGCTGGACCACCTGAAGAACAACGCACCCAGCAAGAGGGAGATCACCCAGCTCAAGAACCAGGTGTGCATCCATACCCCTCCAAACCACAGCCTTTTAGGGACACGGGGTGTCCCTGTCCTCTGGACAGGTGCTGAGCTTTATCCCTGCAGCTGGAGGAGTCGGAGTTCACCTGCGCAGCTGCTGTCAAGGCCCGCAAATCCATGGAAGTGGAGATCGAGGACCTCCATCTGCAGATCGACGACCTCTCCAAGGCCAAGGCAGCGGTGAGTGGTTTTGGGGTGTGATGCGCCGTGGTGGGGCCATGCCCCACTTGCTCCCAGGGTGCCAGCAGGGTGACCCCATGCTGTTTGGGGTGCTTTGGGGGGGTGAGTGCCCCACTCCTGCGCTGCAGCAGGAGACAGGTGTTGCTCCCTGCAGCTGGAGGAGCAGCTGAGCCGACTGCAGCGGGAAAAGAATGAGGTGCAGAGTCGGCTGGAGGAGGACCAGGAGGACATGAATGAGCTGATGAAGAAGCACAAGGCAGCTGTAGCCCAGGTAAGGAAGAGCAGCAGCTGTGCCCACTCCACCCCCCCAAAACACCCCTCTTGGAGCCAGCACAGTGGGATCCCTGTTGACGGCCTCGGTGTGTCCCACAGGCATCCCGAGACCTGGCACAGATGAATGACCTCCAGGCACAGCTGGAGGAGGTCAACAAGGAGAAGCAGGAGCTGCAGGAGAAGGTGGGGATCACCAACATCAGACAGGGGATGCACCCCGAGTGAAGCCAGGGGGATGGGGGTCACCCAGAGACCTGCTGCCCATACCATGCACCATGGGGGCACAGAGCAGTCCCGGGGGATTGGAGCAGAATGGCCAGCAGCTCTGCTCCAGGACGGCGTGTCAGGGGGGCAGGGAGGTCGTGGTCGAGGCTGAAGCTGTGCCCCCACCACCCCCCACAGCTACAAGGCCTGCAGAGCCAGCTGGAGTTCCTGGAGCAATCCATGGTGGACAAGTCGCTGGTGAGCCGGCAAGAAGCCAAGATCCGCGAGCTGGAGACCAGGCTGGAGTTCGAGCGGACGCAAGTCAAGCGCCTGGAGGTAGGCACCGGGCTCTCCCTCCGCTCTGCCTGGGACAAGGATGCAACAGGAGCGTAATGAAGCTGCCTGAGAGGTCTGCTGAGCACATCCCCTCCCCAAGACCCCCCACGCTGCAGCCCTCCCCCTCCGGCAGCCCATCCCTGTCTCCGCAGGGAAGGCTCCCTGCAAGCACCGATAACAGTAATCCACCGCCCGGCCCGGCAAAGTGATGCTCTTTCCCTGCATCGACTTAGGGAAATTATAGACTCCCGGCCCCACGAACACAGCCTGTTTTATATTCTGCCTCCGCAGCTCTGCCGGGGAGCGCGGCAGCTTAGCTCTCCTCTTCATATTTTCCAAGCTATTATTTCCTTCCCCGCTCTCTCTGCCGGGGCCATAAATATGCAGCGGCTGGCTCAGTGGATGGGGGAGAACGGGAGCTATTTTTTTCTTATGTTACATGTTTTAATTACTTCACACACAGTTAAATCTATTTTTCCAATTCAACAAAGCCCTTGCTGTTGTTCTGCCCCTTCCCTGGCCCTGGGAGGGGGTGGTTTCTCCTTCATCTCCTTGTGTAAATTCATGGGGATGGGGTCATGGGGAGGTCATCTCATCAGCCCTTGGTGGGTGTTGGGGTGGATCTGCAGGATGAGGGTGGACCTGTAGGATGAGGGGTTGTCATGGACCCATGAGGGGTCCATGGGGGGATCTGGGGTGACCCCACTGCTCTGCAGAGCCTGGCCACGCGGCTGAAGGAGAACATGGAGAAGCTGACGGAGGAGCGGGATCAGCGCGCAGCCGCCGAGAACCGGGAGAAGGAGCAGAACAAGCGGCTGCAGCGACAGCTCCGTGATGTCAAGGAGGAGATGGGCGAGCTGGCCAAGAAGGAGGCAGAGGCCAGCCGCAAGAAGCACGAGCTGGTGAGGCACCTGTGATAGGGCCAGGCAGGGAGCAGGGGGGTGTTCCCTGAGGTACCTGGCTCATCCCACTCCCTCCCCGCAGGAGATGGACCTGGAGAGCCTGGAAGCTGCCAACCAGAGCCTGCAGTCAGACCTGAAGCTGGCCTTCAAGCGCATCGGGGACCTGCAGGCGGCCATTGAGGATGAGATGGAGAGCGACAGCAACGAGGACCTTATCAACAGGTGAGAACACCTGGGCCTGGCTCCCACGCGAGGCACATCCCCGGGGGTCACTGCTTCCCCTCGCCACTTCAGAAATACCACCGGGACCCCTCGGCTCTGCCTGGCCCTGGCAGGATGCTGTCCCTCCATCTGTCCATGCACTGTGCACCTGTGCATCTGTCCATGCACCTGTGTCTGTGCCAGCCGTGCATCAGGCACCTGTGCACACGGGCATCAGTCCCTGCACCTCTGCATCCATCCCTCTGTCCACCCCCAGCCCCGGGGAGCTTCACCCGCTTGTGGAGGTGCCTGAAATGCATTCAGGGCTGTGTCAGCTGGCTGGAAACAGCCCAGGGAGCCCCAGGAGCCAGGGCAGCGCAAGCTGGCAGGAGGTTTGGGATGCTGGGATCCAGCCCAGCCCAGAGATAGAATTATAGAATCCTACAATTGTTTAGGTTGGGAAAGACCTCTGAGATCACCGACTCCAACCATTAACCCAGCACTGCCATGTTACCACTAGATCATGGTCCCAAGTGCCTCATCCACATGTTTTTTGAACACTTCCAGGGATGGTGACTCCACCACTTCCCTGGGAAACCTGTTCCAATGCCTGACCACCCTTTTGGTGAAGAAATTTTCCCTAGTATCCAATCTAAACACAACTTTGAGGCCATGTCCTCTTGTCCTATCGCTTGTTCCTTGGGAACAGAGCCTGACCCCCACATGGCTACAACCTCCTTCTAGGGAGTTGTAGAAAGCAAAAGTGTTGCCCCTGAGCCTCTTTTTCTCCAGGCTGAGCCCCTCCAGCTCCCTCAGTCAATCCTTATCAGACTTGTGCTCCAGACCCTTCCTCAGCTCCGTTACCTTTCTTTGAACATGCTCTGGTAACCATCCTGGAATGCTGGAATCCAGCCTGGGTGCAACCCCACTCCAGGGTTGCAGGGCAGCCTCACCTCCCTCCCCTGGCCCTTCCCCTCCATTTAATTTGTCCCTGTCCATTCTCCACCCACTTGGTCTTATTTTTTTTTTTTTTAATTTTCATTTGATTTCTTTTCTGTTGTGTTTCTCCCCCCTCCCACCCTCCCTCCAACCCCTCCCAGTTTGCAGGACATGGTGGCAAAGTATCAGAAAAGAAAGAGTAAACTGTGAGGAGCATCTCTTTCCTTCCTCCCCTCCCCTAACCCCCACTCACCCCCGAGGGCCGGGGTCCCGCATGCCGCTGGCCCACCTCTGCATGCCCTAACATCACCCACGGCACAGCATGGCACGGCACATAACTGTGTCCCACGCAGGGGGATGGGATGAGCCCCTGGGATGGGGTGGGGAATGATGTCCTGCCATGGCTGATGATGAACGTGTCAGCGTGGGGCAGCGATGGAGCCCCGCTAATTAATATCCCCATCCGTGGTCGTTCCCACGACCCAAGTCCTGCTTGACTAACGGCACGTTCGCCTGGACATAAACTGCGTTTGATGTGGAGTTTAATTCTGCTGGTTATAAAACCTTAGCTACCCCCAGAGCTTGTTTCTGGGGCTTGTTGGGGGTTTTTTTGGTGTTGTTCTGTGGGATTTTTTGTTGTGTTTTTTTTTTTTTCCAAGCCCAGCGTTGCCTGGATGTATTGCAGGGGAGGGAGATGCACAGGATGGAGTGTGGCTCGTTGCTTTGAATTTGACAAGGAGGATTCATATACAGGGCCTATCCCAACCTGTCCCTTGTGCTGTTTGCCATCATTCCCAGGCAGGGAATAAACCCAAAACCAGGCGGATAAAAGGCCGTTAAAGATCCTATGATATATCCCTTCCCTGGAGCAGCCCAGTGGGAGCCCTCGTTTGGTGGGAGTGGGGTGGGGAAAGGGGACCACACCACTTCGATTTCCGTATAGATCCCACCGGTGCCGCCGTAACCCTAATGAAAGCAGTGAGCGGTGAGGTATTAAGGGAGATTTATTCGGGGATGCTTTTAACGTGGAGGAATGGATTTTGCAATGCAGACAGCACCTTCTCTCTAAAGGCAATCAATATGGTTACGAAGGGCCGTTATAAATTAGATGGTTTAAGCCAGATAGGACTTTTTTTACGCGGGGACGTAAATCAGGGGCTCTCGGGCGCGGCAGGGCTGTAAATCTGCCCTGTGCTCCTGCGCCCGCCGTGCCGGAGTCGTTCCTGTTCCGCCTGCTAAACTCCTGTTTACCCGGGGCCATCAGCATCGCTCTTCCTCGCTGTAATTCTGCACTCGACGGCGGCCTATAAAATGAACCCACTTATTTCCTTCCAAGTCCCGGAGCTGGAAATCTCCTGGGTTTCTGGAGCTGTGCCCTGCCTGCTGCCCCAGCTGTCTCCAGCCCCATGCAATGGCGAGGGGGGACATTGGGCAGAGGATGCAGGAGCCCCTTGGGCAGGCAGGGAGGTGGTTTGGGGGTTTCGGGGGTGCTTCAGGGAGACCCTAAAATGCAGGCTGAGCTCTGTGCATGCAGGTTACACCCCAGCGATGGAGTAGAATCATGGGATGGGGTTTCACCCATGCCAGGGTATCCAGGCAGTGGGTGCCAGGGGGGCTATGGTGCTTTCCAGTGCACTTTCACCTCTCCAGCACCCAAAATCTCACTGCCCCATGCTCACCTCTTGCTTTCTTCCACCCTGACCCGCTCCTCTGGCAGCGACGGTGACTCAGATGTGGACTCAGAGCTGGAGGAGCGCGTGGATGGGGTGAAGTCTTGGCTCTCCAAGAACAAAGGCTCCTCCAAAGCGCTCTCAGATGACGGCAGCCTGAAGGGCAGCAGGTGGGTGCAGGGCTGGGTGTGGGGCAGAGGATGGGATGAGCTGTGCTGGGACATGGCTGGGGGTGGCTGGGCACTTGTGGGATGTGGCGCTCGGTGCCGTGTTCCTGCGTGGTGCTTGTGTGGTTGGCCAGGGAAGGGTTAATGCTGGTGAGCAGCTTGGTCTCCACTGGGGACACATGTCCCCCCAGCTAAGGGGACCTCTCTGGTCCCCCTTCCCTCATCCCATCCTGGAGGCACAAGGGCATCCATACCTCCCACCCCATTTGCCTCCCCAGGGCTCACAGTGGTGGGCTCTAGCTCTGTGCAGCCTTCCATCGCTCTGCAGCCTTCCATCACTCCAGGACTGATTCCTTGCTCCATTCTGCCCTCCTCTGCAGCCCCACCACATCCCTCCCCACACCTCTCAGAAAATGACAGTAGAGGTGGGAGACATGCCCAGGTGCCCCCACAGTGTGGGGCTGGGGCGCACATCCCCACTTCCATTCTCCATGAAAATTGCTTGCCTGCTGAGCACAGATTGCTTTTATCCAAACCCAATTTCCTAGCAGGGCTCCAGGAGTCCCTAGGGACTCCCTCCCTCTGCTGAGCAGGGGGGAAAGATCTGAGCTGGTTTCTGTTAATTGGTTTAATTTATTCAGCGGTGCAGATGTAAAACATTTTGTTATTGGAGATAATTCCACCTTTTCTGAAGTCGGGAATCAAACGCAGTGGCTCCAGGTAGCTGACAATGAAATAAATTGGAGGCAACACTTTAAAGGGGAATCAAAGTGCTGGGCTAGAACAATTCCCACATTTACATGACATTTTTCCACGATGCCATTTCCCACTGACGCAAATTGCCGAGGCCGCCTCTCTGGTCCCCCCCTCGCCCGCTCATCTTCATCTCTCTCTTGTCTCCCCGGTGCGTGCGGGGCTGCGGTGCCGCTGCACAGGTCAGCCCCCCCGGACGGTCCTGAGGCTGAGGAGCGACCGGTGTCAGTGTTGAGCTCCCTCAGCTACAGGAAGCGACCGGGCCTCAAGGATTCCATAGGCGGCCGCGGGGATGAGCAGACGCTGTTCAGTGCTCTGGGCGAGCGGCCGCCGTCCCCCGAGCGCCCGGCGCGCAGGAAGGCCCGCGGCGGCGAGCCCGAGGACCGGGCGGCCGTCATCGCCCGCGCCTTCGCCGACGCCAGCGGTCGGGCTCGGCAAGGGCTGGACAAGAGGTGGTCCCTCTCGGCCACCGACGTTGAGAAAGCTTCCGTTGCCTCTGCTCCAGTGAGCCGAGTGTCTTCCACCTCCTGGCGCGGGCTGGAGGATGGGGATGATGGGGACGAGGGGTGCTCCGTGCTGAGCTTCGCCCTCTCCAGCCCCGGGAGCTTGCGGAGCAGGCGTGGGGGGCCTGAGGGTCGTCCCGAATCACGGCTCTCCCTGGCCCGCAGCCGCCTGGATGAGGCGGATGACGGGTCCCGCGGGCAGCCCCTCTTGGGGCGCAGCTTCTCTGTGCCCCCACGGCCCCGCAGTGCAGCCTCGGAGGAGGAGGGCCCTGGGGATGCTCGCCCCGTGGGGCGCCGCTCCTACCTTGACCCCGACCTGGAAGCTGCCATCCAGGAGGTGCTGAGCTACCGCCCGCTGAGGTCCAGGGGCTGCTCCAGCCCCGATGCCGACTCAGGGGATGACGGCCGGAGCGTGCGGAGTGTCCGGAGCGCGGCCCCCCTGGGCGCTGCCGATCGCCCCTCTGGCAGCCTGCGCCGCTCCGCATCCGCCCTCGACTTCTCCCGGCACACCTGCCGGTGCCGCAGCAGCTCGGGCTCCTCTGAGGAAGAGGAGGAGCGGAAGAAGAAGAGCGCCAAGAAGCGCGCCAAGAAATCCAAGAAGAAATCCAAAAAGAAGAAGAAGAAGCAGGAGTCATCATCTGACTCCAGTTCCTCCTCCGAGTCCTCCTCTGGCTCCACCAGCTCCTACCGCAGCACTTCCAGTGTCAAGAAGGGCCCGCGGGCGGCGGGGGGCGAGGAGCCGACACGTCCTGCCCGGGGCAAGAAGGAGGAGAAGCAGCGGAAGAAGCAGGTGGACAGCCTGATGATGAAGTACCTGTACCGGCCCGAGAGCGACTGAGGCAGGAGGTGGGAGCGGTGTGTGCCGTGCAGCATGAACCTCCCCGTGTGCCACTAACCACTCGCCCTAACCCTCTCCTGACTCCGGACATGGAGTCCACCTCCGCCAGCATGGGGCACCTCTCTGTGCCTGCAGCAGCCCTGCTTTTGGGGTGCTGCAGGGCATCCCCAACTCATCTCCATCTGTGGGGAGATTCCCAGCGTGGCCGCAGCGGGACCGGCACTGCCCAGGCTGCCAGGAAGCAGCGTGTTCAGGATTATTGGCTGTGGGGACACTGGGAAGTGCTAATGCCTTCCTGGCTCCCCAGCCACCAGCTAGGACACAACTGGATTTATTCCTTCAGGAAATTTAAGGAGTTATGGGCAGCACAGCATCCCGCTCATCCTGGGAGTGGGCAGGAGTGTGATGGATACTAACATGACCCACTGCAGTGTGTGATCATGGGGGGAGGCAGCACCTGGGAAGGTGACCCGGGATGGGCAGTTGGAGCTCAGAGTTGCTGTCCTGTGTCCTGTCAGGTGCCTGTGATGGGAATTTGGGGTGTGAACAGCCTCAGCCTGCAGGACTTTGGGTCTCCACACCCTGTTTGATGTAGAAGAGTGGATGTGCTGGGGCTCACTGGCAGCGATTTCCAAGCAGATTCCATCCTTTCTGATGGCTTGAATAGGAGAATGACTGAAGGAAGGGAAGGAAGCCTTTTGGAAATGTGGTTGCCATTGGGCTGCCTTTTCCAGGGCTAGGGAAGGCATCACAGGGGCAAAGGGGAGAAACACCCCCAGCACCCAGCCCTGGGCTCAGGTACAACCAGGTCCTCAGGCAGGGGTGTCCATGAGTGCTGGTGTCGGCATCCAGGGCCCCCCTTTTCCTGAGTGTGGAGTTCTGGGTGCCCATGGGAGTGGCAGCCCCTGGGCAGGCTCAGCTCAGCCCCACCTCAGAGCAGGGGCTCAGCTCAGCACAGCGAGGAGCTGGTTGCAGTGGAGCATACCACAAATATCTCGGAAATAATAAAAAAGGAGGCAATCAGGGCTCCATCCAGCTGGCTGCCAGTGTGCTGGCTCACCACAGCTCCTGCTGCAGCCGGAGGGGAGTTGTGCTCAGCAGCCGAGCCATGCTGAGCCATGGAGCCCCCAGGGACCCTCACTAACCCTGCTCTCTCCCACAGCCCCACGAGCTCCCGGCACACCTTCACCTATGACAGATGGGACGAGGAGCAGGACGCCGGGGACAGCACACGCCGCTCCTCCCGCAGCTCCCCCAGTGCCAGCGAGGCGGAGAGCAGGGCTGCTGAGACCCCTGCCTAGCCCCCCATCACCACTTCCCACCGCCCCAGGAACACTCAGCTCCACGGGGCCACCCCGGGCAGCCGGTATTTCTTCTGTGCGGGGTGGGGGGGACACACTCAGCCGTCCCCCGGCCATGGGGGGAGCAGCCCGGCCGGCTCGCTGGCTGCACCCCCCACCTTCCCACCTCCTGTCTGTCCTTGGCGGTGGAGTCGGCTGCTCCGGCACCCTGGGTTCATTCCTCAGTGCCTGCTGGCTCTTTATTTTATAACTTAAACTCCCCCCCTCTTGCACCCCTTTTAGTTGAGCCAAAGACGTCTCTCGCTGGCCGGGCCCTGGGGAGCAGCCGCCTGGCAGCTGGGAAGGGGACGTGGGGACGAGGTCCCAGGTGTCCACTTGGGTTTTCAACAGCTCCCCATTCCCCCACTCCTGCCTGGCTGTTTTGCACTAGCCCAGCTGTGCATCCCACCACACCCCCTTTACTTTCAGTATGAAAATAAACGTCATTTCTGGCTGGTGACACCGGCTGCTGCCTGCTCCATGTGCCAGGGGGGTCTCCCCATTTTGCAGGGGTGTTTGCATGGTGTCAAGGTCTGGTGGAATGGATCCAGCCCTGGCAAGGATACGGGGCTGTTTGGAAGGGCCAAGCCTGGCCCCTTCCCTGAGTCTGCTGCACCCACGGGTGCTGGGGAGGGTAGGGGGGGGACAGCCCTTGTGGGTGCCAGCACTGAATCATTTATCAATCTTCATAAATATGCAGATGAGCAGCAGGACAGAGCTGCTGCCTGCCGGCGTTAATTATTTAACGCGGAGGAGATGATGATGATGTGCATTGCTGGCTGCCTGCACGGCTTGGCCCTGGCACCTGCTGGCCTGTGCCATGTGCTGTCCCCTGAACCCGGCCCCAGGGACCCTCTGAGACACCCCCACTCCTGGGACCTTGGCAAACCAGGTTATTTGATCCCTTTTCCCAGCATCTTTTGGTAAAACATGGGCCAAGCTCAGCGCTCGCTGCCATAAAGCCACGCTGCGCTAATGCGCTTTCATTAAGTGGGAGCGATCTAATGATAATAAAATGGCACATTTAACATTAAAACATTTAACTTGACTCCTAAGCGAGTGTGTCTCTCTGCGCTGCTCCAACTCCATCTTCATGAGGCTGACAAAGCTTCTTAATTTGTTCCCAGGGAACGGGTGCTTGGTAGAGACAGCTTGGCACTGCATGGCATGGGGGATGCTGGGATGCAGGGAGACAGGGATGCTGGGATGTGGGGAGGCAGGGTATAGGGATGCAGGGCTGCTGGGATGCAGGTAGCAGGGATGCAGGGGCATGGGGATACCCAGGTTCTGGAATGTGGAGGTGCAGTGGTGCTGGGATGCACAGATGGAGGGCTGCTGGCATGGATTGATGCCAGGGTGCTCGGTGATGTGATGGTGGAATATAGGGATGTGGGGATGAAGGACAGCTAGAGTTGGAGAAGTGTAGCATGTTGGGACACCAGGGTGCAAGGAGATGGAGACGGGTATTGATGCAGGCCTACTGAGGCATAAGGTCACTGGAATGCAGGGACACAGCTGCAGTCTGGTGCAATGCCATGGGGGCACATCTGGAGCCTCACATCTACAGCACAGACTGGAGCACATCACGGAAGCGGGTGATGGCGAAGGGGGCCATGTTGTGGGATGGCTCCTCGCCCAGGCTCAGCTCACACAGCAACTTCCCCACCACTGGTGCCAGCTTGAACCCATGGCCTGTGGGAAGGAGAGGGAAGGTGGGGGACATAGCCACCCTCACCTCTGGGATGCTGGGCTGGGGGTGGGTGCCCTCGCCTACCTGAGAAGCCAGCACCAATGATGATGTTGCTGAACTTGGGGTGTCGGTCCAGGATGAAGTCTTTATCTGGAGTGTTCTGGGGGAGCCATGGTGTGAGGGTGAGGGGCCAAGGGTCCAATCCTGGACCCAAGGTGTGGGGGGCGAAGGGATGGCAAGGTCCACCTTGGGGTGGGAGTGGGCTCAGGACCCCACAGGCTTGGATCCATGCCCTAGGAGGGGTCTCACCGTGTACAGGCAGGTCTCCATCACAGCCGGCTGGGTCTCCAGCCCGGGCAGGTAGCTGCTGATGAAGCTGCTCAGGAGGCTGATGTCAGGGCGGTCGGCACCCGAGGGGGCCTGATCCCGCTTCTCAGGGTCAATGGGGCTGCCATGGTGGTGGCACAGCTGGGGGACAACTGGTCAGGGTGGACTGGTTAAGGGATCCCCCCCAGCCACCACTGTGACCCACTCACCTTGACCATCCCTGGGTACTCGAGGGCGGGCAGCCCGTAGATGCCATGGGGGGCTTGGCTCAGCCCCACGGTCAGGAAGCAGGGACTGACACTGCCCGTGTTGGTGCTCTTAGGCTCCTTCTCCCTCCAGTAGCACACGTCAATGCGCAGGGGCTGCAGTCACTGCATTAGCTCTGGCTGTGTCTGTGCCACCCCACCCTGCCACCGGCCCTTACCTGCAGCGGCAGGCAGAGACCTAGGGGTTCCACAAGGGGACCTGTCCAGGCTCCGGCCGTGATGATGAGCCGGGGGGCTTGGTACACCCCACCCGTGGTGGTGACAGTGACCATGGCCCCAGGTTCAATGCGCAGCACCTTCTCCCCATCCCGCACGGTGCCCCCGCGTCGGCGAAAGACCTCCTGAATGGGAATGGTAACAGGAGGTGGCTGCAGGGATGGAGCCAAGGGACCCCCAGCCCAGCCCAG
This sequence comes from Manacus candei, assembly GCF_025592945.1. Classification (NCBI taxonomy): domain Eukaryota; kingdom Metazoa; phylum Chordata; class Aves; order Passeriformes; family Pipridae; genus Manacus; species Manacus candei. The sequence goes on along the minus strand of NW_026138124.1, from coordinate 7,478,372 downwards.
CTCAGCCCAGCCCATCATGTCCCACATATCCCAGCCCATCCCTTTGGCAGCACTCACCTGCACTGCCCTCAGTGCCCGGTCAGCGAAGAGCACCCCGCCGGTGCTGTCCAACACGGCCACCTGGCCAGCCTGGAGCCGGTAGCCAGGGAAGTGCCGGGCCAGCGCCGTGGGGTCAAGGACTTGACTGTCACCCAGGCTGCGCCGACAGGCCTCCAGCTCCTCGTTTCCCGCCGGCCCCAGCACCACCAGTCCCGTCTGCCTGCACCCCACCAGTCAAGTCAGCTCCCACTACTCCCCCTTCCTGTGCAGACCCCCTGCTTGCTTTGCCCCTGGAGGAAACTGAGGCACGGTGGCACCAGTGATGCTTGGGACATGCTGGGGCACCCCATGGTGGGAAGCTGGGAGATACGGGCTGGGTGCATGGGGTGACACGTGAGGAGGATCTGGGTGCCGGCATCGTGCTTCCCCCCTCAAATACAGCGAGTACCATCAGCCCTGACCCCGGCACCGGAGGATCGTTTGGAAGCTCATTTCCTTAATGACATTATCTTTATGGAGCCCCATAAATTACCCAGAGCCGGCAGCTGCCTGCCAGGACGGCCAGATGCCACCCAGTGGCCACAGACCCCAGTCCAGAAGGGAGGGGATGGTGCCCAGTGGGGGCTGCGTCCCCGTCCCTGTCACCTGTAGAGGCGGATGCCGACCTCAGCCTCCAGCTGCTGCCAGAGGCGGAAGCTGTCGGGCATCATGCAGGAGTAGTACTCCTCGGGGTAGACGCTGCGGATGATGCGGCTCTGCCCGTGCGAGCTGCCCCTCGAGTGGGGCAGGATGAACTGTGGGGGATAGGAGACATGGGAGTGACCACAGACACCATCCCACCCCCAACCCCACCATCCCCACGTGCGCTGGTGCTGTGCTACGGTGGGAACCTGGGGACACAGACTGTCCTGTCATCCACAGCACCAGGAAACAGCAGGAGATGGGGGTCTTGGCAGCGGGGACATGGGGGTCCTGGCGCTGGGGGCTGTGGTGCCTCCAGCAGCTCCACTCTGTGCTGTGGCAGAGGGCAGCCAGAGGGCAACCAGGTCTGCAGGCAGCCGCCCCAGCCTGTGGGGACTGGGGACATGGCAGAATGGGGTCACCTGTACCTGCTCCAGAAGCAGAGTGTCCCTGTGGCGCTGGGCCAGGTGGTAGGCAGTGAAAGAGCCCTGGATGCCAGCCCCGATGACGATGGCATCGTAGGTGGCCTTCTGGGGCTGTCCTGGGGCAGCCATGTCTGTCCTCGTCCCTGTTCCTGTTCCTGTCCCCTCCAGCAGCCGGGAGTTGATCCAAGGGGAGGAATGGGGCAGAGTCCAGCCAAGCCGAGCGGGTGGAGCCACGGCAACCCTCCAGCCCTGTGGGATCACAGGGCCCAAATCCCTCCCACCCCTTGGGGCTGGCCAGGCAGAAGCATTCCCGTTCCCCCACCAACACCAGCATCTGGTCCCACCACTGCAGGGAGATCATCTGATCAGAGCAAGTGGGTGAGATAAATGTGATAGAAAATTCCTTCTAATAAATCCTCCTTTCCCTCTCCACTGGTCACTGCTGGCTCTGGCTGCAGTGGGACGTGGGCCTTGGTAACGCTCCTGTTTGAGTGCCAATGGGAAACCCCCCGCTTGATTCCAGGCAAACAGATTTTTTTTCCCCAGCACAATTTATTACAGCCATAAACCATTTTGTTGCCATCTTTTGTTGGTTTTTTGTTGTTGTTGTTGTTTTTTTTTTTTTTTTTTAACAGGAGATAGGAGTTATTTAGGGCTCACCAGAGCTGCCAGGAAGCGGCACAGAGCCTCATGTCCCACTGGCAGTGGTGGATTTTGCAAGTCTGCAAAATTTTAGGGTGTGATTTGGGGTTTGGGGACATTCAGTGATGCTTCAGGGTGGGGGATAACGCAGGCAAGGGCTGCCAGCTTTGTCCGCTGCTGACACTGCCCCGTGCTGCCTGACAGCTAATTAGGGGAATTAATTTACTCTGGCTTCTGTGGTGTAAAAGGCATTATTTACTGGTTAATCGTCGTTATTACAAAATGTTAAATATCATTATTTATTTTGCCACTTGCCTCTGGTGATGAATGAAGATTTGGAAAGTGCTGGAGGCCCCCACCAGGTTGTGGGGACACCCAGGCATCATGTAAAGGCAGAACTGGCAGCTCACAGAGATGGGGAGGTGAGAGGAGGAGGATGGGGAGCACGGGCAAGGGTTGGGGTCCCCCCCAGGCCCCTCATCTGCCCTGTTGCCTACAACCACTGCTGCAATGAGCGTGTCCCAGTCTCAGCACCACCGCAATGCCCAGGGCTCTGCATCGCGCAGGGCGCTGTTAAATCAGCACATCCTCTCTCGCCTTTGATGTTACAAATAATTCACCAATTTCCCAAGGTTTCAGCTCACTTTATTCACTTTGAATAGCCCCTCTACCTGCTCTTGCTTTTTTGCTGGAAAGATGAGGAATAATTAATTATCCGTGAAACGTTAAATGGTAAAAATGAACTCCTCTCCCGTTAGTGGTGTGTTAATAGAACGGATGGAAAAGCCTCGCTCATGATGCTACAGAGCTGGGAAGACCATGGATGCGGTGCTGACGACCATCCCCATGGCTCTGTGGGACCCCTCAAGCCATTACTTTCATTCCATGGGTGATCCAACCAGGGCTGATCCCAGGCTTCAGGGAAATCTGTGCCCCCAGACCCCAAAAAACAGCTGCATGACCTCATCTTGCCTGAATTTTTGTGGTGTCCCCCCAGCCCTGTGCCAGGGCTTCCATCTTCCCTGCCATGTCCTCTTCACCTGTGTTTATATTAACTAGAAGCAATGCTCGTGGCAGCAAGAAATCCATTTCCCTAAGCAGCTGGTGTGGGTCAGGAGAGCTCAATAAAAATGAAATATTCCCTGTGTGGGCTGGGTGGATGGATGGGAAAACTCTAGACTGGCAATGGCATGAGGAGGGGGAGATGGGGGTTTGGGAAACTGCCACAGGCTGCAGGAGCCACCTGATCCACGTGGAGATGGGGAACTGTGGAATGAGGAACTTTGGCAAAGGTCAGAATGTGGCTTAATAGGTGCTGGACTCTGCACCCACTGAACCCTTTGCACCTGGTGTATCCTGGAATGGCAGCTGAAGCTTCTCAAAGTCCCATCATCCAGCTGTGCTGGCCTTATACTCTATCAAGCACAAATCAGCACTTAAAAAAGAATTAGGGAGCAATATCATTCCCCAAGGAGCTGAGGGAACTCTGGCATGCTTCCTACCCAGCCACAGCATGCTGGCTCCAGGAACGTTTGCCCCCATTTTTGGCCCCGTTTTCCTCCCCAATCCTCGCCATTCCTGATGCTTTGATGTCACCTGCAAAGAATTGTTTGTTTTTTGTCAAAACCAACAGCCTCTGAAGGAAGCCCCTCATTAGCAGTCCAGGTACATGCCTGGGGAAGCATCGGGTGGATTAAAATTATTTGAATATCATAATATTAGAAACTTCAATTTGGCCTCAAAATGCTCGTCTTCCGAGCCCTACCAGGGCTTTGCTGCATTAAACATTAATGGAGCTACCGGCAGATCAAAGTTTTGGGTTTAGAGCTGGAAGTGCCTTGTGGGAGAGCCAGCAGCACCCCTGGGATGAGAAGGATCCTGGCATCACTGCCAGTTCCGTTCCCACTGCAGCTGTGGGGCTGGCGGCACACAGCCCATGCCGTGGGCCTGGCCCCTGCCCTTTCCTCCCCATGCCAATCCGTGTGGCACGTGGTTTGCCGTTCTCCGTGACAGGAATGATGTGTGTCAGCAAAGCAGGACCTGGGATTAAAAATAAACCCGCACCGGCGCTGGCTGCGTGGGCCGTGTGTGCGGCGGGGCTGGCCAGGCTGCGGGGGATCCAGCGAGGCGAAGCCATCTGGGCTTTTGCAGGGATGGGGAGGGGGGTTATTAAACAAAGAGCTGGTTTTTCATATTTTTAACACCCGCAAGAGCCATCCATCAGCCAGCGTGGAGCCGCTTGGTGCCGGTGCCAATGCCATCTGCCCATCGCAGGGCTGGCTGTCCCCCGGGTCCTCGAGGCAGGGGGCTGGGGAGGGGGTGTTGCACCCCCCCATAAGGAAAAGGGTTCCCCTTCTGTGCCGTGGGGGCTGCCCCGCATCCAGGTGTCTCTGCTTGGGGGGAATGATGAGCCCAGCCCAAATTTGGGCTATTTAGGGATGGGGGGGAGCAGCTGAGGGGGGTTGTGATGGGCGTCCTGGAGGGTGTAGCATGGCGGGGAGGCAGGATATGATGGGGTGGACACCGAGGACCATTCCCACAGCCCTCCGTGGCTCTCAGCCCGGGATTCGGGGCGGGGGGGAGTAGGAGGTCCCCCTCCCCCATCCTTCATCTTCCAGCATTTTGAGGCGCCGCACTCGGAGAGTTACGGCGTGGGGGTGGGGTGGCAGGGAGGAGCACCCCCCCCTCCCAGCTGTGGGATTGGAGGGCGCCACGCTCGGAGAGTTACGGCGGCGGGGGGAGGTGGAGAGCCCCCCCCCCGCTCCCTGCCTTGTCCCTGAGATTGGCGAGCGCCTCACTTGGAACATTACAGCCGCCCCCCCACCCCGTCCTCGGGATTGGCGAGCGCCGCTCTCGGAGCGTTACGGCGGGGGGGGCTGAGGGAGAGACGGGAAGAGCCCCCCCCCACCTCCATCGGCGAGATTGGTGTGCGCCGCGCTCGGAGAACTACGGCGGGGCGGCGGGGGGGTGAGGGAGAGGCGGGGAGAGCCCCCCCCTCCATCGGCGGGATTGGCGTGCGCCGCGCTCGGAGCATTACGGCCGCCCCGCCGTCCCCGGTATCGGCGGGCGCCGCTCAGGGCGCCGCCGCCGCCGCCGCGCCCGCAGCGGAGCTGTCCGCGGTGCTGACCGACCGCCGCCGGCCATGGGCCCGCCGCCCGCCCTGCTCCTGCCGCTCCTCGCCGCGCTGCTCCGCGCCCCGGCACACGGTAAGCGCCGGCCGACACCCCCCACCCGCCCCGGTCGCCCCCCGCCGTACACACCGACCACCTCCCCGGTACCGATGGCTTCAATCCGCCTCGGTCGCCGCCAAACTTTGCCAACTCGTGCTCGCCCCCGGTGCGGCGGGGGCGCTCCGCGAGCCCCCCCACCGTGAACCGAGAATCTCATCCCCCCCCACCCCCGCCCCCGTTCCCGTTATCCGCCCCATCACCTGCACCGGGGACGCGCACAGCGGTTTGCAGCCGGGCTGGTGCAACGCCGCCCCCGGTATTACCGGCGATGGGGAGGGCACCGCGGCACCGGGGGCTTGGCAGGCACGGCAGCGCCCGGCGGGACCCGTGCCCGCGGTCAACGAGCCCTTCGAGCCGCCCTTCGTCTGTCTGCGCCGTGATCCGGTCCCTCCGTGCAGTCCCCGCTGCTGGGCACCGGGGCATTTGGCTCTTCCCCCCCTTCCTCCGTTGGGGTGACACCTCCGTCTCCGGGAGGGGCGTGGGGAATGTGGGGATGGCTGGTGCTCTCCTTCCCAAGGAGAGCAGCCAACACCCAGCTCGGCTCCCTGGCTCTGCCACCCATGGGGCACCGGCAGCCTCGATGCCTCATGGCTCCACTGCCCCAAAAATAGGATATTGGGGACCCTCTGAGTCTTGGGGAGACTTGTCAGGGATTGGGGTGCCCTGGACCACTGTGGCCATGCACAGGGCGATGGGTGGGTCATGGTCCAGCCCCGCTGGCCCCGGTGGGATGCGGGATGCTGGAGGCAGGATGCGGGCACCGGCTGCAGGCAGCAGCCGTGCGGGGAGTTACATAAACTCCCCATCTGGCAGCGGAGCCCAGCCGGGGAAGGGCGCCGTGGCCCTGCGCCCGCTGCTATTCCCAGCTCGCTCTGCCGCCTGGGACTGCTGCCACAGCCTTCTTCCTTGTGAGAGGGGGTGAATGCGGGCAGCAAGTGAGGCAATGCCACAGCACCCCCATCTCCTGCCCTGCCAGAGGGGTGGTGAGACTGGAGGGGGTCTATGTCACTGGCTCTGTTCTGGGGGGAGAGCCCTGGGCAGGGCAGGTTTCCCCCAAGGCAGGTTGGTGCTTACTGTGTCAGTTTAATGATTTCTAATGAGCAATTACCTCTAGTCAGTCCCCTAATTTCTGAATATCAATAAAGTTAATTAAACTCTGCATGTGCATTTCCCGGTGTCTTAGAAGTAGGGATACCCTGGGAGGTGCTTAGGTTTTCCTAGGGCTGGGACCCATGGAGTCCTGTCCACACTGTGCCCCCTGTCACGTAGTAGGAGCTGCCTGTGGGCCCCAGCTCCCTGTCCCTCATCAGGCAGAGCTTCCACAGAGCACCCCAATTTCCATGCAGCACCACCATGCTCAGTGTTACTGTGGCCTTGGCTTGGCATTGATGGGCTGATGCATGATGGGGATGAGCCATGGGTCTGGAGGACACGGGCATGGGGGATCTTGGACCCCTCAGTCAGGCTGGGGGCTTGGTGATGCCCTCTGAGTGATGGCAATGCAGGGTCTGATCCTGCATCTCTCCTCCCCCAGCCATGGGGCAGCACCAGCCCCTGGTGCCCACAGGGATTTTCCCCAGCAGAGAGTGGGTTCTGGACCCCGCAGTACTGTTGCAGCTGGGTGGTACGGTGCCAGGCAAGTCTCCATTCACCCTGCCCCACTGCAGCCCCTCTCCTCAACTCTTCAAAGCCATGGCAGACCGGACATTTTTTGAGGGGGTCATCTTAGCCACACTGAAGGGTGCTCCTTGTAATTTGGGGTCCTGGCAGCTTGGGGGTAATGAGAAGCAGTGCGGGTTGTGGCAGGGGGCAAGGCCTGGCTGTGCCCCCTTGAGCTGTGCTACAGCATCCAACATCAGCCAGATGCACCGTGGGGAAGATGTATTATGGGGACATGGTGTCTCTGGGGATGTGGGTGCAGGCTGGGGTCTCGGTGTGAGGAAGGGGCTGGGGGAGGAGGCAGGCGTCTGCTACAGTAATTAACGGCGTGTGTGCCCGTGCCCTGCATGCCTCGGAGGAGTTCGTCACCGCCACGCTGCCGTGCCGCCAGGCCAGGATTATCTGGATAATGCTCTTAAGCCAGAGAGCGGGAGGGCAGGGCTGTCCCGCGGGGATGTGGGGCGCAGGCTGAGCCAACCACCCCCACCATCCCCCGGGAGCCTGACTGCCGCAGGGATCGTCTGTGGGTTTGCGGTGGTGGGAACGAATTCAGCACAGGGTGCTGTGCCAGGCAGGGCTGCCAGGCAGAGCCAGGGCAGGAGGAATGTGGGGGAAAATGGGGCACAAAGAAGCTTGGGCAAGGACGTGACAAGGGCACCCCAGGCCTGGTGCAGAGCAGTGGGGAGGTGCCCCCCCTGTGCTGCCAGTGGGACCCCCAGGCTGGCATGGGGCTCTCTAGGGCTGTTTCCCCATATGGAGCCCCATGCCAGGGTGGGGGCTGGGGCTGACCCTGACTGCGGAGTCCCCCACGAGCACCAACAGCCCCTGGGGGAAGCGGATGAAGTTGTGTCTCCAGTGGCTCTGACGGGAGAGGATAATTTCACTTCCAATCAATTCTTTAAATGCGCACAATTGAAAGATTGCCTCTGAAAGCTGCCTATAACCAGGGAGGTAATGGATTCCCTCCAGTTGCAGGCAGGGAGCTCGGGAACAGCAGCATCCCTTCCTCCTGCTGCCAGGGAGATGGGGTGAGCCGGAGGACCAGCATTGCTCCCACCACAACCATCCTTGGGTGGGTGAAGAGGCTGCCTGGACCTGCCAGAGGCAGCTGGGGATGCCTCTATCTGCCTGGCTTACTGCCAGCCTGCCCTGTGCTGAGACCTGGCACCGCTCATTACATCTTCCGAGGTGCCAGGGGGGTCCCACTGGCCAAGGCTGAGGATGCACTCGATCCCCAGCCTGCAGGAGAAGCGTCAGGAGCCAGTCCGCACGCTCGCTGTGCCAGTAGGAATTATTACATATATAATTTAAATGCAGTAACGAGCTGTGCTGAAGGGATCAAATATTAATCAGCCGCAAGAACGCTGCTCTGACCCTGCGAAAATGGAGAGAGGTGCTTGAAATGCCAGATCAGCTGATGCTGGGCGATGCGTGGGGTGATGCTCAGGCAGGGTGGGCTCTGGTGGTCCCCAGCTGCCCTGGGAGATGGCAGCAAGGGGGAATGTGGCCATGGCATCAGCCCCTGGTGGCTTCTAGAAATGGATGGTTCATCCTATAGGAAGAGCGGTGATGGGGCAGAGTGTGGGGTTGGCTGGAAGGGAGCCGGTGCTGGAGGCAGCTGGGATGCTGGCTCCGGCGGGAGCAGGCGGTGATGGGAGGGAATGGTGTCTGCGAGAAGGATGACATGGCTGAGCAGCCCAACGCAGAGCCCGACAAGCAGCTCTCGCTCGCCTCCTGCAACCAATTTCAATTACTGTTGCTGGCAGCGGGCAGGGAAGGGGAGATAGGAGCTGGGAGGGCAGCGTGGCTCTGCTCTCCCTGCCCGATTCCTGCCCGTGCTGGGCAGGCAGCTCCAGGACCCAGGAGTGCTCCGAGAGCTGGGTGCTCCTCTGTCACGCAGCAGGGTGAGCTGTGATGGATGCTGGGGGGGTCCAGAGCTTGCACTGAGCCCCATGGGGGACTGCTGTCCACACCGTGGGCACTACGGGGTGGCATAGCAGTGAGGTCTCTGTCACAGGGGATCCTGATGCAGAGCTGGAGGGGCTGATCAGCACAGAGAGGGGGGACGTGGCACCACACAGTGCTTGGGTCCGAAATAGCAGCAGACATACAATTTATCCCCGCTGCCGCCGTGCAGGGAAATTGCTGTACAAACCCATTAGCTCCACAGGGAGAGCGGGGAACTGGGATTACATGGGCCGTGGGTGACGGGGAGGGGATGAGGGCACCACTGGCATCCGCCGGGTGGGGAGGGAGGAAAGCCCCAGGGATGGGCACCCTGGTGCTCGCCACGCTCTGCCCTCGTGCCCACCCGGTGTCGGTGATGCTCGGGGTGTTCGGTGTGTCAGCCGGCGCTCGGCCGCCGCGATGCTCCAGGGAACCGGTTGCGGTGACGTGACATGTGTCAGCGGGTAAATGACTGTTCAATTCAAGGAGAATCGCAAAACATACAAGGTCAAATGCTTCCCCACCAGCGCTGCCATGAATATTAAAGCAGAGCTCCTCTGGTAGCTGCCAGGGCTGGCGGCCATACTCGCTGGCAGTGTCCCCGGCCACCGGGACACCCCTTGGGTTGCCTCCCCAGCTGCTCTAACAGTCTCAGCTTGGCCATGGGCATCTGGGGTCACTGGCAGTGCCAGGATGGAGGTGGTCACGGGGTGGCAGGACATGGATGCCAGCATAGGTGCCAAAGGCATTCCCAGCTCACCAAGCTGGGCGCCAGTGGTGTCAGCTGGATGTCAGGGGAGCTGGCTGCACAGCCCTGCCTGTGCCCACCCACCCCTGCCTGCATCCTTACACTGCCTGCCCATGCCTGCCTGCATCCCGACACTGCCTGTATTCCCATGCTGCCTACACCTGCCCACCCACCACCTGCACCCACCTGTATTCCCTGCCTGCTCCTGCCCACATTGCCTTCCCACTGAAAGCAAGCCTTGCTCCCTGCTAGGGGTCTGCAGAGACACCAGGATGGGACAGATGGGGATCTGGCATCAACAGTGCATGTTCCATCTCCTGTGCCTGCTTTGGGATCTGAGAGCAGTTCAGGGGGCTGGGGGCTGTGGGTGACAGAGTGTGGAGGCTGTGGGTGGGGGAGCGTGGCATTGGCTGCCTGACAGCTCATTAATCACGGTTGCCGGCCCTGGCCATGGGGGTAAAGCCAGATTGGATTTTAAATTGGAAAATAAACCTGGAATCCTGTGAGGCCCTCCCCACTGCGCCCAAGATGCCTCCTGCCTGCCCACTCCTACAGAAGGGGAAACTGAGGCAAGGAATACTACCATGCCATGGCACCGTGATGCTCCTGGGACCACCAAGGGCCCTGTCCTGTCCCCTGCCCGAGCTGGGCACTCTGTTATTGCTTTCTTGGCGGGCAGCATCGATCGGCGCTCCCCAGGCGGCCGCGTGCTGCCTTATTTATTTATTTGTGACAGCAGGCAGCATCGATTCCCGTTGGGGGGGCAGCCGCCCGCCACAGCCGGATTAGTCTCTGGCATCTCCCGGCTGCCGTTAATAAACTCCCGCCCAGCAAAGCCAGTGTGAGGGATTAGGACCCCGTCCTGGCTGCAGCCATGGGCACGTGGCAGCCGTGCCCAGGGACACCGGCAGGTGCATGGCCAGTGGGGACCTGACAGTCCCTTTGCAAGGGTCTGTGCCCACTCTGAGCTCTGGAGGGTCCCTGTGGGTGCCAGGGGCTGGAGGGGTGGCTGATGGATAGTTAGTCCCATGTCAGAGGTCCCTGGTCACCTTGGGGGCGTGGGAGGGACATAGTTGTGGCACTGGAGATAAGCTGCTTAGAGACATCTGTGGAGGTGGAGGCTCTAATCCTGTGGTGTTCACGGGGCATGAGTGGCAGCAGCTGGGCATCCGGTGCCTTCCACAGTGGGCTGAGCATCCTGCATCCCTTGAGGGTCAAGACAATCCTGGGTCCTGAGCATCCCCTGGTGCCAGGACCATCTCATGGTACCCAGATCAATCCACGAAGCCCAGGGCAGTGTCTGGTGCCTACACGCTCCCCAGGCCAGGATGCACAGTATCCAGATGGGACCTGCTTTAGGATCCTTGCTGTGGGGTCTGGCCTCACCCAGTAGCCTCAATGGGGACCACTGTGCCTCCCAGCACTCCGGGCAGGTGAGATGCCCATGGGCAGGGGTGTTCAGGAAGGTGAGATGGGCATCTCTACCCCAGCCTTCACTGTGTGGGGCAGCCGTGGCAGCGCAGGGCCCAGCCCTGAGCACTAATCTGCTATTAAAGCCTAGCGGAGATTTTGGCGCCCTTCAGCATAAACTCATTAACTTTTATGTTCAAATAAATGGATCCTATTAAAATATAATTCTGGCCTTGCTGGGGGGCAAGTGAACCTTTCAGAACCAGTGTGGGCAGGTGTCCACTTCCCTGCTGTGCCCAGGGCATTATCACCATCCCAGGTCGATGGCAGTGGGGGAGTGGGGACACAGGGTGGGTGGCAGGGGGGTGTGAGGATGCCTCCCAGCATCCAGTGTCTCCCCACCACGCTGCACACCCAAGATAATGTCTCTTAATAGTCCCTTAAAAGCAGCAGTAGCAGAGTAATTAATCTTCACGGGGCCCTGCCCTGCTAGGGATCGGGATAATTACCCGGTAATTGGCAGTATCGTGTCATCAGTGCCTGTGCACGGCAGCGAGACGTGCCCACGAGCTGCTGTGGCCTCGTGCCCCGCATCAGGCCTCAGAGGGATGCTGGGTGCCACCGTGGCATCCCCCCTGCTGCAGCACGGAGGGGCTGGGGAGCCACGCCTGGCGGGAGAGGGGACAGTGCTGTGCCAGATCCAGGAGCGGGAGATGCTGGGTGACTCATTAGGACTGATGAAATTCCCTTTTAATTTTTGGTCTGAAGGCTGTAAGCGGCTGGGCTGGGCATGCTGCGGGTTTGCTCAGGGGGATCCCTGTGGACAGGGTGAGAGGTGGGGAGCGTAAGTGGAGGTGGTCCCCTGCAGATTGACGTTACTCAGAGACAGCATGGCTGGAGAGGAGCTCTCACAGACTCGTTGCACTGGTGGCCTGGAGCAGGGTCCCAGGCTCCAGTGACATTCCTGGTGCAGCTGGTCATGGCAGTCATGTTAATCACCTGTGTGCCTGCACCACAGGGATGTGGGGTCCTGGGGGGGCCTTGGCACAGCATGACCACCTCTGTGTAGAAGGACAATCTGTGACTAGGAATGCCAACCCCAGGGCTGTCCCCAGAAGAGCTGGCTCATGGCAGGGGTGGTCACCCCTTCACATGATACAAGCTGCAGCTGTGCATTAATTAGCCAGGGCTTAATTGCCAGGACTGCCCCAGTGAAGGGTATGCTGGGAGAAGGTTGGTGGGGTCCCACTGCATGTGCTTGATGTACTTACTTGCCATCCTGATTTTGAAGGAATATTGGTGTGCAGGAAAGCATTAAACCTCAGAGAGGCACTGGCCTGTGGTCAAAGATTAGTTCATGGGGAAATGTTGATCCCTGGTGCAGCATCAGTTCCCAGTGCAGCACAGGTCTGTGATACTGCCCCAGCATCATTCCCCAGTGAGGTACCAGTCCCCAGAGCTGCATCCATACCTGACACAGCATCAGTCCATGGCCAAGGGTTGGTCCCAGGTGTCACATCGAGCACACTGTTGGTCCATGCTGAAGCATCAGTCCCTAGTTCATCACCAGTTCCCCGTTCCCTGTCAGTCCCCAGAACAGCTTCAGTCCACCTGTTCCCAGCATCCCACGTTCTTTCTTCCCTCCAGGCTTCAACGGGCTGGCGAGGAAGACCGGGGAGAGCACTGAAGTTGAGCCGACGGCGCTGCCCACCCCGGCGGAGCGGGAGACAGAGGCTCACTTTGTGAGCACAGCACCCACGCTGAAGATCCTCAACCACCACCCGCTGCTGGAGGACCTGCTGCATGAAGCCTTCCTGAAGAAGGACTACCTGGCCCAGGCACCATTCCTGCCCGCTGGTGCTGGCCCCCTCCTCCCCTCTGGTGCCCTCCAGCCGGCCCCTGGCCCCCCAGCCCCCAAGCCCTCACCTCACACCCCTGCCCTGCCTCGGCCTGCCTTCCCCACTGACCCGCTGACCACACCAGCAGGGCGCTCTGGGCCATGGGGGGAGGCGTGGGGGGCTGTGCCAGATGCTGATCCCTCGTGGTCCCCCCCTGGGGTGTCAGAGTCAGGCACTGCATCCCCCAGCCAGGCACCCACCACTGCTGGAACATCCCTGGCACCCCGCACTGGGGCTGCTGTGGTGCCTGGGGATGAGGAGGGAACCACAACCACCTCCACCATCACCACCACCACTGTCACCACGCTGCAGGGGCCAGGTGAGTACTGGGGAGGAAGGTAGGGGGAACTGGGGTGAAGTGTGACTGAGCCGGGATCTTGTCTGTCATCAGCTCCCTGTAACCGGACGCTGGCGGGTCCTGAGGGTTGGTTGGTGTCCCCGGAGCCAGCTGGTGTCCCCTATGATGGCAGCCTGGACTGCACCTACACCATCTCTGTTTACCCTGGCTATGGTGTGGAGCTCAAGGTGAGCTGAGGGCTGCGGGTGGGACAGGGGGCCAAGTGCCTGCAGACAAGTGTGGGATGTGCCCTGCTCCCTGCCATGGCTGTGTGGCTGTGCAGGGTGCAGCAAGCACATGGTCTTGTCCATGTCCTTGTTCCCATTCCTGTGTCCCTAAGCCAGCAGAGTGGCTCAGGGCATTGCCCATCCTCAGGCTCCAGCGCAGAAATGTGGGTGCATGAGTTGATGGGATGCCCCAGGATGCTCCATGCCCACCAGCTGCCGTGGCTGGCAACCATCACAAAGAAGTGCTGTGAGATTTAATTAACGAAGCCCTGATGGAGAAGGTGTAAGCAATGCCGGCAGGTGCCGTGCTGTGGTGCAGAGCCAGGAACGCCCAGAGCCCATCTGCCAGGAGCAGAGGCTGACAGCAAATCCTGCTGTGCTGAGGGCACATGCTGCTGCTGTCAGCGGCACGTGGCCATGTGTCCCTGTCTCTGCTGGACCCGCTGCTGAAGGTGCCGCGGGGCAGTGCCGTGGCTTGCTGAAAGCTGGTGGTGAGCCAAAGGCAGCATCTCCACCATCAGCCTCACTCCAGCCCACACTCACCAGTGCTGCTGCTCCTCACCATGCAGCACAGCTTAATTAAGATCATTAATAGCAAATTGCTCCAAGAGGCTGGAACACACATACACCTGGCTGTGGACGAGGCTGTCGGCGTGGGTCTGGCTGTGTCATGGTGCTCCAGCAGGGCTGCTGGCTGGTGCCAGCCTCTCTTGGCATGGAGGATGATTTATGGTGCTGCTAACCATGTTTGAAAGGTGCTGCCCTGTGCAGACAAGCTCCAGTGCATTATCGACCATGGAGAAGCCACTCAAGGACCAGCTCCGAGCTATGTGGGGTGATGCTCTGGTGGTGACACTTGTGTCCCCTGCAGGTGGAGAATATCAGCCTGGCAGAGGGGGAGACGCTGACAGTGGAGAGTGCAGGAGGCCTGGAGCCCATCCTCCTGGCCAACGAGTCCTTCCTGCTGCGGGGCCAGGTCATCCGCAGCCCAGCCAACCTCCTCACCCTCCGCTTCCAGAGTCCCCGGCTCCCCAGCCCTGGATCCTACCACTTTCACTACCAAGGTATAGGAACAGAGACTCCCCTGTACCCCCTGGGGGCCTTCCCTATTGACATGGCACTAACTTGGAGTGTGGTCGTGCACCACGAGTTTATCTGTGCCACTGGCAGGTTTAAGGGGGCACTGACCGGGTGAAGAACACTCACGGAGAGCTAATTGGTGTGAGCAATTACAGGCTCATTTGGCATAATTCCTGGCAGCCATAGCACCATGTCACCCAGTCCTGCAGCACCCAGGCATTTTGTGGGGGGCTGGGGAGGTGGGTGCTGGGATCTGGAGGGGTATGTTGCCCCCCCTGCCCTTGGTAACATCACCACCTGTCCCCAGCCTACCTGCTGAGCTGCCCCTTCCCGGCACGGCCGGCTTTCGGGGAGGTCTCCGTCAGCAGCCTGCACCCCGGTGGGGACGCCCGCTTCCGCTGCACCACGGGGTACCAGCTGCAGGGTGCCCGCCGGCTGCTCTGCCGCAACGCCACCCGCCCCTTCTGGAGCGCCCGCGAGCCCCTCTGCCTCGGTAAGCACCGGCACCGTGGGGACACGGCACAGCCGGCACGGCACAGTTGGCCACTGATGGTCGCTCTCCCGCAGCCGCGTGCGGTGGGGTAGTCCGGAATGCCACAGTGGGACGCATCGTCTCGCCTGGCTTCCCTGGGAACTACAGCAACAACCTGACATGCCACTGGCTACTGGAGGCGCCTGATGGCCACCGCCTGCACCTCCACTTTGAGAAGGTGTCGCTGGCAGAGGACGATGACAGGTTTGGCCCTGAGGCTGGGGGGCTTGAGGGGTGGGGGCACTCCGGGGCAGCCCCGCACAGGGCTGTGTTCAAGGATGAGTGTTGTTGGCCATATTCAAGGATGGGGGATGCTGGTCATGCCTGTGGATGGGTATCACTGACCATATCCCGGGATGGAATCCATCAGCCACAACCAGGGATGGGTACCATTGGTCATATTCAAAGATGGCTGTAGCTGGCCAGGTGTGGCCACTGTTGGCCATTAGCCACAGTCAAGGATGGGTGCTGCTGGCCACGTTCAAGGAAGATACCACTGGCCATGCCCAAGGGTGGGTGCTATTCACCATGCCCAAGGATGGTGCTGTTGGCCATGGCCACCACAGCACCTTGCCCCTGTCATGCCTTGGCAGGCTCATCATCCGCAATGGCAACAATGTGGAGGCACCACCAGTGTACGACTCCTACGAGGTGGAGTACCTGCCCATCGAGGGGCTGCTCAGCACTGGGCGCCACTTCTTCGTGGAGCTCACCACCGACAGCAGCGGGGCTGCTGCGGGCATGGCACTGCGCTATGAGGGTATGGGGCCGAGGCTTAGGGGGGCACCCAAACATCCCTGTGCCTGCCTGGCCCCTGCAGACCTTTGCTCCTGTGCCCACAGCCTTCGAGCAGGGGCATTGCTATGAGCCCTTCGTCAAGTATGGGAACTTCACGGCCAGCGATCCCCGGTACCCTGTGGGCACCACAGTGGAGTTCAGCTGTGACCCCGGCTACACACTGGAGCAGGGCTCCACCATCATCGAGTGCGTTGACCCCAGTGACCCCCAGTGGAACGAGACAGAACCAGCTTGCCGTGGTGGGTGCCAGGACTGGAGGGCCAGGGGGGCTGAAACTGGAGGTCTGATGGGTGTCGGGGCTGGAGGGTGCCATGGGTGCTGGGGGTTGCTGTGGACGCTGGAGCTGAGGATGGGACATGAGAGATGCTGGAGCCACCGTGTTGTTGCTGGAGCTGAGGGACATGGTGGGAGCTGGAGACAATGGGAATGGTGGGTGCTGGAGACAGGGATGAGCTACAATGGGTGCTGGAACCACCATATCATGGTGCGTGCTTGAGCTGGAGCCAGTGGGGATGGTAAGTGCTGGACTGGGTCCTGGGCACTGGGTGGAGGGGGCTGTGGTGGGTGCCCCGTGGCGGTGCCGAGCCCGGTGTCTGCCCACAGCGGTGTGCAGCGGGGAGCTGACAGACACAGCTGGTGTGGTGCTGTCACCCAACTGGCCAGAGGCGTATGGCAAGGGCCAGGACTGCATCTGGGGGCTGCACGTGGAGGAGGACAAGCGCATCATGCTGGATGTCCGCGTGTGAGTGTGGGGATGGCCCGGGATGGGGATGGTGGGATGGGGGGGTCCATGCACCTCCCGCCCTCATGGCCCCAATGCCCCAGGCTGCGGCTCGGCTCGGGGGACATGCTGACCTTCTATGACGGGGACGACCTGACGGCGCGAATCCTGGGCCAGTACACGGGTGCCCGCGGACGCTTCAAGCTTTACGCCTCCACTGCTGACGTCACCGTCCAGTTCCAGTCTGACCCCGGTGCCGGCCCCTTCGCCTATCGACAGGGCTTTGTCATCCACTTTTCTGGTGAGCCCCACTGGCAGGACAGTGTCACGAGTGTCCCTGCTGTCCCCACTGCCCTGCTCACCCCTCCATCCCCACAGAGGTCCCCCGCAACGACACCTGCCCCGAGCTGCCAGAAATTGCCAATGGCTGGAAGACGTCCTCGCAGCCGGAGCTTCTCCATGGCACTGTGGTCACCTTCCATTGCTACCCTGGCTTCCAGCTGACCGGCACTGACCTCCTGATGTGCCACTGGGACCTGACGTGGAGCGGTGACCTGCCCTCCTGCGAGCGGGGTGAGTGGCCCGCCAGTGTCCCCCTGCCCTGCGGTGTGTCCCCGGCCACCGTCACCATTGGTCAATCCCTCCTGCAGTGACAACCTGCCGGGACCCCGGGGATGCCGAGCACAGCCGCAGGGTGGTCTCCAACCCTAAATTCCCTGTGGGAGCCACCGTGCAGTATGTCTGTGACAAAGGCTATGTCCTGGCGGGTGCTGGGACTCTCACCTGCCATGACCGTGCTGCAGGGGGGCCCAAGTGGAGCGACCGTCTCCCCAAGTGCATCCGTGAGTTGGGTACCCCCTCCCTGGGCATGTCACCCAAGCTGATGGCAAGCGCTGATGCCACCCTACCACTGCCCTGCAGCAGAGACATACGAGCCCTGCCACAACCCCGGTGTGCCGGCGGGCGGGAGGCAGAACCCGGAGCGGCGGCTGTACCCGGCAGGAGCCACCTTACACTTCTCCTGCACCGCTGGCCGGGCTCTGCTGGGCGAGGGCAGCCTGCGCTGCCTGCCCGGGCACCCCTCGCGCTGGAGCGGCCCCCCTCCCATCTGCAAGGCGGGTGAGAGGACCCCCACACACACCCCAGCACCCCACTGGTATTGCTTGGCATCCCGCTTCTCACTCCACCCTTTCTTTCTTTCTTTCTTTCACCCTCTGCAGCCTCTTATGATGAGTTTTACAGCAACCGCAACCTGGATGGTAAGGGCAAGGGGGCGTTGGGGTGCCGGGGTGTAGAGGGGCACCTGGGGTGCGGCCGTTGTGGGGTGTCCCCTCAGTGAGCCCCCAACTTTCCCACACAGCTGTAGCCAAGGCCGTGCCCTCGGGGACGGCACTGGAGGGCACCAACGTTGCCATCGCTGTCTTCCTGCCCGTGCTGGTGGTGGCCCTGCTCATCGGGGGCATTTATCTCTACTTCTCCAAGTGAGTGGCCCACTGGCCCCTGTCGCCCCGTGGGGTACTCGTGGCCCCCCTGCTGGCTGCCCCAGCTGCCCTCTCTCCCCACAGGCTCCAGGGGAAGCCGGCCCTGCAGCTGCCCCTTGCTGGCTCCCACCCCTACGACCATATCACCGTGGAGTCAGCTTTCGACAATCCCACCTATGAGACAGGAGTAAGTACTGGCCCCCACACCCCTTGACTGGGGCTGGGCACCCCAGAGACCCTACATCTCACAGGCACCTGGGTCAGGAGCTGTGCATGGGCTGGGGCAGGTGTGGGATGGGGTCTTGTGTTCCAGGGACAGTGTATTAGATAGGACATCCATCCAGGGACCACACATAGGATGGGACAACCATCCCAGGACCATTCACAGGATGGACATTAATCTAGGAACCACACATGGGGTGGGACATGCATCCAGAGACCACACGTCAGCTGGGATGTCCATCCAGGGACCATGCACAGGGACAACACGTGGGATGGAATGCCTATCCAGGGGCTGTTCACAGGATGGGACGTCCATCTAGGCACCACACATCAGTCTGGGATATCCAGCTGGGATATCCATCAAGGGACCATGTACAGCACATCAGCTGGAACATTCATCCCAGGGACTATGCATTAGATTGGACATCTATCCAGGAACTACACACGGGATTGAGTATCTGTCCAGGGACCACACATGGGATGGTACCTGCATCCCCAGGCCATCTGTGGTCTGGGATGTGCCCCCAGGTCCCTACGGGGTGGGAGATGCCCTGTCCCTGCCCAAGGCACCCCGTCACGCTGCCGAGTGTCCAACCCCTTGCAGTCTGTTTTCTTTGCAGGACACGAGGGAGTATGAGGTGTCCATCTAGGCGTGGGCAGTGTGGAGCTGGGCACCGCAGCCACCCCTCCCGGGCCTCCCCGTGCCCACCGGCCCCCGGCACGGGCCGGGAACACCTCTCCCAAGGAGACTCAAGCCGAGCGCTTGGCGGGACCCACCTGGGCACCGGCCACCCCCCTGCCACCTCCCTGTGGGGTCTGTCCGAGCCCCACTGTCACCCAGCCCCCCACACCAGGCTCATGGGGGGCTGAGCCAGTGGGGGTCCCTGGACCCCATCCTGTCCCCCCACAGCCCCTGAGCCAGTGAGAGTCCCCGCCTCCCATTCTGCCCCCCCGGGCTCCACCCTTCCCCCAGACCCCCCCCCCGCAGGGGCACAGCAGCCCCCCCCAGCCCCCGCGATGGAGGAGGGACCCAGGCAGGGGGAGCAGCGCTGTGGGGACCTCCAGGTAAGGTCAGGGCTCCCCGGGGCTGCAGCGGGGAGGGGATAAAGCCCCGGGGGGTGGGCCAGAGGCTCGAGTGGCCATGTGGGTACCATGTGGGTGCCCCCCCAACCTCGCCCCCCCTCGCCGCCCCCAGCAAAGGGCTGGTCCCCCCGCACCCTCGTGTCTCCCACCGCCGCCACGCAGGGACGTGTCCCCCCCGTGCCCCCCAGCATGCTGCGTGTGCTCCCGGCCCCCCGCTTGCTTCGCCCTCCCGGGGGGTCCCCTCCGCCACCGGCGGATCCTCCCCCGCGCGTCCCGGGGGTGACGGGGTGGGCAGGGGCACCGGGCATGGCTATGCCCCCCCACCCCACCGCCGCGTCCCGCCCGGGCTGGTGACCCCGGCCCCCTGTCTGGAGGGGACACCGCCCCCCTCCCCATCTTTTGGTTGTTTCATTAATAAAAAGAACTGGTGTTTTAGAAGAAGCGATGGGCGTCTTCTTCAGCGGGGCCGGGCAGCCCCCATTGGGGGTGCACCCCCACCCCCCTAGGGCCCCCATGACCCCTCGAGCCCCCGTGCTCCCCTAAAGGGGGGGCGCTGCCGCTTTAAGAGGCGTGGCCTCCATCTGTGTGACGTCATACAGAAAACCACGCCCCCTGCTCCCCCGCGCGCCGCGCGCAGGGCGCCCCCTGCCGGCGCTCGCGCTCTCCCCGCCCTGCGTCGTTACGTCACCGGCATCCGCGCGCTACACCCCCACACCCCTCCCCTACTCCCGCCCTGGAACGTGACGGCAGCCACGCGCCTGCGCGAGAAAGGGGCGGAGCCAGGCGGAAAAAGCGGGCGGAGCCAGGCGGGGAAAAGGGTGGAGCCGGACTGGGCGAAGAGAGGCTTCGCGCCTGCGCGGTGGCGCCGCGTGAGTCGCGTTCCGTCCCCCCCCCCCTCGCCCCCCGCCCTCCGCCGCCGCTGCCGCCGCGCCAGGTCCGCGCGCGCGGCGCGGGGCGGGCGGGGGGACCGCGCATGCGCGCGCGACGGGCGGGGCGGGGCGGGGTGCGCGTGCGCGCGGGGCCCGGAGCGTCGGCGCCGCCGCTCTGAGCGCGGGGCGTGCGCGGAGCCAGAGCGGCCGCGGCGGGCGCGGGGCCGCCGCCCCCTCCCTCCCTCCCTCCCTCTCTCACACGCACACCCACACCCGCTACGCGGCCATGGCAGCGGGCGCCGGGCCCCCCGCGGCCGCCCCCGGACACGGCTGGAGGAGGAGGAGGACGGCGCACAAGCCGCAGCGGCCCGTGGGATAAGGCCCCGCCGCCCGCCCGCCCCCGCCGCGCCGCGTCCCCTCCCCTCCCCCCGTCCCCACCATCCCCACAACGCCAACGCCGCCGCCTCGTCGCGGAGCCGCCGCTGAGGGGCCGCCGCGCGTCCCCCGCCTCGCTCCCTCTCGCCCGGGGGGGGCTCTCGGGGCCGCTCCCGGGCTGGATGAATGTGGGAGAAGATGGAGACCAAGACGATCGTCTACGACCTGGACACCTCTGGGGGGCTCATGGAGGTGAGGCCCGGGGCGCGGCGCGGCGGGGCTGGGCCGGGGAGGCCGCGGGGCTGCAAGATGGCGAGGGACCCCCCCCGGAGCCCCCGTGGCCTTACAAGGAAGTGCGGAGGGACGGAGGCGGCCCCCGGAGAGGCCCTGCCGGACACGGGGCAGGCTCGGCCGGGGCTCTGTGTGTCCCCCGGCGGGCCCGGGACTGCTGTCTCTGCGCTGGGCACGGGGAGGAGGGCGCTGGGCCGGGGTCGGTTCAGCCCCTCAGAGTCCGCTCTGTCTGTTGTGTGTGCATGTGCAGCAAATCCAGGCCCTCCTGGCTCCCCCCAAGAGCGAAGATGGGGAGAAGAAGAGCAGGAGGCCCGAGAAGGAGCCCAGGCGAAGTGGCAGGGCCACTAACCACGATAGCTGCGATAGCTGCAAGGAAGGAGGGGATCTGCTGTGCTGCGATCACTGCCCCGCCGCTTTCCACCTCCAGTGCTGGTAAGGCTCGGCGCTGTCTCCCTCCGGGTCTGCCCGGAGCACCTTCCCTCCCAGCCGCTCCCGCTTCCCGTTAGGTCTCGGGGAGGGGGGGACGCGGGGCCGGGCGGAGCAGGCAGGAACAAAAAAGGAGGTGCAAACCCCACTTGGGTCCATCCTCCCCCCCAGGCTAATCCCCAGCGACCGAGGTGAAACCTCCCCCTCCCTCACTGCTTTTTATAGGGCCGGGGGGGATCCGTCCCTCTCCTTTCTTTTTGTGCTGAGCAGCGGGCGAGAGGCCTGGAGGAGGAGCGAGGCCGCTGCCTGCGCGGCCTGGCTGCCTTGGTGCTGCCCCTGCCTGGCCTTCCACCCCCCTGCCAGCGGGTAACTTCCTTTCTTCACCGCTTTCCAGGGGTGCCTGGCCTGGGGGGGGACCCTCCGGAGGGCCCTGGCTGGAGAGGGAGAGGCGGTGGTGGCGTCTCTGCACCAGGCCTGACGTTCCCAGCGCTTCCGTGCTGCTGCAGCTGCTGGGAATAATGGAGGTTGCTGTCTCTGTGTCTCCCTGCCTCACTGTTTACAATATGGCGACCTTCCTTTAAATTATATTTTTATTCTCAGCGCCATTTTGGCTGCATATATGACTCCCAAACCCTCGCAGCGCTCCCCACAGTATCTCGAATGTGAAAAATACCTTCCCTGTGGAAATCCAGGCCTCCAGACTTTAGCACTGGCCGGGTTTATTCCTTTCCCTCCTTTTTTCCCCGTCCCTCCTGACTCTTCCGACCTGCCTGTCTCATCCATGGGGGTGTCCGCCGTGAGCTGGGGGGGGCTGTCGGGTGCTCTTGCTGGGAGTTGTGTGGCTTTGTTGATGAAGGCAGAGCTTTCTGCATGCAAATCCGGGTGCCGGGGTGGGAGCCGAGGCGCGTGTGGAGGCGGTGGCAGAGCTCGAGGCGGTGGAGGCTGCAACGGGAATGTCTCTTGCTGCCTTTCCCTCGCAGCTTCCCGAGCTCTTGGCACAAAGCGACCCGCCAAAGGCGGCCTCAACTTTCCGCCCCATAGTTTCTCCCTCCCTGCACCCGGAGCCTGAGCGCATCCGAGGCCTCTTTGCCGAAATCCCCCCCCTTTCAACAGTTGACACAGGCGGGCAGTTTGTGTTAAATTAGCGCAGCCAGAGTGGATAATGGAGTGGAGGAGGGAGCAGGGCAAGTCAAACAGCTGGAGCTCGGGCGTACAGAGTATTCTTCCTTAGGGGAGATTTTTTAACCACATTCCTTTCTCTCTTTCATGCTTTGGAGCTTTGTTTGCCACCCTGTTACAGCTGTCTCCTCTGCTTTTTTTTTTTATTATTATTATTCTGTTGGGGTTTTTTTTCTTTCTGATCTCGATTTTTTGCTCGATGGTTATTCTGCGTTTCTGTGCTAATTGCAGGTCTGTGAACACTTATTAAACTGGTTGCTGATACCAGGAAAGCTGAGTGTGTGGTCACAGTTGTGTAGGGAGTGTCCCGTTAGCAGCGCGTAGCCAGGCGAACCCGACAATGCTGTAGTGTGCAGCCATGACATCATCCCTCCTACCCTGAGGAAGTGCTACTGGTGGTAGTGCAGGTCCTCTAATATTTACTAGGAGGATACTAATTATCATTGGTTTTTGCCCAGTGTTTTTGATGAGCTTTAATTTAAGGGTGGTTTTATTCTTCTGCCGGGCATGGTTGACACATCCCAAGCCTTCTCTTAGTGAGGCTGGAGTGATGGCTAAAACTTCACTTTGGAGGTGGAAGAGCTGTGACTAAGGCTGTAGAGTGACTCTGAGTCCTGGTTAAACCTGACCATAAGTGAGACCACTTTGTGCATGGCTGAATTTCATGGCTTAATTTGGTGAGTTTTGTGTAGTTAGCGAGTGGGAAACAATCGTGTGAATCGGATACCTGTAAAGCTTTGGCTGTACCCGAGTTAGTTATGTTGTAATTATTTAAAAAAAATGTATCTTTGGCTACCTAATCACTGTTCAGAACAGAAATGAAAGAGGCAGTTCTGTTTGTTGTCTTTCCTGGGGGGTGTCTCAGGCAGTCCTTTCGACAGTAGCCCAGACCCTGCTGTGGGAGGTGGCACAGTGTGGAAAGGCTTCACTTAAAGGCCTCCAGCTTGACCTTGGTTCTACCTCCTTCCCTCTGGACCTCTGTCCAACCCTCAGCCATGGCCTTCAGGTGACCCAGGTAGTCTCAAAGGGATGCTCTGGTTTTCTTTTTGTGTTTTCTTCTCTTTACCTCCTATATCTTGCTTAAAGTAAACTTCCGTTCTGGATATAAACTCGGGCATAAAGGCAACACTTGCCATTTCCTTTCTGCCTCCTTTTTTTACTTAAAGAATAGCAGCTGTAATGCAAGGCTTCATTTTAAGTCGTTTGAATAGCAGTGCTGGAGCACACTAACTGATTTGTGTTGATAGCTTACCTGTTCTTTAAATGTTTATTGTAAACTTCAGTATCAGGTTGCATTGATTATCAGTATAGCATAAAAGAAAACAAAAAAGCAGCTCTTAATTGGCCTAGGATTGGTAATCAGTTGATTAAAGCTGCATAGGAGAGGTCATATTATAAAAGAAAAGGGGTAACAGGGGTGTGATTGGCCCAGCTCAGTGGCCCAGGAGGTAGTTTTGCTCCTTCCTGCATAGAGAAGGTTCTTCTATGTCATGTCGTTTAAACCTGTAGCAAGTAAGTTGACTTTGTTAGGTGAGTGTGTGGCCCTCAAGCTTCAGCAGTTTGCCTTAACTTCAGTTTAGTACCTAAACCTGTTGTCTTCTGTGGAAAACAGAAGGCACTTGGCCACAACTCCCAAAACTTTCCGAGTCTGGTAGTATTACACAGCTCTGATGGTAAATAACAAGTTTTGTTGATACACTGTGGAAGGACTGCTCTCCTGAATTAATGTAGGTGGAAGTGACTTCCCAATTCATCTGTTGGGGTGTCAGCTCTTCCCACAACTCTGTTTTGTAATCAGTAGTTCAGGATAAAGCTGCTACAGGTACTGTGAGAGTCCATGGGTTAGGAGGGTTCCCACCCTGGCTGCAGATAAACTGACCTGGTGGGAGGGATACGGGAAAGTGTAAAATCCCTTCCAGATACTTAGTTTCAACATACTTGGATTATTATCATAGTCAGATGACTCTCTTCAGGTTTGAATTTACAGAGGGAGGTTTTTTGGGTTCTTAATAGTTGTTGGAAACAGAACGTGGCATCTTTGGCTCTGGAGTCAACGTTTGGTTCTGCTGTTTGCCCATAATCTGCTGCTTTGGGTAATGGCTTAGTGTGTATTTCCATCCTGATGTTCTGCCTTAGCCCAGGCCTCTAGGGATGGTGCACGCTCCTTCTTTACATGATTGAAAACGAATTTTCCAGTAGTACTTCTATTCTTTCCCATTTATATCCTCCTCCTGGCTATGTGATTGTTAGAATTCCATGTGTTTTCTTGAGCTTGTAGTAAACTTGATTCACATTGAAGCGGGTTTGCAAAGTGACTGATGTTGCAAATTCATTACGGCTTCACTGAAGGATTAGAAAGATCCCCGGGAGAGGAAAAGTTTAGTTAACAAGTTGGGGGAGGGGAGTGACAACAGGAGGGAGAACCAACACAGAACAGTTTTGTGTTTGGTTTTTTTTTTTTCTTTTCTTTCTTTTTATTTTTTTGAAAGTCTCCCTGCCCGGGTTTCTGGTTGGAGGAGCCCAAAAGCGCCAACCTCTCTGAATGCTGCGGTTCAAGTCCCTCTTGTAAATCTCAACGCCGCTGGCTGTGCAGCTCTGCTGGCTTGGCAGAGTGACCTCAGTCGCCTAAAGCTGACCAGTTATGTAAACAGACAGTACCAATTTTGTGGTACTGCCCAGCAGAAAGGTTCCTCGTGGCTGCTGGGTTCACCCCACGGCTGCGCTGGGAGAGGCCGCGTCCGTACCAGGGCCTGCTGCCTCCGACAAACCTTCTGCAACACCTCCTCGTGTTTATGTTTCCAGTGTTTGGCTCATTTCCCCTCTGATTTGGCAGTCTTCACCGAAGTGCTGGTGTCGAAGAACAGGAGTAACAGAGCTGCAAAGAGCAGCAGAGGAAGCTAAACTGGAGCTTTGCATATTTTCTATGAGTCACATTGTTTTAGTGCTTCTAACAAAGAATGGAAAAAAGTTGTGTTTGGCTGGTTGGACATCTGATAACTCTTTCCCCACCTTGTTCATATTCTGCTTTATCTTTGGCATTTGGTCTGGCTTTGGTTTTTCACATGAATATTTGTTCTGTGTGAGGGGAGCAAAACAATGACTTGTCTATTGTCTCAGCTAATCCTTCTCTTAATGGTCATCTTGGGCTGCCTCAGGGGGTTCAGGTGAATCTTAGAGTGATCTGAAGCATCTCTTGCTTCAAGGAGTAGCAGGATGTCTGTGAAGGTGCTGGAGAGGTGAACTTCATGCCTAATGGTGACTAGGAGCGGGTTTTCAGTACATCAAATTACGTAACAGCTTCAGAAAAGCTTGTAGTTTAAGTGCAGAAAGTTTTTATTATGAGGCTTTCTGTTTGTTTGGGGTTTTTTTACAGTAAATGACTGGCAAAACCCTACTTTAGTGTTTATATAATTGCGTTTTGAAGGTCAGAGTAAGCTGTTCTGTTCCCAGTAGTCATTTAAATGTATCTATCTTAACCGATACTTTGTTAAAACAATGTTGGTTTAAGTATGTGCTTAAAAAAAAAACAAACCACCAACTTTTTGTTTTTATGTATTTCTGGTCTGATATTTTGGTAGCAGTGGGGCCAGAGTAGGATCCTAAGGCAGAAGGAAGCGATTGCACAGAGGGTCACTACGCGTGCGCCTGCAGATGTGGTAACATGATCAGTCTTGGCAGCTCTGCTCTGCAAAGTCGTGCCAATGAGATTTTTCAGTCTCCTTATTTTGTCCTAAATCTCCTGATGCAAAGGCAGATAAGGTCAGCCCAAATCTTATGGACCTGAACTGAGGGCACCAGAAAACCATTCACGGTAATAATTTGATGAACTGGCGATTTTGTGGATTTGCAAACCACCATTCTCACCTGTGCGTGTGGTTGTTGCTTGCGTTGCTTGCTTTGCAGTGTGGGCAGGAGTTGGGCGTTCGGACTGAGCTGTGGATCCCTGCTGCCACTGCCAACATCAGTGTGGAGTGGTAGAAGCCATGCATTGGGATTCTGAAGTCGAGGATTCAAAGTTGAGGAGGACGATGTTTAGCTGCTTCATTTAAGCTTTGCCTTCAGACATGGCTGCTGCCTGGGCTGGTGTTACGTCAAACACCTGCATTGATCTGGAGCTGTTTTAAAGGGCACAGTACAACACTGAATAAGGAAAGTTTTCCATTGTTTTGTCCCTTGGCTTGGGAAAGTGCCAATTTTATGTTGACCAGGACTTGTGGAACTGAAAAGTCTTTTTTTTTTTTTTGTGCTGCTACGGGGTCCGCGTCTGAGTTGACTCCTCAGGATTAGGAGGATGCAGCAGCTTGCTTGAGGTAGGGTTCACTGCTTTGTTCCTGCTGCTCCAGAGCTGGTCTTTCCTGGTATGTCAGCCTGCAGGCATGACTCATGGGAGCCTTTCACAACGCGGA
The DNA here is from genome assembly GCF_025592945.1 of Manacus candei. Lineage (NCBI taxonomy): Eukaryota > Metazoa > Chordata > Aves > Passeriformes > Pipridae > Manacus > Manacus candei. The sequence continues at coordinate 7,451,666 of NW_026138124.1, read as the reverse complement.
AAGGTCTTCCCAGAGGAATTCCAGCTCCTCCAGGCATTTGCAAAGGAAATTCTTAATTGGATTAGATTCATAATACTAATCTGCTAATGACTGTTTGTTATGGAGATCTTGGAATTATCTTGTAAATATATTCACCTTCTTTTAGCTCGCCTTCTGTCTTTTTATCACATACAAGCTCAGTGTTGTTAAGATTGTACAGCCGCCAGCAGATCTGATAGTTGGGAATGGGAGGACTCCTGTGTTTATTACACGAGATCATATAATGCTCGTAATTATTCCCTCTTTCTCCATTTCTCAGTGTTGTTTTAGGTGGGGTAGTAAAAGGGAAGCAGAGATGATTGGCACGCCTGACATCCGGCTGTACTTCTCTTACCGCGGGTGTGAAGGACATCCCGGGTGGGGAGTGCCCCTGTACAGTTGTCAGTGACAGAACTGCGTATTTGTAGCAAGAATTTGGCCTAAACATGCATTTCCCCCCCTAAAACAGACCTTTTTGGGCTGTATGTGCTGTTGTTGTGGTGTGGGGAGCACCTGCAGGAGGGCAGGGCTCCTGCGTGTCTTTATGTAGGACAGGCTGAGTCAATTCGAGATTTCGTTGTAGTGTTGATGCTGAAAGAGTTTTTCAACACCAACATCAGTTCTTCCGTTTATTGACCCACACCAGTGGATGTTAAAGTGTTTTTGTTGCTAGACTGACTCACTGATATGTGTCAGGTTCTCGAGGTTTTTCCTGTGCTCTGGAGCCCTTAATACTTGAGTCAGTAGCAAATAGCAGGAATCTACTGTGAAGAAAGGGAACATTTACTTCCAGAGTAGGAAAGAGGTGCATCTCCCTAAAAGCAAGTGTGACAGTCTGATTATTTAGGGAGTGCTGTCTGTTGGAATATAAATCATGTGAGAAGGATGTACCCATTTTGGTTGTTTTTTTTTTTTTAAACCAGTCAGGAAGTAAGCTTGGACTTGTGAAAATGCAAATGTATGTGGGGATATAACATGGCTTTGTTACAAGCGAGTGTAGGCAAAAATGTCTTGCCACGTCAGGTTACTGGCTAAACTTGTGATTTTTGTGACACAGATTGTCAGAGTTGGCTTTTCCTTCTTATAGTAATCGATCTATGCCGTGTCCAACTCCATTGCTCGCTAGATGTCTGCCCAGCTTCCTCGAAGGAATGCTGCAGTATCCTGTAACTCTGTAAGCTGAGTAAAAATAGTGTTGTAGCTTCCCTTTAATAAAGGGGTTGACAGATACCGGTTGTAATGCACTCACATACCTTTTTAGGGTATGGAGTAAATGCTAGAGCCAAAAATGAAGGGAAAAAATGTGTATAAATCATTGTTCCTGTTGATGTATCAGATCTTGAGCACAAAAGGCAAAGAGCATCTCGGCCAGCTGGGGGGAATCGAGCGCCTGAACCCAACTCTAACCCGTTTCTGCTGACGTGTGCTCTGCACGAGTCACTTGAAGCAAACTAGATGGAGCTGGAGATTACCGACTTTGAACCCTGCAGAAAGCAGTGGCCTGAGGATACAATTTAGCAAGCTGAAAACCCCATGCTGAATTTCTGGCAAGCGCTAGTGATTGGTGTGAAACACCTGCCTGTATAGCCTCTGACTTTGGGCACGGCATCATGTGAACTTCCCAGTGATCTCCGTCTAGAATAGCAACAGGAGCAAGATATGAAGGTGATCTGGAAAAGGCAGAAAAGAATGTATACCCTGCTCTAAGGCTTTTTTTTTTGGTGGATATTTCTGTCTCTGCTCTTTTTTCTCTCTTCCCCAGTGTTCTTGGGAAAGCCTAGTCCACATGTAGATGTCAGAATTACACTTCACTTGTGCCTGTGTGAAGACAAATTCATGCTTTTGCTTTTATGGGTCTGTCCTTCATCCTCTTCTAATGTGCTACTTTCCTTTTTTCCACCTTATTGCTTCTGTCCTTTCACCCCTGTCTCCTTTGAACACATTCAGCATGGCTGGGGCTGAATGTGTTCACTTCTCAGAAACCTCTCAGACCTGTGTTTTGATTATTTTTTTTCCCACCAGAGATGTCTCTTCATTTACTGTTCTTTAAAGACAAAATTGGATGAAGTGATTCTCAACAGGGCTGTGTTGTTCCTCAGCCTTCTTTCTTTTCCCTGATGCTGCCCTATGTGTCATCCTGCTTTGAGAAGATGACTTCTAATCTGTTAAGAAGATGGTGCTGTAAAGATCTGAACACTTAATAATGAACCTGGACATTGAATTCAGGCTATTGTTACTATTGTCTGCAGCACAGGCATGAGTGATGCCTCGGAAAGAAACAGGAGTCAGAATGTGCAGAATGTCTGAATTTCTGTGTCTGACCCACATTTTTCGAAGTCAACAATTCTTCCTATAGACTTCCATGATTTCTGCTTATAGATACAAAGCTGGATGGTTCCCCAAGCAGATATGTCTCAAATATCAAACTAATTAAAAAATAATAATCAAAATCCCCTCACTGCAGTACAGGTGGTATTATACACTTTTTTTAACGAACATTTATTTTTTTATATGTGTATTTGTTTTTATATATATGTGGAAATTTAATATCTTAAAAAACAATACTTCCTTTAATTTTTTGTCAGCTGTTAAGTGAGGGTAATAACTAACGGGTTGTCTAGGGAATGGTCAGGTTCTTTCTATAAATAGAAGTAACTAATTACATCAGGTGATCACATGTTTACATGCAGCTTATCCAGTTTATTGGACTCTCCTGCTTGTCAGGTTGGAGGCAAAAAAGTTCTACTTCATGCCTTTGGAGGAAACTTTTCTGATTCCCCATGAACCTCAAGATTGTCTGCGCATGAGGGCACAGGGAGGAGGCGGGACCCCAGTGAAGGTAGGAAGGGAGCTGAGGTAAGGTAGATAACACCTGCTTCCATGAGGTACTTTCTCTTCCCAGGATGAGAGTAGCAGGAGGGATTTGATGAAGGATACAAGTAAATAAGTCCACTGCCTTCGAAATTTACAGAATACTCCCAAAATTCATGACATGCTTGTGAAATGGTACCTGGTTCTTAGGAACATGGTAGTACTGCTGCCAGAGGCTGGAACTGCTGGCCAAGCCCTTGCAGTGTTGAACACTGGCTGGTATGGAAGGCAGAAATAAGCAAACAGTGAATGAAATTTTGGTGTCTGGAATAGCCAGCAATGCTGTTTCTTAAACTTTTAAGAGCTCGAGTCTTCCTCCACTCTTTTATCATCATGTAGATGGATTATGTCAGTGTACCTTTATTTTTTCCTTGCATGCATCTTGTTTCTCTCTGTCTGCCCATATAATGGTGTTTTAATCCTGCTTCTGTTCTCTGTCTGTTGCTGAACCCTTATTTCCAGCTCTGGCCATGCTGTTGGAAAGATGCATGCTAAGCAGATGCAGTGTTCCAGATGATGGGATAATTGGTGACCTGTGAAACAGTCATTTCTGTTCCCTTCCTTGCATAGTGGCAGCCAAAATAATCATGTTCCGACCTGTTTGGTGGTGTCCAGGTCTCCTTGCTGGATGTTACTAATTTAGAACTTTTTATATGCATGCTCAAGTTCACTTCAGTGTAAACAAAGTTGTGCTGGCTGCTGTCAAGCTTTTTTCACTGGTTCCTTCAGGACTTGTTGCACCACAGGTAGAAGTATAGTGGCTGATGCTCTGTGTTTAATGTGAATTGCACTGCTGGCTTCAAATAGGTATAACTTATAAAATGTGTGAGCCTAATTGAGACCAGAAAGTTCCTGAAACTCTGTTACTTTTAATGTGATTGGGTCATGCTTAGAGGTCTGTAAAGACCAAAATTATGCCAGGTTTATCTGAAGTTTGGTCTCATTATTGTTGCTTGAGAAATCTTTGGCTTCTTCAGGAAGATTGTTCCTTGTACAGCTGAGTGTCATAGTTTATCTATGTTAACGAGCAGAACTTGGAGACTTCACTGAATAATTTGCACTAAGGAATAATCCTGACACTAGTGGAAGAGAGGAGAGATCTGACAGTGTTCCTATTAACCATGTTTGAGGTAATTGAAGTCTGACTTTTGTCTTCAGAAAAGAGTAAGCTCTGCATTGATCGAAGAGTACAGGAGGAAGGTAAGGGAGTTGCAGTGGGGAGGAACTCAAGGGGAGCTGCAGCTGTTGGCTTGTTTGGTGTGGTTTTATTCTGTGTAAGTTGGAGGCTCGTGGTGCTGGGTTCCAGGTGTCCTCCTCCAGCCGGGTTTTGGAGCAGCTGTGAGCAGAAATGTGTAACTTGGGCGCAGTAGAAATGTTCCAAAGAGCTGAATTTGTAAATGATGCAACTTTCCCTGTTTCTCAATGGGGCTCTTGTAATGCACTGACAGCGAGGTTGGTTTCTTGGTTTGTTTTAGCTGCCATTGAGGCCCTGCTGTAGGAAGCCAGGGAGCCTTGTTCTTTATGAAGCTGGTAGAACAGCTGTAGCTCTATCCATCATAGGGATAAATAGGAGTCCGATAGAAGAGCTGAAAGCCTTCTTCCTTTAACTGGCAAACATAACCAGCATCCTTCATTATCAACCTGTCATTGAGTCTTGGTAAGCTAATGAAAAGTTTTCTGAGAAGGAAAAATGTGTTTGCCTGCATATTTTCATAGGGTCACTATTTTCCCCACACGCAGAAAAAAATATTTAAGTCCGATTGTTGAAAACAACTGACATGAAAGAGAAGTTATTGAAGAAAGCTTCACCAGACACTGGTTTGTTTTCTTGCCACCATTTATCCCAGCTGGTAGCTGGCTGTATCCTGGTGGGTCCAGAGCATGCTTTCCGTAGTGTCAGCGTGCCTTTGACGCAAGATGGCCTGGAATGCTGTGTGTAAATAACCTCAGGTCTGCTTATAACTGGTTCCTTTGAGAGCTGCGGCCCAGTTTGTATTGGAGAAGGTGCCATTCCTTGGAGCATTTGTTTACCTATTTATTGAGGTCAGCAAAGTGAGGAGTAATTATGGGATTTAGACTAACAACAGGCATCTGATGTATGAGAGCTCCAGAGTGTGAAATTGAAAAGCTAAGTGGCTTCATGCTATCATTTGCTTGATAAAAACTCCTCATATACTCTTGAAGATTTTTTTATTTCATCATAGGCATTTAAATTTTATTTAAGGGAGGATTTGCATAGCGTCCTGACGATGGCAGAGCAATGCTTGGCAACACATCTGATATGAATTTCAGAAGATACTAAACTTATTTAGAAAAAGCCATGAGACTGGTATTATGGCAAGTGACTCTGTGTCATTGTAGTGGTTTTGACTAGGCAGTGATAAACATCTCCTTTAGTTTTCAGAGGCTTTGTCTGAGTTGATCTTCCAGGTGTTTTTAAGTCAGCGTGTGTTTTTCAGGGATGTCTTTGTCTTAAATCCAGAAACGTGTTCTGCTGAGCAGATTTGATTTGGGTCACATCAAACCTTTCAGATAAAACAGCCCTGGGCACCAGTATTGCCTGTCATGACAGAAGGGGGAACTTTCTGAAATGAAGGTTTAGCAAAATTGTACTGAAAAGCACAACTGACTGGTGTGTAGTTGAAAGGAGATGTGTTGTAACTGAAGATAAAGTTGGTGCTGTACAATTCCAGGTCCTGTTGGCAGCAAACACTGATGGCTGGAGCTGTGCATGCTAATGAACCTATGAAAGATAGAGAGAAAAGGGCCATGGTGCTCCTGCCAAAGTGCTAATTCTTACCTTGCTTATGAAGATCAAGTATCTTTTTCAGATTTAAAACTCAGTTTCTTTTATGCTTACAGTAAAAGGTTGAAGAATGTGGTCATACCTAGTCAATTAAAACAGCATTCTTTAGCGCTTCCCTGGCTTTCTGCTGAGACCCAGGCAATGCTCTGTGCTTGCTGCGAGGCCAGCAGTGCAGGAGCAGCCTTCATCAGTCTTTGTTAGCACGGCGAGCTGCCTTGATGAACAGTTCATTAACCAGGAGAGGCAGAATCAGTCTTTTAATACACTTGCCATAGCAGCTAGGCCCTGACAGTGAGCAGAAAACCTCAGGAGGCTTGTCTGAGCTCTAAAACCTTGCTGCTGGTCTGAAACAAATCTTTCCCCTCCTTCCACAGGCCTTTGGGTAGCAGCGTTCATTAAAATGCTTCTTTAATAGTACCGCGTACGTAGGATTTCATGGTTGTGGAACAGATAGTTCAAACACAACAAATGGGACAATAACATCCACATTTGAGAAGAAACCTGTTCTGACTCTTCCAGGCATCTCTCAAGGTTCACCGTGGTATTAATTGTTTCATTATAAAATGCGTAAGATTGAGGTAACAGTTAAAACAAATAACCGGAGGCATCTGGCAGCGCGTGGATCCCTGGCACGCCCCACACGGCGGGATGGGGCAGACGTGTTCCCAGCAGTTCAGGCACGCTCGTCAGGAGCTTCAGAGGGTAAAAATTCGCTAGGAACGAATCAAAGTCTGTGGTTTTTCTTCCCCTAGGGTGCTGGGAGGGGAGAGGGGAATGGGCCAGATGAATCCGTACTTGGCTCTAGCTGCAGATCTAAGAGCTCGATTTCTAGCAGGAGTAAAACCTGAGCTATTGCAGGATCCACCTTAGGGCTCAGCATGGATTTATGCTGCAGCAAGCACACGGGGATCATTTGTTACTCTCCTCCTTCTACCCCCCTTCCCTGCTTCTGTCAGCAAAAGATTAGTTTGGGGCAGGGGGGAGTTACAGCTTCAGCCAAGCATTTGAGGCTCTGTGTGAAGCAGCCAGTAGTGCAGGCTTTGGTGCTCTCATCTAGAGCCTGATCCCTTGTTCATCCAAGTCCTCCAGGAAATGAGAAACATAAGCTGCAGGTATGTTAGTGCATACATGCAGAGCACTGCGCTTCTGGAGCGCCTGGAACACGGAGGCCTCTGAAACCCTGCACTCCTCCTCAAAATGGCTGCCAGATGTGTTGGCTCTACTGAATTCCCTGGAGCCTGACACCAGAAATGCTGAGGTTATTACCAGCTTGGTTCTTGCAGTGTTCTTCCTTCGGTCTTCCAGGCGCGGTGTTGCAAGAGCGAGCGTGACCCCGGATGGCTGCAGTACCTGCGGAGGCTGTCGCTGGCAGGCTGGCGAGCTCGGGGCAAGGCTCGCCGGGACTCTGTTTAAACAAAGGAAGCGTGTTTGTTTTTACAGTTCGGGCTTGGGAGCCTGGGCTGGGATCCTGTGCCATTTCCCTGTGCTAGGAGCAAGATTCTCGAGGAAGACAGTCTCTCCCTTTGCTGCAAAGCACAGCTCTTCCTGGCCGACAAATACACATCTTATCCTCTCTGGTTTGTCGGGGATGGAGACTTGGGAAAGCTGAACTCAGATTTGGTTTGATACCTGTCTGTAGGTGCAATAAACTGTATAGAGACTCCTGAACTACAGTCTGGCTGTCCAGTGTGGCTCCTTGGGCCAGTCTTGTAAGCCCCTTGCTGGTGTGGCCGCACTACTGCTTGATCCCCTTGTGACTCTGTCAGTCCCAGTGGATCCCTTGTAATCCATTTCCCAGTCAGTGGGAAATGGAGCTTCCAGATCTTGCAGTAGTGCATCTATCTGAGTGTTCAGCACAAGAGAGCAGACTTGCTATGCAGCTACCTCTAGCAAAAGAAGGCAGAACTTTTAAAAGTATTATCTTAAACCACAGTGCGTGGTAACTGACTGTTTTTCTGCCAGCAGGTACACTTTCCCTGCCACAGTCATCAGTTTGTTCAAATAACAAATCTTAATGATAGAGGTGTTGGAAAGTACTTGAGTTAGTAGTAGGATCTGTAAGGAAAGTGTATCATCTAACATATGCTGCTCTGCCTTTTACTGAGGAAAAGTGTTTCTCAAAATAGTCCTCCTTACTCCTTCGTCTAATTTGCTTTGGTTTATTTCTAGCATCAAAAAGAGAATGTCATTTCACTGTGATACAGCTTTTATAGTAAGTGCAGATCCATATGAGTAGGATGTATCCTGTGCTTCATAGCCAAGGCAGGCTGTATATGGTGACACTTTTAAGACTATTTGGGTTGTCTTAAGATAGCAAGTGGTTTCCACCATTAACTGAGTGTGCCCAGGGATGGAGTGCATCGGAATCAGTGGGCAGACTTCATGGCAGCTTGTTCAGTTGGACTCACTGCAAATCCAAGGGATGGAAATGCCTGGATTTATGACTGTGCTTACTGCACAGGAATCTGTGCAGTCTTACATGGAGTAATCAAGTTATTTAAGGATGCGTGGTGTTGCGGGGGGAGGTATGTGTGTTGAACACTAGTGAATCTTCCATTTATCTTTGCTGTTCAATTCTAAGAGTGTTCTGAAACCATGGAGCTGAAATGGGTGTCATGGAAGAATGGCTTCTTGGAGGTGTCTGGCTAAGTGGATGTATGGGCGAGCAAATCCAGGGAGCTTCACCATAAATAAAAGGAAGTGCCTGGGAGCGGAACCTGCAGAGCTGCCCTGACTGGGGCTGTGTGTACGTGAGAAGAGTTCCAGAAATAACAGTAAATAACAGTAAAGCCTTGCTTTGTGCTTCTCTTGTAGCAACCCTCCACTCAGCGAGGAAATGCTGCCGCCGGGGGAGTGGATGTGCCACCGCTGCACCGTGCGCCGCAAGGTAAAGCCTCTCCTGACAGACATGATCCCTGCCTTTCTGACTGTCCATTTGAAACCTGAATCCTCTGGTTCATACCTGCCTCTCCCCTCAATGTGTACATACACTGCCAGAGTTGCTCTTTGTGCTTGCAGATGTAAAGGGCTTTGTTAGGAACAGGCTCAAAGAAAACTAAGGGGTCTTGATGAGAGACCCTCGTGATATTTTTTACCTTGCTACTAGGAGCTAAAACCGAAGTGCCTGATACATTCTTGCCAAGCTGTGCCTTTTAAACTGTTTTCCTTCCCCCCCATTTCTGGAAAGGAGGGAGAGCTGAGGTGCAAAGGAAATCAGAATGGCTCCCCTGCTCGAGGAGGTGAGCTGTCTACAGGCAGACCAAGAATCATGTTAATGCAGCTTTGGCATCAGGGCTGTGATTCTGGTTAATGTGTGTCTTTTAGAAATGTGACTTCACAGAAGTCGCACATCAGCAGAGGGTGAAATCACAGTGAGTTATGATTTCCTGGGCTGTTGAACAGGATGGGGAGTAGATGATTGGGCAAGATTGTGGCTTGTCTTTTTTTTTGCCTTGATGCTCTTTCTCCAGGAAGCTGTCTTGTACAATGTAAACATCTTATTGCTGTGACCACGTAAGGCTGCATAGCAGAGGGTTTAGAAACTGCACCAAGCTCTCTAGCAACTGTTGTTCCCTTGAAGTGACACCCAAAAGAGATTGGAAGAAAACTGTGTGCTCAGCCTTTTGTTCCTGAAGCGATTGCCTTGTTATGTTTCCAGGGTACTGTTCAGCCATCTGCCAGCAGTAAAAATGAAGGTCACAAATCAAAAAACAAATAATAAAATAAAAAAAGAGAGGTAAAAGAAAAAAATCCCAAACTTTTCTGTATTAAAAATTACCTGACAACACTTTGCTCCTTTTGCAGACTGTGTTAGTGATGGAGTAGATTGGTTCCTCCACATGGGCGATGCTGTCAGGCACTGGAGCAGTGCACAGTTGCCCATCCTGGGCCATGCAGCTTCCCCTCCTGTTGCAAAATGGATCTCATGGCGATGGCAATGTATAGTTTTCCTCTGCTGCAGCTCTCCCTGCCCACCTTGTTCAAGATTCCTGTCGTCAGGAGATAGCAGAATGTTGTTTGTATATTGTGCTTGTATTCTCAAGCTGACCCTCTCGGTCCATAATGGGTTTGGATGCGGTGCCAGGGTTAATAGACTGCATCAACAATGAACAGTCTGCTGTGGAGTTTCTCAGTGTTGGTAGCAAAGTAAACAGTTGTCTGATTTATCAAGCATTCAGGACTAGATGCTGTGAAATGTTGTCCTGATCTGGACTCAACATGGCTATTCCATGCTAACGTTCTTCCCCATGCTTGGTTCTCTTCAGCTGTTCTGTCACCTGTGCCTTAGCTGCAATCAAACTGTTCTTGCTAGGTCAAGGCTTGAATGACTTCAGTTGTAGTGAGTGGCTCGAGCATTTTCAGATGCTGTTTGTCTTCAATCACGTATTTGTCAAGGTTGATGTGCTTTGTTTGTGGCCTCCATGATAAGCCTGCCTATTCATGTCGTGCAGAAGCGAGAACAGAAGAAAGAGCTGGGGCAGGTAAATGGATTGGTGGACAAATCTGGGAAAAGGACCACCTCCCCCACCAGTGACGCAGACCTGTTGGACAGGTCTAGCAGCAGCATCAGGGCTAATGCGCATGCCAGGATCTTGGAAAGGAGAGCAAGCCGGCCTGGCACTCCCACATCCAATGCCAGCACCGAGACCCCCAACTCAGAACAGAATGATGTCGATGAGGACATAATTGACGTGGATGATGACTCTGCCATTGCAGAAATGGACTGTGGGCAGCCCCAGCTGAAGCGACCCTTTGAGCTTCTTATTGCTGCTGCCATGGAAAGGAACCCAACGCAGTTCCAGTTGCCGAATGAACTGACCTGCACCACAGCACTTCCAGGTGAGCGGTGGCTTGTCTAGTGTTGGTGAAGATGTCTGCAGTTGTGTCCTGCTGCCATCTAGTCTCATTTCCCTCTTGGTCCCATGGTAGCTGTGGCTCCAGAAGATAGATGCTCACTGGTTAAAGCAGAGGGTACAGAATTACCCCTGGCTCTCCTGCATCTGTCCAACAGCAGGTGCCCTTCAGATGTGAGTTGTGGGGACACTGCTACTACACACCATCCATCAGCACTTGTGATAGATGCTTCTTGTTGTCACCTTGGTCTAGGTCATCAATCTGAAAAAAAAAAAATCCAGTTGTCAAAATACTTGATTTGTGATGCAATAATATAGTAGCAAAGTAGTGACTAAGTATATAGGATGTCACTGAAATGATTACGTTAAAATATACCTGTCTTTAAAGACTGTCTCTGTCACTTAAAGCTAGGTTTAATGGTTGATAAAGGTTCCTAGGCAGCAATATTTGCCTTTTCCGTTTGCCTCTGCCCAAGATTATTATATGTATCTACCAGAAATCAAATCTCTGCTATGTGGATAACCCAAAGCCTTTTAAAATTTACTTTCAGGTACTAGTAAGAGGAGGAGAAAGGAAGAAACCACAGGAAAGAATGTCAAGAAAGCACAACACGAGTTAGACCACAATGGTTTGGTTCCCTTGCCGGTGAAAGTCTGCTTCACATGCAACAGGTACTTGACTCTTCCAGGGAAGCTGTTTGGTGTAGCTGCAGCCTTCACAAGAGCAAAGTTCTTGCTGAAAAAAGTTGATGACCTCCATTCTCCTTTATTACTTGCTTACCATCCTCTAAACAAATGAGGGAATAAGCATCTTTGCTAAATAACAGGTGTTTAACCATGTCACGTGTAGGTGTGTGGCTTCTGCAGCCCTGCATGTTTTAAGATGTAGCCTGAAGACTGACAAGATTGAACCATCCTGTCTTCGGTATTTTTCTATTAAGAAAAAATTCTAAAATGATGGTGGTTTAGTAAATGGAGATGTTTGTTTATGGTTCATGAAGGAAGTATATGAGGAGGTGACCTTTAGGAAATAGAAATCTACTGAGAGATTTATAAGCCCAAGGCAAATGGGAATATTGTGCTGAAATTGTAAATCTGAAAACCAGTACAAAATACTGATGGTTTTTATAGCTGCATAAAAGAATGCACACATCAATCCCGATTCAAAATGTCAGTGAAAATGAAACCTTTATTTCAGGAACTCAGAGTGAGTTTCTCAAAGTGGGATGGAGACTCAGATGGGCTTTTGTGGAGAACAACTGAGAACTTTGTCATAGAGCAAAGACTTATTTAAAGCCTGAGGATTCAGATGTAGTCGTTTTCTGGAGTTTGAGACTTGTTCTGAGAACATCTTCTTGAAGTGCACGTCCCAACTTCACATGTGATTCCTCTGAGGAAACTTATAATAACCTAAATCTGAGATTCCTTTTGATATCTGAATTTTGCTGTTTTGCTCTAAATGAATGCTTTTGCCTTGAGTTGGTCTTGCAGAAGGTCCACGTAGATCAAGTTACAAATCAGAATCCTAATTTTTGGTGCAAGCAGCAGTGTAGGGTAATCAGTGGGGAGAGATAAGCTGAAGTGGTTAACCAAGCTTACCTGAATGTTCTGTTTATACTCTATATTCTGTATAGAGAATATGATTTGTCTCTCTCTTTGCAGGAGTTGCAGAGTGGCACCTCTAATCCAGTGTGATTATTGCCCACTCCTGTTCCACATGGATTGTCTGGAGCCACCGCTTACTGCCATGCCTCTGGGTAGATGGATGTGCCCAAATCACATAGAACACGTGGTGGTAAGCAGGACTATGATTGCAGTATGGTAACCGGATGCTGGAGTGGAACCTGGCAGGTCCATTAAAGGACAAAGTACAACAAATGTAAAACAGCTTCTGAGCTCTTATTGCTCCCTGTAACGCTTGTAAAGCTCCTGCTGCAAGCAACGCGCTCTCCAAAGGAATATGATGCTGCTCTCTGCAATAAGATATAAAGATGGGGGAACTCCTTCCTGTAACTGAAGCTCACAGCTCAGATTGTGGCTCACTGACAGCTTGTTTAGTTTTTGACTGGACTCCTTAAGATCTAGATGAGCTTCCAGAACTGGGATACAAAGCAGCACAGTGCTACAAATAGGGGAAATAATTCTTTGCATGCTTAACCCAAAAAACTTTCATTCCAAGAGGGCGTTTTCATTTGTGGAAAAGCAGTGTACTTGAGACTTAAATACTCAGGAAACAGGGGGCTGAAACAAAGGGCTTGTGCCCAGACAAACTGCTTCTTGAGAGCATTGATGCTGCTTAGCCGGCCTCTAAATGCTTTTGTATTCATCTCCAGCAATGTGCCCTTTAACAGAAATGGTTAGTGCTGCAGGAAACAAATAGTCTAAAGCTGAGCTGATGCTGTACTGCCAGTGCTACGAGGCGTTATGAAAGTCTTAGGGTACATTAGAGTGACCTGCAGATCCCTAACTCCTGTGGCATTATCTGATCACCCAGCTGAACCAGAAGAACTTGACCCTGAGTAATCGGTGCCGAGTATTTGACCGGTTCCAGGACACCATATCTCAGCACGTTGTCAAAGTGGATTTCTTAAACCGAATCCATAAGAAACATCCTCCGAATCGCAGAGTTCTTCAGTCAGTGAAGAGAAAAGGTTTGAAGGTACGTGTAAACTAGTAGTTCTTGGTGAAAATCCCTGTGTATATATCCTGGTTTGGAAGGGAAACCAGCACACCCCTTAGGGATAACCCCTTGGGGAAGGAGGAAGAGGGTGGGGTCCTAATGAATGTGTTTTTTAGAGGTCTGGGAGTCAGCAGTTACTTTTCACTACCTGTAGGATTTAAGAAGCTCTTTTTCCTTCAACAGTAAGGCTCAACTACTACAAGTAAGCCTTTAAATCTAGCACAAGCATAGAAGGTACAACACTAAACCTCCCAAAGATGGCCCTACAGTGAGATTTGGACTGCTGTGTTTGCTGCCAGGGTGCCTGAAAACTGTCATACAGGCTTTCCTTCTTACTTGGCTTTTTTTGCATGACTTCTCTAATGCTGCAGTCACCATGTTGTACTGCAGTCATGCCTGACCTAAGGGAATAAAACCTATTAATTTCAGCATGGCTACATCAATTTAAAGTACTCAGTCCTTGATACTTCTAATGTACTGTCTGCAGGGCTCCTTTGGGTGAGAAAGCAGCAAACACGAAGCATAGTGCTGATGAGGCACTTTGTTTAAGTAGTCATTCTTGAGTAATTGTTCTCATGTGTGATCTTCTTTCTCTGCAATGTAGGTTCCTGATGCTATAAAGTCCCAGTACCGGCTTCCACCCCCGTTACTTGCGCCTGCAGCAATTCGAGATGGAGAGCTGATCTGTAACGGGATCCCCGAGGAACCCTTGCAGAAGCACCTTTTGAACACTGAGCACTTAGCCAGCCAGACAGAACAACAGGAGGTAAATGAAGTCAAATGCTGGGACTCTGTGTTTGTAGCTGCTTTGGTACAAAGATCCTCTTCCATTTCAGTCATGATGGCGCAGTTGTCTAGGAAACCAGTCTCAAACTCATGTCTGAAGGTGATAGCTTGTCTTCTCTCTGACACCCTTGCCCATTAAAACTTCACTTTGGCTTTCCAGGTGAGATGTAAAACTCCTCATTTGACACTTCAGGGAAGTGGTGAAATAGTCTTCTGGCCTTAAGAGTAGAGTTGAGGGTTTTCCGTCTAGATGTCATCTTTATTTCCTGGTTGAGGGGAAATACTTTCCACTTTGATTATGCAAGGCTGCTCTCTGACACGTTTATTTATATGTTAATGTCACGTTTCTGGGCCGCTTTTTATTGTGGATAGAATTGGACATGTAAATCAAGGTCAAATGAGTGTTTAAATCTTGTATGAAACTTCTGGCCAGATTCCAGTGTGAAGGCATGTTGCATTGCAATCAGTGATGAAGTCCTTCTGTTAGCTCAGATAGGATTCTTCTGTGTGGCAGGTGCACATCTACCGTGGAGCTTAAAACTTTGAATGAATGTTTTGCTCTCCCTCCACCTTGTGTAAAAGCAAAGGTGCTCTCCACCCCAACTTTGGCAGGTCACTCCCTATACCTGAGGTAGAGCAGCGTTTCTTTCCAGCATGCTGCAGAATAAGTTGGAGGATTGTGTTTGGATAGAAGCCCAAATTAGTGAAAGATATGTTTGTAACTAGCTGAAAAGTTGCAGCACTTAACAAGTGAAGAGGAGGAGGAGTTTGGGAGCGAGGAAGTAGGTCTCAGCCCCTCTCTATCCTGTCCCCAGCATGGAGATAAACAGTATGTAATTTTGGTTGCACTTTTGTACCTCTGGATAAAACCTTCTCCTGATTGTAGATGAGCACCAGAGCAGTTCCAGGCTGCATCTGAGCAGTCAGCAGCACAGTGAGGCAGCTGAATTTCCTGGAGCTGGGTGAACGATGGAGTAACTGTTGAGGTTTGGAGCACTGCTGCCTCCTGAGCTAACCTGCACGTTTTCCTTCCTTCCAGTGGCTCTGTAGTGTTGTTGCGCTCCAGTGCAGCATATTGAAACATTTATCTGCTAAGCAGATGACTTCGCTTTGGGACTCTGAACAAACAGAGAAGGCTGATATTAAGCCTGTTATTGTGGCAGACGGTTCACTCGCCAACCCTTACCAGGCAGCTGACAAGGCACCCACACCTTCCCTCTATTCCATGTCATCCTGCACCTCAGGGATTACCACCCAGAATTCCTTGAGCTCCTCGCAATCCCAGCAGACTTTGTCACAGGAAGATGTCAACTGCAGCTCTTGTATAGATAAATCCAAGAAGGTGTCTTCTTGTGGGACTTCGAATGGGCCGACAGCCTCCGACGTTAAAGTGAACGGGCCTAATTTCTATGGTGTTTCGTCTGAATCTTCAGCACAGTTGACTGACTCCCAGAGGCTAATGGGATCTGGGAACACAATACCTGTTTTGTCTCACCGGCAAACGTGGCCCCGGCCCCTCACGCCCCCGGCGAGTTGTGGACTTCTGAATCACACCATTGGAACTATTGTCAAAACAGAGAACGTAGCAGGACCCGTTTCTTGTGCACAAAGGGGTTCTGCGCCGGTCACGAGTTTGCCTACGTCCATATCGAGCTCCTGTGCCAACCTGGAGACCACCAGCACTTTGCAAAGGAAGAATGTGCAGACGCAGATCGGGCCGCCGCTGTCGGCAGAGCTGCGGGCAGGGGGCTCCCCGCTCACCGCCACCCGGGCTCTCACCCCTCCCCAGGCTGCAGGAGATGGGATCTCGGCAGTTGGGTCCACAAACAGATTCTGTTCACCAGCACCACCTTCAGGTACGTGCTGAACTGCTGACCTCAGCCCCGGGGTGAGAAATGTTCGGACTAAGCCTCATTCAGAACCTCAAGGCTGTAGCAGTGTGTTCTTGTTTAACTGGGAATTGGGCTTTCTCTGGAGAGCCAGGAGAAGTTTATCAGGTCTTCTCTGTCTTAGGTCCCTTCATGGGAGCAACAGGATGTATTTTTGCTGGCAGCATATACCTGAGAGGGGAGCTCTGTCCCGAGAAGCAGGATAGTAGGTCAGTTTAATTCTGGAAAGCAGTAACTTTAAATCATTTGGCTGCTGCCTCGCTATTTCAACAACAGCTGCTTTAAAACCCCAGTGCTGCTGTAAAACTACTGATTTGTTTCAAATGGCCACTCAGATTGCAAGGTAGTCAGTCCCTCTCACAAGAGCAGCTCTCTGGGATCTAATCCAGAGTTCAGGCAGTGACTGTGTCCCCTAGTACAGGTGTAGCTGGAGTCTTCAGCTGCACAGCCTTGTTGTTGGAAAAATGTGAGCTTGGGATCTGTTGGTGTGATACAGGGTAGTTATGGACTTGGATATGCCAGAGATCCTGAGTTGTACCCAAAAACCTTGCTAAATAATAGCAAGGTATACAGTAAAGTGTATATACCCATTTTTCAGTGTACAAACATGAAGTCAAAGATGTTGATAGATGTTGAAGTCAGAGTAACTGCCCATGGCTCAGATTTTGCTAGAAGCAACTTTCACTTTCAGCATTCTCTTCTGCCCTTTCCTCACACCAGCTTAATACTCAAACTAGCAAACCTTTTGTGCAGGTTGGGTGGAAAAAGTCGCTGAAAAACATGCAACAGAGCTGTCTACCACTTCTCATGCAGTTCCAAGCAGCTCAGTGTCAGGCTTGTGTGGAGTGGCTCAGGTCTGATGATTGCAAAGCAACAGAGGCACCATGTTTTTATAATTCTGTCTAAAATTCCTCAGTGAGTAATTTCTGAGCTTTGCCTCATGTTTGCAAGCAGTCCCCAGGGTATTTGGCCTCCTCACTTATTGCTGAATAAACTTGGTTACTCTGAGGCTGCTGCTTTGACCATACCCTGCTTAGAAATGCAAGGCTGGGAGAAGTTCTGGTGGAGGAAATTAGACCATATTATAGAACACTTTTTCTCCGTGGTTTTAAGAGCTCTGCAAACCCTACATAATTCTGCAGTTACTTAAGATGTTAAATAATTGCCTTTGGTGCAAAGCTTGTGTTCTACAAAATGCAGGTTAAATCATTACTTGGTGCAGTGTCTCTTGGGAAAGGTGTAGATATGTAGATTTTCCATCTAACATGATGCATATACATATTTATAACAAAAATTATGGTGTGCAAATTTTGTTGCCAAATACAAATCACTCATGACGGGGGTTTTTTGCCACAAATTTCAGGCTTATAGTAGTTATAAGCAAACCAAGTCAAGAAGATCCAGTATCAGCAACATATGAAAGGGATTTTATTTCCTGGTGTTTGCCATTGTTTCTTTCAGCTGCGTGGTCACTGCCAAAGCAGAAGGATTTTATTTTGTAAATAATAAAATCTGCTTATGACTGTCACATTCCTTCTGGACAATGATGTGCACCCTAGACTTTAGTGTAGAAATACAAATAGGGCAGTTGTACTTTTTTGTGTGTTCACACCTTGTCAAGCTACTTGGCAAATGTCTCTTAGGTTTAATAAGTTTTTCAAGCTCCTGGGGAATTGGTGCTCATCTTTCCAGTGTCTGTAGGACATCACAGGGAGTAGGAGCTTAAATGTATAGGTCTAGAATTCCTCTAGCAATTGGAGGTGGGGCAGAAACTGAAGTTGGCTCTGTGGTGGAGGCACACACAGGCCCTCCTGTGAGCAGAAGAAGAAAGCTCCTGACTGCTAGTTCAGGCCTTTTTCAAAGCATAACTATGAGCAAAATGAGTCATTCCGAGCAGCTTGGCAGCCAAGGGCAGCCCGAGGGCTGGGTGCATGTCTGGCGAACGTCACAGTGACATATCTTCTCTACACCATCTCTCCCTGTAGATGGTAAGGTCAGTCCCAGCACCTTATCCATAGGAAGCGCTTTACCCTCATCACTCACTTCAAACTCCGCAGCTATGTTGGACTTCACCAGTTCCCTGAAGGCGTTTATGGATGGTGGTGAGTATTTAATTCATTATCAGCCTCTATTAGCCCTGTGTGTTTGCTTCCCTAAAGCATTCCATCCCTGCTTGAGGAGAAGTCCCAGAGATAAAGGGTTGCAGTCAGGTGAAGGAGGGGCTGGGTGTACATTACCTTAAATATGTCACATGCTTCCCTGCTCATAGTGTTGCCAAGGCAGCAAGGCCAATGAAGTGTTTCTGCCTGAAGCTTTTCTGGGGAAGGATAACAACTGGGCTGCTTTCCAGGTGGAATTCACATGCAGAAACCTGCAGCCCTGCCATGTCTGGTGCTCGCTGCAATCCAGAGCTGTTCCCAGCGGGTGTCAAGTCCAGCGGCAATAGATCTTGTAGTGGAGCAGTCACCTGAGTGGTGATGCTCT
The DNA here is from genome assembly GCF_025592945.1 of Manacus candei. Taxonomy (NCBI): domain Eukaryota; kingdom Metazoa; phylum Chordata; class Aves; order Passeriformes; family Pipridae; genus Manacus; species Manacus candei. Next base: position 7,433,279 of record NW_026138124.1, on the reverse strand, counting down.
AATGGGTCTGTTAATTTCTGATTTATTTCTGCTTCTGTCAGTCTCCTAGACTGGCCTGGGTTTTATTTCCTTTTGTTGCACTTGGCAAGAGACGCCAAATGTTAGCAAAGTGCCTTCAGGAGGAGATTGCTGAGCAGCAAACATCAGTAGAACAGCGAGGCTGTTGCCAGAGATGACTTCTACATCTTGAAGAACAGCCTTTCTGGCATTGCCAGTGTAACCCTCTTTTCTTGGGTGAACCCCACTGCCCAGACTTCCCTCTCTGCTGTTGGGAAAAGCTGTTACAGCTCTTCCTCCTCTCCTTGCCATTTTAACTGTCGCTGATGTGGCGAATGCTCTTGGAAGAAGAGGTTACCCAGCCTCCTTGCTGAAGGAAAACAGACCTCTGTAGGGCTTTACAAATATAAATACTTCAGAGCTATCAGAAGATCTGCTTTAAAACTCATTAATAATATTGTCTGAATTGCCCCGTTTGGTTTAACTGACCTTGCTATGAGTGAGTGACTCGAGCATGAGCCTGTAGCAGCTTCAAAGGTGGTTACAGCTCTGCTGGAGTGTGGGGCTGGACTTTCTAACCAGATAACAGGGCTTCACAGGAAGGACCCAACATGCTGCCCAAAGGGGTGCAATGGCCACCTCTACAGACCTGTTGATTCTGAGCCAAAACAGCAGATTTTCAACTTTTATTAGTCCTTGTTCCCCCAAACTTTTGCTTGCTGCCTCACTTGTAGCTCTCCAGCCATGGCTGGCACTCTGCTCACAGGAGATATATGAAGAAATAGCTCACCTATGTGTAAGAGTCTTGATATTGCAGAATTGGTCAAGTCTTTGCTGTTGAAGCAAATGGCAAGTTTAAAAGCTAAATCCACTGCAGCTCAGATTGCACCCTTTCCATGAATAACTTACTAATTGCTTTTTGTTTATTAACAGAGATTGAGATAAATATGCTGGATGAGCAGCTGATCAAGTTTCTGGCCTTGCAGAGAATACATCAGCTCTTTCCTCCCAAAGCTCAGTCTCTAGCGAGCAGTGTCAATTCCCATCAGCAATCTCCTGTGGGAAACCACATTGAAGGTAAGAGCAGCCCTAGAATAGTTGGGTTATGTTGAGCCATAGCTTTTTGACACTCCCTTGCCTATTCTTTGAAGGAGATCTCCCTCTTCTTCTGGTATCTGTCTGATGCTGCCTTTCACTTTTTTTTCCTCTCATACCCCCGACTCTGGATATCCAGTGGCCAGAAACTCCTTCAGGTTCCTCTCCTTAATTGTTTACAAGTTTCAGCAATGGGAATACTTTCAGATTTTCTGTTTCAGTAGCTTCAGATTTTCTGCTGGAAATCTTTAGTGAAGTTGTGTTTTATTCATCTTGGAATTAGTAAGAAATGAGAAGGTTTGACCGAGGAGCTTGGCGGGTTTTTTTTGTCCTCACCTTTGAGATGGGCAAGAGAAATCTGTGAATTCCTGCTCTGTCTTTCTGGAGAAGTGAGACAAGCACAAGAACAGTAGGAAGAGGGGGAAAAAATATATATGTGATGTTGTCATTGCCTATTCAGAATAATGTCACTGTCAAGCTGAAACCACTAAATATGACTAATGCAAATAATGGAAAACAACTTGTGTGTCTGCTGGAAATCTCCAGATTCCTGAGTTCAGCTTTGGCTTTGTTTATGATCTCTGTTATCACCTAAAGCTGCAGGGCAAACCTGACTTCGTGTTCCTCTGCATGCAGCCAGTCAGTTTAATCTGCTTTCAAGCACTAACTGGACAGCCTTGCTGTGGAAGCAATTCTCTGCTCCCCCTCTGCTATGCCTGGGGGTAAATATCCCAGATAAGATCTTTGGAAGTCAGTCAGTAATCTTTTTCTGAAGCTCTGTGCTTGCCTGCTATAGCATCACAACATTCCCTAAATGCTTGTCAATCTTCTTGTGATCTGCTGTAGGACACAGCAGCAGGCTGTGGTATGAGCTGCCTTCCTGGTCTGGAATTCTTCAGCAGCCTGCCTTTCTCGAGGCAGATTGGTGCTGTCTTAACCCATCACCCTTTTTGGGCAGGAATGATGCATCCAGCTGACTGTTCAGCATTGCTGATGAAATGTTAGACCCAAAGCCTTTAGTGAGCCCTGCAGAGCCAGGCAGCTGAAAGGACTCAGGGCAGCTGGGCAGAGGTGGAACCTGCACGTCCAACGATGCCACTCGGTGTGGCCGGTGTTCTCGACGTAGGTGCCTCTGCAAACAGTCTTTCATAATCCTCATCTTCTGTTCTTTGATTTCACACTCTTGGTGTAACGCTGTCCTGCAGATGTGGTGTCAGGAGAGGCCTAAACTCAGTGTATAAGGGCTTTATCTCCGAAAGACAGTGCTGAAATCCTGGCTAGGCCTGTGTGGCCCACTGGAGTTCAATGTCTGTTCCACAGAAGATTTTTTGTCCAGTTAACATGGGCATGAGAGTGTGTGATTTGAACGTGGAGCTGCTCTGAGGGGCTCAACCCTGGGCCAGCTGTTGTCCAGTGAGCCATAGGGACCAACCTGAGGGTGAAGGAGTCCACTCAGTAAGTCATCCTGTCCTGGGAACTGGGTTGGTCCCTGGCAAAGCCCAGTTCAACCAGTGTGTTTTTCCTGCAGCTTCACTAGAAGTGAAATCACAGCTGCTAAGTTGGTGACGTTCACCAGCACCAATTTTTTTTAAGTGGCACTTTGACAGGAAAGACTGAGCTCTTTGATTACCCAGAGTAGAAGAGATTAAGCAAGAAGCCAGTGGTAGGAGGCTTGTGTGTTCCTCAGCGTGGCTCCATTGTATTAATGCTCTCCCATCTGCATGGCTTCTGTGGGTTATTGGAGAGAGCAGTTTTCTCTGACTGGCAAAAAGATGTTTAGTGGACAAACATTCCTAGAGGGTTGGGAATTGGTGTTTAGGCCAAAGCTGACTTCGTCCTCTTTAGGATCTGTGCTTTCTGGGCTGGGGAAGCTGAGGTCAAGCAGCTTTCCCAGCTGATAACATTGTTCAAGTAATTTCTTTTTATCTTGCAGCGCAAAGAAAGGAAGTGCAAGCCCGGGCAGTGTTCTATCCTCTGATGGGCTTGGGGGGTGCAGTCAACATGTGCTATCGAACCCTCTACATTGGGACAGGTGAGTGGCTTTTTCCTGCACTGACCTTTCAGAATGAGGGTGGTTCTCCCTGGCCCTCCCTAAGGTGTTTGCCAAGTGGGTGTCAAAGGAAACAGACACATTGTGGCTGCCAAGAAACCTGGAAATCCCCCGTCTGCTTGAACCTGAGGTGGCACCCTTGTAACCTGGTGTCAAAACTAGAACAGCTGTCCTGGAGATTCAGTGCCTGACTGATGGAGAGAAGAGTTATGGTTTGCTTGCGGGTTTCGTTTCTTGCTGCTTAGATTCTTCTGGTGCTCTGGGTAGACCCAGTAGCAGTGAAATGCTCTTGAACCTTCATGGAGCTGCTCTCTCCCTTCCCCCACTGAAACTTTGTTTGGTGGCTTATCGCAGCATTATTCATGCAGTCCTGGGAGCAGGACAAAGGCAGTTGCTCCCCTGTTGTTTTGCTAATTGAAGTTTAATTCTGTCTGTTGTTCTCTGCTGCCTGACAGTTTTTTTTTCCCAAAGCAACTGAGCCTGTTTTGTCCTCTCCCATGACAGGAGCTGATATGGATGTGTGCCTTACAAGCTATGGTCACTGTAACTATGTGTCTGGCAAACATGCCTGCATATTCTATGATGAGGTGAGTGCCTGCCTGAGGTTTTTTTATTATTATTTTTATTATTTGGTGTGCATGGCAGTGGGAGCTGGAGATGCAGGCAGCAGGTTGTCTTTGTGTGGTGCTCCTTTGTGGACTGCAAAGTAAGAGCCAGGGCTCAGTGTGTTTCACTCCAGTGAAGGCTGTGTCAGCCTTTTTGTCAGACCTTTTTCTGAAGCACAGAGCTCTGCCGGCACGATTTCTCTGAGCTTACTGCCCATGGGCAAAGACTGACCACAAGTCAGCACTGTCACTGCTGGTGCCTAGGGAAAGAAAAAGTCATAGGAATGGTCTGATACTTTTTGATCCAGATGTGTTGTTAATAAAAGCTCAACTTTACATGTCAACATCGAACCTCGGCTGCAACAAATCAGGGAATTGCTCTGAGTCCCTTGTTTTCAGGTGTGATGAGGGAGCAAAGCATTCATACCATCTGTAGTACTCTGTATAAATTATTTATTTAGCTAAAATTTTGGTGAAGCTCACAGCATAAACAGAAATCTACAATTTCTCCCTAACTACAGCCCAGAGATCAGTTTGTTCTTGAAGTAAACAGACCAGCAGGCCTGCCAATAGCAGCGCTGCTGGAGTTGTCTCCTAGCATGGAAACAGTCTTTGAAGCAAGATCAAGTCTTTTATATCACCATTTGTCAACCAGCTCCTGACCAGGATCCAGGATTAACCCACAGCCAGCTTTAGCCATTGCTCCAGTGCACTACAAGCTACAGAACACACTTGGTAATGGGATCCAGACCATAAATCTGTGTAGAAGCACCTACAATGGTCAGTCCTGTATCGGGCTTTAGGCACTGAGCTTACCACAGCCACAGAAAACCTGCTGGAGTATGGATCTCTGGAAAGGGAGAATTCCCCATCCTTGAGCTCCTGTCTGCTGGTTCTCCTTCTGCAGTCTAGCAGCTTACTTCAAAACTTACTCCCCTGTGCATGGGGAGTTTTTGTAACTTGATTAAAGCCCTGTGGTCCCTGGGGGACGAGGTCTTCAGCTCTCAGATGATTCCTGTGAGCTAACCTGAAATCTCCTCCTCTCTGTCAACATCCTCTGCAAAGCTCAGCTGAGCGTGACGCTGCTTGTGTAACGCTGCGTGTCATGGTAATGTCTCCTGGCACTTCAGCGTCTGCACAAGGCCTGTCAACCCCAGACTGCCTCTATCCTGTGGCTGCTGCAGCACGTGGCATCCCCTTTGCCAGCTTGTGCCTGCTTTCCAAAGCACGTCTCTTCCTGCCAGGCACAGGTATTGGGCCAAGTTTGCATCAGGTGTGCCCGTAAAGTGGTGTGCTTGCTTTGTGAGCATCAGCTTGAATAGCCTGTTTCCAAAAGATGCGTTGGTCCAAGTGCACTAGGGAAAACCCACTTCCCTTTGGCCCTCCTTCCCTGCCAGGAAGCAGATGAAAAGCTGGTTGTTGTGTGAGCATGAGCCATGCATGGGGGTCGGGTTTCTGGTCTCTGAAGCTAGAGGATATTTAACAGCTCTCATTTAACCATCAACAGTGGTAGAGAGGGGTTGTGATTCAGTGCTCAAAAGGGGTGCATGGGCAGAAGCCCTTCTGACTGATAGAGGGCAAGTTTAGACTGGATATTAGGAAGAAATTCTTCCCAGTGATGGTGGTGAGGCTCTGGCACAGGTTGCCCAGAGAAGCTGTAGCTGCCCCATCCCTGGATGTGTCCAAAGCCAGGTTGGACAGGACTTGGAGCAACCTGGTCTGGTGAAAGGTGTCCCCACCCATGACAGGGGGCTGAAAGAAGGTGAGCTTTAAGGTCCATTCCAACCCAAACCATTCTATGACTCAATGCCTTGATTCCCTCCTCTTCCCTTTTTTTTTTTTTCAGAATACGAAGCATTACGAGCTGTTGAACTACAGTGAGCATGGGACAACCGTGGACAATGTTCTGTATTCGTGTGACTTCTCGGAGAAGATGACGCCCACTCCTCCCAGCAGTATTGTTGCCAAAGTGCAGAGTGTGATAAGTGAGTGTTGAGGCAGAGCCAGCCCCATGTACCACCACAGGCAGTTTTTGGAGGGGGATGGGAGCGTGTGGAAATCAATTCCTTGTTGGTGCCCATTGTTCCGCAGTGGCTGGTGCACCCTTTGCAAAAAGGGGAGCCTCACCACAGGTCATGTGGGGTTACACAAGACCTTCCTCTGCAGCCTGGGGAGCTCTCTGCTCTGCTGTTAACACCACTCCAGCCTCCGGTGCTGGAGTTACCAAGCTCCAAGTCCAACCCTGAGGCCTTTCCCCATGCATGTCCTCCCTTCCCAGGCTGTGAGAAGATCTGGGCTGTCCTGCAGGCATTCTGTCCCCACGTGGCTCACTCCTCTTCTCCACCTGATCAGCTTCCTCTTTTTGGGCTGCCAAAATAGATATGTAAATGCCTCTAACTCTCTGGGACTTTGAGGAGATTCCTGTTTCCCTTAGATCAGCTGCTCACTGCAAACTGAAATACCTCATGGCTGAAGGATTTTACCCCTGAGGCACCTCAGCAGCAACCCCTGTTGATGAAAACAAGTTGTCGCTGACCTGCCTAAATCTTACCATTTTTTTCATTCTTTTGCAGAACGACATAAAAGCAGAAAACAAGAAGAGGAGCCGCATGAAGAAGCTGCTGTGATGAATTCACAGGCACAAGGGCAGCATCGGAAACCTTGTAACTGCAAAGCCAGCAGCTCCAGTCTGATCGGGGGCAGCGGGGCTGGCTGGGAGGGTACGGCCCTGCTCCACCACGGCAGTTACATCAAGCTGGGCTGCCTGCAGTTCGTTTTCAGCATCACTGAATTTGCGACCAAACAGCCCAAGGGGGATACTGCCTTAGTACAAGACATGGACTTGGAGGAGAAGCTTTCTCTGAAACCCCACCAGGTGCCCGTGCTGCGGTCCAACTCAGTTCCCTAGGAATTTTTAGGAAGAGAGCTTTTGGATTAAGGAAAACGCCCTCAGACTCTTGCAATGCAAAAATGTACAAACCGAGGTGGGATTTTTCTGTGTCGGCCCAGAGACTGTTCACACGCCGTTTGCATGATATGAAGAACGTTTAACTTTTTTTAATTTTTCTTTTTTGCTCAAGTTTTAGGGGCATTTGCACATATATTTGTACTATACATTTCATTTTAAAAGGAAAACTGCAGTGAGAGCAGGACGCGTCAGAGCGAGGGGCGACCGCTGTCTGACTCGAGGACTCTCTCTGACAGACAGTTCCCATGCAGTTGTAAAATAATCAGAAACTTGTTCTATTTTGTGCCAGTGACAATAGTTTTATATTAAAAGAGAAATACAGTTTTCATACAGCAAATCTATACAATATCATTGTTTTATTTAATGTAAAGAAGCGCTCTTCTTCCCACAGTTATTTTTTCCCATCCCTCCCTGCTATGGTTGCACTACAAGTAGCTACTGTGTATTATGGGCAGTGAGAAATGAGTTCTTTTCCTGGTGTCCATCCTATTTTTTATTTCAAATAAGGAAAAGTGTTGGATTCTGTGTAAATACATCAGTGATGGCATTTTTCAATGTTTTAAAGCTGTGTACAGTGCTACATGTGGTATGACGTTCCTCAAATTGTCTATTGTAGCAGATCGTTTGTCGTAACCTGTCTGTCTCTTTTGTTTCTCTGCCACCTCCCCGCAGCAGAACAGCTAGTTCCACTGTACATAGTAATTGTAACGTTTTAGACTTTACAGAAACTTTCCTGTATTCTGTATATAAAAAAAAAATACTTCACATTCTGTTTTCTCGACTGTCTGTCTTCACTCGTGTCACCACAACCTGGAGCTTCCCCCCGAGTGTCTGACCACAGAGGAGAGGAGCCTGAGGTGGGGGACAAGGCTGGGATGGGATGGAAGGAGCCTGATGTCCTGTAAGGGGGATGTGGTGGGATGCTGGTGGTGTGGGAGGGAAGAGGGTGAGGACTGGAAGGTGATAAAATCACAAAAACGGGTTGAGGTGGAAGGGACTTTTGAAGGTCATCTAGTCCAACCCCCTGCAGTAAGTAGGGAAGTCTTCAACTCAGTCAGGTCCAACCTCACCTCAAATGTTTCCAGGGATGTGTTTTACATCCAGTTCTGGGCTTCTCAGGACAGGAGAGAGATGGAGTGCCTGGAAGCAACCTGGAAGATGAGGGCACTGAAGCACCTCATTTAGAAGGGAAAGCTGAAGGATTGGGCCTAATTAGCCTGGAGAAGAGCAGACAGAGGGGATCTTACCCATGTATTTGAGAAGCTGAAAGGGGGTGTGTCAGAGGATGGAGCCAGGCTCTGCTCAGGGGTACTGAGCAATAGAGCGAGAGGCAGTGGGCAGAAATGGAAACAAGGGAAGTTTCACCTCAATGTGAAAAGGAACTTCTTTACTGTGCAGGTAACTAGGCCCTACAATAGGCTCCAGGGGGAGTGGTGGACTCCCTTTCCCTGGAGATATTCACAAACTGTTGGGTCACAGTCCCAAGTGCGCTCCAGGGGCTGGACTAGGTGACCTCCAGTGTGGTTCCTTCCTACCTGAACCATCCTGTGATTCTGTGACCTCCCGCCCCTTGGGGCGGGAGCGGTGGGGTCTGGCCCGGGGGGACAGCGGGTGCCCCTTGCCCTGTCCCCCGGGGCATCGACAGGGGGCGGGGGGCTGCGCTGACCCGCACTCACCCTCTCCTCGGGACCACGACTCGACCTCGCTTACCCTCCCCTCGAGCCGAGCGTACCTTGCCCGTCCGTCCGTCGGTCCGTCCCGCCGCGGCGGGGAGGCGGGGGCGACTGCGGGGCGGCCCCAGCGCGGCGGGGCGGGACCGGGAGGTGCCGGGCGGGGAGGGGGGTGGAAAGGGATCTCCCCCGTAGCGGCGGAATGGGGTGGGCGCTGCTGTGCGTGGGGCTGCTCCTGGCGCTGTACACGCTGCTCCGGCACGGGCTGCGCAGCGCCCCGCGGCCCCGCGCCCGCCCCGCGCTGCGCGGCCGCACCGCCATCGTCACCGGTGAGCGCCGGGAGGGGCCGGGAGGGACCCGGGGCGGGCCTGGCACCCGCTCACCCCCGCTCACCTCCGCTCCGCAGGGGGAAGCAGCGGCATCGGGGCGGCCACGGCGCTGGAGCTCGCCCGGTGCGGGGCCCGAGTGATCCTGGCGACCCGCAACGCCCTGCGGGGAGAGGCCGCCGCCAGCCGCATCCGCACGGTGAGCGCCCGCACCGACACCCCACCCGGGGGACCTCCGGGCACCCTCCTGGGCACTCCCATCCATGTGATATCCCAAGGCAGCACGCGGGCATCCGCAGACACCCCCAGGACGCTCCTGGCACCCCACGGGCAACTCCAGGAGATACCTGGCATACCCCCATTGCACACCTCCCCTGGCACCTCAGGGTGGGACATCCCTGAATATCACATGGACACCCCCAGACACCCCAATGGGCACCCTGAGGACACTGCCATGGCGTTCCCTCAGCCCACCAACGTTACCCCCGAGAAACCCATGGGCACCCCCAGGAGACATCCCGGATACCCTTAGGCACCACTAGGACACTCAAGGGGACACCTCTGGGCATCACATGAGCAACTCCCTAAACACCCCTGTGGGTATACCAGGGAAACCCCCAGGCCCTCCCAGGAGAACCCCATGGCACACTCCAGGGACACCTTCAACAGGCACACAGAAACACCCCAAGGCATGGGCACCTTGTACCATGGGGGGAGCTGCATGGGCACTCCCTTCATGCTGGGGGGCCTGGCACATTGCAGCCCCTGAGCATGCTGCAGCCCTTTCACCCTGGGCCAGAAACAGACCCCAAAGCATCCCCCCTGTCCCCAGCTGGATCCACCTCCACCCTACTTAGGGTACCCCCACCCAGGGCAGGGTACCCCCACCCCAGGCTGCCCCCCCAGCCCTTCCCCTGCCCACAGGAGACAGGGAATGAAGAGGTGCGGTTCATGCACCTGGACCTCGCCAGCCTGCACTCAGTGCGAGCCTTTGCCAGCACCTTCCTGCGCCAGGAGCCCCACCTGCACCTCCTCATCAACAACGCGGGTGAGTGCCAGGACCCCAAATGCCCCCTGCACCCTTGGGGCACCAGCCGTGGGCTGCCATTGCCTTCTTCGCAGGGGTGAGCGCCGGGGGCACGACAGAGGATGGCTTCAGCCTCCCCTTCCAGGTGAACCACCTGGGCCACTTCCTGCTGACCCAGCTGCTGCTGGAGCGGCTGCGGAGCTGCGGGCCCAGCCGGGTGGTCATCGTCGCCTCCAGCGCCCACTGCGCCGGCCGCCTGCGCCCCGAGTCCCTGGGCCGCCCTCCCCCAGGGCTGTTCTCTGCCTTCCAGGACTACTGTGACAGCAAGCTGGCCAACGTGCTGCACGCCCGCGAGCTGGCCACGCGGGAGCAGGACACACAGGTCACCTGCTACGCCGTGCACCCAGGTAGGACCTGCACTGGGTGGGCTCACCATCGGCGTCTGCCGGGGGTGTGCTCTGCACACCTTTGTGTCTCTGTGTGTCCCGACCTCATGCTTTGCACAGTGAAGTCACATGCACTGGGGCTGCTGTTGCACAGGGAGTGTTTCACATGGTGCAGCCTTTGCACAGGGAATTCCTGCACGTGGAGCATTATTCCCTTGCATGGTTGTTACTCTTTGCACAGGGTGTCCTTTTGCACATATGTGTCCCTCTGCATGGAGTGTCCCTTTTATATAAGTGTGTCCCTTTGCACATGTGTCCTTTTGCATGGCGTGTCCATTTATATGGTGTGTCCCTTAGCAGTGTCCCTGTGTACAGTGTCCCTTTTCACAGTGTGTCCCTCTGCATGGCGTGTCCCTTTTCACAGTGTCACTTTATACAGCATGTCCCCCTTTGCCATGTCCCTTTTGCACAGGTATCCCTTTATACAATGTGTCCCTGTGCACACACCTTCCTGTGCACAGCATGTCCCTTTTCATGGTGTGTCCCCTTGCACAGTGGACCCCTACACAAGTATTCTTTCACAGAGCCCTGTGCACCACTGACACCCCCCCACACACCCCTTGTACAGCCAGGGCAGGTGTGGCAGTGCCAGCAGACATTCACAGCCACACTGCCTGTGCCAAGGCCACCACGGCCATCTCCCTCATGTGCTCAGGGGACACTCCACATCTGCTGTCCCTCGTGCAGGGTTTGTCAACACAGCGCTGTTCCGGCATGCGCCGCTGTGGCTGAAGCCGCTGCTGCTGCCACTGGCCTGGCTGCTGTTCCTGGACCCGTCTGAGGGTGCACAGGTGGTCCTGGACTGTGCCACGCGGGACGGCCTCGAGCCCCTCAGCGGCCGCTACTTCACCGACAGTGGCCCCCAGCAGCCATGGCCACAGGGGCGCGATGACCGGCTGGCGCGGGCGCTCTGGGAGAGCAGCGAGCGCCTGGTGGGGCTGGGGGGGGACAAAGTGGGACCCTCCCCAGCCACCTCCACTGCTCCTGCACAATAAAGGTGATGGTGGTGATGGGGGAGCCCGTCGAGTCCTGTGTGGGGTGAAATGGGGATGCATGAGGGGCTGTGGCACTGCGGGGGCAGGTGGGCATGTGAGGGGCACCGGCCCTTGCACAGGTGCTCACCAGGCCCTGCTCCGTCTGAGGGTGTGTGTGTGTGACACGGAATGAGTGTGCAAAGGGGTGTGTGTGTGCACTGCAGTGTGTGCATGGGCGTGTAAGGCGGGGGTGCTGCACGCACACACACGCAGAGCAGCACACACATCCCACCTTGTACATTTGTGTACACACTGCAGCACACACAGACCTCCCTCCCTTGCACACGCTGCAGCACACCCCCCTGAACCCTTGCATACCCGTGCAGTGTCACCCCCCCTTGCACACCTATGCACGTGCTGCAGTGCACACACACCTCCTGCGGTCACATACCCTTCTCCCCTTGCACGCCCAGTGTCACACCCCCCCTGCATACCCATTGCAGTCTCTCTCCTGCATGCCCATGCAGTGACTCTCACACCCTCCTTGCACACCTCTGCAGTCACAAACACTCTCCCTTGCACACCCATGCAGGGTCTCACAACCCCCTTGCACACCCACACAGCGACTCTCTCACAACCCCCTGATGAGCCATGAAATCAAACTCCCTTCTAACCCTAGGCCTATCGCAACCTATTGCGGTCTCTCACTCACACACACCCCCTGCACACCCATGCAGTGTCACCCACCCTTGCACACCCCAACATGGCGGCGCCCACAGGCCTCCCCCCGGCAGGAGGTGCCGACCTTCCCAACATGGCGGCAGGCCCCGGTCCCGCCCCCAGGGGTGCGGCAGCGACCTCCCCAAGATGGCGGCACCCGCGGGCCGCGCCCCCGCCGAGCGAGGCGCGGGGGGTTATGGGGGCGGGCGGTGGCGGCGGCGTGGGCGTCATGGGGAATTGCTACACGGTGGGGCCCAACGAGGCGCTGGTGGTGTCAGGTACGGCCCGGGATGATCGGCGAGAGAGGGGCTGAGGGGTCCCTGTCGGGGTGGGGGGAAGCACTGAGGTAGTTGGGTGTCCTGGCTGTGAGGGGGCTGTCAGAGGTTCGAGGGGTCCCTGTCGTGAGGGGATTCTGAGGGAATTGTGGGGGTATCTGTAATAGAATTGGGGAGCATCTCTGTAGTGGGGTCTGCTAGGAGGGTCCCTGGTGAGAACTGGGAGGCCCTGACTGTGAGGGGTTCGAGGGGTCCCTGTCATGGGATCGGGTGCTGAGGGGAGAGCTGACCTGAGGGTTTTTTGGGGCACTGAAGGAGTCTGGGTGGTGCAATGGGGGTCTGTCCCTGTGAGGGAGGGGCTCTGAGGCATTAGGAAGGATCCCTGCTGTGGAGGGACCCAGGAAGCTGGTGGGGTCTGCCTAGGGGAGTGTGTGGGATCCTGGGGGGGTGTTTGGCAGTACCTGCTGGAGGATGCCCTGTGATTTGGGTGGGAGGTCCCCAGAGGGAGCACTGGGATGTTGCGGGGGGAAATCCTTCCTTGAGGGGACATTGAGTGGGGGTCTGTGTCATGATGGGACAGTGTTGTTCCAGGGCTGTCCTGCTGTGTGTGGGCACTGAGGTGCTGGGGGTGTCCCTGTGAAGCAGGGACAGGGGGCAGCTCCTGCTGTATGGACCCCTGGGCTCCAGGGTGGGGTCCCTACAGCACAGAGCAGTGGGCGAGGTCTGGTGCCAGCAACTCCCCCGATGCTGCTGATTTTGGATGATGTCAGGCAGTGGCACCGGCAAAGCTCTGGGTCCCCTGCCAACAGCTTTGCTGGGGAAGGGGAGCTGGGTGTGAGCACCCCCCTGGGGCAGCGCACTGCAGGCTTGTCCCTGGGGTGCCCATCTCATCCATCACGTCCTGCTGCTGCTTCCTTACCAGCACGTCACCTGGACTCTTGGTGGTGCTGACACTGGATGCAGGTGATGCCCATCAGGTGTGTGGAATGTTACCAGCAGCTGAGCTGGTGGCTGAGGTTGGGGTTAAATAAACCCCAAGTGAAATCTCCAGCGTCTGACTCAACCTGCAGCTGCTCCAACACTGCCAAAGCTCCCGACTGCACTTTGGCATGGACCAGGCTGCAGGTGGACCGGACTTAATTAATTATTGTTAGGTTAATTAGTTATTCTTAGGTGATGTAAGGGCTGGGAGCTTCACTCTGTGACAGACTGGGGCCAACTGCAAGGTAGCAACCAGTTTAGATACAGATGTTGATCACTTCAGGTGTCCTCCATCATGTCACATCCCCTTTGTTAGTGCTGGCCCAGCTTTGGGGCGGTTGCTGTGACCTTCAGACCTAAACTCACCCGTATGAACATCAAGGATGTGCCTCAGTCATGGCTCCACTGCGCCTGTGGGACTACATTGTTGTGTTTTTGGAGCCAAAGTCTCCAGTGGATTGTGGCTGGTCTGTTATCAGTTCATCTCTCTCAGATGACAGACCTGTTACGGGAATTTCTGAGGAGATGCCAGGAACAGGCTGCAGTCCTGGAAACAAATATGCCCGCTGTGGGCATATTACAAACCACACCTGCCAGATTCCCGGAGCAGCAGTATTCCTTTCGGTTTCCTGGTCTCGTGCACATCTCTGCAGTTCCCAGTGGAATCTAGAGCTGATGTTGTGCTTCCCTCCAAAGAGACACCTGTCAAAATTGGCACCGCTTGGTGAAATGCCACATTTGTGGGAAGATTGGGAAGCTGTGCTCCAGGCGTGCCCTCAAGTCTTAAAGCTCAGGTTTGCTTCTGTTCAGTTGTGGAGTTTACAAGACACTGCTTGCAGGATGAGCCAGCAGGAATTTGTGGCATCTACTGGCAGTTCCAAGTATTGTGCATTCCCAAAGCCTGGAGCAGCGAGCCAAGGACACTCCTGGACGTACAGCCGTGTTCCGGGAAGGGTGCAGAGATCACCCCAGGCTCTGCCAGTCAGAATGGGGTTTGGAGCTGCCACCAGATGTGGTTTTCCTCTGCTCCTGCACAACTCGGTCTGCAGACACTTGCTGTCTCCTGAGGGCACCAGCTGGGAGCTTCAGGGGCACACGAGAGGTTGTGGGAGCTCTGCAGCTCCTCTGTGCTCTTGTGCAGAGCAACTGCCAGGGCATTAGTGGGAGGGTGTTGCTACAAGCAGTTGTAGTTCCAGGAACTTGAGTCATGTTCCTCCAAGGAAAACAGAAAGGACCTTGAGGGCCAGCATTAATTTGTATGATACTAAGTTGGATTTGAGGAGAGAGGAGAAGGGAAGAAGAACCCAATAATAATTACCAATAAACCAAAATAATATTAAATACATTTAAATTAATTTAAATCAAATATTACTAAAAACAGGCTTTTGCCTTGCAGTCTTGAATTGTCATACAGTTGTTATTTGAAAGTCTGCACTTTGTGGGAAGGCACCTCCAAATCATGAAGCCAGTTGAAAGTTTTCTTTATTATAAATTTAGCCTGTGCCCCTTGGCCTTTAGTCCTGGGCCTCCCCTGGCATGTGGGTGTTTTCTGGGGAGGGGTGTTCTTTCTTTTCACTTTCTTGTGAGATATTTGAGTTCCTCCAGTGTTCAAGGAGCAGCCAGCTGTGCCTTGGGAAAGTGGAGCTTCATAGCCTTATTTGGGAAGCTGCTTCCCGGGCAGGGCTCAGCTCTCTCTGCTGGCACTCACGTCCTTCCCCTGTTGAGCAACATCCATCTCCTTCTAAGAAACTGCACTCAGCTAAGTGATCCACCGGTGAATTGTGGGGCCCAGGCTTTGTAAGGATGCCCCACAGAGCCCTGTGGAGGCAATGATGATCTTCCCAAATTTTGGGTCTAACTTTGCTGGGTGATGTTTGGTGCAAGCTCTGAGGAGCCGTTGGCAGACTCCTGGCGCATCACTGAGCCCGCTGCAAGCACAGCTGGAGCCAGTTGAGTTTTCAAGGAGATACACAAAGTACCTCTTCATCCTAATACCTAAATATTCCCACCAGCCAAATAGGCTGTGAAATGCTGGTTTTGGGTTACAGTCTGGTTGAATGCAGCTTTCATGGATCGATCTGCTGATTTTGAAATATAACGCTGTAATATTTCCACAGAGTTTCGTAATAAGGAAATATAATTTCTAACGGCCACGTTCGTCTTACAGTTACCAAACAGTGTTGCCCAAATCTCTGCAGTTGGGGCACTTTCCTTCTGGCTGTGGTGGGCTGCAGGATTGCACTGTGTGGGAGCAGTCCAGCAGCAGAGGAGCTCTGAGGGGAACACCTGGAGATACGTGGCAGGGAAAGGTTGGCCCAGCCCTCTGTGTTCCTGTGTGAGAAAAAGCTACTGCGTCAGCAAAAATTCAGGGTGTGAAAGGAGAAAGATCAGGGGAATGCAACCCAGCTAACCCAGCTGTATTTCCTAGGAGAACGCTGCAACACAACTATACATAATTGCCATGTCCAGCTAATCTGAGTCCCCCTTGGGTGAGCAGAAGTCAGCCTGAGAAATACACTCCAGTCCAGTTTCTCAAACTTTACTTTAGTGCACACCCTTTGGGGCTCCTTGATGTCTGTCAGAGTAAAAAAAGAAGTAGCAGTTAATTCTAGTTTTGTGTAGACATTTCCTGCTGCACCCCAGCAGTCAGGGGTAGTCAGCCTTTCCAGAGCCACCCTAAACTCTCCCATCCTGGTGTTGCATCCTTCTTATCCCTGCAAGAACTGATTGTGATTTTGAGACTGGTATTTTCATGATATTGCTCTAAGTTGAAAGCTTGAAATAAAGATTTTTCGAGGCTTTGCAATCCCTTCCTGCAAGAGACCTACAGTCCACAGTGCAAGGAGGAACTGGTTTCTCAGATACTATAAAATGAATATGAAACTGCCTGGAAAACCATTGCCAGGGAACTTGACAGTAGCTCACTGTTCAGCTGAAAGAATTTATCAAGTAAGTCCCTTGTTTTGGCTTGGATAATGGAATCGAGAATGTGCTTATTGAATTTGCAGAGAGTACTGAGCTGGGAATGGGTTTGAGAGCTTTGAAGAGCTGGATTAGAGTCAAAACAAACTCAGCAGATTGACCCAATGGGCTGAACGAAATCTGATGCAGTTCAGTAAGGAGAAATGCAGAGATTACACTGAGGTGAGAACAGTTGAGTGCATGAAAATGGAACGAGAAGGTCCAGGCTGTGTCCTGTGGAAAGATGAGGTGAGCGGCAAGAACCACCTGAGCCCTAAAGCTGGTGCAGTTCCAGCTTTATGTGAGGTTTTACCCTGTCTGTGTTCATGCCTTCAGTTCAAACTGTCCCCCAGGGTTGAGGTCGAGGTGTGTTCTACCTCTTGCACCAGGCAAGCTGTGTGCAGGAAACTTGTAGTGGCACTACAGATGGTTTTCTGCCAGGTTTAACTGAGCACTCCTGCAGGTTTCAGTTTGTCATTTTGGCAAGCCAAAAATCTTTCCCCACAGCTGGTTTCTCACTCCTTGTGATGCTCAGTGGTTGCTGACAGAGTGCAGCATCACAGCTGGTCTCAAGTCATGAGGTTACCAGTGCTCCAAAGGGCCTCTATGCAGCTCCTCTGTGATGTTTCATTCTCAGGAGGTAATTCTTCACCTTTTTGCAGGTGGTGGAGCTCCAGGTTTCCTTGTCAGGTGCTTGTTAAATCTCCAGGGCTTGCAAATTACTCTTTGGAAAGCATGGCAGGAGAGGGAGGTGGACAATAGCCTCAGGCCTTTCCTTTTAGTTTCCAAGAGGAATTCTGGGTAGTATCTCTGTGGTATTGTTTTGTAGCTTCATTGTGGTTTGTGTTCTTTGAGTTTCTGTTTACAAGTTGCTAAATGTGTTTTTAAACTCACTCTGTAGCATTGATACTCATTTAGTCATTTTGATATAGATTACATCCAAAACAAGATAACCAGCATAATCTGCTTTCGTCTGCTGCAGTGACCATCAAAGGCTTTTATGGATTCAAACTCAGAACCCTGCATCTTTCTAAATTAATTTTTGTTAACCTTGTGCCATTTCTGCATGTGAACAAAGCCTAATTTATATGCACAGCGTGGCCTAAGAGCCAGACAGTGACTTTAGTCTGGGCCCTGCTTTAGAACATGATTTTCTTTATGTATGCCTTTGCTTTCCTCTCTCTCTGCATTATCTCTTTTGTCAGTAACTGTTTTCAATTATCAGTTTTTTTCCTTGTCTGTCTGCACTCAGCAGCCTGTTTACCACGACCCAGTTTCGGAATGCTCGCCACTTCCTGCCAGAGAGGTGGTAACTCAGTGCCCAAGTTACCTGGGGAGAGCAAACAACACAGAGTTTGTTCAGATTGTCCCAGCTTGGATGTTTTGAGCCCTGTGTCCCTGTGACTGTTGAGGCTCACGTTCTTCCTTGCCCGCCATCCATCAGGGCAGCAGCTTCCTGCATCTGCTGAGAGCTCCTTTTATCCACCAACTCCCAAGCGATTAATCTTATTTCATAAGAAAAAAAAATAAAAAAAGCCCAAACAAACAGACAACATACTTTCTCCTGGCTCTGGGAATTCTTGCTTGAACATGGAACCCCTTTGGGAAGAGGCCAAGCTGGCTGGCAGCTCCCTGGCTATGAATCCTCCGTTTGTGGCCCCACAACACTGCCCCGGAAGAGCACGGTGGATGTTTGTGGAAGTGGCCAAGCGACTGTGAGACCCAGGCTGCTGGAACAGTGGGCATATTATAGCTGGAAAAGGCAATTTCTCTGCCAAATCTTATTGTGCAAGAGGGTTTATTCTTTAGCCTTGCAAAGATTTCGCTTTGTTGGTTCCTTTTTCGCTTGCTCTCTGAGAATTGAGAAAGAGGTGGCAGTGCTGCCATGGAAAATGAGCCCTCAGCTCCTTGCCTTACCAGAACAGAGCTCTGCTGCGCTCAGATGTCCAACGTGCATGAAAGCAACCAGCTGGCATCCTGCTCCTCATTAATGTGTTAGATTTCCCTGCTTTTTCTTATGCTTTGCACACTTTTTGACATATAATCTAGCTCAGTAGACCGTGTTGTGCAGCACCAGGAAGCAAATGTGGAGCTCGCTTTGGGTGTGATACTAAATAAGGTATCCCTTGCATTTCCTGCGGAAGAAAAAGAACATCGGTGTGAAGAGACATGTTTCTGTAGCAATGGTGGGTTTAGGGTGCAGAGCTTTCTCAGATTATTAAGAAGCGATTAACAGAGTTGGGTAAAGACCACATAGACCCTGTGAAATAAAATACCCTTCTGTGTGGAGCTGCTTTTCCTGACTGCCAGGAACACCTCCCTTCCTGTTCTTGGAAAACAAGGGCCTGGCTGAAAGGCTGAGCTAACTGGGCTGACGTCCTCCAAGAAATGTTAAAGGCCTTGTGGTTGCTGCAGGATATTGTATCATCAGCTGCTGTAACACTTGCCTGGCTGAAATAGCCTTCCAGCTACAGGAAGAAGCCATCCAAAGGCTGGCTCAGAGGTGACGGAAGAGAATATTCCTCTAGTCTGGGGAGAACAGGAGATCTGTAAAAGTCTGTAAATCGTTTTCCCATTTGTGTTTAATTCCTACTGAAAAAGAAGGGTGAAGATTTGTAGATGGGGCTGATCTGCTGGTTTGTCAACCATCACATGGAAGCCAGTGAAGCAGACAGTATCTGGCCAGCATCTGGAAGCAGGCAGCATCTGGTAGCAGACAGTAGCTGGCTGACAGCAGATGATGGACAGACACTGGAGGATCAGTAGGAAGAGGAGGATGTGGAGGGCAGTCCCCTCTTGCCAGCATACTGGCCTGGATGTGTGCTGCCTTTCCTTCTTCATTGTGACCTATTGCAGCAAACTTAGTAATGGTCACTTCTCTTGAAAGGTCTGCTGGCTTCCTGCTTCTCCCTTTCCCCTCCCACAACCCGAAGCTGCCACAGCCACGCTGTTTTCCGTGTTCCTGCTCTTCCCCTGTACCTGCTCTGTCTTGCCTGCCTAGATCCATCCCACAGGGCTGGATCTCTCTGTTGCTCTGTTGGTACAGTGCTCACCTTCCTGAGGCCCTGGGGCACTGCTGTAGTAAGTGTGATTATGGATAGCCTGGATAGCCGAGGAGGGAGGGAATTCTGGCTTAATCCTCCCAGCCTGCATCCTAACCAGGGAGCTGCAGAGTTCCTCTCTTCCCAGGCTGGTCACTGGCAGGGTGCTCTCTTGAAAGGCAGCAGGTGTCTCGTTCCTTAAATCAAAGGTATGGAAACCCAGACAGCATCTTCCAGCTTCACTGGGATCAATCTTAACTGTGTCAGAGGAGTTCTGGAGGCTGCCTGAACCCTGGGCACTGCCAGCTCTGAGATGGACCATCAAAGCATCAGGCACACGCTACTTGCACAAGCCAGAACTAGGAGGTATTTTGGGGGAGGTCAAGGGTTCTTCCCTGCTCCAGTGCTGGGAGCTTCTCTGGGAATTTAAGGGTGGTTTGCAGTGTGTGGTGAGGGAAAGGAAATGGATTTCTTATGTGGCTTTCCATAACAATTGACATCACAGCTGAAGATGTTGGAACATTTCCAACATTGATTCTGATTGCTAAAAGTGCTTAAACTGCTTAGCAAAACTAAAATAAAATCCTGGTTTGAAATACAGTCAGTTTCTGTGTGTTACTGTTCTTCATACTGAATTATTACAAATACTGTTTTCCAGTTTTATAAGACAGTTCCAAAAAAGGTTGCCTTGGGAAAACTGCCATGGGAAGCCCATGGAGGTGAGGAAGAGCATTGGGTTCCTAAGTGGGCAGACTTGTTGTGAAGTTGTTCTGCTAATGACTCATTCTGGATGCAGTTTTTCCCTGCACAAGAGCAATGTGCATGTGTATAATCCCAGTGTCTCTGTGCTCTCTGCTGTGCTGCAGGTGGCTGCTGTGGCTCTGATCAGAAGCAGTATGTGTATGGAGGCTGGGCTTGGGCTTGGTGGTGCATTACTGACACTCAGAGGTAAGGAGACCCCTGTTATTTGTGGTTTTTTTTGGAGTAGGAATTAGGCAAAGCAATCCCAATGGGGCTGTCAGCAGTATCTTTAGGAACATGGGACTGGATATGAAACCATGGATGAGCATCAGAGTTCTCTGCTAACTGTTTGCATGGGGACAGCTGTGTGTACACAGTGCAAAAGACACAGAAAAAGAAATCCCATGCTTTCAGCTGAAGTACTTTTCAAATAGCTTCTCTGTCCACACCTCTCCTCAAACCCAGGACAATCATGTTTGCTTGGGTTTTTTTCCTTTTTAGTTGTGGTCTTTTGATTGTTTTTTTTTTTTTACATAAAACCCATCAAGCTGAGAGAACCATAGCCTGACTGGTCAGTGTGTTTCTTCCTGTGCTGGTGCAGTGAGTGCTGAAGAGGGAGAGAGCTCTGCTGACCTTCCCAGCTCTGAGGCTCTGGCAGAGGTGCTGGCAAGGGCACTGGGCTGGCTCATCCACGAGCTCACAAGAGAAGCCAAGTTCTGCCCAGTATGGCCCAACCCCTCACCCAGTAACAAACCTGTTTGTGGCCTGCAGTGCCCCCTCCTGCTCCTCAAGTCTCTCTTTCTAAAGATCTGCTGACTGCTCTCACCTTGGGAGGAGATTGTTCTGATTTAAAACCGTGGGACTGCCTTTCTCTCCCTTTTCTCAGTCATGGATTGTGCTTGCTGCTGCTTACGGTCTGGTCTCTGAGCTAACACGCTGTGGTAGTGCTCCTGTCCTGCTAATACAGCTCTTTGTCTCTAGGATCTGTAGGAATGCTAACTCTCTCCCAACACATCCCTCATGCTCACCAATACATGCAGGCTTCCTCCATCTGTGTAAAAAAAATAACAGGGCAAAGGATAAAGATGTGACTTTTGGGTTTTGCACTGAGTGATGGGCAGAGGTTGTAGTTAACCCTTACTTGCCTGGTCTTCCAACCTCTTTTCCCTGTTCATGTGTTGCCACCAGCAGACAATTGAGCATGTTGCTGCCCTCACTCTGCAGATGATACACTGCTCACCTGGGAGTCATGCACCTTCTCTTGCTCCAAGGGGTCTTGGCTGCTGCTGTGTTTAATCCAGACAAGCTTCATTCCCGAATTTTTGTGAGACATCTTGTTGGGAGAGCTGTTAATTGAACAAATGGTTCCTGCTCCTACTCTTCTTACGTGAGAAGTGCAGAGAACGATGTGGGACCTTGACCTGCTGAGTGCAGGAGGTAACAGATATATTTGGGAGGCTGATTTATTAAGTTAAGGATAGGCTGAATCCAGGGCCAAAACTGCTTGCCAGGAATGAGCTGTTATGTGGGAGAGATCTGGGCATTATTTAGCAAATGGGTCTCTTGACAGGTATTCCAGCACCCAGACAAATCTTTTACTTTAAAATCTATACCCCCGGTTCACACCACGGGATATGGGGCTTAATTCTCCCTTCAAAAACAGAGCCTTTCCCAAATGCCATAAGCTGTGCCCCAGATGGAGCCCACTGCATTAACATGAAGAGTGAGGCAGATTTCCTCCTCTGAAATTAGGACATTTTTTCTGGAACTGCCAGTGCTGCGAGCAAGAGAGACAGCAGCAATTGTGTTGCTGTCAGCGGCGTCCCGCCAGGTAGCACTAACCTGGGAACAAAAGGAACAGTTAGAGCTGGCAGGGTGCTGGGCACTTATTCTGCTGCAACCTTGAGCACTGGGGAAAAAACAAGGAAAACAAAACGCTGTCCTTGTTTAGGGATCAGAAATAAAAGCAGGGAGAGAGACAGCATGGTCTAATATGCCTCTGGGGGAGCCAAATGGTGTTAATTCAGCTTCCCAGGACAGCACTTGGAAGCAGATTCTCTCCTCAATGCCTTAGCCAGGGGTGGGTAGCCAGGTCTCTGCCACTTTCGTTTTTCCTGGCCTCTCTTAAATATTGACATAGAAGCATCTAAATTATTACGAAAAGGAATTTTCTGTGTGCAAAGATTACTTCAACAGAGAATTCCAGCTGACTCCAGGCTGGCTGTCCAGGTGGGATAGATGGTTCAGTTTCATGTGCAGGGTGGAGACGAGACCCCAGCCTGCCTATCCTCATTAAAGGAGGCAAGTGGATGGTGTAAACTCCCCACCAGAACTAGGAAAGCTGATCTGCCCTGTCATTATGGAGCCCTGGGAGTGGGCAGTGGGAGAAAGGCAAACTGAGCAGGGAAAAGCTGAAACCTGAAAGTCTCGTCTGTCCTTTGCAATGAGTGTCTTACTCTCTGGTAACTGCTTTGTGTATTTGCTGTCCTACCCTTATTCCTCGCTGCTCAGAGTGTCTTTGGAGGTTATGACCATCCTCTGTCGCTGCGAGAATGTTGAGACGTCGGAGGGGGTCCCACTGTACGTAACAGGGGTTGCACAGGTAATAATCCACCAGCTTCCTAACATCCTGTCTAACTGTTTGTCCCTCTGTTTTGAGCAGCAGCAGCAGCAGCAGCAGCAGGATAACACAAAACCTAATGGTTTTCTAACGGGACAGAAATCTCAATACCCTCCTCTCCTTCCCCTTCTCCAGCACTTGCCCTGAGGCACTCCACAGTTTATAGGTAATGCAGACAGGTGCATCCTTGGCAAATCCCAAATTCAGCATTGCTGTACCTAAGATTTGCTCCTGCTGTAACCCTTTCCTTGCCAGCACTGTTTCCACTGTGTGCTTGGTGGAGAGCAGAAGGGCATCTGCTTTTGTGTGGAGGCACAGGCAGGCCAGGTTGGATTCTGTACAGGATTTGGGACAGGTGGGAAGGCAGGTTTTGTGTCGTTTCAAAAGGAAACCTGTACACGTGTAGGAAAATTGCAGCTGTACCTGGCTCTGCAGTTTTGGCTATGGATTTCCACTCAGCCCTTCTTCCTCCACATGGAGACAGTGCCCATTTTGGATGTCGTCACGTTTGAAAGTACAGCACAGACCTCGGATGAGCGGCAGCACACAGGACTGGCATTGGCACTGTGGGCAGTTATGAGCCAGCAATGACCCAACATCTCTGTGAACTGCCAGCTAAGCAGCAGCACAGCTTGGAAATCAAATTCAAAGTGTAGATTAGGTTTTCAGAAGGCTGAAATCCTACAGTATCTGATTAAAGCTCTGAATGCACATGGCAAAAAATGCCTGTGCACGTCCTGGACAGTGGGATCTGTTTTATCAGCTCCCGGTTTGCGTGCCAGTTTAATTAGGACAGTGGCCAAGGCAGGCATGAACTTGCAGGGATAGGTTTCAGCACTTCCAGCCAATCCTGGAGCGACTCAGCTTGCACACAGCAGCCCAGGGCAGACCCTTCATGGTTCAGATGTTTGACCTAATGTTCACTGACACAAGCTCTCTGCCCTGTGGCTCCCTGTCCTGACTCCCAACGCCTTTCCGGCTCGTTATGGCTGACACGGGAGCTTCCTGAAACAGAGCCTGCCGTATCCAGGCATGTCTCTTGTTTTTACAGATTGTGACCTGCAGACTGCTGGGTCTGACCAGAGTACCTCATGCCCACCTTGGGTGACTGAGAAAGCTCTGGAGCTGCAGGATCTGTTCCTGGGTGCCTGATGCTCTACAGGCCTGGCCTTAAAGAGCTGGAGACTCATTTCCATTTGCCTTTGGGTCATGGAACACTGGAAAAATAGAGGGAGAGATGAACCAGATCAGGGGGTAGGTCTGTGGTAGTGCTAATCCAGGGCTACTTCTTGCAGCATCAGTGCCAGGTTCTGCCAAACACAGGGCTCCTGTGCAGCGAGTGGGAGCATCCCAGTTCCGTGCTGTGCTTTTAAACCAGTGACACCATCCTGCACTGCTGCGGCATTGGGCAGTGCAGCACAGCGAGCCTCTGACTGAGGGCCCTTTGGAATCCCAAAGCTGCCAGCTTCTGGCCCTTCACCTAGCCCAGCAGGAGGCAAAGGGTCACAGGATCATTTCCAGCCTTTGCTGATAAATTACCTTTAAGCATTATGTGAAAATCTACTTCTTAGCCAAAGTGCCGTGTCTGTCTCCAATCACAGATATGCTCCCTCGGCTGCATTCTGTGCCTGTCTTGCATTACCTGTGAGGAGTGTGGCAGGTAGCCCGGGGCAGGAGATGCAAAGGGAAGAGGTGAGTGTCTGTAACCTGGAAACGTGCAAATATTTTACGTTTTTTGGCAGGATTTCCCTAGAGATAATGACGTTACAGCCCAGGTGTGAGGACGTAGAGACGGCGGAGGGGGTAGCTATAACTGTCACAGGTGTGGCACAGGTACAGTAACTCCAAAACATCATTTCAGGAATGCATGTCTCTAACTTACCTCTGGTTTTGCCCCTTAAGAGGTTGCTGTTGTCCAGGCAGAGAAGCCAACTGCTCTGAAACAAACCCTTGTGCAAAACCACGCTGTCCTTGTTGGTTCAAACACACTCCAGCATGTCCCGTGTGGTGATGGGGGTTGTGACCTCTTCTTCTCTCCCCATAATCATTTTTTTCTGGTATCTCATTTGTCCCTGTGGCAAATGAGGTGTGTGGGGGTGACTTGATGTGTTTGTGGAACGCTGATGTGCCACGGTGCCCTTGGAGCCATGTGTGACCCCACAGGACTGAGCTGTTCCCTCCAGAGATGGCATCGAGCGTTATATTGCTTTGTATTATTATTGTTAGCACGTGGACCTTGTAATTCTTCACGGTGAGTTAAAGCTTAAAAAAAATAACTTAGTCCCTCCAGGCACTAAGATTTGCGTGTGAAATTTCTGGCTTGAATTGAATTTTGATTCTCTCCAGCCTTCTTCAAATGTAAGCACCAGCTCTTGCTGCTTGTGACAGCACACTGAACCCTGCTCTTCTGGGAGTCTGAGGTCTGCTGCCCTGGTACAGTTTGTCCTTGTGCCCAAGTCATGCCCTGGGGAGGATGCTGGGAGGGAATTGTTAGCTTTTGAGGGAATTTGGCTCCATGAATAGGCAGCTGCATGGTTTGAGAATTGCTCCTGACAGCTCATTCTGGGTGTATAAACCAAGAGTGGCTCTCAGTGCACACAGGGCTGTGGTCACCGTGTGTCCGAGGCATGTCCAGGTGTGTTATCACAGGAGAGGTGGCTGCCACATTCCCTGTGGGGAGCTCTGGAGCTGAGGGTAGCTGCTGAGTGACACAGTGATGTGACCAAAATCCCTCATGGCTCAGAAGGCTCCCCCAGGGAACACCACTATGGTGCTGCTGCAGCCCTTTTGAGACCAAGCGCTTGACAGATTTCCCCCAGTGCTCCCAGAGCAGGTGTCCCAGGTTCCTCCTGAGTTCATTGGTTTGCTCTGAGCTGATGCTGCAGGGGAGCTGTGTTTGTATGTATGTGAGGGTTTGAATTCAGCCAGGAGCAGTTTCTGGATTGTCACATGTGACAGAAGGGCTGGGCATGACCGTGACTCAACAGCAGATAATCCATCATCCTCCTGCTGTTGGGAAACAGGGATACATGCAAGAGCACCAGCATGGGAGCCAGCATCTTGGGCAAGTCCTGACACTGATGATGTGAACCATCCTTGGTTTCATCTTATCAGTACTGTATATCCACCTTTCAGTTGTTTTCCAGTTCTTTATATCCATTTAGCTGCTAAGGTGTCACATAATCCCAGTGATCTTTGCATGGTTGGCAAAATATGTGCACCCATGGCTCACTTCACACTTATTTCTTAAATCTGTAGGCTTTTCCTTCTGTTTCAGTGAAGGCAGCATTCCCTTTTATCCTAGTTTTGGGACATCCCTCCATTGCCTGCCTAGGCTGGGTGGTGTGTGGTAGCAGAGAGCTGGATCACCAGGTGCCTTGATTCAAAAATGCAACTCTCAGTTCATCTCATTGATATTACTCTCTCTTCCCACTGTTCATTTTTTTTGCTGTCAGTTAATTTTAAAGGTGAGAGGCAAGGAATTGCCTCACAGAAAGCAGGATTGAGGCTCTTGGGGATATGCATGGCACAGGTTACCTTAATTTTGCAGAAGTACTTTTGAGGCAAACATTTTTCCTTTTAGAGCTTGAGCAAAAAAGGAAAACAAATTATTTCTAGAGAAAGAGCTTTTAGAGTTTTTTCTGTAATGATAGAAGTGGTTAATGTGCATAAGGATGCTGTTCTTTTCTTGAAGAGGGATGTAATGAGTGCTCACCAGTAGCCTCCTTTCTGTGTTGGCTGGGTGCTGGGATGTGCTGGGATGCTGCTGCCTTAGGCCAATGCTGGGCTCCACATCCTTCTGTACCATTTTCCTGAGCCTCAGGCTAATTGGATTGTCTCGACTGGCCCCTCACTGCGAGTGCAGCTGGCTGGAGCTGGAGCGGGGTGCGGCGGTATCGATCCTCCACACCGGATTGTTGGATGGAGACTCTGATTCCCTGCCAGCTGAGTCCTCTCCCTCTGATGGGAATGACATTTGAAGAAGCGCCGAGTGTTGCAGTGCCCTGCCTGAAATCCTGCAAACACGCTGAGCACAAATTGCTCAACCCCTGTTTCTTTTGTGCAGCCTTTGCTGTGGAGGTTGGTGTCCATATTCTGCACAGAGCCAGGCTCTGAGCTGTCCAGGGCTCAACAGTGTAAACTGGCTGGCTTTATTCAGAGGCTAAACCATTCCTTGCTCCTAAGTACCGCAGGGATCCTCCTAACAAACATCCCACTCCGTGCTCTGTCCTCCCCGCAGCTCCCGAGGGTGGGGATTGTTTAGAGAAGTGGAATTGCTGGCAGATGCACACCATAAATGTTGCTGCTGAGTCTAATTGGTTTTGATACTTGCAAAAACCTTGTGGAGGGCTCACTCCTGGGTGCAGCTCCACAGCAGCTCTCCCAACTCCCCCTTGTGTGGGAAGAGCACACTGCTGGGTGCAGGGATGAGAAACCGCTGGGGCTTGACCCCAAAAGGATCCCAGAGGTTTTGGGACAATGCAGAAGAGGATTACCATGCTTAGCTGTGATTCAGTCTGGCATTTTGACCGAGAGATCCCACCTGGGAAGCAGCATTAGGAAATAGGGTCAGCCCAGGTTGATGTTTCTTCATGTTGTGAGGGACAGGGTTGTGGCAGGTGAATCTTGGCCAGCTCACCACATCTAATAAGGTCCACCTCCTCTCCCCCTAGAAGGTGATGCTCCATCCCAGTTGTCCTGCTCTTTGGCAGTGTGGGGGTCAGATGCTGCTGTTTGGCTCCAGAGGGATCATTTTGGATGAGCAGGCTGTCAAACAAGGCTTTCTCAAGAAATAGTTGTGTTGCTTTTGCCAGCTGGAAGCGCTCTTGTAGGTGTCAGGATGAGGTCTGTAGGCTGTGAGCCCCTCAAGAGTGTGCACTGGGACCCTTGGAGGGCCCCTGTGGTGCAGTTGAGGCTTTGGAATTCTCTGAGCCAGGTCCAGCCAGGGCCCTTGGGGCAGGACATGGGGTACCACCAGCCCCTTGTGGGACAGGAAACACTGCCCAGCCCAGCTGTTTCCATGAGAGGGTGCTGTGGGACTTGGAGATCTGTGTGGCTGCAGTGGCACTGCTCCCTTCTCTGGTGCTGTGGGACCTGGAGGTCTGTGTGGCTGTAGTGGTATTGCTCCCTTCTCTGGTGTTGCCAGGCACAGGGACACCTCTATGTCCAGGCTTTGCCTGAGCCCTCACACTGGACATGGCCACCAGGAGCTGTCACCTTGGTGGGTTGTAGCTACTTGTAGCTGTGTGCTGTAGAGCTCTGTGAGCACAGATCTCTGCTGCCTAACACACCCCACAGGGGTTTGGAACCCACTTTGCCTTTAAAAAGCAGCCCCGTGACCAGCAGGACCCTGGCTTGTCTGGAATGGGGATGTTTTTACACCTGGCTCTGACAGTGGGAGGTGAAAGAGGTGGCTGTATCCCATCTCTAGGGATCACCACCAGACTGACCATATGGAGCAGAACAGCCAAGTCCTGGCCATGACACACTGGGGACACCTCAAAGGACAGCCAGGAGCTCCTTGCCCCAGGCAGGACAAACCCGTGTGCTGTGACCATATTGTCTCATCTCTCCTTCCAGGGAACACTGAATGGAGCCCCTGTTTTAAGCTACTCCTTGGGCACATCAGACTCTTTCTCGTTCTCTGCCTTTCCTGGCTCAGAAAAATTAATTCTAGTGAAGGAGGAGGAAGAGAAAGGTAACGAAATGGGCTTTGGCCAGGAGTGGTAATAGCAAGCCCTCTCCTGGTGCTGGTGTTGGTGCAGTGACTGAACTGGTAGTTCAGGGCTCTTGGTAGGATTTCCATCAGGTGGGACAGGTAGAACCAGGCTCTGTCCCCACTGCTGTGGGACAGATAGCTGCAGGGAGCACCTCTTCACGCTGAGATGCTGTCAGGGTTTGGAGAGATGTGTGCCCTGGCTGCTGGTGTGTGCCTGCAGCAGGGCTGTCCCCCACAGCAGTGAGCAGGGGCTCGCTGGCTGGTCCAGTGACCTGGCTCAGTGTGGAGGGGGCTCAGCGTGATCCCTTGAAGCATCAGTAGCACGGGGGCCTGGCAGCCTGGTGGTGGTACTGCTGCTTCTGCTGCTGCTGCTGTAGAGTGCCTGGACAGGCACCTTCAGTCCCTTTGGTTTTGTTTCCTGTCTCTAGGTGAAGATAATGACCGAGAAGGAGCTCCTGGCTGTGGCCTGTGAGCAGTTCTTGGGGAAGAACGTGCAGGATGTGAAGAACGTGGTCCTTCAGACGCTGGAGGGACACCTGCGCTCCATCCTAGGTGCGGAGGCACTCGTGCCCTCAAGGCATTTGGAGTGGCTTTGTCCCTCCTCAGCTGGCTGGCCCCAGTGGTATCGCTGCCACTGCAGCTGGCACACAGGACCTGCCTCTGCCGACTGCAGAGGTGGCATCTCCCCTCCAGCAGCTCCTGCTGTGCATTGTGATAAATGACTTTTCATTGCCTGCAGTAAGAGATGTCTGAGTCCTTTGTGGGTTACAAGTAGCATGTGTGGGTGGTGGTTGCACTTGTGAGACTGAGATGTTGGTGCCACTGCAGGGGCAGAGGATTACAGCCTTGTGCCCAGGCCTCAAGAGATAAGGGACAACAAGGATGTAGCTGAGCTTAGACCCATGTCATTGTGTGTTACCTGTTCCAAATAAAGTGCTTCACCTTCCTTCCCCCTGCAGGGACCCTGACAGTGGAGCAGATCTACCAGGACAGGGACCAGTTTGCCAAGCTGGTGCGGGAGGTGGCAGCCCCTGACGTGGGTCGCATGGGGATCGAGATCCTGAGTTTCACCATCAAGGTACACCCAGACATCGGGCACTGCACTATGGACAGAGCTGTAGGAGCAGCAGGGCAGAGCCTGGCTCTGGCTTCTCTGCTGCAGCTGGCTGGAAGGCTCCAGCTGACAGCCTGCCCCAGCCCTCCGGGAGTTTCCATGACAGCCGCCGCAGCATGTCCTGTATCCAGGCAGCTGGGCCAAGAGCACCGGGTTAGCTGCCTCTGTAAACAGGCTCGTGGAGAGAGCTGGCTGATAACCCAGCCTCCAGGGAGTCGAGGGAAGATGTCGGGAGAGCCTGCCTCCCCCTGCCCTGCCTGTTTGTGTGGATCAGCTGACATGGCGCGTTCTGACCTCGGCCTGACTGCATGAGTGGCTGCCCAGAGCTTCAGCGGGGAGGGAGCAAGATGGAGTCGCTTGTTTGAAGTGGTTGTGACTTATTCTCTCCTCCCCAGGATGTCTATGATAAAGTGGATTACCTGAGCTCCCTGGGGAAGACTCAGATTGCAGCTGTCCAAAGGGATGCAGATATTGGAGTGGCAGAAGCCGAGCGGGATGCTGGCATTCGGGTGAGTCCGGAGATGTGCCAGCCTTCCCCGGAGCAGCCTGTTTAGCTCCAACTGCACCCCCTGAAGCTCTGCTTTCTTTTCCCTCTCCGCAGGAGGCAGAGTGCAAGAAAGAAATGATGGATGTCAAGTTCATGGCAGATACCAAAATAGCAGATTCCAAACGGGCATTTGAATTGCAGAAAGCTGCCTTCACTGAGGAGGTCAACATTAAGGTGAGAGTGTCCCACAGCCCACCGCTGTTCCCTGGAGGGTTTGTGATGGTGTTGATGGCTCTGGGCTTGTCAGATTCTTTCTCCTACATCTATTAGGAGAGTTGAAAGTGGAGAACCTGGGACTGTGTGTCACTGTGTGAGCTCTTGCAGCAGATTCCTCTCCTGTTTGCAGAAATTTGGTGGGACTAGGAGGAGAGGAAAGGGTAGGGAGGGTCATCCAGGCTGAACCTGGAGCTGGTTGGGCTCAAGTGGTGTGGGAAAAGTGCACAGGGAAGGACAGCACTGAATATTGGGATGTCACCCCTGGGAAGAGGTTCAGTAGCAGGAGCCGTGTTTGGTTTTAGGTCCTGCCAAGGGCCCTTATGTCTGTGCACAGGAGCTCGTGGCCCAGACCCCTCTTCTCCTCTCCCCCCTGTGCAGACTGCAGAGGCCCAGCTGGCCTACGAGCTGCAGAGCGCCCGGGAGCAGCAGAAGATCCGTCAGGAGGAAATCGAAATCGAGGTGGTGCAGCGCAAGAAGCAGATCGATGTGGAGGAGAAGGAGGTGATCCGGATGGAGAAGGAGCTGATGGCCACCGTGAGGCAGCCGGCCGAGGCCGAGGCCTATCGCATCCAGCAGATCGCTGAGGGAGAGAAGTGAGTGAGCCCCTGACCTGAACTGGGAGCACAGTGCTGCCCCAGCTCGTGGGCTCTCTGCAGAGATCTGGGCTGCTACAGCATTGGATTTCCTTTTCCAGGGTGAAGCAAATCCTCCTTGCTCAGGCGGAGGCAGAAAAGATCCGCAAGATTGGAGAAGCAGAGGCTTTTGTGATCGAGGCCATGGGGATGGCAGAGGCTGAGGGGCTGAAGCTGAAAGCAGAAGCGCTCCAGCAGTATGGAGAAGCTGCCAGGCTGGCTCTAGTGCTGGATGCACTGCCTGAGGTGAGGAGGGAGCAGCTTTCCCCTGCCCTGGGCAAGCACTGGGGAGCTCCCAGGCTGGGCCAGGTCTCCTGCGAGCACAGCAAGGCCCTGTGTGATGTGTAGGGATCTTGCCCAGTGGGCTGCTGACCAGTTCCTTGACTCTCTGCTCATTCCACCCTCCTTCCCTGCTTCCCTAGATCGCTGCCAAAGTGTCTGCTCCCCTCTCCAAAGTGGATGAGATTGTTATTCTCAGCGGAGACAATAACAACACCATGTCCGAGGTGAACCGTCTGCTGGCTGAGATTCCCACCTCCGTGCGCGCCCTCACTGGTGTGGATCTCACAAAGGTGAGCTGGGCACTGGCAGCTGGCAATGCCAAAAGCTCCTAGGGCACAGGGACTTGCCTGGAAGCTTTCAGCCTCTCAGGGAACCTGCCCTTCCCCAGCCCTGCCCACCACAGAGTGCAGGCAGCTCCCTGCCTCCCTCTCCTCCAGCCCTAACAGCTTCTCTCTTCCCCTCCTGCAGCTTCCCCTGTTCCAGAAAGCCACCGTGGCCAAGGAATGAGGTTGGCCAACCCAAAGCTAGTGAAGATCACTCCCTGTTATGCACTCAGACATCAACTGCCTTCGACACGTGGGAATTCCTTTTATATCAAAGACAATCTGGTTTTCATTTGTAACTGGTGCCTTATTTTGTAGGGCCAGAAAGATGCATGTCCTGTCTGCTGCTCTTTTTATTCTAAGGGTGGGGGGAATTTATTTTGTAATTAACTATGTATTGTCTCAGGCCAATCCCTCCCAGATATGACTGGCAGCTTGTCTGGTGTTGCAGTCCCGGTGCCTTGCTGTTCTCTGCCCTCAGGTGAGCTCCCAGAGCTCGGGGCAGAGGCTTGGTGGGATGTGGAGCTGTAGGAAGAGAACAGCCAGGACCCCCTGCTCTCCCTCAGTGACCCTCCTGGGCACTGCCCCAGCCCTGTCTCCCATAGCTGTCCCTGTGGCTGGCTCTCCCTGTCCCAGTGTCTCACCCCCAGTGCCCCTGCAGTGCCAGCAGCCCTGCCCAGGCTGGGCTTCCCAGAGGTGGCAGTCACCCCCCAGGAGAGTGACAATCCAGCACTGCCAGTGGTGCTGCCCACTCCCATGCTACTTCCCCTTGAGGAAGTTTCCTTGTGGGATCTGGAGCAGGGAAAGCTCTGAGGGGCAGAGGAGCCCAGCTCAGCCATGGTGAGATCCCACCACCAGGAATACCAAAAAGTAGTGCTGTGCCAAAGCCACCTGTCCCCTAAGAGGGCAGGGAAGCCACTGCAGCTGCTGTCCTTGGGTGCTGTGGTACATCCTGACCCCACAACCACTAAAACTGTGGGTCAGAGGTGGGGGGGACCAGCAGGACACTTGAGTGGGGACAGGCTCCTCCTGTACAGCTGCCTGGGGACCAGTGGCCCTGTGGCTGGGTGCTGGCCAGGACCTG
Organism: Manacus candei; assembly: GCF_025592945.1. Taxonomy (NCBI): domain Eukaryota; kingdom Metazoa; phylum Chordata; class Aves; order Passeriformes; family Pipridae; genus Manacus; species Manacus candei. The sequence goes on along the minus strand of NW_026138124.1, from coordinate 7,400,865 downwards.
CCCCAGCAGGTAGTGCAGGAACCCCTACCTCACTCCCTCCCCCTGCCTCTTATGGCCAGTGGCTTTGCTGCCTTGTGACAATGTGAAAGGGGTTGTCCCGTGTGTGTGTCCGTCCTCCCTGCAGTGCCACCAGGGCCCAGGCTGGCCCATGTCCCTTCCCCGCCTGTCTTGATGCCTGTGCTCGATGTGGCTGTTACAGCCAGACCCGTGTGAGGTCAGCCTGGCGCTGCTGGTGAGGTCAACCTGCGCTGTGGTGGGGTTTTGGGGGTCCCTCCACTGACTCCTGCACCCCCCAGCTCGGTGCTGGTTGCCATAGAGTGGGGGAAGGTCCCTCTCCACCGTCCCGGGGGACAGCCAGTCCCTTTGCCGGGAGTGACCCACTGCAGAGGGGTGGGTGCTGCGGGGCCCCCCATCCCCTCCCTGCGGCCGGGGCGGGGGGACCGGCGTTATCAGCCCCCGGCTGGTGCCGGCCCGCGGGCGGTGGGTGCAGATCTGGCGCTGGCCAGCAGGCGTGCCGGGCCGGGCCCTGTATCTGCATGTGCCTGCGCCTGCCGCCCGCTGCTGTGAGATAATAAACCCGTGTCACCTCCCGCCTGGGCTCTGTCTCGTGCCTCGCACCCGTCTCTCCCGCCCCAGCACCCCCAGGATTGGGCTGGCCGGGGGCTGCTGGTGTTCCCGGGCAGATGTTCCTGCTGGGACGGGGGAATAATGTTGTGTGGAGGTGAGGTCCTGGCTCACAGTGCTCCTGCAAACCCGGGAACTGGTGACCTCCCCACAGTCACTGTGCCCCCATGGGCTCCTTGCCCCAGACCTTTGTGGGTGTAGAGCCTTGTCCTGCTCCCACAGGGACAAATATGCAGCCAGGAGCCACCAAGGGTGGCTGGTGAGCTCTACTGCATGGCTCCTGTTATGGTGGGGGTGGTGACCACTGCAGGGGCACCCCAAAAGATTGGCACCCCAGGGGTTGGAGCAGGGCTGACATGGATGGAAGGCTCTGTCTGTCCCAGCAGCCAGGTTGGTGGCAGCAGCTCATCTCCCCCTGTCCTGCCACAGGAACCCTCTCCCAGCCCCACACACCCTTCCCTGTGCTGGGGGCCGGCTGGGTGGCTCTGGGGGTACCTGTCCTGCTTGGGGTCACCCAGTGAGCAGGAGCAGTGACAGCTGGCATGAAGTCGTCATGGGGGACTTTGCTGCAGTGATCTCCCAGGGGTAAAGATGGTTTCTCATTGCTTTCCAGACCCTCCATGTCCCCCCCAGACACAGGGCAAGACAACAGGCCCTGTCCTATGTGTCCTGCAGGGTGGCCCTGCAGATAGGCTGGGTGGGGACAGCTTGGCAGCCCCCAGCACATCCTTATCTGGAGCCAGACATGCTGACCTGGGCCAGCACGGCTGGTGGGAGGGCTGTGGCACACAGGGGTCTCCTGTGGCACCCAGGGGTCCCCTCACCATCTCTGTGATACCAGCCTGGGGGGACACTTGGGCCCCCTCTCTCCTGAAGGGCGCAAGGCCACAGGGCAGGGCTACCCTCAAGTGCTGTGTGTGTGCAGTGGGCAGTGGGGCTGGCGGGCACTGACTGGGATGGGGACAATCCCATGGGGCTGGCAGGGCTTGATGAACTCAGGGACACTTTGCCTGTTTTGCTGCTCTGTGTGCTGGGGGTGCCTGTGCCACAGTTTGGGGAGCACTACGGGCTCCAGGACACCTCTGGATCACCTCAGGGACCAAAACCAGGAGGGAACAATCCCTCACAGCCCCCGAGTCCCCCACATCCACATGTCTGGTGCCAGGGTGGCACCAAGGCTTGACCTTGTGCCACCTCCTACCAGGGTCTGGCCAGGCTGGGGTGATGCTGCCCCTGTTCCTGTCACCCAGAGGTGACAGCAGGTCTGGGGACACCTTGTGTGGCAGGGCAGGGTCCCCGATAGCCGGACGCTGCTGCTTATCGGGACCCCCACGCAGATGGTCCCAGCAGGGGGTTATCACCTCCCCACAGCCGACTTCCAGGAATGCCGGTGTGTCCTGGCACAAACAACCCAGCACAATGGCACAGCACCTGCTGCAGGATGTGGCCCTGGGGGGACAGACCGAGCTGGGGGACACAAATGACCAGGGTCATGCACAGGCAGGTGACACTCATGGTCAGGGGGTGCAGCCACTTGGGAACATGTGGCCAGGGGACAAGTATGACCAGAGTCATTCACAATGAGGGGACAGAGCCCTTGGGGACACGTGTGGTCGGGGGGGCCTGTCCTTGGGGACACACAGCTGGGGGATACCTCTCTGCAGGAGACACATACCCCTGGGAGGAGGGTGCACTCACACAGGGGATATGAACTCCCAGGATACTTGTTCCTGCAGGGAGCACATCTTATTTGGGGGGACACACTGCATGGGGACATGTCCCTCAAGGGACACAGCACTTTGGAGGTCACCCACCCCAGGGGGACACAGGCTCCTCACCTGGCAGTGCCTGTGCAGAGTGACTCCCTGAACCCACGTGTCCCACCACCACCATCCCAGGCCCCATCCCCATGGACTGCCACCCTGCCTCATCCAACACCACCATCCAGCAAGTGGCAGCCAGTTTGCAGTGGATAGCTCCCCATTTGGGTTCCCCACAGCTATGGGAAGGGACAATCCTGGTGACCACAGGGGTCAAGGCAGGAGGGTGGGGGATTTGTGGGGGCCACTCCTATACACTGAATGTATGGGGGGTGACCCCCCGCAAGCCCCTCATTCCCAACCCCCCCGTGGGCAATTGCAGGCTGGCAGGAGCTGCTTGGGGCTGTGCCCCCCCCCGGGCAAGAAGGGGTTAAGGGCCCTGTCCAGCTGTGCAGTGCAGATGTGAGATATGCAGATGAGGCAGAGCAGGTTTTATAAGGCGGGTACAGACCCAGCACCCCACAAAACCCCAGTGCCACCCCTATAGGTAGGTGCCACCACCTGGGGAGCTGCTCTCCTGCTCTGGAGTGATGGGATTTGGAATACCCCAGGAGGGGTTAGGGGAATGCTGGAGAGGGGATGCAATTGGGAGCCTTCACCCCACTCTGGAACAGTGGGACTGGAGGGCAGAGGTGGGATAGGGAATTGTTGGGGTCAGGAGACTGTTGGGAGCCCCTGCTCTTCTCTGGGGTGGTGGGAATGGGGGGACAAGGAGGGTGTAGGGGGATGCTTGGATGGGCAAGCCACTAAGAGCCTCCATCCTGCTTTAGGGTGGTGGGATTGGGAGGGATAATGAGGGAGTAGGGGGGTGATGAGGTGGGGAGGCCCTTGAGAGCCTCTGTCCTGCTGTGGTGCAGCAGGACCAGCGTGACAGGGATGGGGTGAGCAGGACAGCGAGGTGGGGATGGGGCGATCCTGGTGCTGTGCTCCCTAACCAAGCTCTCCCCGCCCAGGCTCCGCTCCCTGCTCCCTGTGCTGCCGCCGCTCCGAGCAGGATATCATCGTATACTGTAAGTTGGCTATGAGACACTACAGTATAGATGATGTACTCCCCGGGCTGCACCGACCACCCGCCCGCCAGGACACGGCGTGGGACCGCGACAGGGGGGCACCGGGGGCGGGGGGAGGCGGGTCTGGGATGTGGGACAAGTGTGCGGGGTGGGGAGGGTGGTGGGATGGGGCACCGCCAGGTGTGAGAAGCTCGGGGCACCTCCGGGGATCCGCGGCCGGCGGGGAAACCGTTACCATTACTGAGTTTAGTAATGGTAACGGTTCTGCCGACGGCCGGGCACGCGGCACGGAACGGGATGGCACGGCACGGACACGGAGATGGAGCGCCGGGATCGGGCACGGGACAATAAAAGGGGGGTTACAGCACCGCGTCTCTGTCTCTGCTTCTTCACCACGTCCCCCGGGGACTCCAGGCCCGGTGGAACTGGGTCACTGGGGTGGACTGGGGAGCTCGGGGGTGCACTGGGTCGCAGGGTGGGAGAGGGAATTTTGGGTGCATTTGGGTGTAACGGGGCACGGGGGTACCTTGGGGTGCGGTGTGGGCAGGGTGTTGGAGTGCAGGGGACAGTGGAGCCCGTTGGGTGTGTTGCAGGGAGCACTGGGGAGAACTGGGAGGCACTCCTGGATGTTGGGAGAGACTGGGGAGACCCAGGGAGCGTTGGGATGTAAGGGGAGCACTGGGAGGCACAGGGTTGCATTGAAGAGGGGAACTGGGAGCGCTGGGGCTCACTGGGGAGCACAGAGGAGTATTCAGATACATTGGGTGTGTTGTGGGGGGCACTGGGCATCCTGGGGTGCACTGGGATGGAGTGAGGAGGGTTGTAGGGAGAACTGGGACATACTGTATGCCCCAGGGCACTGGGGCTCACTGGACTGTGTGGTGGGAACACTGGGAGCACTGGGGGCACGGGAAGCACCGGGAACAACGGGAGCATTGACGTCACTGTGGGCACTGGGAGCACTGGGGGGAGTCTCTGGGGGCAGTGGCAGCACTGGGGGGGTCACTGGGATCACTGGGATCACTGGGAGCACTGAGGGAGCACTGCTCGGCGGGGCCGGCAGGGGGCGCGCCCCGCTCCCGCCATCCCGCCCAGTCCGCTTCCTTCCCATAACCCCGTGCGGCAGAGCGGCGCGCTGGCCCCGCCCTCCCCTCGTCTCTATGCTCCCGCGCGGCGCGCCAATGGGGGCGGGCGCCGGTGGCGCTTCCGGCGTGCCCCGCGGCGGGGCAATATGGCGGCTTCCATGGCCGCGGCCGTCGCCCGCGCTTTGCGCTGGGGCAGCGGGGCCGCCGCGACGGGGCCGCTCCTGCGGCGAATAGGTGCGGCGGGGCCGTGGGAGTGCTTGGGGGGGCGGCCGGGGACGTGAGGCGGCGAACAGGAGCGGGACGGGCGCTCCGGGGCTGGCCCAGAAGCCCTGTAGAGGCTGCGGGGCAGCAGCGCTGCCCAGGCGCTGCTGCGCGGGGAGGGAGGGGACAGCGAGATTTTGGGAAGTTTTCGGTACGTTTTCGGTATATGCAGTGTTTGCTGGTGGTGTCCTTCCAGGCTGCCTTCCGGGGAGCCGCCGGAGCGGGAACTGGGAGCTGGGAACTGGAGCAGCGCTGGGCAGGATCCTGAGCGTCCCTGCCCGCTGGAACGGGAGCAGCTCGGCGCTGGGCAGCTTCCTGGGCATCCCCGCCGAGGCACCGCCCACCCCCCTGGGCCAGCACCCGCCACCCGTGGCCACCAGCAAAGGTGAGGTGGTGCCCGGTGCTGCCCCTCCTGGACAATCCCGACCCGCCCAGGGGGTTTAGCAGCGCTCAAGTCCCTCCTTTCCCCGGCAGAGGAGCAGAAGCGGCTGTTGCAGCACCGGCCCGACCAGCCCAAGAACCCCAAGGTGCTGAGGATCGCCATCATCGGCGCCCCCAACGCCGGAAAATCCACGCTCTCCAACCAGCTCCTGGGCAGGAAGGTGAGGCTGGGCTGGAGCAGCAAGTTCAGGCTGATATATTGCCTTTTTTTTCTTTTTTTTTTTTTTTCCATATTCTGGCTGAGTAACATGTTTAATTTCCTGCAGGTTTTCCCAGTTTCCAAGAAGGTTCACACGACCCGGTGCAAAGCCAGGGGTGTCATCACACACGAGGACACACAGCTGGTGAGCTCCCAGAGCTGCTCCTGCCTGGGGCACTGGGCATTGTGAGCCAGAAAGGGCAGGGTTTGCTCATCTCTGTCCTGTGGGATCGCTCCTCGTTGCACAAATACGAGTTTTACCCTGACCACTAACCACAGGCAAACTTACAGGATCTGTCTTTCCTCTTTCTAGATCATTCTGGACACACCTGGCCTTACTAATCCATTAAAAGTCAAAAGGTATCACCACTGGAGTGGGGAGAGGGAGGCTTCTGCCTGTCAAGGGTTGATAAAACCAGAATGTGATTTTTCATTGTGCAGAGTTTGTAAAATAGGAGCAACAGGAATGTGTATTTTTAGCCTTATTTTACCTCATTTATGGTTGCAATTTCAGTAGCACACAGAGCCTGTGACATCCCTGTCGTGTTTGGTTCTGCATATGTAACAAGGGATGTCACAGCCCCTAAAACAGCTTTGTGGCATCTGAGATGAGGGAAAACTCTGGTTTTTTCCCCCACTTTGAGGGGAAGGAACACAATTGTAGCTAAGTGTGTCTGGCTGACTCATTTTCATGTACCTTTCAGACATAATTTAGAGAAAGCCATGCTGACAGACCCATGGGACAGCATGAAACATGCGGATTTAGGTGGGTCCTCAACTCCTCTTGGAACAAACCAAACCCTTTTCTGCCACACAAGTTTACAGCTGTGGTGTCTGAGTGCTTGCTGAGCAGCCCTGTGAGTGTGAGCTAGGAGGGAAGGGCAGAGAAAAGATTTGGAATGTTGAGCTGAGGAGTGGATAAGGACTGCCTGGTGCCGAGGGGGGGCAGCTTGGGTTAATAACTGGGCTTGGATGTTAAGTTTTAGCACGTGTGATGTCATTTTGATGGCAGGTGTAAACAGCATTTTAGTGTTTTACCTATTAAAACTCTTCTTTTTGTGATCTCCTGTGGAAGAGAGAGAAGGAGCAGGAGGAGGGGGGTGACCACAGACTCTAAAGCTGCAAGTGAACATTCTGGAAAAGGCAGGTTCATCCTATTTCCCTCCCTCTCTCCTGGCAGTTCTGGTTTTAGTGGACGTGTCAGATCACTGGACAAGGAACGCTCTGAGCAGAGAGGTGCTGAAGTGTCTGTCAAGGTTTCCCCACATCCCCAGTGTCCTGGTCCTGAACAAGGTAAATCCTGCTCATTCTTCCTGCCTTCTTCAGACACCACCTGACAACAGCAGCCATGGTTTTTTGGGTCCTTGATGTGTTAAAGGACACTGGTTTCCCCCTCTGCTCCAGCATGTTGCAGTGTGTGTGTGTACATGTTGCATGCACTGGTGCTGTGCTGCAGCCTGGCGTTTAAATCCACCTGGGAAGAGGAGCTGGAGTGGGGTTGGCCAGACAGAATCTCAGCAGAGCTGACAGTTTCTCAGCATTTGGACAAACTGTGCTGGCACTGGTGACACACTCCTGGTCACCAAACTGTCCTGTCCTATTGCAGGAGCCTTGTCCTGCAGCAGCTACTTCCCTGAGTGATTTATTCTGGCTCCTTTAGATCCAGGGCCCAGCTGCTCAGCTCATTTAGGACAAATCCTGACACCTTTCTCTGACTTTAGGTGGACATACTAAAGAAGAAGTATCTCCTGCTGGACATAGTAACTGACCTAACAGAGGGAATTGTAAATGGAAAGAAACTGGAAGTGAAATCTACATTTAAAGCTGATTCCAGTTCTTCAGCCAAGCCTCCTCTTCAAATCACTCAGGCTTTTCCTCCTGGGAGCAGGGCCCCAGAGTCTCCCTGTCGGCAGGAAACGGATCAGGCCCGGGAAGGCTCTGGTTTGGACAACAGCAGTGGTGTGAGGGATGCTAAATCCAGCCCTATCACAGAGGAAGCCCAAGGGCCAAAGCACTATGGACAGAAGGATCTAAAAGATATGAAAGGCTGGCCAAACTTCCGGGAGATCTTCATGCTGGCAGCTCGCAGTGGGGAGGAGGTGGATACACTCAAGGTAACTCTGAGCTTGTGTCACACCTTGAGACTGGTGTGGGACCCCAGCACTTCATCCTGAGCTTAATCTCCTGTGAGGAAGTAGCAGAGCTGCTGTTCCTGGCCTGGGATGGGGGGAAAGTGTTGTGTGTCAATGTGGGGATATGTCTGTATTGCATTTCCAGAGTTTTCTGTACAAAACTCTCATTTGGAGCTCTCCAAAAAGCAGCTTGCTCAGAACAATGACTACCCACCATTCATTCTTTCAGCTCCAGAGGTGCTGTGGGCTTTTGTAACTCACACAGACGGCTCTAGGGAGGGGTGACCCTTTGGCAGGGCAGGAGTTTCAGAGCTTCCTTTTCTCCTTTCCCTGCCAAAAATACCAAACTCCTGCTCTGGTGCCAGGCCAGCAGCAGTGCCCTCGCTGCAGAACGAGCACAGAGGTGTTGGCACCATGCAGGTGGTACCTGACAGCTGATTGGGGGTGTGTGTGTTGTGCCCACAGCAGTACCTCCTGATGCAAGCCAAGCCAGGCCCCTGGGAGTTCCACAGCGATGTCCTGACCAACCAGTCACCTCAGGAAGTCTGTGACAACATCATCAGGGAGAAGGTCCTGGAGTACCTGCCCTTGGAGGTGCCCTATGGCGTGACTCAGGTGGGAAGTGTGCACAGGCAGATCTGCCCACGAGCTGTTTAACTGGAAACATTGGGCTGTGTGATGAGAATCCCTTCATTTGGATCTGTGGAATCTGGGGTGACTCAATATTTGCACTTCAGGTGCTGTGAGGCCCTCCATGTGCTGGTGTCTCCAAGGGAGTGGTCTTTGTGGTTCCTGAGGGTTTTCCAGGATTGCTAAGTGCACTCTTGCTGTTGCAGGTGACAGAGATGTGGGAGGAAGGAGAATGTGGGGAGCTCCTCATCGTGCAGAACCTCTTGGTCCCAAGGAAGGCTCATATGGTGAGCGATGGAAGAGAGTCGGGGCACTGGGGAGGGTGAAGGGAGGTTCCCTTATTCCAGCACATGTGCATCCTTGCTGTGATCCCCTCTCCCCCTCCTTTGGGAAGAGCCACATGTCTGACACAGACTATTCAATAGTAGCTTACACCTCCCTGGAGTAGCCCATGGTTTGATCTTGGCATCTCCCTTGCTGCTTGTGGCCGTGTTGTCCTCCTTGGGTGATTCCTCCCTGCAGCTGGGCAATGTAAGGATGAGTCTGATGATGTCTTCTCTGGGTTTTAATGCAGAGGATGTTGATTGGAAGAGGAGGGAAAGTCATCAGCAGGATTGCTCAGGAGGCTGGGCAGGACCTGATGAACGCTTTCCTGTGTGACGTCCGCTTGAAGCTCAGGGTGGAGGTGAAGAGTTGAGTGTTTTAAGAGCCCCTGAACTCTCTGATCATCTGGAGAAACAGATCCTATATTCCCCTGCGGATATCTTGGCACCTCTGTTCAGTCCAGAAACAGAGGATAATGGACTTAATATAGTGGGCTGAAGTGGAATATATTATTCTTTGAGAGAATGCCCCAAACTGCAGTAGATCTTCAGATTCTCTACTGCACCTGGCCTTGTGGAAGCTGGGATGGACATCAGAGAACCAGCTGCACCCATGGTTCTGCATTTACAGAGCTGCCATCCACCTCTTTTGGGCTGTGTCCTTCATTCTTGCTCACAGGTTTTTATACCTGGAAGTTCAGGAGCATCTCCTGTCTTTTAGCAGACACAGGGTTGCAGTGAAGGATGATTAGCACACATTTTTCTTCTCTTCTGAAGGCTGAACTACTCCAGTGTGATCACACAGGAGGAACACGCTACCCCAGCCCACACTATGGTCTTACATTGGCTTTGCTCCCTGCCCTGTTGAAGTTCATGAGTGTAGGGGATCAGTTTAAGGGATTTGCTGGCAGCTGAAACATCTGTAATGCCTGAAGGGCTTGTCTGTCGTGCAAAACCAGCATGTTCCCACTTTTTAGGAATTTGAATACTTTATTGCACCAGAGTTATTTCAAAGCCCTTATTCTTTGTACCAAGGCTGCAGATACAAACATAGAAACTGTTGCAGCTTAAGAAAAGCCCAAAGTGGGAACAGCAACAGGTTCTGCAGCTCGGGGGTAAGGGGTTGGGGATGGAGAGTAACTGGCACGGATGAGGCTGGAGGAGCAGGGCTGGACCAGTGAAGGAGATGCTGTTACCATTCTGAGCTGCTGAAGGGTTCTGGAGTGTGAGATATCTCAAAACCGGGTTGGGAAGCCTCCACGGAGTGTCCTTCCTTGTTTCCCAGGATGTAGGGGCTGCTGTGGTCCCTTAAACGCTGCTCTCCAACTTTTGTATTTTCCTTGCAATAAAATGAGGTCTCAGCACAAGTCATTGTTCTCTCCTTTCTTCCTCCCTGGCATCAAGACCTCACAGCCATCACCTTCCCTCCGTTTTATTCCAACCCAAAGCTTTTATGTCATTCCTCCTCCCCAGCTGAGCTTAGATCCCATTTCCTGAGCTACGGCATCTGAAGGTTACACCCTGTAGGGGAAAAAAGCTGGGTAAGTGCGGTTGGAGGTGTCTCAAGGGCTGGGGTACAAGAGCAAGGCTGTGCCCTCTGTGTGGCCACATCTTGGGAGCCTCAGGGTTTCACTGTGCTGCCGCAGAGCATCCCAGGCTGCTTCCAGGCAGGAGAAGGGATGGATCCGAGTGCCCAGAACAACAGCCAGTCCTGGGGGCAATGGAAGTGAGCCCAGCATGGGAAGAGGTGAAGTTTTGTGCCTTCCTGACTTGCAGCTCCTTAACGAGCTTTGATTGTTAGGTTAATTATCCCATCTTTCCCCAAAGGGAACCAGAGCGCAGGGTACTCTGACTGCCTCCGGGCGATGGCGAGGACACTGCTGAGGCCCCCTTGGTGTGGGCAGCGTTGGGGCCGTGGTGGAGCCCCCTGTGTCCCCCCCCCCCACCTTCATAATCCTTCCTTATCTATGTCCCTTTCTATGTCTCTCCATGTCCCCCCATATGTCCCTCCCATGCTCCTCTGTATGTCCCTCTCATATCCCTCACTATGTCCCCCTGTGTCCCCTCCATGTTCCCCCTTCCCCCCGTGTTCCCCTTTGTCCCCCCCATGTCCTCCCTATGTCCCCTTCATGTCCCGCCGTGTCCTCCCTTCGTATCCCCCCGATGTCCCCCACATGTCCCTTCTGTGTCCCTCCCATGCTCCCTACTATGTCCCCCCCGTGTCCCCCCGTGCGTCCCTCCCATGTCCCCTCTATGTCCCCCCCGTGTCACCCCGTGCGTCCCTCCCATGTCCCCTCTATGTCCACCCCGTGTCCCTCCCATGTCCCCTCTATGTCCCCCCTGTGTCCCTCCCATGTCCCCTCTATGTCTCCCCCGTGTCCTCCCTGTGTCCCTCCCATGTCCTCTCTATGTCCCCCCCGTGTCCCCCCGTGTGTCCCTCCCATGTCCCCTCTATGTCCCCCCGTTTTCCCCCCCGTGTCCCTCCCATGTCCCCTCTATGTTCCCCCCGTGTCCCCCCCGTGTCCCTCCCATGTCCCCTCTATGTCCCCCCATGTCCCTCCCATGTCCCCCCCGTGTCCCCCCTCCCCGCTGCGCTGCCCGCAATCTCCGCCAGGGGGCGCCGCGGCGCTGCCCCCTCTCCCCCCTCCCCTCCCCTGCCCGCCGTGCCCGTGGCCGCGCGTGCGCGGGGCGGGGCGGGCGGGGGCGGCTGCGCAGCCAGGAGGGTCGGCCCGGGCGGCGGCGGCAGCGGCGGCGGCAGCGGCGGCGGCGGGGCCGGGCGGGCACAGCGGCGGCGGCGCCATGAGGCCCGGGCAGGGGCTCCGAGAGTAAGTGCGGCCACGGCGGGAGGGCGCCGGCCACGCCGACACCTTCTCCTGCTTCTCCTCCTCCGCCGCCTCTCCCTCACAGCGCGGCGGGACCGGCTGCCCCCCCCCCCCCCCTCCGCCCTGCTCCCCATTGTCCTTCCCGGGTGTCCCCTCCCCCCTGCCGCTGAGGGATCACCAGTGTCGCGACCCGCGTCCGTGTCGCGACCCACCCCCCCCTCTGTCGCGACATCCGCCTCCCCGGGGTGTCCCCTCCTCAGCGCCCAGGCCCCTCGGCAGCCCCTGAATGCCTGCCCCGGGTACCACACACGCGGCCCGGATCGCGATAGTGCGCCAGCCATCGCGATAGAAGTGCCGTCAGGGGAGAGGGGGGATTGCGGTCGCAGTGCGAGCACATCCTTTGTGTGATTCTTTCCCCAAGAAAAGTGTCCTTTTGCGAGAGAATCGCAAGCTGGTCTGGGTTGGAAGGGACCTTAAAGACCATCTCTCGTCCCAGTCCCCCCGCCATGGGCAGGGCACAGATATCGTCAGTAAATCATCCGTCGTTTTTATTCCCTACCAACCGATTTTTAAGCGTCTTAAGAAGAAGAAGAAGAAGGAGAAAACTGCAGAGCTGGACTCCTCTGTTCTCAGTCCACTCGTGCAGCAAAGTGTTGAAATGGTTTTGGTTCTGCAGCGTGTGAACCTCCCCGAGCAGCACCTGCGAGAGCTCACGGACGCCTCACCCTCCCTTGGTATCACCTCTCATCACTTGCTACAAGTTTAGGGTAAATCACAGGTGCAGGTTAATCAGTTCAGCCATAATTTGTTCTACTCGCTTCTTAGCACGGTCCTTAATTTTCTCTCTAACCACAGTCTCAAGAAAACATAAGTTCCTTGGGAAAACTTTTTGCAGCAATACTTTTTTCCCCTCTTTATTGCATAGACCCGGTTCTTTGTCGCCCCGGTCGCTGTGGGAGAGGAGGGAGCTGGGAGCTTTCAGGAGGATGAGGTTGGGTTCCTGAGTGATGTCATTTGTGCTGGAGCAACGGTGGTGACTTTGTGATGGAGTAAATCCTCCTGGACGTGTCAGGGCTTCCTGACTCTGTGTGTGTGTGTGTGCGTGTGCAGCGGAAACTTCATCTGATTCAGCAGCTGACTGAGAAAATCCCGTGCTCGGTGCTACACAGGCATTGAGGGAACAGAGTGATGATAGTTGCATTTTCCTTTCAGTGTGTGTATTTTCTGGTCAGGGGTTTTTTTTCAGCCTAAGAATTTGAACTTGCTGGAGTCTGTTCATTTAAGTAGGTACATAAAGCAGTAGGTAGTAGCTCTTGAAGGGTCTTAGAGATATTAGAGGTGGAGAGAGCAGGGAGTGAAGGATGCAGGGAGAGTGTTGAGGTGCTTTTGGTGTCCTGTAAAGTCATTTCAGAGGGTCTGGAAACTTGGGGGGGGAAAGCAATGATAAAGAAAGGAAACTTGAAAGCAGATGAACTCACTATTAATTTTTAGCAGGGGAAGGTTTGGATCAAAAGCAAGTAAGAGAGCAAACAGAGGTCAAGATTTGAAATTAACACAGGATCTAAACTTCCATGGAAAAATGTTCCCATAAAAGAGAGGGTGTACATTTCCTAAATGATATTTACTCTGATTAGACTTTCTGAGGTGAGGAAATCAGAACTGACCCTTGTCTGGGGAGCTGGAGGATCAGTTGATGAATTGGCTGTAACTTACAGGCATCGCTTCAAGTATTTTCAATATTTCTCAACTATTTTAAGAAGCTGTATAGAGTTCCAGCCCAAGCAGCCTGATAGTCTGGAGAGAGGAAGGATGCGTATTGCTGGAGCAAGAATTAAGCAAAAATAGATAAATCTGACATAATGGATGACAAGGGAAAGCTGATTGCTGAAAGATGCTGGCATGCTCTGTTCCTGCATGCTTGGCATGTATTCTGTTGTGTTACATGGCTTTTGAAGTGTAAAAAAAAAAGAAAGAAATCTCATTTTGTGCTGAGATAAAAGAAAAGGCAGGTGCTTAAATTCTGCTAGGGATCAGCTTTGATACTGACATGAAGTGGTGACCTCGCTTGTGTTTACGCCTCTGTCACTTTGTGAACTTCTCAATTGAATAAATAATTCACTTAGCACCAAATAAATGCCATTTTAGAAGATGGTATTTTTGATCCCCTTTTCACTCCACATTGCAAACAATTTCACACTTTTTCTGCTTGAGCACAGCCTGGGGTGCTATTTCTGTTAATAACATTAAAAATATGTTGGAGAATGTCCATGTAGTATTGGTTTTTTCTCCAAATGCAAAATTAAGGAACCTTTGTGTTCTCTGCAGCTTGGATATTTGCCTTCGTTTAAGTCTTATTTGTATTTGTTTCAAGTTGTCCTCTGATAGATGAGCTTTTATATCTGTGCTTCTGGGAGCTGTTACCAGATCAAGAGGAGAAGTAAGAATTTCTGTCAAGGACTGAAGTATCTGTGTTTCACAGAAGCTCTGACTGCTGTGTGATGTGCAGGAGCCTCAGCTTGTGTCCTCTCCAGCACCTGCTGAAATGCCTGGGTGTGGGATAGAAACTTTTATAGCTGTCTCCAGTACAACACTTTTCCACGTTGGTTTGTCCATTCATCTCTATTTTTCTTCATTTTTGACCTTGACTCATTACTGGCCAGCACATGGAAATGGGAGGGAAGGAGGTAGAGGTGTTGCTCTGGCTGCCCCCACCCCAAAACCTTCATCACCAAAACATTTTATATCCTATATGCTGCTACCTCTTCAGTGAGGTAACAGTGAGGGGAGTCACTGATCTGTGAAGTGTGAGATGCAGTAATGTCCATTCTGTATTTCTCTAAAGCTTGGTAACTTCCAGGATTCTGGGATTTATGGGATTGCTAAATACACCACTGAGCACATAGCCACAGCCTGACTTGTTCGAGTTATTTAACAGACGATCAACACTTTTAAATAATTGCTTTAAGAACATGTAGTTCAGTGAAATGCTACACCCAGCAGGTGAGTAACAGGTCACTCCATTGTGCTGTACACTGTAACCAGGACCTGCTGACTCCTCTGAGGCTGTTTTTTGGGTAAGATACTCCTAAGGATGAGTAAAGGTTTTGCAGTTTTCTCCATCTGCAATGGGTGTATCCCCCATTTTTCAGTATTTTAAATGCTTTCGAACTGGGGATTGAAGTGAATAATTGAGATTTTTATTCCTTGTGTGGTATGCCACATTCCCATTTTCCCATTGTATTTTGTGACTCCTATGACTGTGAATGCTAAAATGAGTTTGTCGCACTATTCATCATTTTTCTTTCTAAACAAAATTGCTTTCCAAGTACTGACAGAACTCCTGAACAGCCTTTCTGCTGATGGACATCCAGAAAAGTTGTTCTGAACTTCACCCAAAGGTATTTTTCCAAGGGGTTGTATTCTTTCAAAAGCTGATCTTGCTATCCAAACTAGGCATAGCTTGGCCTCAGTTTGCCTGCACCTGGAGCTGACAGAGACTGCTGTGTTCATCAGCTGCTGGTTTCAATGGTTTTATTAATTTGGTTTAAATGGACACTTAAAAAAACAGTGACTGTAACCTATGGATGATCCGTGGCTGGTCTGACTTTGTAGACCCTGCAGACTCCTTTTCCTTAATTTGGGACATTCTGTCTGGGTGTCTCTCCATGCCACCCTGTTCATTTTTTATTTGTTACATTGTTGCTATAATTATTCCCCCATCGTGCTCAGGAATTATGCTTCATTTACATATTCTCATTGCTTGACTCGTTTATGCCGTGTTTGAAGATCAGTCCAAGTTTCCAGGGTTTGTGAAGAAAATGGTGATATTTTGCTATTGGAATAATTTCACAGGAATTGACTACAGCGTGGCCCTGGTAGGGAATAGTGGGGGTGTAGCACTCAGGGGGTGTGTGCAGGAATGAAAACTGGGAGGGATTTTTAATGTGAATTTCCAAGTCCCGTGCAGCGATTCTGGAGTGCTTGGAATGTGCGGAGCAGTGGAATGTCTGGTTTGTTGATGTATTTAGAGATAACTGAGCTGCTCCAGGCTTTTAAATAGATGCATTGATGGGTGTACCACGGGGAAACGTGTTAGAAAACAGGTTCTCTGTAAATGCAACACATTTGAGACAAACCCTTAAGTATAATTCTGCTGAATTAGGTGTCAGATCCTGCCTCCAGCAGGAGTGGGCTCTGCAGCATCCTCGGCGTGCAACGAGCGCGAATGTTTAATTTTTTACGATGCCTGTAGTAACGTGAGGTAGAAAAGGTGAACCGTGAAAGTGAAGCTATTTTTAGTATTTAAAAAAAAAAAAAAAGGCAGTCAAAAAATGATCTACTAAGTGATACATTGCTGACGTCTGTAGCGCAGCCAACCCAATTAAGGTGCCGTATATTGTTTCCAGCAGGATTCTGATTGTTTCTAATTTGGGAACCACGCGAGAGCAAGTGGAAATAGGTGAAACGCCGTGCTCTGCTCTTCAGGGTGGATCCAGCATCCAGTTGTGCTCTCTAATTTCACTTCTCGTACTGGGACAATCTCCCTGGCCTGGCTAAGATGGAGCCACGGGCAAAAAAAAATTCCTACCTGTTTTTATTGGTAAAACATCACGTAAGTCAGTGTTGAGCACTGTGGATTCTTCTTTCATTTCCTGACCCCGGCGTATCCTTTGCTGTATCCTGCTCTCCCTCTCCTTGCCTTGATGTTAAACTTGGAGCATGCATGTTGGAGGATGTGAGTCTCACAGTCCTGCCTTTTCCTGTGGCTTTCCCTTGCCACTCATTTTGTTCCCTCTCTGTTGGCAGTTCCTGCACACAAAATGCTCTGAAAAATGTCATACAGTGACTGTCTTGAGCCAATACTGTATGTGTGTGTATATATATATATATATATATATATATATATATAAAATGTATTGGATGGAAATAGCATAGTAAGAACCTTTTTCAAAAAAGAAATTATGCAGGTGCTCCCACTCTCCAAAGTAAACTTCCTCCTCTGCTAATCTTTTTTTAAACCTGGAATGAAAAAAACCCCATGTATTCTTAACATCTGGAAAGGGGAGCCCTTCATGCCTCCTTTATTATTCTTTTATCCAGTATTGTTCTTCGTTCACCCTTCTTTTCAGGCACTGTTTTTCTCAATTTTTTGTCTTACAAGCTTGAGGAATGTCGTGTGCTTTGGCTTTGTTGCAGACAGGGAAAATTAGGGATTTGCTTGCCCTTCACTTCCAGCTCATTAGTCTATTTTGATTCTGGGTTGGTTTTATTTCTTCAGCTACAGCAAAGCCCTCAGCTTTTGCCTGGAACGGGTGATGTATTCCTGGAACCGGTAATTTGTGCATCCTTTGACTTTAAACTGTTCACAACTCTGCTGAGCCTTTGTGAATGAGCGTGGAGGAAAATCAATATGTGAAAAAGCTGGAGCAGGGGAGGGAAAACAGCTTTTTCCTGGTCACACTATCGCCTGATTTAGTTTTTGTGTCTGTGAACTCTTCAGTGTTTAAATTTAGGAATGGATTGTTTTGGAACAAGTCACTTTTTAGATCGTTTCCAGGAGAATTTGTGTGTAATTTAATCCCATTCAGGTTTGCTGCTCTGATCTACTTGTTCCACGAGACTTCAGGTTCTCTCTCTCCCTGTACCTCTCCCACTATTTTCTACAAATCTGCTGGGGTTTTTTCCAGTCAAAACTTCAGCAGCATTTATGAATCCTGTTATATCTTTTCAGTTCCCTGTTTCTAGTCATTAACAAAGTGATGTTTGTTAAAATAGCCTGAACGTTTGAAAACTGTAACTTCAATGTCTCTGAAGCATTTCATAAGTGATTGTTATTTAAACACTCTAGAAATGGAATGCGTGTACTTCAGAAATTAGCCTGAATAATATCTTTAATATTTCTGCTGTATATTCTCTTGTATTTACTGTGAATTTCCAACACAGCTTAGTTTAATATTTCAGGGTGTCTTTTTAGTTACAACTTATCAATGAAGTTGCTGATTAAGAACCAAAAGAAGTCTCAGAATGTGACAGTCCGACATAACATTTCAACCAGTTAAATTTGAAGTCGAGACAGGAAAGAATTAAGATTTTTCCATACTTCCATCTAGTGTGCATGAGGGAAATTGCATCCACGGTTAAAATCCCAGATATTCTCTGCTGGCAGTTCCAGTTGGGCAGGGATCATCTCATCCATTGGTCTTTGTTAAGCAGTAACTGCTGATAAACTGTGTGGCATCCCAGGGCTGACAGGTTTTAGTTCCAAGTATTTATGTGGCGGTACCTTTGCGATGTCCATAAAATGGCGACGCCTGAAGTTTAAGAAAAATCACCTTTCACCGTGTGGTGTTCGTGCTCTCCTTCAGTGTGTTCTGCTCTATTTACTTGTCACTCTGTGCTAGAATTTCAGCTGCTTGATTTATGAATTATTGCTATTGAAATAAAATTAAAGTGGCTGTTCAGTTATTTAAGAGCCAATTAAATCTGATTTTATTCTGATGTAACATTTGCAGTGAAATGGCATAAAATGCAGTCTGTGGAGGAAAGTTAGGTCTAAAAATGGTTAGTGTTTATTTTTTATAATCTGTACTTTCGACAGCCTGTCTTGCCCAATGAAATCCGTTGCAATCTCACAACAGTGAGTGTAGATGTTAGAAGTTGCTCTGTATAAGGAAATAAAACAGGTTTGGTGTTTCCCGTGATCCTGTATAAACCTTTAGTCGTGGCTGCTGGTTGGAGAACACATCCATCCAGAAGAAAGAAATTTCCCTTGATTGCAGTACTTTTGGACAATAGAATTTATTTACCAGCCTTTGGTGACTTTGAAAGGTAGAAACAAAGGGTCTTCTGGGGCGGACTCAAATCATGGGTTGTGCTGTCTTGAGGGCTCGGCGTTAATATTAGTTGAGTTTGCAGTATCAGATTGTGCTAATTACTGCGAGGTCCCCGCTCACAGGGGACGCTCAGGACGAGGTGCTTTGAGAAGTGCAGCCCAAGGACCTCGTTCATGCGTGACGGGCAGAGATGGGTCGTTTGTTGCATGGTATTGGGGAGCCAAGTTCACTCTTAAAAGATCTGCCGGGGCGTGGACGTGCCGAAAATCACCAGAAAATACCCTGCCAAGCCTTACAGTCCTGTATTTTGTTAGCAGTAAATACACCAAGGAGTAAATACACCAATGAACAGGTAGCCTTCATTATGTGTGGCAATTAAAACATGTCTCTTCATTGTGGTATTTCTTCTTAGGGGAAATGGCAGTGCCAATCCCAGTTTTATTTTGACAATTTCACACCATACATTATGTCTTCTGTGGGCTGGGAGAGCGCTGGCTGAGGCTATTTCGATATGAGGAGTCTGGTTTGCCTTATTTTTTATTAAAAATAAATCATATTGATGCGGATCTAATTTTATTTGGGACTAGACAAGCCTGCACTAGCCAGCTCTCAGGTTTGTGGCGTCTGTCTCCAACAAGATCACAGATACGGAGAAAATGATTTATTTTAGTATCCAGTGCTTAGATAAAACTCTGGTTTTGTGCAGATGGCATTGAAAGGATAACACATAGCTCAGACAAATTTGTATAAAGCACTATATATTTGTACCAGAATCCAAATCTTCAGTACATCAGTAATATTGAGATTTATATTATTATTCTAGTCTTGGGTTTTTTAGACCCAATTCCTTAGAATTAATTGCTGCATGTAGAGGTTGGTGTACTTTAGTTTGGCTGCTCCCTGCATCTTGGTGGGGTGCTTCCAGCTTCACCCCAAAGAGGTTGGGAATTGTGTGGTTGATACTGGAGAATGCTTTGGGGTTTTGGGATGGAGGATGTTCAGAGCAGTGCAGAGCAGGAGCGTGAGGATGCTCAGCTCTTTGGAGAGGGTTGGAGACGGTGCAGGTGTTTGGGAGGTACCTGCTCCTCCCTCAAAGGCTTTTATAAAACACTTTAGTAGAGCACGATCAAATCCAGACAGCGGCACTAATTCTAAATAAGTGTTTGCTAAACAACATTAATGGATTTAAAATGTTTTTAGGAATAGTTATTAGTCCTTCAGTCTCGTATGGTGAAGGGAGTTTTGTCTCAATGGGGGGCTGCCATTTTAATGCTTCCTGGCAGGAGGCCTATTTTGATCATGCAAATTAGGTTGGAAAAAGTAGGCTAAGCCATTAAAAAGTAGGAGAGATCATGAAATTTTAAATTTTTAAGGTGACTGTTTTTCTAATTATTAACATTTTTGTTATCATCGTTTACGTATGTCACTTCATTTTCCTTAATTCTCATGTCCTCATCCCTTAACTCTGACAACCTCAGTGCCAAGTTACTCCTGCATCCACTGCTCAAAATGGAAGCTGTAGTCCGTTGGCTGTTATATTCCCAGCAAGGTGCTTGGAAATATTGCCACACGATGTGTTTTGTTGTATAATTAGAAATGTGGATACTGCCTTTTTTCTTGCACCATGATTAATTTTTTTCCTATTCCGTCAACATTAATAGGGACTGAAGGTTAAACTTGGCTTACATAAACTCTGGGTATTTGCGGGATGCTCGTTGGCAAGGGGGTTCATTCTGGAAGTGGGAAAGGGGCACATGTGAGCATGGGCGAGGGTTGGAGCCGGTGTCCAGAAGACTGGATCTCAGATGGGAAGATGCTGGGATTTTCACCAGGGTCTCTTCAGGGGCTCCACCTTTCCCACCAGTTCCTGGCCGGGGGGGACAGAGTAACCATGACACTGATGGAATGACATCCCGCTGGGGTGTGGGGCAGAGCCCCCTGCAGCCTCTGAGGCACATGGATCCTGTGGCCACCATCCTGCAGGAGCACTGCAGCCCATCCCTCACATCCCGCTCCTCCGGGCAACGAGTACATCGGCAAAATAAGTGTCTTGGTGCCTGCCGGCTTGTGAGCTTCATTTAATCCTATTAATTTTTAATAGAAAATGAATATTAAGCCAGCATATTTCGAGCATGACTTTGCCTGTGCGCAGAAGGACCCTCGATTTGTGTTTGCTTTGAAGGGAAGACTGTTGGATCCTACAGGAGCGAGACCCTCCTGGAGCAATGTGGGGCCTAGAGCGAGGGATGCGTCTTTGTAGGGCTGTCGCCTTCAGCAAGCACAGCAGCAGTGCCCTGTTCCACCCCAGTGATCACAAGTGTTGGTTGGATTTCAAATGCCTGTCTCCAGAAGGGGTGTTGGTGTGCCATGCTGCTTGGATAAACGGAGAGGAACTGGGGATTTCCAGCTGAAAGTCTGCAACAGGTGTATTTGTGTGACCCATCCGGAGTCTGGTGGAAAATGCCAACAGTTGAATGCCAATTTTACAAGGACTTCAGTAAATATTAATTTTAAGTGATTTAGGGGTTCTGTTGTGCAAATAAAGTGTATTTTTAATCACTGTCTTGAGTAGGAGCTAATAGAAGAGAGTTGTGCTGAGGATGGAGAGCTCATACCCCACCACCCAACCGTGGCTTTGCTACAGTTGATGTTCTGCAGCCTCCAAAACAGTAAACTCGAAACAGGAAGGTCGACTCTGCGAGCTGATGGTATCTTTGTCGTTAAGAGAGGTTCTGGGAAAGTAAACTGCATTCCTTAGCTCTTGCAACCCTTTTTAATTGTTTTTTCTCACAACCTTAGCCTGATCTTATCACCTAAGTAATTGTTGCATCATATTTGCTTTATTCTCTCTACTGGGAAGTCAGATAATTGCTTTATACCTTTTAATGGAAAGTGTTTGGGAAGCCTCTTACCTCTGGGATGTAGATGAGCAGTGCAGCAACTATTGCAAGGCTTGCATTTCTCCCCTTTTTCTGGAGCTGGATGGGAATGCAGTAGGAGAAGGCCTAGACGACTGGCACCTTCTCTAGAATTGAGTAGCAGCCATGAAGTTACTCAGTGGTTTAGACCCCATCATAAAAGTAAAGCTGCCAGCTCTGCTGTGCCTCGTGTTTGGGTATATCTCATCTGCGGGAATATTCAGCCAGACTTTCCTTATGAAGTAGTATTGTAGGGTATTAATTATTCATAGTCAGTTTAATTCTTCTTTCTTGCATATTTAATTGTAATAGCATGCTGTATGTCACAGTGATTTCCCAGAAGAACTGTACACCAAAGGAAAACCATTCAGGTATATAGTCTTAAATACGCCCGTGCTAATCTTTGTTGTTTAATTTTGGAGCAGAATGGGATATTATCAGATGTTTCTTGCAGGGAAACAATTATGCAAAAACATGATTTGGCTTAATCTTTTCAGCTGAAGTTTTCAAGCTGAAATAGCTGGTTTGATTTTTCACTGATGACGTTTAGGTTGTCTTGCTTATTTTATGAGGAAAAAATGCTTAATGGGAGGGAGGACGTGACTTTTGTTTTCTTCACTGAAGGGGGGGGAGCCTCTATCAGAGACTTTGGAAGTGTCAATCGATTCTTTGCAGAAGATGAAGGAAGGGAATAAGATTTTTATTGAGTTTTTTTCAGTGATCAGAATAGCAATGCCAAATGCCTATGTGATTAAGATTTTTTAAAATTTTTTATTTTAGCGACTAGGATGGGCTCTTAGTGCTCGACGTGAGAAAATATTGGAGGCACAGGAACTGCAAATGCATTCACAATTTGATTTGCATTACCCTCCTTCCAGAACTGTTTCACGCTTGTAAGGCATTTGGTGAAACCGAATCCCTCGAGTTTGGAGAGCAGGATTGTTCTCGGAGATTTACCGTAGGAGTTTAAACTTCTGAAAAATCTGTTTACAATGTGTCTGAACTGGAGGATAGAGGACACAGTAGAGACTGTTATCTGTTTACTGCTCAGATAAGGAGGTGGAATAGATTGCTGGCCTGTTTCTGAACTCTGCTTAATGAATGGTTGCTAGGCAAATTGCATCTCAATCAGCTTAATCCTCAAGATGTCATTTACAGGTCTGCTCTTTGTGAGGGCCAGAACCGTGCGCTTTCAAACTGCACAGGCCAGAAATTGCTAGCAAAGCAGCTTAGAATAGCTTGTTCAAAAATTCAGCGTACATGTGTTGCTGAGCTGCCCAATTTAAAGTGCCTGTTGTCGCAGGGCCGTCACTGCCTGGCCATGCGCGAGATGAGGCGCTCAGTGATAGACAGGAGGCAGCAGCATCCTTAGCACCCTTTCTGGATCAGCACAGCCCACACCACCACGTTTTGGCACTGGATTAACGTGAAAGAAAACGTTTCTAAATGGGGACTGCACTGCTGACGTGATGAAAGGTATTTCTGCTTTGGCTGAGTTTGCTCAGAGCTGGGTGTGATTTTGGGGTGTGTATGTGGGACATGATTAACAGGTGGAAATGGGGAGGGGGTGTTACGTGGCACGGGACAGGAAGCTGGGGCTGGCCTTGGTGAGAGAGCTGTTAGCAGGAGAGGACATGGGCTGGTTGCGTGAAGGTTTTATCCTGCCTCTGGAACGTTGGACTTTCTCCTGCAGCATCAGGCGAGAGCCAATTAATTGCATATGCTGGCATGTGTGATGCCCACATGCATTAGGCTCATGGTTTAATCCAAAGGAAAAAGTTTCCTAACGTAGTTAAGCTTTAACAGTCTCTCTGTAAAGAAAGATAACAAGATACTTGTTTTTATTGGTTTCCCATGACAGCGATTAATCTTCTTGTGGGCAGTGCATTGTTCTTTGCATGGCTACACCTTCCTTTCCTTTGAAACACATCCTCTGAGTGCTGTGTGTCGTGACACCAAACACTGTAAAGGCAAACTGGAAAGGACTGGACTTGTTGAATGCAAAAGACATTTTAGAACTGTTCATGGTCACTGTGTGCTGATGTGAAATGTCCTTCACGTGACAGGGTTGTTAAAAGTACAGGTGTAAGCCCAGTGTGTGAACTTTGCAGTGCTTGCATAGTTGGGAATGTGTGCAGCTTTTGTGTTAGTTCAAAAATACTGTTTTTCAGGAAACATTAAAACGTTGAGAGCCTCTCCAAATAAACCATAAATAAAATATTCCACCTTAGTCACCAGCAAAATGACAGTGGTGCCTGCGACTTTACGCTGTGGATGGGAAGAGGGCTGTCGAACAGAAGACTTTGTGATCAGAGAGTGCTTTTCATGCAAATGAAGATTTTATTACATGCTGCTGAATCAGGGGCTTGTGTAGCGAGAACAGCACAGAAGTGATAAGATCACTTTGTCATAGCTTGAAATTTTGCCCAGCGTGTCTTTCAGATTGCTGAAACGGGCAAGAAACACTCTTGTTAAGGGCACAGCAGTAGCTGATACAATATTAGGGGGTGCAGGGCTCTTGTTTCGTGGTATGGTCTGCCTGCAGTGATCTGCCACGTGTCCACAGACCCGATTTCAAAGCGAGGAGGAACTGCAACCTGTAGGTGACTCTGAGTAGCAGCAAATTTATAAACATGCCCAATTCCCGATGAGATCCTGGTTCTGCTCTTGGCAAATGGGTCTGGAATCTCCTCTCTGCTGCAAGCCAGGAGCTGTTAGCATTGGTCAGAGCAGAGTTGTCCATCCTTTTGGCTGGGATAGCCTGTTGGCTGTTCCTGGGTCATGCAGGAGCTCTGCACATGCTGTGGAGCTGTGTTTTGCTGCAGAGGGCACCCATCCAGGACTGACTGCCTCTGCTGGCTTTCCTTTTGTATTCACTAGCCAATATCGTCTTCCCGATGTCCTCCTTTCACGGTGAGAACCGGCTTGGTTTAATGAGGACTGTTGTTGCCAACAAGTGAATGGATATGTGTAGTGGAATAGGCACCCATGTCTTCCCCTGCACATGGGTAGTGTTCAGCATCCTGACGTGACCTTGGAGAAGGTTCTCCAGCGTGTTACTTTCCCTCTTTATTTATCTCCTTTGCTGTGTAGCAGCTTTCCTTACAGGGGAGCGTCTGAGCTATTGGAAATCTGTCCTCTCTTCTCTTCCTCTCTCCGGAGACATTGTCAGCATAACACCCAAACTACTCAGATTGACGCCTGAATACTCTGCTTTTGCACAATCAGGAGGCATTCAGGGAAGCAACAAGAGGAGAAGAAGTTTAAGATTTAGGACTGACATTTTCAATCCATAATCTTGAACAGTCTTGGTAAGGAAGGTCAGAGACTTTCTTCATATGGGATGCCCCTGTATGTGTGTGCTTGACGTCCATCAGAATGTATAGCACAGAGAAGAAACATTCTTAACAGCCACTGGATTTCAGAATGGGGCTGTTCATATTTCAGATTCTTATCTGAAGAGTCTAGGAGCAAAATCTAACCCTGCATGTTCCCGGAGAGTTTCAGAGCGGTAGGATGGAACCTTTTGCCTGTGTTTCTCATGCAAATTATGGTAAGGATTATTCAGTGTTTAAAATCTGGTTTATACTGGCTTCTGAATTTCATTTAAAATAAACATCTGGAGAGCTTTTTGATCTCCTGTGCAAGACTGTTGTCTGCCTCACTCGTTAAAATGACTTCTGCTTAATTTTTAGTGAAAGGCAAAGACCTAGACGGTTTAAGCCCAGAGGCAATCTAAATGGTTCACCTTCTGCAGTTAGAAATTTCCATGAGCCTGTCCAGCAGATACTTAAAATCCATGCTTTTAGGGAATGTGGCAGCAATAGGTACCTGTTTCTTCCATGCTGCAGTTTGGGATCTGCAGGTCTGCTACCTGTAGTGCTACTTGTACTTCTGCAGAGCCTTGTTCTCCTGGTGCCAAGCAGGTGTTGGAGTGGATGCTCCGGTCAAGAATTATGGTCTTGTCCCTTTGCAGTTTGCAGTCCAAAGCCCTCCTTGGGAAGATTGCCACAGTTTGCCAGTATCCCACAGTCAGAGCACTGGAACAGTGTCTCACAGGAGGTAATCAGTTATTTATTCAAGTAGCCATTACATTTGGGGTCTGTTTTCTGTGATTTGACAGGAGCTCACTCCTCACCACTGGAGACTGGAACCCTGTGCCCATGGGGAGTGCTGGGTGCTGCTTCCTCCAGCTTTCTGGCTTTGAAACAGGTTCCTGTTGCTCTTTGCAGAGCCTGAAGCAGCGGTCTGTGGAGGCAGTGTCTGCAGAGCAGCAGTGACTTTACCTCTTTGTTTTCTCTCTCTATTTATGTCTGTATGGGATCAGCTGGTCCCACATCATGTGTGAAGTAGTTAAATTTTACCCTCCATCTGTAAGATGTGATTTTTCCCCCCCTCCTTTCTAGTCTCTTTGATCAAATCAAACAAAAACGCAGTGCTTTCATTTCTAGTTTTGTAGTTTCAAAGACAATCCCTTGACATGCTCGAGCAGTCTGGACCTGAGTCCTTTTTTTTCCCTTAGTCCAAAGGCTCACTGTGTCTTGTGCCTTTCTCCATATCAGCAGTTGCAATCTGCATTAGCTTTTATCTGCATCAAAAGACAAATGGAAGAGAGCAAGACCCTGCAGGAATGGGAAACAGACTTACATGTGCAATGGAAATATGCAATCCTTACGTTCAGTCTGCCACATGGAGTACAGGCCAGTTTCTATACTGGAAGTCTGTAGCCTATACTCCCAGAAATGTGAGTTTTGGTTTTAGGCTTTGAAGGTTGGTTAATCCCCTCCAGTGGTTAATACCAACATAAAATGTTCTCTGATGTCAAACTTTTCCTCCCAAATGCTTTCCTTTTTTTTTTTTTCCCCCTCCTTTTTTTTTGCATATGTCAACTATACAAAGCAGCGCTCAATTTGAGAAATTAGCATTCAAACCCTCTGTAAGCACTTTATTTTTGTCCGCTTTGTGAGCAGCTGAACACATGTCCAGGCTGAAATACGCTGAGCTGCTGCTTCCCGGCGCGCGTGCCAGCGCCGCCCGGCACGAGGAGCTCCCGGCCACGCAGGCGTGGGAGAATCTGGAACTTTGTCCGGTGTCCTGAAGAGAGGCACTCCTGACCTCCATCCCAGAAAAGCACATCTGCAGATCTCCTGCTCGACTGCATCCCAGGGGAGAAGATCCCAGTTAAGCCATACTGAATCATACCCAGCGAGACGAGCGCTCTGGTCGCTGTCATCCCGATCAAAACCCGAGCCGCGTCCGATGGCATTCGGAATGTCGCGGTGCGCGTTCCTCGTTCGGAGGAGCGGTGCTTAAAGCAGAGTGTGTTTTCTCTCTGCATTAAGGAGTCGGATTCAGCTGCTCAAAGGAAGTTGATAAATTGCTTTTCATTAAGTGTCTGAGCGCCAAGGGGTTCGGTTTGTGTTCCAAGGAAAAAATACATTAATTACAGCTTCTGTAGAGCATTTATCAATCACGTAGTTATAAACACTACTAATGCAGTTAATTGAAGGTGGAAGAATTTACCTTTTTGAATTTGTTGACTGTAGCAATTCCGTGACTGGAAAGACAAATTGGAAATGAAAATCAGGGGATACTTTTAGCAGGAGCTGCTCAGTGGAGGTCAGGGCTGTTAGAGGTAGGTTACTGGGAGCTCGGTGCTCCTGCTGGCAGGTTTGTGCTGTGTCTGCTGTTGAGGTACAGGTTGCAATAGCAGTGTTTGTTCTCCTTTCACCCACGCAGCCACGTTGTGTTTGCCATGCAGAGGGATGTCTCACTGCCTGTGGTACAGTTACAGCTGCCTCTGTGTCCTGCTCGTACAATTTATTTATTGCTCTCTGTGTGTTGGCTTTTTTTTTTAAAGAAAAAGGCAAGTGCAGAGGAGGAAAGATGCACGAAAGCAGACAAAAATGCTCTGCTCACCTGTAGTCGGTAGAACTTACCATGAAAAAAGAAATCTTTTGTGAATGTAAACTTTGGGTAAAGGTGATGTGCTGGCAGCTGCTGGAGGAGTCAGGTGAGATAGTGCTGAAGTGTTTTATCAGGTCTGCACACAAAAACCTGTGGTGCTTGTGGTGTGAAGAGGTTTTGAAGGCATCTTGCACACTCGTGTTGCTTCCCTTGTGGCTGTTTTGAACTGCCAGCTGGGAGATTGGCTGTTTTTCATGCTTCTCAGGAAAGCCCTGAGAGTAGCAGAGACTTTTTACAGTAGCTGATACTAATGCATTTCTTGTCCTTTCTTCTGTTGAGCTGTTACGAGGTGGCCTTTGAGTTTACTGGGAGATTGATAAGCACACTAGGTCTGTGTCAGGACAAGCCAGCGGGACACCAGCACCTTGTTATGAAGGCTGACAGGAAAACACCACCCCAAGTGTCTGGTCCAGCTCTTTGGTATTCACCTGATGGCTTCTATTTTCAGCTGGTGGGTGTTTTGTACGTGTGTTGCAGCTTCTGTTTGAGGTTCTTAGAATGCTTTTCATCTTTGCAGCTGGCTGCACAGTATCTCTAGCTACAGAAGGAGGTCTTATCTTGCCCTTACAAAAGGTAAAATGTGTATCCAAGAGCTGATGTGTTCATGGTCTGGCAGGAAGCTCTGGCACTGTGCACAATCAGACAAATCTCCAGTTTTGGATCTTAAATCTATTTTTCACCCTTTGCTTTGTTAATGGGCTGTTAAAATTTCACCATAGGTGGGACTGTAATTCAGTAACTAGAGAGCTAAATACTAAACCAAACTGTCAGTGTGATTGTACAGGTCAAAATGGTTCACATGCATGACCAGTGTAAACCAGAATCAACCCCCATGAGCCCGTGTTCACACACCGCTGGCACACCTGGTCCGAAAGTGAGTCACTTCTGATTTTTGTTCCTTAATATACAAGTTCAGTTCTTGTCTTATGTGAAGTCTAATGCATTCTGCCTCATCTTATTTGCAAATATTTCTCATTTTCAAGTGAATCTATTTTTAAAACAGGACTCCAAACATATTTTTCAATATGTAACAAATGTCTGGTTTGTTGTTTGTCTGTTGAATAGAGGTAAAATTTGTTCAAAGTTAGCTCTGAATTTTTTTTTTTTTTTTTATAATCAGCTTGTAATAAACAGGGGAAGATAGCTGCTTTCCTACCCAGGAACTGTCGTAATCTCTAACTTCTAACGATATTTTAGAAGGAAAAACTGTCATCCTTCTGTCATGTGCAGCCACAGGATTTCTGTAAGTCATGATTAAGACTTTAATTCTGGGCTTCTACAGAGTAAGTGTGGAATGAGAGAAGATAATGAAAATGGTGATCTCTGTGAAGCAGCCACTGGAGAGGGAACTGTTTCATGTTTCCTTTCCCCTTGGCCTAGGCAGCTGTTTACTGAACCTAAGCAAAACTTCCTTTTCAGATCTGGGAAGGCAAGAAAGCCGAGAGGGAGGAATTCTGCCCAAGAGTGGCATGAGGAAGCTCACAACTCTTGTGTGTCCTTTGTGGTGAAGTAAAGTCCAGAATTACAACCTTGTGCTTCTCCCACACATCGAACACGTAGGAAAGCTGCACATAACCCTGTTCCTGCTGAGGATGTTGAGGTTATAACTGCAGGCTCTCTGCTATGGGAAAGGGGTCAGTGTATATTTTGGTTTCTTATCACTTGAAGGCAGAAGGAAGTTGTATAGGAGGATGGGGAATGTCTGTTGGTGGGAATGTGTGGTGCCTCCATTGGGGTATGTATGAGCAGCATCCTGTAGTTTGGTAGAGGCTGGGCTGTTCTGGGTTTGCCTTGGATGCAAGTCATCTCAGCTAACCTTAATTTTTCATCATGTTCACATGAGAACATGCACACTCGTGTCTGTAAGTCTGTTCCATATTTTATAGCAGCTGCTGTGATGTTATAGATGTTGCTTGAGCATGTAGGAAGAAATTTGGTTTAGTTTGCCCCGAGGATAATGGATGCTTTGGAGGGAGGAATATTTGTTTGTGCCTGACAGTATCTTGTTGAGGAAAATGGGATCTTTTGTGAATGTTACAGTGGTGGGTAGGGAGTCTGTTTAGCATTCTGAAAATAGAAATGTAAACCTGATATCCTGGGCAAGTTATGATTTTAATGACAACACTGCGTTTACCTGGCCTGTGCTCTTAACTGCTGTTGTTCGTCTGTAGCATCCTTTGCTCCCTTCCCAAAATGTCCGTGGAACCATATGCACTCTGAAACACAGCTAAGATACATGCCAGGCTGCTTCTTCATCCTTGTTTCCCACCAGCAAAGCATTAAAAATTTGAAGTTGGAAGTTACCATATAAAAGGAGAAAGAAAATTAATTAAAGGTCAGAGTGCTTTAGTGTAGTGAAAATTGAGAGGAGGCAGATACAAAGTTATTCAAATTGCTTTTGACTTCAGGCAGGTCGATTTTCCTATTTCTTGCACGAGTTCCCATGGTAAAAGTAGTATCTCATCGGTCTCATAACTGACCACTAGTATATGTGTTTCAAGCACAGCCAGAAATCCTCCTTTGAAGCTTTGGCCAGGCCCTACAACCGTCCTGACTTGTCTTTTCTCCATCTTTCCTTCACCTCTGAAGTGGCCTGCACCACCTGGCAAGACCTACTTACGCCTGCATTGTCTGTCAGCTCCTGCCACGTTGTGGAATACAGAGTTAAATCTAAAAATACGCTTAAAAAGAGGTGAGGGCTTTGAGCAAAGTAAAGTAAGCCACTGATTTGGGTCATGAAAGGGAATTGATGTCACTGGTTCTCCCGTTGCAGCTTTCTTGAGCTGCGAAGTTCTGTTCTGAGCCTGAAAATGCCGAGGTGCAGCGGTGAGCAAAGTGCGTGCTCCGGACAGGGAAGGGTGGTCTGGCTCCAGTTCTCCCCAGGAGACTACCCAGATCATGACCTTGTAAGCCTGATGAGAGAAGTCAAGGTGGTATTGAATGCCGTGCAGTTTCGTTTGTCTTCACAGTCTTCAGTGGTAGAAAACTGTCACCTGCTGCTGTCCTTTAAACAAAGAGCGACTGCGGCACCGGGTGATTAAATGCTTCATCCAAAATTCCGTCAGGAACCTGTGGTGAGCTGGATACTTCCCTCCATCTCTTCTGTCATAGGCTAGTCCATCATCAGGAGACCACTGTTCTAACATAAATCTGGTCAAAAAACCTTAAGCCCCTGTGAAAGGAGTCGTGTGCAATTTTTTGCCTGTTACAGAGTGGTTATGTGGCTTCAGTAATGTTTGTTAAGTGCTTTGATATGCTTTGGTGAAGGACAGAGTGTTAATAATTAAAATCGTAAAGAAGTTCTAACGTAGTATGGGGGATGACAACCGCTTTCTGGTCTGTTAGTTAACAAAAATGCAAAATATAAATGGACGAATCAGCAGGAATTGAGTTGAACGCTCCCTTCCCCCAGCCACCTGCATGGGCTGAGCACAGAAAGCAGCTAATTGTCTGCTCTGCTGCGGAGATGAAAGAAGCTGGTCCTACAACAGGAAAGGCTATTGAACTGCATGAAGGTGGTAAATTATCAGCACTGAAAACCTTTTGAGTTGGTATCTTTACGTGCTCAGAAAGTACGCTATTTGTTCTGGTATTGACAGCGCTGATGAAACTGGCATCTCGTGACATGAGTCTTATGTTTCAGTCCCTGTAATTAAGAGGTCGGTAAAAATGAAACTTGTTTTATAAAACTACGCCATCGCTCTGTTTGGGTATAGTCGAAGGGTGTGTTTGGTGAGGACAGGCCCTGTTAATGGCTTTATCTTGGCCCAGCTAACGAGCTGTTTGCAGAACTGCTCTGATTTGCAATGGGCAGACAGTAAAGCAGCCTCGTGTTTGTCCATTTTCCTGCTAGCAGTTCCATTTGCAGAGTGCAGGCAGGAGCAGGCTTCTTGCCAGCAACAGCTTCATTCAGATTAGGGCTTTAGTTCAATTATGTCCAATTAACTTTTATTGCAGATAGCAGTGATAATTACTTGCAAGTCAATTTTTTGGCTGTGGTTATCCCAAGGCTAAAGTCTGAGCTTGATGGATTTTAATAACTGAAGTGACGTGTAGCTTTTCCTTCTTTTTTTCTTCTCCAGGCCTCAATTAGATGAAAGGTCAGAAGCTATGTAAAAATCCATCTTATGATTAAGGCCAACTGTTCTACTCTTCAGCAGATGCATAGTACTGTGTTTTAAAATAATCTCTTGGGACAGACCTAAAAAAAGGCTTTTTAAACTCTTCGGATCATAACCTTGAGCTCACTGCTGCTTTATCTGAAGAGTCAATTTGATGGAGCTGATGCCACATGTGGCAATACCTGGAGCCGAGAGCCACTGCCTTGCCTTTTTTTACTGCACTGCATCCTGTTCCAAATTGCTCACCTAGAAGCCTTTAGTGGTAGCCCTTGGGCATGAGGAGTGTGATATGAACAATATTCCATTTAAGTGCTGTTATCCCAAAGCTGCTTCATTTTCTTCCCTGTTGAGCGTTGCCATCCCAGCTCCGAGAGAGGAGCAGAGCTGCATTTAAATTCTCTCTGCCTTCCCCACCAAACTAATTTTGTTGCCTGAGTAACATTATAAATGGAGGTCAGCCTAAAAGGTGACGTGGTGTACAAGCAAAATCATAGTTAATTAAACGGCAAGAAGCAAAAATTGATTTTGATCGAAACTGTTGCAGGGCTCTACAAAAGGTCCACCTGAATGCAGAAAGCCAAAGGTCCTGGGCTGGCAGGTGCTGACAGTGCACTCCCCGTGCTACAAAAAATGACTTTCCATTGTTCAGTTTCCTATTTATTTATCCCCAAGTACACTCCATGCTGTTGTGATTTATTGCCATTTCAGAGGACAACCTCTCTGCCCACTATTTTGCAGTTTTCCATTTATAAAGCATTAAGAGGATGTGATACCAGCTGGTGATGAATACAGTGCTAGTTTGGTAATTTTCTTCCAGGAAACGGTAAGATTTATCTCTGGCTCCTCAGCAGCCCTGGGAAAGGGCCATTCTGGTAAGTGCCCAAGAATAAAGGGGAGTTTTAGGGCTGGAAAAAGGCAGGAAGCCTGCAGGATCAGTCTAGACGCTGTCAAGCAAGGCATGGCTGACTGGAAGGAGTTGTATTGAATGCTGAGGTTGGCAGGAGGGTTCAGTGTCTGCAGTTGACACGAACAAATCTTTGAAACCCCTAGATTTTAGGTTACTTTGGGAGAAGGAAAAGGAATGAGTCTCCTTGGTGTCGAGCAGCCTGCCGGGGGGTAAATGAGACACTGAGTTTCCCTCGGAGCATGAAAATTGGCCCGGATTCAATTATGTTTCCTGGCAAGCTCTTGCAGACATTTGTACCAAAGAAACTTCACAACCCCGAGTTAGTTTTTGTTGTTGCTTGCAGCATTTATAAGTGCTGAACTTGGCATGTGCCGCGTGCGCCCAGGGGGGGTGGATTGCCGTAAATCCTGCCGGCGGCAATGGGACTGTGGCTGTGGAACTTCACGGGACTACCCGTGGAACAAGGAGCAGAGGAGAAGCGAAGCGTATCAGCCAGCCACAAGCCTTTAACAACCCTCACACGGCTTAGGGGGACCCCGGGGTGCTGGAAACTTGGAATAGTTTGGAGCTTTTCTTTTGTGTGTGGGTGGATGCTCCCGCTTCCTCCTGGCCTCAGGCTTTGTGAAGGAGCCCGCAGTTAATCGTGGAATTTCAAACATGCGTGTTTACTTTCAGGAACCTAACTTTAGACTTCACCAGCTTGCTTTCGTCTAAACCAACTCAGTTTCCCATATTTCACTGGCCAGGGATGGTTTGTGGGGAGTGTTTCCTTTGAGTTCTCACCCTGGAAGGCCTCTTGGGAGCTTCAGAGGCTGGCGTATCTAAAAACTTGGCAATAACTACATATGTGGGCTGTTTATATAATGATAAAGCTGTGTTAGAGTGTTAGAAATTTCCTAGTAGTACTGAGTTGCTTTACACCTAGGTTTTACTCTAGGTTATAAAAGTAACCCCTGGCCTGAGAAACACTGGGTCTGGCAGAGGCAGTAAATACTAAAATGTTGAATATGAGTCAGAATATAATATATTTCTTCAAGTACAGAAAGGCAGTATCATGGTAAATTTTACTGGAACTGATTCCTAGCTCTGCAGGGAGGGTGTCCCTGGGCAGTGGGTGGAGGTGAGTCCTTCCATCCTACCTGGTGAGCCTTGTGGTGTGACTGGTGTGCACTGTGCTGCCAGGACCAAAAAACACCCTGATGTGCAGGTAAGGCTGAACATAACAGTCATCGTGAAATGTGCCAATTACCCCGAGATCCCAAGCACTGCAAATCCCTCTTAAGCTTAACATGCTTTGATTTAATTATTAATAAATCTTCGGAGAAAAAAAAATCTGTTCACGTGTCTAAACCTGCTATTTTGTAGAGCGTCCTACGTGTGCTGTTAAGATTATATCCTGCAACCATATTAGATTAAAATCACTTCAAAGAGGGGTATTTATTTATTTATTCCTATCTAATGATTGCTTTCCTCTGGAAATATACTTTATCTTTTTATATGCATATATGTTTTCAAGGCAGAGCTCACTGTGCTGTGTTTGGCAGTGTACAGAATCAGTTTAGAAACTTTTAAGGTTTTCACAGTTCACAGCCCTCCATTGCTGGGTGCCACAGGCTTGTTGGTCAGCTGTTGGCAGCTGATGGTTTAGATGATATGTTGGAGTTGTCTGTGCCAGCTTGTGCTCAGGAAGAGTCAGGTCAGAAAGTAGTAGTCGGGTGCTGAGTATCTCAGGGAATGAATGTTAATTAATTTCTAACCAAAAAAATGAATAAGGGACTTGTGAAGATATTTCAAATGCCTTTGTTTTCAAAATACTGAGATCTCGATTTTGAAAACCTGTATTGATTTCATAGAGAACAAAATTTGAAGCAGGATTTTATTTATAATATGAAATTCAGCAATGGAGTTATGGTCAGCACTTCTGTGTAAGTCTGAATTTCTTTCTTTAATGCTCAGCAGTGACCTAGATGTCATCAATTTGGTTACTGCAAATCAAACTAAAAGAGCGATTTTATGCTTCTACTTAAAATTATTTTTGTAAGTCCAGTATTTCATTTAAAATTATTATTGCCACCCTAGTCTTTTATGAACCTTTGGCATTACCTAAAATGATTATCCGCCTGCGGGAACAACTTGCCTTTATAGCTCTCTCTAAAACATTGCTCTCAGTATTGGAGCTAAAGCTTCTGTAAATACATGTTTTGACCTTCAAGGAAACGCTGCTGTCATAGAACAGGAGCCTGGCTATTCTGAGGTGAACGCTGTGACCACTCTTAATCACTTGTTCTCTCTCCTAATGTACCATTATCCTGTTTATTGCTGTGTGCGCCTCGCTGGGGCACTTCAGCAAGAGGCTTTCTCAAAGCGTCACAGTGTTCAGGCTCTAATGAGCGTTAATGATGGAGCAGGTGAGCAAACCCTCCCCACATCTTGCTGTCAGAAATGCTGCTCCTTCAGTCAGAGAGCAGCGGTGCTCTTTCAGGGCTGCGCACAAACTTGCCATCAATCAAATAACGTTTTAGACACCGACCTCCCTTGCTCGTGCAGGGACAGGAAGGGATCCTGGGCTGGCGTCAGACATTGCTGGAGTAAAAGGTGGATGCTCAGGTGAATATGGGAATAGTGTGATCTGTTTTTCTGTCTACAGTGAATGCTCTTTAATTTTGTTTGTCTGCTTTTCACTGAGAAATAGGTCTTGTTTTTTTGCCAGTCTTCTGAAGTTGATGAAATGAGGAAAAAAGGAAAACACAATTATTATTTTTTTCTTGCTGACTGTGGGTGTTTCTGTTGCTTACTCAGGTAAAGCTCTGACAACTCACAGTGGTTTTGTCTTCTGATTAAAAGGAGCTCGATTCTTGTTTTGTCTTTTTGGTCTTGCTGGGCACGATTTGGGATGAGAAACTGCTGCCCACGGGCTGTTTGCAAAGTTTCACTGAACGTTGCATACTTACAGTCACGAATGAATCTCATCTATAAAGGTCGAGCAACTTTTCAGTCCCTCAAGCAATTCCTTGATGTTGTGGATGTGACAGGTCTTCAGTCATCGTTTCTGAGCATCTTCTGAAAGACTCCAAGAATTCCACCTCCTTCAGAGAGTCAGAAAAAGATCCAGGTTTAGATTTATTTTACAAGGTTTTACAGCTGCATATTTTGGACTTCTGGCAGTGCAGATTGTTGCTGTCTCCTAGGAGTGAAGTGGAGAATGATACAGACTGGTTCTGTTGGTGGTTGCACTGTTGGGCCCTGCACCTTGGTGAGGTGGTTGTGAGTTTCTCACAGGACTGAGTTGGTGTTACTCTGTGTGGGTGAATGGGCAACAGCATGGAGTTGTCAAGCTGACATTCAGTGCCCAAGACTACTTTTGTTAGTCACAGTGGCACCCAACAGGCTCTCTCAGCTGCACTCAGTCAGCTTTTAAGAGCACTCGCTCAGTGAAGGTGCAGAACTTTTCATAAATTAATATTTGAATGAGATTTCTTGGCTGTTGGTTTAATCAACCTTTGCGTGTTGAACCGAGGAGATGCATAAACATGGAGCTAATGAACTGTACACAGTGAGTAATTTTTGTGCTGCAGGAAAGCTTTAAGTCCTTGCTGTTCACTCCATTGGTGCAAGTGTTCCACGGGTGGGCTGACTCGTGGTGGTGGTCTGAGGTGAGGTTTCAACTTAAAGTCTTCAAAATGTCCCTGCAGAACTCTGCTGTTGGAGGTTTCTGGAGCAGGAAGGTGGTGGTGCTGTCCAGGACACAGCGCTGATGGTTGTGTCAGTGTCATCCAAAGGCTTCACATTGTTTGTGCCATCCTTGGCAGTGAGACTCTTTCAGAAGTGGCCTCTGAGAGATTTTGGCAGCCGTGCCTTCTCGTGTTAGGTTTTAGCTTTCTGCTTTACCCCTTTAGATCTTTGAATGCCTCCCCAGTTGTGTTTTAATTGTGAAACTAAGACTGAAATTAAATCAGCTTACAACTCTTGAATCTTTCAACTCTTCCCATATTTTGGAGGTCATCTAACAAGTCCCAGCACCTTTTTAGGTGCTCCTTGGGTATTTTGCTTCTGTATAGCAGCACTGATGGTTGTGGAGATCAGGACAAGGAGAAATCAACTGATTTCCCCCGTGACTCTGCCACCCTGTTTCCCAGAACTTTATGAAGTGTTGTGGCTGGCTGAGACCAGGGGGGTTTGAGCAGGGGTTTGGACCAGGTGGCCTCTAGAGGCCTTGTTCCAGCTTAAATCTCTGTCTGTAATTGCAGTAATGTTGGGACACTTTGAGCCCCAGTTAACTTTGTTGCCGGGATCCCCCCTTTGTACAGCGATGGTGGGATTTGAAGGGAGTTGTGCAGTATTTCCATATAAAGAGCTTTAGTGCTCCATGTGTTCATTTTGATGTTTGATTTCCTAAATGCTGAACCAAGCAGAAGAGGATGGTGGCACCTCTGCAGCCCCTTCGTGCAGGAGGCACATCTTGCCATTGTCTGCCCCAGAGCCGTGCGGGTTATTGAGTCTCCGCTGAAATGAAGGAAGTTGTAGCCATTCATCTTTCAGCCTAATGGACCACAGAAATTACAAGCTGTAGCATGCAGCTTAATCTTGCCACAAGGCAGAGTGCTGCATACTTTGCCTTCAATTTATGCATGCCATGCCTTTTTATTAAATGTGAAAGAGCAGTTGACAGGGTTTCTCCAGAGGACTTGCCTTGGCTATACCTGGTGGACAGCCAGTGCGTTTCAGCATAGTGAAATGAATGATGGTGGTTTTTTTACCGTTCATAACAACCACCTTTGAAATTTGAGGACAGACTTATGGATTATTCTCTGTGTGTCAAGCAGCAGAGGAGAGCGAGACAGCTATTTTGGTTTTAACCCTGCAGATGACCCACTTCTTGAAGTGTTTCTGTTGCCGTTATGAGATGCAGTAAGGGCTGGAGCAGCGGTTTCATCTGTGCTTGGTCAGGCCTTCACCCAGGGATGGCTCTTTGCCGCTTTCTTTTCTCTGTTCCTCCTTGTATTATAACTTTGAATTGTCTCTCTGTTGTTGCAGTGTGCAGAGGAGTGAATGCCCCATGTTGTGTTAGTGCCTGTCTGCCATGCTGGCCTGTCTGCCAGGACCAGGCGACCTCTCCTTTCAGCTTCTTTCTTACACGCAGATGAACACTGGACTTCAGAAATGTGAGTGACGTTTTGTCTGCAGGATGTGGTTAACTGTTAAATCTGGCTCTGGGACAGCTGTGACATAAACATTTAGGATACAGTGGAAAAACTATTTAATGTAGAGTCTTTCTTTTGTTATGCCTTCAAGGCATCCATCAGTAATGGCTCTGAGAAATGGCTGTGGAGGTTCACGTGTGTACAGCAAGCTTTCCCCTGTTCCTGGCTCTATAAAGGTTAATTTTAACCACAGCAGGATGCAGTGCAAGTGAGGTTCCTGTGAGATTTGTGCCTCTTTGCTGAAAATGTTTTGTGCTAAAAGTGTGCCAGCTGATTTGCTTCTTAACACAACTTTTTCCTCACTCTTTTTCACTTCCCTTCGTGTAATTACTCATAGACACTGATAAAAGTTGGATCAGTCTAATGCAAAGCTTTTGAGGTCAGCAGCTCTTGCTCTGCATACCTGGGGCTTATACTACAAATATTAGTGAGCTATTCCAAATTACTAAAGTTCAAAGTTTCCGTCTTCTTTCTGATGTCTCTTTGGTGCCTCTGAAAATACGTCTGCAGAGTGCTCTGATAATTCTTTTTTGATAACTTCAGTCATTTTTTTCATAGTTGTACTGGTGTTTTTAAGAACAGCTTATACTTGGGAATGTAAGTTTACGGGCTAGATATTTTTTTTAACTCTTACTCTGTCTCTCCTCTTTATCACTGAAGTTGCACCTTGATTGTTCAGCTAAAAATTCAGAATTACCAAGGTTTCAGCATAAGATCTGTGTACTTGGTCCTTAGGGCTGTGACCTGTCTCTTGCATTTGAAATGTGCATTGGGTTGATCTCTGTACCCTCAGCTTGCTGATGGACTCGTTGCTCTTTAAAACCAAGTGATTTACAGTCCAGTTGTAGCTAAATTGTTTTCCTATAGTGATGCTACTGAAAAGAGGTAAGATAATTTTGCAATTAATTAAGGGTGACATGCTCCTGGTCCTGCCAGAAGTGACTGGCAGTGTTCATGTAACACATGTGCTCCCCCACAGCACTTGCACAGCACTTCTGCTGACTCCATGGGCTTGTAATTGTAATGACACTCAGCAGTAGTAATACTCTTTGCTCACCAAAGGACTGGTGATGGCACGAAACTGGGCATCCCCCTCCTTTCTCTTCCCCATTTCCAGTGTGAGCGTTGCTGACGCGCCTGTTCCGAAGGCCGTGGGATAAGAATGTGCCCAGGTCTGTACATTACAAGAAGTCTCTTTGGCAAAGCTTAGTTCTGAAAGCATGTCATCCAGGTTCATGTGAGGGCAGCTGTGCATAAATCAGGTATTTGCTAATTACAGCTTTACAAGGCGACATGCTGGTGTGTTGGGCAGTTTCCTCACCTGATAGTACCTGATGCTGTTCCGGAGATCTGCCGATCCCTGTGCTGAAAGCATTGCTGTGTCCTGCTCAGTGAAGAGCTCTGGGAACTGCATTTAGAAGAATTTAGGACATAAAGTAGCTGGCAGGCACGGGCTGGCAGTGGTAATGCTCAGCTGTTGGGTTTGTTCTGATTTAGATGGAAGATGAAACTGCTGGTACAGACCTCGCTCGCCCCCGCTGCAGATGTGGGTACGATTAATTGGTGTGTTTCTCTCGTGCCTTATATGCATGAGTAGCCCAGCCCCTGGCCAGGGGAAAGCTGAGTTAATGAGCATTTTTTAATGAACAGTGACTTGTGACTTTTGATGGGGGGTGGAAACAGGCTGTAATAATAGTGCTGTTGCTTTTATAAAAGGCACAGAACTCCACAAGATTGCTTTTCTTCAGACTTACAGTGTTTGTATTAATAATTTTTAAGTGTAGTTTTCTGGATCAGACTTTTTATTAGTGCCTTAAAATCCACATTAGCTCAATTACCTTCTTTTTCCATATTCACTCTCAAACAAGAGGCTTTTTCTGAAAGGTGGTCTGTGCAGTAGGAGTTAGGTAGATCAATATACACATATTTTTTCCTTCAGAAACCGATGACTGCAGGACTGCCAATTTCAGTATTTTTTGTTGAATTTCAGCCTGAATTCAGGCTAACCCTGAAATTAATCCTTATCCACCCAGGGGATTTCTCACTGACTCCATATTGATATTTTTTCCTTCTTCCCAGTGATTCCAGTGTTAATCTGACTAGTCAATTGGGATACTTGAGGCAGGAATTTTGGATCTGTGTCTGCAGCTGCTTTTGGATACAGAGACAGTGCCACACGGTCTGGGAGAAAAAGGGTCATTTTTTGTGACAGTGGTGCAAAATAAAGCAAAAGGTGCTTCTTGGAGAGCATTTTGTTGGGGGGGAACATGACAGAGAAGAGCAGATTGGGACTGAACACGTAATCTTCAGCTAAATTGAGGGTTTTGGGAGGGCTCTTTCTGTAAAGCCTGTAGAGAAACTGCTGAAATTGAGATTTTTATGCAAAAGATGGACACAGCTGTTTTTGGTTTGTCCCAAACCTAGTGCTCTCATTAGGGTAGGAATCCTGGAGGCCTCTTTGTATTTTGTTTAATGTTAATGAAAATTTAACCACGAACAGCTTTAAAAGCAGTGGATTTTAAAGCCTTAATGTGAAATGCACTTAAAAGATATTGCATTAGTGCTGAGGTGAGGCAGGGAAGTCTGTCTCATTCCATGGCAAAAATAGCTCCAGCGGTGAGACGTGCAGGAATGTGACCAGAGGAATTGGTTGCCACAGGATTAGCGAGAGTGTGGACTTGCAGCTCACCAATTTATTGGGGTAATTGCTCCTAGGCACAGCTTTGTCGTATAACAAACGTGAAATAATTACTTTTCAATAAAAGTATTCTGCCTTGCATTCACCACTAGGGAGCTTCCCGGAGCTCATCCCATTGTTTTCCTAATGAAGCTTCTTCATCCGCCATTGCCTCATTATTTTATTATGTCCTGATCTGGAATTCTTGCACACAAGTGATGATATTCTAATACCAGCATTTTCTTTTGGACTATTCTTGCAGGTTTTCCATGCACCGGAACTAATTGTTCTTTACTGGTTTGTAGGATATTTATATGGGATATTCAGACTCTTGCTCACCCCATAATGCCTTTCTCCTGTAATATTTTACTACCTTAATTATTAAAGTCATGGAATCTTGCCTGTGGAACTACCAGCAAAGCACATTTTAAACAGCACATTGGGGCACTCAGAAATACATCACCTTCAGGCCTGAGTAGCATGGCTGATTTAGTCTGTAGTAAAAGGAGCATCATCTTAACCTGAATATAGACCAGGCCCTGTTTGAAATGGTGGTTGGGTTCAGGAAATCCCGTCCAAGGGATTTAAAAGATGGTTTGCCTTCTGTAAGATGCCAGATTTGTTGTTGGGATGTCATTTAAGTTTAACTGAGGGGTTATTTTCTCTCGTCAGAGGAAGGAGTTCTTCCAAATTTGGGATTAGTGGCGTGTGTCTAACTAAAAGGTGCAAGCCTGTTCAAACATCCGTGTTTTAGCTGCTTCCTAAAAGTTTCCATCACAATTTCTGTAGAACAGAAAAACAGATGCTTGTGTAAGAGAATATTTAGTGTGTCTGTTCAGTATTTGTATTTACCACCTAATTTTCTGATTTACCTATGGTAATGTAAACCAGGATGGGAAGTTTTGATGGCAGAGCTGTCTTAAAGTATCTACTTAATTTTTTTGTCTGAAAATAGAATGTGACAATGGCTATAAGTGTAATATAAACCATAACACAGACAGGTTCCTTTGTCCTTTTCTTCTTCTCTAGTTCATGGTGGGTTGCCAGGGTCATCTCTTGGGGAAGGAATAGACCTTGATGAGTGTGGGCAATGCTAAAAATAAAGGTTGGGAGTTCATGAAGGCCTTGGCTGTTGAGGCAAGGCAGTGCTGGCAGATGTCATTTGGAGGCTCTTCTCTCCGTTAGGAGCGCAGCAGCTCACTCAAAAGGGCAGATATGAACCACCTGCCTGCAGGGGCAGGTACAGGGATGTGAACAGAGAGGATGTTTGGGTTAATATTTCCTTTGATTAAGAGAAAGGGATGATATGTCCCAGAGTCTGGACAGCACAGGGAGTACGAGTATAATCGGCGCCGTGGTACGTGCTGTGCTAGAGATATAAGACAAACTGCTCTTAAGCTTCTTATTTCACAAAAGATATTTTTAATATTTCTATAATTACCCTTCCTTCTGGTTTCCATCCTATTTTCCATTTTCTGACCTTTTCTTTCTGAAAGTGAGAGCTCTTAGAGCAGAGCTGCTCTCCCTCACCTGTGACGACTGGAAGCTGCAGGATGCAAAGGGAGAGGTGGCTGGTACTCATGTATCCAAGAGTCTTTTGGAGGCAATTTGCTTAAAAGAATGAGAGATGGATTTTCAAGAGGAAAGGCTGTTTGCCTGGGAGTAGCAAGCTCTTTGCTGGAGCATTAGATTTCTTTGGGTCAGAGGGCCAGATGTGGGGCTGGAGTGCTCTTGGGCTCTGGAGGAACTGGCTGCCACATTCCCCGTTCTCTCAGCACAGCAGCAGAAGCCACGGGGATGCTGAAAATTGTAGCAAAAAGGATGGGCGTTTTTTTCCCAGTAAATTTGTTTACAAGGTGAGGGGGTAAAAAAGTCAAGCAAAAGCAAAGTGGGATTGTCAAAGCTGCAAGCCATTATTTGAAAATTATAAAATCAGCAGTAGTCCCATAGGAGTTAGGCAGCGGAGCTGTGGTAAGAAACAGCCCAGCCCTCTGCTTGGCATATGATTATGGCAGAAGAGGCACAAACATTTCCCTAGATTTCTGAAGTTCTTTGCAGAAGCAGTTTGAGCTTATGGGCCAGGTAGGTGTCTGGTAAATCAGAGGAAGTGAAACCACACCTCTGTCTCCAGAAGCCTCTTGTCTGTGTCTGGGGAGCAGTATGAGTTTAATCTTGTGAGGTAATCACATTTGGCCATGTGATATGGGCATGTGCTTAGCAAGGTGCCACCCTGAAAAGTCAGCTGAAGAAATAATTGCAAGCCATAAATTAATGAGCCTGCTTCCATTTGCTGAGCTTGGACCAACAAGGGCTTCCTAATAGACAGCAAGACACTCAAAGTGCTTTCCAATGTCAGCACCTAGGAAAGGACTCAGGTGTAAATGGAGGCTTCAGCTGAAGCTTTGATGTGTGTTGAGTTTGCAGGGCAAGATTTTGGTGATGGGGAACTACAGGAGTGGGTTCTGTGAGAAACTGCTTAGAAAATTCCCCCATGTCCAAAGGAGCCAGTGCCAGCTGGCTCCAGGACAGACCTGCTGCTGGCCAAGGCTCTGGGATAACAGATTTAAGAAGGGAGAAAAACCTGCACAACTGCAGCTGGAGAGAGAAGTGAGAATATGTGAGAGGAACAGCTCTGCAGACCCCC
Organism: Manacus candei; assembly: GCF_025592945.1. Lineage (NCBI taxonomy): Eukaryota > Metazoa > Chordata > Aves > Passeriformes > Pipridae > Manacus > Manacus candei. The sequence continues at coordinate 7,358,250 of NW_026138124.1, read as the reverse complement.
AGGGCACCGAAGAAGGAGGGGGAGGAGGTGCTCCAGGTGCAGGAGCAGAGATTCCCATGCAGCCTGTGGGGAAGACCACGCTGGAGCCACCATTCCCTGTCCCCCTGCACCGCAGAGATGGAGAAAGTTGGGAGTGAAGTTGAGCCCAGGAAGAAGGGAGGGGTGGAGGGATGGGGTTTTAGGATTTGGTTTTATTTCTCATTACCCTACTCTTACTTGATTGGTAATAAACTAAACTAATTCTCCCCAAGTCGTCTGTTTTGCTCATGACAGTAGTTGGTGAGTGATCTCTCCCTGTCTTTATCCTGACCCACAAACCTTTTGCTGTGTTTCCTCTTCCCTGCCCAGCTGAGGAAGGGAGCGAAAGAACGGCTTTGGGGGGCACCTGGTGCCCAGCCAGGGTCAGTCAACCACAGTCTGGTTCTCACCTTGGGATTACAGGGGGTTCATGTTTAATTTGTAGCTTTCTGATTTTGAATCACACGGTAAAAATACTGAGAATGGCTTGAAGAGCCGTGGGGAGGCAGCCTTAAATTAAGGGAATAGAAACCAGCCCACCACCACAAGCTGTGAGAAATATTTCAGCTGGATACAATCCGATGTTTTTAGCATGTACCTGTTTTTGTCCAACTGTACACATACTCTGATGAGAACATTGGTTTTTGTTTTGCTCCCCTGGGCAGGTCTTGCCTTAAGCTGAACTGGGGCTTGTGTTGGTCACCAGGTAATAAAGGGAATGAGGTATCTGGTACGCGACCCGCTGGTCTGGGAAGATGAAGTTTTCTTGCCTCTTGATTCCTTGGAGATTTTCTGCCCTTGTTGTGTGACTGTCTTGCCCTGGGGTTGATACCTTGCTTACCAGAATTGACAAATTTCCTTTCTCCACAGGGGACACTACACAGAAAATGAGATCTGCACAGTATCCTACCCCAGCAGAATTGGATGCTTATGCTAAGAAGGTCGCCAACAATCCACTGACTATAAAAATTTTTCCAAACAGCGTCAAGGTTCCCCAGAGGAAACACATACGCCGTACTGTGAACGGACTTGATACTTCGGGCCAGAGGTACAGTCCCTACCCATCTCAGGCCACCACGAAAACAGGCCTCCTGGCCATAGTCAAATCTCCAGCAAAAGGAATTATCAAAGACTTTGACGGGACACGCACGCGCCTGCTGCCGGAAGCGATGATGAACCCCCCTTCCACGCCCTACGTTGCACCAAGCACTTTAACCCACCCCCAGGCGCTTGCTCGCCAGCAGGCTCTCCAGCATGCACAGACTTTGCCGCACCCCCAGGGCATCCCGCAGCACCCTCAGGGTATTCCACAGCCACAAAGCTTACCGCACCCTCAGGGGATCCCGCAGGCGCTGCCGCACCCGCAGAACATGCAGCAGCCGCAGGGCTTGCAGCACCCTCAGACCATGGCACACCAGACTCTGCAGCACCCCCCGAATCCTCTGCTGCAGCCGGGTTTACATGGAAGCAGAAAGATGCCGGATGCAGATGCGCCGCCGAATGTGACCGTGTCTACCTCAACCATTCCCCTCTCTATGGCTGCCACCCTGCAGCAGAACCAGCCACCGGACCTGAGCAGCATTGTGCACCAGATTAACCAGTTCTGCCAGGCCAGAGCTGGCATTAGCACTACCTCAGTGTGTGAGGGACAGATTGCAAACCCCAGCCCTATAAGTCGCAACCTGCTTATCAATGCAAGTACCAGGGTATCTACTCACAATGTCCCTACACCCATGCCTTCCTGTGTAGTAAACCCTGTCGATCATGCTGCTGCTGCTATTCCTCCTGCCTCTGTTAACGTGCCCATGGTGAATATTAACAGGGTGCCGCCCGCCTACCAGAACGAAATCAAATCGGTCGCGTGGAACCAGCACCAGCTTGCACATCTGCAGCAAATGTGTGGGGATGCTGCTGGGCCTGCTGGACTCGCAGGGAAGCACCCTCAGAGAGAGATGGCAGGGCAGAGCTTTCCTGGCAAAACTTCCAACTACCCTCAAGAACTGTGCATGGGCCAGTCCTTCAGCTTGAAACCCCCCATCGAGAAGCCTACACCTTCTCCGCCTGTGAACGGGTTGCAGGGACCCTTGCCATATACCAATGGGCACTATTTCCAGCCCATCTGGAATAACATTCTACCCACGCCCAACAGTGACAGCTCTGGGTCCCAGGACCTCGCCATGCCTTTCCACGGGGGACAACCAGCGGGAGCACCGCTGGATTGTGCAGGAGGAACTCATTACAGAGCTGGAGCTGGCCCATCCAGCCAGAATAATGTGATGCAGACCATGGATTACCTAAGCGGGGACTTCCAGCAGTCCTGCTTCCGAGACCAGAGCATGGCCGTGCTGGGAAAAGTCCATCGGCCTCCCATGAACCGAGCACCTGAACCAACCGATAGTCGAAATCTTCATATTCAACACCCAGGGTATAGATAGGCTGCAGTCACTTTCACAGACAAAAATTATAGGTTTTAGTCTTAATTTTAATTAATAAGCAAGGCGTTTTTAACTTGCAAACTTGTGTGATCATTATAGTAACCATTGGAAGAAGACATACTGTATATTTAAGAGCTTTGCTTACATGTTATCTCTCTCTCCTTTATGCATCAAATATTTAACATGCCTTTTGTGTCAAAGAATTTCATTACACTACTTCACGCCACAGCTGTTTCCTCACCGCAGAATCCCCTTTGTGCAGCTTTTGCCTTCTGCTGAGCAGCTCCTCGCTGGACTGAGGTTGAGTTGCTGCAGGGTTTCGCAGTTGCATCTGTTCACCAGCTCCAGTGAGAGCAAGGTAGTGTAGCTGCTTCCATTTCCATCTCAATTTCCTCCAAGATTAAGAGCAACAGAATTTTGTCAGGGAGCAGGGCTTATTTTCAACTCGAAAGCCCATTTCATTAATGCATTAAACGTTGACCATTTGCACTGTCTAGAGGCCTGTGTAATTGAAAAAGAGCCTACATCTGAAAAGAGCCAGCTAGGGGTATGTACTTAGGCATTAATATAGGAAGAAGCTTTCCAGCTGTTTCTTGCCCATGTTTATCATTTAGACTTTGTCCAAAGTCAAAAGTCTCTGGCAGATTTTTCTGACACTTTTGTTTTCTGGACAGGGTGTGGAGGAGGGGGAATGATGAGTTAAGGACACAGGCAGCAAGGCTGCCACAGGGAACTGCCTTTCTTTTGCATCGTGTTTCCCCTCCCCACTCCCCTTCTCCAGTGTCAAAGCTAACCTTGTCTGAACCCCTCGCTGCTAGGAGTCTGGCTGTCCTGATGTGAAGGGAGTCCAGACCCACTGACAACTCCAAAAAGGGTTCAGCCATTTCTCTGGGAGCTGGAATTAATGTCAGGGTGAGGAGGTACAGCTCCATCCTGTCCCCATGGCGGCAGCGGGATGGGAGGTGGTTGATTTTGAAGCAAAGCTCCTCTCACGAGCCACTGTGGGACCAACAGTCCCGTGTTCCTTTCCATCAAAACACCCCAGCGGATTTAATGGAACAATTCTCCTCTCTGGGAATTAGCGAAGCTATTTATAACATCCCTTTTTCCCAGGGTCTCGGTGCCTAACTCCTCCTGTTCCTTTCCCACATCACTTCCAGCAGCTAGTCGAGTGACTGTAGGACACTAACTACTGGGTAACCTCAGCATTGTGTTCTCCTCAGTGTACCAAAACATCCCTTTCCTTTCTAACAGCCGAATTTATTGTAAGTAGAAAATTCCTCATCTCTGTTAACGAGACTAATACTTGAACATAATGATCACAGTCAAGTTTGGAAATTAAAACAAAAAAAAAAATTAAAAAAAAAAAAAAGCATTGATTCTTTCTATGTACACTGGCTAAAAATATTGCTCTACACTGTAACTTTTAAGTGTAATATTTCTGTATGAATGTCGCCTGGTAGTGTGGGTTTGAGTAGCATTGTGTATGGGTGAACCCACTGGCCTCTGCCATCCACTGGCCTCCCTCACAGCCCTTGGAAAAACAAAGCCTTAAGTATTTGCTCCTTGAACTTTCCTTAACGAGCATGGTTTAAAAATCTTAAAAGACATCATACAAAATTTAAAAAAAAAAAAAAAATTAAAAAAAATAACAAGTTTTGAAGTGACGTCATAGTTGGCTAGAGATTCTTAAAAGTTTTTCGTAAATGGGAAAATTAGAAAACATTTATTTGTATTTTTTTAATTTAGACGTGTAGTCCTGGGCTGTAACAAATATTTAGGTTTCAAAGCTTAGCAGAGTACGTTTCTGACTCCTTGCGTAAGTTAGTACACTTATATCATGTCATTATTTAAATTCTTTTAAGTGTACTATAACCCGTTCTTTAGTGGTAACTCCTTAGCAAAGTTAAGCAATTTGACTAAAGACGGATTAAATTATGTGTTGGCTTGTGTTGCCTTATATTTAAAAAGGAAAAATTGCCTGATTGTGTTATGCCAAATGATAGCAACATGAAGTCCTAATTTATTGTTTATAATCGTATTCCTGCAGTCTTTGTGAAAACTGGTAAATATACATCTATGAAAGAAAGAAAATCCTGAGGCTTTTCATGCAATATTTTTCTGAATCCATTCTGTTGGAGCCAGAGTTTGAGTCTGAAGCTGCTTCCCTTACAGTCACCCCGTCGTCTTCCCCGTCCCTTCCCCAAACCCAGCGAGGGCTGTGCTCTGACCTCACCCCTCCCTGCCCACTCAGTCCCTGTAAGGTGTTCTGCTACCTGAGTACGTACCTTTTTACTAAATAAAACCTTGGCACCTCCTCTGTTCTGTAGCCTGCTCCAAATCTCAACCCAGACTGTTATTAAAGGCTAATTTTTAACTCCTGCTCTTCTCCCGAGAGCCTGAGCAGAGTCCTGTGCTGTGGTGGTGGTGGTTGCGGTGCCCGGGAAGTGTTTGTTGGTGTTGGCAGCACGTTGTGAGTTTTTGGGGACTGTTCTGCACGGGCAGTCACGGGTACAGCCACGACCTCCGAGGCTTTGCCCCGGTGCAGCAGGACCGGGAAGCAAAAATCCTGCTGAGACTCATCCAGGTGGGACATTGCTTGAAAAATAAGAATCATTTTACTATTAAAATATACTGAAACCTTTCCTATTGGTCTGGGAGTGAGATTTTTCTTTAAACCAACCCTTTTCACCTCTGCAGCAGCCCTTGTTGCTGATGGACTCTCCATCCTCCTCCTTCCCCACTGCATCCCTAAGGAGAAACAAACACTGATCTGCCTCATTCCCGGGTACAACATTGGGAGCAAAGGGGGATGTGGGGGTCTGGCCATGTCACTGGCACTCACCAGGGTCAGGAAGGCATGAGCAGAGGCTGGTGGTGCCATGTGTGGTAGGAGCTGTGCTGTGCTCTCCTGAAGTGGAGAAACCTCCCATGGTTTTATTTCACGCTGTGCCCAGAGCAGAACTAAGAGTAACCAAAAAGCCAGGGGTGCACCTTCCCCTGGGCTGTCCCGGGACCCCCATGCTGGTGGTCACCAACCTTTGGGGCTCACACCGCTGCTCCACTTGTCCATCTGTCCGTCCATGGGTGCCTTCCTGACCTCTGGCTCCAGCACAAGGCTCTGTGCCCTGCTGGATCCTGGGTGCTTGCAGACAGTGGCTCTGCTCCCTGAGGAATGAGAAGGCTCAGGTGTTTCCTGAGATATTCACCCTCCCTCAGCACTGACACCTCTCCTTCCCAGTCCCACACTGATTCGGAATATTGAGGTGCACATCAGATAGATCCTAGGAGGGATAAACATGAACATGGTGTGAACCCTTCCACGGGGAATCTTCTGCCTCCACCATGTCCTGTGTTTCGAGCAGAAGCTTTGAAGCTGTTCGCTCTCAAGCCCAGTTTGTTACAGCCCAAAGTTAACATTTTATAAAGACACTTGTGAATTTTCTTAAAGTCTTTCAATGTGGGATGTCTCCAGGGGCCTCGGCCGCTCCCGTGGAAACCAAACAGAGATGTTTCCTGGAGAGAACTGGGAATTGCTGCTGTATTTCATTAAACCACAGACTGATGATAAATGCTGCTGCTTATGTGCTACGGGTATCAACTAGGAATTTTTTTATTATTATTTTGTCCACAGAAAAAATAAAAAAAAAAAAAAAAAGAAAGACCTGATCCCTCTGCCCCTTCTGCTGGTTTTATGCAGTGGGAGTGTGTGGGGCTTGCATGGCCTTGGAGCCACAGGGTCCCAAAGGGAATCTGGGGAGGGATCTCCATGGGTTTCTTGGATAGGAATGCATCAGGCAGAGCCTGGCTGCCCTGTCTAATAAGAGCATCAGGAAGGTCTGGGACAACAGAAGAGATGAAAGAACCTCAGAGCCAGAACGGTGCTGAAATAATGATTAAAATAGAAGAGAAGGAGTGGAGGAGGGGGATTAAGTCCTTAAAAGGTGAGTTTGGATATTTTTGATGGCTGTGAGAGTTGAGGCTATCTCATACCCCGAAGTTCTGCTTTTTTTTTGGTGGTGGGAAAGGTCTTGTGTGGCTGCTCCAAAAGCTGGGCTAGAAGCGACTGCCCTGCCAAGTGCTGATCGAACAGTTTGTAAAACAAACTCATTATTTACATAACCCTAAATTTTAAGGGGGTTTTTAGCACTTGCAGACCCCTTCTGGAAAAGAGGCTGTGAGGGCTTTTTTCCTCCCTTTCCCATGATCATATATCTGATTTAATCTGCACAGGACACAACTCAAACCCAATCTCCTGCACTCGCCACAAACCTGAGCATCAAAATCCCTCTGATGCCAAACTAACACTTTTCCCACTGTTCCCAGAGTTCCCCAGATACTATGGATATTTGGTTCCCTCATGCTTTTCACATAATTTGGGCTAAACCTGTCAGCCCAGCTAAACTGACCTGGGAAGAGCTGTTTGCCCAGAGATGCTGCCCCATCCTGCTCCAGCATCCAGGAACGCTGAGAGCAGCTGCTCCATCCATTGGAGCTTCAGGATCCTCCTCTCCTTTGACCTGGAGTTTCTTCGGTATCTGGTTTCTTCATCCATCCCCCTAACAGGAAGAATCTTTTCTGCAAGGAGTTTTTAGGAGACTTTCTCATCATCTCTGCAGCCAGTTGGACCTGTTGACTGGAGCAAAAATCTGTGGACAATGAGCCAACAGGGACTTGGTGTGAGCAGCTGCTGCTTCCGCTGAGGATTCACCTACAGCCACAGCTGAGCTGGAGGCTTCAAGTAAGATCCAGCCTTTTAAAACTTCTTCTTTAGGGCCAAATATTCCAAAAATTTTGACCCAAGTTGGGCAACACCCCGATGTTCTTGGCAAGCACCAGCAGCTCCGTCATCTCGTGATGAGGCTGTTTAGAAAGGAACAATGCTGTGGATGCTGCAAAAAAAAAATCAGAGCTGGAAAATGTCCTACTCAGTGTACGGTCCTGGGGGGGTCCCAGGAGTGGAGGAGCCAAAGGAAAGGGTCATGTTGCTGTCAGCTCCTCGGGTCTGAGCTGGAGGAGCACGTGTTGGACATATTCCAGCAAGAGCCGCCTTTCAGGTGCTCCTCAGTGCTCAGCAGAGCCGAATTGCAATGAAATTACTGGAGTATTTTATCTGCTTAGTTTCAGTTAATTTCAAAGCAATTGGGTACAGCCCATTGACTCTGCTGGGGTGGCTGCAAGCCTGAGAAATGCACTGACATTGAAGTGAAATAGCACCAAAAAACTGCTGTAAATCCTTGTAAACCTTCGCTGCCCTCAAACCCCCTCAGTCCTGGGGGGGCAAAGGGCTGGAGAGGGAGGGGGCCTGGGCCGGTCTTTAATAAAGGATGTTCAAAGCAAATTTGACTCACATTTTTCTCCCTATACAGTATCAATGTCTGGTTTTGCTGCCTTGGTGAAGAGGCCTCAAGGATCAGCACAAATCGAGGCTCTATGGCATGAGCAGATGAAGCGGTTTTGCCAAAAATCCTCCCTGTCTGCATCCCAAAGGTGTCAAAAGGATTTGATGGTTAGTTAGATAAGGGCATCTCCACTGTGGTTGGGGTCTTAGACAAGCAAAAGTCCAGCCCCTGCCCTCCAAGTGAGGTCTCCCTCGATATTTGGGGTATTTAATATGGTTTTCCTCTCTGGCTTGAGCACCTTTTGAAATACCTCCCGAATAAACCTTCAAACCAACAAGTTTCCAGGAAGTTTATTTTAAACTTGATACATGAGGCTAAATTTAGTAGCAAATCAATTTGTCTTCCTCTCCTCCTTGAGCATTAAGAGCATCTCCTCCTCCCGCTCTGCAGCCCAGGCTTTGATGGGGATTCGCTCCCCCATTCCCTGGGAACACGTGAAGGTTAAGAGGTGCTCGAAGATCCGGCTGACATTTCCAGACGTGCCCAGGTACGTGGAGCTGGAGTGCAGTGCCCACCCGTGTCTGTGCCAGCGCTGCCAGAGCGGCACCCAAAGGCAAATCCCACAGTTATGGCTGGAGATGGAAGGAAAAGGGAAAAATCAACCCCCCCAAAAAAAGCAGAGGGTTGGAAGTAGGTCCATGAGGTGGGAATGGGGCCAGCCCCAAGCTCCTGGGTTTGGTTTTGTCCTCCTTGGCTTCCTGGCACTGGGCTTTCCCTGAGCTAATCCAGGAGCTGCTGCCCAGGCTTCCTCCAGCGTTGCTTCCTATGGCAGCTGGAACTTTTAGTTCCTAAATAATACATGGAATTTTATTTTATTTTATTTATTTTAAGGTAAATGGTGTGACACAAGGGGCTGCCAGTACCCTGCATGTGGCCTGGCAGGAGGGACAGGGCAGACCCTGTAGTCTGTGTGTGCACATGTGGATATGTGTATATATATATATATGCACAAATAAAAATATATAAATAAAATTAATGTAATAAATACAAAATATAGAAATAGAAAATAAAATAATAAAATTTATGAATAGGTATCAAAGATTAATAAAATGTATAATAAACATAAAATATATGTAACTACACAAATAAAATTTATATAATATAAAAGTTATATAATATAAAAGTTATATAATATAAAAGTTATATAATATAAAATTTATATAATATAAAATTTATAAAATATAATATTTATATAATATAATATTTATATAATATAAAAGTTATATAATAAATACTGAAATATTCTATAATGCCATTGTATTTATATAGTTATATGTAATTTATTATATAATATTAATATAATATATTATCCTGGCATTGTATAATATAATACATAAAGTATTAACATTTTAAAATATTTTAAACGTATTATATATCAAATGTATATGTTAACTATGAAATAAAATATAAGCATAATGTACATAAGAATAAAATGTATATGATTAATATACATTATAAGACTATAAATCGCTATAAACACCATGTCATACCGATGCTCCCCTCCCCTTCCCTTCCCCTCGCTCATCGCTCGGTCCCCGCGGTGCAACCTCCGGTACCGGAGCGGCTCCTGCACTCACCGCGCGGCGGAGCCACCGAGCCGAGCACGGGGCACCGGGACGGGCTGGAACCGAGCACTGGGATGAACTGGAACCGGGCACCAGTATAGGCTGATACTGGGCACCAGTTTTGGCTGGCAGTGGACACCAATATGGGCTGATACTGGGCACCAGAAAGGGCTGGCATTGAGCACCAGTTTGAGCTGGCACCCAGCAGTGGACACTGATACAGGGATGGCACTGGGCACAACTATGGGCTGATACTGGTCACCAGAATGGGCTGGTGGAGGACTGGCAATAGTCACCAGTTTGGTCTGGCACTTGGCACCAATACAGGCTAGCATGGGTCACCAGTACAGGCTGGCATGGGCCATCAATTTGAGCTGGCACCAGTATGGGCACTGGGCACCAGTATGGGCTGGCACTGAACACCAGTACAGGCTGATACTGGGCACCAGTTTGGGCACCATTATGAGAGAACTGTCCATCATTAGGGGTTGGCACTGGGCACCAGTTTGGGCTGGCACTGGGCACCAATACAGGCTGATTATAGGCACCAGTTTGGGCACCAGTATGGGTAAGAACCACCCATCATTATGGGCTGGCACTGGGCAGTGGTGTGGGCTCATACTGGGCACCACTATGGGCAAGAACTGGGCACCAGTACAGGCTGGTACTGGGTACCAGCATGGGCAGGAGTATCGCCCAGTTCCCCAGGGTCACATTGCACTGGGACCTGCCCAGGGGACATTCCCAAGGGGATAACAGTGTGTGGGGACACCCGTCAGTGCTGCCCCCCCAGCCCAGCCAGGGCCGCGGGGTGCAGCTAATTAGGGGCTAATTGTGTTAAGCCAGGGCTGCACTAATGCAATTGTGGGATTATCCTGCAGAGACAGCGACCCCCCATTGTTGCCAGGGTGATTTGGGGGGGTTTCAGAGACATGCACCTGGGCCATGATCCAGCCAGACCCCCCCAGGCCTACCCTAGTGCCCCCACCCATTGCCCACCCATCCTGCTGGGGATCCCGGCCTTTCCAGGGGCTTTAATTGCCCCAGGGCTAACGAGGGGCTGGTGGTGCTGGGAGGGGGCGTGGGCTCTGCAGGTAAACAGCACCCCGGGGCTGGCGACCCCCCCACCCCCGGAACATCCCCGCTGATGGTGATTACCGAATTAACCGGCTCCATCTGAGCCCGTCTGCTGCCGGGATGTGGGTCAGGGATTACCCCCCTCTGTGCCCCCCAGCCCAGTCCCTGCCCTCCCTGTCCCCTGCACCCACGGCTGCACTGGGAGCACCCCAGTGCTGGGGATGGGGGTCCTGCCTTCCCAATCCTGGAAGGCAGAGGAAGGAGGTTCAGGCAGCCGTAATAAATACAAGAAAACTTTATTGAAAAAAAAAAGAGGTGGGAAGGGGGCAACGGCCCCGGCTTGGGGAAATAAATAACAACCTGGGGAGCACCAGCTTACAAAATATGGCTCTGGGCAGTGGGGTCCTGCGGGGTCCCCAGTGAGGTTGGCAGGGGCTGTTGGGTGCCCCAGTGAGAGGCTTGGGGGGCCCAGCCCCCCGGCACCCCCGGGCACCTGAGAAGGGGCTGCCCCGGGGGCAGCTGGGGCTGCCAGTGCATCCCAGCCCCAGCAGGGACGTGGGAGCAGCCCCATCCCTGCCTATCCTGAGAGCCACCACTGCGCCACAGCAGCGTCCCCAAGCCGGGAGCACTGACTGCGGGCAGGGGCTCAGCACCACTTGGGGCACCCCTGGGTGGGCGCCCCACTCACATCCTGTGCCCCCTCAAGGGCTCAGGCCAGGATCTTCTGGGGGATCTCCACCGAGGCTTTGATGAAGATGGCATTATCCCGCACGTAGTTCCGTTTTCTGATGTCCTCGTGGGAGATGAACTTGGGGTAGCCGAAGCCCAGGGTGCTCTCGTCCAGGGAGCTGCGCGAGGCTCCCGGCTTCTGGAAGTTTTTCCAGTTGGGATCGGGATGGAAGGTCTCGGTGATGTGCTGGGGCTTGGAGAGCGAGGGGTCGCTCTGGTCCAGCAGGGAGAAGGTGACGCGGTAGGAGAAGGGCCACTCCAGCAGGTTGTCGTACTCTCCCGGCAGCACACGGATGTAGACGGAGAGGTGGCTGCTCTCCCCGCTCCCGTTGCCGTTGAGGAAAGCCGAGACCTGGAGCTTGTAGCCGTACTTGTGGGTGTAGAAGGGGGGGCTGAAGAACTCGTAGTTGCTGCGGGCTTTGGCCTCCTGCAGCTTGCGGGCGTAGTCGGCGATCTTCCAGATGAGGGTCCCGTCGCTGCTCACCGACAGCTCCTCCACGTCACGCCGCAGCTCCAGGATCTCCTGCCGCTGCCGGCTCACCAGGGCACACACCATGCCCAGGTGTGCCTTGGTGCTCTCCTCCAGGTGCCGACCCATGGCCAGCTTGGGGCACTGTGGGGACAGCGGGATTGTCAGCGGGGACATTGGGAGATGGCACAAGACAGGAGGGAAGGGTGCCATGGAGATGGGGGTGCTGGAGCAGGAGTTTGTAGGGACATGGGTGGCTCAGGGACACCTGGTTGGGATGGCATGGGGACTTGGGTGGCAAAGTGACACGAGGTGAGGCAGGACAAGGATGGGGACGTCATGGAGCCACATGGATGGACAGAAGAGAACCAGCTCAGGGGATGGGACAGATAGGGCAGGAGTGGTGTGGGGATGTTGTGGAGCACAGGCACAATATGGTAGGGAACAACACCCCATGAACCCCCAGGGCAGGTTGGTCACAGGGACACACTCACCCGGTGCTTGCAGCCAGCCTCCTTGAAGGGGCACAGCAGCATGGCAGTGTTGCAGCTCTCCTTGAGGTGGGTGGGCACGTCCTCCCGGGGGATGCTGGGTGTCCCACACTGGTTGGGGCACGGCACAGGGTACCGGGGACACTGGTACTGGTGGTTCTGGGGAGGCAGAGTGGCTGTCAGCCAGGGCTGGGAGCCAGTGGGGTGAGGGTCCCCATCGGCCCCATCTCACCTGGATGGTGTCGAAGACAAACTCCTTGGAACAGTAGGTGCAGGGCTGGGTGCGCTTGGGGCACTCAGCCAGGGCGTGCTGGGACAGCAGGCGCCGCATCATGCGGGCCCCACACTTGTTCTCGCAGTACACACTCTCCTGGGGACACGTGCCCTGGTGGCCCTGGGGACCATGACAGCATCGTCACCCTCTGTCTGCCCTCACCAGCCAGCCCTGCTAGGGATGGGGCCATACGGTGTCCCCATGGCCAGGGGCACAGGGACCAGGAGCCCACATGTCCATGTCCCCACAAGGCTGTTACACTCATGATGTGCCCCCCATCCAGGCTCTGTCCCCATGCCCAGGTTGTATCCTCCATGATTTCCCTCACAAGGCTGTGTCCCCCATGGCCAGGCTGTGCTTCCCACAGTGTTCCTGCCAGGCCAACCCCATGGCTGTGTCTCCCATAGTGTCACCCCCTGCATGGTGCCCCCCTGTTGCCCACCTCAAAGGCCTCCCCAGTGAAGTCACTGGCGCAGAACTCGCACTTGACCCGGCGCTTGGGGCAGCCGTGCTGGACGTGCTCGGGCAGGTCGCGGCGGCTCAGTTTGGCGCTGCACCGGTTGGGGCAGGGGATCACATTGAAGCCACAGGTGCTGAGATGGGCCTGTGGGGCATAGGGATGGTGAAGGAGGGCCATGGGACAGAACCTCGACCCTCACCCCATCCTGCCGGCCCCTACCTGGAGGTGCTTGATGAGCCCGCTCCAGCGACAGCCCTCCTCGCTGTGGATGCAGCGGATGGCCAGGCTCAGCACCTGCGCCTCCAGCTCCGGGTCGGGGTAGATCTGGGGGGGCAACACAGGGACTTGAGCCTCCTGCACCAGGCTATGGGCGTACAGACCCCCAGCACAGCCTGGCTGGGAGCCGTGGGCACTCAGCCCGGGGCCGGATCCCCCACTGGCACAGCAACAAGCACCCTTTGTCGGGAGCGGGTTTCCGCTCCCCGGCCCCGCAGCACAAAGGGCTCTTGCTTCCGCCTGAGTGCCTGTGCCAGCCCGGCGTGGCTGTGCCAGGCGCTGTGTAGAGCCTTGGGACGGCGCCTTGGCGGGGATGTCACCTTGGAGGGAGGTACCCATCCATGTGCCAGGCTCACCTTGGCGTAGTCCAGGGGCAGCTGGTCCTCCGGGCACTTGAAGACACCTTCGCTGCAAGACACAGAGGTGTCGGGATCACTCAGGGATGGGGAACAGCACCAGTGACACAGACACGATATCCCATCAGGTCCCCGCCATCCCATCCCAGGACACTGGCACTGTCCCTCCACCACTGAGTGCTCACCCCCTACCAAATCCAGCCGCGACCCTGGGGGAGCTGCAGCTCTAATCCTGCTCCATCTGTCTGAGCTGGGAAATGCTACGGCCAGACACCCCCCAAGGCAACCCCCGCCCCCCCGGCTGGGCACGGCGGCCCCGTCCCCAGGGGCCTGGGCCAGCCGCCGCCAGCAGCGTGGCACCATCTGGAGCCCCTGCAGCCCCTCGCCTGCCCCGGCCCCTGGGATTAAGGAGGGTGCCGGCGGCTGGCCAGGATGGGGCCGGCAGGGGACGGGGCTCCCGCAGCCCCAGGTGCTGGGGCCCAGGGGAGGTGGGGGAGGGCAACAGCTGGGCACCAGATGTGCAGCCCGGATGTGTGGCCCTGGGGCTCCTGCTCCACAGGAAACGGCCCCATCAGCCATCGTGGTGAGCCAGGACAGGGACAGGCAGCCACCCCAGAGGGGTCCCCATCATGCTGGGCCCCCAGGATGGGGTGCTCCTCCAGAAGGCTGTCCCTCAGCTGGGAAGGGCCCTGCTCAGCCCTGAGCTGCGGAGTGGCAGTGTGAGGGGGAGATGGGGATGGAGCCGAACAGGCAGCCCGGCCTGTGACACCGCTCACCAGGAGCCACCATCACCTCTGGTCCCCACACCACCATACCTGGGAACAGGTGAGGGTGTCCACGTGCCATCCCTGATGGACACTGGGGTGGGAGACCACAGGTGCTGCCTACAGGGACACGCAGTAGGGACACACAGGGACCCTGTGGCTCTTGTGTCCCTGGATGAGGTTGCATTGCCTGCACAGCTCCTGCCCGTCTAATGACCGAGTGCCCTTGGCAGCCGTCGGCGTGGACTCGACCGGGGCTGCCAAGTGGATGCGAGACCTCAGGACGGAGTCAGCTGTGCTGCCTGGCACGCGCTGGCCTGGGATGGCCTGGGCATGGCACTGTCATGTCCCCTGCGGCCACCAGCCCTGTGCTGGGGGTGCGAGTGACCCCCAGGAGCCCCAGCTCAATGCCACGGGGTGTGATTCATGCAGGGCACGGCTGCATTCAGCCACGCCACGTGTTTGCTCTGTTTACTGCAGGTGGGTCCGTGGGAGTCATCAGGCATCTACCAAGATAAGGTGCCCTAGGACAGGGTCGGGCACCCATCCCTTTCCGGGGAGCCTGTGGGTGGCATTGCCCAGCAGCTGGCATTGCCTTGGAGCTGGCATCACACCTTTCCAGGGCAGTCAGCCGTGTCTGCACCCTGTGCATGGTGTTGGGGTGCTGGGGCTGGGGGGGGAAGCGGGACAATGACCTGAAGCCAGCGCCTAATCCCCGACAAAGCCTCCCCATTCCTCATGCTTGGCCGGGCAGGGAATGTGCTGAGGCAGCACCCAGGAGGACCGTCCTTGCCTCTGACCTTCACGGCGTGTTGGGGCACAGTGAGGTGACAGGGTGGGGAACCCCGGCACCCCCCAGCACCCCCCTCCCGGCACCGCGGTGGGGCTGGACGGCTCAGTCCAAGAGATGCCCAAACCTGATCCGGTGAAAACGGGGTGTGCTCGGTGAGGGGCCCCTGTGTCTGGCTGTCCCGGTAGAACGGAGGTGCCGGCGGAAGGGGTGCGGAGGGGGGGCAGGGAGCAGATGCGTTCTGACACGTGCCCCGGGGAACGCCCGGTTTCGTAGAAACTGGCCACGGTGTCTGTGGCTCCCGGGGACCGTCCCGGGCGAAGGTCGCCCCGGCGGGGAAAGGCGCAGCCGGAGGCGGCAGCGGAAACCGGGGCCCAGAGTGACGCTGGTTATGGCCCTGGGGGAGCACGAGCATCCCCTCGCCGAGCCCTGGGGGGACCCCCGGCACCGCAGCGAGTGCGGCGGCCCCGAACCGGGGCAGCACCGGCCTCGCACGTGCCCCCGGGCTGCCGGTACCGGTACTGGGGGTCCCAAACCGCGCGGGTGGGAAGAGGCCCCCGCTCCTCGCTCCCAGCGAGCGCAGACGGCCGGGCTGGGCTCCCTCCTGGGCGCGGGGGCACCGGGGTGGCCGGACCCCTCAACACACACACACCGGTCGCTTTCTCCGGCGGGGCCGGGGCAGGAAGGGGTTAAGCTCGAATCTCGAAACTCGCCGCTCCGGGCTTTACCGGGCCCTCTTCTTCCTCCTCCTCCTCACCGAAAGGGGCCACGGGCCGCTGCACCCCGCAGGCGGCTGTCACAGCCTGGGCGCGCCCCGCACCCCCTCCCTGGCCCGGGGCACCACCACGCAACCCGCACCTTTCTCCGGCCCGGGGCATCTTGGGGCGCCCCGCACCTTTCTCGGGGCACCGCGCACCCCCGAGCACCCCGCACCTTTTTCCAGGGCACGCCGCAGCCGCTCCCCGGCCCGGGACACCCCTCCCCGGGGCACTCGCATCCCCTCCCAGGCCCGGGACATCCGCACCCCCGTGCTCCCCTCACTCCGGCCCCGCCCGGGGCCCCCCGCACCCCTCTTTAGAGCACCCTGCACCCCTCTTTGGGCACCGCACCCCTGGGGCCAGCGGCGAATGGGGGGGGGAAGCACCCGTCCCCCCCGGGGTGCGGGACCCCGCATCCGGCGGTGCGGGGATGGGCGGCCGGGGTGCCCCGCGGTGGGAAGGGGTGCGCGGCGAGACGTCAGGTCGGGTCGTCCGTGACGTGCTGCGGGGTCTCACCTGAGGAACTCCTGCAGGCAGGTGTCGCAGAAGCGGTGGCCGCAGGTGGAGACGCGGACGGGCTCCCGCATGGGCTTCCCGCAGAGCGGGCACAGCACCCGCCGCCGCGGCCGCTCCAGCAGCTTGTAGTCGTAGCCCGGCATCCCGCCGCCCCGCGCCCGCCGCCGCCCCGCGCCCGCTCGGCTCCGCGCTCCGCGCCCGGCTCCGCCCGGGGGCCGGACGGGGCCGGACGGGGCGGTGGGATCGGGCTGAGCCCGCCCCTGCGCCCCGGGCCGGGGGACGGCACCGCCACCGCCTCCCGCCCGCGCCCCGCCTCCCCGCCGCAACGGGGGGGGATGGAGCGGTCCTGGCACCCCGGGGGCTCGGGGAGCATCACACCGGGGACAGACAAGGACTGGGGGAGCGTCACATCGGGGGCAGCCCCTCCAAGGGGCTTGGGGACCATCACGCTGGGGACAGCCACCTTGGGGGCTTGGGGAGCACCCCACCGGGCACAGCCCCCCCGGGGGGGTTGGTACCCACCACGCTGGGAACAGTCATCTCAAGGGCCTGCTACCCACTGCACTGGGGACAGCCACCCCAGGAGGTTGGGGAGCATCAACATCACATCGCACATGGCCACCCTGGGGGCTTGTGCACAACCTGCAGAGCCCCCCCAACACTGTAGCCTCCCCTGGCCCAGAGCTGGGCTCCTGGAGCACACACTGTGCTGTCCTCACTAACCCTGTGTCTCTTTCTTTACTCGGGGGTGCCCCAGGGGTTTCACTTTTCCTGCAGGCAGCCCGGGGCCACAGTTGTGCCCCTGAGCAAGGCTGGAGGTGAGATACAGCCCCCAGACACACTCCTGCCACAGAGAGCTACTTGTGTCCAGCCGTCACCCACAGCAGGACATGGAGGGGCTGCCCTGAGCCCCCCACTCTACAGGCATGGGGGGACACACAAGCTCCTGTGGCTTTGTCTTGCTGGGAGCTCATGCCCCAGGCTGCAGCCATCAGCAACCCTCCAGCCACAGTTTGTAACAGAGCAAGAGCCTGGAGGAGGGAGAATAAAAGCAAATCTGTCTAGCTCTAGCCCCCTCATCACTCTTTCAGAAATCAGAGCAGCATATGGGAGTATTTGCCCCTTTCCCCAGAGATGGAGCTGAGCAGATGACAGGCTGTGAGCATGTGTTAGTCCCACCAACGCTCACTCCAGCCAGCTTCCCATTAAGGGCAGCAGTTGCTCCAGACCCAAATGTTAGCAGTTTTCAATTAGCAAATGGCAGAGGAGAGGGATTCCTGGGGGACACGCTGAGCAACTCGAGCTCTATCACTTGTCACTCAAGGAGCTCACGTTACCCTTCTCCCTGAGAGGCTCTGCTCAAAATAAAACCCTCCAGCAGCCTGAGGGGAAGCCTGCTTGCTGCCAGAGCTGCCAAGGAGGGGATGGGGGGCTGATTTCTGTGGTTACCCTGAGGGGTGGCAGGTTGTCCTGCCACAGCCTGAGCTGCAACGGGGTTTTAGCTCCCAAATATCAGGGAAGCTTGTGCTGGTGTACACCGAACATGAACAGTCATGGCAGGGGATTTTCTGAGGGAGGTGAGTAGCTGGCAGCCTGCTTGGATGGTGGAGAGCACTGAGCTAAACTTTAACCAGCTCCCAGCGAGCCTGGAAACCCAACATGTAAAAACAAGTGACGGTGGGCAACTGTACAGGGAGCAGTGGGGTGCAGCAGGTACCTCGAGCTGGGGTTGAGGTGCTCCCCAGCCAGGTTTGCTCAGGGCTGTGACCCCCCAAGGGCAGGATCTACCAGCAGCCACATGGTCCAGCTGGTTCTGCCACTACGTGCCAGCATGCCCTGGAGCCAGGCTGCCTCCAACAAGAGATAGGCACTATCCCAGACACTGTCCCTGACATACTATGACCTGGCCCTGACTAAAAACTGTCCCTGGACACAGTTATGAGACAACGTTCAGGCCAAAAGGACAAGGCCCTTGGCATCCCGGGGGGTGATGGGACTCCTGGTGTTTCCACCACCAAAGACAGGACACATCAGTCCTGTAAGCTTAGACAGCCTGTGCCTCCGATGACAGGCATGAAACAGCCGACTTTTATCATTATTTACTGCTTCTCTTTGATGTTTTTAAAATTATTCTTCCCTAACCTCACTGAAGAGCATCTCTGCTAATTAGCCAGGAGCTGACAAAGCCATCAGAAGGTGCTGGCTGTGCCGGCAGGGTGGCTGGGAGGTGTCAGACCCTGCAAACAAAGATCCCTCCTTTTCCCCTCTCCCTAAGGAAAGCCCTCCCCGCACTCAGCATCACAGCCAGGCATTTGTCTCACACAAAGGCGACACTCAGGGCAATTCCCTTTGTGGAGGCGATATGTTCCCTGTCCCCTATGATGGGTCACTCCTTGAACCCATCTGGGCTTGGAGAGGCCTCTTGTCCTCTTCCCCAGCCTCTCCCTGGCCTGCACTCCTGCTCCATCCCTCCTCCTTGTATTTAACTTAAACTGGAGGGACAGAAAACTGACGCTCTGGCTTCTAAAGAAGTTAAGGTGGAGCGTTTTGCCCCAGGGAAAGGAGTGGGGAGAGTCCTCTCCCTGCTTCTGGGGCCTCGTGCCCAGGGAGGGCGGGGGGTAAGGGAGTGAGGCGGCTGGACAGACGGACGGGCAGCCGCACCTTCTGCCAGTTCTGCCAAGCCTCGTGGGAATGAGGATACGACCTCGACAGAGGTGCTGGAATCAAAACAAATCAGCTCTGGGATCAGCAGGCGGTTTGGGCTGTTTCCTGCTGACAGCAACAGCCCCGGGTCAGCGGGATCTTACTGGGAACGGGGACAGCTTTTCCCTGGGTGACAATGGCCAGAGGGGACCCACACCAGGATGCACAAAAGGGGACAGGCAGCCTCATCCCACACCTCCCCTTCTCGCTCCCCTCTGGCTCTGCCTTCCTTAGCAGGAAGAGCCACAGGGACACGGCTGATCCACCACCAGCTCCACAGAACACGGGAACAAAACAAGGATAAAGGGAGAAGCCCTGAGACCTGCAGATTTCACCAGGAGCTTCTGCAGGGAAACAAAGCAGCAGACGTGAGGAATGCAACTGGCCTATTTGCCCAGGCTGCTCTCTGCCTCCGGCAGTGCGGACATGCCTCGGCTTGTCGTTTCAGGAGCTTTTGTTGCTCGGGGCTGGGGGCCTCTTTGTTTCCTTTACCCTTTCGCCAGGCTTGGTCACAGCCCGGTATTAAATTATTCAAATCATCTCGCTGGGCTTCACAGCTGAACTCCTGCAAGGAGCGCAGGCTGTGAAATCCCGAGGGCTCCGGCCCTCGCTGTGAGCCCCCGGCCCGGCACAAAGCACACTGGTCCACACTGGTTTCCCCTGCCCGGAGTAAAGGGTCCCGATATTTGAGCTGGTGACACCTCCAGCCCCAGCACTGCAGTGCAAAGGCGTCATTAAGCCATAAAACAACCCACCTAACACCAGCACATCGATGGGAAGAGGGGGGCTGCACCCTTGGATTTGGCAGCCCAGCTGGAGCAGGAAGAGCCTGGCTCCTGAAACAGTGACATTTTGGTGGCATCGCTGGCAAGACAAAGGATATCAGACCTCTGTCCTGCCTGCTGCTGTCCCAGCAAGCCCTCAGCCCTGTCGAGGCTGTAGCAGGAGCACCAGTCCCTTCCTATGGGATGTGTTTGGATGTGGTGTGGGGCGAGAGGAGCTGTGAGAGCCCAGCTAAACACAGCCAAAAGAAATCTGTTGCTGTAGGAGCTGGTGCTGCTGCCAGCTCAATGCAGGGAGGAGAGGCAGTGGCCCAGAGGGGCTTTGAGGCAATTTAACCCAGCCCTGTAATTACCTCAGTGCCCAGGTTGGTCTGGGAGGGGAGAACACCTTTCCCTCTGTCGACACGGGGCTGCAGGAGCCGTCCCTGTAACCTGCAGCACGAAGAAAGTGCCAAAGGACTGGCAGAGCCTTTGAATTCCAGTCAGCTTCCTGGGATAGCAGGGTGTAACCGCCTGAAAAGGCAGCTCCACAAGAAACAAAAACGGCAGGGAAAAACCCATGCACCCACCCTGCCAGGAGCCAAACAGGGAGGCTGTGTCTGCAGCCAGGGCTGCACACGCCTCTCCCGGCCGGACAGGACCTGCTCCCTTCCCCAGCTGGAGCCTGGAAGGCGAGGGAAGAAAGAGCAGGAGACCTGCAGAAATTCATTACCTTTCACATGACAGAGGGATCGGTTGGCTTTTACCAGAGCCCAGTGAGGTTTCCCTCATTGAAAACAGGAAAGAATCACAAAAAATAATTAGAGAGATTTCATCTCAGCCAGCTTATGAAAGCACCGACTTTATACACAACAGATTGGCAACAGCACAAAGATGGATGTGAAAGGCAAGAGCATTTGCAATGTCAGACAGATCAGAGACAGAAGCTCATCAAAAAATGGCCCAGGGCAGACGTTAAGTTGAAAAAAGAAAGGAGGAGGGAAAAAAAATAGAAAGGAAATGACCCTTCTGGAGATAAAAAATGTGACTCCTGTCCATGACACACGGATGTGCCCCTCCTGCCCGCAGAAAGGATCCCTGGTGAAAACTCATCATCTCCCTGGAAAGATCTGGGTTAAAAAACTTCAAGTACTGACAATCACTCGCTGTGTTTTGCTCCTCAGCTGGGAGTCAGCGAGCTGGTCAGCACCAGGACTGAGGGGCCTGAGGACAAATGTCAGCTGAAGAATCCTCCAGCGAGCTCCTGGGGCAGGGGAGGCTGTAAGTGGAAAGCTCCAAGTGGCATTTCGGGAGAGCAAGCAGGGCTGTGCCACACAGAGAGGCTGCTCACACCGGGCTCGGCCAGCCGAGCAGGCAGGACCCCCGAGAGTGTGCTGAGCAGCTCAACAAATGGGTGAAATGTTTTAAGGGGGGATGGGAAAGGACAGACTTCTCTAATTAGCAAAGAGGTTTGCATTTAGTCACCCAGCACAGCGCCTGGGGCCCTGACTCCAGACACTGCTGTGCAAAGGCTGACAGCTCTCCCAGACACCAAGCTGTCAGCCTGGGCTTTGTAACCAGAGACTGCTTCCATGGAGGAAAACAACCTCTGTGCTCCTCACCCTTCTACACAGGCACTTCCAGCAGGGAGGGGAAGAGTTGTGCTGTGACCCCCTGAAGGCAGCACTGGAGCTCTGGGGACATCCACCCCATGCCACATGCAGGGCAGCAGCTCTCAGGCACTGGAGGTTCACAGTGACCCTCGTTGATTCGATAAGTGAGATCAGCTCCGGTTCCGTGGGAACCATCGTTAGGAGCTCCCTGTTTCCAGATTGCTGCCTTTGGAGTGCAGCTGGGGAGCTCTGGAGCCTGCAGTGTGTCCGAGGCAGGCAGCAGGAAGAGGCCAGGCCATGCCAGTGGCTGTGGGAGCCCCAGCATGTGTACGATGAGGCTGGATGTGGCCCCTCTCAACTCACGCTCACTGGGGAGGCGACTCCTCCACAGCAGCTGAAACACAAAGGGCAAAGACCAAGATTTAGCTGTGAGCCCCACCTCAATGAAGCTACAGGGAGCAGTGTCCTACCCCACACAAGCCTGATACCCAACAGATGGACACCACAATCCCTGTCCCACTATCCCAGGAAGCCACTGCAAGGCCTCAGTAGTGGCACAAGTGAGGCAACACCCAGTACACAGAGCCCAAGCAGGAGGAAACGCAGTCTTTTGAGGCTTGTGCCCTCCTCTCCAGCACGCTTGGCTTCTCCCAGTTATTCTGTGTTTGCAGTGGGATTGAGAGAAGGGCGCAGCAGTGGCTCATGATAAAGTGGGCAGCAGCCCAAGTCAGTCAAAAATGGTGTCGGCCCCATGGGAGGAACCTCCGAGTGGTGCAGAACAGCCGCCCCAAAGGTGGAGCGCGGCTCGCCTGTGCCAGCACCCTCTCCGGGCCACATCACAGCCAGAGCTGACAGCAGCAATGACATCACATGTGTCAACGGATCTCGTGTTCTCTCTGGAGAAATTTCCAGGCAGACTGAGCCGTGTGAAAGCCCAAAGTCAGATCTCAGCTCTTTACAGAGCTCTTGCTGCTTTTTGCACGCTGGTTGCTGAGGGATGCTGGGGCAGGCGAGGCTGCTGCCCTCACACCGCTGAGTTTGCACTTCCAGTACTGGGACAGGAGGGACGAGGTTTCGGACAGAGGGACAGCACTGGGGCTACACACTAAGTCCCTGCTCTTACAGTGCTGCAGGTGGGAGCCCACAAACCAGCTGCCACGGAGCGTGGGGTGACTCCGGCAGCGGAAGGGGAGAGCAGCCTGCAGCCTTCCTGCGGAGACAAAACCCTTTTACTCCCATGACAAATGCCCTACTTGTTCCTGAGCCTGGGGACTCAGCCATTCCCTCTCTTCCCTCTCCCCTTCACGTGGCAGAGCACATCACATGAGAGCTCGGCACTTGCAGGGGAGGAATGGGAGCCAGGGCCGATTCCGCTGCGCCGGGGCAGTCAGCTGGGCCTCCTCCCCTCAGGGCTGTAATTAGCCTCCTTGAAGTGGGCTGGGACTGGAATCCCTCAGCCCAGGCTGAGGCCATAATCAACCCAGTAGAGGAGGAAGAAAGGCCCCTCCAGCAGTCTGGGCCAGGCTCCCATTGTACATCCAGGCAACGGAAGGGCAGGTCATGCCACGGGCACGTTTTAACCACGCAAAGATGCTGCCTTTGGCCCAAGCAGAGAGGAACCACAAAACCATTGCTATCTTTTCCAAACCACAATGGAAAGGCAGCAGCCAAAATGACGCCTCAAATCTCAGCTTCTATTTCAGCAGCATCAATTAGAGAGCTGCTCTTTTTGGATACTCGGTGGACCGCTGGCACGCCAGCTCCCCACCGGCTGCAGCTTGGCCAGCCCACCTGTCTGGGAGTGCACCAGACAGCCTCTGCCATCCCTTTACTCCCTTGGCCCAGTGGGAGTGGCAGCATCACAGAGATGCAGAGCAGAAAGGGTATTTTTAAGGGCTTGAAGTTATTTCTATTTATCTGCAGTTCGAGAGGGACTAGAATAACACAGAGCTTATGTGCCAGGGTTACTCGGTACATCTCCGATCACAAAGTATTGTGTCTGGCTGGGCCCTCATGGCAGGAATCACAGGAACAAAGCCTTTACTCACGCTTTACTGCCAGCAGTGTGTTCCCGTGGCAGCAGGCTACGGAGGTCACCAGGTATGGATGTGTCTCCTCCAGCTGCACCGGCCTCGGCACTCCCGTTTCCTCGTCCTTCCTGCCCAGGCGTCCTCTGGCTCCTTTCCCCCATGTGCACACCTCGCCATCTGCAGAGAGACAGATACACCTTGCTGCACACCTGCCTTGGCCACAGCATGGACTGCAGGCAGAGGACAGCCAGGGCCTGCTGCAGCCCAGGACACAGCCTCACCTGCTCCGATGGCCACAGTGAAGGCATCCCCACAAGCCACCACGGTGACCTTCATCGCCTGGAGCCCCACAACCAGGTGGGGCACGCGGCTGTTGCGGCAGGATTTGGTGCCCAGCTGCCCGTGCTGGTTGCTCCCAAAGGTGTAACAGTGGCCAGAGGCTACAACAGAGAGGAGAGACACAACTGGGTGTCACTCAGGGATGCACTGAAGCTCTCTCTTTGCTGTCTCCTATGCTGAGCATCCTGCTCCACAGAGCTCCAGCACTGGGTGTCTCTTGAGCCTCCATGAGGCCTCTGCCCACGGGAAGCAGAGGAAGGAGGAAGACAGGGAAAATGCAGGTGTCCTCCCCCCTCTCAGGGATCTGGGCACACACCCTCACCTGTGACTGCAGCCGAATGTGCTGTACCGATGTCAGCACACACAATGGGCTCTTGGTTCAAGGGGGCTGACTGGGCACACACGAACACTGTGGCCTCCTCCACCTGGTCCTCTGGGGAAGGCTCCTCTGCCGAGCTGATCCGGTCTAGGCCCAGCTTGTTACACCTGCAGAAGGAAAAGCTCAGTTCAGAGCTGGCTGAATGCAGCCTGGCACAGACACCCTGGATACAAACCCTGCCCTGGCATAACCATACCACCAGCAGCACGATGCTGGGGGCAAGATCACACAGGAGCATCTTCTGGAGCCCCTTGCTCCCTCTTCCCAGGCAGGACAGATGGACAGGCCCAGGAAGGTGAAATGTGGAGCACAGACCCTCACCCCTCTTACCTGTTGCTCCCACAAGCAAGAATCTGGTTCTTCACTGTGAGGACCATGGAGGAATCGATGCCACAGATGACCCTCTGAGCCTCATGCTCTGGTGGGACTGTGACCTGCTGGGGGGAGTTGTGGCACTCCAGCGTACCCAGCCCAAGCCGACCTGGCAGGAGGAACAGAGCAGGGAACAGCTGATGGAACTACAAACTCAGCACAGCCCCACAAAGAACAGCATTGACACAGCTCAGCTGCTGTAAGAGCCCAGCCTGGCACCCAGAAAGCAGCAAAACCCAAGCATGGGGGCCTTGGTATGTGGTGAAACAGCTGCAGCTCTTCCACACCCACCTACCCTGGCACATCTGGAGGGAATTGTGGACAAGCAAGGCCAGCAAGGGGAGCAGGAACAGGCAATGGAAAGCACAAGCCCTGTTTTGCCAAACAGGCATCTCTTACCATTATCCCCCCTGCCCCAGGCAAACACTTCCCTTTCGTTGGAAACTGCCAGGACGTGAGACGCACCACAGGCCACCTGCACCATCTCGTAGCCCAGCAGGGCCTCCACAATCTTGGGCTGGCAGGGGAAGAGCAGCAGCCGTCAGCCGAGACCTCCCAGCCTGCCCGGCTGCTCCCATCCCTCCCACCCGGCCCCCCCAGACTCAACACAGAGCTGGCAGCATCCCAGTTTTCATCCAACACAAACAACAGAGAAAATTTTTTTTTTTTGTTCCAAACAGTCTTCAAAGGGTTTAGAGACTACGTGCGCACAGCACAGAAGATAACGCAAACATCTCTGGGGCAGAAGAAAGCAGCCAGCACGAGAGTTTGGAGAGGGAAGAGGCTCGGCAAGGGTTGGGATTCGCCCCCCTGCCCATGTGGGGAGTGCCAGGGGCTGTGAACGCCCACTCCGAGCAGGCAGGGGCTTGGTGCAGGATGCGTTGGCTCAAAGGCTCTTGTGCAGAGGAGGTGTGAGTTAACGGCTCAGATTCATTAGGGTGTGGAGGGACCAAGATCTCCACATTTCACCCAGCCCCTGCTGTGACCTGCTGTTAGATCTGACACCTCACCGCTGTGAGCCTCATTCTCATTATCGTCCTCAAGTGAAAAGCACCATTTGTTGGGATCTGGCTGCTGCTTCCAACCGGTCTCCCCTCCCCAGCCATAAGCACTGAGCAGCTCAGCTCCGGACGGAGCAGGAACAAACGAGCCAGCTGACCACAGTGACAAATGGCACCAGTCCCCGGGCTCGGCTGGAAGCCATCGGCTGCTGCCACATCCGAGGGCAGGCGAGGAAGAAGCTTGAAGGGAGCAATGAGCCCTCAGCTCCAGTGCTCTGAGCCAATCGGAAACACAAGCTCTTCTTTAAATACTGGCTCTTTTGAAAAATAACTTTTCTCAGTGAACCTTGGCAGCTGCAGGCCAAGAGTGAAGCAGGCAGGTGTGTGATTGGAGGCAGGCTCCAAGCTGGGAGCCTGCCAACAGCAACCACAAGGCAGCTCTTGACTTCCCCCACGCTCAAAGGGATCATTGTGTAGGGGGGGAGAGAAAGAGAGAAGCAGGTTGGGTCTTTTAAAACCCGCAGTGACAGGGAGAGGAGGGGGAGGGGGTCGGATGCCAGAGCATGCCTGGGATGTACATCCCTGGAGCTGGGATGAGCCCCGCTCACATGGCACAGAAGTCACAATCCCCTCTCCCCTGGGGGAGCAGCAGGCCCAGCACCCTCATCACCAACCTGGCTCACATCTGTGAAGTTCCCGTGCCCCAAACAGCCATTGCTGCCGCTGCCGAAAGTCATGATTATCCCCCTGTCTGGAGCAGCAGAAAGAAGTCGTGTCAGTGGCACACGTGAGGCCCTGCAGGGCACACGTGAGGCCCTGAGAGGCGCACGCAGCCAAGGGGACGTGGCTCCCAGGACAGCGGCTCTGCTCGGACCCACTCTGACTCATGACTTGCTGCAGGGGCCATAAGCCTTCAGTGAGCTTTTAGGGAGCAGCAGGAGCTTCCAGATAGCTGCAGCCTCTCTGTGCTGCAACAGCTCAACAAACAAACAGCAGTGATAAGAGAGTGCTGAGATAACACTGGTGCAGCTGTGTACGCAGGAGCCGTGAACCCCACAGTCTGTCAAGGTGTTAAAGTCACAGAGGCACTCCCTGAGCAGCTGCCCTGCAGAGGGGTGGCAGGAAATGCCATGGAGAGGCAGGACAAACACATGCCCACAGTGTTTGCCAGTTGCATATCTGTAGTTTGCTGCCCTGACCCCCAGCAGAAGAACAAACAGAGCTTCCAAAGGACCACTGGGAGGGCTTTGCTCCACAAACACGGCCTTGGGCTGGTGTGTGTGCTCTCCTCCTACCCAGAAAACCTCCTGGCCCACTCTGAGGGGGCTTCAGATCCTGCCTTCTTGCTGCTTGAGGAGGACCAGCCCTGCAGCAGCTCACACTGACTCTTCACTGCAACACCACTCCTTGCTGGTCACTGCTTATGCCTGTGTTATGCTCACAGAGTGTGTGACAGAAAGGCTGAGCTTCCCACACACTCCTCACACTGCAGTCCCCACTGTACAGGTCACTTCTGGCTTCAGGTGACACCAATGCAGCCAGAACAAAAAACAGAGGAAATTTCATAGAATCATTTAGGTTGAAAATGACCCTTAGGATCATCACGTTTAACTGTTTGTGGCCCTCCCCACCCCAGACAGACCTTTGGGGCTGAATTGACCAGCGTGGCATTATGCTTGCCATTTCTGACCCCCACCAGCTGTTACATGAGAGGCCACAGAGGCCCCCATGTCACCCCAGCCCAGTGTATCTCTTGGGTTCCTCTCTAAGCAGGCTCTCCAGGCAGTCCCTGCTGGCTTTGCAGAGGGATCTGGGGCTCAGGAAGGGGAAGGCAGGAGGCAGCAGCTCACCTGTGAGGCAAGCTGTGAAGAGATCACCGCAGGACACGTGTTTGATGGTCACTCCAGACTGGCCTTCCAGAAAGCGGGACACAAACTGAGGCTGCAGCTGCTCGGTGGATCCTGGGAGAGAAGGGCCTCCAGCAGCCCCCATTGGAGGAGCCTGATGGAGAGAAGCCATGTCAGCTGCTGTACCTCTGAGCAGCAAGAGCTGGGATGGGGAACTCAGATGAGCCTCTTCCCACTCACTTAGCAGTGCTATCCACACCCTGGATGGGACAGTGGTCCTGGAGAAGGCAGTGCCAGGGCAGAAATGTCTCCTCCTCAGAAATCACACATCCAAGGCCTCCACAGCCACTGCCTGCCCCAGGTTCCCTGTCACTCACCTCCCACAGGATGAGCCGCCCTGATTTGGTGACCCCGGCCTTCTGTGTCCTGCCAGCAGAGACCTGCACCACCTCGGTGTTCAGCATGGGCAGGCGGAGCGGGGTGGTGATCCCACTGCCCCACGTGTAGATGGATGACAGTGGAGGTGGGATTCCTGTCCTGGCTGAACCACCTCGGACACCTGTGGGTCACACAGAAATCACTAATGTGGAGCCCTGACTCTGCTCCCACAAGAAAAGCAATGACAAGAGCCAGTCTGGGTGCTGGCAAAGCTGCCTGCCAGCTGCCAGAGCCACACCAGTGCTGCTCCAAGGGGCTGCAGGGGGGACCCCAGCCAGGGAACACGGGAACAACTTCATGTATTTTATCCCAGAATTCAGAGAAGTGGCACCACAGCTCTAGCCTAATTGTTACCAGTGCCAGCTGCATCACCCTGCACTGGGACATCCCCCCTCAGCACCCCTGGCTGGTTCCCAGGCTTTTGCCGGGAACTGCAGGAACTTATTTCAAGGGTTCAAACCTAGAAGAGGCAGCTGGAGAAAGAACTCTGCGTGGTCCCCAGAGCTGAGGTGCCCATGGGCTCCTCCAGGGCTCAGGGAAGGTGACAACTCTTAAATTCCTCTCTCCAGAAGTTCAAGTGCCTCTCCGACCTGCGCCATCCAAAGGAAAGCTTCTGAATGGAGCTGAATGGAACACACCATGCCAGGACTCACCTCTCGGTCTGGCACTGCTTGCCCGTCCCCCTGTCCGGCTGTGGGTCACTGTTGGCACTGGAGCCAAGGGCTTTTCAGGCCTGCCAAACCAAAATCCAGCCTTTAATGTCAGCTCAGCCCCAGAGGTCCTGCAGAGCCCTGGATCACAGGTCTGGGCACAGCTACAGCATAAGCCATGGCTGAATAGCTCACAGCACTGCCTTGTTGGTGCGTTAAACCACCTGAGAAAAGGGAGTTGGCACCAGTTCGCTTCCCCCTGTGCTCACAACTCTCTACTCAGTGTCACCGTGATGACAAGCCCACACCTGCCATGGCACCTGCCTGGCCCTGAGCCCCTGGGCCAGGCTCAGCCAGCAGCAGCTGCACACTGGGCAGCACAGGAGAGCTGTGGGACAGAGAAAATGCTCTCTTTGGAGCTTGTATCAGAGGCAGTGAGCTGATCAGACATGCAGTGGGCTGTGGCAGCCCCTCCCAAGGGACACTAAGGTGGCAGTGCCACTTGCCTTCTCATTTTGACACTGCCCACGTCAGTGTAGAGGTTCAGGAGGGGCCGGATGCAGATGGCCTGGGCCATGATCTCATTCAGCTGGGGCCGCTTGGAAGGATCCAGGTTCAGCATGCTGAGGATGAGCTGGCGCAGGTCAGGGCTGTATCTGTCTGATATTGGGGCAAACGTCCCACTCATGATCTTCAGCACTAAGGCAGGAAGGTTCTGGAGAGAAAATAAGAGACATACAGTGGCTGGGCAGTCAGGGGCGAGGCCGAGGAAGGAGGTCTCAGCACTGCCCTCTGCCTTCACACTTCCCAGCTCAGTGAGAAGTGATCCCAGCGTACATTTTCACCTCTGTAAGAGCCCACGGCTCCCTGTGCTACTGTACACACCACATGCCTCTTACCGCAGCTTCGAAAGCCCTCTTGAGGCTGGCGAGCTCGTACAGCACACAGCCCAGAGCCCAGATGTCACTCTTCTGGTTGTAAGGCTTCCCTTCACAGAGCTCTGGGGAGATGTAGCACGGAGTTCCCACCACCTAGGAGAGACAAAAAGGTTTACTGCGATGGTGTGAAACTGGGGCAGTGAAGTGGAAAGAGGAAGGGCTCAGTGTAGAGCCCAGTGCTCGGGCTGGCAGGAACACCACCACACAAAGCTCTGTGGAGCTGGGCTTTTGTTCCCTGGCATCAACAGCTGCCTGACAATCTCAGTGAAAAACACGAGGATTTGCCTTTCCAGTGACACATACAGTGATTGCCTCTAATTTTGCTCCTATTCACTTGAGAGAATCAGAGCCCAGAGCACTGAGCATGATACAAATGTCTGGTCAGATTAACCCAGGTGGGGAAAGACACTCAAATGTCAAGCAGAGAGAGGAGATTAAGGCAAGGCAGGATGTCAGCACACAGGCAGGAGTGTAGTTGCCAAGGAAGCGTCAGACAAGCCTGCAGACACCACCTCCACCACTGTTACAGCAGTGTCTGCCCTCACCAGTGGGCCCAGACACCCCGTCCTCACCCAGCTTTGGGCAGGCAGGTCTTTCTCACTTCTCTGCAGCCCCCAGAGCCACAACAAACTTGGGTGTGAAGACATCAGCCTGTATAAACTCCAAGGAACAAAGCAGCCCTGCTTAGATGTGCTGCCAAAAGACTATTGTGAGCCAAGTCCCCCAGAGTCTCCAGCCTGGTGCCATGGGATAAAGTAGCTCCCCTGCCACTCACTGTGTAGGCTTTGCTCTTGCTGCTCAGGATTTTGGAGATGCCAAAGTCTCCAATCTTGACGATCATGCGGTGTTTGTCCAGGAGGATGTTCTGGGTCTTCAGGTCACGGTGCAGGATTTGCTTGGTGTGCACGTGGTGCAGAGCCAGGAGGATCTGCACGAAAAAGTGCAGGATGGTGTCCTCATCCAGCAAGGAATTGCAGCGTTTGTGGATGAACTCCGCCAGTGTGCCCCCTGCAAGGAACAACAAAGGGCTGTGGGCAAGGGGGGCTGCACAGGGCAGCACAAATCCGGCCTAAAACCAGGGGGGATTTAGCCATGGCATCCTAACAAGCCAAGTATGTGGGAAAAACACATCCTGGTGGGACACACAGCGTGTCCTCCAACGCTCCCGGACAATGGCAGCACAGCTGGTGGGACAAAGAAACAGCCTGAGAGAAGTTACTGTTGACACATTATCAAAAGCAGCAGGAAAAGAAACACTAAAATTACAGCTCTTGGAGGAGGACATAAACCTCGATGGTAGAACAAGATCAGCCTGTTCTGCAGAGGAGAATTCTTGCAGTCCAAGAGGCCACGTGGCACAGAGAGGCCCCTGTTGGGAAGGGGAGGTCCACATTCAGGGCTCGCACACAGCTTTTAACAAACCCACATGCAAATGTTGATTTCATCTGGAATTCCACAGCAAATCTCCTTGGGAATCACAGAGCTGCGGGACCAAACAGAGCTGACACAGGGAAATGTACCTGAAACCTGAGCCAGAGGCAGATGGTAGCATGCTGATCAGGGACAAAGGTGTTTGAAATGTCCTTGTTTTGGATATGATTAGCAGGTGTAAGGCTAACAAAATGGCTGAGGTTGGAAGGGACCTCGGGAGGTTGCTGGTCCAGTCCCCTGCTCAAGCAGGGCCACTGACAGCTGGTTGTCCAGGACCAGGACCTCTCTTTTGAGTATCTCCAAGAATGGGGACTCCACAACCTCTGGGCAACCTCTAGCAGTGTTGGGTCACTTGGCTCACTGTCAACCTGGTGTCCACCAGGACCTCCCAGAAGCTTTTCTACAAAACTGTCTGCTCAACAGGGACATGCTTGCACTCTCTGGGAGTCCAAAGTACAGGGTCTTTACAAGGTGTACAACATGCGGCAGCTTGACCCAAGGAGAGCTGAGTGCTTGGCATCTCCTGGACCTGCCACAGGCACTGGGAGAGGTCAGGGCGCACCTGGGGCATATTCCATGGCGATCATGAGTGCCTTGTCCTCCAGGAAGTTCTCATAGTACTCGATGACGTTGGGGTGGCTGAGCAGCTTGAGCACCTGGCACTCGTTCTGCGCCGCCAGCCGCTCGTCCTTGCTCATCTGCTCCACCGGGATCTGCTTCAGGATCACCAGCTTCTGGTCGGCCTTGCGCAGGCACAGGTGCACAATGCTGCAAGGGCAGAGATGGGGCCTTCAGTGCAAGGACAGGGGACAAAACACAGGGCCTGGCCACCACCCTGGGGTGACACAGGGCCTCTGCAATCCTCCCGCCCGGGGGTGTCACACACCCCCTGCCGTGTTTCCAGGGTGTCCCACACCCTCTGCCGTGTCCCCCCGCGTGTTACACATCCCGTGAGGTGTCCCCCCGGGTGCCACACCCCGGCTGACCCCCGCATGGACAAGTACCTCCCCATCCTGGAAGCGAGGGCTGTGGCCTCCCACCCCGCGGTACAAAGGCCTGGAGACCCCCATATCGCTCACCCCCGGCGCCCCCCTCACCCGAAAGCCCCTCTCCCCACCACCCGGATCCGCTCGTATTTCTCCATCCCTGGGCCCGACTCCTCCCGTCTCCATGGAAACACTTCCGCGCCGCTACGGCGGCCGCGGCCGGACAAACCCTGTCGCGTGTGTGAGGCCTGGGAGGGGGATCCCAGGGGGACATGGCGGCTAACGTCACCGCACCGCGGCCTTGGGGACCCCCTGGTTGGGTGGGCACCCCAGTGCCGCGGGGAGCCTTGGGCAACACCCAGGGAGAGGGGCTTGGGGAGCGCTGGGCTGCCCGCCCCCGGTCTGGGGGGTGCCAGGAGGACCCCCCCGCACCCCTAGAGAGTGGCCGTGCCCTCGGCAGACTCCAGCCCCCAGTCTGGGGGGGGCACTCATGGCGGGGGCTGTGCTGCTGCAGAGCCAGCACGGGACCCCTCTGTCCCCCCCAAACCAGGCATTAGACCCCCAGGACCACGAGCATCCCTGGGGCGGCCGTGATGGCGGGTACAGAGCGCGGAAGGGGGTCCTGCCCTGCTCCCAAGGGTGGCTGCCCTGCACTGGAATGGGGACAGGGACAGAGGTGGCACTGCCACGTGGCCATGCTGCCATCTAGCGACAGCCAGCCCGGCTCACCGGGGCCAGCCAGCGCCCAGAGCCCTGCACCGGGGGGCAGCGATGGGGCAGGACCCTCACTCAGCAACCAGCCACGCCTCGGGGCCCACAGAGCTGGC
This sequence comes from Manacus candei, assembly GCF_025592945.1. NCBI lineage: Eukaryota > Metazoa > Chordata > Aves > Passeriformes > Pipridae > Manacus > Manacus candei. The sequence goes on along the minus strand of NW_026138124.1, from coordinate 7,325,555 downwards.
CTCACCCTGCTGCCATGCTGGTACTAGGGGGCACCTGTGTGTCCCCCTGCCTAGGGTCCCGCTGTCTGCGGTCTATGTCTTCAGGTGAGCGATTGTGGGTGCTCCCACTACTTTTCCAGAGCACGATGGTTTCCCCGATATCCCCCTTCTCGCACCACGCGCTGCAGCCACCGGGGACAGCCACACCGTGACCGGGACACGCACACACACGGTGCCCAGAGCAGACAGATGTGGCGAGGCCCACGCCAGCTGTGCAGCACTTGGGACAGATGCGCAGGGCGCAGCACAGATGTGCGGCAACATCTGCCACGCACACGCTGCACCCCCCCAACCCTCCTGCGCTGCCCGGGACAGTGCCCTGGCACACCCGCGCGTTCGCTGCCTCGCACACGCGTGCAGGAACACGCAGCGCACAGCAGGAACGAGTCCAGCGCCCCGCGCAAACACCTGCGATCCCCGCACAGGTGACACACCTGGCGGCACAGGTGACACACCTGCGATCCCCGCACAGGTGACACACCTGCGATCCCCGCACAGGTGACACACCTGGCAGCCACGCGCGCCAGCAACCAAACGAGGGGGCGTGGTCAGAAGAGGGCGTGGCCAGTGGGGGAGGCGTGGCCAGCGCGCTCCCGCCCCTCAGCGCGCGCGTGGAGAGAGAGGGCGCGTCCAATGGGAGGGGCGGCCCGCAGCTGCCGGGGGCGTGGCCATAGGGGGCGGGCTGTGTGTAGGGGCGTGTCCCCCTTGGCCCCGCCCCTCCCGCCGCGGCCGCGCGCCGCCGGCACTGGGCGCGATGGGCCCGGGCGGGCGGGCTGCCTCGGCGGCGCTGGTGGGCGGCAGCGTGGCGATCTTCGGGGCGCTGCGCCGCCTGGCCCTGGCCCTGCCCCGGCCCGCCGCCGTGAGGAGCCGCCCCAGCCGCGTCTGGCGCTGGAGGAACCTCCTGGTGTCTTTCGCGCACTCCGTGCTGGCCGGGCTGTGGGCCCTCTTCAGGTACCGGGCGCCGCGCGCGGGGAGGGTGGGCACGGCGCGCCCCGTGGGAGCGCGACCCCGGCGGTGCCCCCAGGGGAGGGGATAGTGGGTCCCCTGCCCTGCCGTGTCCCTTATCCCGGCGCCCAGGCTGATCCCCTTCCTTCTCACCACCAGCCTCTGGCACTCCCCGGAGCTGCTTTCCGACATCCAGGACGGTTACAGCGTCTCAGGGCACCTGCTGGTCTGCTTCTCCTCAGGTAAGGACCCGGGCAGGGCAATGGCCGCAGCCACCCCACCGGGCTCTGCCCACTCCCTGCTCAGCCTCGCCCGGCATGCAGGCTCGGGACGAGCCCCCGGCTCAAGGGCTGGGCAGCTCTCCGTGCCTCCTGCCTGAATCACAAGCGTGGGGCCCGCAGGCTGCCAACCCCCTGGGGAACAGCCGCGTCTCCGTGCCCAGACGGGGTGGAGGTGCTTCTGACATCTGGAGCACAATCACACCACTCTCCTCCTCGCTGCTCCTGCTTACCACAGCGGGTCATGGTGCACAAGCCAGACCCCCTCAATGCTCTCCTTCATCCCACAGGCTACTTCATCCACGACACCCTTGACATCATCTTCAACCATCAGTCCCGCTCGTCCTGGGAGTACCTGGTGCACCATGCCATGGTGAGTACAGCCAGCACGGGGGGCTATGCACCCCGGGGCTCAGCCCACCCAGGTTTCCTATGCTATGGCCGGGCAAGCCAGAGCCCTTCCCTCTGCCTCGCCCTGGCTGCCAGGTAGGCTCTGCATCAACAAGGCGAGGGCGCCTGGCAGGGCAGGATACCTGCCAGCATCAGCTCCAAGCGCTGGGAGCCAGACAGGCTGCTGTGCTGGGAGAGAGAAGAGGCTGGAGTCTCATCCCAGCTCCCCAGCGCAGGGAGGTGTAACTGCTCTTGGGGGATCTGGCTCTCCAGGCTGGTTTTCCCTGGGGGGCTGCTGGGATCTCTGGTTGGGGGGGAAGAGCACTGCACATGCCCAGACCCTGGTGGGGAAGAACTTGCCTCTGCCAGGGCTGACCCTGCTCTGTGTGTGTGTCCCAGGCCATCTCTGCCTTCGTCTCACTCATCATCACAGGCCGCTTCCTGGTGGCAGCCGTGCTGCTGCTGCTGGTGGAGGTGAGCAACATCTTCCTCACCGTCCGCATGCTGCTGAAGATGAGCAACGTGCCTTCCCCGGCGCTCTACGAGGCCAACAAGTACATCAACCTGGTGATGTACTTCGCCTTCCGCCTGGCACCCCAGGCTTACCTCACCTGGTACTTCCTCCGCTACGTGGAGGTGCAGGGCCAGGGTGCCTTCCTCACTGCCAACCTCCTGCTGCTCGATGCCATGATCCTCATGTACTTCTCCCGCCTCCTCCGCTCCGATTTTTTCCCTTCCCTGCGCAAGGGCTCTGCGGGGAGAGATGTGGACGGTGAGAAGTTTCTGATAGACTGAGACATGTGCACCGAGGGGGAACCTGGGCTCCGGCTCCTGGAGGTTTTTGGCCTCTCCAAACCTGCTCTGATGTGCCTTAGGGCTCGATCCCAGGCCTCAGGCCCTGCCTTCACCTGCTCTGCTGCCTAAAAGCACTTCCCTGCTGGACCAGCCCGACAGCTTCGCCGAGCCACGGGGATGCTGCCAAAGCCAGGGGCACGGCCGATGGAGAAGCAGCCCAAGCCAGTTTCCACATGGGCAGCTGGAGGGCCAGGGGTGGCTGCACTTGACAGCTGATGGCCTGGGAGGGTTGCGAGGGAAGGGACGAGTCCCTCCCATGGTGATGTTGGGTGTTATGTGCATTAAAATCAGTCTGTTAACTGCTGCCGCAGCACACCTGGGCTGGCTCTTCTGTGGGGCAGAGCGGGCCAGGGACTCCCCTGGGTCAGGGAGAGGCTGGGGGGACAAGGCTGTGGGAAAGGATGTGCCCCATTCCCAGCAGAGGGCTGGCAGTCCTCAGGGGCAAAGACAGCACATTTCTGCAGTCCTCTTTGTTCTAGGGACCCTCCAGGGATGAACTCCAGCCCCCGTGGGTCCTACCAGCCCGGCTGAGCCTTAAACAGAAAGACCCCATCCCTCTCATGGATGGGTTCCCCTCCTCTTCCTTACTCCTGTGCTCTTCCAGAGACCTAGGCTGTGCAGGGAAGAGCTGAAGGGAGCCAGGAGAGGTACCAAGCCTTGTGGCGGCAAGGAGCCTGTCTGGGCTACGTGACTCACCCGGCAGCCACGTGAAGTGGAGCTGGCATGGAAAAGCCATCTGAGGCCATGGGCTCTTCCTGGAAGACTGCTGCATGCTCGCATCCCCCCAGAGCAATCTTCACCAGCACAGCGCAGCTGCAGCCCCGTGAGTGTGCTGAGCCCTCTCCTGCAGCCACAGGACCAGGATGGCTCCAGCAGCTCCCCCAGAACAGTGGGAGGAGAGGAGAGGGTTCAGCTCCCCAGGGGAGTGGGGCCAGAACTGGCCCAGCCGGTCCTGTGGAGCACCGGAGCATCAGGGAGGCAAATCTTGGTGACGAGACAGCTCCAGGATCGCACTGGATCGGAATTAGCAGCGGGGCTTAGAGGGACTCCTGTCCAGCCCCTGCTCCAGGCAGGATCTGTCCCACCCACCCCCTCACCAGCCCAGCTGAGGCAGAGACAGGCACTGTGGCTGAAATAAGCTGGTGAAGGGGAAGCAGTGGGGGAATCACCCTTCCCTCCAGAGAGCTGGGAGACACCTCAAAGGATCAGGATCCTGCTGGGACTCCCTGGTGTGTACTGGCACTGTGGCAGGAGGTGTGTGCCAGGAACAGCTAGGCAGCTGGGACAGGGACATGATACCCAGGACACTGTGTGGGCAGGGACCTCTGCCAGCTCTAAATCCACTGCCTCGTTCCCTCCTTCCTCAAAGCAGGAGCTCAGCAGCCCTGGCAGGGCACAGCCTTATGCTCAGCAGCATATCCTGACAGCTATGTGTCTTCCAGCTGCAGCTTAAGCCCCGTGACCTCTCTGCACCAATTCCATCTGCAAATACCCTGCACAATCAAGTCCAGATCTTAGTTTCCCCTCACCCTGATTGCTGCCCCTTCCCCCTTGACTCTCCACATGGAGCAGACACAGCTCTGCCCCAGCAGTTTACAGGCTCAGATGACCAGCCCATGCTTCCACTGTCCTTAAAGCAGTGTGGAAGGGCCAGGCATGAGAGTTTCCCAAAGCAAGGAGCAGGGATCCCCACTGTTTCCTGGCTTCCAGCAGGAGCATCTCCCAGCACTGCAGTGCTGTCCAGGCTGGGGCAGCTGTGGATCAGGCCAGCTGCCAGCCGGGAGCAAAAGGCAAGTGAAGTGCCAGGGCAGCAGCCACTGGGCTGAGTTGAGGCAAGGTCAGGGCTGAATGCAAGTCATGCTGATGTGGAACCCCTCCCAGCCTCCTGCTGCTGCACATCCTGGCTCTCCCTACCCACTCTCCACCCACCAGTGACACCAAGCATTGCTACAAGAGGGGCACCTCTCCCCTTGCATCTTTCTTGGGGTGACTACACATAAAGAGGTGGCCTGGGGCTCAGGGGACCCTGCTGCTGCCCATCCACAGCATCCACTCCCCTTTTCCACCCACCACCATCCCTCACACTGCAAACCACCACCCCGGGAATCCGACACTCTCCACGAGAGGCCCGAAGGAACTCTGTGTCCCACTGCTCAAGAGCTCAATTAGCCCCAATCAATATTTGGTCACAGCTTTCATCATCTTTCTCAGTCAGGTCTATGTACTTAAGCTCAAGTACCCCTAAAGGCTTTTCCATAACTCCCCTGTTCCCTGCTCACCCAGTGCTCCACGTCCTCCTGACTCCAAGCACTCTAAAAGCTGGTTCCACCTACAAACTTAAAGCCAAACACTGCAGAGGCAGCAACAGCAGCATTTGGAAACAGCCCAGAGGATGGTGAACCCTGTGAGGAACAGCAGCAGGGAAACTCACACGCTGCAGCACATGGAGCAGGGATTGTGCCAGAAAAAAACACAAAGCCTCTGCTGCTGGATTAGCTGTGAGGGTTTCAAGTGAACCTGCAGCATAAGCAGAGAGCTGATACACTCGTAAAATGGTGTCAGAGGTCACTTGTGCCAGATCTGAGCCACTGACAGGTTTTTGCTGTGGTCACCACCTACCTCCCACGGTCTGCTCCACAAGAAAGTAACGCAGGACACCAAAAGCACTGATTACAAACACATCCCAATTACACTGTACAAGGAAATCCTGGAGAACACCAGAGGTCTTGGGGTAAATATAGAGATATTTGAGATTTAGGGGAGGTTTCACCTCATGTTCACCCACAGCAGAGGTGAGTGATCTTGGAGACCCCCTGAGCAGGACAGCACTGCCCCCTGCAAGATCCTCTCATGGAGCAGTTGGCTCTGCCCACCCACTGCCAGGAACAGAGGGAGGAACCCCCTTCACCAAAATGAAGCCCCAAAGTTTGCTGAGTGCTCTCTTTCACACTGGTTATGCTGTCACAAAACACAAGAGCCCTCAGTGGTGTAAGAAGGTTTATTATCATGTCTGTACAGTCCTCGGCAGATGCAGTTTAGATGATTCCAATCTGGAAAGAAGCAAAGGATGTTAAAACAGATGTTATGGTGGCAAAAAGGCAGAGTCTCTACCTCAGACATTTTTGCCACAGCTGCATCTCCCCAGGATGCCTGTCCTCCAAGGACAACTTCTTCCTCCCAGACCTGCCCAAAAGCCTTACACATCCACTTTGTATGTTTATTCCAGAGTGATCCTCGTACATTCTCCTACTCCAATTTCTACCACCACTGCCTCCTGCTACCTTGAGGACTGAACTGACATGGAATGTGGCTGTGCTCCTGAACACTCAGATCCTGGCTACAGGGACACAGAAGTGCCACCATACTTGAAGCACAAGTACCTCACATGCACAGCAGGAAGAACAATCAGCGAGGGAGACATAAGACAACCAACAGGAAGCAGTAAAGCTTCAAAGATGTCTCACCTTGTTGGCCACATCCAGTGCATCGTAATCCGGAGCCAGTCGGACATAAGCCTTCTTCTCTCCGTCAGGCCTAGAGGGAACACGAGGCATCAGAACAGAGCCAACTCCTCTCACCTGCTCTGCTTTCCCACTGTTCCCATGTGCATCAGTGGTTCCTTTGGAAACATCACTGTTACTCAGTGGAATTGAAGTTTACATCATTTGCACAGGACTCCCTGGGTGTTGGAAGAGACCCCTGACAAAGCTGACCCTCTGGTCTGCCAACACCTCCCACTTCCATCAAGCTGTGCTCCCTCACAACTTGCATGTTTCAAAACTTTTAACACTGAAATCACAGAATTATTTAGGTTGGAAAAGACCTCTGAGACCATCAAGTCTAACCTTAGATCAATCACCAACTTGTCAACTACACCATGGCACTAAGTCATTTCTTAAACACCTCCAGGGATGGCAATTCCACCACCTCCCTGGGCAGCCCATTCCAATGTTTAAAAACCCATTTTCGTGAAGAAATTCCTCCTGATGTCCAACCTGAACATCCTCTGGCAGAGATGGAGGCCATTTCCTCTTGTCCTGGAGAGGCCATTGCTACACAGCTTTGTCCCTCTCCTCCTGAGAGTTCCCTCAGCTGCTGAAACTCACACACTCCCACTTTCAGCTGAAAAATGCTTCTTTTGAAGCACCTCACACCCACCAGTGACATGTTTTTATCCCACTTCTCACCTAATCAATGTGTTGACCTTGGCCACATCAATATCATACAACTTCTTCACAGCCTGTTTGATCTGGTGCTTGTTTGCCTTGACATCGACAATGAAAACCAGAGTGTTGTTATCCTCGATCTTCTTCATGGCTGATTCTGTGGTCAGAGGGAACTTGATAATGGCATAATGGTCCAACCTGCAGGAGAGACCCTGTGCTTAGCAGAGGGATGGCAGGTGCTTCTCTGCACTTTGGGGGCTTTGTCTGGGGTGCATCAGTCGCCAAAAAAGTTATAATCACAAACTCTCAGGCTTTGGTCGCTTGAAATCATCACCTGCACCCCAAACATCCCTCCAGTGTTCTGCCACCAACATGTGGCTGAGCACACTGACAAAGTGTGACCAGGTGAGAGGGAGGTCCCCACACCAGCCCACCCCCGGGGCTGCTCCCAAACCCCGCAGCAGGGCAGAGCCCAACAACCCACACGTACTTGTTCCTCCGTGGGGCGCTCTTCCGGGGGTACTTGGGCTGCCTCCGCAGCCGCAGGGTCTTGGGCCTGCGGAAGGTGGGTGACGTGCGGATCTTCTTCTTCTTGTGGCTGTGGACCCCCTTGAGAACGGCCTTCTTGGCCTTCAGCGCCTTTGCCTTCGCCTCTGTCTTCGGAGGCACAGCTATGGAGACACCTCAGTGAGCCGGGCACGGCTTCCCCTCGTCAATGAGCAGGACCTCACCCAACCAAAATGAACCACAAAACGCCCAGTGGCGTTAGTATTTCCCTCCTCCCCCCCCGAACAAACCAATTCCCCAGAGGAAAGAGGCATTTAGTCCTTCCCTCACCAAGATGGGGACACCCCCCTCAGAGAACCGGGCAGGCCTATCCCGCCACCTCCACGTGCCCGCACGCAGCACGGCGCCGCAACCCTGCCTCACTCTCCCCGCCCCGCTCAGCCCGCCTCCCTCCGTATACACCCGCACCCCGTGGGGTCCCTCACACCGTCCCGCACCCCCTCACACACGGACCATTCGCCCCGCGCCCTCACCCTCCTTCTTCGCCTTGGGCGCCATCTTGGCCGGCAGGAAGCCGAAAGGGGTCTCCCGCGCCGCGCCACACGGGCTTATAGCGCAAAATCTCGCGAGAGCAAGGCTGACTCCACCCACGCACCGTTGCACCAAGTCTCGCGGTAAACTTCAAAGCATGTTGGGAGTAGTAGTACTTACGAATGATACATTTGCGCATGCGCTGCGCTGTGGGGCATCACGGGAGTTGTAGTCCGATACACCCCCCCGCCGTCGTGGCGGGGTGTACCGGGATGAACCCCGGGGTGGCGGGGGTTTACCGGTGTCCCACCGCGCGGGTGGCAACGCAATGGCCCAGCCCCGGAGGAACCGGCGTCCTCGTCCCTCCCACAAAGGGGGGCGTGGGAGGGGCCAGGACGCCGGTTCCTCCGGGGCTGGGCGTGCAGCGCCGGGCACCGCTATCGGATTTGGGAGGTTCGCGGTAACGGGGACGCCCCGCTTCATCCCCTCCGCCGTGGGGACACAGACGAGGCGGGGAGGGCTTGGTCTTGCGCTGGGATGCGGCGGTGGGACGGTGGTGGCTGTGCAGGGGCGACCCGGGATGGGAGGGGACAGGAGACGCGGAGATGGGAATGGGGGGGGGGGCATGGAGACAGCCAGGCTGCGGGAGGTGGGACACGGAGACAACGGTGAGCCTGGGATGGCACTGTGGGGATGTGAGAGTGGCTGGGACACGGGGATAGGTGCGGTGTGGGGTCAGTGGTACCCGGGTATGTAGAGGTGTAGGGATGGTGGGACGTGGGGACAGCTGTATGCCGGGATGTGGGATAGCCACAGCTCAGGGCGGGAGCACAGTGATACCCTGGGATGGCACACTTGGGATGGGGGGTTGGTTGGGACACGGGGACAGCGGAGACACGCGGGACAGCTGTGCCCAGGGTGTGGGGACAACCACAGTTCCACCCAGCTCGAGGTGGCTGGGTCTGGGGGACAGCCATCCTTGGAGGTGCGGGGAGAGTCAGGACATGAGGATTACCACATCTTGGGAAAGTGGGAGACTATTGGGATAAGAGGACAGCCCTGCTTGGGGACACGGACAACGCTATTCTGGAATGCTGTGCACAGGGACAGCCGTGACACGGGGACGTCGCCACTCCCTTCTCTCTCTGTCCCCAGGCCTCACAGTGATCCTTGTCCCATCTCTGCTCCCCCCAGCCACCCACCCCGCCTCGGAGACCCCACGGGACGATGAACGTGCTGGCTCCGGTCCGCAGGGACCGGGTCATCGCCGACCTGCCCCCGGTGAGCGGAGGGGACACAACGGCCCGGAGGCGGCCTCGCCGAGCCCCGTGGTCACACCGGTGCCCCGCTTTGTCCCCCCGCAGTGTTTTCGGAAGGAGGCCGCCCTGCAAACCCGCCCCGCCTTCCACCCCACAGTGGCCAGCGCCTGCCAGGAGCAGCGGACGGGCACTGTGGGGTGAGTCCGGGGTGGTTTGGGGTCCTCCCACCGCGGGGCTGGGAGGGAGTGGGGACGAGGGACCCCACGGTCCTGCCCGCCACGGGTGGGGGTCCCCGGCGTGGGCGCCGCGTGGCTGCCGGCGCTGCCCGTGTGCCGAGCCCTGCGTCACGGTCCTGGAATGCGGCGCGGGGGGAACACGGGGGGAACACGGGGTGGGGGAACGCGGGAGTCCGGACTCGGCTGTGGCAGGAGAGCCGGGACGCAGGGAGCTGCAGACACGGGGGGGGGCTGTGGGGTGATGCCTCCCCACCCCATGAGCCCCTCTGCCCCCAGTGACCAGTCAGGGGGACGCAGGGGGGGAGCCCCCCTCCCTCCCCGCCCTGCTGAGCCGTGCGTCCCCCCCTCGCTGCAGGTTCAAGATCTCCAAGATCATCGTGGTGGGTGATCTGTCGGTGGGGAAGACCTGCCTGATCAACCGGTAACAGGACCCCCGGAGAGGGGAGGGAGGAGGGGGGAAAGGGGAAGCGATCCCCCTCTCCCAAAGGGCGGCAGCGCCTTGGGCTGAGTCCAGCTCTGGCTGGACTCTGGTGCTGAGCATCCCCAGGATGGGGGGGCACTGAGGCCCCAGGGGTTGGAGGGGGGGGGCTGGGGGCTGCTGACCCACCCTCACTCCCACTCCAGCTTTTGCAAGGACACATTCGACAAGAACTACAAGGCGACCATCGGGGTGGATTTCGAGATGGAGCGGTTTGAGGTGCTGGGGGTGCCCTTCAGCCTTCAGCTGTGAGTAGGCACCGGCCCAGCCCCCTCCCCACACAACCCTTTGGGCCCCCCTCACCTCTCACCCCCCCCCCCCCGCAGGTGGGACACGGCCGGCCAGGAGCGCTTCAAGTGCATCGCCTCTACTTACTACCGGGGAGCACAAGGTGAGGTGCCCACCCTGTCTGACCTCTCTGTCACACTGTCCCTGTCCCCATCTCATCCCTCCTTCCCACCCCAGCCATTGTGATCGTCTTTGATGTCAACGATGTGGCATCCCTGGAGCACACACGGTAGGTGACACATGGCCAAAGGGCCCAGATGGGACTGGGAACAAGCATGAGGGGGCTCTGAGGCTGGATGGAGAGGGAAGACCTGGGCAGGGGCCACAGGACTGCTGGCAACACTGTGCTGTGGTGTGCCAACAAGCTTGGCCACCGGCTGGTGACAGTGGCCCCCACAGGCAGTGGTTGGCTGACGCTCTGAAGGAAAATGACCCCTCCAACGTGATCCTCTTCTTGGTGGGCTCCAAGAAGGATCTGAGTGTGAGTGTGTCCCCCTCCCCGTGGGCAAGCTGCACCCTGGCTCAGCAGGGCTGTCCCCGTCACCTGCTCCCCCCGGCTCTGTTGGCAGACACCGGCGCAGTACAGCCTGATGGAGAAGGACGCTCTCAAGGTGGCCCAGGAGATGCAGGCGGAGTACTGGGCTGTCTCCTCACTCACTGGTGGGTTCCAGGATGAGTGGGGGGAATGCAGATCCCGGCGTCCAGCCGGGTGAGGGGGCACTCAGGGGGTCTCATCCTGTGGGGCAGGGGAGAACGTGCGGGATTTCTTCTTCCGTGTGGCGGCCCTGACCTTCGAGAGCAGCGTGCTGGCCGAGCTGGAGCGCAGCCACACCCGCAGGATCGGCGACACCGTGCGTGAGTACCCCCGGCTGGCCCCGAGTGGGTGCCTCCCCTTATCCCCTACACACCCACCCACCCTCCTTTCTCTCCTGCAGGGATCAGCAGCAATGAGAGCGACCTGTACCTGTCGACGCCCCGCAAAAAACCCAAGTGTTGCCAGTGAGGGGACACCCCCTGCGCCCGCCATGCTCACACCTATGGACCAAAGAGGGGCGACCCTGGCCGGCCCCGAGGAGCCGTCCCTGCCACTCCCCAGCCCCCCTGGCCCCTCGCCTGCCCAGGCATCCCTGGCCAGAGTGGGCAGGAGCACCCATGTGGCTCCTGTAGCTATGCAAACCCAGGTACTGCTCGCAGAAGGAGATGCCCTTTTGTCTTAATAAAACGTTTTTTATGCTTTTTAAGAAAAATGTGGGGCAGAGGGCCGGGGCTGCAGCCCCCAGACTCATGGGCAGGTGGGAGGACGGAGGCAGGGAGGATGGATGGCTGCCACCGAGGAGGAGTTCCATCTGTAGTGGATGTCTGGGGCATCCTGCCCTGCAGAGCCAGCAGCCCTGCACTCCTCGAGGGGCTGCAGGGGACACATGAGGTGCCAGCCCCCCGTCAGTCAGTCCCAGCCAAACTGGTGGTGGTCGAAGCGGGGCTGCAGGTGGGGGGGGACACAGTGGGAGCACTTGTAGCGCTCCCGGATCCACCGCCCGCCCTCGCTGTCCTCAATGCAGATGGCAGCGACACCTGCGGGGACATGGGGGGGCTCAGCACCAGGGTGTGAGGATGGTGGTCCCACTGCACCAAAGGGTGCACCCAATGGTGCTCTGGTGCCTGCAGTCCTACCTGCCACGACCCCCCCCAGCCGCTCCACCAACCCAATGGCCGCTCGCATGGTGCCCCCAGTTTCAATCCACTGGTCCACGAGAAGGATGCGCAGACCTGGAGGGGGCAGAGGCTGTGGATAAGTGCCCAGTGCCCACGCTGGCAGCCCCCCCCAGAATGGGAGCACTCACCTGGCGAGATGGCATCAGTGCGGACTTCCATCACCTTCTCCCGGCCCGAGTAGTCGGTGTAGGGCTGTGCCACTGTCTGCACACAGAGGTGCCCGGCTTTGCGTATGGCCAGGAAGCCTTTCTGCAGCACGGCCGCGGCGGAAGCACCTGGGGTGGGCACGGCACCATCAGGCCCCACGTGGACAGGGCATGGGGGGGAGCCCTGCACTCACTCATGTCCCCACTCACCCAGGATGAAGCCCATGGCATCGATGCCAGCCACCATGTCGATGGGATCTCCCTGGAAGGGCTGCAGCAGGTCGGCCACACAGTCCTGCAAGCCCTGGGGGGAGATCAGAGCTGCTGGGTGCCCACAGCCCACCACGGGCACCTGCAGCCCTGGCGCTGGTGCTCGTGGGCAGGGCTGGGTGCCCCGGCAGCCCTGCAGAGGTGCAGCCCACCCCAGCACCCCCGCGGGGGCCACCTGCCCCGGGCACTGGGTACTTGCGGGTGGCAGTAGAGCCGGGAGGGGTCCAGCCAGGCGTAGTTGGGACCCTTGACGTTGGGGGCCATGAGCGCCAGGTACCAGCCCTTCTCCCGGGCAGCAGGGACGTGACACAGGTCCATGTGTGGGGACTGCAGGCGCTGCGAGCACTGAGCACGTAATGGAGGTGAGACTCCCCACCTGCAGCCCCCAAAGGGCTCCCTGTGGCACGGTGTCCCCCACCCTCCCCACCCACGCCCACACATGGGCACCCTGAGGGCCCAGTGTGCCTTTTTCAGCTCCGTACCTGGGTGCTGGTGGCGAAGCTGAGCCGAATGGGACCGTCACAGACAGCGACAGCTGAGCAGGGGCAGCCCCTGCAGCACTGGGCCCCTGCCAGTGCCCTTGGCCAGCTGGGCCCTGGGCTGCTGCCAGGCGGGAGCCCTTCCCATGGGCTGGGGATGTGTCCCAGCCAGGCAGTGTTGTGGTGGGGAGCACCAGGGTTGGGTGTTTGCACCCCGCAGGAGTGTCCCCAGCACTGGCTGCCTGTGCCAGCGGTGCCAGGGCATGGTGTGGGTGGCACAGTGCTCGAGGTACCCCATGGGCGCAAGGGTCAGCGAGCCAGGGTGATGCTCAGGGTGCTGCCTCTGCACTCCCCTGCACTCCCGAGGGATCTCAGTCAGTGCAGGGACTTTCTGAGACCACCATTTTGGGGTGTCCAGGCACTGTCCTCCCTGGCTGAACACTGGCTCCTGCAGCTTCCCAGCTTGCCAGAGCTGTGTCTGGATTGTCAATGGGCTCCAAGGCCCGGAGCTGGCCAAGAGGGACAGACCTGGCAGCATGCTGGGAATGCCGGTGCCTTGTGGGCTGCCAGCCCGGCTGGGCATGAGGCACTGGGCTGTCCCATGAAAGGAACAGTGGGATGGGATGCAGGGCCACAGGGAACATCCATGGGATGGGATGTGGGGGTGCCATAAGCATTCATGGGATGGGATGTGGAGAGCATCTGCAGGATCAGGCATGGGGATGCAGAGAGCACATATGGGCTGGGATACAGGGCTGCAGGAAGCATCCGTGGAATGGGACTTAGGGATGCAGGGAGAGCATCATTCTCCTGTCGGGGCCACTCCGGGGCCGGGGGCTGTGCAGGGGCGGGTGCGTCACGGGGCGGGGGTTTGGGGACGGCTCGTTACCGGCCCCGGCACATCACCCCACCGGCTGCCACAGCAACGGGGCCGGTCCCACCGGGAGGGGTGACCCCTTCCCCGCGGGCTGCCGGCGCGGGACGTGCGCGGCTCCGGGAGCGGCTCCAGCACCGCGGCTCTGCGGGACCCTCCGCACGGTGCCGGGTCGTGCCAAGCCGTGCCGGGCCGCCCCGCGTGGGCGGGCTGCGCGACTCTATAAGGCGGCCCCACGGCAGCGAGCGGCGCGGTGCCATGTGCGCCCCGGGGCTGCTCCGCCGCCTCCGCCTCCTCCTCCTCCTTCTCCTCCTCCCGCTGGCAGTCGCCCCCGGAGCGGCCCCGCCGGGACGGCCCCGCGCCCGCCGCGGGCTCACCTACCCCGGGACACTGTGGTGCGGCGCGGGCAGCAACGCGGATACCTACGAAGAGCTGGGTAAGGGCAGCGGGGTAGCTGCTACCTGTATCTTCCCAACCCATCCCTACCACCCCATCCTATCCCATCCCTCCCAGCTCTTCCTATTCCACTCCCTTCCATCTACTCTCTTTCTTTCCTTCCCATCCCATCTTTTCCCATCCCATCCCTTCCCTCTAGTTCCATCCCATCCCATCTCTTCCCATTCCATTCCCATCCCATTCCCAGTCCCCAGTGCAGCGCTGGGTAAGTCCCCACCAATCCTGATCCAGTTGCATCCCAGTGCTGATATACTCCAGTCCCCATCCCCATGCTAGTTCAATCCCTGTCTGCCCCAGTTCAGTCCCCAGCCAAGCACCAGTCCAGTCCCAGTTTCTCTCTGCCTAGTCCCTATCACAAGACTAATCCATCTTTGTGCTGGTCTAGTCTTGATCCACTCTTTGTCTCCAGCCTCATCTGTGGTCTATCCCACTCCCATTCCGGTCCCCATCCCAGTGCTGGTGCACTCTCAGTTGCTATCCTGATCCCAGCCTAGACAGTCTCCTGGTCCTGGTCCCCTTCCTGACCCCAGCCTAGTCCTAGTCTCATCCCCACTGTGATGCTGGTACAGCTCCAGTCCCCATTCCAGTGCTAGCCTTGTCCACACCCAAGCACCAGTCCAGTTGCAGTCCCTACCCATCCCACTATGATTCCAAGCCCAGCTCAGTCAAATCTAACCCCGATCCCAGTCCTAGCGCAGCTCAGCCCCTCTGCAGCCCTGATCCCAACCCCATCTAGCCCCAGCCCATGCACGCAGGCCCCTCAGCTCTGCCTGCACCTCCCTGCAGGGGAGCACCGGGACACAGACCGGTGCTGCCGGGACCATGACCACTGCCAGCACGTCATCCACCCCTTCACCGCGCGCTATGGGTACCGCAACCTGCGCTGGCACACCATCAGCCACTGCGACTGCGACCGCAGGCTGAAGGAGTGCCTGCGGAGGGTGAACGACACGGCCTCCCGAGCGGTGGGCCAGGCCTTCTTCAACGTCATCCAGGTGCCCTGCTTCGAGTTCACCTACAAGGAGGAGTGTGTGGAGCCCTACCTCTATGTCTGGTGAGTGGCTCCCACCACTGTCCCCCCGCCTGGCCCCACTGGAGGTCACCTCACCTGGTGGCTCCTCTCTCTGCAGGTGCAAGGCGTACAACACGGTGGCCGTCGCGGTGCCCAGGGAGCCGCTGGGGCTGTACGAGTTCGGTGGGGAGCTCATCGACCGGGCAGCGAGTCCCAGGGGGGTCCCTCTGAGCCCCCCTTGGAACAGCGTGGGTGGAGGAACCCTCCCTGAAGACCATCACGCTGAGACAGCCCTCAAGTCAGCCAAGAAAGAGAGGAAGGGGAAGAAGAAAGACAAGAAAAAGAAAGGAAAAGGTCTGAAAAAGAAAGGCCCTTCTGAAAAGGGGGCGCAGAGCCGTCCTGCACCTGCTGCCCCCGCTGATCCCTCTGCGGGCCACGACCCCTGGGCTCTGCTGCCATCCTGGGAGGAAGCGTCCAACACCATCCTGAGTGATGCCCCAGTGCAGAAGGGCTTAGGCAGGGAGCCAACACCAGCCACTCCATCCCCGGTCCCTACTGCCAGCGGGAAGGGGAGGAGGAAAGAGAGGAACAGAAAGAAGAGGCTGAAAAGCAAAGCTGAGTCCAAGCCCACACGAGAGTCCTGAGCCCCCCTTGTCCCGTGCGGGTCTTGGCTGTGAAATAAAGTTACATCTGCTCGAGCAGATGGTGCTGCCTCAGCCCTGTCTGTGGGGGAAAGGATAGCACTGGGGGTGGCATCCAGGGGAAATCCCGGGGCTGATCCCACAGGAGGGAAACACCCAGAGCTGGGTGGGTATTGAGGGGTTTGAGTTGTTCCTCACAGCTCCCACCATTGTCCTGAGCACTGGGGACATGAGTCATGCTCTGGCTGGGACACAGCTCCCAGACCCACACTGGCACAGGGCTGAGCCCCAGTTTTAGCTACCCTGCTATAAAGGGTTAAATTCCAGCTCCCCAGGCATGTTTTTCTCTGGAATTTCTCTGAATTGCACCACCCCAGCTCTCTCATCCTCTTAACTTGCTGCCCTTCCAGTGCTCCCACACCAGCACCGACTTCTTTTCTGCAGCCCCCAGCAATGGCTGCTCTGGGAGGAACAGGGCCTTGGCCCTCCCTGAAGGCTCCTCAAACTCCTACAAAAGCTCCTTAGCCTGGGACAATAGAAGCTTTTCCAGCCCTAGGACAAAGGCAGATACTGCCTGGGAAGAGCTGGGGCAGGGAATGCTGACTGTGTCTCTGCCTCGTGCATGGGGATTGTGCCTGGGCTCCTCTAGTGAGGAATTTGAGGGCCCAAGGACATTGCCTCCACTCCTCCAAAGTGCTTCTCAAGGAGGAGTGTGGCTCAGCCCCGAGTCCTGGTGAGGTGGCAGAAAGATCCTCCTGCACCAGCCTCAAATATCAGGACCAGAAAAAGCTGGAATTACAGGAGCTGAGCCCTGTCTCCTGTTTTGCCTCGGGAGATCAGACAGCACAGGGGTCAGAGAGCAGAGCTGCCTCATGCAAACCCTGCTGCTCTTGGAGGAGTGAACAGAGCAATCCCAAATCCCTGACCTAAGCGGATCACAGGAGCCCAGGGGGGAATACCAAGGTTGTAGGGAGGCATCACTCTCTGTCCAGTGCTGCTAATGGGAGCAAAGCCCCTGTGGCAGCCACAGCATCACAGCAGGAAGCACAGATCTGTGCCACGTGGGCAGCTTCCCAAAAGTAGAGTTTTTATTAATGGCAAGGGAAAACTAAAAACAAAGACAGCCAAAAAGAAACCAACAATACACAACCAGCCCCCCTCCCACTTACAGGTCCAACTGGTAAGAAGCTGCTCCCAGTCAAATTCCCAGCATACAGTTTCATAAATAAAGAAAACAGTGCCAGGTTAGTCCACCTGCAACCTCGGAGCTGCAGGTCCCAGCCCATGGTTCTCTGGTCCAGCCTGGGTGGTTCTGTGAGGAACAGGACCCTGTCAGCCCCCCAGCACTGCAGAGGGGGTGGAAATGAAGCCAGGACCTGCATTTCTCTGTGGAAAGAGCTTTGCTTTGTCTCCCGGGTTGCTGCCATTCTTCAGGAGCATTTACATGCAAAAAAGACCTTTGTTTCCTAAGATCTGCTGTTCCTGCTCATTTCCTAGCAAAGGAGGCTGACCAGGAGCACTAGGAAGGAACAAAGACTCTGCTTCCATAGAAAATCCCTACTAACAAAGCAGGAGAGGGGAGAATTCCTGCAGCAGAACTTTCCCTCTCAGAAATGTCTCTCCCCATCACTGGCAGTCCCTCTGGGACACTGCACTGGGCTGCTTCTGACACAACCGAAGTTATCCACCTTATCCACCCCCCTGCCAGTACCTCTCCCAACCCAACAGCCATGGGCCTCTGGGAGCTCCCGGTGTCAGTGTGACGAAACAAAACATTTTTTTAACAACAGAAATCAGCTTCTCTGTGACAGTTTCAGCACACAGAAGGCAACGCCAAGCACCAAAAGGAAGAAGGAGCATCGACTTCCACCACGGAACTCTGCTCTGAGCAAATCCTAAGGGAAAGGGCAGGGTGCAGGCAGTAAACCTCTCAACTAGCATTCAGTAAAAACACTATTTATTCACCCCTCTTGGTTACAGTCGGGCAGGGTAAGCGGGTATGGAGGAGGATGCCATGCACTCCGGGCTGCTCCGCCGCAGCAGTTTAGCCCCCGTGTCTGCCCCGCGCTCGGGGAAGCTGCCGTTACTTCGCAGTCTGATTAAAAAAAAAAAATAATAATAATCAAAACTAAATAAATATTGTTCCAAAAGAAGCCAGAGGAGAGAGCAAGCCTTTGGTACAACAGCTGCATCTCCGGCAAGACCCCGAGCTGCTGTGCTGGACCCCTCCGGACACAGCTGGGGGTTGGCACAGGCTCCGCTGAGCCTGTCACACATGGAAACATGGAGCAAACAACAACAGGAACTTTTTGAGAACTCCGGTTCACTTGTCACAACCCCTCGTGGCTTTGCTTTGTGGTCTTGGGACAAGGAGAGGTGACAGTCAGGGTTTAGGAGAATCCAAAGGAGACAGGCTCACTACAGGCCGATGGTCTGCACTTTCAGCTACGTTTGCTTCCCAGTCTTTGGGATGAAAGCAGACTGCTGAGCATGTATAAGGACAGATTCCTTTGACCTCATGTCTGCTAAGCTTCCAAGGTGCTTGGAACCAGAGCCTGGAATGCAGAGGCCGATGCAGTGTTCCTTTCTATGATATATTTTTCTTATATATAGTATATTTTTAAACCAGCCCTGCCAAGTCTATTCATTTGCTCAGGTGCCACGTCACCAAGAGTCATTTCCCACCATCCCACGACGTATAAAACAGGAGTTACATGTCTAAGGGAAGGGAAGTTGCTTCCAATTGTTCCCTCTCCTTCCCCCTTCCTGGAGAAGAGAGCGGAGGTTCCGGGTCAGGTCCTATCGATCCATCTCATCCAGGAGCGGCGTGGCGTCCCCCGCGATGGACATGGGCGTGCTCTCGATCATGGGGCTGGGGGACGGGCGAGGGGTCAACCTCTGCTTCTGTTTCCTCCGCTCAGCCTCCTTCTCCTGCAGCCACTGCTCGGCCATCTTGCCCCAGTCGATGGCAGCGTGGCTGTTGGTCCTGCAAGGACACGGGCAGAAGGTGAGATGTGCTACCAGGAAAGCCTCCCTGCCCTCCTTCCCTCCCCAAGGGTTCCACGCAGGAAGGTACAAGGTAACCCCACCATGCTGTTTTTCACAAAAAAAATCAACAGAAGACAAGGAGACAGGACACAGATGGATACATGCACCCGGAGCTACTCACTTTGGCTGCTGCCTCTGCCTGGAGCTGGACGATGCCTGTGCCTGGGACTGGGTGGACTGGGGTGTGGTGTTGGCCTGGAGCTGGTACTGGGGTGTGGTGATCGGCTGACTGGGAGTAGTGTAGGAGTAACTGGGGGTCATCAGAGGGGTGGCCACTGGCTGCTGTGCTGGAGTCGTGAAGACCTGCAGAGAGCAGAGGCTGTTAGAGGACAGAGGGTGAACCCTGCTAGGCTGTGGGGGGCTCTGCACTGTCCTGCTCACCCTTTCTGCACACTCCCAGCCCTGCCAGGCCCCTCATCTGGGCAAGGAGAGGGTGGCAGTGGGCACTGCCCAGGGAATGGGCAGCTGCAGAGCAGGAGAAGCAACACCTTGCTAAGCACAGGACATTTGTTCCCCTGAGAGTCTTTGATCTCCCACCCAACCTGGGCCAGCAGGGCCAGCACAGCCTACCCTCCTTGTTCACCCCATACAGGCTGCAAGGGGAGATGCTAGAGCCAAGCAAAGATAAGGGGCACAGGAGACAGTTGGAGCAAGCCAACAGCAGTGACATCCTGCAGTGGGCACAAAGAACAGATGAATTCTTCCCCTGCAGGCTGCAGGGAAAATGCAGCAGCTCCCAAGATGGCTCCTTCTCACATCCCAAGCCAACTGGCTGCTTGTCCCATAGAGCACTTAGTTTCTTTGCCTCCCAGTGTTCACCTCCCTTTTTCTTCAGATGTCTTGATGATTAATACATCGAGTTATCCACAGTCTCTGCCTATCCCCAGCTCAGCGTTCACTGTGCCAAATTCCCTGAAAGCCTCCCAAGGTGCTCCAAAGGAGGATCCCTCCTCTCTGCAAGCCTTGTCTTGCAGCATCTCTTCTTTTGGTCTAACAGCTGGGTGTGTTCCTTGTACCCAGGCTCCTCAGTCCTTCTGCAACTGGAATCAGCCTTGGTGTCAGCTGGGAGCACGGGCTGGGAGGAGGCAGGCACCAGCACACATGAGGAAAGGCTTCAGCACGAGCCAAAACTGTCCAATTCCATCTTACTCCCTGCAAAGCCTCTGGGTGGTGGGTCAGGCTGAGGTGTTCGCCCGCCGGTGCAGGTCGGAGATTAGCGTGCTGAGCTGAAAAGCCCTGCAAACTCAGCGCATAGTTTCACAGCTAATCTCCTCCACTGGCAGCTCACGTTGCCAATTCAGGGGCACAATCAGAAGGTTGTGTGCCCTCACCGCTGGATCCTACCTCTCCACCCTGCCACATTCCTTGAGGGCCAGACCAGCTTGCTACTTGCTTCAACTCCCCCCCACAGCAGGGTTGTCTTACACGCCTCATTTCTTCAGTCACAGGAGGCAAGAGGAAACCTGGTCCAAGAATCCAGCCAGGCTCCCCCTGTGCAGCACCATGGGTACAAAACTAGGACTGGGTGATCCCAGGCAATGAGGGGCTCTATAGGCTCTCAGCAGAGCCCCCATGGGATTGTTTCTAGCAGAAAGGAGAAGGCAGCAGCACCTCCTCTCAAAATTTAAGTGACACCTACGTGGTACGCGCTGCTGCCGCCTCCACTGCCTCCGTAGCCATACTGGCTGGATCCCCACTGGGCAGGGGTGGCATTTGGGTTCTGTCCCTGGCCTGTCACAGCAGCGATGGCACTGAACATCTGGGAGGTCATGTTCTGTGGTAGAGCGTTCACCGCACGTGTCAGGTCTGCAAGAAAGACACGTTGTGTGAGACAAAGAGCCCGGAGAAGGAGCTCACGTCCCAGTTCCAACCAGGAATGGCCTGCACTGACCTGCCAGGTTAATGTTAGCTGGAGTAGCATTAATGGAGGCTGGAGTCCTGGTCCTACTGCTACTGCTGGGGGTAATACCTGTATAAAACACAAACCAAGAGAGGCAGATTAGTTCTCCCAGAAGAGTGGCCATTGGCCTCAAACTCAGAATTTGACAAAAATTGAGGCAATATTTGTTCTGGCACAATGGTTTGTTACCAGGGAGTGGTGTGTGCTGCAGTGCATGGTGGGGGAGACAAGGGAGAAGAAAGGGACTGATCCAGCCTTTGCTGTACGGCCCACTTGGCTGAAGGATTAACTCTCAGGAGAGCTCTCAGTGGGTCCACAGAACGCAAACCCTTGGGGTGTTGCTTTGGAACCTCCCACATATAGAAAATCCTGGGTCATTTTAGGGACAAAGAACAGGAAACTGTCCTTTAATAACTGTCCCTATTGCATGACATCCAGGAAACAAACAGCACTCGAGTTGTGGGGTGCTCACCTGGAACAGGGTCCTGATAATGATCCTTAAACCATCGGAAAAGTCCATTTACAGTAGGGAAGACTTGGCCCCGGTAGCGGAATCCTTCTGGTGTCACTGTCACATACTCTATCCTGTGAGGAGCAGTGAGAGCACAAGAGACCACAGGCTGCTTTAGAGCCATACCTGTCACTAACAGCTCAGTCAGAACTGTCATGGCCTACAAACTCAGGTGATGGCTGTACTGATAATGAACTGACAGACCTACCCAAGACACTTCATTTTCAAACAATTGCTCCAAAATACCCTTCCTTTCCACGCAAAATCCATCAATCCCTGCCTACACTCCCGTGACATCCACTGCACAGGGCAGTGCTGCCTGTGGCACCCAGTTGGTTAAGAAACAGGGGAGTCTCCTGGGTGAGATTTACTGCTAGAGTTGGGTCCTCTACTGCCAGGAGGCCAAATTCTGGGAAAGGGGAGGCATGACTCACAAGGATACTGACAGAGCTGGAAGAAAAACTGGCAGCAATCAGCTGAGGTGTGGTACTGGCAGTACTCAGTGCAGATGCTGGGCTTGATTCTGACTTACCTTGGTTTGCCTCGAGGCTGATATCCCAAGAGGAATTTACCAGGTAGATCTTTACAGGCACTGATAAAGTATGGAATAAATGTTGGCTTCTCTTTCTTGGTCTTTATCAGCAGCTCTTCCAGCTTCTAATTGTAGAGAGAAAGAAGATAAATGCTCCAGGGGAGCCTACATTTTCAGCAACACACAGAGTCTATGGATATCTTCCTACAGAAGCTACCACATCCCAGGACAGGCCTACCTTCTTGTCTCCACCATTGCAGTCCTGATAGTATTTGTGATTCAACAGGTCTCTGGCAAAAGAAGCCATTGGCTGGACATAGCGAGCAACAATTTCATCCAGGTCTTCAAATTCCTTTGAACAAACACATTTAAAGAGGTATTTAGGGTGCATGATGATGAACTCTTATTCTACTAAATAGCTCTTAGTCATACATTCTGCACAGCAAGGCTGGATGCTCTGAGAAAAAAAAAAAAAGAGCTGAGTATTGTCTAAGGATCTGGAGAACTGCACTGAAAGCAGCTGCAAGGACAGAAAAGCTGCACCAACCTGTTCCTGTCAAATAGGTACTTCTTCCCAACCAACTCCTTCCCAGGTATGCTCTGGAGGGCTCTTACCTCTGTGTTAATCCAAAGCATGGAGCCCAGGCTGAAGGCATTCTCCTTGCCCTCTTCCCGGACATCCACATGCTGGTAAATCCCATCATTGACCTTCCAGGTGACAGTCAGGTGGTTCTCCCCTTTGCTACTTGGCCGGATAATCACGTCCCCTTGGTCCATGGTTTCCATCATCTTCTCTGCTTGCTTGAAGCTAATGTTGTGGAATGATGGGTGAGCAATTACTCTCTTGATGTACGCTAGGGAACAAAGCAGAGTGTTCAGGCTTCCAAGAGGAACTGCTTTAATGCAGCTATATATCTAATGTGCTGATTCTCCTGGAAGCATTCTGGAGATACAGTGGAGTTAAGAACTGGAGACTCACTTGTCCGCTGCTGCTTTCTTTTCATGTCTTCTTCCTGTTTGTGATCCGCTGCTTCAGAGTCAAAGTCATAGTAGGTGTCTTTAGGCAGCTTCCACTCGTTGTTTTTATCCATGAGGTCTGAGGTCCTGCAGGTCAGGTCTGCACTGAACTTCTCAATGTCAATCTTCATGATCCTGCAGTGAACTGTCATTCCCACCTGCAGAGGAGGTGCAGGGAAAGGTGAGCAGCAGGTTTGGCAGCTGCACCAGCCTCCCTTCACCACCGAGCGATCCGTGTGGGATCACACTGACAATCTGCAGGTACAGATTACCTCACCTCCTTCAGACTCACACAACCTTTAAAAGTGATCTTTCTATAAAATCAGCTGATCCCCAACACAACCAGAATCAAAAGAGATTAAAGGAAAAATGTGCAGTTCTCCAGCATATCTACTACCTATGCCCCATACCACACAAAAAACTGCATGTCTGGAGGATGAGGACAATTACCTTTTCTATTTTAAATATCTTTATCAATAGGAGAAATGAAACTGGACTTCAAGATGTGCAAGAAAGCAGTTAAGTCTGTTCAGAAGCAGATACCCAAAGGACTTCCCTAGTAAACTGGGAGACATAAAATACCCCCGCAAAAACTGTAATGTCTTAGTTCACTTAACCATAATGAAGTTAATTAATAACTCTTTAAAGAAATGCTGAGACCTCTGAGCTTACAGGATTATCCATCACCTGCATGGACTGTTGGGGACCCCAACAGACAGCAAAAATGTTAAACCTCTGTCTTATCACGTGGTAAAAATGTGCTATTCTGTTCCTTTCAGAACCCTAACCCATGTCCTGAGCAAGACCAGTAACTGATGAGCTCCATTAATTAATTGAGAGAGGAGAAAAGCTATGAGAGGGAAAATGACCCTTGCCTATGCAAAAGCAGTTCTCTGAGCTCTTTAGAAAGCCAGAAACAAAGGGCAGCTCTGCATTAGAATGCCTTCTGGTCTCCTAAACCCAGACTTCAGCCAGACGACAATAAATCCTCCCAAAGCGCAACGTGTTAACTGATTAACAGGGTTCCACCAGCTGCCAAGGGAGATTTGCACTGTGGGAGAAGGACACTAACCAGAACCTGAACTTCCTGCTGATTTAAAGACCTTAAATGAAAATAAGGTTGGAAAAGTCATTTAAGGAACAGTGTTATTAAGCCAACTCTGATTCTTTGGTATTGGGTCCACGCTCTTCCAGCTCTTGCTGGATATGGGAAAATCCACTGCTTCCATACCTTCACCCTTTCTTCTGGCCGCTTGACCACCTTATCACTAAGAAATTTTGTTGGAATGAAGCCAGCAACACCATTATCCAGACGTGTCTTCACTCCAATGGCCTGACCTGGGCAGGAACCGCTGTCAAAATGGTTCCACACCTTGAGCAAGGCAACAGGAAAAAGTCATTCAGCATGGAAACAAAATAGCCCCGGCAGCTCACACTCAAACAAGTCCAAAAGCTGTGTCAGCAAAGTGGTACAGCCAGTAAAGACTTGCAGAAGGGCAGGGGACAGAGGACTTCAACAAATGCTACCCAGTAATGCAATCTTCCTACTCCAGTTCTGCTCAGCTTATGGGACATTGCAACCGGGAAGGTCAGAACATTTTTAGACCCTGAACACCAGCCTGCAGCCAGGGCTGCTGCTTAATGAATGCTATAGGGGTTTAGAGTCACAGATTACCCAGGCTGGAATTCACAGTGTTTAGAAGAGACCTAAAGTACAGCTGCATTAAGCAGCAGGGGGTCCAGATAAATTCTTAAAATTAAGGTGGCAGAACCTTCTGTTCTCAGTGTCACGGGCAATTTCTCTGCGTAAAACAACCCCAGAGCACAAACAAACATGTTTTATGTATCTGCAGAGCACTGGTCAGCTTAGCCCCAGGTACATTTCACTCAGCCCAGTTCACTAAAATCCATAATGTAGCCATAAAGGACCTGTCAAATCTATACTGAAGCAATTAGTCAAAAGTGGAACAGATTATATTTGCAGCCAAAGGCCACATCAGGTTGGGATCCTGGGGCACTGCAGACACAATCTTGGCTCCGATACCTCGTCTCCCAAGAACCCAAAACAAGGCTCAAGCCTGCTGACAGCAGACTCCTGACAAAGGCAGGCCTGGCAGGAGAAGCAGCCCCACCTCGCTGAGCTCTGGGAAGTTATCCTGCTGACAGAAAGGGCACTGCCAAAGGCCGGTTTCATCGTTCCGTATGGCCTGGTCGTAGCTCTCTCCTTGGGGGCGCCTGTGGGCTATCCCAGTCACGTTGCAGATGATCATTTTACCTGTGGTGTGATGGGAGAGTAGAAGGAAAGACTGAAAAACTGCAGAGCTGGGCAGTTCCTTCCATCTAAGGTAGTCATTCAGGCATGAAGGTGACAGGAGACTACCCAGGTACCTTTGAAAAGCTGCTTCACATACATGCAACCACAACACTGTCCCAATATCATGCTCACCAACATCCCTCTGCCCCACCTTTACATGTCCGTGTCAACCTACGACAAAAGCAGGGATGCAAACAGGGATGTACCTATATAAAATGTCTCTGGAGTTTCTTTAGTCAGCATATTGAAAACCTCTTCTGTGTTTGGAGAACGGTATGGTGTTCTCAGGTCCTTGTATCTGCAGCTTAGTTCAGCTCGAATGTCATATAAAGTGATGTGCTTGTCACCGTAGCCCTGTGTGGGATTAAAAGGTTATAAAGGCATGAGCAGCAAGAAGGTCAATAGTGAATCCAGTGTAAGTTATGGAAGAACTCAAGGAACTTATCAAACAGCAAATTTAAAAAAGAGGAATGTGCCAGGTACCATCAACCTGTGGAACTCAGCCACAGGATGTTAACGAGGTCAAAAATACCAACATATTAATTAAAAAAGTTAGAAAATTTTGGGGAGAACGACTTAAATGGTTTAATTACTGTCTACTGCCTCCCTCCTCTCCCTGCTCCAAGTGTACTTTCTGCAAGCATTAACTACATGCCACTGTCAGACACTGAATTCTCATCGTGGCTGTTTATACATTTTACAACAGCACAGATAATGCTCAGCTCCTAAAAAGGATAAGTGTCATCAGCTATAAAACAAGAGCTGGGCAGCAGAGCTTCTTCTCTGTTCTCAGCATCAGGAACCCCCAGCACACCTGTCTTTCCAGTTCTTCAGCAAAGGCATCGAGATCCAGGTCTTTCAGGCGCTCAGGGTTTTCCAAGATCTCCTCCAGAGCTCCTGCAGGATTAGCATCCTCAGCTGACTCATCGTATTCCAAGGCATCCACTGCCATTTTCCTTGCCCATTCATAGGTTTCAGGATGGACCCTGGACCCATCTAGGACCTCGATGTAGGAATCAGTGCTGAAATAAAACCAAAGCAATGTTCAGATAAGGGCTCCGAGGGTTCCAGCTGTTACTGCAGCTCAATAATCAAGCACACTCTTGAGCACCATCATTGCTCTCCACAGAACAAACTGCTCTAAAAAGGACATGATGAATTATTCATTGCTAAATCAACAGGAGCCAAGGCAAGACCTGGCAAACTCCACTCTGCAGCTCCCACACTGCAAAGATACAGCCAGGCATTTTGGATCCTGGGTGGATTTGATCCCTGTGTACTACAGCTGCTCCTTGAGCACACAGCTCTCTGCAGTTTCCCTCCTCATATAAATTCAATGTTGCCAAGTGGCAGCACAGCCATCTGCATTGAGCTCTTTGGCAACACTGTGCCCCCTGAATCTCTGGGATTTGTATCCTGCAAGAACCAAGGGTTCTAGCACTGTTGGATCACTCAGTGTAGGTATTCAGCCAGGTGTCCTTCCTCAGACTGCTTTTCAAAAGCAAAAAACCCTGGAGAAAGCATGTTTCCAGCAAGTGACCCTTCTGTGCAAAGCAGTGAGTTGGAGGTTCAGAAACTAGGTTACAGCTGTCCTCAAAACACCTCTTGTGTAGTTACCAGTTACTTAATGCTCTACAGACTTCCCAGTATTACTACTGGTTTAAGAGGAAGCCAAATTGCTGAGTTATTACTCAAGTTTGAAACTTTAGAAAAATAAAATACTGTTAGTAGGACCAGGAAGAAACTAAGCTGAAGAGCACATGGGCTACTGACAACTGTGAGAGAACAACTGGTTTTAGTTTATCTCCTCTTGATCACAAAGGGTCTTTCACACAAGAGCAAACTATATAATTCATATCCTGCAGCTCACACTGCTGTTGTGCAAGTTTAGGTGCCCTTAAGAATTAGATTAATAACCAGCAATATCTGAACTTGGCCAGAAATCAGAGGGGCCACACAGAAAGTCCAGGGAACTTGGACTCCAGGGAACGAGTCAGTCTGCCCCTCATGCAAACTCCATACCCTGAATTGCATCAAATACATCCCAATACCCACCTATCACCCAGTGATGCTGTGTCAATTTTGATGAAGCCAGCACAGTTGATAAACACCTTGGGTCCCATGTGACACATCGTAACCAGCTGGGTCCTGTTCTCCAGACGTGTGTTGTTTTGTTTTAAGATCTGGGAGAGAGAGGCAAGAGCATAAACCCTGCTATTCAAACACAAGATTGCCCAAGGTTGTGGACTACCCATCCCTGGAAGCATTCAACATCAGGCTCGATGGGGCTCTGAGTAACCTGGTCCAGTGGAAGGTGTCTGTGCCAACAGCAGGGGGGTTGGAACAAAATGATCTTTAAGGTCCTTTCTAATCCGAACTATTCTGTGATTCTCTGGAAAAAGTAGAGGACTCACACTGGACTCTGCTGTGTTCAAAGCATCTGACACACACCTATCACAACTCATAAGTTGTTGCTCCCTGCCTGTGTCTCAACATTGTATGAAAGAAGATGATTCTGCATGGAAACAGCTCCAATTCAGGAAAAGTGTTGGCTTTTTGCCTGGTGTTTTCCACACTATGGAGGTGTCTTGACGCTGTAACAGCACATCCACTCCTGTGGGTTTGGGAGCTGTCTCGGATTGACGGATCTGCTGAGCTGTTTGGGTCTATCAAGGACACAAGTCCATGTATAGCTTCAGGGAGAGGCGCAGTGAGGCGACACATGGTAAAACACATGTCAACAGAGCTGTCAGCTGCATCTGGCACAAGGGACCCTGACTCATCTCCTACCACTGTTGGTGATGTACCGTTTTTGCAGGCAGGGACAGAAGCCTCCTTACCTTTAGCAGGTGAGTGCCTTTGCGTGGTCCCAGGCCACACACGTACTGCAGCAAAGCCTGGCTGTGGGGGTGAGCGATGGCCCGGTTGACATCCACCCCCACCTCGTTCACACGGTTTATGAACTCACAGTAGAGGGCATTCAGCAGCTCCTCCTTCACCACGTGCTCCTGGCAGAGAGAAGAGGCGTTAGCCTTGGAGGAGATGGATATGTGCAACACTTTGCCATAGAAAGCTGAAGCAAACACAACACACTGGCTCTCAGGAGCTGTGTTGCACCTCAGAGTTACCCCCGAGAACAGTGTAAAGGCTCACAAGCTAAAAGAAGCAACAGCAAAAAGGTGCTGTGTAGCCTGAATATGGCACAGAACAGTTCAACTTGCACCAGTTCAACTTGGAAACCTTTCCTTTGACAGCAAACCCTCACAAGCCACCTTCTCTTTGCAGAGAAGGATCTTCCTTACCCAAGGATCTCACAAGGGAAGTTTACCTGCAGAGGGTGAAGTTTCAGGCAGAGAATGTCCTCATCAGAGCTGCAGACCTGGGCAAACTCTATGAGGGGGTCCTGAATGCGGCGAGCGAGGGAGACAGCTTGACGCAGCAGAGGTGGGTAATCCCGGAATTCATTCTGCAACAGGACAGAGAATCAGGGAAAACCCTGAAGCTATTTTCACACTTTGTAGCACAACCAGCAAAAACACGTCAGACAGGGATTAGAGCAAGGGAAGCATCTGGTGCTCAGAGCAAAGAAGGCTGAGGTCAAAGGCTCCCAGGAGCTTTGTTGCAATTAGGAATGAAACAATCTCACTCACTCAGCTGAGCAAGATTCATTTCAGACCACATCAATATCCACTTTGTACATCTGCTGGTGCTGATCTCTTCAGAGAAGCCTAAGTAAGATGTTTTGCCTTGATCCAAAGATCAGTACGTGACTGACTGGATGGATCATATGAGGCACATGATGATGTAAGGCAGGACCAGCACAACAAATGGAGGATGACACAGCATGAACTAGCAACAGACTAAGGGACAGCTGGAGTAACAGAAGGCTCACCTCAGACTTCTTGCTGTTCATGTAGAGGATGGCCAATTCATTGTCCACCAGCTCCACTCCGACAGAGGACAGCTGCTGCCCTTGGTCCAGCTCATGAACAATTCTCTTTACATCCTCCATCAGCATCTGAGCATCCCTAGGGAGAGACAGCAAGGGGATTGAGAGGAGAGCACAAAGCTGGGTCCTGGAATCACTTAGGAATACAACCCCAATGGGTTACCTCACACCATAGACACAAACAGTGAAATGTGGACAGGCATGAGGAAGGGACTGCAAAGAGACTGGGAAATGGAAGGAACAAAAAGACTGACCTGTTCTCGCCTGCAATCGTCACCACATGAGGCTTCTTGTTCAGGAGGAATTTTTTCAAGGTTTCAATATCCTGGGCCTGGAAAAGAAAGCAAGACAGACCAAGGTAGAACAGCTAGAGGATTTCTGTCCTGAGCTGCCTACATTCATCTCAATGATAGCTGCACTGAGGCTCACCTTCTTTTCCCTCTCTTCCTCACGCCAGGCATTCCTTCTCTTTGTGAAATGTGGCAATCGTAG
Source organism: Manacus candei (assembly GCF_025592945.1). NCBI lineage: Eukaryota > Metazoa > Chordata > Aves > Passeriformes > Pipridae > Manacus > Manacus candei. Next base: position 7,296,229 of record NW_026138124.1, on the reverse strand, counting down.
GAAGTCTGTAACCTCACCCTCTCCATTGACAAGGGCACAAAACACCGGGTGGTCCCTGTAAAACAGAGGCAACTCAGACATGGAGAACTGCTAAAGCTGGACATGCATCCAGAGGCCATTCCCTCACTCCTACCTGGCTGATGAAAACGCAATGCCCAGCACACGAATCCCCTTCCCTTGGTTTTCATCCATGAAATCATCGTCCTCCTCCACTTGCTGATCAGGCCGGTAAGGAGCGACTTTGAGCCAGTTGTACAGTTTGCGGCTGCACGCCTGGCAGAGCAGAGAAAGGGGAGAGAGGAGTGAGGAAGTCCACTGCACATGCCTTGGCATAGCCCTTCTCTGGAGGCAAGGTTATGGACTGCTCAAGGCAGCAGAAGAACGAGACTCAATCCCTGCCTTCTCCTCCTCCCCAAGGACCCGTGTATGGCCTGTCAGCAGCTATCCCCAGCATGCTGTAGGACTGTAGGTGTTTGTAACCCCAGCTCTGACTCAAATCCACCTCTGTCCCATCTCACCTTTAGGACATACTCCTTGGCCTCCACCAACAGCTTGTTCTTCAATTCTTTGGCCATCTGCACGTAGAGGAATTGGTTGAGGGACCGCTCAATGGCCATCGTGCGCTGCCGATTCCACTCCTGCACCTGGTGGCTGAACTCATCCCGGTAATAGAACTGTTTGATTTCCTCAAAGTACGTCTGGTCGCTCCCATAACTGCAAGAAAGGAGAGGAAAGGCTCCAGATGCCTGCACTGACACCCTCACTGACAGATTCCTGGGCAGGGATGTAACAGCAACACCTCAGATTCAGGAAGCTGCTTGGAAAAATCAGGGAGGAGCCAACCCTCCCATCAAGCACTGCTTTAGCTGCAGAAGCAATGCTGTAGACAGATCACAGCCACTCCAACCCACCCATATTGCATAGAGTGGCCACCCAGATGTGCAGGGAAGGAACCAAGGAGCACTCCGTGAGGATCATAGGGAAACAAACATCACCTCACACAAAAATCCTAAAGGCTTCAGAGTTTGACTTCAAATGAGTAAGATAGATGTCTGCTTAAGTTTTCACTAAGATGATGGAAAAAACAAGACCCTAAGAGGCTGTTTGACATTAAGGTGCAGAAAATTACCAGGACATGACTTTCAGGGGCAGTTTGGGTTACAGAGGAGCTTTAAGAGCACAGCAGCACTGGATGAATGAGGTCTGCCAAGGCATGGATGGCATGGCCAGTGGGAACTCACCCCTCCACTCCTTTCATGTCAATGCTGATATCTATAGTGAGCAGTCCCTCATCCTCTGCCAGGCTCATTTTCAGGAACTGGTCATCTCGCAGCTCCTTCACAGGTTTGTTCTTCATGTATTTAAAGGAATAGGCATAGTGGGCTTCATCAATATCCTGGGAAAGAGGAGAGACAGTCAGCATGCATATAGGGCATTCATGAAGAAAGACCCTTCTGTATACCACAGCAGACAATGGATTTTATTCAATACCCCCTCAGCCCTATGCCTGCCACTCTGCATTTCCTTCCCCAGCAGGACACAGTGGAATTTCTGCCCAGTCTCAGAGAAACAGAGACTGTTCCAATAATTGAAGGCAACATCTCAACAGCAAGAATCAGGCCTGGTGAAACGCTGAGACTAAAAATGCAGCACGCTGCTGAGCCTCTGCAACAGCCCAGCTCACATGCTGCTCTGAGATTTATTCAGAGCTGACACTGACATGGGAGAACAAGCATTTGTATGTTATTTAGATCCTTCCCTGAAATGACCCACAGTCAGGGCTTGCTTTCTTACCTTCTTCCCCTTTTTGGTCGGTGAGATGTTGATTTTAGCTCGCTCTTGGAAAGTCTGTCTCAGGACCTGTCTGACCAAAGGCTCCCTGGCTATCTGCAAAGCCACCATGTACCTCGCTCCTTCCAGCACAGCTTCAGGGCTTGGGAATTGACTACAAGCAGAAAAAGGCAGCATGAAGGCTTAGGGCTTGAGAATGTCCCCAGATCCCCTTGCTTTTGTCACGTCCACAGGACCTCCACAAAGATCCCCCCCCACTGACCTACACACATAATCCTTGGCCAGCTCCAGGGGCTCTGCAGGGAACTGCTCTGTCTCGTGACGCTGGTAACTGTCTCTGAGATTCTCTCCAAACTGCTCAGGTGTCAGACCAAATTTCTTAGCCAGGCCATCTGGGAAAAGAAAAACAACAAAAACCCAGTGAGGACAAGGGTACTGTAGCTTATAGTGAGCAAAACCATCAGTCCTTCTTCTACAGGTAAGTCACAGCACCCAGCAGAGCACGTGGGCCAGGCCACTGCACAGTCAGCACAACAGAGCACAGCCTTACCCAGCCCAGCTGCCTGGCAGATGGTGTACATATCCCGACGGGAAGCCTGCTTCAGCTCAGGCCCTTTCTGCTCATCATCTTCGGCATCCTCCCCTTCCCCTGTAGGAAGGATACGTTACAGAGGCATCCAGACAGCTGGAGCATGTCAGAAGTACAGCAAGGGGATTAAACACAACCTACGTTGTGCAACAAAGTCCCTAATCCCACAAACACATCTCAAAGGTCACAGTAGCCTTAAAATTATTTAGGGTTAGAAAAGACAGTGAAAATGCCGTCTTCAGCTTCACTCTCTGGCAGTTTTAATGGCACTGTGACTGGGTTGCACATTAAGACACACATCAAGGTGGGTAATCCTTGCTTTGGCCCCTGCCATAAGGGGTGCTATTCATATTCCATTGGAAAGAGCACCTTGTGTGGCAAACTAAACATTTTCAGAGGTGCCTGGAAGACCAAGGATTAAATTGAGACGAAAGCAAACAGCAGAGATGCTCTGTGCAAACATATGGGCTTTTCAACAGACTTTCTCATAGGTTTCTTCTGAACCAGGATTTTGAAGCAGCCCAGAATTAGGAAACCATGAAATCTGGGAAGACAAACCTTCCTCCTCTTCGCCATCCTCTCGGATACGCTTTTGCTTCTTGCGAGCAGCCTTGGCAGCGTTCTGCATCCTGGGGATGTCTCGCCCATAGTACAGCAGGAAGTGATTGTACACGTCCTTCAGCTCGTCCATGGACTGCACATCCTTCAGCCTACGGCACACACAGCCAGCACGTTACACCCTGCCTGCAGCTGAGCCATGGGCAGAGCACTCAAGGAACCTGCTCTGGCACAGGTCAGGCAGAAGGAGCCCTTGGGCTCATCCTCCAAAAGAATTTTAAGTATTTCTCATTATTGGTTTTGTGGGGAGGCTAAAATCAGTGCTTTACAGTGGCCAAAGAGCCTGTGCTGTTTGGGGGAGTCAACACACATTTTAAGTCATTTTGGAATGAATATAAGGAAGCCATGGCACCATACCTCTCCATGTCAGTAGTATCCAGGGCCCTTATTCCATCAGCCAAGGGCTTGTCTGGATCAGCAGAGATTTGTTCATACTGATAGGCCTGCATCTTCTCAAACAGTCGTGTTAGGTTCTGCTTGCGTATCTTCAGCTGTGTCCACTGACATGAGAATAAAAGAATTCCAGTGAAACACACCATTGCAGTGGGTCAACTTTCTCCTCCCTTCCCAAGCAAGGGCTCCAAGGATCTTGGGATATTTGTCATATAAAAATAATTATCAAAATCTTCAAGACTGGCCAAGCCCAAATGTCACATGTGGCAGGTCTCATCTCAGAGATGAATTATGTTAACAGAAAAAAAGAACCTAGGTTTGGATCTACCTCATAGTAGAGAAAGAACTTGCACTGCTGACAGGTAAGGTCACTATACAAAAAGAATTCAGTGAAGGGGAAGGACTGGTTTAAATCCTATTTTGTTAGATATCCCCTACTACCACATGACAGCAAACATGCAAAAAGACATGGGTAAAAACATCAAACACACAAGGTCTCCATGGCCGAACCAATATCTGTAGAAAGTATCAGGCTAGGTAGAAAGACATGTTAAATGCTGATGGGACAACCTGTAGGGAAAACACTCCTCACCTTCTCATCCCACTGCCAGACCCTCCACAGGTCGTTGATGTGCAGCTCTGGCTCCACGTACTCCTTTCTGTAGAAGGCGATGAACGGGACCTGGGTCAGAAATGAGACTCATTACCACTGTGCAGGAGACTGGCTTGTTCCTGGCAGCCAGGACCCCAGAAAAAGCTCCTGTTCCATGTGGGAGAACAAACTAATGGGGCAGCAGTGTAGGACATGTACCACATCATGTCTGAGATCTTACTCACTGGAGAATATACCACATCAGACACAAAACTTTGCAACGTCAGGTTACACCTCAGAGAACAGGTTGGAGAGACTGAGCAAGGCTCAAGAGACTCTGAAGCTTCCCACCTTATTTAGCATCAATTTGTCCAGAATCAGGGAAAGACAATGACAGCAGCCCCATCAAACAGGCCTTAAAATCCTGCATTGCCACAGCCCCTTCTAATGTGCTGCCCTAAATGCTTCCAGCAGCCCTGCTGATCCTTTCAGGAAAAGGAGACAGCAACCCAGACCTTGGTAACGAAGCAGAGTTACAAATTACCTCAAAATGCTGATTTCTCATGAAATTCAGGGCTTCTTTAATCTTCTGGATAGTGCTGGGCCCTTTGCGGCTGAAGCTGCTGGCTTGTCCACGGTCAAGGTAGTCAGAACTCTCCTAAAGAGGAGAAACACACATTGTGTTCTGTTCCTGAGCTGACCCCTTAAAAGAGCAGCCTCAGGCTATAGATGTGGTTCTTCTGTTAGTCAGGAATGCAGACTTAGATACACACTTTGATTTAGATCCTAGCCCTGAGAGGCTTAAAGAAAAAGGGAAAAGCAGCACCTGGCCAAGGTAACTGATGGCCAAAAGCAGATCATGGCTAATACTAATTTAGCCCTAAGGGCACAGTGGCTCAAAGATTTCTCAAGCATTCTTGACAGTTATTCTTTCAACTTCATTGTGTTCCTTTTTGTCCTGTTTCATGGACACGAAAATGAAGATGTGCATGTTAAATGACCGGCTCAAAATCAGAAAGGAAGGGGACTACATTCCTCTCAGCAGACTCCTGGACCAATGTCTCCAGGCTGGAAATCTGCAGTGCCTTCAAGCCCTCTTAGGACAAAAGTCCCAGGCATAGCTCTTTACCTGCAAGGAGATGGTGGGAGTTGCAAATGCATTCCTGTAAATCCAGTCAGCTTCTTCCTCCAGCTCATCATCTTCAGCACTCTTCACCGGGATGGATCGCAGCTGGGAAGAGACAACAACATGAGCAGAGGCACATGCAACACCAGGGCTTGCACTGCTTTCAAGAGGCCTGGAAATTATTGTTTTGAGTGGCAGGTTGCCTGTGGGTCCCTCAGCCATGGGGTGCCAAGGATAGCCCTTCAATGTCTGCACCTTCTGAGCACACAGGAAACCTGCACCAGCTTTACACTAGATAAAGGCAACAACAATTTTGTCAAAGGCTGGTGGAAAGGCCTGCAATGGTGCAAAATCTGTGAAGATCAAGTCAGGGTATCTCCACTTCCTACCAGTCTCCCAAACCCTCTGCAGTTACATCCTGCTCCAATCTATCTGTGCCTTGTTACCACTTTTCTTGCTGCAGCCACGGAGTAACAGAACACAAAGCAGCTCCAAACCCTCTCTGGGCACTTAATCTCAGCCACTTCTCTTTCAGGGGGCCTGCTCTAATCACCACTGACATCCGTGAAGATGACAAAACGTGTGAACAGGCCATATACAGCCAGAAGACATCACAGACAGCATTCCCTTGTGCTGCACAGACTGGCATGGGAAAAAAAGGCCCTTCAGAAAACTGGCAGCTTCACACATCCCATTTAACAGAGTAGGGTAACAAATCTCTGCACAGAATTACATTAACATACACTAAAGAGAGATTGACTGTTCAGTGAAAATCTGAATACAGGCTAAAATTAAGACTAAGATATGAAACAACAGAGTGATTCCTTGCAGCACAAACAGCACTTGGTATTGAGAGCAGTGTAAGTCCTGGTCATTTCAAATAAAGTGGGTTACAGCAGTTATGTGTTGGCTGGGACAAAGGTAGGCTAGAAACCTTCCCAAACCTTCTCTGGCACTGCATCTCTTGCTATCCAGAGGTCCAGCTCAAGGGATTTCTAACAGCATCCAGCACAAAGCCATCTCAGTACAGCCCAAGCCCTGTGCCACTCCCAGCAGTAAAACACTGGCACCCAGTGGCCACAGGGAAACTGTCACGGGGCTAAAACAGAGCTCACACAGGTACCACAGTTCCCATGCCACTGACAGGCCTGAATGCAGAGTTTTAGCCTATAATTTGACAGGGAGGATCTTCAAAGAGGGAAGAAGAGATGCCAAAATCCAGGTGGCTCTTGGCCTCCAGGTCCCAGCCCTGCTGCACTCAGTGGGAGCTGAAATGCTTCCTGCCTGCACACCTTCAACCCCTTCCCTCACCTGGAATCTCTCAGGCATGTCTGTCATGCGGATCTCGTTGTCCTGGTCCGTTAGGTGACTGCTCTCCAGCTCACTGGGCTCGTACATCTCAAAGATGCTACGCCGACTGACGCGCTTCTTGGTGGTCTTTTTGGGTCGTACACGGGTCTCCCCTTCGGTTTCTTCATCCTCATACTCGTATTCCTCCTCCATCTCCTCATCGTACTCATTGTACTTCTCAAACTCATCATAGTCAAAGTCCACACCAAAGATTTCCTGGGCTTCCTGCAAAGCACTGGAAAGAAAAAAAACTCATTCAGCCCCCGGGTGCAGTTCACAGACCATCCTTCCAGCCACACAGAAGAGGCCAGGGGTACCTAAGTCTAAGCTTTAGTTTTCCACTCTGCCTAAAAAATCACGGGTAGGTACACAATTCTGAGCTTTACATGCAAATGCTTCTCCTAAGGGCATGGTTTTGGTATCCTTTAAAAATATCCAGGAGTCACGTGTTTCATAAATTAAACACTAAAAGCTCTATGTTTAAATCTACCACGTTCCCTTCGGGAAAGAGACCAGTGGTATCCAACCACAAGCTGAATCACTCTGCAGTTGCAAGAACCAAGTAAGCTGAGCACTGTTTTTGAGGCTCCAGGCCAATTTCCAATCAATACTTACGCATCTGTGTATCCTGGAAGCTTCTTTCTCCATTTTGGCTTCTTCAGAGGTTGTCCATCATCATCCACAATGAAGTCATCAATGTCTGGACATGAAGAAACAATTCAGTGGTCAGGACACTTGGATAATCAACTGGTACGTCTGACAAAGCTCAGCTCAGACAGACTATGCAACAACTATGAGCCTCCACCACAGACTGAGGTTGCTGCTGGCTGTCAGTCTGCCCAGCTCCCCACAGCATCTTCTACACCAACCTCAGACATTCCAGGAGCCTAAACCACAGTAACAAGCTAGAACAAACTTCCAGACATAGGCAAAGCCATTTGGCAATTAGCTGCAAAGCAGTGCACTGGAAATACAGTCAGAAGAGGCATGGCTGCTTTGGACAGTAGGTAGAAAGAATTCTTGAAACTTTTTGGGTATGGTAGTAGCAGTGGTGACAGTCTGATGCTGAAGAGAAGGAGGGCAGGCAGGCACTAGGTACTAAACAGTGCCCTGACCCCCTTTCTTTGAAGCATTTTCATTTTTGAGGCAGCTTAGGGAAGATGTTCAAGATCTCAGCACACATAATGTGCTGCTGCACAAAGTGATTTAGACAGAGAAACTAAACCTGTTACCCAGAAATGTTTAATTCTAGGGATTTTACTAATCAGACCAACAAGAGCTTTACCACAAAGGGTCACAGCCTTTGGTTACTTATAGCTCAGAGAAAGTCTGAACTTTGTTCCTGTGCTTTAATCCTACAACAAACTTCAGACCATCCATACGCACCAGATTCATCTTCCTCCTCCTCTTCTTCCTCTTCTTGTGCAGCAACAGGAGCTTCAACAGCTTCCCCTCCTTCCTCGCCTTCGCCATCCTGAAAGATTTCTTCAGCAATGGCTTCTTTCTCATGTTCCTCCTTTCCATAGTCTTCTGCTTCATCATCCTCATCATCAGACATTTTTCGCACACGTCTGAATTTTTGCTGCAAGGAAAACGCCTTGTTAGTGCCCACAGTCCCTGGCACAGCACTCGAGCTCAGTGTGGGCTCTGCCAGGCCAGCACTGCACTTCCTCTGCAGGCACCTGAGAGGGAGCAGGATGGAGCCCTGCAGGGGACAAGAACCACCCCCTCAGGAGCCTGTGCCTGTGTCACTTGTGTGCTGTCACCACCAGTGTTGGCCTGGCTTGATGTGCCTCTAGTGTTACAGAAAGAGCTTTAGAGCCCATAATAGCCTGTGCTGACTTTGAGGTTAGCAACACACAGGAGAAAGTTACTGGAACATGAGATGGTCTCGCAGAGATGGGAAGGGAGGGGTGTAGCAGACTTTAGGAACCAAAGTGTTTTGCAAATTCCAGGAAGCCAGTTCCCAGTTGGCTGGGCAAGGAGAGATCCTGATTCCTTCAAGCACTCAGCTCTCTCTTTCCAAGAGGGCAGGAGCAGAGGAGAGGCACTGCTTGCTCACTCCAGGCCAGAGCCCACCCTCATCCACACTAAGACACACCACACCATTAACAGCAGCATGGCAACACAACTCACTCTTTTGACTTTAACGCCCAAGTTCTCTTCAATGAGGTCAAAATCATCATCCTCCAGGCGGTCATCAAAAGCTAGAGAAGTGACCAGAGATGAGTTACTCTCTCTCTTTACTAATCTGGGAAAGCACTAAGCCAAGAAGGGTACAGCTTACCCAACCCATGCAGACACCCAGGGCAGAGGGAGAGCTCTGCTCCCTGGCAGGTCAGTGTCAGAGCATTCTACTGATATGAACAATCATCATCAAACTTACTGCGCTTTCTCTTTTTGTGGCCAACATCATCCTCAGAGTCTCCAGAGTCACTAGCTTCTTCCTCCTCTTCCTCATCGTCATCATCATTAATGAATCCTTTCAGGTTCCCCTGCTCATCTTGATCATCGAGATTCAGCTCCTCCTCTTCCTCATCTGGGATGGAGAGCAGCATGTGTTAGACATTTACTCATTGGTTATCCACGGAGACTTGGCTCTGGGCAAGGAGCATCTTCCTTCACACCATCCACACAATTTTAACTGAACACTTTTACTGACACAGAACCCAGCCAGCTGCTCATGCCAGAACCCCACTTCTTGTCTCGTGGTCTCATGCTCTCTGTGCAGAGGGAACAGGTGGAGTGGTCACACTGGGAGAATTCCTCTGCTTTTATTGTTTACTATCAAATTGTGTGACTGCAAGTCCCACAGGGGTGAAGCAGAGTATTTTTTATTGCCAAATATAAAAACCACCTAAGCGCTTGGGAGGAAGGGCAACACTTAAACAGCAGAGATTATTGACTACAGATGGCCCTGCTATTAGAGCACAGTTATTGCTCCATCTGCAGAGTAACAGGATGCAGAATAGAGCAGCGAGGAACACAGACAATCCAGCAAACTCACCATCCTCATCTTCCTCTACAAACTTCTTGGTTACTCTGGGCACAACCTCCCCATCCTGGTTGTACTCCTCCTCTGACTCCTCTGCTTCGCTTTCCACAAAGTCAGACATGGCTGCAGCAACTGGGGAAAGAGGAAACATCCCTGGCATCAGCTGAACAAGCAAAACACAGGCACTTCCCCTTTCAGGTTTTGGAGAGAGGACAGCTAAGGCAAGAGCGTTTCAAATTAGCTGTCGCGGCCCTGAACTACCCAGTGTCCACCTTGCCTGGCCATCCCTGTCACCAGAGATTAGGGAAGCGAAGCCAGCAGCCAAGAGCTGCCAGCTCCTGCCACCCTGTGTCTGGGTGAGCAGGACAGGAGCTGTCACAGCAGCGCTTGTAACACAGCCCAGCTCTGGCTGCAGCTGAAATGTGCACACAGTCAGAGCCCTCCATCCCATCCATACCCTCCCACACGGCTGGGAAAGCTCCCACTGATGCTGCGCGGTGTCATTTAGGATCTTAATATGATTAATCCTCACTCAGTTAATGAAGCCAGGATGACCCTGAAAATGGTCTTGACTGAGCTGTGGCTGCCAGCTGTTGGCAAGGCATTGCAGAGCCCATGGAGAAACCAGGAGAGAGGTCTGAGGTCCGGGACTGGGGGCTTGTGGCTGCCCAACTCCACTACCCACACAGCTGGAGCTGTTGCCAGGGTGTTCCAAGGCAGAGACCTCTGTCCAGAGATGAGGAAGCAACAAGAAACTACAAAAACAGGGCATTTTCTATATCCAGAACCTTTTGTTTGATGTTTTTTGCCAAACAGGGTTTCTGGAAACAATATAAATGATGTTTAGCACAACAGAAAGCCTGTGTCCATGAAGACAGGGCTCAAGTTCTGTCTCTCTGAGCCTTCCACTTCTTGTGGTTACAAACTTGCTGATATTTTAAAGTTTTCAAAGGAAACTTGGGGTTTTTTTTAAATACATCAAAACAACAGAAGCTTACAAGAGTCAGCTATAAGGAAAAACAAAAAAATTCCTCAAATGGCTGTGAATATGAAAATGCCAGCCCAAGAAGAAATACCAGCCTTTGGGAGGGTACAAAAAGAAGCTCAGAGGTGTCAGATCTAAAGCCAAAACTTCCATGTTAAATTACATCAGATGTAATTTAACACACACACACACACACAAAAAAAAAAACAACAGAGAAAAAAAAGATGAGTAAATAATTCCATATGCCAGGGAATGATACCTAAACAAACACGCTTCAAAATATTCCCATAATCATTTCCCCATTGCAAACAACCAGCTGAAGGAAATCAGTCCCACATGGGACAACCTGATCAAGGCTTTGCCACGACACTTCTTGTGTGCAGGATTTCATGTTCTGCCCCGAGATCCACACATCTGGTGCACAAACACAACAACTTCGAGAAAACCAGGGACTTACTGCTCAGCTAAAGTTAAATGGTCCAAGGCTGATCTCGGATGATCTTTTAAGTCTCGAAATACGAACAGCTCCAAATGAATGTGTTGTCCGGATCTCATTAAAGAAAAGCCACAACAAAGACTAGGGAAAGACCTCTGCCAGATTTCAGACACGAGCACACAGCAGCTTACACTCCTTGGCTGCAGAATATGTGGCCATGGCCAGTATCTATCTAGGATGGTCCAGACAGGAAGAAAATGCAGCAGGCCAAGGCTTCTGCTCTGCACCCAGAGAGGACATGGCTGCTCTGGTTCAGTGCATAGGCACAGGGTGATCCCTGCCCTTGAGAGGACACTAGAAGTCACACACATGTATTTAAGCACCCCGTCAGAAATAATACCTCAGAGGGTAGCAGAGATGACAGTTAAATGCATGTTCCTGAAGCAAATGCCAATGATGAACTGTGTAACTACACACAGTAAAGGAACAGGGGTTATATTTAGCAGCCTGTGTATGAATATTATGTCAACTTCGTGCTTTGTCACCAATGCTTCTGCTACAGGTATTCACCAGGGTGTATTAACATATATAAAACTTCAGGCTGAGTGGTTTTTCCTAGAGCATTTCCAAGTCTAATAACCTCATTTATCTCCTGCTCATGATCAGCACAAAAACCCAGCCAGAAAAAAACCCCCTCATCACAGCACCACATAGAGTTTCACTGTCCTCTGCCAGTGAAGTGTTTCACTCACAATTCCAACTTGCTTCCTCATCACTTGTTCTACCATTTCCTGGCAATTTCAGTCCACATCAAATCAAATTTGTCTGGACACAGAGAACAACTAGGACTTAAGAAAACCATCTTATTTAATAATCCAGCCAAGCAGGTTCCACACAAGCCAACCACCCACAAAACTGGGTGCTTTCAGCTCCAGTGAAATCCACCTCAGGACAGCAGGGATGTCACTTAGCATGGAAAACAGAAACAAGATGTTGAATCAGATATGGACTTAGGGTGTCTCTCCCACCCTCTGTGCCAGAAAGGCCCTATTTTGAAACAAAACAGGCCAGGGAGGCAAGTGAAGGCTGCAGCCAGCACAGATGGAGGTGCAGAGCAGAGCTTGGTGTGGTGGGTCACACAGGGAGAGCCCCATTTGTGTGGGCATGAGGAGGATTTAAAAATCAAAGACTGTTGGGCCAGCAGAGCTGTTTCAATCAGGAGTGTCTGCACTTTGCTCGGCTCAAGGGCACAATAGCAATTATCCAGAGTCCACATTCTCCTTTTAGCTGGGATGCCTGGAGCAGACAGCTCTTCACTGTCAGTACTGGGACAGTAGAGTTCTGATCAGGTCAGGACCAGGTTGGACATCAGCCACGGGCTCTGTGAGCTGCCCTCCTGGTTAGGTCAGGCCGGGTCTCTAGAACAAGTGCTGCTTTCTGAGGAACCTGAGAATTTCGGAAATCAGACATTCAAACACCTGTAAAGCCTTGGCCACACATCCAGATACCTGCTGGCTGCTCAGGACTGCAAAACATCACAGTACGTGAGGCAGACACGGCTTTGTACATCAAACACCAGCAAGAGAAAACTCATTAGGGTTTAGAAATGGAGACACATTTCAAATATCAGAACTTACAGGGAAAATTCCCGCACCTGGTACTCTGGCAAGGCAGAGGGACACTGCCATGTGATGCAGGATGGTATCAGGAATGGCAGTGTCCCACAGGAGCTTCACAGCCTCAGCAGGTGGGGGGTGAGGGAAAGCAGAAGCATCAGATGCTCTCCAGGCACTGCAATGCCCACTAAAGCAGGAGACCACAGTGGTGCTCACAGAATAACCAAGGAGTGTCCTCCCAGCGAGATGTATTTATTATTCAGCAGTCAACCTCAGGACAGCAGTGACAGTGCACAAAACAGCAAACCCCAGTGCTCATTTAGGCTTCACGACAGCCCAGGCACAGTCCTTGACTCCCCCCATCTTCTGGGGGAGAAACAACACCAGGGCCCTGATCCATGCTAACACTGGTTTTATGGTTTTTTTTTTTAAGGGGGAGAGGGTTTGGACAGGCAGGGATGGTTCTAATCTCTGTCATTTTATAGTTCAACTAAGAGTTCACTTAAGATCACAGGCCCATGGAACCACATTGCCAAAGCCACCCCTGAACAGCCTCTCTCAGTTCTCATGTCTACACTTCAAAAAATCAAACTAGAGAGGATTCAGAAATCTTGGGGAAACTCCACTCAAAATACAGAGCCTAAGGAAGCTAAATCTATTAATTTTTGTCAATTAAATGGTCATTAAATTAATTTTGGCACAGTCCAAGTACATCGAAAGGATTAAAAAACTGTGACAACAAATGGCTGACTAGGAAAAACACAAATGAACTGCAAAGAGAGCGCCACTGTTCCACCACCTGAAGCTCCCAATGAAACCAATGTCATTTTTCTTAAAAAAAAAAAGAAAAAAAAGAAAAAAGCAAACCATAGTTGAGTTGGAATGTGTGGATTTAACATTAATAACTACACCGCAATCTTCAAGCTGTGTCCCATCACAGAATCCAGACAAAAATCATCTTGGCATCTTTTAATTTGAAGCTTAAGAGCCTAACAGAAACCATCCCTGTGAAGCACCATAAGGCACTCCCACCACAACAAACAACCCTCACGGGCACCTCATCAGCGCTGAGTTCTTCCTCAGGGCCATTCCCTAGTACCCACATGAACTTCTGCAGGGCTGATGTCACCTGCTAGCCCTGACATCACCAATATATACATTTATATATTTAGCTTTTTCAGCCGTTTTACAGATTTCTGAAGATGACACCTGAACCACACACTCCCACCCTGCTCAGTGGTGGCTGTGCCGAGGGGGAAGTGATGACTGGAGACCAACAACGCCACGACAGGGAAAGTCCAGCCAAGCAGACACCACAGCTCAGGAACTTCCCATACCTGCTTTGTTGGTTTTAATGCTCCTGCTGGTCCCACCGCCCCTGATGCTATCGGGTGGCAGCACGTCCTGTGGCAGAGTGACACATTTAATAGCATGTTGTGTGAAACAGCACTTCCGCCTGTTTATTTTGGCCCTGCTGCATCATACTTTCCTGTAAGAAACAGAAAATTGATGCTCCCTCCTCGCTTTCTCTGACCTGCCCATGACTTCACGCACCTGCATCATATCTCCTGTCAGCAAGTCTCCTCCCTAAGGTGAGGAAACAAGGCTTTGCTTGCCCAAAAACTTGCTCATCTGTGCTGCTCCTGCCTTTTCCAGCGCTCCCCTTTTGGGGTGGTCTAACCATAACTACCAGGGCACAAACTGCCAACCATTTAGGCAGCAGCATAATGATGTTTTCTATCTCATTCTCTGCTCCTTTAAAGTAATTCCAAAATATCCTTTTTAGGACACAGTGGGCTGTTGAAGTTGTTTTAAAAAAAGCAATTACTAAGACTCCAACAGCTCTTCCCTGAACAGTAGAGTAGAGTCAATTACTGGAGCGTTTGTTGCCTTCATTACACCTGTTGCCATCATATCTCGTTTACCACACCACCACTCCCACCCAGTATTATCTGGTCTCTGCAACTCCACAGTCTGGTTTAGCTATCCTAAATAATTTAGGATTAAATTTTCCTTCTCCACATCACCATACTCAGGAAAACAAACAAAAAAAAAAGAGCAGTGAAGATGACAGTGAAACTCCACAATAACCTCACTCCACTGTGAGCACCAATCACCTACCATTTTTTGCCACCTTTTAGTCATTTATTAAACCCAAAAAGGGCCTTCCCAGGCTGCCAGCCCTCTGCTTTTCAGGGAGGGCCTTAGCAGAAGTTTGGAAAGCCTAATGCAGCGGTCTGGGAATCCCACCTGCAGACCAGGGTGATCCAGGAATCCCACCTGCGGAGCAGGGGGATTCGGGACCACCGGTGGACCTGAGAGACCAAGGTCAGACCCTTTCCTTCCCTCGCCTCCAAGAACAGCATCCCGATGTTCCCCAACGCCACATCTCCTCACATCCACCAGCTCTCCCCGCCGTGTCAGCGATGTCCCGCAGCTCCAGGCCCGCTGCGCTCTGTGCCGCGGGGGCCTCGGGCCGCTGCTGCGGCACCTCCCGACCCCGGCGGAGCCGCCCCGCACTGCGGCCCCCGCCCCGCCTGCCCCGGGAGGCTCCTGCCGCCGCCAGCCCCACCCACGGCCGACACCGGGGCCCGACCGGGGCGGCCGCCGCCGCTCCGCCCGCACCGGGGCCCGACACCAGCCTCCAGGATGTCCCTGCCGCCCTCACCGGGGCCCGACACCAACCTCCAGGATGTCCCTGCCGCCCTCACCGGGGCCCGACACCAACCTCCAGGATGTCCCTGCCGCCCTCACCGGGGCCCTCCGCCGCCTCGGAGCCGGGCCGGGACTGACCCGCGGGCCGAGACTGACGCGGCCGCGCCGCTCCCCCGGTGAATGACCCGCGGGCCGGGGCTGACGCAGCCGCGTCGCTCCCCCCGGTAAATGACCTCCCCCGTTCCCCGCCGGGCCCGGCGCGGCCTTACCCGAGGGGCCGAGGGAAAATGGAGGCGGCGGCGGCGGCGAGCGCGGGGGGCGGAGCGGGGCGAGCCGCGACCTCCCGGCGGGCGGAGCGGCGGCGCTTCCGCTTCCTGCGGGGATGGGGCTGCTCCCGCTGCTGCTCCCGGTGCTGGCGGCGGCGGCACTGGGCGCGGCGGGGCGCGGCGGCCCCGGGCCGGTCACCTGCGGCTCCGTGGTGAAGCTGCTCAATGTGCGGCACAACGTGCGGCTGCACTCGCACGATGTGCGCTACGGCTCCGGTAATGGGACGCGCACCCCCCATCCCCCCCACCCCGCTTTTTCCCCTGCTCCCGGGTGTGATGGCGGGTCTCCCTCCTCCGCAGGCAGCGGGCAGCAGTCGGTGACCGGAGTGTCGGCGGCGGATGACGAGAACAGCTACTGGCGGGTGCGGGGCCGCACGGCCGCCGTGTGCCATCGGGGCACCCCGGTGCGGTGCGGACAGGCCATCCGCCTCACGCACCTGGGCACCGGCCGCAACCTCCACAGCCACCGCTTCGCCTCCCCGCTCTCCGGCAACCAGGTACCCACCGCGGATCGCCCCCGAGCCCCGGGCTCAGCGCCTTTCCCCTTGTCACCGCCC
This sequence comes from Manacus candei, assembly GCF_025592945.1. Classification (NCBI taxonomy): domain Eukaryota; kingdom Metazoa; phylum Chordata; class Aves; order Passeriformes; family Pipridae; genus Manacus; species Manacus candei. The sequence continues at coordinate 7,280,200 of NW_026138124.1, read as the reverse complement.
CTGCCCGGTCCCCTGAGTCCCTGCTGGGTTCGCCCAGGCTCTACCAGTCCCGATTGGGTCCCCCTTGTCCCTGGCACTCCCACCTTGTTTCCTAGTTCAGACTGGGTTCCTCTTGTCCTCCATGTCTCTAATCAGCCCTGCCTTGTTCCCCAGGCCCTACCAGGTTCTTTCTCCAGGTCCCTACCAGTCTCTCCTTTTTTCCCCGTTCTCCTTGTGCCTACCAGTCCCAACTGAGTTCCCCTTGTCCCCCATCTCCCTACCAGTTCTGTCTTGTTCTCCAGTCCAGACTGGGTCCCCCTTGTCCCCCATGTCACTGCCAGCCCCATCTTATTCCCCAGTCTCTCCTGGATTCTCCCTGTCCCAACCAGGTCTCTCATTTCCCTTCCTTGTGCCCTGGCCCCAGTCATGTCCCATATGCCCTCACCAGTCCCACCTTGTGCTTCAGTTCAGATTGGGTCCCTCTTGTCCCCCATGTCCCTACCAGCACTGCTTTTTCCCCTGGTCCCAGCTGGGTCCCTATCAGTCCCACCTTGTTCCCCAGTCTGTACTGGTTCCCCCTTGCCCTGCCAGTGCCTGAATCCCAACCAGACCCTCCAAGTCCCAATAACCATGTCCTTCCCACCCCTAGGCCCAGCCCCTTCTCCTGCCCACCCCAAGGTGCGAGTCCCTCCCCCCTTCATCCTGGCCCCCAAAATGAGCTGTTCTTCACCCCCAGGAGGTGAGTGCATTTGGGGAGGCCGGCGAGGGTGACTACCTGGACGACTGGACAGTGGTGTGCAGCGGGACCTACTGGGTGCGGGATGACGAGGTTCGCTTCCAGCACACCTCCACCGACGTCTTCCTCTCGGTGACGGGGGAGCAGTATGGGCGGCCCATCCATGGGCAGAAGGAGGTGCATGGCATGGCGACATCCAGCCAGAATAACTACTGGAAGGTGATGGAGGGCATCTTCATGCAGCCTGGCGAGGCCTTCAAAGCAGAGCGGTACCACGCTGAGTTGTGAGGGACAGACAGACTGATGCTGAGACTGGGTGCTGCCCTGCCATGTTTGGGACCACTGAACCCAGGGGATGGCTTCTGTACCCACCTGGGACTGACACACACCAGGACAGAGCTCCAACACAAAGCAGATCCCAATGTCCTGAATTCGATGTGGAGCAGATTCCAGTGTCCCTAATTTGAGATGAAGCAGGTCCCAGGATCCAGACCTGACCCAAAGCAGAGTCCAACACAAAGCCCTGACACAAAACAGGTCCCAACATCCCAAATCCAGCACAAAGCCAAGCCCGACATCCAGACCCAACCCCAGAGCAGACTGACAAACTCTCACCCTGTCCCTTGCAGCCCCCTTATCCGTCCAAGGACTGCTGTCCCCAGGAACTGTACACCCCTGCTGTACCCCAAACCACTCTCCATATCCTGCGGGGACCTGGGACCATAAAAGTGCTGAACCCTGCCCTGTGGTGTGACTGTTTGTGTGGGGGATGCAGAGAATAGCCCAGGGCTGGGGGCCAAAACTGGTGTCACCTCCTCGCCCCATTTTGGTACCTAGACCCAGCGTCACCTCTCTCGCCCCATCCAGTGCCGGACCCAATGTCACTCACCCCCTCTCCCCATCCCGGTGTCACCTCCTTCACCTCATCCCAGCACCAGCCCTAATGTCACCCCCTGCCCCATCGTGGTGCTGGACCCGGTGTCATTGCCTCACTGCATCCCGGTGCAGCCCCAGCGTCACCCCCTCGCTCCATCGCGGTGCCGGACCTGGTGTGTCACACCCCCTCGCCCCACCGCCGTGCGGCCACGGTGTCACCCGCACGCTCCATCCCGGCGCAGGACCCGGTGTCGCTTCCCTTCTCCCCTCATCCCGGTGCCGGTCCCAGTCAGCCCCCTCTCCCCCCATCCCGGTGCCGGTCCCAGTCACCCCCTCTCCCCCCACCCCGGTGCCGGTCCCGGTGTCGGTCCCGGTGTCACCGCTCGGCCCCGGCGGGGCGCTGCGGCGCCCGCGCTCTCCGGGAAGGCGCCGCTCGGCCCCGCCCCGTCCCGCCCCTCCCAGCGGCCACTCGGGGTGCGCGGGCGGCCCCTCGGGCGGCGGCGGCGGGGCCGGGGCGGGCGGGAGGGAGGGAGGGGTCCACACCGGGGCCGTGGGCCCGCACCGGGGCCGGGCCCGCCATGCCGCCGCCGCTGCCCGCCGCGCTCCTCGGCGTCGTCCTCATCGCGCTGCTCGCCGGGCTGCTGGCGCGGTCAGGGCCTGGGGGGCGGGTTTGGGGTCGTGGGGGAGCCCGCGGGGGCTCGAGGGGGGGTGTGACAGGGGTGGGGAGTGGGCGCGGAGCTGGCAGAGGGGTGATAGGGGGCTGGAGGGTGACAACGCGGCGGGTGTGGCTGTCCTGGGATGGGAGGAGCTCGCAAGGGTCAAGGGGTGGCCCGTGGGGCTGGCAGTGGGGTGTCGGGGGGGTTTTGGGGGCCCACGGGAGTTTTGGGGGGTGATAAGGGTGGTTGGGGTAGTGTCAGGGATGGAGGGGGCCCCACGAGGCTGAGGGTGAGGTGTTGGGGGTCTAGGAGGGGAGAAGCAGGGATTAAGGGGGACAAAGAGGGCTCTGGGGAGTTTGGGGAATTTGGGGGGCTCACAGGACTTGGAGGGAGTCTGCAGGGAATTGGGGGCTCCTAGGGCTGGGAGGTTGGGGATGTCAGTGCCTTGGGGGCATACAGAAGTTTATGGGAGCCTGCAGGAGTGGGCACGGGGTTGTCAGGGGGGTATGGGGGTCAAAGGGACCCCTCAGGGCTTGGAGGATGTGTCAGAGATTGTTGGGGGTGACCCTGCAGGGTCTCTGCCCCAGCCTGGGGCCCTGGGAGCTCCTGTCCAGCTGTGGGTGCTGGATCTGGTGCTCAAAGGGCAAAGAGGGCTGGTCCCCAGCCCCAGTGGGGAGGCTGACCCTGGCCTTCCCCCTGTCCCCACAGGTGGCTGGCATGTCGCCTGGCTGTCACCTGGTGCCGGCAGAAGCTTCATGCGGAGCTGAAGATTGGCTCCTTCGGCTTCTTCTGGGCCCAGAACATCAGCCTCAAGTTTCAGCGGGAGCAGCAGACTGTGGTGGGTACCCGAGCAAGGGGTGGTCACGGGCAGACGGGCAGAGAGGGTGGTTACGGTCACTTACAGGCTGGCAGCAAATCTGTGTAGCCGTGCTCCTGTTGGGCATCCCCATGGCTGGTGCCAGGCCCTTCCTCCAAGGGCCACACTTGGGGTTTTAGCTGCTCCTTGAATGATCCCAGGCATTGGGAGTAGAGCAGGAATGTCAGGATGAGCATCATAAGGCTCAGGTTGTTTCTTCTCTGACCTGCCTGTGTGTCCTTGCAGGAGATTGATAACATCTGGATCTCCAGTAAACTGAGCCGGGAGCTGCCGTATGTACCCCCACACCAACTCCCTGCCTGCTTGCCTGGGGGGTCTGGCTCACCCCTAGCCCCACTGACTGTGGTCCTGCTGCCTTTACACCTTCCTGACATCCCTATTTCCCCATGGTCTGCTCTGAGAGAGTGAACCACTTTTTGAGGTGGCAGTGTCTTGTGGGTGCCCTTGTGCCGGTCCTGCATATTCCTGGGATGGGGGACATCACTGGTGGTGGGGCTGGGTGTGCCAAGTGTAAGAGCTGCCTGTGCTGTTCTCCCACAGGCGCTACTTCGAGCTGTGTTTTGGCGAGGTGCGGATCCGCACGGATCTCCAGAAGGGCCCTGGGTTCCAGCCGTCTGTCCCGGAGGCTCCCAGAGAAGCTGACGGAAATGAAAGCAGAGCAGACCTGACCCTTAAACCCTCCCTGCTAAGGCTACTTAGCCAGGTGAGGCACTGGCTTGATGAGACGCTGTTGTGGGCTGCGCTGCTGTCGGATATCCCTCACCGTAGCACCTTCCTCCCAGCTCTTTTCCATCCACATGGATTCCATCAACATCATGGTTCTGCACGTGGCCACCTCCGAGTCTCTCTGGCACATCCAGGCCAGCCAGACGCGTCTCCTCCTGAATGGCAACGGGAAGAGGTAATACTGTGCTTGCATGCACTCTGCTTCAGGGGCAGGGAGGCTCCTCTGACCCCAGCCTGCTGTCTTCTCTCTCTGTTCCACTCAGCAGCATCTCATGTCACCTGTGATGTGACACATTAACCTTCTCCAGGCTGGCCTGGTTCCTTTTTGCATCACGGGAAGCTTGAGTTGTGTGTTCTCCAAATAATGTGTTGCTGGTGTGCATGGACTTAGGGCATGATCTGCTTTGAGGAGCACTTGAAGCAGGGACTTGGGATCCCCGTGTCCCACAGAAAAGAGAGGACAGGGACTTGGTTTGGCAGCAGCAAGGCCCACATCCTCCCTCTCTTTTCTGCTTTCCCCAGCCTGACCTGCGAGGTGAGCCTGACAAAGGTGAACAGCAAAGTCCTCCGGAGCAGCCAGCTGGTGAGTGCTGGAGAATTCCACACTTGGAGCCTGGGCACCGGCTCTGTGGGATACCCTGAGGACCCACTCCAGCATGTCCCTGAGGCTGGGCAATGCTGTGAGGCTCTGAGCCCAATGCTGGGCACCTGCAGCATCTGCTGGCAGGACATTGGGTGTCACTCCTTGCTGTATCCCCACGCAGGATGACACGTGCCTGGCAGAGCTGGCCCTGGCACTCTCCCTCTCGCTGGAGATCAGCAGCAAGCGGCGGCTGGTGGGCGTCCGGCTGTGCATCCGGACACTGCAGGCAGAGCTGCATGAGGGGCTTTTCTGCAGCCCCCTCCTGCACCACGTCACTGCCGGGGCCCAGCACAGCAGCACAGGGGAACAGCCCAGCACAGGTCAGGACAGGGACAGGGACAAGCTCCAGGCCCGGCAGGGGCTGGCAGCCCCCATGCTTGCACTGGAGCCAGAGGGATTTGGCTGTGCCGTCACTCCCTCCTGCTGCAGAGTGTGGGGCTTTGGGCAAGAGCCTTCCCATGACTGTGTTCTTCTCCAGGCCCTGAGGAGCCCCCAAAGTCCCTGTCTGTGCTGAGCAGGGACACTCTGCAGCTTATCCCCAGGAGGGTGGAGATGAAGCTGGAGAACACTAGCATGGTGCTGTCCATGAACAGCCAGAAGAGGTAAGGAGGCAGGTAGAGGCAAGAGGCTGTCCTAAACCAAATTAGTGCTTGGGACATGGACCTGGAAACAGCTGTGCCATTCCCTGCTCATCCAGACTGCAGAGAGTGAGTCCTAGAGCCCACCCCAGTGGGAAGGACTGAGCTTGGCCAGGGACTGGGCTCTTGGGGAGGGAGGAAGGACATGAGCTGGTTCTCTAGCAGGACAGCCTGATGGGATGCTCTGCTGATGGGATGCGAGCACTGGGCTGGGCTTCAGCTGGGCACTGTCTGGTGTCTGTCCATGCCGGCATGCTGGTCAGCTGATGATGAGAAATGGGGAGATGAAGGACATGATGGTGTGGTTCCCTTCTGACAGTGTTTCCCCGCTTCTTACAGGCACCTCACCTGGAGCCTGAAGCTGCTGCAGTTTCTATATCAGCGTGAAGACGAGCAGATCCCACTGCGCAACTTCACGCCCAGCTCAGACCTGGACCAAATGAGTGTAGACCTCCAGCTGGAGGGCAAGTAGCCAGAAGGAAGGGCAGGAGAGGGCTGCCACCACTCCTCTCTACCACCCCTGACTTCTGCTCCTCTCTCTCCACAGATGGCCTTCTCCTGTCCCAGAGCCGCCAACGCATCGTGTGCCTCAACTCCCTGAAGACCAGCCTACAGGTAAGCGATTGCTGGGCACAGTCCTTTCTCCTGGGGGTGACTGGTTTGGCTCCTGGCATGAGTTTTTTGCCACCTGGCCCTCTCCCTGCTCTAGGTCACAGCCATTGACCTCTCGGCTGCTGTTCTGCTCAACACCTGCATCATCCACTACCGTCACCAAGAGTTTTCACACTGGCTGGGCCTGTTGGCACAAGAGTACAGGTGCCGGGCAGTGCCTGTCCCCAGCCAAGGGCACAAAGGAAGGTAAACTTGGCCTCAGCACAGCTGCTGGTATCACAGCTTGTTTGCTCTTGCCACACTCTGGCAGGGTGCCTGGGCACTCAGCACCTTCTCTGCCCTGCGCACAGCCTGTGGGATGGGGTGGCTGGTACAGAGAGTGGGAGGTGATCAGGTAGCTCCTGAAGAGAGGGTGTCCCTCTGGGCCTGTTCCCTGCCATGCTCTATGGCCTACAGCTCCCAGTAAAAGACAATCCCTGCTTGTCCCATGCAGGAGCTATCCCCAAATCATAGCGCCCATCATCCTGAGTGCCTCACTGTCCAACGTCAGTGTGTCCGTGCAGCTGGGGGACACACCACCCTTCGCCTTGGGCTTCAACTCCATCTCTGCAGGTACGGGCTGGCATCAGGGTGGCTGCTGGGCTCTTCTTGGGGGTTGATGGCTGTGCCTGAGAGGCACTAGGAGGGGAACAGGGATGGCCGTGCTGCCACTGTGCTTACCCATGTCTGCATGTGGCCAGGGGCTGTGGATCCCTGACTGGTTGTGCCTGTGTTTGGGCAAGCCCTGCCCACACTCACCCTCTCCTCTCTGCTCACAGACTACCAGCACCTGCGGCCGCAGAGTGTGCACCAGCGAGCGGTGCTGGCCGTGGACCACCTGTGCTGGCGTGTGGGCAACGACTCGCACATCCAGCGTGCCCCACATCCCCCCAACATGCACGTGTGGGGAGAAGCCCTCATCCTCGACTCCTTCAACCTCCAGGTAAGGGGCAAGCCAAGGAGGCAAGGGTGGCTTTCAGGAGAGAGATGCCATGTGGGTGGTACGGGGACATCCTGCAGCCTGAGAGTGATCATCCTGTTTGTCCTACAGGGCAGCTACAACCAGCCCCTGGGCATGTCCAGCGCCCAGTCGGATACGCTTTTCCTGGACTGCACCATCCGGGGGTTGCAAGTGGAGTCGTCAGACACCTGCACTGAGTGCCTGGCCAGGGTCCTACCCCTGTTCTGCCCACAGCCCAGCGGAGCTGAGCTTGCCAAACAGCCCCCCTCTGCCTCCAGTGAGCCCTGGCGGCTGCTCTGGAAGGTGGATCTGAAGGTGGAGGATGTGAACCTTTTCACACTCTCGGCCCTGGTGGGTAAGTAGCATCCAGGCTGATCCCAGGTGGCTGTCCTGCAATAACCCCACAGCTGGGAGTCTGGCATGCTGTGGTGTGCCTCCTCCATGCCTCCAGCACTGATGTGCTGTCTCTCTAGGTGCCTTGGAGCTGCGGCTGGACACGCTGACTGTCCTGGGAAGTGCTGAGAGCTGCACAGTCAGCGTGCAGGGCATGGTGCTGGCCTTGGTGAAGAGCATCACTGAGAAGATGCAGCCGTGCTGCAAAGCTCCTGCCATCCCCAACCCAGTGGCCAACCTCTCCATGCTCTCTGTCACCTACCACAGCAGCATCCGCTCCCTGGAGGTTGGTTTGGGTGTCAGGCCTCTGCTTTATCCTGTAGTAGTGGGACTGGGATGGATGGGGCAGGGGGAGGATTGGCTGGCACCGAAAGGTGCTGGGGAGGAGAACGGGGCTGTGCTGTGCTGGCCCTGGCAGTGACGTGGTGCCTGCTTGCTCTCTCTGGCACAGGTGCAGTGCGGTGAGGGGCTGGCAGTGCTGTGGAGCCCTCCTGACCATATGCACCTCTACCATCACACCCTGGCCACCCTGCAGTGCCACGAAGCCTTGTGGAACGCCCTTGGCCACAGGACGCTTCCCTCCCTACCCCCAGAGAGTCCCACGTCCCACCCGACCACCCCTACTGAATCACCGGGGCCCCTTCAGCCAAAAGGGCCGTCCTCCAAAAGACTTTTGTCCCTGTCCCTAGAGCTGAGCTCCGCCAAAGTCACAGCCTTTGTCTCTGAGGCCAACTACATCAACCTGGCTGCCGAGCGGACCTCGGTGAGCTGGCATGGTGGTGCCCTGCACGGCTACTGCCCCGAGCTGGCCGCTGGCTTTGACGGGCACAGCATCTTCAGCTTCAAGGAGGTGGAGGTGAAACTGCTGCCAGAGCTGGAGGAGGTCATCCGGCACCGTGATGCCTTCCCCACGCTGCGCACCCTCCGCAACCGCGGCTGGGCCTTCTCCTTTGCCAGTGTGACCATCGAGTTCCCCTACCAGTACGACTTCTCCCGCACGCTGGACGCTGCCGTGGGTGTGCAGAAGTGGCTGAAGGGCCTTCACCGGCCTGGGCGCCCCACCAGCACGGCGCTGCCCCCAGACCTCCTGCTTAAAGTGACCCACTTCTCCTGGGTCTTCCTGGACGATGTCTTTGAGGTCAAGTTACGAGACAACTATGAGCTGATGAAGGACGAGAGCAAGGAGAGCGCCAAGCGCCTGCAGCTGCTAGACGCCAAGGTGGCTGCGCTGCGCAAGCAGCACGGGGAGCTGCTACCTGCCCGCAAGATCGAGGAGCTGTACGCCTCACTGGAGAAGAAGAACATCGAGATCTACATCCAGCGCTCGCGGCGCCTCTACGCCAACACACCCATGCGGAGGGCCCTTCTCACCTGGACCCTGGCCCACCTGGAGCTGGTGGCCATGGCTGATGAGTCCTTCCATGGCACAGAACGTGTATTGGAGCAGATGAGGGACCTGGATGATGTTAGCCCGTTCCCCTCCGAGGGTCTGGAGATGGTCACCCAGTGGTGCCGCATGATGAAGGGCAGAGTTGGCAGCTTCTTTGGTGAGTTGCTTTGCGTGAGGGTGCCCTTGGAGGACAGCACAATGGCTGTGACGGCTGGGCTTCCAGGACGGGGACCTGCTGACACCACGCAAGCAGGGAAAATGATTTTCAGAGGTTCAAGGGAGTGGGAAGGGAGCAGAGATGTGACAGGAGAGTGGTTCCTCGTGTGGCTGAGAGCGGGGGACTGGGGCAGTGTCCCTTTGCTGCCGCGTGTCTCAGTGCTTCCTCCGCCCTGCAGTGCGGATCCGTGACTACCCTCGCTACCTCTTTGAGATCCGGAACTGGCAGCTCTCCGGCCGCCTGATCGGAGCCGAGCAGTGCGGCCAGGCCTGCTCCCGGCGCCGCCAGGTCCTGAAGCTGGGGCTGCCCTGGGGGGATGCCACGGTGGAGAGGAACATGCCACCCTTGAAGTTCTACCACGACTTTCACTGTAAGAGGAATGGGGGGGCTCTGTGCCGGGGTAGGGATGGGGCAGCGTGGGATGTGCAAATGGCTGAGCCCATCTCTGCGTTCCCAGCTGTGATCTCCCAGTACACCATTGTGTGGGGGCCCTGCTGGGACCCAGCCTGGACCCTGATTGGCCAGTGTGTGGATCTTCTCACGAAGCCCTCAGAGGATCCCAGCGCCCCGTTGCCCTGGTGGGACAAGAGCCGCCTTCTCTTCCATGGAGACTGGCACATGGACATTGAACAGGCCAACCTGCACCAGCTGGCCACTGAGGTGGGTGCTGCTGGGCTGGGGAACAGAGCATGGCGCAGGGTCAGCTCACACCTCCCTCTTCTCATGCTTGTCCTTGCAGGACCCCTACAACACCACAGAGAACATGCACTGGGAGTGGAGCCAACTCTCCTTCCACTGGAAGCCTGGGCAGTTTGTCTTCAAGGGCAACCTGGATATCAACGTCCGGACAGCCTCCAAGTGAGTGTGGGCCCTGGAGCACAGAGGCCTCCACCAGTGCCAGGGAATGACTGGGGTCTCTTTCTGCATTCAGGTATGACGACTGCTGCTTCCTGCACCTGCCTGACCTGTGCATGACGCTGGACCTGCAGTGGCTGTGCCACGGGAACCCCCATGACCACCATGGTGTGGTGCTGCGCTCCCCCGAATTCCTGCCCGAGGTGCCAGTAGGGCAGCAGTATGACTCCTACCGTGCCTTCCGCTCCGAGAACCTCAACCTCTCCATCCGAATGGACCTGACACGGCCCAGTAAAGGTGGGTGATAGTGTCCTGGGGATCCCTTTGGGACAAGGGGGACGGGGCAGAGCATGCTGGTTTGAGCAATCCTTATGTGTCCTGGGTTGGGTGCTGCCATGTCCCTGCCCCAGGGTGCTGATAGTGGGTATATTCTCAGAGCACTCCCAGCCCCGGATCCTGCTCTACAGCAGCACCCTCCGCTGGATGCAGAATTTTTGGGCCACGTGGACCAGCGTGACACGGCCCATCTGCCGTGGGAAGCTCTTCAACAACATGAAACCCAGCAAGAAGAAGCTGGGGCAGCATTACAAGCAGTTGTCCTATACAGCACTCTTCCCTCGGCTGCAGGCAAGTCCCAGGGGTGGGGGGCTGGTATTACCTCCCTGCTGTGCCTGCGCTGGGCTCTCAGCTGGACTCTCTGCTCTCTCCCAGGTGCATTACTGGGCCTCCTTTGCCCAGCAGCGGGGGATCCAGGTGGAATGCTGCCAGGGACACATCTTCACTCGTGGCACCCAACGGCTCATACCACAAGGTGAGTTGGGAATCCTGCCAGCAGCACTTCCTTGTATGGCAGGGCCCTGGCTGACCCCCTCCCTCTGTCCCCCAGCTGGCACAGTGATGCGACGCCTCATTTCCGAGTGGAGCATCACGCAGATGGTGAGCGACCTGAGCCAGGTCACCGTGCACCTCATGGCCTCCACTTGCGACGAGAATGCCGACCACCAGCTCGACACCCTGGTGAAGAAAACCCACCTGCTGAGCCTGTCCTCCCTCACCTACCAGCGGCACAGCAACCGCACGGCTGAGGAGGTAGTGCTGCAAACACAGGGCACGGCAGCCTGTGCTGGCCTGGTGGCATCCTCAGGACAGGGCGACCTTGGTTGTTGAGTGCAATGGGGGAGGGATTCGGCTTCAGAGGAGACAGGTCTTCAGGGCCTCTGATCTCCCAAGCACCTGGCCTTGTTCCACCCACAGCATCCCTGGCATGGGCCCGTGCTGGGGACTCTGGGGTGGTCCCCCAGGCTCTGGCCCCCACATTCTGCCTGTAGGGCCTGGCAGGGCTTGCAGCCCCTGTGTGTGAGGCCCGTGGTCACAGGCTGGAGGTAGCTTTGCCATGCTGAGGCTCTCACCCTCCGTGCCCAGGAGCTACCCCTGCGTGATGGGGACGATGGTTTCCACACACACCAGCTGCACTTGGTGGACCTGCGGGCGTCCTGGACCACCACGAACCGGGACATCGCCTTCGGCCTCTACGACGGCTACAAGAAAGCGGCTGTGCTCAAGCGCAACCTGTCCACCGAGGCCCTGAAGGGGCTGAAGATCGACACGCAGCTGCAGGCCAAGAAACTGAAACGGGGCCCGCTCTCTGCTCACTCCATCCCTGCCAGAGTGACTGCTCCCATCACCAGCGGCCGACCCGAGAGAGCCTCCTCGGGGGGTGAGCACAGTGGGGAGGGGAGCAAGGGGCAGCCCACAGCTGAAAGCCATGCTTCCCTTCACCCTGTATCCCCCAGCCAGCCCCCTGCAGCCTTGCACTGACTCTTTTTCCCTCCCCAGGGGCTTACATGCTGCAGAAGCTCATTGAGGAGACAGACAAATTCGTGGTATTCACGGAGGAGGAGTCGGGGGCCAGTGAGCAGCTCTGCGGCATCGCCGCCTGTCAGACCGACGACATCTACAACCGCAACTGCCTCATCGAGCTGGTGAACTGCCAGGTGCCTACCTGTCCCCACGACCTGGCTGTGAGAGGGCCCCAGAAAGGCTGGTCTGACCCCCGGGGTCCCTCCCCCCACAGATGGTTCTGCGCGGTGCGGAGACGGAGGGCTGTGTGATCGTGTCCGCTGCCAAGGCCCAGCTGCTGCAGTGCCAGCACCACCCTGCCTGGTATGGGGACACACTGAAGCAGAAGACGTCCTGGACCTGCCTGTTGGATGGCATGCAGTACTTTGCCACGACGGAGAGCAGCCCCTCTGAGGGGGAGCACGGGCAGCTCTGGCTGGAGGTGAGTGTCTGGGGGGCTGTGATAGGTGAGCTGTGTGGGGGACGGGCAGTGCTGTCTGACCTGGCCAAGGCAGGGAGAATGGGGACAGCCAATGGTGCCTTCTTGCCTCCCCAGGTGAAAAATATTGAGGAACATCGGCAAAGGAGCCTGGACTCGGTGCAGGAGCTGATGGAGAGCGGGCAGGCAGTGGGGGGCATGGTCAGCACCACGACAGGTACTGTCTACAGGGCTGGCTGCTGTGCCTACCCCAGTCCTGCTTGTGTGTGACCCCAAGGCTGCTGGAGCTGAGAGCATCTGACCTGTCCGTGCATGGCTTCAGGAGCTGACTGATGCTCTGAGCCCTGCACCATGAAGTTCCCGATGTGCCAGGACATGGTGCTCTGACCGTGGTGCCTCTGCCTGTCCCCAGACTGGAACCAGCCCTCGGAAGCCCAGCAGACCCAGCAGGTACAGAGGATCATCTCTCGCTGCAGCTGCCGCATGTACTACATCAGCTACAGCCATGACATTGACCCTGAGCTGGCCACGCAGATAAAGCCACCCGAGACTCCTGCCAACCAGGAGAAGGAGGATCTGCTGAAGAAGCAGGAGGGTCAGTATGTCCAGGCAGTGTGCCTTGGAGCAAAGCTCTGGGCTGACCCACAGGTGCTTGCTAACTCCAGGGGTGGTCTGTGTTGGCCCTGCTGAGATCAGAGGGGTGCACACAGCCCCTGCAGTGCACCAGATGATGCTGAGCATGCTGTGCCTGCTGGAATCAGTGTAACCCCCATCTGTCTCTGGCTGGTCGCCATTTGCATCCTGTTTCTGGCCATGCTGGGGCCCCACTTGCCTTTTGTGTTGCTGCAGGAGCTGTGGATACCTTCACACTGATCCACCACGACCTGGAGATCTCCACCAACCCGGCACAGTATGCCATGATCCTTGACATAGTCAACAACCTGCTGCTGCACGTGGAGCCCAAACGCAAGGTACCCACCTGTATGCTCCAGATATGCACACAGGTAACCAGAGAGCTAAGCATGGGCTTTCAGGTACTGAAAGAAGTTTATTTTGGAAACACTTCACAACTGTGAAACTCACAGCTGGGTGGAAAGAAACAACACACACCAAGCAGGGCTCCTTGTCCATGCATACCAAAGGCCCAGGCATGCCCATACTGCCCTGTGGGCTGCTTTTCACAGTTTTTTCCCTTTTTCTTCTCCTCTTTCCTTCCCCCCTCTGTGGGAAAGAATGCTTTTCTGTACCTTGCAAACACCTTTTTTGATAAGGGTTTGCCTGTTCTGTGTGTCCTGGCAAAAAGTCGTCCAGCCCAAGGGAAAGACAGAATATCAGCTGATCTCATACATTCTTCCAATCTTAGTTTTTTTCAGCCACAAAATGTGTCTTGAGCAAGGAGAAATTCTCAAAAAGAGAAATTCTCCTCACCTATTTCTTGCCCGGGGTCCCCTTGATGACGGACAGTAATGCACTCAGACTGCATTTTGCATGCAAGGATTTTATTATAGACAAACTTGTTCCTTTTACCTACTTCTTCTCTGTCCACGTGCTTGTATCTCATCTCTAATTGGTCTCTAGCTTCTGTTCACATGCCCCATCTCGTCTCTTGACAGGTCACTGGTATCTCTTCTCATGTCCAAACACATTCCTCTATCTGCAGCTGTTTTTCTTCTCTTTCTCACGTTTTCTTCCTTAATGATGTTTTACTTGTTCCTTTGCCAGGCCACAGCTGTAGCTCAAGGTCAAAGCTGGTTGCTACATCCCCTCCAACCCCCTACACCACAGGACTTCAGGTCACTGTGTCACTCACTGCACCCAGACACTCCTAACCTTCCCCTGTCCCCATGTCCAGGAGCACAGCGAGAAGAAGCAGCGGGTGCGCTTCCAGCTGGAAATCTCCAGCAACCCCGAGGAGCAGCGCAGCAGTATCCTGCACCTGCAAGAGGCCGTGCGGCAGCACGTGGCCCAGATCCGGCAGCTGGAGAAGCAGATGTACTCCAACATGAAGGTGAGCCCACATACAGGCAGTGCCCGGCTCCCCAGGATCCCCACTCCAGGGCAGAGGGTGCTGAGGGTTGTCTGTCCTTCAGTCCTTGAAGGATGACAGCAAAAACGAGATCCTGCTCGACCTGAACCACAGGCTGCAGCAGCAGCTAAGCCAGGAGAAAGCTGACCTGCAGCTGGAGAGCGAGGAGCTGAACATACTCATCAGGTAGGACGGGGGGAATGGCTTGAAACTGAAAGCAGGTTTGGATTGGGTATTAGGAAGAAATTATTCCCTGTGAGGGTGGTGAGGCCCTGGCACAGATAGCCCAGAGAAGCTGTGGCTGCCCCAGCCCTGGAAGTGTCCAAGGCCTGGTTGGACAGGGCTTGGAGCAACCTGGTCTAGTGGAAGGTGTCCCTGCCTGTAACAGGGGGTTGGAAATAGATGAGATTTAAGGTCCCTTCCAGTCCAAACCGTTCTATGATTCTATGATCTCTGGCTTCCTTAGCATTGTGTCCCTCTTACTGAGGGCTCCCACATCCCAGTGCTCTCCTCTCTGCTGCAGGTGCTTCAAGGACTTCCAGCTGCAGCGAGCCAACAAGATGGAGCTGCGAAAGCAGCCGGAGGATGTGAGTGTGGCACGGCGCACGGAGTTCTACTTTGCCCAGGCCCGCTGGCGCCTGACCGAGGAGGACGGGCAGCTGGGCATAGCCGAGCTGGAGCTCCAGCGCTTCCTCTACAGCAAGGTGTGGAGCTAGCCAGTGATACCCACAGCCCCCGAGCTGGGGACAGGGACATGGAGGGCTGACAGGTTTGTCCGTGCAGGTCAACAAGTCTGATGACACGGCCGAGCATCTGCTAGAGCTGGGCTGGGTGACAATGAACAACCTCCTGCCCAACGCTGTGTACAAGGCAAGTGGCAGCCTGGGGGAGCAGCCCTGTGTCCTGGAGACACATAGGTGGCCTGGCCAGAGTGGCCTGTCCTCACCCCAGCCGCCCGTCCTCTTCCCTGCAGGTGGTGCTGCGTCCCCAGAGCTCCTGCCAGTCTGGCCGGCAGCTGGCACTGAGGATTTTCAGCAAGGTCCGGCCACCCGTGGGAGGCATCTCCATCAAGGAGCATTTTGAGGTGCCAGGACTGGACTGGGTCTCTGTGGGGCATAGGCAGCATGTGCCTGGCTCTGACATGTCTCTCTCCCCACAGGTGAACGTGGTACCCCTCACCATCCAGCTCACCCACCAGTTCTTTCACAGGATGATGGGTTTCTTCTTCCCTGGTCGTAATGTGGAGGAGGAGGAGGTGGGGGATGAGGAAGATAAGTCCAAGCTGGTGACGACAGGTGAGAGGCTCATGATCACCCTCCTCCCTGGATGTCCTTGGGCAGCTCTGTCTGCATGTCCAGGTTATGTTTGTGGGCAGCTGCTGGCAAGCCATGTGTTGAGGAACAGGGATTTTTGGTCTCCCCTGTGGACAGGGAGCCAGTGGGAGGGTCTGGGTCATGGCTAACCCCCAGCTGGACACCAGCCACCACCTCCCACCCTGTTTGCCCCAGGGATCCCCGTGGTGAAGCCGCGGCAGCTGATCGTGGCCGATGACTCACTGGGCCCAGGCAAGGGAGTTGCTCAGGGACTGAATCGGACATCAGGGGTCAGAAGATCATTCCGAAAAGCACCCGAGGTACCTGCTGCTGCCTTGAGGGGGGAATCTGAGAGAGCCCTGCTGTGGTGTCAGTCTGTTTTTCCTTGGCTTCAGGGCTGGCCAGCCATGTCCTCCCCCACTTGCCTGTCTGTTCTCTCCTGCTCCCTCCCACCATGAGGATTTGCATTCCTTACAACCAGGCACCTGCACGCTTGATATGATCCCTGCAGCATCTCATTTTTCTACCACCATGCCAGAGCAGCTCTCACCTCTCCCTGGTGAAGCAATGCCTTGGCCTAGTGCCCGGCTGTCCCTTCCCTGCTGGTTCCTGGCTGTGTCCCCTCTCCTTCTGTTGCCTTAAGAGACCACAGAAAAACAGGACTCCGAGACAACTTAGTGGATAAGATAAGATAAAGAGGGTAGATCCTGTGCCTGCATGTTATGTTGTTGTCCAGGCCAGAGTGCAGATGTTCTTAAACAGAATGAAGGCCTACCTTGAGGGAAGTCTAAACAAGCTAACGGAATTTTGAGGGGGCGATATGGGACAGGGTTTGGTATGTGAACCCTTAAGCTACTGCCGTTACTTTTACTGGAAAATACTGCTAAGGCATATAATACAGCTACTTCTAAAATCTAGAAAAAGCTAAAAATCCAAAAATCCATACGCATCACTTCCCTTCTGCTCATGGTTCCTGCTCTGTCTCCAGCATCCCGTGGATGACATCGACAAGATGAAGGAGCGCGCAGCCATGAACAACTCCTTCATCTACATCAAGATCCCGCAGGTGCCACTCTGTGTCAGCTACAAGGTGCGGGGCTGGAGGGGCGGGCCATGCTGGGGGTGATCTGGGGCATCGTCCCACACTACCTGACACCCCCATCACTCAGGGTGAGAAGAACAGCGTGGACTGGGGTGACCTGAACCTGGTGCTGCCGTGCCTGGAGTACCACAACAACACGTGGACGTGGCTGGACTTTGCCATGGCGGTGAAGAGGGACAGCCGCAAAGCCTTGGTAGCACAGGTATGTGGGACCCCATCCCACTTCCCACCCTGGAGGCTGCCAGAGCTGCTCTGCCCAGATTGGAGATGGTAACCCCAGGCAGGTGGCATGTCCTGCAGAGTGGGAAGCAGCCACACTGGCGCAGCAACTCAGGCTTTCCCCCATGCCGAGGGGCCTGGGTGTGGCCATGGAGTGCTGAGCCCCCTAAATCCTGGGGCAGGTGATCAAAGAGAAGCTACGCCTGAAGCCAGCTGCGGGCGCAGAGGCCCGGGGGAAGCTGGAGAGCAAATCAGACGGGACCATCCAGCAGCAGGAGGAGGACGAGAAGGCGCGTCTGCTCATCGGGCTGAGCGTGGGCGAGAAGAACCCCAGCAAGAAGTCGATCTTTGGCAGGCGCAAATGACAGCAGCACCCGGCAGGCCGGGAAGGGACTGGGGTGCCCCGTGCTCCCCCCTTGGGGGGCACCCCTAAGGCGGAGGGGGGGCTGTGCTGCTCGGCACAGTGATGCCCGAGGCAGGGATTAGCCACGTGCAGGCCCTCGGCAGCCCCATTGCTGCAGGGCAGGGGTGCAGCAGCACGGGGATGTGGGAGCACAAGGTGCTCCGGAGCTGCTTTGTGGGGTGCAGGCCCTCGTGCCAAGGGCTCCCACGAGCTTCACCCCCTCCTTGCTGTGCGGGTGCTGGGCCCAGCCCCTGGGCCTGGTGAAGCAGCAGGATCGCTCCAGGCTGGGAGAAAGGGGAACAGGAGAGAGTTTAAATAAAAGAGTTTTTAATTTGGAAGAGTCTTGAGCCAGTGGCTTCTCACCTCCCTGCAGTGTCAGGCTAAGTGCTGTCCCCTCCCTCAGCCTGACAGCACCCTGTCTGTGGGAGCTTCATCCCTTGCCCTTCCCCAGGAGTTGCTCGGGGAACCCACTTCGGGGGCTCAGCCTGTACACTTAGCCCTCTCAGGTCTTCTCCATGAGCCCATCGGTGCCTGGGGCCATGCCAGGGCTCAGTGTGGGCTGTATGCACACCCTGGTGGCCGCAGCAAGTGGGGTGCAAAGGAAAGGTTGAAGGGGGAGCCCCAAAGTGTGCAAGGAGGGGTCCTGGAGTGAAGCAGGATCAGTCATGAGGGGCGCTGGTAACCCTGATGTGTGTAGGGGGGATCCCGGATCAGGGGCGAGATCAGTCACGGGTGAGTGAGCAACCCCAAAGTGGTGGTGGTGGGGGTCCCGGAAGGTGGGGGATCGGTCACGGGTGGGTGTCGCGGTGCAAGGGGCAGCACCGCCGCCGTGCCCCGGGGCGGGGGGTGGTCGCGGCGGGCGGGGCGGGGCGGGGCGGCGGGGTTATGTAAGGCGGCGATTACCGGGGACCGGGCCCGGGGCGCGGCCGGGCGGCGCCGCGATGGGAGCAACGAGCAGCGGCCCCGGCCCGGCCCCGGCCCCGGTGCGGCCCCCCCAGGTGCGTGCGGCGGTATCATCCCGGGGGGTCCCCCCGGGCATCCCCCGCCCCGGGATCCCCGGGGTGACGCTGTCCCCGGTTCCGCAGGGCCGCGCCGTGGGGTCGTGGGTGCGGGCGCTGCTGAGCCGCGCTGGGTCGATGCCGGTATCGGTACCGGTACCGGGGCTCGCCCTGGCCCCGCGGGGCCCCGCCGAGGAGCCGCCTCTGCCCGGGTGGCCGCTGCCGCAGCTCGTCTCGTTGTTCCTGCCGGAGTTCCCCGTCCGCCCCTCCGCCCGCCAGCAGCAGCTCAAGGTGCCGTCCCGGGGCCCCCACCCTCCGAACGGGGTCCCGGTGCATCCGAACGGGGTCCCCGAACGTCCTCCTGGGGCGCCCGCGCATCCCGCATCCTTCCCCGGCAGCCCCGGGCGCCCTAACGGGTCCCCTCGCACCCTGTACTGGGATTCCTACTCGTCCTATCGGGGTTCCTGCACGTCCTACCGGGGTTCCCCAGCGCCCTGAGCATCCTCCTGCGCCGTCCGTGTATTCCATGCCACCATCCCGGCACCGCCGACCGCCTTACCGAGCTCTCCCCGCACGCTGTACGGGTCCCTGTGCATCCTTAGCGGCGTCCCCGGCCGTCCCGCCGGGTCCCTTCTACCCTCGCCACGTCCTCGCGCCCCGTGTCGAGTCTCTCTGTGTTCCACCGGGGTTCCTCTGCACCCCACCCGGATCCTGCGTGTAGTACCGGGGTCCTGTGCATTCTGTCAACATCCACTACTGTCCTGGTCCTCCGTGTCCCTGTGCCCCACACTGGGTCCCCATGTATCCTGCTGGGGTCCCTATTGGGTCCTCCAGGTCCCCATGTGTCCCCACCGTGCTCTGTGCCCACACCCTCCCCCCTCGCACCACCCCCTTCCTAAGCACCCCAAGCCCATCTCCATGGAGTGCTCAGACCCCATTCCTTTCCCCCTCTCCCCCCCAGATCCTGGGCTTTGTGGCCAAAGGCTCCTTCGGGACCATCCTCAAAGTGCTGGACTGTGGGAGGGAGAAGGTCTGCGCTGTGAAGGTGGGTGCTGCCCCCGGGGCCCATGGGGTGCCCTCAGCTGCCCCTGTCCCCCTCTGACAGCCCCTCACGCCCCCCAGGTCGTGCCCAAAGTGGAGGTGCTGCGCCGTGACACCCTCAAGCAGTGCAAGGAAGAAGTCAGCATACAGGTTAAGGGGGGATCCAGGAGGGACCTCAGTCTGTGGAGGGGTTCAGGGTGGCCATGGGGACATGAGGAGGCTGTGGGGGGTGCGGATGGAAGGTGGCAGAAGCGGAGTCCCCGGTCCCCCCTTGGCCCCCCACCCCGGGGGCGGCTCACCCTCTCTGCTTTGTATCCCCAGAGACAGGTCAGGCACCCGTTTGTCCACGGGCTGGGGGACAGCTGGCAGGGCCAGCGCCACCTCTTCATCAGTGAGTGACCATCTGCCTGCGGGCTCGCCCCGGCCCCCCCTGCCCGTGCACGTGTCCCTGCCGCCCGCACACGTGTCCCCGCACACGCACGCGCTCCCCCCGCGCAGCCGCTGCCCCGTGGGGATCCAGGCAGGCGCTTGGCTGCCGGCTCCCATCTCCCACCCCGCACCCACCACACGCACAGGGATGGGGGGATAGGGATGGAAACAAGCCACAGCAGCGCAGGGACCGGTGTGGGTGTGAACAAAGCACCCCAGCCCTAGTGCCTTCATGGCCCCAGCGGCCCTGGTGGCTGTGCCACCTCAGTCCCTGCAGTTTGCATGTTGCCAGTGCCTGTGTGACCCCAAGGAACATGTCACTTTGGTACCTGTGTGGCCACAGTGCTGCCCCCGTGGCTCTGGAGCCCATGTCACCATGGGACACGGCCCCAGTACTCACATGCTCCCATGTTACCTTAGTCATGCCTTTGTCACCTTAGTGTCCATATTGCCCTGGTGCTTTGTGCCACCTCGCTGCCCTTATAACCCCAGTGCTTCCATCACCTCGGTGCACGGCCATGGTGCCCGTGTCACCTGGGTGCATGGCCACAGTTACCTCTGTGGAGTCCTGTGCCCATGCCACCGCGCTGTCCCTCATGCCTGCCTGGCCCCATGGTACAGCCCGTTGGTAAGGCACGTCCCCTGTCCCGGCAGTGTGCACCTACTGCAGCACTGGGGACCTGCACGCGCTCTGGCGCGCCGCCGGCTGCTTCGCCGAGGCCACCGTCCGCCTGTTCGCCGCCGAACTGGTGCTGGTGCTGGGTGAGTGACCTGCCATGCCGGGGGCAGCCACCACTGTCCCCACCAACGGGGTCCCACAGGTAGGGTCAGCCATCCCCTAGCATGGGCAGCTGCCTGCCGGGTGCACAGGGGGTGGCAGTGGGTACCGTGCTGGGAGGGGTCACGTGGCACTGACGGCTCTGTCTTCTCCCCAGTGTACCTCCACGACCTGGGCATCATGCACAGAGATGTGAAGGTGGGTGGCAGCAGTGCTAGGGGGCTGGAGGATGGGGTGGGGGGGTTTCTGAACCCCTGGTATGGAGAAGCCACCTCAGTGCCTCTCTCATTTCAGATGGAGAACATCCTCCTGGATGAGAGAGGTAAGAGATTGGTGGCACCGCCTTGGGGACATCCCATCCAGGGGACACCTTCTCCATGGGGACAACTTCTCCTGCCCCTGCAGGGCACCTCAAGCTCACAGACTTTGGCCTCTCCCGGTACCTGCAGTGGGGCGAGCGAGCCCACACAATCTGTGGCACCCTGCAGTACATGGGTAAGGGGGCAGAGGGGGGCTACGGTGGGGGACATGGCCCCCCCAGGTGCTCACCCACTCATCCCCACAGCCCCAGAGGTGCTGAGCGGGGGACCCTACAGCCACGCAGCCGACTGGTGGTCCCTGGGAGTCCTGCTCTTCGCCCTGGCCAGCGGGGAGGTGAGGACCACAGTGTGGTGGGGGAATCAGGGACACCCCAGGGAGAGCCAGAATTCATTCCATGCCCCCTCAGTTCCCTGTGGCACCGGCGGGGGACCATGTGGCCATGCTGGAACGTGTCAAACAGAGCAGCTATGAGAGCCCACCTGCATTCAGCCCTGAGCTGGCCCGGCTGCTTGCCGAGGTAACCTTCCTGCCTTGATTTTGGGGCTCCCTCTGGATGCTGGGATCCCCACCACTCACTGTCCTCCCTCTGTTCCCCAGTTGCTGTGCCACAACCCCCTGTACCGCCTGCGCTACCTCCACCACTTCCAGGGCCACCCGTTCTTCCGTGGAGTGGCCTTCGACGCTGACCTGCTGCAGAAGGACCCGGTGGTGGTGGCAGTGGCCCCGCAACCCCGCGAGCAGTCCCCGCCCGACCCCGCCACCTTCGCCGACTTTGACTACGACCTCGCCGCCTCCCCGGACCGGCCCTGGCCTGGCTGAGCCACCATGGCTGGGACCCTCGGCATCGCTCAGGGACATCCCCCCACCCCGGCAGCGGGTCGGACCCTGCTGGGCCGGGTCCCCCACGGGCTACCCGGGTACCCCCAACCTCATCCCCGGGTACCTCAACTCTGTACCTCTCCCCGCGGGAGCAATAAACCCGAGAGCCGCGGGCACTGCTGAAGGTGCTGCCCTGACTCCTGCGGGACGTCCGGGGGGAAAGCGCGACCACCGCGGCGGGTCGCGGGACTGGAGCCCCGATCCCTCGGGTCGGGGTTGGGGCAGATCTGGAGGGGGGTGTGTAAGGCTGGTTCCCCAGGGGCGGGCGCTGGGGGAGCCCCAGGGGCGGGAAGGAGCTGGATCCGTGCCCCCCTCCGTCTGTCCGTCTGTCCGCGCCTGGGGCCGCGTAGGGCGATGGGGGGCGGGGCTTCCCGGGAGTGGGCGCGGCCTCCGCGCAGGCCCCGCCCCCGCGGTGACGCGCGCGCGGCGCAGTCAATCAGAGGCACCCCTGGTTTTCAAACCGGCGGCGCGCGGGCGGCGGGGCCGGGCCGGGAACCGGCGCTCGAGACCACCCGGGCGGGGCACGGCACACACCGACACCGAGAGCAGGCCCGAGAGCGAGAGTGAGGGCGAGACCGAGAGCGTGAGCAGGGCCGGCACCGTTCCCGGGCCATGCAGGCCGCCAAGACTCCCGCCGTGAGTGCGGGCCGGGGCTGGCGGGCGGTTTGGATGATCCAGTGGGGCGGGGAGGGGCGAAGGGGCGGTGGCGGTTTCAGGGCGGCCCGGAGCGCTCCCGGTATCTGTGTGTGTGTGTGTGTGTGTGTGTGTGTGTGTAACCCCCTAACCCTAACCCTAACCCAGGCGCAGAAGCGGCCCCCGCGCATCGCGCTGCAGGAGCTGCAGCTGCAGCCGAGCGCCGACCGGACCGGGCTGACCCCGCTGCTCCACCGGCTGCGGCTCAAGGTCGGTGTGCGGCGGGTAACGAACGGGTAACGGGGAGGGCTGCTGGGCTGCACTGGAACTGGGGACGCTGCGGAGCATAGGGGGTACGGGGGCACTGGGTGGGCGTGTGAAGTGAGATAACGCGCAGGTCCCCTCGAAATGCCAGGCAGTGGAAGGATTGTAGGAAAAATTATTGCCGAAGTCGAGAACGCTAGACTTAAAAGAACATTAACCTTATCGGCGTTTCAAACACCGGGCCCTGGGAAAAGGCACTCCCCCCTGTTCTTCTCGGGGCTTTTATCATCCCTGCCTGCCCCCTGCTCTGTGGGGGCCTTAGACATGTCTGTAGGACTTATCTTTTCTTATATTAGGGACCTTTTCTCTGGAATGGAAGAGGAGAAAACATTAAGACTGCCTGTGGGGAAAGATCCCTCTTTTAGGCAGGAAAGGTTTCTTAAGTGAAAACTCTAGTCTTGTAAAATCTTTCGGAAGGGTCTTCTACCCTTACAGGGCAGTGGGGTGGGGGGAAATGGGGAGGCTGGGGAAACGGCTACTGGGTGCAGGGGGGAACGGCTGCCCTGACATCCCCTACCCCCAAATGTCCTGTAGGACCATGACTGTGCCACCCCAGTGTCCCGTGCCTGGGGCCCCTGCAGCAGAGTCACCAAGGTGCCTTGCACTCCTGGACCCCTGCGAAGTGCTACCCTGCTCCCCCCCAGCAGCACCACCTCAATGCCTTGCACCCCAGGGCCCCAGAACAGCACCACTTTGGAGCCCTCCAGGACTTCTGCCCTGGGCCCCCACAGCTCGGAGCTCCCCAGGACTCCCACCCTTAAGCCTGGTGCCTCTGAGGCCCCCAGCAATCCCGCCGTTATGCCTGGTGCCTTGGAGCCCACCAGCAGCACCAGCCCAGAGGCCCCTGGCAGTCCTATTCCAAAGGTTAGCACCCCAAAGCACCCTGACAACACTGTGCCAGCACCTCTGTTCAGCCTGGTCCAGAGGCTCAGCAACACGGAGCTCTCCAGCATCACTGTGCCAGCCTCCGTGTGCAGCTCCATCCCAGTCCCCAGCACCCTAGAGCCCTCTGGAAACACTGTGCCAGCTCCCCCGTGCAACTCTATTCCTGTGCCCAGCACCCTGGAGTCCTCTGGAAAGGCTGTGCCAGCTCCCCTGTACAACTCCATCCCTGTGCCCAGCACTCCTAAGTCCCCTGGCAGCGCCATAAAAGCTCCCCTGTGCAGCTCCATCATAGGACCCTGCACCCCAGGGCCTCCTGGCACCAGCTCCACCCCACAGAATGTTTCTTTCCATGGGTGGCAAGTGGCACCCCCAGACTTTTCCTGCAGCCCTGTGGCCTCTGAGTCCCCTCCTGGAGATAAGAGTGCTGGTCCTCTGCCTTGCCAAGGCACCCCTGAGGGAGCCGAGTCCCCTGCCCCTGCCCCTCCAGAGCAGAGCCCACCTGGACTTGCTTCCATCGGGACAAGTGTGTTGGAGCCTGCTGGGTCTGAGGCAAGCATCGCCCCTGTCACCTCTCCTGAGCTGGCCCCAGGTGCTGTGTCCTGGATGTTACCACTGGAGTGGCTGGAGAAGACCCTCAATGTCCCATCTCTGATGGAATCCCTGCAGCACAGCCTGCCCCTCCACATGCCACAGCAAGATGCCAACTGCAGTGTCACCCCTGTGTCCACCGCGGTCACGGGCACCAGCAAGACCCCAGTGGCTAGCGTGGATGCTGGCACCAGCATGACCCCTGTGTCCACTGCGGTCACTGGCACCAGCACGACCCCTGTGGCCAGCGTGGTGGCTAGCACCGGCACGACCCCTGTGGCCAGCGTCGTGGCTGGCACCAACACGACCCCTGTGGCCAGCGTGGTGGCTGGCACCAGCACGACCCCTGTGGCCAGCGTGGTGGCTGGCACCAGCACGACCCCTGTGGCCAGCGTGGTGGCTGGCACCAGCAAGACCCCTGTGGCCAGCGTGGTGGCTGGCACCAGCAAGACCCCTGTGGCCAGCGTGGTGGCTGGCACCAGCAAGACCCCTGTGGCCAGCGTGGTGGCTGGCACCAGCAAGACCCCTGTGGCCAGCGTGGTGGCTGGCACCAGCAAGACCCCTGTGGCCAGCGTGGTGGCTGGCACCAGCACGACCCCTGTGGCCAGCGGGGTTGCTGGCACCTTCGTGACCATCCAGGACCTGTGGGAAAGGAGCATAAACAGATCTGGGGGAGGCCTGCTCTGTGCCAAGGACAGTGCTACGGAAACAGACTCCTTGCTCTGGCGGTAAGTATGAGGACATACCCCCCTGGCTGGGGCTGTGGCACCTGTGGGCTGTCCCTGCCCTAAGCCCTCTCTCTGTCCCCAGCTGTCCCCCGGAGGAGCTGAAGACCCTGCCACGAGCAGAGCTGGAGGGGCGGCTGGAGAGCACACTCATCATCATCGAAGCCCTGGCGCTCCAGCTGCGGGGCTTGCAGGGGAGCCAGCGGCTGCTGCCTGGTGTGGGGCCGGCTGAGCAGCGGGACGCGATCACACAGACGGACATCACCCGCCCTGAAGGGGTAAGAGTCCTCTCCGAGGTGATGCCACCCCGTTCCCTGCAGCCTCGGTGCCGTGACAGTGCCCATGTGCCGCTGGCGAGACGGTGACCCCGGCCGGGCTTCAGCCCAGTGGAGTGGAAGTAAAGCAGGGCTGCTGCAGCACAGCATCACATGCCCGGTTGCTGCATTATCACGCCCGGATCAACCCGCTGAGTTTGCTGGATTTGAACCCTTGTAGGGGGAAACATCCCTGGCACATGCAGAGGGAGGATGGAAGATGTCATGGCTGACCAGCTCTTGCTGGACCCAGGGTAGAGTGGGGTTGGTGCTAAGCCCTCTCTGCTCTGCTGGATGCCCTTAGGAGGAGGAGATTTACCACCACCTCTACCTCAAGCAGTGGAAGAAAACAGCGGCCCTGCAGCGGCAGCGGGGAGCAGAGCAGGATCTGCAGCTGGAGCTGGAGCTGGCTGCCAAGAACGTGGTGGGTCTCACTGGCTGCATGCAATGAGTGTGCTGGGTCTCAGCTGGGCAGGGCAAACGCATGTGCCTGGCGCTGTCTGCGCCAGCTACAGGAGTGCTGCTGGAACTCCAGTGTCCTTGTCCCTTCCCTAGACCGCCTGGAGGAGCCAGTGCCTCCTGTTCCGGGGCCTCGTGGATGCCGCCTTTCAGAGATTGCAGGATGAGAAGGGAGCCCTCACGCAGGAGGTGAGCCCTGACGCGTCAGTCTGGTTCCCCTTTCCCTTGGGTTTTGGGAAATGCTGGTGCTGCTAGCACCCACGGCAGCTGTCCCCAGTGTCTCACAGTGCTGTCTCCTCCTGTAGCGGGAGCAGGTGAGGGCCCTGGTGTCCCGGTGCAAGGCTGTGCTGGAAAGAGTGCCCAGCAAACTGAAGAGCTGCCTGGAGGAGCGGGATGTCATGAGGCAGCGAGCAGATGAAGCCCTACGAGCCAAGGAGGAGGTAAAGGGGGAGCTGTTGGGAGCAGTCTCTCCTGTGTTCATGCCTTTGCTAAGGCATCCTGTGTCTCTGCCCCTCTCTGGGGGGTGAGGGTCTCCTGGCATCCCAAGGGAAAAACCCATTATGGAAGGCCAAGGGTGCTGTGGCTGCGTGGGGAGATGTAGCTCTCTGGATGGGTTTTTGGTGCAGTCTGTGTCTCGCTGAGAGCAGGAATCCTAGGCTGGCACAACATGCAGAGATGGCTCCCGGGAGTTGCCCCTCATGCAGCAGCATGCCTGGGGCAGCATCCTCTCCTTTGCAGGGCTATCGCTTCCTGGAGGCCTTCCGCGCCCACGCCAGCGCCCAGATCAGTGCCCGTGACCAGAGCTTGGCCTCCCAGAGAGAGCTGTGCACCCTGCTGGCAGAGGCCATCGACCTGCAGGTACCGAGTGGGGTGGTACCCCCAGCTGCCCCCTACCTGGGTGATCGGGGGCTGGAAGGGCATCCCCATGTCCTGAGCTTGGATGATGGGCTTGGATGGGCTTGGGTGCACCAGAGGTTTCCTGGTGCTGCTGCTGGGAAGCTACTGCAAATTTGGCCTCAGGGCTGTCACTTGGCCATTAAATGTTGCTTCTCCACCATGGCACCGCTGACTCATCTCTCCTACCCCACAGAAATCCCTGTCTGCTGAGGCTCAGGCTTTCCGGAAAATCAGAGACGTCACCTTTGAAAATCTGCAGAAGGAAAGGAAAGCCATGAATGTGGAGGTGAGGGGTGTCCCGGGGGGGCTCAGCCCCTTGCTGCCCTGCCAGTGCTCTGTGCCATGAGCAGCCCGACTGCAGACCTGTCCCTGGTCACACAGCAGGGCAGTGCCATGCTGAGCTGCCTGGTGCTGTCTCCCTTCCCAGCGGGAGCAGGTGAGGGCCCTGATGTCCCGGTGCAAGGCCGTGCTGGAGCATGTGCCCAGCAAGCTGCGGAGCTGCCTGGAGGAGCGGGATGCCAAGAGGCAGCAAGCAGATGAAGCTCTTCAAGCCAAGGAGGAGGTAGGGAGGTACCTGGTGCTGAGTGATGTCCAAGGCACAGGGTGATTTGGGGCACCCCATGGGGAAGAGCAGCCTAAAACAAGCACTGTGCCCCCACAGGTGTCCCACCAGCTGCAGGAGACCTCGATGGCCCTGCAGAACGCGGAGGCTCAGCTGGAGCAGCTGACGGTGGCCAACTCACGCCTTGAAACGGGTAGGGGTGGGTAACATGGGGGTTGGTAGCTGCCCCATCCCCACTGCCCCTGTCCTTCTGCACTGACGGCTCTGTCCCTTGCAGACCTGAGCTCCGCGATGACAAATCATGCCAGTGTGGAGCAGGAGCGGGATGCACTGCAGCAGGATAACAAGAAGCAGCAAGAGAAGATGGACGAGTGGGTTTGAGCCCTGGGTCCTGAGCCCCTTCTCGCCCCTTGCCCCCAAAATGCAGCACCCCCTGACTCCATCCCCTCCCCATAGGCTGGCACTGGAGAACAAGACCCTGAAGGGGAGGTGTGATGAGCTGTGCCAGGAGCTGCTGGAGGCCACTGAGTGGCGGGAGGTAGGAGCTGCCTGACCCTGCCCGCACTGTCAAGTGCTGCTGGCCCCCATGATGGCCTCTCCAGAATGCTGGCAACCGGCCAGGAGCGGGATTAGCCCTCCTGCAGAGGGGGGATGAGCCCTCGAGGGCGGGTTGACATCCCGCACGTAGCACAGCTTTTCATCCTGCCCATCGGGTGATTCCCCAGGAGGGGGCTGGGCAGCTCTTGGAGATAATTTTCCCCTGCAGGCATGGAGCCATCTCCCAGCCTGTCCTATGTCCCTAGTAAGCTGCTGGTTTCCAGGAGTTATCTGCTGGGATAAAGCTGCCCTTGATTGGAAACAGCACCCTGAGGCAGGGGAGGGTCTGTGCTGGGGGTCCCAATGGGCCCCCCTGGGTCTCCCTTTGGCTGCTCATGGCCATGTCCCTCCACTCTCTTGTAGTTCCTTGATCAGGAGAACAACATGTCCCGCATGCAGCTGCTGGAGGTGGAGGCCAGGCTGAACTCCACACAGGCCACTCTGCAGGAGCGTACCCGGCAGCATGAGAAGCTGATGGATTCCCACCAACGCCTGCGGTACTGCCCCACTCACCACCTCCACTTGAACCCCTCTATTTTTAGGAAATCAAGCCCTTCCTGGGGGCTGGGGGAGACAGAGGGGACCATGGCTATGGTCATTTCTGCCCCAGCCAAGTGTGGTTGTCCAGGTGGGTGGGAGACACTTGGAGAAGCCCAGCAGAGACCCCATCTTGGGGTAAGCTTCCCAAATCTGTAGGATTTGCACCATTGCTGGTTCATGGTGAGAGGCTGGCATGGGAAATGTCCCCATCCCACATCAAGGAGGGGGAATATGCTGCTCCTGCTGAGGCTGATGCCATCCCATAGGGAAGAGCAAGCTGCCCTGAGCAAGGAGGTAGAGAGCACCAAGGCCGAGCTCCTCAATGTGCAGATGAAGAGGAGTAAAGTTTCCTGGTGCTCCAAGGACATTGCAGAGTGCCACACGCGGCTGCAGGAGCTTGCTGACTGCCTCAAGGCCGCTCTAGAAGAGCAGGTAGGAACCTCATGCTGGGGACAAAGGGCAGTCACACACCCGTGCCTCTCCATGGCGTAGCTTCCAGACCCCTGTGCTTGCTGGGGCAGTCACAAGCTACACTCTGGTGCTGTGCTCTCCTTCCCCTCTGAAGGATAACGATGATGCCCCATCGAGAAGCAAAGCCTGGACCCCGGCAGGGCGGGCCACAGGCTGGCAGACACCCCGGCGTGCCTGGACCCCTGCCTTCCGCACGCCAGCACACCGCACCCCACACTGCACCGGCAGCTCCTTCGTGGGCAGCGTCCTGAAAGCCATGTCAGGGAAAGGTGAGCTGGCACCCCCTGCCTGGGTTTTGGGGCATGAGGATGGGGATGGCTCCCTCCCGTGCTAGGGGGATGTGCAGGGCTGGGCACAGCCTCTGTTCTCTCCTCTCGCAGATGCCAATGAAGCCACCAGAGGTGGGAGTGCTGTTACCAAGGACAAACTCACATCCACACCAAAGCCAGAAGGTATTGGGGCTGTCACCGTGCCCTGGACACTGCTGCAAAACTGCAGTGCTGCTGCACAGAGTGATGTGTCCCCTGTGGCTGATGTCCCTCTGTGCCACTCACAAGGCTCTTCCCTGCCTCCAGATCCTGAGGAGAGTCTGCTGGAGAGCGTGAAAGAGCTGAAAGCTGTGGTCTCCAACCTTGCCATGCTGAGCTTCCGCATCCAAGAGCTGGAGCAGAGCGAGTTCAAGGCACTGCAGATGGAGATGTGAGTTCAGCAGGGGCTCACATCAAAGGCCAGACAGGGGCATCACTCTCCTGGGCATGGCTTCTCCTGCAGGCAGCCTACCTGTGTCTGCCTCTTGCCCCAGCTCTGGATTAGACCTCTCGTGCCATGGCTAGATGGGCTTTTTCCAGCTGGCTGGGTTTGGACAGTTGTCTTCTCACACCATGGGGCTGATGGGATGCCCAGAAAGAGGTTTGGTACCTGGTGCTGTGCTCCGCTGTGATCCCCAGCCGCTCACCACCACTGTCCTCTCCCAGTTCCAACTTGCAGCTCCGTCTGGAGATGGTGACAGAGGAGAACCAGGAGAAGATGGATGTCCAGGCTGCCACCATTGCCAAGCTGAACAAGGCACTGAGGACCAAGATCGAGGTGAGCTGTGCCAGAAGTGGGCCAGCGCTCACCCCAGGGCAGAGCCGAACTGGGACAGGCGCTGATCTAGGACATGGAGAAATCTGGTGATGCCCCATGGGTGCTCCTGGCTCGTCTGACCTTCTTGAACACGAGAAAACCCTCTTCCCCACAGGGTGCTGGGGGTGTCCAGGGCTGGGCACTGCCTGACACTGCTTCTTCCTCCCTTGCAGAGTGAGAAGGAGCTGCAGGACGTGGTGAAACAGCAGGAAGAGAAGATGTTGAAACTCATCGACAAGAGTGGGGAAGTCACGGTGTGTGATGGGGGCACAGCTGGGCTGCACGCTGGGGGGGCTGCTGGTCCCAGGACCCCTCTCAGCAACTCCTCTCCCCCCACAGATGCTTAAGGAAGAGGTCTCCCAGCTGAAGCGCTCACTCCAGCGTGCAGAGACAGAGGCCAAGGTGCTGTGGGAGGAGATGCGGGACAAGGAGCCCAAGGTGGACACTGCCCACGTCCAGGACCGGGTCTGGCTACGGCAGGAGGTGAGGCCAGGGGGCTGCTGAGGATTCCTTGTGTCACCAATCCCACCCTGGACAAGAAGAGCTCTCCAAACCTTGCTCCCTGTAACACCCCCCTATCCCAGGGCTCTTTCCCCACAGTGATCTCAGCAGTGCTCACTCCTTTTGCAGGTGGATAAACTACGGCTGCTGCTCCTGGAAAAACGGGATGAGAAACGGCTGCTCTATGACAAGTGCCTAGCACAGGTATGGAGAGCCCCAAGGGGCTGCCTTGGTGCCAGTCATAGAATCAGAATGGTTTGTGTTGGAAGGGACCTTTTAAAGATCATTTAGTTCCACCCCCCCTGACATGGGCAGGGCTCCCCTCTCCCTTTTGGGCTCATCCCTGCCCAGGTTTGGAGCAGGCTCCTGACAGGCATCTCCCACTGCAGGAAGCGATGCTCCGTGATGTCCAGAAAGAGCACATGAAAGAGCTGAGGACCCAAGAGGAGATGAAGGAGAAGATGAAAGAGGTGAGGTTTATGGTTCATTGCTCACCCTTATTGTGACTGCAGTAAAACCATCTCCCATCCCAAACACTCACTAATGCTTCTGCTGTCCCCAGGTCCTGTCAGCCATCCCTGAGGTGGCAGTGGTCTGCCAGGAGTTCCACAGCCTGCTGCGGTACCTGGGCCTGAAGCCAGACAGCAAGGAAGCTGCTGAGCCGCTGCCCCAAAACCCCTAGCCTGAAACCTTTCTGTTCCTAATGTTATAATTGTTTATTGAATAAAGTTTTGTTGGCGTTTACCCTGCCTGGTGCGTGGATTCAGGAAGCTCCTGGTGCTCTGGGTGGGGACAAGTTGTCCAGCCTGTGCCGGCTGCTCCTGTTCCGTCACGGGGCCGTGGGCACAGCTCCTTGCCACCCCAGG
The DNA here is from genome assembly GCF_025592945.1 of Manacus candei. Lineage (NCBI taxonomy): Eukaryota > Metazoa > Chordata > Aves > Passeriformes > Pipridae > Manacus > Manacus candei. The sequence goes on along the minus strand of NW_026138124.1, from coordinate 7,249,328 downwards.
GCCTCTCCTTCTTGGCAGGGGCCACATCCCCCGCTGCCAGTGCTTGCTCTCAATGAGGTGCTGCATTCCCCAGGCTCCCACCCTGCGGCCTCGGCAGCAGCCGGACTGTCCGGGCTGAGCCAGCTTCCCTCCCCGGCTCCCCCCTCCTCCTCCTGCCCTAGATTCCCTCTGCGACCCCCCTCCTCCTTCCCCCTCCAGTGGGATCATCTGGATCCTGCACACCCCCATCGTGGGGTTGTGGGCACATGCCTGTTGTGTCAGGATGGTTCTAGAGGCTGGATCCTGCTCCTCATACCGGGGCTGTGGGCACATGCCTGTTGCACAGGGACGTTTCCCCTGCCCAGCATGATTCCAGCAGGCAGCATCCCATGGCTCAGCCAGTGCTGGGAGCTCTGCCAGCTCCTGCTCCCAACCCCCCCCTTGGCCCCCGCTGCTGCATGGAGGGGGGCTCCCTTTAGGGGCTCCCCTGCTCCCAGCACAGCTCCAACCTCACCTCCCTCCTTCCCTGCTAGGGCAGCTCCTGCGGGATCCCCATCCCGGTGTTCCCGACCCCAAGGATGCTCCCCACCACCGTGGGGACCACATGGCACCTCCCTCCCCTGCGATGGCCCAAAATAGCAGCACTCAAACAAGTGCTCTGGTTTGTAATGGCCTGTTTCTCCTGCCCAAGGGGGGGGAATCACCTTCCCCTGCCCTCTGCCACAGCCCTGGTGCTCTGTGCGAGGCAGGGACTGTGATATCCTTGGCGCCGGCACCCTGATTTCCCCAGGGAATGGAGGTGTTTTCCCTGGGAAATGGAGGTGTTTGGGACCATGCCTCTGCTTCCCGGGTGTGTGGGTGGCCCCTGGGGAAGCAGCACTCGCTTCTCCCTGGCATCACCTCCCTCCCTGCTCTGGCTGTGACCTCGCTGGCTGCGGGGATGGCGGGTATGGCCCCCCAAGATGAGAGGCTGGCAGTGGGGGCTCCCGGCTCTGTGATGCAGGGAGAAATGTGCTCCTTTCTCTGGATTAGGGCCATGCAGGGCGGCTGAGCCCTCCTTTTACGGCGGGATTCAGCACAGCGGGGCCCTGGCAGCTGTCCCCGTGGGGTGAGTGGGGACACTGGTATTGTCCCTGTGCTGGTTCCAGCCGGTTGTTTAGGGGGGCTGGTCTCCACTGCGTGCCCCCACCCTGTCCTGGGGGCTCTGGGGCTCAGCACTGCTGGGGCTTGGCCCCTGGTTGCAGAGGTGACCCAGTTGGGGTGTCTGGAGCATTAACAGTGGGGTGGCACAGTGACCCCAGCCTGGGGGTGGCACGGGGGGTCCCTAGCCCAGAGGTGATGAGAGGAAGGTCTCTGTTCCGAGCTGGTAGTGGAAATAGGGGGGCACAGCGGTTTCCCCAGCCTGGGGATGGCACAGGAGGTCGCTGCCCCTAGTTGGCAGTGGCACGAGGGGGGCACAGTGGGTCCCCAGCAGTAGCAAGGGGGTGGCAGGCGAGGTCCTTGCCCATAACCAGGCAGGGGTCTGTGGGATAGAAGGGTCTCCAGCAGCAAGTGGTGGTGGCACAGCAGGGTGCCTGTGTGGCACAGGGGGCCCTGCCCATGACAGGGGGTGACTCAGCTGTGTCCCCGGACTCTGTGTGTGGGGGGAGCACAGAGGGGTCCCCATCATCAGCGAGGGGCTGCAAAGGGGAGGTACAACAGGGTCCCCAGCCCGGGGTTGTCACCCTGGGGTCCCAACCAGCGCGGGGGTTGTCGCCGGCGGGGGGGGAGAGGAGACACGATCCTGGTGGGGGGATTGTGGCCGGCGGGGGCGGCGGGGGGCGGGCCCGGGGGCCGGTCCTGCCCGGTGCCGCCCCGCCGGTCACGTAGCTCTGCGGCATCGCAGCCACATTTACCGGGGGGCCGGAGCTCTCAGCCCGCAGTTCGCGCCCGCCGCCGCCGCCCTACACGGTACGGGGGAGTCGGGGGTCGGGGGGGAGCCGGGGTGCTGGGGGGAGCTGCCGGGGGGCAGCCGGGGGACGCCGGCGGCGGGAGACGGCAGCCCCGCCAAGCCTCTGGGATGTTTCCGTGCGGCATCCCCGGGGGTCGTGCAGGGCTGGGGGGCTCCAGGGCAGAGGGATCCCCGGACATGGGGGTGTTGGGGGGTCAGGGAGACCCCGGAGACTCCCCGTGCACTGGCGGAGCTCGAGCCTCGATGGTGCCGGCCGGGGAATGCGCTGCCCCCAGGGGCATCACTGGCCCCGCGACGGCGCCAGCCTCGATGTATCGCCATCCCTGGGGTACCCCAAACTCCGAGTACCTCCATTCCCGGCTTGTGCCCCCCGGCGTCTCCCCGTTCCCTATTCCTGGGGTATTTCCGTTCTTCCGGGTTATCGTCGTGCCCCGCGTACTTCTCCGCGGGGTATCCCCGGCCCTGGGGTATCACCATCTCCGGCGTCCCCCAAGCCCCGGGTACCGCCAGACGCAGGTAGTGCCTCCCTGGGGTCTCTTCTTCCCTCTTTCCCGGGGTATTTCCGGCCCCCCGGTATCCCCATCCCCGGGCTGTTTCTGTCGTCCGCGGGATATTCCCGGCCCCAGGGTACCCTCATCCCCATCCCCGAGCCCTCGGGGCCCTGCCCCGGTCCCCGCGGAGCTGCGCTCCCTCAAGATGGCTGGGCTGGGGGCGGGCTGGCAAGGCAGCAAAATGGCTGGGAACTGCCCGGCATCCTCCACGAATGCCCGCCACGAGGCTTACACAACACCCCCTGACCGGTGGGGCGGGGGTCCCAGCCCCGTGGAGGGTCCCGGGTCCCCGCAGGAGGGGGGTACGTGTGGTTTCGGGAGCCGCCCCGGTGGTGCGTGACTCAGTCCCCGTGCGCTCGCAGCCACCGCCACCATGACGCACCAACACCCCGCGCTCACGGCCGAGCAGAAGAAGGAGCTGTCGGACATCGCGCTGCGGATCGTGGCCCCCGGGAAGGGCATCCTGGCAGCCGATGAGTCCGTAGGTCAGTTTGGGGAAAGGGGGGATCTGCCCCGCCACCCCTTTTCCCCACCCTGGAGGCTGACGAGGTTGTTGGGTGCCCTCAGGGAGCATGGCAAAGCGCCTCAACCAGATTGGAGTGGAGAACACGGAGGAGAACCGCCGGCTGTACCGCCAGATTCTCTTCAGCGCCGACAGCCGGGTGAAGAAATGCATCGGGGGGGTCATCTTCTTCCACGAGACCATGTACCAGAAGGCTGATGATGGCACCCCCTTCGTCCAGATGATCAAGGACAAGGGCATCGTTGTGGGCATCAAGGTGTGGGGGGATGTCCGGTGGGTTTGTGGGGTGCTGAGGGTGCTTGGAGGGTGCTGGCAGGGGCTCAGCACCGCCTTCCCCTCACTCCACAGGTGGACAAGGGTGTTGTGCCACTGGCTGGGACAGATGGCGAGACCACCACACAGGGTAGGTACAGCTGGCAGGGTATGGGGCTGGGGCCGGGAGGTCTGGGGCCATGGGTTTGGGGCTGTGGGGCTGACGCACTGCCCGGCAGGTCTGGATGGGCTGTGGGAGCGCTGTGCCCAGTACAAGAAGGATGGGGCTGACTTTGCCAAGTGGCGCTGTGTGCTGAAGATCAGCGAGCACACCCCCTCCGCGCTCGCCATCATGGAGAACGCCAACGTCCTGGCCCGCTACGCCAGCATCTGCCAGCAGGTCTGTGTGTGGGGCCAGGCATCGCCCCATGGGGTGGGCAGTGACCTGTAGGATGGGTATTAACCTGTGTGGGCGGGTATTGCCCCATGGAGGCGGGCACAGATCCGTGAGGCTCAGCATTGACCCTGTGTGTGCATTGATGACCCCTGGGGATCATCCCATGGGTGGGGCGGAACGTGACCCGTGCGCTAGGTAACACCTCACGTGGGTTATTGGGCATTGCCCCGTGGGGTGGTCATCACTCATGGGATCAGGCATCAGTCCATGGGGCCAGGCATTGCTCTGTGGGGCTGGGCATCACCTCACAGAAAGAGACATTGCTCCATGGGGTCAAGAATTGACCCTCCCAGGCTGGGCATCCCCCGTGGGGCTGGGCATCGCTGGCAAGGGTTTTGGTGTTGAGCCTTGGGGGTGAGCATCACTCCCTGGATATGGGCATTGTCCCACATAGCCATGGGGCTGGGGGATGCCCAGGGACATCACTGTGATGGCATCTGCCTGCTGTTTGCAGAACGGCATCGTGCCCATCGTGGAGCCAGAGATCCTGCCTGATGGTGACCACGATCTCAAGCGGTGCCAGTATGTGACGGAGAAGGTGAGTGGTGGGGTGGCAGCAGGGTGGGCACCATGCTGTGCTGTGTCCTGCTGGGGGGACTCCACACTGCCCATCCTCCCCAGGTGCTGGCAGCTGTCTACAAGGCACTGAGCGATCACCATGTCTACCTGGAGGGGACCCTGCTGAAGCCCAACATGGTGACCCCCGGTCACTCCTGCCCCACCAAGTACAGCCCTGAGGAGATTGCCATGGCCACTGTCACCGCTCTGCGCCGCACTGTGCCCCCAGCCGTGCCAGGTACCAGCCCTGGGATGTGGCAGGGACCAGGAGGGGGATGGCCTGCGTCCCCCCGCCCAGTGCCATAACCCTGCTCTCTGCAGGTGTCACTTTCCTGTCTGGGGGTCAGAGTGAGGAGGAGGCTTCCATCAACCTCAATGCCATCAACACGTGCCCACTGGTGCGGCCATGGGCCCTCACCTTCTCCTACGGGCGGGCGCTGCAGGCGTCGGCGCTCAGCGCCTGGCGTGGGCAGAGGGACAACGCTGAAGCCGCCACCGAGGAGTTTGTCAAGCGTGCAGAGGTGATGGGGGTGGCCCTCCTGGGAGGGGGTGCTGAGGGCTGTGTCCCCTGGGGTGGTAGGGACACCAAGGGCTGTGCCAGCATGGGGTGGTGGAGAGATAGAGGGGGCTGTATCCCCCAGAATGGCAGGGACACTGAGGGCTGTGAACCTATGGAGGGGAAGATGCTGAGGACTGTGTCCCACAGGGTGATAGGACTGTGCCTCATGGGACAAGGGATGCCAAGGACCGTAGTCCCTGAGGAGGTGACACAGTACTGTCTCCACGGGGCACAGTGAGGGCTGTGTCCCCAGTAGAGGAGTGGGGGGTGCCAAGGACCAGATCAGCTGTGGGATGATGGGGGACACCAAGAGTTGTGCCCAGTGAGATGGGGGACACCAAGAGCCCTGTCCCTGTGGGAGGGGGATGCCAAAGGCTGTGACCCCAGGGACTGGGAGACCCCAAGGGCCACACCCCAAGGGGTGGGGGGAAACCACTGACATTTCCTTTCCCCACAGGTGAACGGGCTGGCAGCGCTGGGCAAGTACGAGGGCAGCGGGGACGACTCGGGGGCCGCCGGGCAGTCCCTCTACGTGGCCAACCACGCATACTGAGCCCCGGCCGGGCACCCCGCCGGCCCCCGCCCCGGCCCCGTCCCCACCACCGCTCACACCCCGCTTCCACCCCAGCCACCCAGGGGAGCCACCACGCGGGGAGGGGAAGGGGAGCGCGCCCCGCGGGCCGGCCCCACGCCGCCGCACCCGCGCTTGGAGTGGGGGGTCCGGGTTCCCCCGGGCCCTGCAGGGAGCCACCCGGGTGCCCCTTTGGCAGGGGGCTCCGGCCGGGCAGTGAGGGGGGATTAGGGCAAGGCCGCGTGGGGGGGCAGGAGGGGAGGCCTGGGGGTGCCCCTGCCCTGCCGTAGCTTTGCAGTCCTGGTCGCCGCCGCCCTCGGGGGCGCCTGTGTTGTGTTCGCCGTGTGTGCACCCCGTGTACCAAATAGCCTAACAACGAATAAATGGTAGAGACAGCGCTGCGCCGCCTCCTTCCTCGCCGCAGGGCACCCGGGAACCACGAGCTGCCCCATTCCGGGCTGTCCAGTACCCCCGCCCGCTCCGGTCACCTCCCGCAGCCTGTTGTGCTCACTGGTGCAATGAGCTGTGCCTGGTCTCAGCCTACCCACAGCCATCGGGAGGCTCTGTGAGCTCGGCTCTATGAGTTAGGCTGTCCCTATGGGCCACGAGGCGGATGAGGAGCCCTCGAGCAGCCCCTCTCCTCCCCAGTCCCTGTGTCCTCCCATCTCCCAGTCCCGCTGCTTGACGTTGCACCGGAGGCTCCCCCCGACCCTCGCGCACGCGGCAATGTCGCGTGTCCCTCCGCGGCACTCGTAGAGCGTAAGGCCCGCCCCCTCAGGGCCGGGACATGGTCTGATTGGTTTTTCTGCCCGCCCGTCTGTGCAGAGCGGCGCACTGCGCGCCTATTGGCTGCCCTGGGCATAGCGAGCGTTGAGTGGCTTGGCTGGGCGCAGGCCACGCCCCCCGGCCGGACCAGGAAGTGAAAATGGCGGCGGCGGCAATGGCGGCGGATGAAGCAGGTACTGGTGGGGTTGGTGGTCTGGCCCTCGCTCGCTCGCTCGCTGTCTCCCGGCCCCAGTCCCCCGACTCCGGTCCGCAGGGAGCCGGGCCGGTGCTGAAGTGCTGTTCCTGCAGAGCGGGCGCGGGGCCGGCGCGCCGCCCTGTCCTTCGCGGCCATCGCCGTGGTGCTGGGGCTGCCGCTGTGGTGGAGAACGACCGAGACCTACCGCGCCGCGCTGCCCTACGCGGACATCGACGGGCTGGACCAGCAGCCGGTGAGCGCCGGGAGGGGCCGGGGCCAGTGTGAGCTCGGGGGGCTCGTGGGCCCGCACTGACACTGCCACTGTGCAGGTTCAGCTGGTCGTGCCCGTCGCCGTGGTCTTCAGCCCGGGGTCCGTGCCCGGGGACCTGCCGAGCCCGCTGCCGTTCAGGGACGTGCAGGAGATGAAGATTTCCGTGAACCGTGAGAAACACCCCCGCCCCCCTTGGCTGTCCTTGCCCTATCTGTTCCTCCTGGGTACCCTCGTTCTTCCCCGAGGGGTCCAAGCCTACCCGTAGCTTCTCTCCCGGGCAGCCCAGAGCTCCCCAGACCCCAAACCCACGTTCACCAGCACGATTCTGCCCTGAGCCGGCAGTGCAGGGAGCAGAGGGGACAGCAAGGTCTCCATTGTGCTGCAGGGAAGGGACCAGCTTCTCTCCCTGGGGATGTAGACGAGGGAGCCCTGGGAGGGTGGGATGTGCCTGGGTGATGAGGGGCTGCTCTGCTGCCTGCACTGACCAGCTGATGCCACGTGCCATGATGGGTCACCAGCTGGTACCCAAAGGACCTTGTGGCATGTGTCCTCCTGGGGTTGCACCTTGTCCCTCTGAGCCACCTCTGAGGGGCCTGGGGACCAGGATTAGCAGATTCATTCAGCTTTATCCCCCTGTAGTGAGAACCAGCGTCACATCCCTCTACGAGATGGCCTATCGGGCCACCACGGCCCAGGAGGAGGCAGCTCTGGCTGCGGCCACTGCACGAGGTACTGGAGCAAGGGACTGGTGAGGAGAGGTGCTGAGCACCTCGTCATTGCTGAGCAAAGGGCACACTGCTGTGTCTCAGAGTGGGGATTGGAGTGAAATTCCCACCCTGCTGATGACTCTGTGTTCCCCAGAGGCTGACGCTGCTCTGCGCCCGCTGCAGGACGTCTCGATGGGCTCCCTGACCATGTATGTGGTCCCTGAAACCTCCTCTCTCCTACCTCAGGTAGGAGGTGCTTCACCCCTCAGAGGTGCCCCGGGGGGAGGGATGTGTCACAGGTGGCTGTCACAGGTGGCACTGAGGTGTTCTCCTGCCCATTCCCCAGGGCACCAGCGTCTATGTGGGGAGGCACCGCAGCGCCCTGGTGAGGGCCGAGGGGGGCCTGGCTGCCCTCCACGCCCGCCTCCAGCAGGTGACACAGGTGATGTCCTTCACGGCCACCTCCATCGCCGCCGCCCTCTCGGACCGTGCGCCCGACAGCCGGCTCAGCCCCGACGCGCGGCGCTCCCTGAAATCCAGCCTGGGTACGGACCTGACCTGGGGAAAGCCCGCTTTTCCTGGGGGAGATCCCCTCTCTGCTCCACTTGTAGCATCCCTGTGTGTCTTCTGGGCTAACAGACCCCGGGGTCTTCCCTTTGCAGTGTCTCTGGGGCAGGGTTTGTGCTGTGATTGCTGTGATGGGGCACTGGTGTGTGACTCTGCATTGGGGCAGGCCAGGGAGGAGGGGTCAGATCCTGCTGCTCTGGGGAGCTCTGTGACGGTGCTGGCTGTGCTGGTGCCTCACAGGCCGTGGGTCCTTGGCAGGGTATGAGATCACCTTCAGCCTGCTGAACCCTGACCCCAAGTCCCACGCCGTGGACTGGGACATCGAGGGGGCCGTGAACCGCTACGTGAAGCCAGTCCTGGACAAACTGAGCTTGGTGGCCAACTTCTCTGTGGACTCACAGGTGAGGCCTGGGAGAGGCAGTGGGGAGAGCCCAGCCCTGGGCTCCCTGGGTGCCCTGGGACGCACTTCTCTGCCAGCAACGTGTCCCTTGTGTGCCCACAGATCCTGTACTACGCTGTCCTAGGAGTGACACCACGCTATGACAAGGAATCTTCCAGCTTTCTCCTGAGTGCTCACAGCCTCCCACACGTCATCAACCCTGTGGAGGCTCGCCTGGGTGAGCACCATGCTTGTGTGGATCACTGAGATCTGCCTCATGGGACCTGGCTCTGCTGAGGGAGAGGGGACAGCTGTGCCTGTGGCCTGTGCCCTTTTTCCCCGCCAGCTCTGGATGGGAGCAAGGGTGACTGAGACCTGCCAGTGTGGCAGTTCTGCTTGGGGCTGGCTGTGAAGAAGGAGCTGGGCTCTGGGCTGCTCTTGCTCTCTCTGTTGTCCAGGAGAGTTTTTTGACTCTGTCCCACTGCAGGCTCCAGTGCTGCCTCACTCTACCCCGTGCTGAACTTCCTGCTGTATGTGCCAGAGCGCTCCCACTCCCCCCTGTACATCCACGACAAAGACGGAGCCCCAGTGAGCACCAATGCCTTCCACAGCCCTCGCTGGGGTGGCATCATGGTACGGGACCATGAGGGTGCTGGCAGTTCTCGGACAAGGTGGTGGCTCCCTGTTCCCAGCTGGTGACCCTGCCAGCCCCGAGGCTCCAGCTGTGCCTCACTGCCATGCTCTCCTGCAGGTTTACAATGTTGAAGCCCCTGGTTCCCCCCAAGCCTCTCTCCCGCTGCACGTGGACGTGGACATGGCACGAGTGATGGAGGTTTTCCTGGCCCAGCTCCGGTGAGAATGCTCTCTTCTCTCCCTTTACCTCTGTGCTCTCCTGGCCCATGTGGAAATCAGTGGGGTCAGAGCAGGCTGGACCCAAGTAGCTCATTTGCTTCTCACACTGTGGGCTCTGGAAGGCTAAAGGTGGCTTTTTGTGGCTTTTGAGGCGCTGGCTACTTGCCATCACTGCTCCATGGCCAGGAGTGCTGGCACATCTCCCATCTCTTAAGGTAGGAGGGTTTGCTTATCCTGCCCCAAATCCAGGAGACAATTAAGCAGGATGGGTACTGAACATAGCAGGGAATAAGAGCAGGGAGCTCGTAGAAATGCAAGTTTGTGGTATGGGCTGGGACTTTCCCCTCTCCTCCCAGGTTACTCTTTGGGCTGTCTCGGGAAGAGCTGCCCCCAGAGTTCCTACTGGAAAGCCCAGGGAATGAGGGGCTGGCCGACTGGGAACTGGACCACCTGCTCTGGGCCCACACTGTGGAGAACATTGCCACTGTGTCCACCACACTGACCTCGCTGGCCCAGCTCTTGGACAAGATCGGGAACATCGTCATCAAGGATGATGTTGCCTCTGAGGTAGGGCTGGGGCACCCTGAGGTGGGCAGTGGAGTGGGCTGGGTGTCTCTGTGGTCCTCCATGGCCAGGGACTGACCCTTGCCATTATTCCCTCACAGGTGTACCGAGCAGTGGCCTCAGTGCAGACTGCTGTGGCCAAGCTGGCTGTGGGCCACCTGCACTCGGCTTTCCAGGCCAGCAAGGAGGCTGTCACCTCCTCAGAGCGTGCTTTCTTTGACCCATCTCTCCTCCATCTCCTCTACTTCCCTGACGATCAGAAATTTGCCATCTACATCCCACTCTTCCTGCCCATGGCTGTCCCCATTCTCCTGTCACTGGCCAAGATTGTCCGGGAGACCAGGCAGCGTAAGAAGGAGCCCACCAAGATGGACTGAGCCCATGGCACTAGTGCCCTGCCTTGGGGCTGTCCTCACCTTCTGGGGTGTGTTGTCACAGACTCGTGGCCCAGGAAAGTGCCTCAGAACAGTGTAAAGGCCAGACCTGGCAGCTTGGCTTGGGTCTGCTGTGGCCAGAGTGCAGGAGTGGGAAAAGAGGCTGTTTTGGGGAGTGGGAGGTGGTCTCAATCGGGGTGCCCTTCCCCAGAATGGCAGAGAGAAGAGGGAGGGGGCTCCCTGTGTGCACCCCCAGCCCTGTACTGTGTTCAGAACAAGCTGCTGTGTAAATAAATAACCCCCTGTTGTGCAGGGGGGCTGGTGTGGGGCTTTGTGAACCTCCATGAGCCATCTGGGGGGTGGGGGGGATGCCTATTGCCCTGCCTTCCCCTGGCCCAGCTTTCCTGCCCCCACGAATTTCTTTGTGGGGTTACTCCTATCTTAGGGGTATTATTTTGTGGGGTTACTCCTGTCTTATGGGTATTATATTATGGGACAGGTATACTCCTGTCTTATGGGTTTTTAGACAAAAATACTCAGTTGGGGGGGGGTGGGGGGCAGGTAATGGAGTCTGTGTCCTGTTGAGGGGTGCAGAGCCCCTGGGGGCTGCCACACCTTAACGGGGTCCAGCTCCTCCGCTGTGTGTCAGCCTGAGGGTCAGGGGGTGGGTTATGGGGGGGGTGCTCCTGCGCTCTCCGCGGCAGGCGGGGGGGGTCTGTCCTCACCACACCCGCGTTCCTGGGGGGCTGCTCCCCCCCATGCAGGGGCGCTGGCGTGGGGGAGCGGCACCTTCTCCAACAGAAGCCCTCCTGAGCCCCTGGGAGCAGCGAGCGGGGCTGCGTTGCCCCTTTCCCCTCCTTTCCCCCCGCCTTCCCGCGGCCCGGGCGGCGCTGTGCCGGCGGGGGCGGGCCGGGGGCGGTGATGGCGATGCCCCTCCCGGTGCGGCGGCGCGCAGCGGGGCCGGGGCCGGGGCCGCTCACACCGGCGGCGGCGGCGGGGCCATGAAGGTGAAGAAGAGCGGCGGGGCCGGGGCGGCGGCGGCGGCGAGGACCGAGGAGGAGCTGGGCCGAAAGGCGCTCATCGGGCCCGACGACGTGCTGGGGCTGCAGCGGGTCACCAGCGGTGCGTACCGGGGATGGAGCGGGGGGGGAGCTGTACCGGAGAGCCGAGGGCTGTGCAGGGGATGGGGACCGTGTCCCCGTGGGGCTGGCGAGGGGGTTAATTAACCCCAGGGGGAAAGGGGGAGCCGGTCCCCCTCTCCCCTGGGGACAAGGAGTTGGGGATGCAGGGGAAAGGGTCTGTGCCGGGGATCTGAGTACCACCGGAGGACCAGGGATGCCCGGAGCTGGGGATGCAACCCCAGGGATGCGGTCCCTCAGCTCTAGTCGTAGGTCGATGCTCCTCGCTGCTCTCCCCATCACCCCTTTCTTGTGTCTGTGCCCTAAGTGAAGCCCCCCCACCCTGTGCTCGCAGCAGTGGAGCAGGCTGGATCCCTGGCTACAGCATGGGGGGCTTCACTGCAGGCCATCCTTCAGCCCCCCTCCTCCAGGATCTCCCTCCCCAGTGTAGTACCTCTGGTCTTAAGAGCATCCTGGGGGCTGGTGGGTGGGAGTGTGTGACTGGAGGGTCTGTTGTGCTTGGCAGAACAGCTCAGTTGGGACTGTCTGCTGCCATGGACCTGCCGGGGTAGCAGCATGCAGGGCTGGGGGAAGACCAGGACGAGGGGGAATGGCTTCATAGTGACAGAAGGCAGGTTTAGATATTAGGGAGAAATTCTTCCCTGTGAGAGTGGTGAGGAACTGGCACAGGTTGTCCAGAGAAGCTGTGGCTGCCCCATCCCTGGAAGTGTTCAAGGCTAGATTGGATGGAGCTTGGAGCAACCTGGTCTAGTGGAAGGTGTCCCTGCCCATGGCAGGGAGTTGGAACTACATCTTTAAAGTCCCTTTCAACAGAACCCATTCCATAGTAACACATGTGCCTGAGGTCAGCCTGGTCTTGGTGATGCCCAGGGACAATTTGCCCTGGTGCCCCAAAAAGACCTTTTTGCATGTCCTGGGACCTTTAGGTTGTCTCTCAGTAGTGGCAGGTTGAGCAGGAGGAGGGGGCTGGGGGTCTGGCCATGCTCCCCTGTGTCTCACAGCACTCTGTGATGTGGTGTCAGAGCTGGTTTTGTGTCACAGGCCAGGACTGTGGGGTGTGACAAGCCCCAGAGAGGAAGGATGTGGCTGTGGGTGCTGGTGCGTGCAGGCAGCCCTGTGGGGCTGCGTGTGTGAGCAGGATGGGAGGGGACGTGGTGTCAGCCCTCAGGAAGGGGTTGCAGAGGCCCCTCTGAGAGAGGGGCTGCTGGTGCTGTGGGGTCCTTGGGTCCCCTTCTCCAAGCCAAGCTGCTGTGCTGGGCTGCAGCAGCGTGATTCACTGCCCAGGCCTAGAAATCCCCTGCCTGTAGCAGGGAGAGCCATGCAGCAGGCACTGAAGCATCCTGCCAGCATCCCTGGAGGTGCTGCTGTTGGATGGTGAATCCAAGCTGTGTTAAACGCTGTGTGCTCACTTCATGGCAGCCTGTGTGTCCCTGCCCTCATCAGTGCTGTCTGGAGAGGACAGGGCCACCCTGCACCCTTGCTCCTGGGGTGTGCAGACCTCATGTGGCATCAGTGTGCATGGTGCATGGCTCTTGGTAAGCATCTGCATTCCCAGGGCACAGGGAAGGCTGATCTGGTCAACCTGACTTCTGAGCCAGGCTGGGAGCAGAGGTGGTTGTTTTCTGCATCTTCCAACCCTGGGGAAGCACGCTCTGGAGCACAGGGAAGGTGTGAAATGCATGAAAATGTTTTGTTCCCCTCCTGCTGTGAGAGTTGCTGGTACCAGGGTAGTGCAGGGGTGCAGATGGGTCATGTCAAACAACAGCCAGGCACTGTGAGGATGTCCCATGGTTCCCAGGGGAAATGCTTTCTGTCCTACTGAGTACATGGAAGCCAGCAAACTGCACCTGAAATCCTCCATGTGGATTTGGGGATACAGGTAAACAACACATCTGCGTTGAGCATATGGTATCTTATCACCTGGGAATGCTTTGCAGCTCCCCTTCTCAAGCTCACTTTTCCACCTGGTGGGTTTAACAGGGAGCAAAGATACCAGAATATTTTTCAGGTCTTTAACACCTAATGATTATTTGGGGCATTTTGTGACCTTTTCTCATTTCCACGCTCTTAAAAACAGATGGCCAAAAATACCAGTGTGAAACTGTTCCACTCTTCTGCTCTGAGCAGCAGGGAAGAGGAAGGACTGGCTGTGAGAGAGCTCATGGCTGCCCCAGGCCCAACCTCTCCCCTTGGAGATGCTGAGTCGGAGCAGACACCACACCCTGTTGCAACAATTCTGGCTTTGATGCCCAAAATTGTGGTGCTTCACACAGTTTGAAGTTGAAGGAGGAGTTGTTGGTGGGGCTGCGGCAGAAATGTCCTGGTGCCCTGGGTGTCCTCTCTTTTTCCAGATAGGGGATAATCCATCTTTATCCAAACTCATGGGCCAGTGGCACGGCAGCTCGCGCTGTCAAGGGACTGTGTAGTTAAGATGTGTCCTGCCCAGGGTCCTGGGGTGGCCTGGACATGTTTTAACATTGCTTCAGGAGGGCTTGGTACCACAGGAACATGTGTTTTAAGGATGCTTACGCCATGAGTAGCCTGTGTGTTTCTGAAAGGCCTGCCAGCCTGTGTGAGGGGAGGTGGAATGCTAGCTACAGCACAGAATGGTTTGGGTTGGAAGGGACTTTAAAGACCATCTCATTCCAACCCCCTGCCCTGGGGACACCTTCCACTAGACCAGGTTGCTCCTAGCCCCATGCAACCTGGCCTTGGAGACTTCCAGGGATGGGGCAGCCACAGCTTCTCTGGACAACCTGTGCCAGTTCCTCACCACTCTCACAGGGAAGAATTTCTTCCTAATAATCTTTTCATCAGGAAGCACAGCTGGTCTTTCCTTTTTCACTAGGTACAGCTGACAAATGACCAAATGTGAGATGGCTGGGGCTGGGAGGGTGGTGATGCAGGATGTGGCTCTGTGGCAGGGCACCCAGTCTGTGGGCAGCCAGGGGAGCCAGCTGGGCTCTGCTCTTAACGTGCCTCTAATAAGCTTAAAGGAGGAGTTGTGCAAACTGCCCTGCATATGCTATGTCCTTTCAATATTAAATTCTCCAGCATCTCCAGGCCCGTCACATTTCTGGGTATGTGGGGGGTCCAGCCTGACAGATCTGGGATGCTGCCCTGGGATATCTGGGCCTTTTGGCTGGGCTGGCTCTGGCGCTGCTCCAGCTGGATCAGGTGTAAGGCGAGTGGAGCATTTCCTTTGCAATTAGCAAGATTTGTTACTCGCTCACACAACTGTGGTCAGAAAAAGCGGAAAAGCCTTATGACGTGATTAATTTAAGATTAGTAAAGGAGTGGGGCAGAGCTCAGTTCAAATTGTAATTAATTACTGAAGCAACCAGAGGATCAGGGAAGTCAGATACGTAACAAAAGACAAGCTCTATCCTCTGAGGCTGCCCTGCTTATCACCTGCACACTTTGTCTGTAGTACAGGATTAAATCGTGCATTTTAGGTTTTATTCTAAAGCTGATTTTATTTTAGTGAACCAAGGGGTTAAATAATGGATTATATACTTGGAAACAATTTCAAAACAAACCTTATTTTTAAATAAGGAACACGTACATAATCATTTCTGAAAGTAATCTCTTCCTCGAGCTGTCATTGGGGATTTCTTTGAGACTTCTCTAGGCAGCTTTAGCTAAAGGCCAGCCTTGGCTGCCTCAGTGGGTTGAGCAGAGTAGACCTTTCCTGTGTGACTTTCATACCAGTTTCCCTGTAGTCAAATAACCAAAAAGCTAAATAAACCATTTCCCTGCCCTCTGCCTCAGCAGTTCAAGTCCTGTAAAGCTGAACCAGCCAGGATCAAATCCAGTTTTAAAGCCATAGGGTTTGGGTAAGCAAGGACCAGGAGGGTACACAGGGAGAGAGGCATTAACAGGAATGTGAGGCAGATGTGCATGAATCAATCTTCAAAGCCGCTCCTGGACCATGACTTCCCTCCCCAGTTAATTGGGAGAATGTATTTTATTAGGAGCTCTGACGAGCTGCGGGTGTTTGTGAGGATGTTAATGAATCACTGTTCTGACTTGTCCAGGGCTGTGATGTGTTGATGTGTTTTGATGTGCTGATTTCTTGTCTCAGAGTGATATCCCAGAGCTGTGCCAAGCTGCTCTCTCCATGACTCTTCCCTCAGCACCCCCACATAGGCTGTGAACCTTTCCAAGGCTGTGTGATGCTGCGTGGCTTGGGGTGTTGTGTAGATGAAGGGTGTTTTTGGAAGTCTCACAATACAATATGGGCTGTTAAGATTCTCAGGGGCAGCACACATGGTGTGTGTGTGTCACAGGATTCCTCCTTCTGCCAGGGTCGTGGGTTTGGGCCATCCCTGGTGGAAATGGCAAAGGTAAGAGGGAAACTCTGGCATCCACCAGGGGAGTCTGGGCAGAACTGGATGGCTTTGGCTCAGCCCTGTGTAAGAGCAAAAATAGCTGATTTTGTTAATGTTGTGCACATGGTTTCAGACTTTGAGTGCAATCAGCTTGAAAAGGGGGCAGGAAAAAGTGTTTGGATGCTTTGGAGGTGGGGGAAGAACAGCTCCATCTTTCCTTAACAAGGCCTGCAGGGCTGTGATCAAATTAATTGTGAGAGGGTGAAGTCTGGAAAGCTCTAGCTAAAAAAAAAAGAAAGGAAAAAAAAAGAAATGAGCAGGCTGCCATAAAAAGCAGAGCCTGGTGAGCTGTGCAGTAGAACTCAGCACTTGAGGGGCTCTGGGGACCTTGGAAAGTGCCCCAGCTCAGAGCCTGCTGGGCTGCACCCCTCTGCTTTGTTCACAGTGTTGGTCAGTAGATGTGCTTCTGTGGAAAAACCCCTGTGGGATCCTTCTAGTGCAGGATTTTTCCTCTGGGGCATCGCAGCAGCCTAATTCCAGAGCTAGATGGGAAGGCAGCTGCCTCCCTCCCCATGTAACACCCCCAGGCTTTGGTTACCAAACCCCATGGCTCTAGAAATGGAGTGGATTCTGGATCCTGGATGGCTTAGTTTTACAGGACTTGAACTGCTAAGGTAAAGGACAAGGAAGTAGTTTATTTTTTTCTTTAATTGACCTCCTGTCGTCTGGACAGGTGTGTCAACACCACCTGGAACCTGCCCTGCCTTCCCCTCGAGGTCCTGCACTGTGTCCTGCGTCACTGCTTGGCATCTTCACGGGGTTCGGGCTATTTTTGCTCGCTTCCTTCTGAGACTCTTCAATCTGATAATCTCCTAATCTCCAGCTCCTGGCAATTCCTCTGCAGTTGTCTTTGCCTTATACCTGGCTTAGGTCTTGGGAGTTGTCTTCAAAATAGCTCCTGACCTTGTTGGTTAATGCATGTTAAGAAATAGACCTGCATAGCTGCGGGAGCCTTCTCATTCATTCCCTAAATTCTTGTTGTTGCCTGGGTTGGGGAGAGAAATTCCTGTTTCAAGTCACGACCCTTCCATCAGTCTCTTGTACAGCATCTCCTGGTTTACATCCATTTTCAAGACCAGATTTTGAGTTCTTTCTTACCCCAGGTGCACTCTGCTTTCCTTTGTGGGCTCTTGAGGTCTTAAAATAGGAGCTGCCCAATCTGGGCTTAGACTCTGATGAGCACCACAGAAATATCCATGGTGTCTGTGAGAGGGGACACGTGCTTTCTCCTGATTGCAGAGAAGGAGAAGGGATCTTGAAAAGAGCACAACAAGGAGTGTGAACCCTATTGCCCATAAACTCCTCTTGATAAAACGTGCCTAGTGGGGTGGTTGCAAAGGAAATTTGAAAATATAGGATTGATTTTTAGCTTTCTCTGATGAGGATCAAACACCTAATCTTATCCATTGGGTAACTGGAACAATAGGAAGAAGGCCAGAGGAGAAAGTGCCTTTGTTAGCTTTCTTTTTGTATTATCTAGCCCTGTGTTATCCCTCACCTTTTGTGCTCCTCTGTAACACCAGCTGTTAAAATACATGCCTAGAAATATGCACCAGGGTTCAGGATGTGCCAATGTTCACAGGCAGTGCCTGCTGGCATTGTCTAGGCTGTTTTGCTGGTTTAGTTTGGAATTTTGGTTGGATTTGGGATGGAAGGAGGGTTTCCTGGATGAGAACTGGCTCCTCTCTGGATTAGGCAGTGGAGATACCACCTCAGAACTGGAATAGGGAAGGAGCACCCACTGGGTCTGAGAAAAAAGCTAGAGTCCTCTGAACTGTTTGGGGTGGTTTTGGAATAATTTTTTCCTCTGAAGGGAGTAGGAGAATTCATGAAGGAACTCATCGAGCCAGGCTCAGGAAGTCAATCACCTCTGCTGCTTCCTCAGACCACCATGGTGTTGTTAGTTGTGATCCAAACTTTTCAAAACCACGGTAGGTATTAAGATAAAAACCATCTCTAATAGTGGGGAGTTGCAGATCTTTGGGCAGGATCCAGAGATTATGGGAAAGAAGCTGGAGAGGCACCAGCAGGAGTAGTGATGTGTGAGTGAGAAGTGGCTGCTAATGCCAGGCTTGGGCAGGTTTCAAGGCTTTGCTGTTTCCTTTGAGATCAAGTTCAACTTGGTGAATGATTTCCAGGAAGAGTTTGGGGATGGAGGTCTGGGATACGGCAATTCCCTGGACTTGAAGAAGGAGTAGGAAATGCTCCTCTTTTGTGACCTGCTTTTGCAGTGGGTACTTTGAGACAAAAGCCAATCTGATGGGTTTCCTAGGGCAGTGCTGCTGTGTCTGTCCCTTTATCCCTTGCTCAGAGCGTGCTCTGTCATCCCTAAATCAGGTGAGTACTTGGTCAGGAACATACCATGATTATTTGGTTATTGGTAGGGAAACAACACAACCTGCTCCAGGGGAAGTGGAAGAAATGAGGAAATATTCTGTCCTGAGGAACCAACCCACCGTTCTTGTAACGATCCCCTCCACAGGGGTTTGAGCTGCCTCATGCCTAACTAAAATAACCATGGATGCTGTCTTCTTTCCCCAAATTGTGGCCATGGTGAATTAGGATAAGGAAAGCAAATGATACATTTAAGTGAGTCACGAAAGTGTGGGCAACTGGGCCCTACAGTAATTTAAAAATAAGTATGGGATGAGATTAGCAAATCTGACAGTGCTCAGCTAAGCAGAAGGATCTGCCAATTGCAAACAGCCCATTCCCAATAAGACCTTCCAGTGTAGCCGCAGGCTCTTGTTGTGTGTGGGGAAAAAACCAGCACGTGGCTACTTTGATTGATTTTTGAACAGGAATAGCAGAAACAAATATAATACAGACTGAGAGGAATAGATATTCCTCTGTTTTTTTTTCCCTTCTAGGAGACTGGGCACTGCCAGGGGAGGAAAAAACACTTGATTGCAGTATTCTGGCAGCTGAGCTTCCCGGATGTCATCCAGTTGTATCCTGACATGTTGATTTTAAAAAAAAAAAAAAAAAAAAAAGGTTTTTAAAAATATTTTCGGGGCAAAAAGAGTTGGAAAATGCAGTGTAGGGGTGCAAACATCAATGAGCAAGAGCCTGGTGGGGATTCTACCCGGGGTTTACTCTTCTTTGGAGGCTCTGCTTGGCTCTTCTCTGCTCCAGATGAGTCATGGACACTGTTACTGCAGCAACGCTGCTGCCAAGGAGGGGGATAAAGCTGTTGCCATGGTGCTGGATGGGCAGGAATTCTGCAGGAGTAAAAACACTTAATAATTAACTTGCAGACAAACGTGGCTTCAGATTTGCCCGCGTGCTCTAGGGAAGGTGTCCCGGGCTCCCAGGCGACTGCCCCCTCTTCTGTACAGCCCCTCGCCTTCCCAGGAAGCAGCCTGTGGCCATGGGCCCAGGGAGGCAAAGCTGGACTGTGGGAAGCTGTGCCTGCTTCCATCAATTTGTATTTTGCATGTGGCTGCCCAGAGCTGGGAAGTTGTGGGACGGGTTAAGAATTTGGGTGGCTGATGTGTCAGAGCCTACAATCACAGTGTAATTGCAGGACATCTCCCTGAGGAATGCTAAACATCAGAGCTTAAGGCAAGGGCTTGGTTTAAATGTCTGTCCCGTCTTCTTGGCTACTGGTAAAGACAGAAAAGACAATTCTGTGCAGTTCTTGGACTATTTGGCCAAAAACCAGCCTGGTGTTTTCTTGTGGTAGTAGAAAAGTTGAGCTTTTAGCTTGTTTTGCCTGATAGTGTGGGTGCTGGTGTTAGTTTTTCCTTGTGCTGTGTTGATAGGGAAGGGAAAATCCCTGCCAAATGCCAGGGATGCTTTGAACACTGTCCTCTCTCTTAAAGCCCATTTATAGAATTGTAGAATCTCAGAGTGGTTTGGGTTGGAAGGGACCTTAAAGGTCATCTCGTTCCACCCCTGTGCCATGGGCAGGGACACCTCCCACTGGACCAGGTTGCTCCAAGCCCCATCCAACCTGGCTTTGAACACTTTCAGGGATGGGGCATCCGTAACTTCTCTGGGCATTCTTTTGAGCATTCGCCATATGGGGATGTTGGCGAGCAGTAAAACTGTCCAGAGAGGACATTTAACACCTCTGTTCCTTGTACTGAGTGTACTTGGAGAGTTCCCCAAGTTATGGACATTTGGAAGGAATAAAAGGCTTCTAGGAAAATGTTCATGCTCAGCAGCCCAGGAGCAGTCGCTCAGAGCAGTCCAGGATTTGTTATACCTGTGCTGAAGTTGGATTGTCATGGGCAGATCTGAGCTCTGGGCACTTGTATCTTGTTTTTATGTAGTCAGTGACTAAGCCTAAGGTGGATGGATGTATTTGAATTTCAGAAATAGGAAAGCAGACAGAAATAAGTGATTAGCTCAGATTAACAGCAGGAATTAGTAACTGAGAAAGTGCTAAGAATTAGAATGTTAAAGTGTTATTTTCACCTTGGAACCTCCAAAACCCGTCTCCTACATCAAGCAGATGTGCAGCTGTTTGAAAGCTGACCTGACTTGTCTACATACAGCATTTATTTAGGTTTGTCAGGATAAAGTAAGTTATTGGAGCTATTTTCAATCTGTGCTGTATGTGCAGTGGAAATGAAGCACCACTGCTCCTTCCCCAGGGAGGAGGCTGATTCCCATGCCAGGAGCTGGCTCAGGGCACATCAAGGCTGAAGGCTAAATCCATGGGGGTTTAGTAGTGGAATCCTCATCATTGGAAGTGTTCAAAAGTCATGTGGATGTAGCAGTTGGGGACATGGTTTAGTGGTGGACATGGCTGGGTTAATGGTTGGATTTGGTGACCTTAGAGGGCTTTTTCAACCTCAACAACTACATGATTCTGTAATGATTTTCTCCCAAAGACACTGACTCTGCTGGAAGTGGGGATGGGCTCTGCTCCCTGTTTCCTAATACAGGGAAAGGCTTCAATGCCATTTTCAGTGCTGAGGAAAACAAGTCCTTATGTGGAATGAGTATCAGTGGAGAGCAGAGGCCACCCTTTGTCTGCAGAGGGCTGGAGAAGGGAGGTGACACAAGGGAGGACACTCCTGTTCCAGTTAAGTGCAGTCGGCTTAGTGCTCCCAAAGCTGCTTAGCACTTGCATTCTGCCACAGGGCAGTTTTTAAAACAGGCAAAGCCTCTTACATTGGAAAGGCTGGGATTTGATGGAGGTGCTGACTAGTCTGAGTACCCTGGGAGTAAATGGGTGCAGAAGTTGCTGGCAGAGGGTTGGGAAAAGGTGATGACCTCTGGGTCTATGGGGGAGAGAGGCCTTTTCCCTGTCCTGTCCGAGTAGGGCATTCAGAAATTAGACTCTTCAGAGACGTCAGTTTTGAATTAAAATGGGCAGTAGTGGGGATGCATTTGGGCTGCTCTCACTGCTTGTGTGGCCTCCAGAGAACAGCTAGAAATTTCTGGTGTTTCAGGGCAGCCTTCATTCAAATTTTTTTTCCTCTGCAGATTATTTGTGCACTCCAGAGGAAAATGTTTACAAGATAGACTTCACCAGGTTTAAAATCCGGGACATGGAGTCTGGCACAGTCTTGTTTGAAATCACCAAGCCAGCAGCTTCAGGTGAGTGCACACACAAAATAACATTTTCATGAACAAACACATGCTGATGTCTGCTTCCCTTTGCCTTTTCCCACTCCTTTTGCTCTGTACATTTCCCAAAAACAGGAGATGCTCTTGACTGCAGGAGGGCTGGAGTCCCAGCTTGCAGCAGAAATGTTTTTCAGGTGTCTCTTTGTACCAGCACGGTGAGCAGAGCTCACTGCTGCTGTGCTCTCACGGTTGCCATCTGTGATGGGAAAGGACAGATGGATGTTGTAAACAGAAGCAGAGGAGGAGGAGCAGGAGATCACCGTGTGGTTGTTTCTTGGCTGTTTATCAGCTTGTGCCCCCCCCGTGAATAGTTTTGCTGTTAATTTAACATCTTTCAATAAGGACCCAGGAAAATGATATTTCCAAAAGGGAGAAACTTTGTCAATTGGGCAAATTAGACAAACTGAAAATTTTCTTTTTTTTTTTTTTTTCCTGAATTTTTAGATGGTGCTTGTAACCATCCAAGTGTTACCTGTTGCCGGTGGCAATAAAAACCCAGGGCAACTGTTTTTTTCCTGATTATGCTCTTACAACCCTTCCCCACCTTCCTGCAGATGAGAGGAAGTTTTCTGTAGCTTATGGGTAGCAAACCAGACATGCTAAGGGGAGATGGCTTGTTCAGAGTCACTCTGCAGTCGTGATCTGAGGTAGGAGCAGTGAATCACTTCAGAAGGTGAGCAGTGACTCAAACTAAAGGTCCATCTTCCAGTACTCCATCTCCAAGTGACCAGCAGTGGATGCCTCAGGACAGGAGGAGGGTGAGCTCACCATCAGGCTTCCTCAGGGTGGTTTCCTGGCTTATGTTACTCGATAACGTGATCACGAGTATTTTCGCCGGGTTTCTGTTTCTGAGATGACTCTGACAGGGTTTGCTTTGCCCTTTTCCAGAGCGTGAGCACAATGACAGGAAGGACGTGGACCCCAACGCCGGACGCTTCGTTCGCTATCAGTTCACCCCGGCCTTTCTCAGGCTGCGGCAAGTGGGAGCCACGTGAGTAACTCCCCTCTGCTGCCTGTTCTAGCACAGGAAGCAACTGAAATCCTAGAGAAAATGCCTCTTCCATTTCAATCCTGTCAGGAAGTTGATGTAATAGGGATCTTTTGTTGTCGTGAGGGTCTCCAGGTCTCTTTGCCGGATGCCTCGCTTTCTCCATCCCTGTGGCTTGTTTGTTTACCTCAGGAATGGTGTCAAAGAGATTGATGCTAAAAGGGGCAAAATAAGGTGGGAAGAGTGTCCAGAGAAGAGAAGGCCCTGGAGAGACCTTAGAGCACTTTGCCATGCCTAAAGGGGTTCCCAAGAGAGCTGGAGGGGGACTTTGGACAAGGGCCTGGAGTGACAGGACAAGGGGAAATGGCTTCACACTGACAGAGGGCAGGGTTAAATGGGATACTGGGAAGAAATTCTTCCCTGTGAGAGTGATGAGGCCCTGGCACAGGTTATCCAGAGAAGCTGTGGCTGCCCCATCCCTTGAAGTGTTCAAGGCCAGGTTGGATGGGAATTGGAGCAACCTGGTCTAGTGGAAGGTGTCCCTGCCCATGGCAGGGGGGGTTGGAATTATATGGTCTTTAAGGTCCTTTCCCACCCAAACCATTCCGTGATTTTATATTCCAGCTCTTTTCTGTGCATTATAAGTTTATTTGTCAGAGGCTCCTGCCAGCTTCAGAAGATTTGTCTTCAGCTTCCACACTGCACTCCCCAAAAAACATCGATCCACAGATACATGTGAAATGATGAGGTCATGTTTGACCTTTGCCGTGTCTGGCAGTGCTGCTTGCATCCTTCAGTAAACCACCACAAAATCTGACACCTAAAGAATTGTCTTACTTGTTTCTATTTTGAGTAAAAAGAAGGAAAATATAGTATAAACTATGGTTTGAAATGCTGTGTTTGTGTCCCTGTAGAAGGCTTTAATGAAAAGAGGAAATGATAATTTAGTTAGTGACGTGGATTTGTATCTTTAGCTTTTTTTTTTTTTTTCAGAGCTCTCTTCTACCTTTCGGGAATGGCGCAAATCTTATTTAGGCAAGAAAGCTCACATCAATCTCACCCTTCTTTTTCAGGGTGGAATTCACAGTAGGGGACAAACCCATTAATAATTTCCGTATGATTGAGAGGCACTACTTCCGCGATCAGCTGCTGAAAAGCTTTGATTTTGAATTTGGCTTCTGCATCCCCAGCAGTAAAAACACTTGTGAGCACATCTATGAATTCCCCCAGCTCTCGGAGGATCTCAGTAAGCTCGCTTTCATTTCTGGGTTATCACACTGTGGTGTTCATCTGAGGTGGTTTGGGGGAACCCTTTTTTAAAAGCTGTCATAAAAAGAGTATGTTGGGTAGAATAAATCATACTTTTAGATCCGTGTTAACACTGATTTTGTTTTTTGGTAGCTTGCATCCCATCACCCACCAGAGTTGCTTTTTTAGTGTGTTTTTTTTAATTTGTAAAAAGAAAGCTTCATATCCGAGAGAAAAAGATAATTGTGTTATAAAACAACCAAAAAATGGGATTAAAAAGGCATCCAATAAATGGATGACTTAAATGTTATGTTCTGGTTTAATGTTTGATGTGCTATATTGAGAGCTTGAGAGGTTTTAGTATGAACATAACTTTTATTGTCTCTCTTCTCTCCCAAGACACAACAGCACAAGCACTAAATCTGTGTGATCTTATTCTTTACAACCCCTAATTGTGTATGTCAGCACTAATATTACAGTCTGTAGAAAATACAGTGAGACACTTGCGGCCTGCTTATTATCAGACCAGAGCAAATTTCTTTTGACTTCACTGTTAATCATGGTTTTCTTTTAAAAAAAACCCAGCAAAATAAACCCTGGAAACTGTAGCGTGATCTCATTTTGAGGTTAGGTGGAGCAGTTGCCTTTTTATGGTGCCTTGATGTATTTGGATTATGAACATTTTTCATCCCTGAAAATGTTCAAAAAAATGTCTGAATGTGGCACTTGGGGACGTGGTTCAGTGGTGAACATGGCAGTGCTGGGTTAGTGGTTGGACTTCATGATCTTAGAAGGCTTTTCCAACATAAATGATTCCATGGTTCTATGATTCCGTGATTATGTTTGAGTTGTCTTAAAGATACTGTCAGCAAATAGTTTGGGTTGGTTCCCATTTGGGTTTTTCACCTGAAGGGTTTGCTGCTGTCTGAGCGACGCTGCGAAACCTGCCTGAAACCCCGTGTTTCCTGAACATATCTGCAGTGTGACTGTTAATTTTGCTTGTTTTGTCCTTTTTTACCCCCTGCAGTTCGAGAGATGATCCTTCATCCCTACGAGACACAGTCGGACAGTTTCTACTTTGTAGACAACAAGCTCGTGATGCACAACAAGGCAGATTATTCATACAGTGGAGGACCTTGAGCGCAGGATGGGCCGCGCTGGCCTCCCCTTTCCTATGGAAGTCGTCAGGGATACCAACACCTTCAGTTCTGCTGCCTGCAGTGTCAACTGGACAAGGATCCACAAAACCAAGGACTCTTTGCCACAGTAGGAGTTTCATGACTAAATTTGCCGGTCTCATCTCTTTTGAGCTTTGAAGCAGACCCAGTTCTTCAGAACTTTAGGCTGAATGATCTTTGGATACCAATTCCCTAAGTTCTTTAAGTGTCTGCTTGGAAAATGGCCTTGTGGGACCTGGGGGATTTTGCCCTAATTCTGTGAATTTGTGTTCTCGCCCTCAAGTATCTTTTAGGACATGATTGCTTTCCCAAAGAATGTAATCAGAGAAACCACGTGAGTGGATGGATGCAGAGACAGAGGTTTGGTTGGTTGCTTCTCTTTGTCAGTGCTTCAAAGGCCAATTTAACTTGTCCATCCCGTCAAAAATGTCAAGCATAGCATCTCACAACGGCAAGTTTCATCTTTAGATTGGCTCTCTCCATAAGTATTTCATCCTTTAGTTTTGGTCCTTCTATTTAATGTTCTGTTTAATCCTGGAAATGCCGAAACTCACAATGAAGACCGGTAGTTTAATGACAGAGCCGTTTTAATTGGGTACTGTCCTTTCACATTTCAGATGAAGGTAAATTAGCATTGTGGGTCTATGAACCTCTGTAAGTACCTTCCATTCATTTCAGGTTTTGCAGAATAATCAGGAAAAATGGAAGGATTTTAGCTTTATTTAACATTTTCACATAGCTAACATTCAGCCTATTCATGCTACACATTTCCATGTCTGTTTTTTTTTTCATCTCTGCTCAATACCAAGATAAGGGCTTCAGCACTGCTTGTTAGAGCAACACTTTCATTTGTCTATGGCAGCTGGAGTATGTGGAATTTTCAATTTTCTATTTGTATCTGCATTTAAAGAATGTTATGACAGTGCTTTCCCTTTGTTAAAAATGTTTCACATCGATAATTAGTACAGGTGAAACAGTCTAATAACGTACAACTTAAAGACACAGGAAAAAAATTTAGCAAGAGCTCTCTCTTCAGAGTCTGGAAGAAGTTTAAGACCAATTTTGCCCAAGAAGTAGCAACACCAAGAATAAACCAGTATGGGGTAGGCTGTTGTCATGAAACCCCTACTCTAAAAGTCAGTTCACTGATACTTTAAAAAAAAAAAAAAGGCAGTTGAAGTTTGTAGATATTTCTATAAATACTTGATGTCTCCATGTCTAATTCTGTGAGTTGAAGTGGAACATTCTATGTTAGCCTCGGATAGGTGTGATTGTAATAATTTTTATAAAATACCATTTCCAGTTGTGCTGAGCATCTTTTTAGTCGCAGCCTACGTCAGACAGGACTACAAATGGTTCCAAATGTAGCCATCTGCCCAAGAACAGGGAGGTTTTTGTGCTCTTGCTGGGGTTGTGGTCACTGTTAAATGTGTCACAGGTTGTATTTGGCATGGCTTTCTTGAATTCTGAGAGAGGATTCAGTTTTCTAAAGAAAACACAGTGAGTTTAGGTTACAGCACAGAGTTTTTATTAAGCTTGGTAGCTACAAAAGTATATAAAATTCACTGATTTTACACAACTAGTAGTTGTAGTAATTCTTATCACAATGAGACTTGTATTTATCACTATTTTTTGTCTCTACTGTATTAAATCATACAGCTAGCCTATGGCTGACTGATCTGTTTGAGAGATACAAAGAATTTTCTCCTTATTTGTATAATGCTCTGAGCTACTGAACATTGATTTTACAGCACAATAATTACTAAAGGTGAAAATAGTTTCAAAAATTTTGTCATTCCTCCTCCCCCTTTTCTTTTTGCATCAAGGCTGTTAAACTAGCCATATATACAATGACATTTTGCAAGTTTAAGTATTTCTGAATTTTGTTTCAACTCTTGAAGGAGAAAATATGTTGACTTAGAGACAGAAGAGAGTATGTGTGTTTATAATTAGCACCCTGCACAGAGGTTTTTTGGTGGTATTTTTCACCTGCTGTTCATAATAGTCACTTCTGTGCATAGGATTTTTAAGAGACTGTTAGGAATGGTACTTGCCCAGAATAACCAGCCATATATTTAATATGGAAATATACATCTCAGTATGTCTTGGTGAGATTAGCTGTGCTTTGGTGTGGACCCTTGGGTCATTGTACAGAGTTTCCTCTCTGTACAGCACATTGTTGCCACCTGCAATAGTCATGTTCTGCTCCTTTTAAGGTTTTGGACTTCAAAACCAAAATAATTCCATAAAAATATTACTGTAGTCAACGGAAACTTGAGTGGTAGACATGCCCCTTATAAAAGAACCACGAGAAAATCACCCTGTCCCCAAGAGGGCAGTGTGTTGTTGGATGGACTTACTGACACTGTGTTTTAGGGTAGGTTTGAGGTTAAACACAACAGTTTGAATTATCTGCTGCTGATCTCCTGAAATCTGGTAATTCAGATTCCATGGGCAGTAATTCCAGGCTAACAGAAAATTTGGTGTGAATCATATAGGAGATACTTTACTGAGTCAATTTGTCGTCTAGTATCATTAGGAATATTTTAAACCAGAAACAAACATTGGACATTTTCAATAAAATTAATTTCAACCTATTGTAGCTTTAGGTAAAGTTGGAGGAATTTTACTTGTTTTAAAACAAGTCCCCAGAGTTTGCTACAAATAACAAATCCTGATTCTTAAGCCATGACAAATAACAAAACTTTCTGTGGGAAGCGTAATGAAGGTGCTTTTTTTCTGTGTTCCACTGGAGCAGTTATCACTGTTATCTCCCTGTTTTACTTGGAAACGCCTTGTTAGCATTTCTTTAAGGTCATCTGCATCCACAGTCTTTACAAACTTGTGGGAATCAGATAAGCTGTAAAGTGAAACCCACATTTTTTCCCCTTAAATTGGCAGTTGATTCTTACTATAAACCGGTTGAAAAATTAAATCTTAGCAGCATTGTTCACAGAAGAATTTGTTAATCTCCTGGTCTAGTTAATTATTTGGTATTTTAATATTAATTATTTGGGGTTTACTTTGGAATTTCATTGCGAAATCGCCAAGTAATGGCTCTGGAAAAAAAAGAATTCTTTTATTTTCTTCCTTGGGCCCATTTTAAACGTTGCTTTAATTAGCACTACAGCTCTATTTTAACAAGCCAGCCTGGCAATTCAGGATGTGACTTTCCGAAAGTGAAAGAAAACATCTAAGAGCTAACCAAGATTATCTGCTAATAATGCCTGGCTGTTTCCTGTCATAAAATGGGATTATGTGTGTGCTTTACAGAGTGACTTAATCTTGGAAAAAGAAACTAAGTCTCTGTGAGTGCTAATAGTGACAGAATTTTTCTGAGAGACAGGGAAATTATAGCTCAACACGTTCTTTCAAGGAAATTATAACTCAACACATTTTTTTCACTTTGTCAGCCTTGGATCCCTTGAAATGTCAGTTTTTTTTAAGAAAAGCAGCAGTAATACATTGGTGGTGAGCTGCCATGCTGCATGCTCTATTTATTCACACTTCCGTGGCAGGAAGAGAACAATTTATTTTTAAAATTAACACATCAACTGTGGTTTAAATTCTAGAAACTTTTTGTGGCAAAAGCCAAAATTGTTTCTGTGAATTATCCTCTCTGTGGTGACATTTATGAAATAACTGAATGATCCACTCTCCCTGACTCCGAAGAATTTATTTATTTATTTTATTTAATGTAGGAGGTCTCTGTAGGTTTGAAAACAATGTGTTGGGGTTTAGTTCTTGCTCACAGTCTCTCTGTGTGTCTTGTTTTTGAGCAAGTCAGTAAGATGCTCTATTTTCCATCTCTGTCCTCTGTTTGAGTTTCATTCCAAAATCCTGTGTAGAGTGTCACAGTGATGGCTGGCTGTGTGTGAAACATGCAGGCTACCAACTTCCAAATACCTTCAGTTTGAGAAAAGACTGTTAAAGTATATTGAGAAATAGTGCTACATATCGACCCATAAAAAATAAATTCCAATCTTCATAACAAAAATTATAGAGAACTCTTAGTCATGCAAAGATGGGGGGCTATTTAAGGTAAGAAAATGCTAATATCCAACAGCTATACTTAATAAGTATTATAAAAATGCTGTATTAATTATTCATAACCTGCAAAAGATGGTTAACAGCTCCATTTTAATTAGATCTGGTTAGGAAGGAAACTATAGAGATGATTGCTATTGTTAATAGGGGTGTGGGGGAGCAAATAGAAATGTGTATGTATGGCACAAAAGCTGGGCAGATTTATGTGCATTGACTCTTTGTGGGGGGGAAAAAATGAGGGGAGAGGGGGACAAGGACAGGAAAAGAATTAATTTCAGCTATTTGGACCCAAGAGATTCAAGGCCATGGTAGGTGTAAATGAGTTTTCTCTTGAGTCTGAGTCAGCTGGGAGCCTCATTTCGTGGTTCTTCTCTATACCCCCAGCATAAGCACTACCTAAATTTATAGAAGTGCTTCAATACTAACATTAAATGTCATTCACAGTTCGTATCATTTTCTATACATGGAAATATTTGAAGTATTTGGAGAGTGTGATGCTCTAGGTCTCAACGCTGCAGCTCAGTTGTTTTCTATGTCACTGGTCAGTGTGACCCAGCGGGTGAAATGGTGTTTGTGTGTCTGTAGCCTCCCTCCAAGCCCTGTGTTCATGCCTGCTGTGATGTCTGCTTGTATCTTAATACACCCAGCAAACCTGTTTGAATGTGACATTGACTTTTTTTGGCATAGCAGCAGAGTTGTCTGTATTAAAATGTATTTATAAAAAAATATATCTATTTTTTGTGGAATGAAAGTAGGATTCTAGTTAATACACCACTGGGAAAATGTTAGAAGCATTTTTACCAAGTTAATTTCTAATTCTTTGTACTTGTTAGTTACCTGATTTGTTTGCTAGGAGAACATCCACTGTGGCCCATCCTGTGGCAATGCAATGCACTGTCGTGCAGAGAATCTGGTTTTCAGAAAACTGGGAGTCTTTTGCTTCCCTTTGGGACAGTAGGGAACTGAGTAGTTCACCAGGAATAAAAGGAACCTTGGCACGGAATCCACTTCTGTGGCTTTGGCTTCAGTCCCTAAACTGACTTATTGCAGATAGATATGTAGAGAGAGCAAAGATTGAGACTTCAGGATAAAAAAAAAAATTAGATGCTACAATTTAGTCTTCCTGTAGGAGAAGGAGAGTCCTAAAATTAATTTATACAAGGATTAAATAGGGACTGCACTTGCTTAAATTGATTTCATATTGGCAGCTTAGTCATCCATGTGCATACTAGGGAATATGCTTAACTTTTTCCATTACCTTGGAAAATGGTTCAAAAACATGTCACATCCGTTAGCAAGTGTTTCTTCTCCTGTAACAAATTGCAAAATGTAAAAAAAAAAAAAAAAAGAAATAAATTATTGATCCTAGAAATGAGGGTGATTGTCTGTTTTGTTTAATTATTTATATTAGCACACGAAAAACATTCACACTTTCATTTCAGATCCCTTCCATCAATATCTGAAGTCCAGCTTTGTGCAAATGTATGTAACCAGCTTCACTTTTTGGTGGTTGTAAACACGGGGAAAACTCTGCAGTGGTTTGGGTTGTTATGTAAAACCATCACATTAAAAGTGTTTAAATGGGATTCAGCTTTCAGATTGGGAAAATATCTTGGGGTGTAATTAAAAGAAATTAATATTGATTACATTAATGGAACCAGCTGCTCAGGCTGTAATGAGGTGTACTGGGGTAATTCCACCTTGATGGCTTTGATATTTCAGTCAGAAATTCCTGGGAATATCTCTGTATTTCTCTGTGAGCAGAACAATTTACCAACTCTCAGAGGAAAAGAAGTAGAATGTTTTTGTTTGAAAACATCTTCTATAATTAATTTTGATTCCACAGGATTACTGGGGACTCCTTAATAACACAGGATCCCGCAGTGTGTGCTGAAATTTGAGGAAGAAATGTATTAATCCAAAGCTTTACCTTTTGGATTATTACTTGGAGCTGCATGAAACACTTGGACTGAGCTCTGCGATGAGGTGGATACCTGAGCACAGGTTTGGAATGTGACTTTTTCAGCTGAAGATACACTTTGAGTCTGACATCAGTTCTCTTACAAGCTCTCCCAAATCAGAGGCTTTGCCTGTACCTGTTCTCTGTGGTGAGATGTTATCTGCTGATTAAACTTCCTCTCGGAATTACCTGAACAACTGGAAACATCAGGTCTATTTTCTTAGAATTCTTGATGCTGATTTCACTGAATACCTAAAGAGAAGAGAGAGCAAAATCAGTGCTGGTAAATCTAATAAGGCAGGTTAAGCTCTCTGATTTTCATGCTCAAGTATAATTACCTGGACTTGATTAGAAATCTTCTGAGATTGAAAAGAACCTTAAAAAAAAAAATCCAAATTTTATTCCTGTGGAAACTCCTCAGTGTTAAATGTCTGCCAAAAATATACTACATTACCAATGCTTTTTCTTTTTTTTTTCTTTCCCCCCTCTTTAGCTGGTATGTCAGCCTCATTTATTAATAAATATGCCTAATCATCCTGGAGATGTTCTCTGCTTTTCCTCAGATTCTTATTTCTTATGGCATTTGCTTAGTTATTGTGGCAAATCTTAAGTGTTCACCCCATGTTTCTGTTTTATTTGTCATTGTTCAAGGGCATTCATCTCTCTGTAATTTGCTTTCCCTTAACATTTCTTACTTGTAGGAAGAACACTTCTCAGTGATAAAAGTACTCCAAGTTCCTCAATTTTTCCCTGTAGAGACAATGTATCTTATTTTAGAGATTACTGAAGTCTCTCATTGCATGCTAGGATAAACCGAAAGTATTTATTCTCCCTATTTAAGTCCACAAAAAGGAGTAATTGCTTTACAGAGATAATTTTTTTTTCTTTAACCAGTGCTGTACAAGAACTTAAAATAGGAGGTGAAATCATACTGGATAATGTATTTTAATTAAAACTACAAAGAGAATTTAGGTAGGTAGAGCATAATTGCAGTTGGATGATTCCCAGCCATTATTTTGAAAACTGACATGGGACCTTAAATAACAAAGGCCTGTGTTATTTAAAAATAATTTAATTATTCTAGGGGAGGGCGTAAACCATGTTAATGAAGCTGCATATGAAAGTAGCAAGAAATAAAAACAGGGAAGTTCCAAACAGCAATAGAGAAAACACATAATTAAATTTACTTTATGAAAGGAAGATAACACAGATGGGAGAGAAGAGTTCTAAACATCTTCAGTTCTTCCTGTGGGATGACAGGATGAATCAGAAAAGGGGAATAGCAAACTGGATAGATTAATATAAGGAAGAAATTCTTCCCAGTGAGGGTGGTGAGGCTCTGGTACAGGTTGCCCAGAGAAGCTGTGGCTGCCTCATCCCTGGAAGTCTCCAAGGCCAGGTTGGATGGGTGTTGGAGCAACCTGGTCTAGTGGAAGGTGTCCCTGCCCATGGCAGGGGATGGAATGAGATGAACTTTAAGGTTCCTTCCAACCCAAACCATTTTATAATTCTGTACATATTTTATAATCTTTCTATTTTATCTATAAAACAGTTATTCCAGATAACAAATTATTGGGATTTGCTAGTTTTACTGTTTTTGCTGGCACAGTTATGCTCACAGCTCTACTTCTTGCACTTCCTTGGCTATAGAAGTGTGTGTAGCTTTTGTTTATCCAGTGAAGGAAAGGCAAAAACTGGTGTAGAAAAGCTTGGGAAAGGGAAACATCTGGCAGTCAGGGGTAAAGCTTTCTGTAGAATCTCAAACTGGTAAAGTGCATTTCCTTGCCCACGCAGCCAAGTGGAGAAGTGGGTGTACAAACCCTGTTTCACCTATGAAAGGTGCTAATGTGCCAGACCTGAAAGCTAGAACTATCTAGAACCTCTTTTTAGTTAAAAAACTCCCAACCACCAAAACCAAAGCTCAACCCCAAACCCTGTTTTTATGAATGATGTGAAGGGCACTGTGCACCATCGTTCTGCTAATGTTACTCTCCACACTGGCATTCAACTGGCTTTGAAAATCATGTTTTTATTTCCCAAATGCATTCCTTACCACCCTGATCTATAATTAAGTGTCTAATTAAGCCTGCTGACTGCTTTGATGTCTGTACAGGTTCATAAGTCAGGAGAACAGAGGGTTCACTATAACCCCTAAAATTAAAGTGTGTGCAGAGACCTGAGTAAGTAAGTTCAGAGGAATCAAACTCTCTGCCCCAGACACACAAGACTCTCTTAGCACTGAGATCTCACATTTAAAGGATGTTCCCCCACTGGAATTCATCAGCTGGCATTGGTCACAACGTAAATTTGAAATAACAGTGCAGAAGTGTTCTTTGCAGCTGACAAACACATGGATATGCTTCCTGTGGTTGGCTGGCAAGATGTTTGGAGGAAACACAAGCACAACTGTTACCACTCAGATAACTTTAAGAACTATTATTTCAGCCAATGTTTAAATTTCTGTAAGATATGTTAAAATGAGAAAGATAATTTCCAGCCAAAGCAAAAATCTGCACTTTTTTTTTTGCTTTTAATGCCAAATAAGCATCACAGTTTTCTCCTTAGATTAACTGGTACAAAATATTTTTTCCATCTTTTTTTTTTTTTTTTTTTTTTTTATGTTTTAAAGTTGGTCTAGAGGGAAGGGTAAATATAATTAATGCCTTAAGTAATCCTTTAGGCCTGGTGCCTCCAACAGGCCCAAACACGTTGGGCTTATTCATGTGGTTAAAATTAAATTATTCAGTTGCTTCCTGAGGAGAAAGATCTTGAATTCTTTGTTCATCCAAATGATGTGAATTCCCTTCCTTGGTGTTTTTGTGACTGATGTGCTTCTACCTGAGCTCTCAGTGGGTCTTGGTGCATCCCCTCATGGCAGTAACAATCCATCCGCCCTGCCTGGGCTGCTGCTGCTGTAATTAATTTCCTGGTGCCAATTGCATGAGTAAGGAATTTGAGTCATGTGACTAATTAAGGTCTTTGCTGCTCAGCCAGGCCTAATTGGTTCTGTCAGGAATAAATCTTTAATGGTTTCAACTGGGCCTCTTCTCTACCCAGGTCAAAACTGGATCGATTCAGAGCAGGATTCTTCCGTTCATCTGAGCAGCAAAATGGCTCTGGGGTGAACTTACTGTGGCCTTTCAGTACCTAAGGGAGCAACAAGAGAGCTGGGGACGGGATTTGGACAAGGGCCTGGAGTGACAGGACAAGGGGAAATGGCTCCAAACTGAGAGAGGGCAGGGTTAGATTAGATATGAGGAAGAAATTCTTCCCTGTGAGGGTGGTGAGGCCCTGGCACAGGTTGCCCAGAGAAGCTGTGGCTGCTCCATCCCTGAAAGTGTCCAAGGCCAGGTTGGACAGGGCTTGGAGCAACTTGGCCTGGTGGAAGGTGTTGTAATGAGATGGTCTTTAAGGTCCCTTCCAATCCAAAGCATTATGTGATTCTGTGATAGCAAAAGGCAAAAAAATCATCATTATAAAATGCTGAAGTTGCTCACCCCTGTGAGGGAGATGGTGTCATGTTGGTGGCTGTTTGCTGGGATCTTGCAGTTCATAGTCCTGTTAACATTTGTTACATTGATATCTGGTACGTGAGATTTTTCATGTACTAGCTGAATGAGAGCCCCTAGGGAAATAAATCCCACATGCTGATAATTTTCAGTAATTTCAGTATTTTCCATGCAAACAAATATTCTTTGTGCCTGTTTGTCTCTTTGAACCAAAAAAAAAAAAAAAGGTACTTTTCTGCTTCTAAACAGACTGCATTTAAATTTTGTTCTGTGAACTAATTCCACCATTCCTTATTTTAGTAGTTCTACATTAAATTTGTGCTGTGACCACGCATGGGAAATGCTTCATTAAAGCTTCCTGTTACGTCATTGTAGGGAGGGAATGCATGGTGAACCAGACACTACAGAGTGTTTTGGGTTTGTTTGTGTTAGACTAGAAATGGATTAGTGGGTCAGAAAAAGCTTACATTACATGAAGTGTTTTTGTTTTCGATGTTTAATAGTCTAAACACAAACATTTATACACAGATCTGGATGTCTGAAGTGTAAAAATGGAGCAGCAGTCCTGGTAAACTAAATTCTGGAATCCAAATATTTGTTCCAGACAGTAATTTAGACTTATGTGAAAGTGCCAATAAGTCAGTTGCACTTTTCAAGCTTTGTGTACGAAGTTAGAGATGCAAAGTAAAACTGATGTGATGTTTAGTGGTTTATCTGTGCCATAATTCCTGTTAATCACTGTTGGGTTTAAGTAGCTCAGTGCTGTGCCAGGGGCGTGAAAGACTGAGCAGAGAGATGAACGGGTCTGAGAACTGTCTCAACAAAAGCAAATGAATGTTCAGGGGTGATGGTTGTATAACAAGAACAGGAAAACAGGGGAGGCAGAAATGTTTACTTTAGCCAGAAGTCTTGTAATGGTCAATTTGGGCTCATGACAAGAGAAAAGAGCTTCAAAACAGTGTTCCAATATAAACTGTTATTTGAATTTTTTGAAGTTTAAATTAAACATGTAATAAAAAAAAGGTTAAATTAATAAATCCTAAACTTTAGAATGCAAATTTTTCCTAATCATATGTTGGAGAGGGCAGCAGTGAGCACTTTCTTCTATTTGGTAATAAGATATTTTTATGGTAATTAGACTTAAGGTTATTTTTTTCTCCTAGACAGGTTTGCATAATGTGTTTAGAAGAGGCTGATTAAGCAAACACCATTAGCCTTGGACTGGGAAAACTTCATTCTTTCCTTCCTTTCTCCCTCTGTTTTCAGAGTGCTACTTAAAATGGAATTTAATGCAAATGTGTCTGAAATAGATTTGCAGTGTGTGCAAAATACTTATTTTATGGTAGGTACAAAGTAAGGTGTCACCAGCTCTAGGAGCTCTCAGAAGATGTGCTATCAATCTGTCAAAAGTTATTTTAAAAGTAAAAAATAAGGATTGCACAAGATGAGGGTTATTCTTGTATATAAAATAAAAGTAGATCAATTAATGTATTTGTTAGCTTTCTCCTTTTTTTTTTTTTTTTAATAATCATTCCAGAATTGTAATGTATAGTATAACTCTTTCCTCATGGACCCATATTTCAGTGTTTTGGGTTTTTTTGTCCCTACCTAAGCTACTAATGCTAAACTGAAGCAAGACAATAAAATTCCAGATGTAGGAGCCTGGAGTGGAGCAGGAAGGGAAACACAAACCCAGACAATTTATATTATTCAATAACTTGCAATCTTGTTTGTTTGTTTTAAACATGCCTCTTTTCTAATAAAAGTCATCACAGTCTGATCATTCTTCAGAGCCTTATCAGCAAGAAAAATATAAAATGCCATCTGACACTCTAGATTTCTCCTCTGTTTCTTCCTCCCCTTCCAGCTTGTGATCATGTGTGTGGTCACAAGTGTGGAACATATTGGTGCCTCTGAGGGAATGGCCATGCCTGTCAATCACAGGCTGTAAAGGATATGAGTGACACACAAGAATTAACAAATCATGGATGAGTTGCTATGCCCATAAATTATAAATCTTTAACATGGAAAAAGGAGTTTAGCTTTTCTTGCTTTAGAATCTGCAAGTCTGGAATTCCTTTAGCAGATATTTATCTCAGCTTGATAACGTGTTGTCCAGATTCACACTGTCAGTTTTGATGGATTTTTTTTCACGTGCCATGCATTTGCTGTAATCATAAATATTTTATTACAATTTTGCCATGTTTTTGGAGCAATGAACTATCCCAGTGCTCTTCATCTGGTGTGTTCTCGTGCATTTTCTTGTTGTCTCCCTCTGCCAAATACAAAACATTGGGAATGTTGTTAATTCTGATGGGAATATCTTGCAAAGGCCTGTATTGTTCTATACATTGGCCATGGTGTGGTTCATTGTGTGCTACTTGGGAGGGGTTTCTATAAGGAGTTTAAAAAGGGTTTAACAAGAATTTGATTCAAATAGTGATTGAAAGTCATTGAGAACTGAGCATCTCGCTCCCTCAGGGTTCTGAAAATGTCGATCTGTGTCACAACTGTTTGGTGTTTGCAGTGAAAGGCTTCTAAATGGACACAGTCTTATCCAGAAAAGTCTTGGAAGGTGTAGGTTGTGGAGTGCAGAATTCCCTCTGGCATCAGCATGGCTGTTGGCTGAAGTTGTGTAACTGAGTTTGAGGAGTCTGAGAGGGTCTGGGTGGTCCTGCCCAGCTCTGGGGGGTCTTGGTGCACCAGTGGAGCCTTCTGTTTAAGGAAGTCAGAGCTTAAAAAACACACAGAGCCAAGGAAACCAACCCCTCAGTGCAAGCCAGATCTACTGTGAACAGTCAAATATTTGTAGAGAACCTTATTTACCAGTTATTATTATTATTATTATTTTTGGCTTAAGGGTGATGTTGACATATTTTAAGGCATCATAGTAGCTGTGTGCTGCAGGGCCCCAGGGGTACAAAACCACTGCCTGAGCACAGGGCATCCTGTATTAGGATGAATATTTATTTGATGCTCCTTTTAAAAAAAAAAGGTACCTAGGATAATATTATCCCTCTTACAGTTTATACTTGGTATTTATTTTTAAGTTGGTAATCCTTAAATTACGCTGAATATATTATATATTATATATTATATATTATATATTATATATTATATATTATATATTATATATTATATATTATATATTATATATTATATATTATATATTATATATTATATATATAACACAGTGTGTATGTATATATATATGTGCTGTATATATAGTATTATATATATACTGTTACATATATAGTGTTATATATATGCACTCTATATAGTGTTATATACATATTCACTGTATTATATAGTATTTTAATATGCTGTTTATAATACACATATATAGTGTATATAATACTATATATAAAACACTATATATATACATAGTGGTTTATATACATATAAATACTGTTTAGCAGCTTTACACTTACTGTGTGCTTTAAGTTTATCACTTAATATTCACATTTATTTTGACATGGGATACTTCGTTTTTTCCTTATCTCTTTACCTAAATGTTAGGATGGTCAAGAACTGATTCCCCAGCTCTAGTGTGTTTGTATAACTCTCATCCTGCTGTTTTTGGTTGTTTTTTTTCATGGACCAGCTTGGCCAACCTGACTGTGTTTCTTCAACTGCGTATTCTCTTTGCAGGAGGCCAAGGAAGAGGAGCTCGAGTCAAGTGGGGATTTCTTGGTAGTTGCGTGAGGGATTACAAAGCTGCATCACATGTGCTCTTCCTAAGTCGTCTTTATCCGTCTGCCCCTAATCTGATTTTAAGTCTGGGCTAGTAGGCACAGCTGAGGGTGTAGATTTGGACCTGGGTTTGGCATCGGTCTGAGCGGGCAGTGCTCCCACCTGGCTGCGGGACAGCGGCTAATTAAACCCGCATGTCTATATTTTAGCAATTCCATCTCTCTCTTCTGTCCTTGGTAATTCCTCCCCTGCTTTTCCAGAGTGTAAATGACTCAATCTGACTCAAATCTTGACCTCCTTGTTTCAGTTTGAATTAACATAGTCTGTGATTGGAGATCATGGAATCACAGAATGGGTTGGGTTGGAAGGGACCTTAAAAATCATCTCGTTCCACCCCCTGCCACGGGCAGGGACACCTTCCACTAGGCCAGGTTGCTCCAAGCCCTGTCCAACCCATCCCCAGGGATGGGGCAGCCACAGCTTCTCTGGGAATCCTGCCATTCAAGACACTGATATTTTTTTGGCTTCTAGACTGTTTTCTTCAGAACGTTCCTGCTCCAGATCGCTTTGGGTTTAGATTGCATCACTTGAAATAAAACTGGTTTATTTTGTTTCATAAGCAGCACCTTTGGAAAATCAGAGGGAGAAGAGTGTTCCTGAGAAACTGGCTACTGGAATGCCTTACTTTAGTTCACGGTAGGAAGTAGACATTATCCTAATGCAAGGGCTGGTTCAGCTGGTTCAGTATTGTAATAAATCACATTGGATATGTTGGATGCAGCTGGAAGTTAAACTAGAGATGCTCTCTGGATTTGGATAACTGCAGCAATTATTGTTCTCTTTTTATTAGCATTTTTAAAAATCTTCATTTAATGGTTGAATAATTCATGTTACTGTTCAGCTTATGAGGCAAAAGACAGAAGAATGAATAGGAATAATTTCCAGCCAAGTAAAAATTCTACTAAATAGTTTTTTCTTTTTTATTAAAAAAAAGCAGAATTTAAAATTTCTTTTTAAATACAGTAAAACTTACATATTTTTCACTGAAGTATATTTGTTGCTTTGGTTTAGTCTGTCAGCAGCTTGTCCTCTATCTTCTAATACTTACAGAATTTTCAGTTCACATTCTTGTTTACCAAAACCCAGAACTGCTTTCAAGGGGACTATAACTGTTTTAACATGTAGATTTTTTTATTTTGAGTGGTCTGTGGTGGATGATGTTGCCGTCATTGGCTCCAAGAAATAAGTTAGATTGTTGTGTGCTGTGAGTTCTGTGTTCATTTGCAAGCAGCTTTCATTAAAGAAAAAAAGAAAAGGAAAAAAAAAAGTCAATAATTTGTTTTCCTCTTAAGAGTCGCTTGTTTCTGGAAGATGCAGAAGATGAGTGACTTGATAAAATGGTGTTGACAAGTTCAGCTGTTAACAATATTATCTTTAAATAGTATTTTAAATTTTTTTTTAGTGTCTGTAGAAAATTATTATAGTAAAGCTACATATCCTGCGGGCGAGTTCTGGTAAAAAGATTATTCTTATTCCCATGGACACAGTCTCAGCTGACATCAATCAGATAGGGAAGTGTGTGATGGTTAGGACTGGATTTTGACAAAATAATAATAATAATAATAATTAGGTTGGCACGTGGTTCACATCAGTGCTATAGGTTTGGATCCAGGATTACTTAGGTAGGCAGGAGACACTGTATCCAATTCCATAAAGGCAGAGTACAGGGTGGTGAGCTGGAGGTCGGGTACATTTCCATGTGGAGTTCCGTTTGGGATGGGGATGTTGCTGCTGTTCTCCAGCTGGCAGTGAGAGGGGAAACACTGGGAAGACACTGGGGATGATGAAATGAGGACAAGGGGATCCACAGCAAGGCTGTCGTCTT
Organism: Manacus candei; assembly: GCF_025592945.1. Classification (NCBI taxonomy): domain Eukaryota; kingdom Metazoa; phylum Chordata; class Aves; order Passeriformes; family Pipridae; genus Manacus; species Manacus candei. Next base: position 7,209,631 of record NW_026138124.1, on the reverse strand, counting down.
TTAGCTCCTCCCAGAGATTCCCTACAACAAAACAAAACATGTTGATTAATGGAATGATTAATATCTCTTCATATGATGTCTGTATACATTTCTATATATTCAGTTTTTTAAACATTGTGTTGCAGGAGAAGTTGGTAATTAAACAGTTGTATGTGCTTTATGTGTAGGTGCTCTTAAAACCTTGGGATTGAGGAAGAAAAAAGGTTGTTTAGGTAGTTTTTGTTTGTCTGTCTCCATAATGAATTTAAATTTGGGAGAAAGCAGCATACATTTAAGAAAATTATTTCACCTGGTAATTTGCAATATTCTGTTAGAAATGTATATTTATGAAGAATAACTTCTATTCTTTAAAGGAAAACATTGATTTTGGATAAGGAAAGTGCCTCTCATCTCTATAACATATGGAAGATATGGGATTATACTTAGCCCTGTTGCTAGAAGTAGTGTGCAGGCCTTATCTTAAGTTTTAGGGCCTCCAATTAGAGATTTGATCATTTTATAAAGAAAGAAAGTAAAAAGCATAGATAAGGTTAAATAATTTAAGATAAAGGGCTAGGCCAGAGGGAAGGTGGAGTGGTACCATACTGATGAAGCACATTCACACTACCAGAGCATGTGCTTCAAATTAATTGAATAAAATGGAAAGAGGTCCCAGAAAACGAGTGGAGTGTGGTGTCAATCTCACTAGAACAATCTGGGCATGGCAGGAGTGGGAGATATTTGTGACAGTGGGATGGATGGCACTGGCATTCGCTGAGTCATGTAGATTATTGAAACGGCATTTTTTTTTTGCTCTGTCTTTTAGGTTGATTTATGTAACCGCTTTTTGTTTGTGCAGGAAGGAAATTCTGGCATGTTATTTGGTGCAACAGGAGCTTTATAATTTGGAACCCACAGGATTTGATTTATATATATGTGTATATATAAATGTATATATATTCATTATAAATTTACATATATATTTACACACATATATAATGCGTGTATATGTATATATAAAAAAATACATGGTGGGTTTTTTCCTTGGTTTTGCATGAAAAGCTGTGCTCTTAATGTTCAAAATCCCATTCAGCCAAGATGATTCAATTATTTAATATATAAAAAATTACTGTCAGCATTACATGATTAAGTATGTGAGAACACACCTCAGGAAGTATAATTGTTCAGGGCACAAGTCAGATGATGCCTCAGGAAGGGGGAAATAACATTTGTTGGAGCAGAGATGTGGAAAGTGTTTGAATAAATACTGATGAAAGAAGTTAACCTGTTAATTTGATAAACATTATTTCTCTTATTTCCCTTCACGTGACAATTGTTTTGTAAGAATTGCACTAAATAGTTGTGCTTGAGTACTTTCCAGTGGAATATATATCTGAATTTAAAAAATACATTCTAAATACTGTATTGCAATACCTAATATTGGCAATCGTAGCCAAGAGGAAGCAGGAATGTTTTTTAAACTCTGGACGTAAACAGGTGGCTTTCTTGGGAAACTTTTTAAAGATTTAATGCAATATTGCATGTTGTGTGTATAATGTAACCTAGTTAAGGTGTTTTTTGTAGCAGTGGCAAGAAGTAGTATTTAAAAAAGAAGGTCACGAAGGGTTGGTAGGTGATGGGTTGGGATGTGATGGGATGTAATAAGCCTGACTCTGCAAGATAAAAATACCTTAGATACCAACCTTGGAGATCAAAATCAGTTAGGGATGGATTAAGAGCATCGATGTCATTGCTGAGGTCTCCCTCCGGCATGAGCGTGTCCTGCACTGTCCTGGCTGTGGAATGCTCCGGCAGCATCTTCATCCCACAGTTTGGGGGGGTCTGCGCCGGCAGCGGGGAGTCCTGAGTGAGGCTGGGCTGAGTTCGGAGCTCGCTTTGAGCCTCCCCTGAAGGAAACAGGCTCTGAGCGTCCGGTGTCTGCTGCATCAGTGCATTTGGGATTTGGGGGAAGCCCTGTGGGGATGTGTAGCACGGAGGCTGCTGCCCCCCCAGTAAATTGGGTAAAGCGTTCTTGGCATGCAGAGCTCCCGAGGCGTGGATGCTGTGTAATGGCTGTGGGATCCCGGAGGAGAGGGAGGGCTCGCATAAGGAATGGGATTGGGCTGCCATCTGCCTGGAAAGTGAGGCACCTGCAACGCCCGTCGGGCTGCAGGACATGAGGGAAGATCTCAGCTTCTCGCTCTTGTCGCCTATCAGGGTGTCAAGTTCTTCTGGAAAACAAGAAAAAAGTCCATGGTGAAACTTCTTTGCTTACTTGGAAATATCTACAAAACGAGGTCTTGTTTAATTCTGCTTTCTAATTTTTGTTTTCTTGTTTTGCCAATCACCTTATAACCAGGAAAAATCCTGAAATGCTTTCCTAAGTCACGTATTAATTCTCTTATACAGTTTGGTGCCTGCTACAAAGAAAAGTTCTCGGCAGAACTGTTTGAGAAGTGACACATTACTGACCTGGCTTTGCCATACTCTTCCTTACAGCCACTGGATCTTTCCTCTTCCATTTCTGTAGCTCCTCCTGCATCTTATCAATCTTGGCTGGATTCAGAGCCCACAAACAGCCTTTCCGAGAGGAATTGCCTGACTTGTTTTCAACTTTCTCAAAGCACTTGTTCAAAGATAAGTTGTGGCGCACAGAATTCTTCCAGCCATCTGGAGCTGTCTGGAGAAACAAATCCAGTGTAAGAAGGGACTTGAAGGACAAATAAAAAAATAAATATGTATATCTCTGTTTTGGCTGGTGAGGTTGTAAGAAATGCTGTTTAGTTTGTACCTTCTGCCATGAGAAACTTGTACGTTAGAAGGAAGCCACAAAAATGTTACCGTCATGTTGTGTGGGAAGAGAGGGATCAGATAGAACAGTAACTGATCTGAGCAAAAGGTTGTCAGAGGCCTGCTGGATTTTTAAAAGTGAATTTGAAAATCACAGGAATTAAGTGTCTAAAGAATTATATTCTAGAGCTGTGAGCTAACAGGATTTCTATCGGAATCTGTTTTGGAACACCGAGAAATATTTCAACATTTAACTAAAGCACTACGTGCTACCTGGACTCTAATTCAGTGTCCAGGCAGACTTCAAAAGAATTTATCATGCTCCTGTAGGTGTAACTTTGTGTGCTGGCCAATTACATAACCAAATGGTTTAATCACAAGCCCTACAGACGAGATACAGGTTTCCACATCTGATCACTGCATCTCTGTGCTTTGCATTTATTTTTAACTCAGCAGTGGCAGCTGGGAGGTTCTTTAAACTGAATCATTAAAATGATTATTTTCTTGTTTCGAAAAAAATATCCTCATCTCTGTGTCATAAGAATTGAAAGAAATTAAACAACTCTCTGAAAGGTGGGTGAAGTTGTCTTTGTCTATTGATTCATATTCATGGATGCAAAATATTTGTCATCGTAACTGTTTATATCAACACAGAGAATTATTGAACAGAGAGCACAAGAAATAAATATGGGTTTCCATAGTATTTTTTAAAATGTTAAAAATTAAAATTCCCCTTTTATGTGTATTAAATTTTCTTTGCATTCTTATGCTTTATTAGTAGGGATCCATCTTGCATAGAAAGTCAGATTTTGGATAGTTTGATAATCTCTTTAGTTGTTGCCTAGTACAAGAAACTTCCTCTAAGACTATCTTTTATAAATGGAGTTCTGTCCATTTTTGCTTTCACATGATACACTGTGAAATTTTGAAAATACTTTGATAGAAATTCTTTAATCAGAATTTTATTTTCTTATCTACTTTTATCAGGAATGTAGAGTCTGTTCTTTTGTAGCTTGTAAAGAACTGTCATGTGAGTTAAGGCATTAAAAGCCTTATTGAAGGGCTGAGGGTCAAATTTAATATTGATTTCTTCATTAAAAAAAAAGGTGTGGAATTAAATACGTGTTATTTACTAAAAGAGAAACTATTCTCCTTTCATAGCAGCAGAGTTTCTACCCTTTTGGCCCACCTGATGTCAGCATTTCACTATTCTGTCTCAGAGGTGAGCCAGCATAAATTGTATTTAAAAAAAAAAAAAAAACCAAACTCAAACCCTTTAAAACCCTTTCTGCCATAGGGTCATACTAAACATGATGAATCAGTTTTTCTCCCTTGCAGGTCATATTCAAGTTGCTTTCTGGCAATTCCAAAAGTGAATAGAACTGTTCCTCCCAGGTAAGTTGTGTGTTTAGCCACTGAATAAGCTGACCTGAAAGAATATTCATGTTTCTTGCCCTGCACACGAGGCTACACACACCTCTGTCTGTATCTAGACAGGATAATTAGTGTTTCTGCTAAGATGGGAGCGGCACGGGTTTCTCAGAGGTTTTCAGAACATGTGGGGGTGTAAATTGTGAGATGGTTTTAGAAACATAAGAGCAAAAAGTACGTGGATTGATTTTGGAGGCTGCTCCCAGGAGCCCAACAGGTTCTTGCATTAAACTTGGCATTGCTGACCTGCGAAAAGTTTATCCAGGCAAGGCTTGAAGGAACACTCAGTGTGTTTGTGCTATGACTCTGGCACTGTTTTTTTTAAGTGAATGTGATTGTTCATGAGGGAGCTTTGGTTACTGAAGTTGCTCTTGTGTAGTTGGAATCTCCTTGCTGTGGCTTGGTTTTGATGTTGCTGCGTTTCAGCATAGTGTGGATGAAGCTGTAGAATCATAAAATCATAGGATCACAGAATCATTAAGGTTAGAAAAGCCCCCTGAGATCATTGAGTCCAACACTGCCAAGGCTACCACTGACCCAGGTTCCCAAGTGCCACATCTGCAACGCTTGAATACTTGCTGCTCTAGGTTCCATCAGACCACAGACCTTTCTGGCCTCTTTGACCACTGGCACTAATTCCAATTAACAAGATTAAAGCTTTCTTTTAGACCCACTAATCACTACAAAGAAAAAGATGACAAAAAATATTTTTTGTCCAGCCCCACGGATCCTGACCAGCTCTTGAAGTTTAAAGAGTTCAGTCATCTTGCAAAACCCTTTCTCTTTAAATCTAGGTCTCAAGAGAAGGGAGAGGTACATCAAAGGGTAATTCAACTTTAGCTGTGTAGATGTTTTTTTTAGGACGTAGGAGTTGGATTGCTCTGTTTCAACTAGAAATGAAATTGTTGCATCACAGAAACTAAATTTGCTGTGGCAGCGAATACAAGTTAATTTGACTCGGCTTGTATCATCTAATGTCTCCCAGCAAGATTCTGTGTACAATTGCACTCTCTTTTTCTCCAACTTAAATTGCTTCCCCTCTCCCTGTTGTATCCTGCTAGTTAGTGAGTGCTGGTAGCAACAACAAAATGTTCTTTGCTGGTCTTTATATTATTTTATCTTGCTGAAGACTCTCCAAAAAAAGGATGATAGAGGGTATCAGTTTTTGCCATATATTGATAATTCTGTGGGCTGCTGTAAAGGCCAGAGGTAGACAGGACTTAATACCTGTAGGTGTAATATTCGATTTTTTTATTCTCCCTTAGTCATTTTAAGGATGTTACAGTCAAATACTTTTGACTGTATTTGTAAGTGAAATGCAAAAATAAATGCAAAAATAGTGAATGTTCCCTTTGTACCCGCTGTACCAAGTATTACCCCCTGCACTATTCTTTCCCTGTAATCCATATGACAACAGCAACCTCGTTCTCATCTACTTTAAAATGAATTAAGAAAAAGACAGGGAGCTCTGAAAAACCACGAAGGACCAGGATGGTGACACCTGGCAGAGCCACACTCCTGAGTCTGAAGGATTCTGTCCATGTTGGCAGCAGCAGCAGCAGCATTTTGCTTGAAGCTGCTGATTAACTTTTATAATCAATTATGTTGTAAGACAACGGAGAATTAATTTCAGTTTGGTCTGATGAATAAACATGAATGTGCCTGTAAAAATTATTAATAATATTCCCATCTCTCTGCTTGAAACTCTTGCTGTTTTTCTGTGGATTCCATTGGGATTGAGTACTTCTGATTTCTGATGCTAGGTATCTTCATATTTTCTCCCTTCTTTTGCTTGTAAAAAATGATGGAGTAACTAGTGATTCTTTTGTGAGGAAATCTGGGAGTACAGAAGTGTGATGGATCCTGACGGTTCTTCCTCCATCATAATGTGTATTTTTCTCTGATTACTGACAGATTCAACCTTATTATTATTTTTTTTTTTGTGCACAGAATTTATTGGTTGAATTGCTGCAGGGCTATTTGCAAGAGGAAACAGGACAGACTCACTTGCTTTATTCTAATTTTTGGGCCTTGCTAACAGCTGAGGTCACCTGCTCTGGACTTCAGCGAGACGGTTTTGAAGAATCAGCAGAAATAAAGCTCCATGTAGATCAGCAGGTGATGATTCCATTACAGCTCTTTTAAAAATCTCAACTAATCCTCCTGCTCTTGGATCATTTGCTGACTGAGCACTTTCCACTCGCATTCCAAGCCCAGGGAACCATTCCCTTATAGCATGGATTTAAATTTCAATAGTGCTGCTGCAAACCATACACCCTTCCCGTCACCAACGTCATGGTGTAATTATGAGCTTAGTACCATTTATCATATATTAGACTTTTCTTGGTACAGGGCATGCAAGTGATGCTGTTGCCCAAGACGGATATCCCAGCTCCAGAATGCAGTGAGATAACCTGGAACCTCTGCTTCCACACCAGTCTGGAGGTGCTGCTGATGGCAGAGGAAGCTACAAGACCAGTTCTGCCTGTATTTGAGATCTGAGAGGAAGGAGTGAATGTGTTTTGAAAATTATTCACCCTTTTTATGAGTTGTTAGTGAGGAATGGCCACTGTTATACACCCAGACTCACAGCTGGAACAGTTCTTAATATCTTTTTGAGTTAAATATTACCACATTTCTTCCTGCATGTAAAATGCTGGGTAGTTTGTGATCATGAATGTATATAGCGTGTAATTGATTTGATATTAATCTCCTAAGAAATTATCCCTTTCCATAGCTGGAATCCCATCCCTTATTCCCTCTGCTGACAGGTAAGCTTAGAGGGAGATTCCCCCCCCTCCCAGTGGAACTCACCTTAAAGTAAGGAAAGTGTTCCGTCATGAAATTGTAAATCTCACTGACTGGCAAACTCCCTGTCTTGCTGTTTTTGAGAGCCATGAAGATCAGGATGCTTTAGGGAGAAAAAGAAAAGCATTTTAGCCTCTTCTGCTTGACTCCTCAGAACCAAAAGTAGACTATTTTCCAAATTGTGTGTAATTACTGCAACTTTCACTGCCATAGCACAAGTACAGTGATGCTTAAAATTTCCACTTAGTTGTTTATAACAATCTCCTTACACTGTGTAACTTCTACAGGTAATTCTCAAAGCTCATATAGAAGTTCTAACCTGAGTTTCAAATAAAGTAATATAGAAAGTGAAATCAAGACCTTCAAATCCTGCTGGTGGGTATTTATCTAAGGTGTGTCTGAAAACTTAAACTGGTGAAGGCCACACAGAGTATCAAACTGACAGTGACAGATGGGTAATTAAAATTTAATTGTCTGATCTACTTTGTTAGATTATTTGGGGTCCAAAACTGTGTGATGACTGACATATCTGGTGTGTTTTCTAGGCATTTCCTTGCCTTAGCAACTGGAAAAAAATAGTTCTAATACAGGTGCTAGGAAAGGCAACAAAGTGGGATCAGTCTTGTGCTGATGGCGTTTGTAAAATTTTGTATTAAAGAAACATTTAGGGGTTTTTTTTGGGGGGGGGTGATCAAGACAATGCTTTGCAACATTTAATTTCTCTGTGCCTTGGCCCCAGAGTCTGGATCATCTTGATTCGTGCGAACAGGACAGAACACACCGAGAACAAGACAAATAAGAGTAAGCGTGTTATTGCAAACGATGCTGGAACCAGGCCATGGGTAAACAGTGCATTTCCTGTAACATGAGGGCTTGAAGAAATATTGTATTACCTGTAGGAGTAGATGGGCTTGGGAAACAGAGGCTGCTGGGATTCTTGACTGCTCTGAGGAGCGATTCTTTGGTAAGGGTAGTGTGAAGAAGCGATGTAAGTCACAGGGTAGCTGCCTCCTGAGGGATACTGATGGGACAAGAGAGATTGTATTTGGCTTAGCAACAAGCTCCCAAAAATATTTCCTGATAACAGTATTAAACTATGTATTTCTGAGGATATTGTGTGGGGAAAAAAAAAGTACTTTATTCTTTATTGCCTGCCACGCTACTGAGCTCTTGTGAAAAATTATTAATTGTCTCCAGATAACTCTTAATTTTATGGATCTAAAGCATGTCTCCTTTCAACCATCTCTTTTGAAGTTGAAGTATCTCAGTCTGCTCAGCCTCCCCTGAACATGCAGACAAGTAAATTAATGGTGTAAACTTATTTACATAAAAAACCCCAAAACCACCAGAATAAAATACTTCAAACAATGTGCAATATAGAAGAATGAGCCCATCAAGTAAAACTGCTAAAAATATAGGAAGAAACATTGAAGTTTTGACTGAGCCTTGTTTGATGTTTTGTGCTATTTTATTGTTTAATTTTTTAGGTGGAGAGGGATATAGCAAGGTAAAAATCTGAAGTGAGTAATGTCTAATCCAAAGGGAATAGCATCCCAAAATCTCTGTTAAAATTGCTGTTGTTATGCAAGGCAGGGATAAACCTGGCAAACAACAATGAAAACTTTAGTGGATGCATCAGAATATATAAAAAATGAATGTATTATTACGGAATAAGTTAGTAAGATCATTCCAGGGGTCAGGAGAGCAGCATGTGAGACATTTTTGAGGTGGTTTCATGTTGCCTGTCTCATGCTGAAGCTGTTGGGCTACTCCCTGTCTGTACCCTCATAGTTAATGCCAAGGAACAGGCATCTCCAAGAGGCCAGGAGTTTGTGTGCTATTCACCACCACCTCAAGTGACTCTTTTTTTCCCCTCTCATTTTCTGCATCAGAAAGCTAAAAAGAATAGCCAGGACCCCTAAAATCAGGCACTATTTGTGCCACCCTCACCCCTCCTGGGGACCAGCAGCAGAAGCTACTGAGATGCTGACCTATCTCTTAAGGAGACCTCTAAGCTTGTCCACCTCCCAAGACATACTAAAGAGGTGGGATAGAAATATGCCAATGCCAAAAAGTAGGTGAGAGAGTGGAAATAATCCACATAGATAACCTGGATTGCACCACAGTGTCTGTAGACTTGCTCTCAATTTTTTTTAACACACCAGTTGGTCTTTTTCTTTGCCAAATATTCCATATTTTTTTCTTTTCCAAATTACAGCTTAAGTCTGCTGGCAAGAGACTTTCAAGAACAAAGGAGCACTACCCTGCTCAGGTAAGATAGCATCAGTTGGCTCTCTGGGAGGCAAAAGCTCCTGCTGAACTCAGAGCTCCCTGTGAGGGGAATTTCTGACTCTTACAGATGAACCTTTCCAGATGCCAGGGTGAGGGCATGGCCAAAATTAGGAGTCATGTCACATGCTGTTGAAAAATCTACCTGCATGCCTTCCCTGGTGCTTAAAGGTTGCTGAGCCCTTTTCTGGTGTTTTACTGCTCAGCTCCAGCAGTTCTGTGTCATGAGGTTTGTGTGGTTCCTCTGAAAAATTATAATGTAGCTCTTGAGACTTGTTGGGAAAAATCCCTTTTTAATTAATTTATGCACCTCCTTAGTTTCTTATTGTAATCCCTTTTTTTGGATCAAATAAAAAAGCTTCATTTGCTCTTGGTCTTTGTCCCCTTAAAACACGCTTGAGAGGTTGTCATGTGCTTGCAAAATATTCATAGTTTATTTACTTATTCTGGATTTTTAATAATTTATTTAAGTTTCTCTGTAATTTTATTCTCATTGCTCGAGTTTTATTGCCTCTTTGCTTTTATCTTTCTAACACTGAACTGCCTGAAATGGAATGTGGAAAACCAGACTGAATATACTCTGTTGTTTGCACGGTGCAAGAAATGAAATGAACATAATTAATTAATATTTTTGAACTAAATATTAGGCAAAAATGGAGTCTCCAGAGGATCTGTGAACTAATTTCCATATGCAGTTCTGTGCTTCCTGCTTTGTGCGTTGGGTGTAGATTTTTCACCAGAGCAGAAAACTGGGCAATTCCTACAATAATTCCGATTTTATTGGTTTTGGTGGCTCTTTGAAAGGAAAGAGTACTAAGATGGGACTGTTTTTGATGTCATCATGAAAGGCAAGACCGGGGTGTTTTAAGGATTATTTCTGTTTTATTGGTTTCATTAGTCCTTTTTGAGGGAGCAAAGGCTGAGGAATGGTCTGGAATGACAGGCTCGAGCTGGTTTTACAGTCGCACAACTGGCATGAAAGGTGTCCGTGTTTTATGGTGGGTGGGTGAGTGACTCCAGTCAGTGTCTGCTACTTCATTCAGGTCAATAACAAGTAATTCCTCTCATGATTCATCACTTGTGTTGTGTCCAGCAAAGGGGAAGGTGAGGCCGCTTTATCATTTGGACAAAATTAATGGAAGGGGTTGATCTCTCTCATCCCTCTAATGAAAACTGAGGCGTAGTTTGAACATCCTTCACTTCAGGCTAAAGGGCCCGTTCTCTGGAGTGTAACCTCCATGGAGATTTAACTTGCACTGCTCCATTCCAATTTGAAACGTAAAGCATTAATCACGGAGCTGCTTCGTGCAGAAGATGTTATTCCACTCCTTCTAAGTCTTGTATATCCCACGTTCTTCCATTTTCCAGTATCTGATTGCAGCACAGGGACAGCAATTCTACCTGTTGGGACTTTGGCTGCTTATACTTATTTATTTATTTTTTTTCCCTCTGAGTAATAGAACACATTGCCAGACTTTTACCATAGTAACATTCAGAAGCACAAGTATTGGAAAGTCCAACAGAAACCTGCTGCACGTAAGAGATCTGTCACGGTGCCAGCTTGCAGGTGGATGGAAGACTTTCCTCTTAGTGCCTGTTGTATCTTGCCTGGTGGCTCCCAGGAGGCGTATTTCAGCTTTAATTTTGGAGGTTTTTTGAGTGTGGTTAGTGCCAATGTATAGTAATAGCACTGGTATCACATCAGAGGGGACAGGGGAAAGGTGCCTGCTTCAGAATGAATAAAGAGATCAAAACTATTCAATGAATTAACAAGCTAAGTGGAGTTTCTGCTAAAGCAGCACACAGAAATGGCATTTATATGGTGAGTGAGATGTAGGGTGCTGTGGCATACCCACAATGTCTGTCCTGTAATCCCAGTGGGGAATAGTTTATATTTGCAGCAGGGCTTTTTTTGGCAAGCCAATCCTTCATCGGGGACAATTTTCTTCTAAAATAACAATAATAAAATAACTGGATTTCTAAGTTAGGATGGTAGTGTAATATCCCCTTTCCTTTTGTTCTATTTTAATTTTATTATTACCTTTTATCACTTCTATTGAGTTTTGGGCTAACAAGAAAAAAACACAAGTAAATTAATTATGGTGGTGTAAATAAGAATTTAAAGATAGTTGCCTTTTTGCCACTTGACTGGGAAAAATAAGGTTCAGTAAATTCTGGCTAGAGGAATGTCAGTGTGGTAGGTAAAAGAAAAAAACCAGGAGTAATGACTGTTTCAATGACTCAGACATGTAACACCATACAAATTAACAACCCTAATGAAATATCACAGTAACCTGGGTTTTGTTTTCTTTGCCCAGTTTAAATCACTGCTCTGTCAGTCATATTTTTTATACTTCTTGAGCAAGTTGAATGAGATGGTAGAGCTGATGCCACAATATCTGTCATCAGTCACTGAGATCAAAGGACATGTAGCTCAAGTGTGAGCTTTTATCCTAAAATAGTTTATATATATGACTTTCCCGTAAGTTCTAATGGTTTAACATTTCAGATTTGTGCTGTTTTTATACAGGGATTTCTCCCTATAAGTCTGAAAAATCCTCGTTACCTTAATTTCACCTCAAGTTTTGGGCTTTCTTTTTTTGTTTTTTTTTTTGCTTGTTTTAAATAGGGTGTTTCAAGCATATTTTTGTCTTGAAATAAACACTACTGAAAAAATTACTGAAAATTTTATAAGCTGCAGGTAATTGAACATAAAAGAGGAAAAATTCAAAGCACTGAACAGCACCACCGTTTATATCTAAAGGAAATTATTTTTAGTGCTAATAATATAGTTACATGCAGAAGAACAACCTTAATATTGCACACTCTCCTGCATCATCAGCATTACTGTCAATTATGCTTCAGCTGAATAATCTTTCACTGAGGATGATGTAAGAGGCAAAAGATTGTGAAAGAGATGTGTGTACCATCAAGCACAAGGGGAGTGAACATCATTTTGCTGTTCAAATTTTACTTTAAAGTGTTTTCCTGTGTTTGATCTGAATTTTAAGTGTACAGTCACATATACTTAGTTTTTTATTCTGAAGTTAAAGCACAGTTAATTCCCTGGGATTCTGAAATGCCAACAGTTATGTGAATAATTTATCAGGCTTCAAAACGTTTTTTTTGAGCATAATGGTGAAAATATAAATATGGAGTACCAAGATTGTTTATACATTCTTTTTTTCTTTTTCTGAATGACCATTTTAAAATGCATTTAGCTGCGGTTCTTTTAAGATCTTATTCTCATAAATCTGTATATATAAACATGGCCCTGAAACCCCACAAATTTAAAGGTATTATTTAATCTTTTTTTTTAATATTAATACCAAAACTATTGTACCATTAGAGTGTTAGAAATATAGGGATTTTGGTGCACATATTACACTGACCTGATGGAAAGGGTGTGAGGGGCAATACATCTGCTGCACTTGAGGCTGGTAGCAGTACAAACCAGGCTGCCCTTCCAGTGGGGATGTCCTAAGCTTCATGTCTGAATCCTGCTGGAAAATATTTAAGAAATGAGTAATTAGAGAAAACACCTCAATTTAAAATAGAATAATTCTGTTAGTCACTGTTTGGGTTTGCCTTCATTATATTTGCATTTTTGGACTTAATTCTGTCACAGTAAGTGCTACATAGAAGTTGTTTTATATTCCAATGGTACGAAACAAGGGGTGACCCCCCCTGAAAGTGTTCAAGACCAGGTTGGATGGGGTTTGGAGCAACCTGGTCTAGTGGAAGTTGTCCCTGGCCAGGGCTGGGGGTTGGAACGAGATGATCTTTAAGGTCCCTTCCAACCAAAACATTTCTGTGATTCTGTGAAGACCTTAACCAATTCCTGCATTTCTATAATCACAACTTTAAAAAGGACATCCCAGGTCATATTCAATTCAAAGAGCAATTCAGAAAACATCAGTCTGTTTATAGATTGAGATGCAGGGAATGTGTAGGAATAGAGTAAGAATCTTACTGTTTCAAGAACCTAGTAGCACTTATCCTTCTGCTTTAAAGCAAGGCCATAATGATCAGCTTTTATTGTATTTTAGTATGTCTAATATATGTTAATAAGTATATAAATTTATTTTAGTATGCCTACTAAATATTTTTATATTTAGTATTTTTGTGATGTATTAGTAGGAGCACGTGTTAGACTTGATTTGATATCCTGACTCCAAGCAAATGCCACATCCAGTATTAACAAATGTCTGTGTTATTTTGGTGACCATCAGATAAGATTTACAGAAATCCCAACTTGCCAGAAGTGTGGAAGTGATTTAGGAGTCTGATATCTCTTGCTGACAGAACCATGGGAGACACTGACAAGCAGCCACTCTGCTCCTGAGTAGTTACATGTGCTTGTAAAGGGCTCCTGCAGTGCTGCCTTTACATTTTGCACATCTTGTAGCCCAGGGATTTGGGAAGACAATAGGAATTTTTTTTCATCAACTGCTCACAGGTTTTGCATTAAACTGCTCTGACCTAGATGAGTGTTTATCCAGGAAATAAGAGATTTAGATCAATTTCCTCCTTAACCTGAATGGCTTCAATCCCCAGGTATGTTCCCTGACAACATCTCTCCATTCCCTGGTCTTAATCCAATTAAGAATTTTTTTCTTTAATCCTTTTTTTCTTTTGGGAGCCCTGAAATTCTTCGTCTCACAGCCATTTAGAACCAGCTTAGGGCCCTCTCCTGGCAGGTGGAGTCATTGTTTTTGGCTGCATTAGATGATGAAGATACACTTTACACCTCTGATCACAGCAGAGGTACTGTGGAGATACTGGAGGGTAATTTAATTTGATTTTCAGGGATCTCTGCTGCCCTAAATAGACTCTTGCCTCCATCTTGTATTGGAATTCGGTAACTTAGCACTTTACATACCATAAATAGGTCTGATATTTAAATTTTGATAGTACTGATACCTCAGAATTTCTCTTCCATTTGCACCAAGAAAAGTGTAGGTCTGCTGAGGGGTCCTCATGCTTGAGAAATACTGTTTTGTGCACTTTTGTATCTTGAAAATACTAGCTGATGACAACTACTGTTGTCAGGAAGATCTTGGATATTTAGGATTCATGTATGATGTATAATGGAAAATCATTGTACATCTTTCTGAGGATTATTTTCCAGTAGGGAAAGGCCTTAAATTAGAGACTTGGACAAATGAATATGGAGATGTCTAAATATGTTTTTCCTGAGCTCTAGCCTACAACTTGACAGGAGACTAAACGTCCACGTAGTAATGTTAAGATAATAATTTGAAAAGTATATTTTTGCCATTGAAAACAGGAAAAAGAAGTGTAAAAAAATACTGACCATGACTTGTGAGCTGTGATCCTGACCTGTAGTGCTGTACTGGAGGCTGTTACACCACGGTTGCTCCGTGGAGATGTCCGGGATGTGCGTGGGAAATGACTCTGACTCGTCAGGACCCGTGGATCCTGATAGACCCTCGAAACCATCGATGCTTCTATGATTTTTGAAAGGTGAAGCTTCTGGTGGGAGGGCTTGGTGTGCTTCCTGGAAAACATCTTCGCTGATCTGCCTCTTGTAAGGGTGGAAGGGGTTCCTGCTGCTCTTGAGGAACCGGTCATAGTTTCCTACAGTGTTTTCCTCATAACTGTACCTCCTGAATTTTTCTGTGCTGAAAGATGCTTTGAATTTGTTCTTGCCGCAGTGAATTCCTTGGTTTGTAGGGTATCTCCCATGAATTTGATCCTGGGCTGGGGAAGCAGGGCTGGGGCTGTGAGAAGACTCTGA
Organism: Manacus candei; assembly: GCF_025592945.1. Classification (NCBI taxonomy): domain Eukaryota; kingdom Metazoa; phylum Chordata; class Aves; order Passeriformes; family Pipridae; genus Manacus; species Manacus candei. Next base: position 7,194,573 of record NW_026138124.1, on the reverse strand, counting down.
GCTCTTCCTTTCTGTCCTGACGTCTGACTCATATGGTTGGCAGCTGTAACTGAGATTATCCTGCAATGAAATATTGGCATTTTTTTATTTAGGATTCATGTGAACAAATTTTTGTTATTTTCATAATTTACTTTATATATTTATATAAAATGTAAATATTTTAATTGTATTAAGAATACATCGCTGATAAGTATAATATTATTAGTTCTAGTCACCTTCATGCAGAGAAGCCCTGAAAGATCTAAAGGGTTTTCTGTTTGCTTGGTATCCAAACCTGTTCAACAATTAATTAAGAAAAGTGAGGCCAGGTTGGACTGGCCTTTGATCAGCCTGGTCTAGTGGGTGGCATCCCAGCCCATGGCAGGGGGTTGGATAATCATTAAGGTCTTTTCCAACCAAACCGTTCTGGTGTTCTATGAGAAAACTGAACTATCCTTGAAAAACAGGGTGTCTTAGGTAACCATTGACTAGTTGGTCTGACAATTCCAGAGAAAAATGATGTATGATCAAGTGATGAAAGATTAAATGACAGGAATGTGATAAGTGCAAGTCTTGCTGTATGCAAGTTTAGTCAAATAAGCTTGATCTCATACTCTGGTGGTGTTACATGCTGCCAGATGGGTTGGTGGTTACATCACTTCCCTTCATTAAGGTGGCCACATTCATTCTAAGAGACAAGTAGGCTCTGGGCAGACGTTTTAACCTTCTGCCTGTCTCATTTCCTCCCCTCCCTTTTGCACTTTAGCAAAAAGAAAATAACAGCTACTGAAGTGCTCTTTAATCTAAAGGAGAAAGGCTTAACGAGAACTGGTGTCTGGATCCTGACACCGAAAATATGCATATTTGCCCTGACACCAAGGATGAGTAACTACTTGGATGCCTTTGAGAAGACGTGCGTCAGTCAGGAGCAGGTTGTTGTGTTCAGGGAAGGGGGAAATGGAATGTTCCGTGTTACACAAAAACTCAGACCAGATTACTGAGTGCTCCCTTTGCTCCTTCCCCCCTCCAAATCCGAGCTGGTTTTACAGTGTTTTAGAACAGCTTAAGGAATATATGCCTTTATGGAAGAACCAGCTTTCAAGAAGTCCCACGGGGAAGCCAGCATAAATTCGGTGCTTTCTGTAGGGGAACATGGCCCAGCTTTTCCAGTCATTTGCATGTGTGTTAAAGCCATTAATGTTTTGTTCTGTCATGGATCCCTGCAGAAAGCAAATCTGACCTCATGGCACTTTTAGCTTCTCACATGAACACAAACTTGCTTAGTTTATGACTTCTTAATTCTTTCTTCCTTGCTCTCCTCTACATTCCTAATACAAGCATTTATGATACCTTTTCTTAGATTAGAATTAAAAAATTCCTCCTTATATTTAGTTCCATTAAGCTGTATGAATGACAGGGCTGTCAATTCTCCACTTGGAATTTTCATAATAAAAGGATGGCAATGGTTATTTTGCTGTTGTCTGATGAAAAACAGTACTCTCAGCTGTACTTTTGTTATGAGACATGATGAATATACAGGCAACAGGACAGAGATCATGTTATTCTAAAAAACTCCCAAGGAATTGTGAAGTCCTTGAAGTCATCCTTTACAGGCAGGGAGGAGACAAAAAGGCTCTGATGTCTCTTTGTCTACCTTTTATTTATTTATTTTAGAATCAGAATGAGAATTAACTTTAAAAGTAGCATTTTTCCAGGATTAGAAGTTGGATAGATAGATAGATTCTCTGTTTTGTTTTTAAAGAAATAGGGGTTTTAAGCAATTGAATAAGAAATTTAGCACGGAGCTTAAGATAAGCTAAGGAGGATAACTCAGGTTTTTAACTCTTCAAGAATAAAACTTTCAATGTTTGCTTTGTTACCAGTAAGTTTGGTGAGATTTAGTACAGCAATAGCTGAATATTGTATTTGAACTTTGAAGAAAGAGGACAGGCCTGGGCCAGCTTACTCACACTTTGCTGAACTGGGGATATTGAATCCCCCTGTGTCTTCATGAAGTCTTGTTGATCTCTTTCCAGAGTGTCTGAAGATGAAAATTTAATATTGGATTGATCTTGGAGTAGCGAAACCATCACCAAATCCACGCCAGACACAAATCCTGTTACGACAAAATCAAATTACAACAAATATTTTTTAAAACTTAAAGTGTAAAACAAACTACCCTGTCGGGTGCTGATGACTAGACAGGGTTAGAAATGCAGCTGGACAATAACCCATTCTAAGAAATTCCTGATATAGCTGAATTTTTTGGTTAGCTCTTAAAGAAATGTTCTGTAGGTACAATGACAGCGAAGATGTGATTTGGAGTTACTGTGGGTTCACCACATAATTTTTATAAAAATAAGTAACTGCTTTGTTTTATGTAGGAACATAAATTAATGAAAATGTATTGCTTTGGAGTTAAGACAAGTTTAGCAATATCAGTTTATTGAGAAATTGTGGTATAAACACACCCCAGTTGCTTTCAGAGGCACTATACAAAAAAACAAATAAATCTTTTTCTATCATTAGTCAGACTGATGGTTACAACACATGCATATTTTCACTTTTTCTCTTTTATAAGTCCCAATCCCTTCAGTTTTTCCGCTCTGTTTTGCAAGATTAAATGTATCTGAGATATATAAATTACTTCATCATTCCATACTCATTTTTGTTAGTTAGATCTCCTCTCGAGTTCCCAGTCTTTGATCTTTGGATATATGAGACATATCTGATGGTGTTCTTTGGATTAAGAGGAATAAATTTAATCTTCTAATATTTTGCTTTCTACTTTTCTACTGACTTTTTCTCCCAATCCTTGTTCACTGTTGCCATGCAGTAAAACAAAGGTAGAACTTGCATCCTCTTTCTAATGTCATGCACAGAACACTACACCAAGTGTGTGCCTGCTTAAAAGTGTTTGTGCTCATAGTTTAAATTTCAGGTGTACAAGTTGAAAAAAAACCCACTTTAATTCAGGAGTTAATCTACCAGGTCTTTGCCACGTGTTGAAATAGCTGTTAGGTAAATAACTGAGGGGTTTATTAGGTTTGGTTAACAAAGATATATCACCTAAAAATGTGGAAACCCTCTTTTGCTTTTATAGTTCAAAGAGAAATCTGTATTTATGATGAGTAAGACTGCACTGCCCCGGGGGGATGAAGCACAATGGGGCTTGGAAATCAAGCATGAGACCTATGGTGGTGTATCAGGAAAAAATGATGTTAGATAAAGTTCAGAAGTGTCTCAGGCACTGACTCTTCTCCCAGTGGCTTAACTGGAGGCTGATGAGGAGATATATTTCTCATCTTGAAAGAAGCAGGTGGGAAAACTGACAACTAGGAAATATATGTGTGTGTCTGTTTGTAATTGTGAGGGATCCAGTTCTTGTCCTTCCCCTCCAAGACCTCTCCCAGGTTCTGTTGATGAACTGCATTTTGGTGCCTCATGGAGGCTGATAGGAAAGGAGGAGTCTTAACTGTCATTTTATCCTATAAAAATTCCCCACTGCGTAGGGAAAGTGTGGGGGTTTTTTTGTTTTGTTTTGTTTTTACTGACTATTAAATGAGAAGTAGCCTTGTACTAAAACCATGTTGGCCTGATAATCTGCCTTCAATGGTGGTTGTTTAATGACTTTGTTGAGAATCCATTTCAGAGGATCTCTCATATGGGGATAAATCCCAAGGCTACAATCAAAGCGCTGCTTTCAGGTTTTTTTCCACATTAAGATTGGCACCAGCAGCTCAGTAATAACTGCATCTCCAGGTTATCCTAATCCTGGAAATGGCATGCTGTGGATGTGTCGTGCTGTGAGAGAAAAACCTCTGGCCAGGTACATCTGACTTTCATTTTTTCTTGGCCCCCAAACTTCTCACTCAAAAAGCCATTTGCAACTTCACTCTCACTGATATGTCTCAAAGAAGGCTGTGAACATAGATCAGTAGAAACTGCCAAATCAACATCCTGAATAATTTTTGCTGTTACTGTTCTTTAAACCTCTTCCTTTTTTTTTTTTTTTTTGTTTCTAAAATATCCCTTAGAGATGCTTAACTTTATTTTGTGGAAAGAATATATAACAAAAAAAAATAAAATCCAACCAACTCCAAAACAATTTGCATTGTTAATATAGATTTTAGCAAAGAGAAATCAGACCACTTACTGACAAACCTTCTTTAAGAGAAGAAATTATGGTCAGAGGAGGCTGCCAATAATTCAGGATTCCAATAAATCATTTACAATAAACTGTTCCTGGGAAACAGAGCTTAAGGAAGTTGTGGGTTGCCTGGATGTAGGACGTGTTAAAGAAAACAATGATGCTTTGATTTGGAAAGAGGTATCTGATTATCCCAGATGTAGCTGGAACCATTTCATGTCATTTTGACTGTTGTAAATGTTGCATGACAATCCAAGGCTCCTATGATGAGATAACTATCTCTAAAATAAGAAAATAGTGAGAAACTGTAACCTCAGCTGAGTGTTTGGGTAAGCAAGGCAGCAGCAGCTGATCTATTAGCTCTGCATGACTGAGTCCTGTGGCAGCAGTCCATGGTTTAAACAATTCCTGGTTTTGTGTCTCTTGGAGGGCGTTTTGCTGGTGATACACTTCACCAGAGCTCGGCACTGGGCCGCCTGAGCAACCCGAACTGCTCTGAACTCTGCACGTTACTGTCAATGCCCTCTCCATCCCTCGGGGCTGTGATCAGTTTTCCTGAGAGGAAGGTGTGTTTGGATGTTCCCCAATTCGTAATTCATCCCCCAGGCACTGCCTCGAGCAGCTCCCTGAGCCCATCTCGACACTACCTTGTGTTATCACTCCTCTGCCCCCTCCCCAAAACACTAAATCATCTTTTTCCTCTCCAGATCACACTGATGTTTTCAAATGCAAGGGAGAAACACCTATTTGGGATTTTTCCCCCCCCCGAGTCTTTTTTTTTAGAGAAAGGAGTCAACCCATGAAGTTTCAGAATTCCATTTTTCAGTTTATAGTTAAAAAACTGTCATATGTCAGTCAATTATGTCATGTTCCAGATATTGTAGAGGTGCCCAAAATGTTGTGACTAACACTTGTCGTGTATACAGGAATATTTCTACACATAATTATTTATGGGAAATGTTTGGAAGAAAAGGAATTTATTAATGAGAATCAGTTTTTCTGTTATGGCTTTCAATGAATTCAAGGCCTTTCTAAGGTTATCATGGAAGGTTTTGCTGGCTCATGGTTGGTGACAGCTATTGTTGCACTGTTGATCTCTAATATCCTTGTCACTAAGGCTTGCCCTATTTTTTGGGAGACATTTTCAGGAGCAAGATTTTAATCTGCACAGCCCAGCACTAAACTCTGGTTTAGCCACATGAATTTCTTACTGCTTCCTTGCTTCTCTTTACAGGATGTATTGGACCTTGATTACAGGATACTTGAGTAACTTTACAGATCTTCTAAGGATTGTAATTTCTTCTCTTCTAAATTTAAATCTGGTGGTGAGTTTGTTTAATTCAACTATGCTATTTTTGCTTTCTTATTCAAGGGATCTGAGCTCAATTCTCTCATGGTTAGCTAGTGGTAACTGCCCATATTTCATTACCTCTTGAAATAACTTTTGCATATTTAGTGGAAAATAAGGTTAATTCATCAGGGCCGTGATAATCTCAAGTATGAGTGAAGAAAATTTGCAACCATGAGACCCTTTCTGCATCCAGTTACATGAGATGTGTTTGCTACCTGCTTAATAGTAGCTGTCAGGGAAGAAAAAGGGTTTGGATTCAGCTGGATTACAGCTTTCCTGATGTTACAGCTCCATGTGAATCAATTTCTATGGAATAGTTATTCTGAGAGGGATATAAATAACCTGATTGTTACAACACTGAATGAGTTTATGTGTATGTAATTGGTTTTCAGAACTCCATAGAAGTGTAGATTTGACTCTAGATCTGGGAGGGGAATAATTCCATATGAGTTTGGGTTTGAGACTTCTTGTGTGATCTGGCACTTGACTAGAATGATGATGAGCTTAATTAAATACATTTAACTGGGATAAGTTGTCTAGTGGGGCACTTCAGGGTTTAGGATTAACTCTAATTTCATATATTTTTCTCACCAGGGGTTTGAGAGAAAGTGAATTGGTTGATGGCATTCACACGTAGCGGTAAATTAAGATTGTGTGTTAAGACAGAAGGGAATTGGGCATTATGAAATGGCAAAAGACATAATGGCAATTGGAAAAATGATGGAGAAGGAGCCTGGATCTAGCAATTCTCTGAGAAATTGAAGCATGATAGACAGTGTGGTGGCCTGCAGTATCATGGGCCATAAAGAAGTCTACCAAAATTTCAGGTCACCTACATCAAGATACTGAATTCCTGTAAGAGGATGCCATTTTTAATGATATCACTCCTAAATTGTCAGGGTTTATTTCTATTCATTAAGGGCTACCTGCAAGCAAAGGCTGAATACCAGGTGATCACTGTGTACTCTATGGACTGAGGGTAATTGCCACCATGTCCAAGTGTCCTCTCCAGCAGGAGTGGTTGGGAACTCTGGAACATCCAGGTGCCTCCCGAATGAGAAGGTGGAGAGAGTGTTTGCAGCAGGTGTTTAATCTGCTGTAGGAACACATTTATAAAATACCACAACTATCTGTATAAACAAAGTGTTTCCAAAAATAAGAAAGGCATTTGTCCTAAGTCTGTTGTATGGAAAAAACCCCACTTTTAGGAGCAGAACCAAGACATTTTCTGCATGGCTGAAGATAGTAAAATATAGAAGTGATATTCCTCTCACTGTGTTCTTTGGACCAGGCTCCCATCCTTACATTAATATTCTAACTTTTCTTCCTTACTTATATTTTATCCTGCATCTGTTACTTTTGACACCAACTGTGAGGATGCAGGAGCACATTTGTCCCTGCAGAGGATTTTGTGATTTGTTAAATCTTTCTAGTATTTTCCTCTTTTCTGGCCTGATACTTAGTCATTTCTCATCCTGAAGCCATTCCAGACCTTTTGTTGTACCTGAGCCCTTCCTTGAAGGATTTCTAGTTCTGCTAAAACCTTCCTTGGATAGGAAGACAAAACTAGATGTAGGTACACATGATGTTTGCACAGCAGATGCTCTCCAAGTACATGGCAATTCACTCAAAATAGAGGCAAGCAGATCATAGGTCAGCTGCATTCTAGGTCCTATTAATTGTGATTATGTATTTTAACTCTAAAGTATTAATTTTTGCAGAAATAGAAAATATGGCAAAAATGCATGCAGTGGGGCTGACATAACAATGCTATAAGAACTTCCATATTTCTTGTAGACTGCACAGACCCATCATTTGGGAAACCCTAGACAGAGAAAAGTCCCTCACAGGCATTGAACCTGTATAATTAGCTCAGCAAAAAGGGAACTCAGCACTGAACAGAAACCAAACATGGAAAAATTGAGCTGAGGTGAACGAGCTCATCACATGGACTTGGTTTTCCCCACACCTCTTCCTCATCATCCTAAACACTAATACATCTTTCCAACTCCACCAGTTAACCTAATAAAAAAGATGTTAGCTCTCCCTACCAGCTTTGCAACTCTGCCAGTGTTTTCAAACCCAATCCTTTGCATGCTCTGTCCTGCTTTCTGGATGAATGGTTGTGCCGCTTCCTGAAGGAGGAGTATGAAATTTCATTGCTTTACAGCAGACATCTAAGCATGAAGTCAGACACGGTTCCAAGGGTTGGAGCAGTTAATATGATAGAGAAACTGTGTGATTCTGTCATGAATAACCAACTTGGCTGGCAGGTCAAACCAGCAGAGGAGATAACGGCGTAGCGCGTTCGCGGGCCGATCGCGGCAAGTGTGTAACTGAATTCTTCGTGCTGAATTCAGAGCAGAGTTTTACTCTGGGCCTGGGGAGTGGCAATGAGTAGATGCAACAAGTGTAGCAGAGCTAGCGATACAATCATGTGACTTATCAAAAAAAAAAATCATAGGAAGAAGTAAAGATAAAACAGCTCTAGCCATTAAATTGAACGGTAGGTAGGGAGATTGCTCCTTTGGCTCAGAAATTCATTAGCTGCAGGTTGCTGAAAGCTAGGAGGATGTACTAGGGATCCCAGTATCACTTGTTCACTAGATTCTGGTATCACTAGAATCACTTTGTTCTTCTCCAGGTATCCTTCACAGTCCCTGCACCTGTGCTTCACTCTTACCTTTTTTTTCTAACCATGTTTCACATCAGTATTTGTTAACTTCAGTGTCCCTTTCTCCTATAATTATGTGTGCTGTCTCCTATGCATTTCTTTATCCATCCTCTTTCCTTTACTCTCACTGCAATGACAGTTCACGTCACTTTACTTTCTTCTATCACACTATAAGCTCTTTTGATGTATTCCAATGTATCTCTTTCCCCTATATGGCTATTCTGGTTCCTGTTTCCCAAAGCAGTCTATGGGCCATCCACAATATTTTCTACATCCATGATATTTTCTATACGATATCTTTTTTTTTTTTTTTTTTTTTTTTTAGAGTCCACCATGAAATTTGAATGGAAAGGCAAATATCAGTTGGTTTTGAAGACAGGTGCTAAAAGGTGAGATTGGTTAATGTTTCAAAAAATGTGAAAACCACTGAATGATATAATAAATAATGTGGGTCAGGGATGGTCAGCTACTCCATAGCCAAAATGTAACATGTTGTGGCCCTGTTCCTTGCTGCTTGTGTTACTGTAATAATAGATGATTAATAATAAGCTGTTCCCATGAGTTACCTATTGATAGCTCTAGGGCTGTATGCATATGTGTACCCTATTAATGCTCTCTGGGGAACATCCTGTAGGGGGAACGTGGGGGACACACGGCGTAGGTCTTCTGGGAGCCTCGTAATTTGCTTTACGTTCCTTTTCTCTCTGGGTGAGTCATGCTCATCTCCCTGTGACTTGAGAGTTCATCTTGGGATCTCATGCCATCTTTCTGTCTTTATGAGAAGGTGTGGATGATGATCCACCCTAATGGTTTCTGTTGCTGGCTGTGGCAGCATGTTTTATGACGGGTGTGGTACATTCCCATTTTCTCTGTTGTGCATGTACAGCCCCACCCGTGGCCACTCCCACCCTCCCACTGGGAATCGCCCACAGTAAGCTCTGTAATTACCTTTATTTGATCTGAGGAATGGATTTGGGAATCTTATTTGCACAGTCGTAAGCTGAGTATGTTAAAAAAAAAACCAACAACAAACCAACCAAAAAAAAAAATCCAAAAAACCCTTTGAATGGCTGATTCACCGAGCAGGGATGTGTTAAATGGAGAAACAGCAGAGACACCAAAAACCAAGCTCAGAGGCTGTTTAACTGAAGGGTTTTTTTAGTTTTTCTTTGGAAATGTCAGGCTACAATTTGTGTAGACAGGGAGAATTTCACCTGTTGTCACCTGTTTTGAGTTCTTAATGTTAGCAGGCAGAGCTGCCCTAAGTTACAGTTTTCATTTGAACACATTCTGTCAGTTTTAAGTGGAATTAAACTGAGTCAGTGCAAACTACAGTTTGTTTTCCATATTTACTCTGGGCTATACAGTGTAGTTTGCACAGCCTCTCAATGAAGAAAAGACATTGTATGCAGTCAGTAGTGCAGCACTAGTTCAAGCATTTGTTTTCTGGGGAAACCTTTGAAAAGGAAGAAGAAAAAAGAAAAAACCAACACGAAAACCCCAAGACTAAAGCTCCTACTCTGACTTCATAAGATCAAAGGTCTTTCAGCATCCACCTAACAACTAGTAGCTAATCCAGCTGGCTCACAGAAGCACAGCTGATGTGGAGTGATGTATTCTGCTGACACCTATTCCTAGGCATGCATGAGAAATGGTGCATATAAAGTAGGAAAGATGGAGGAACAGGTCATGGAGAATGATATTTATTCCTCACCTTCCACTCCTAGCAATAACCTTTCTGTCCACAAAACTACAGTGTTGTTTCTCTGCCTGCAGTGGTCAGTGCTGGCTCATGTTTAAAGATATACTGGGGAAACTGGGCTGATAGTTTGCTTAGGTGACCAGGAAGAGCTTTTGACAAGATGCTTCAGCACAATGTTTTAAGGGAACTAAATATCCACTGAAATCCTGAATATACATGGAAGGAGTCTTTGCATGGATGAATATTTGGTTAAAAGAGCAAATGAAAGGTAAAAGCGAGTGAGGAGGTCACCAGGGTGATCTTTAGGGGTCTGCTGAGACTTTGTGGTGCTTGATGTGCTCACAAAAAAATAAAAATGGAAAAAGGGGTGAAAAGCAGCATGACAAAATGATGTCCATCTAAATAGTTATGATGAAGATTAGGTGGGAGGAAAGACAAAAGCAAAAAGACATGATGAGATTCAGTCATGGGGCGTTTAACCTTACAGGCAAACCTAAGGAGAAGCACAAAAACATCGTTTACCAAAAAAGGGCTGCAAGTGTGATCCAAGGTCTGGACCAGCTTCCATATGAGGAATGAGTAAGTGGGCTTTGGCCTGGAAAAAGGGTGATTGGTGATGGTGAAAGAATGGAGGAGATGCATTAAACCACAGGTGGCATGGAGAGGGTGAGCAGGCACTGAAGGCCGTCTCCTGACCCAACAGCTTCCTGGTAGGGAGGAGATTCCAAACCAACAAAATGAGGTGGTTCCTTACACAGGGTGTGGCTGAGCTGTGCCAGCCCCCACCACAGGGTGCTGTAGAGGTAAAAATTGCTATGGATTCAAGGACAAGGTCATGGAAAGGAAAATCCATTGCAGGTTATTAACCAGATGGACACCAGCTCTGATATAAGAGGTCCGTGACTTGCAAACTGTGTTTGCTTTTCCTAAGCTTTTTCTTTGAGAATTTAGTCTTGCCCATAGCTGGAAATAGGATACTGGGCTAGATGGGCCTTTGCTTTCACCCAGGATGGATGTTTTTCAGTACCATGTCACTGCATTACACACTAACACATAAACCCAGAGAATATTTTGTGTTTCAATGCCATGGATTCTCTGCAGTGTGAAAGGTGACATATTTCTAGAAGGATACAGTTATCTGCCTGCAGAAGCAAAATACTGGTTAGGGAAAATATAGAGACAGAAAAAAAATTGGAGGTGAAGAAATAAAAACGCAAATGCCCAATTATCCCAACACTCTTGTCTCCCTGTCCCCAAAATTACAAAGTCATTCCCACCCCAGCATCAAGTTGAGAACTTGGTTTTGTACTTTAAAGCATTGTCTGTGGAATTCCAGGAAAAACACGAGGCAGACAGACTGAAGATTAAATGAGGGACAGTTTGCAGACTAAAGAACCTTATGGGAAAAAATGGCCTGACATTGTTTTGCAAAACGAGTAACATACAACTATGGTAATCCTTTAGGGAGGAATAACTGCTGGGAAGAAGATGAGATACAAGTGACTTGAAATTAGGAAGACTAAAAGAAGGGAGTGGGGGGAAGGAAAAGCAAATCTAATATGGTGAACAAAACTAGAGGTCATGCACGAAGGCATTAAACTCCTCAGGAAGGATTTTGTTCACTGTTTGTAGGGACTGGAAAACTTTATGTTTGCTGTTAATGTCAGTACAAAGGAAATTCCCAGGGTAGGGGACAAGATCTGAAAATGAGGTAAAATATGAAATAGGCACAGCTAAAACCATCTGTATTTACAGTTATGAGATGCAAGACCAGCATAAGGATCTCTAAAAACTGTGAGTATGGCCATATTGTTCCTTCACCCAGCTAACCCTCCCTCCCTTCACTGCCAAGCGTCCAAGGCTTGTTCTTCCCCTTTTCCCTACCCACTTCCCAAGAACTCATGCCTCTGCTACACCCACCTGGTTTCCCAATGCCTAATTTATTCCTCGAGCCTATTTTTGTCTCATAAACACTGTGTCCTTAATGTTAGCAGCAAAGGTATTTGAGTTTTAATTTCATTTCATTTAACTCTTCATCTACTTTAGCTCTTTTGGGACAATTCTCTGAGCTTTGTGAAAACTGTTTCTTCTAAAAAAAACAGCAAAACAAAGCTGAGTTTCTTACCCCAGTTCTCTTAATTGTTGGTTGTTTAAAAACACATTGTTCAAGCCAGTGTGATTTAAATATTTGATGCAAAATTTTCCCAGAACAGTGGGATTTGTATATCTAAGATAAATTTTTCAGCCAGATTCATCTGTCTTGTGAAACCTGAGGGGCTTTTATATTAATTTTAATTTTTACTCAGCAAAACCAGTGAAAAGAAAGTGCCCAAATTTGTGATGTGCAGACCCCCCCCTTCAGGGGATATATGAACCTCTTCAGGGTTTCAGTCTCAGAAGGATTCTATCAACAGGGTAGCTAAGAAATGGAAACCATGATATAAGTATTTTCCATGCTTAAATATCTTGACTTTTTTAGGAATATCTGAAGGAATAGAAAACCTCCTCCAAGAGCTCTGTATGTATTCAAAATAGCATATCTGCTTTCCACTGTTTCCTAACAAATTCCAAGTTTAATGTTTTTGTGTGTCTGAGTGGTAGCATGTCCACTATATTGATAATTGAAATGACAAATATGCTTTAAATTTTTTCTGTCCCAAATTACGGTTAATTAAAATATCTTATGGCAAAGTATGAAAAGAAATTTAAAACTAGATTAAATAAACCACAAAAACTAGAAAATACGAAGTTCCCACTTGATAAGGAGGAATTCAGTTCTGTTACACAGCGAGCAGCTCTCACTTACAGAAAGGCCCTGATGACTTTAGAAAACAGAGATTTCTTTCACCACAAAACATGGGGTAATAACACCCTTGAAATAAAGGACAGGAATTTCACAGAAAGAAGCAAACATCCCAAAACTGTGTGTGCAAAAACAGTTTTGCAATAAACAGCCAGAATAAAGAGTCCCTGTTTCGTTGAGGAACCATCATTTAAGCAAGAGTACTGAATAATGTACAAGTCCTTGATGCTGTTACAAAATCCTTAATAGAGATGAAAATTAGAAGCAAGAAAAAGGCTAAAATTAATTAGGAATCATATAAGTCCTGCATTTACCCCCCTGTACTCCTGTTGCTTTTTGATACACATCATCGTGCAGTTTATGAAGCCTAAGAGATTCTTCCTGGGAGACTCATTCCCTCTCAAACAGGGATTTTGTCTGTTCCCTCCTTAGTGTGAAAAATTAATTCCTTTATTGAAATGGAATTTTAGATTTTTGGGAGCAGCTGGCTATAAAGAAGTTGAAACTATGCTTATTTCTTCTTTAAAATATTAAATTTCAGTGATACATAAAACATAATTAACTGATCTAAGGGGATTACCACATTAAAGGCCAAGATGTAAAACTAAACCTATTACAAAAGCCATTCTGTTTTCTTATACATAAAAAATAATGCAAATTAAATTTTTTATAGGTGTTTGTTTCCAACACATAAAGCACAGCTGATAAAGAATATTCATTAAGGGACTAGGAATACAGTTTTATGTTATTGCTGACTAGGTCCTCTGACTAGTAATTTCAGGAGAAAAAAAAAGAGAATTGATATTTTAATATATATTTAGATTTTGTAAACCCTCACAAATCTGTATCGAGGTTGATAATGGTAACAGCTCAACAATTTGCCTCCTTTTACAGACCTCTGTGGGTAATACAATTTTTCACTTGTTTTAGTGTTTTAGTTTTCTTAGATTGACTAAACAAGTATGGGACTAAATTTATAATATTATAGTATTCTGGGGAATCTAGAGTTTGATGCAAAACCAGAACACAGTATTGTGGATTTAGTAGGAGAAAAAACATGTTAACAAGGGAAAGTAGAATCCTGAACAAAGAGCATGTGACTTGAAGACTTTGTAGGTGTTTATTCATGAATTAATGTCTTCAAATTAAAGAACCTGGTTTTATTTTATACTTTTTGCATTCACATATTTATGCCCTCTGCTTTAATATTTTTCCTATTGAATCCAGAATTTTATATGTGTGTGTATATATATATGTTTTAATATGTATATATGGCAGCTGTCAGTTTTGAAGTGTGAAACACGTTTTATAGCCAAGGAGATTAGCTTGGGATGAGTTTTATCTGAGTTTATGTTAAAAGAACTCCTATATGAGAAGTTTTTGTCAGCTTTGGCTGTTCTTTGCTGGTGAAAAAGCATAAATTGCTCCTGGAAGCAAACTCCTACTTTGCCTTTTTTGGGTTCTCTTATTTAGTTTTCTGTACAGTCTTTCTTTCTTTCTTTCTTTCTTTCTTTCTTTCTTTCTCTCTTTCCAAATTAAATATTCACTGTTATCACTTTTCTTATTGTGATCCTTGACATATCTTAATATTTTTTTTTTGAGAAACTCGGTGCTTCTGGAGTGGGGAGCATTGCAATTTTTGTTTTATCAAGGATGCATAGGTTTGCACTGGTAATCATGACTCTTTCAGGTTTCTTATAGAACCATGGGCAAGTGTCATAGATCCATCATATGCTTATTTTTCAGAATTCCGTGATGATAAAATTTGATTATCCATATTGTGAAATTCAAGGAGTGAATACTTACTGTCAGTTCCAGTATTTACAGTTCCCACATCTTTGTTCTCTATTGAAATTCACTTTGTTGTTCTTTCTCAATTTTTTTTTAGCTTAACAGTGTCTTTATATGCGGGAAAATATCCTCTTCCTCTGTACCTGATCTTTTATTACTTTTGTTGAATAACTTTTTAGAAAAGGATGTTTCTTTGAAGGCTTTCAACAAGGAGGAACATCATCAGTTTAAGCCAAATTTTGCAGCCCCTTTTGCAGTCCTGTTGAGCCTTTCTGCACATTGATGCATGGATCTGACTTCTTTCCCCATTGAAAACAGTTTCCTGTAGTATATTTATAGAGTCAGAGAGGAAAAAGGAGCAGGTGTGACTGAATTCTGCTGGTTTTTAGCTGTTGAGTTTATCTGCTGAACACTGCTGCTGGTCAATGCATGTCAGACTGAGCTGTAGGACACACACACCTGTGAGGATGGGCAGAAATATGGGAAGCCTTTACTAGATTTCTAGTGAGGCTTAACCATTAAATGAAAATTCTATGAGGCAGAGAGCTTTTCCATATGAGTACAAGTATTTTATGCTGTGTACTGAACTGATACATACTCAGAGACAGTGAATTTCCATAGATTTAAATAAGTGGTATTATTGCTCAACACCTCAGAAGACTGTGTGCAGACTATCCCAAAAAAATTTACTTTGCATTAATGGCTAATCTTGAAGATGTTGGTCCTAGTATGTAATTTTTCAGTGCTTTGAAAGGTTCTTATTGAAGTTGTTGGACAATAGTGTTTTTTATATGTTACCAAAACAGAATTCAGGGGTCACAAAGCTGACCCCAAATCCATACGGCAGGTCAGGTGCTCTCTAGACACTCTGCATTTCAAAGAAAAAAAGAGCCCATCCCACATCTATTCCTGGGTGGAAAAGTAGGGCAAACATTAATTACTGACCTTAAAGCACAATGGAAAACTAACGGGGCAATGCCAAGTCAGAGGATGAGAAATTCTGGAATATTAATGATGTTTGCCTCTGATCTCATACCTGGAAGAATACCTGTGTTCTCACCTCCCAGGAGGACAGGGCTGACGTCTCCAGGTTCAGTGGCCCAAATTAATTTCGTTCTAGTGAATTTAGAGAATCAGCTGAAATTACTGTAGAGCTGCAGGTCTTGGTCTGAGAATTTGCTGAGTCCAAGTGCATATACAAGGCTGAAAGGAGGTAAATAGAGTCCCTGTCTTGAAACTAGAAAGTATGAGGGAATTACAGGTGGCAGATTTAACTTTAACTCCTGGAAAAGCACAAAATTTAAAAAACCCCACCAAACTAAGGGGGGGAAAAAAGGCAAAAGTAGAAGCCATTACGAGTTTGTTAAAAAAGGAATTGTGCTGCCAGTGTAGTTTCCCTGGATACTGGCCTTGAAAGGAGAGAAGGTGTACAGGTAATACAGCTGGACATTAGTGAGGCTTCTATGGTTTTGCTCATGATGTTTTCTCATAAGGAAGCTAAGGAAATTTATTTGAGGTAAAACTCTATCAGAGAGGAGGTAAAGCTGGGTGGAACAGGGCATGAGGAGTAGTTAGTGACTGACTGCTGTCAGAATGAAAGGGTATTTAGAGTGGATTTCTCAAAGAGCATGATACTACTTGGTATTTTCACTAATGACTTGGGTGACAGACTGGAGAGGAGCACTAATCAAATTTGGAGACAGCTGAAGGTGGGAGGCTTTAACTATATATGTAGAGGACAGGATTAATATTCAAAAGGAGTCAGGAAAAACGATCTGAAGACAGTAAAATGCAGTTCAAGAATAACTGAGTTCAGCATCTAGGCAGCAATAACAAACCCTGCAGATAGAGAATGAGGAGAAGTGACGAGGTAAGAAATTCTGCATAGAAAGACCTTGAGGTTTTAATGGGCTGCAGGCTGAGCCTAAATCAGCCACATCACGGCATAATGAAACAGGCAGACAGGCTGGCAGGTATGAGGTGCTGACAGAAATACATTCTGTGAGACCTGTGAGGTTAAATCCTCTTGGTAAAGGTTTGTGATTTTGGCCACTGCATTTTGAACCACTGCACTCCAGTTTGGAGTCCATAGGAGAGGAGGGAGAATGGTCAGAGCCTAGAAATTCTGTCTTATGAGGAAAAACTTACAGAATTAAGGTTGTTTAGTCTGAAAGAGAATTTATACTGCAGGACATTCCAGCTTTTTTTTCCCCCTCTTGCTTGCTCTTCTTTGCTGCAGCTTGGGAGGACAATGCCTGGCTGTTTAATTATTCCAGCTGGGAAAATAGTAAATTATTTCCTTCTATGAATTACTTACATTCCTGGGAGAACAGGTTCCTGTCTAATATTTCTGGCATCCTACCATTTGCCCACAGAGGGGAATGTTGCAGGGACCTGTCCTGGCAGGTCTGTTGAACCAGCAGTTAAGAGTTTGCAGGGCAGGGATACCTACCCATTCCAGGAGTAAAGTAAGGGCTAGGTGTGGAAGTTGTAAGCTGACACTAGATGAGCTCCTTTGAGAGGCTCTAACAAACTGGTGAGGCAGCAGTACAGAGGGAAACAAATTGGGTTAAAATGACAGCATGTTTAGCTTCATTACATGACTCTGATGGAACCTCACCCTCTATGCTTCATTCATTTCTGAGCACTTCACCAACAGAAAGATAATAATGCTCTGGATTGCAGTAGCCCTGTCTCATCCAAATGTCTTAAAATGATTTTACATTTATTTACTAAGCCTCAAAAGGCACTGTTGAGATTTGTAAAAGCTGCACAGGAATCACTTTACTAACCACATGTTTAAGAGCTCCCTTCAGTACTCAGTAACATTTAACAGGGCATGAAGAATGCAGGTTTCATTTGAAAATGTAGGAAAGTTAGATAAAAGACATATTATGATCTTATGTGTTACTATTTTGTTTATATATTGTAAAAAAAGTAGCTTTGTTGTTCTGTGGACAACTCTAAGTTCCTACATCCTGAAGAAAATAAAGAGTAATATATTCTGTCACAGTTGTTTGGATGGGGCTTGAAGCAACCTGGTGTAGTGGAAGATGTCCCTGCCCATGGCAGGGGGTTGGAATAAAATGGTCTTGAAGGTTCCTTTCACCCCAAATCATTCTATAATTCCATGTAGGCTCTTTTAATTGCTATTTGAAGAAAGAATAGTGACATATAAGCCACTGGAGGAGGAGGTGTTTGCAAGAGCCCAACAAGCACCGTGCTCTGGGTTCTAGTGAGGGGTCTCAGCTCTCTTGGCATGGTGGAAACAACCCCTGGCAGCATCTCATGTGTGACCAGGAGACTTGGTTGCACAGGAGAGGTTGTACAGGACTTAACTGATTTAAAAGAAAAACGACAAAAATGCAGGATGTTTGTCTATGGGGTGAGGAGACAGTTGGGGAAGTAGCAGAGAGGCTGGATGTGATTATGAGGGCATGACTTGGATTTATGTTTGCAACGTGGCGAAAGAGTTAATTATTGCCCTAATCTTATTAAAAGTGGCATAGTGTCTTCGATAAATAGAATTGGCCAAGACTTTGCTTTTAGTTTCTAATGTAAGCAGCATCCTGTTGTTAGCACCACATTAAGGCATTGATTCCACAGTGACTCAGAAGGGAGAGCAGTACCTCACAGCTCTGCTTTTGAACCATAAAACCATGGAATGGTTTGGGTTGGAAGGGATTTTAAAGATCACCTAGTTCCAAACCCCTAGTCCCAAAAATCTTCCACTAGAGCAGGTTGTTCATTCTGTAGTGATTTACTCAGGATATTGCAGCCTCCCAGAGCCTTGCAGAGCTCTGAGAACTCCCACCCTGCTTTCAAATACTAACAAAATGTGGAATCGCCTTTGGAATATGTGGCACTGGCCATACTCACTGATGTAGGAGAGGAGGATTTTGTTTGTACCTCTCTCTTAATCTGCATTGTCTCCATAATTAATCTCTTTGTCTTTTGAGCTAATGATTTTTGAGGTGCAGGAGAGCAGAGAGGTGTGTTTGACCCAAATTGTAAAGCTCAGGCTGTCTGAAGAACAATAGAGGGCACGGCCACCAGCTGGGAAGTCATCAACATTTCCTGTGCTATGGCTTATGGACACTGACCTACCAACTCCTGCTTCACCCGTGCCACATCCAAAACAACACTGTTCCTTACTGTCCAACAGGATTAGTCAGCAAGAGCCACTTCCAAAGCTCCTGCAGGAGCAAGGCTGGAATATTTTGCCTCTGTAGTCGCTTGTTTATAAGCAGGACAGAGCAGTACATGTAAAAATTCTTCATTATACATTTCAGTGCTTTAAGTTGCTATTTTTTAAAGTTGTTTTTTTTTTTAACTTTTATTTTGTTTGGATTTATTTGCAACTTTATGCCTTTTAAAGTTTATTGCGTGCACTAATGCAGAACTTCTGCCTTCAAACCAAGCTGTGGTCACTTTGGGCTGTAACCAAAGGATCATTTTGGTTCTGACATTAATCCATTACCGACACTTTTTGCAGGGCTTGAAAATCTCTGTTTCAGATTTTTTGGAGGCCAGATCACTGTCTCCCTGTCCTTGGTCATATAACAGCTTATGAAACTAGGATATAGGAGTGATTTCATGATTGAAAGTAGTTCTGTATGACAGCACTTCTTGCGTTAAGTTTCTGGAGTTTTGCGGCCAAAAATATTAGAATATTGTTGTTGTGGTTAATGTTTAGTTTTCAGAAACCCTAAACGATTACATTTTCTTTTAATTTCTGTTTTTACAACATAGATGCTAAAAAAGGTGCACTTTCTGATTTTTTTTTTTTAATGTGTCTTTCTCATTATCCTCTTAAGAAACTGCATCTGAACTACAAACAATTCTTCCAAAAAAAAAAAAATGCCTGTTACAAGAGATGAATCAGAAGAACTTTGCTCCATGTAGAAGGAGAATTCCCTCTCCCTACACTTTCCTCTTTCAGGTCAGTGTTTTGCAGTAATAAAAAGTGTCTTCATGTGTTCCTGGCAGGTTCTTATGTTACACCTACCACAGTGGTTTATGGATATTTCCATTTACTCCCCTAAGTACTCGACTGATTCCTGTCTCAGTAACTGGCACGTGGCTCCAGTAATATCCAGGAACACAGTGATTTTATACCAGTATCTGTGTTCATATATGAGCCACTACTTTCTCACACTATAACATTTGAGGCAACTTTAGGTGCTCAGATTACCAGGATATAGTCCCTTATTTAATTTACATTAATCCTACTTCTACCCATGTCCATCTCCCTTCACCATGATGCAGGATAAACAGTCTATTTTAGTTGTATATTTTCTGGCTGCATATATCACCTGGCTGACAGCAAACCACACAATCCTTTACTCCTTCAAAAATATATTCTCTAGATTTTTAAAAATTTTTGTTGTTCTAGGCTCATAATCAGTTATTAACAAAATATATACATTTTCAGCCTAAAACTCATCCAGTTCAACGTAGCTCATGTAGCATTCAAATCAGAAACATGTGATTCTGATAAACCAAACTGAAACATTTATAGAATAAAATCCAATTCCCCAGGATTTAATCTGCTGTCCAGCAAGGCAGGAGGGTCAAGAGTTGAATGACAGACTGTTGATATTTATGGGTTTGGTAATTATTGTGTTTGTTACACAAACAGTCCCTTTCTTGCTGGAAATCTAACAGTGAAACTAAGAAGTGAAAAGAAAGTGATGTATTTCCCAGGCACATAAAAAAATAAGAAGAAAGTTTCTGTTTGTAGTGCTCAAATTCAGTAATTTCTGCAGTTAACACATCCTGGCTTCTCCCTGGATATCACTACAGTCAACTTTCTTTATAGGAATAAGTCTGAACAAAGTTTTCACCTACTACTACAAAACACACGAGGCAAAAGTACTGGATTTAAAACAGAGCCCATAGTAAAAGCAAGCTTGGTTTCAAAATATAGAAATTCCCAAGGTTTTGATTTAACACTGGAAAAGTACAAAATAAATCTGTTAAGGATCAGTCAGTGAGACATGAGCCTTCCCTTTTTTTTTTTTTTTTTTTAGAAATACTTTTCTTAGTTTGTCTTTCTGTTGTTTAATTCCCCTGTGGTTTTTGTTTGCTTGTTTGTTTGTTTTCCAGGTGATGGTAAACACTTCCAGCTTTCTTTATAACCATGGAACAGAAAGTAGCTCAGATTAAGCTGGTCTACACCCGAGACAAGAAAAGATTTTTTTTTTTTCCTTTGGGAAATCACCCACAATCTTAATTTCTCCCCATACCAATGGATCTATTAACTTACCTCGTGTTTCCTTGGCCCCTTCTCTCACTACTCCGCGCTCGTGGCTGATAAATGCCTATAGGAGTTGCCGAGGAATGGGATGGAGGTGCTGACCTTCCCCTTCCCTCAGCCTGAAGTTCTTCAAAGTCAGCCTCAGGGACTTCACATTAAATAGATGAGCCAAGGCAAGAGAGTTCTGCTCCCCCTTCCGTTTGGCTTTCACGGCTGAGTTCTAAAAAGCTGTATGAAGTTGTCAGAGGTTTCCTCTTACCTTCCTACTGAAGCAAAACGGCGTGCTGCTGCTCCAGGACAGGATTAGGTCATTCAAACAGCCCTGCAGAGAGAGTAGAGGCTCAGCGGTGCAGAGTCTCCAAAGGCTGGAAAGATCTGATCTTACATCAGGTGAGAGAAGGCAGCTGGCTGGGCAAGCCAATAATTATGATATCAGCTCTTGTTCGCCTCAGGCAGTCCTGCATTTAATAAGAATATAAATATGACTAAGCTGCATTTTTTTTTTTCCTTGTTCTCTTGGTAATTCTTCAGAGAAGTTGGGCAGGTATTGAGCTCTAACTGTCTGGAAAGAGAGTGTTCCCTCTCCACCTCTCTGTTTTCCTTTTGATTTAAAATACCCATCTGTTACCGTGTTTTGCAAACCTATTATCCACCTGTGGTTATTAAAAACACTCTTTCCTGGCATGGAGTTTGCCAGAGTATCAGAAAGCGTTCACCCACCAGAAATAGGCGTCTTTCTTGCATTTGTTCAGCCTGAGCTCTCAGCATGGAAAGGAGCCGTGGCTCCACACTGGAATGTCAAAACATCTTGTGCTGTTTAGCTGTCAGAGGAACACTACTGGACCAGTGTGCTCAGGATACTATTCCTTCCCAAAACCAGAGTGCCTTAGCACAGTCATAGAGGACTAGTTTGGAGGAATGGGTTTGTGTGGGCATGTATGTATTACATATATTTATGTGGAGAGGTTTTTTTGTGTGCAGATCTGTAGAGAGGAATATGAGTTTAAACGTGCACTTGCAGGAATACGTATGTCTGCTGCCCTTACCTGGCTTTGTGCACAATCTACAGTCCCCTACACAAACCTGATCACACCTACTGTAATAATACTCACCTACCTCATAGGGTGTTGTGAGGATTAATTAATGTTTGTAAAGTGCTTTGAAGATGAAAAGCCTTGAATGGGTGCTAAATATAATTATCGTCATTCCACAAAACAGTAGAAACATCTTTGTGGCCCCCAGGTCATTGTATAGGTACACCCATGTTTATCTCCCACGATTATGGTAAGATACTGAAGAAGGTATTGAAACTTTGATAAAAACACTCTCTCTGCTTTGGAGGACCTATTTATATTCATGTTAAGTTCATGCTATTCATGAAGTGTTTTTGTGATACCTGTTGCAGAATATTTTACGCTGATTTGTGATAGAGAAGATCTACCATGGCATCCACATGCCATAATAATAGGGCTGGTGGAGGAAAATCGGTGTTTTCACCTGTGATGAATTACTTCCTATCAAGAGTTTGCCAGTGTGATTTTATTAGATCTATCAAGCACTTCTGATACTAGAAATGAAGACTTTCTGAATTTATCTGCTGGATCTTGTAGAGATGTGGACATGGAGTGTTGGTGGCTATGCTCTTCCTGTCTGGAAGATCTCAAAGATAGTGCTGGATAATTGCTTGTCCTTTCCAATGACTTTCACATTTGATGTTCCTCAGAGATGAGTGTCTAAAGCTGGCAGGGAAGGTTCTGAGACGGTTTGGGCTACACTCGACATCTTTACTTAATTATTCCCAAGTTCTGCACTACCCTGAAATTACAATTCTTACTGTGATGGCTGAGACAGACAAATCTGAGATGGTTTAAGTCAGTAACTCTGTACTAACTGCAATAGCCCAGAACCAAAGTCTGTTAATGGCCTGACTGTCACCTCAGGCTCCTGAGATCCAGCATGCTGCAGCCAGGGAGTTACTGGGCCCTAAGCTGGCTGTTTTAACACTAACTTGTTGGGTGTGTTTACTTGAGCTGGCGTCACAGGTCGATTGCAGTGCAGAGATAAGAGCCTGAATGAAAGTGAACCACTGACTGGCAAACATTATCTCTTCTCTCCTGGGATAACTATCAGGAGGAAATACCTAGAGGAAAATGGGGTGTCAGAATTTGCTGCAGATTTTCCTGTTTCTTGCTGATGTGTGTCACAGTCTTCTATCAACATCCACTTTTGTGGATACAAGGAGCACAGCCCACCTAACAGCACTACTTTGTGGGGTTTCTCCTTTTGAGTGGTAAAATACTTTTGTAGAATTTAAGGTCAGTATTTCTTCTTCCTCACAGAGTTTTGTTAAATTAAAACAGTTTGTTCTTCAGGAGATGAAGCCATATGCCACAAGCAAAGAACAGGAGAGATCAAGAGGCTTCCATCAGAACAACCTTGGTTTTGTCAGATCCAGACTAGGCTATTGTAATGTGATAACTTTATATCTCTCCTTGGTCTGGGCTTTTAGTGAAAGACTGAGATGCTGATTTGGTGTACTGGCAGCTATGCTAAACTGTTAAATTCTGTTCCCTAATCTGATATTTAATTTTTTTTTGAAAAAAAAAAAATTAAAATTGCAGCCATCAAAGTTGCAAAGTAAATATTCAAAATGGAAGTGAGTGGAACCATTTCAGTGATGTCTGACTGTGTCTATAGTCTGAAATAACAATGTCAGCAGATAGAAGTGGTTCCTCTCTACTTCCACAAGGGCTCAGCTGCCCAGTGAAGGTGACCAAAGTGGCAGTGCTGTTTGGTACTTCCATACAGCACTGGAGAGGGAAGAGAAATGACAGTCTGCCTAACTGACATGGCATGAGGTCTCTGTGGTATGTCCAGAATGAGTAACTCAACAACCTGTTTCCCTCATTTAGGGGGAGTCATCGTGCATGATCTGCTTCCTGTAGCGCTGCATTTTGGCATCTTGGGTATATGAAGTTATTTTGTAATAGAAGTTGGAAAAATATGATTATCTTCATGTTCCATAGTTTGATCTTTGTCTCAAAAGCTTTTCCTGGACTAAGGCTGTCCAAAGCAGAGCACTAAAACTAGATAAGCTGAGCTCAAAGTTGTGCATGACATTTCATGTCCGATTCAGAATGTTTGATCAACTTTAACATTAAATGTTCCTCGATTCCCTAGCATGGAAAACAACTGCTGACCTCATTATAAACCCCTCCTGCTATTTAGATTTGGCAAGAACAGTCTTGTTGATCTGGAAATTTGTCAGCGAGGAGTTCTCTCTATGAACTTACTTCGGTTTTTTTGCCCAGCCGAAGCATAAATTCAGTCCTTTGATAAAATATTCTTATTTAATTTAGTAGCGGGATAATTGCTTATTTTTAATACATTGTTTATATTTTATTATGCAGTGATGGCAGCAGTATTTGTTATCATAAATAGCTTTGTAGGCTCACAATTTTTGTATCCTAACATTTGGATGATAAGCTTACAAAATGACTTAAGACGTAATCTAACCAGCTATTCTGCCACCATTAAATAGGAAAAGTGGCCTAGCATCTCTCCCTTGGGATCACCTGAGGGAAGACACACCTGGGTGTAACTTTAACCGTCTGCTGTGCTGCCTTTAAATAGTAGTCAGGGCTTGCTTTTTATCTTCTGAGATATCCCTAGGGAATACACACCTTGGTTTAACCTACATACACTTCAGTCCATTTTTGTCCCTCAGAAGTAATCACAAGTGCATTTATCTGGTAGTTTAATGTGTCTAGAAAAACACATTGGTAAACTGAAGTTAGCAGTGTCAACATTCCAAATATTTCATAAAATCACAGGGTGGTTTGGGTTGGAAGGGACCTTGAAGACCGTCTCGTTCTAACCCCCTGCTGTGGGCAGGGACACCTTCCACTAGACCAGGTTGCTCAGAGCCCTATCCAACCTGGCCTTGAACACTTCCAGGGATTTAATAGAGTATAATTCTCCTTCCCTTCTGAGCCTCTTCTTTTGGCAAAATATATCTGTCTTTTGCCCTGTTATTGTTACAGCTTAGAGGAGCTGTGAGTTGCAGTGTTGGAAGACTGAAGGATAAAATTCACCAGGGAGATCTGAATTACAGCCTCCAAATCTGGCACACCCATAAGATGCTCTTTTGTTGGCATTTGCAAAACTTTCAGTTTGCTAATTGTTTAATCTTAAATTAAAATACAAAGAACCATCATTATATATGAAATATCATTTCCTGACCAGTGATTTAGTGTTCCCTATAAAGCACAGCATCGGCAGCAATGTGGCAGCCACCATAAGCTATTATTTTGTTATTTTAGAAATGAGGATGAGCTCAAGACGTGGTGTTAGACTTGACTCTGTGCCTTTCTGCTCTAGGTGAAATTCAGGTAGGTGATCTAGACACGTGTTATAGTCATTGTGTCATCTAGCAATATGTTTTGCTTTGCCTTTTTGACAAGACTGCTATGACTATGCAACTTTTAATGCATGAGGGAGATAATTAATTTAAGAGAGAGATATTGGGCTAATAATTGAAAGTAATAATCTCTGATTCATCTCACAGGTTTATTTTATCTTGTGCTTAGTTATTTGTTCCTTATAACTATTTGGTATCATACACCACATTCAGGACCCTCCATCATTCCAGGGTAGCTGGAACTGGATCCTTCTCCTGTCCCCAGGCAGGAATTCTCATTCCTCCTTGGAGCTGATCACTGTATATATGCAAAGTTTCAGACCTTGGAATCAGGTTGGAGTGCCCTGTAACATGTCATAAACTTTCTTCTCTTCTCACAGAACGTAATTAGTGAAGAGTTGGCAGCATTCTGTCAACTCTCCCTTTTTTGTTGACATTGCACTTCAGAAAATGTCTTTTGTGATTTTCTTCCTTTTTTTTTTTTTTTTTTGTTACAAGATTAACAGAAAGGGAACAAGCTTTCCTAGCCTGCAGCTGCTGGATAAGTGGTAGGTTGGCAGGCTGTCTTTGTTTGTTTGGTCTTATGGCTTCTGCATTTTTGGCTGCCAGGCTGTTTCCAACATCACAGAGTTGTGCAGAGTGAGGCTGTTGGGGGAGTTTTGGTGACATGACAATAAAAGGAGAAATTCTGCCTTACATCAGCTTCCAGAGCATAGGAATTTGATGAATGCCAAAGTCAAGGATGTAGAAGAGTGTGGCCGATGCCAGAAGACAAATGACTGGATCCCAGCAGTGGTACTGATACTGGAGAGAGAGGAACAGTTGGCTGATCCTCTATCTAGTCACCTCCAACTCCTCTATCTGAACAGGGCTTTCTAAAGGTCAGACCACGAGAGATACAAAGGGGAATGCTGTTGCATTCTGGTTTTAAGGCCTTGAGGGACTGTGGGAGTTTCAAGAACATGTGGATCTACTAGTGAGACATTGAACCACGTGAGTCTTCCCAACCCAATCCTGTCACACTCCTGACTCTGAATATGTTATGCAGGTTTAGCCACTTAGTGCTGAGGCATGAGCGGGGAAATGATCACTCATACATCATGTCATACTCTTGCTTCTAAGGCTGCTGCCTTTTCTTCTTATTTTCTGTTTATTTTATGCTGTGTGAGGATTTCAAAGGTGCTGAATAACCCACACCTGCCCCCAGTGATGTTCATCTTTTAGTTCTCAGGATGGTTTTGGTCCATTCCTCCTTGCTGTTGATGTTCTATCATGAACATGCAGCATCATTCCTGGAGCTGTGGCAGAGCTCAGAAAGAGCATTAGTTTGTGAATGACATGGGATGTTGCTTTGTGATACAGATGAAGCACATTTGCAATTCCCTGCACTTACTCCACAACCCAAGATGAAACACGTTGTGCTCTTGCGCCATTCCTTTACAGCAGCTGAAGGGAATCATGTTTGAATTGTTGGAGTGTCTGTCCAGATTCTCATCTTGCAGAAGCTCCTAGGTCCCTTTCAAAAAAATTACAAATTTCCTAACAACTGGAATATTCCTTTGGAATTTGCCTTGCTCAACATATTTTCTGTGGAAGTCGAGGAATACTGCAGTTAGAGATAAAACACCTTCTTGGTACCACAACCTTTAACCAAGTTTCTGGCCAGTTAGTGACATGATTGGTTCTAAACAGGATGATTAATATTTAGCTAACTAGAAGACAGCTAACAGTGTTCTACTCCTGCCAGAGGCTTAGACTAGCACATGATTATCTTCTTATAACTGGCTTGGCAGAAACGTGTGTGTGTTGGTTTGGGATTTGTTTGGTTTGTTGTTTTTTTTTTTTTTTTTTTTAGCCCCTTAACTATGTCTAATAACCAGTACAACTGGTCTGTCTTCTTTCTTTCTTGGAGTGTGCTTGGATCTTCCTAACTGCAGTGCTCTGTAAGCAGCCAGTGCCAATACATGCACACCCTTTCAGCATTTCCCTGCTTCCACAGACTTTTGGGCAACATTTGTCCCAAGGTTGCCAAAATTCACTGACAATATTAGTGTGAGAAATACAGATGCATCGTCAGGATTAATAGGGTTGTATTGTGGAAAAACTGGTTTAGGGGTGCAATTCAAGTTTAGTTCTTGAATCATTGAATCCCAGGGTGGTTTTTGTTGGAAAGGACCTTAAAGATCATCTTGTTCTAACCCCCTTCCACTAGACCAGGTTTAAATGTGAGCTTCTTATGAATTCAGTAAGAGAACATAGTTCTATCTCCAGTATTTATAGTTAAAGCTGAAAGTTGTGTAATATCACCCTTCCAAGGTGTAGTCTCAAATTCTGCCAGCTATCATTGTATTGGTTTTGAAACAGAAAGGAAAACTGGGAAGAGCTGACCTGGAACATTGAAAAGAACTGGTATACTTGGGTTTTCCCAACCAACTATAATCCAAATGCAGTCTGGGATGAATTATTTGATGCAGTTTAGGGCATTGCTTGGATTTGGGGAAATATTCCTGCATGTTCAGCAGGAAGTTCATGACTGTAGTCGGATTCTGAGCTGACCTCACAGCTTCTGTGTGAAAGACTTTAGAGCCATCAGGTCAATAATCAGAAGTATGCGAGAGAAGTTCCCCCCACCCTGTCCAAACCATTTTCCCATCTTACTTAGACAATCCTCAGTTCATCTTCACACACAATAGTGGAAAACATAAAACCTGGTGCTTCCGCAAACAGCTGCTGAAATCATCCCAGAGGTATTATCTTAGAAACGAGAAAATGATTCAATGAAAGAAGGAATGAATCATGTAAATACTCAAAGTGTTGTACCTCAGCAATGTCCCTCCCTTCTTAGTACAAAGCAAAGAACAAAAGCAGGCTGCTGCCTGGCATGGGCCCCTCCTAGATGACTTACTGGGACTGTGAAATCATCAGAAGCCTCAGAAAGAAGTGCTTATGCAGCGTTTATGACTTGATTTTCTCCTCTTCAGTCCTCTGTAAGCAAGGACCCGGTCGCTGTGTTCTCTCGAGTGCCTGCATCTAGTTTAGAAGATGGATGAGGAAGGCAAATATTTTATGTTCACAGGTTTCTGGGTGGCTTTTACATTTTATAAACTGAAAATAGATTTTTAGAGGTAAAACATACTGCACGCAAGAGGGTGCATAAACATATAAGGTCATTAAAATATGAAACCACATTTTTATTGCTGAGGATGATTTTAAACACGGTCTTAGAAAACAAGCAAAGTAAAATGCTGTGGTCTGTTCAAATGGAGGGTTATAAAGGCAGATAAAAGTCCTGAACAGGCCATTAACTACTATCTGGCAGACAAACCAAGATTGCTTTAGCACTTAGAGGAGCTTCAGTGAGAATGAAATATTGATCTCAGATTGTCAGATGTAAAATTAAATGCGAGATACAGGAGTCTGACTAACCCACTATAAAAGGTATTCAGTACAAAGTATGTTATGAAAGATCCTAATT
This sequence comes from Manacus candei, assembly GCF_025592945.1. Classification (NCBI taxonomy): domain Eukaryota; kingdom Metazoa; phylum Chordata; class Aves; order Passeriformes; family Pipridae; genus Manacus; species Manacus candei. The sequence continues at coordinate 7,165,969 of NW_026138124.1, read as the reverse complement.
ATTTTATGAAAGATCATTGTACAAAAGATGAAAAGAATTAAGGAGGATAAAAAAGAAGTAATTGCAACCCTGAGGTTTTCATTCTAAATTCAGTTAAAAATGTTTCATCTTAAGCAAGTGTTATGAGTTCATGTGACTCTCCAAAGGCTCCGGTCTGTAAAGTTCCATAGGAAGCAACAGGATCAGTTCTCCCTCATTGTCAACTCTTTGTAAGTCCTTCGTTTTAATGGTTTGTTCAGTAAAATGGGAATAATCTGCAGCTAGTCTACATTGCTCAAATGTCTTTGTCAGTGTTTTTTTTGTCTTTCTTATTCTCCTCCTCTCTTGTTTTTCTGCGCAGTGCGCTTTTCACTCCGGCTCTTGTGACATCAGTGGCAAATGTCTGTGAGGAATTGCCTGGGGCCAGAGTGACTTTCAAAGGATAAGACAATTTGTTCCCTTGCCAATGAACAGTTTATTACATTTCTCATTATTGTTATTAGTCTGGCAGGTGGTGCCATGCATGATATTTTTACAACTGCCGAAGATGCAGGTAACTTCTTTCATGACAAAAAATAGCCTGAGTAAGATTTAAAGAAAAATCAGGCGTTCTGCTGTACTATGTGTTGGATAATTCTTTGTGCTAAGATGGTATATACAACACCTGGCTATTTTTAAATCTTAAGCTGAAACATCCTCACTCCAGAAAGGTTTTGTTGTGAGACCAATTGTAATTAGTGTTGTTGGCAGCCTGGGTTAGATACGGAGGTTTCTCTCCCTCCCTCTCAAGTTCTTTCCTCTAATCTTTATTAGTCTGCTTGTTGCGTAAATTAAAGACTCATCATATTTATAAACTCTAACTCAGAGTTCATGTTAATCACTGCCTAAGAATACTAAATACCCCTTTCCTGATGAAGATCTGAGTTCCTAAACACAGAGACTTTACTTTCTCTGGTCCGTAGGGTTGCATGCAGTCAGATTAAAGAAATAAAAATGATATAAAAACTATGTGGTAATGCAATACCCTCCTGAGCAACCCAGTCCAGTTCCACCCATTGCTACATGCACAGAGCAGTTGATAAACCTTTGAGCAACCTGAACTAGTGGAAGGTGTCTCTGTCCATGGCAGGGGGGTGGAATGAGATGGTCTTTAAGGTCCCTTCCAACTCGAATCATTCCATGATTCCATGATAAATCATGTAATGCCTTTTGTACTGTCCTATGTTGTGTGGCAAAACATACTTTTTTAAAATAGTATCACATTTATTATTCTGCTCCGATAAATACTGGATAATTTCATGTCATACTATTATTAAAGAGAAGTGAATTTAAGAGGAATAGAGCTTGGAAATAGCTTGTTTTTCTTGTGACTAGGAGTGGGGAATTCAGTAGCCTAAAAGAAGAAAATTAGAAGGGCCAAAGTCCAGATACAACTTAATCTGACTGCTGCTGTAAACGACAGTAAAAGTGTTCCTATAAATACATCAGCAACAAAAGAACAGCCAAGGAGAATCTCCATCCTTTCTTGGATGTGGAGGGAAGCATAGTGACAACTGATGAGGAAGAAGCTGAGGTACTTAATACCTTCTTTGCATCAGTTCTTCTTGTGGTACCCAACCCTCTGAGCTGAAGACAAGGATGGGGAGCAGAATAAAGCCTCCATAATCCAAGAGACATGGTCAGCAAACTGTTACAGCACTTGGACATGCAAAAGGCCATGGGACCAGATGGGATCCACCCAAGGATACTGGGGGATCTGGTGGAAGGGCTCACCGAGCCACTTTCCATCATTTACCAGCAGCCCTGGCTCCCTGGAGAGGTCTCAGCTCAACTGGCCGTGGGTTTGCGAATGTGATTCCCATCTACAAGAAGGGCCAGAAGGGGGATCCAGGGAATGCAAGCTTGTCAGCGTGATCCCAGTGCCAGGATAGGTTATGGAACAGATCCTCTGGAGTGCCAACACGTGGCATGTACAGAACAGCCAGGTGATTATGCACAGTTGGCACAGGTTCATGAAAGGCAGGTCCTGCCTGACCAACCTGATCTCCTTCTATGACAGGGTGACCCGCTTAGTGGATGAGGGAAAGGCTGTGATGTGTCTACCTGGACTTTAGGAAAGGCTTTGACACCATTTCCCACAGGATTCTCCTGGAGAAACTGGCTGCTCATGGTTTGGACGAGTGCACTGTTGGCTGGGTAAGAAACTGGCTGGAGCCCAGGGAATGGTGGTGAATGGAGTTACACCCAGTTGGTCACCAGTGGTGTTTCTCAGGGCTCAGTACTGGGGCCAGTCCTGCTTAATGTCTTTATCAATGGTCTGGATGGGGGGATTGAGTGCAGCCTCAGTAAGATTGGATCTCAGGAAAAATGTCTTCACTGAAAGGGTCATCAAACCCCAGCACAGAGCACCCAGGGCAGCGGTGGAGTCACCATCCCTGGAGGGATTTAAAAGCCGTGTAGATGTGGCACTTGGGGACTTGGGTTAGTGGTGGGCTTGGCAGTGCTGGGGTAACAGTTAGCCTTGATGATCTTAGAAGTCTTTACCAACCTAAACAATTGTATCATTCTATGTTTGGTGTAGTGGAATCAGCATTGCCATAGCACCTACCTTGTTCTTAGTCATGTGGCTGCTGTCTTAAACAGAAAGCATCTTATTCTCATGATACAAAATTATTTATCCTTAAAAAAAATTCTTTTTATATAATATATAATACAAGAATTTACATAATATGTAATAATATATTCTTTTAAATTTAATATTTATAACCCTCTTTTCTTCTTTTCCATTTGCACAGGAATATCAAGCAATCATATTCATGAGAACCAGACACACACACTTGTGGTTAATGCAAAAGGATTTTACTGTGTTGTACTTTAGTTTGAGGAACTAAGGAGATGGGACACTACTCAGCTCTGTCCCTTACCTTGATGTTTTATGATACAGCTACCTTGTGATAGGACAAATTTCCTTAATGCCACATTTATGTCCCATAAAAATGGCACATAAACTGGCAGCAACAGGAAATTGAGTGCTGTGTCTGGTGAGGAAAATGAATTCATAGGACCGTTTTGTACAAGATTTAGTGTTTTTGTCTTTCTGTGACTTGGAGGAACTGCAGCTGTGCTAGGATGGGCTCAGGGTTTGGCTGACTTATGTATGCACCCGCCAGGGCTCCAGGTAAGAACGGATCTTGCTGGAGCAGAGAGCATGGGCATGTTTTGGAGTCATTCCCTGCAGGGGCTGTTCAGCAGGTACAGTAGGCCAACAGTGGCACTGAGTCAAAATAGTGGCTGGAGAGATATTACAAACCTGACTGCACCTGGTGCAGAGGAAAATAGAGATGTCAGTCCCCTCCCCTTTCCCCATCCCTTGTCTCATATTTCTGAGATACAGGTGTGTGGTTACTGTGTAAACAGACCAAAGATTTTTCTTCTAGGCTAATAGGCTGCATGTTTGGTGTTATTTTTATTTTTTTTTTAAACTTTATAGTATCTCTGCCAAAATATAGAAATCCACAGTATGAACTCCTGCACTTCCACAGTGTTTGTGCTCAGTGGGGAGAAGAACTTTATTTTCTGGAGCCAGAACACAGTCAGAACCTGCCCCTCTTGCAGCTCTACTTCAGTCTTTTCTAAATATATTTCAGAAATTTATTTTTCTTCTGTCCATACGCCATGTATATTCTATCAACTGCCAGAGCATCTTAAATTAGGGACGATGCATGAGGAATAAAATATTCTTTCTTCATTCTTAAGTCTCTAAAAGTCATCAGAACTAATTCTGATGACGTTGCTGTCTTCTAGGGAACCTGGATGATACAGCTGTAACACTAAAGGAATGACAAAGCTTATTTCGGATTGGTTAAGTAGTATTATTTCTTCAGTGCCAGTTGTAGCTCTCAATACCACAACACCACTTGCTTAGGTCTAAGGAGGAAAGCAAAAGCACAGGTGTGAGGAAGCTCACATTGTACAACTGTGTTATCTGCAATGCAGACAAGTGATTTATGATTGCATGTTTCACGTAGCAGGAATGATATTGCCAGAGGTAAGAACAAGGAGGAAAATTCAGACTCCCTTCAGGGTGACAGACATCTCAAAAATAAAGAGGATCCTTTTTCAGTTTTCTGGCAAGTCTCATCAGGAGAGTCCTAGAGCAAAGAGGGAAATGTGATGTTCCCTTTGCAGGCACTACAACTGCCTCAGAATAACCAGTACTCACTCTCTAAGATCCCCTTGATGGGCAACTGGGAAAACTGGTGCTGTAACAGTTAACTGTAACAACACTGTATTCCCCTTCTCCACACACCTTGCTCACCTCACGTTGTGCAATTCCATATTAATATAGACATTAGTTTCATGGACAGCTCTGACCACTTCTCCTTTTGCTTTATAGAAAGAAATTACAAGCTCTGTAATCAGTAAAATTACTGAAATTGGGCATCCTAGAGCTTTTAACTCCCTTCCAAAGAATGGAAAGCCCTAGGTCCTAGTGACAGGTATTGGGAAAACCTGAAGTTGTTCTGCTTCTCATGGACTGGACAGGGATCAAGGGGAGTGAGGAGATTCCTGTAGTGCTGCTAGGTTGGCAGGAGCGCCTTAATACTAACCTGAAGTTGGCTGAATGACGTAAACTTGGAGCAGAGTAAATTTTTGATGTTTTAGATGACCATAATTATTATTTCAAGTGCAACGCCAGCTAAAAGCAGTCATGATTAATGCTGTATCACAGATACCTTGCACAGGCATACAAGCTCTGAGCCTTGAAGCAGTTGCATCTGGTCTGATCTAAATCATTCATAACAATATATAAAAGTTGAAACCTTGAATAAGGATTGAATAAGGATTGAACCCTTGAACCAACCATTCCATTCCTTCTCTATTTTCAAACTAGTTCGTACTTTGGGTTTGGTTTTTTTTTCCCCCCCCTTTTTGGCAGTTTAAATCAATTTTATTTAGTTTTCAACTCTGCTGTCCTGTGCTGCCTTTGAAAAGTGTTCACTTGTTCCATTCCTTCCCCCTTAGATATTTAAGGGAGTTGTGCAAGGAAAATCAACACCAGACCAGGTGCTTGGCCTGGATTTAGGGACCCTGGGCATGCCCTGGTGCAGTGTCTGCAGCCACTAAATGACATGTGGTGAGGGAACCTGCACCTCCTGGATGGCACCTGGATGGTTTCGGTCTGTTATTATGATTAAAGGATAAATAATATTAAATGTTTCCTTAATAGGAGAAAATGCACAGCATTGACAGTAGTGATTAAGTTCTATTAAACAGTTGTTAGTTTGGACACCGGGTGATTAGTACATTCAAACCACTTCATTTCCAGACTTTGGCACCTTGGTCACTACTAACTCAAACCATAAAGTTCAATGAATCAAGTTGTAAATAGTTTTATTGGTCCCATGTCGGGGAAAAAAATTGAGGGTTGCGAAGTTCCTGGGTGATTTCAAGTTACGCATTTCTCAAGTCCTTGTCCTTCTGTTTTCTGTTCTTTAGTTATCCATCACTGCAAAAAGTTTAAACTCTGTTTCTGCCTTTGCGAACACTTAATGTGTTAATTGAGAGCAAAGAGTTCTATTCCTAGAATAAAATAAGCCAAATGGAGAGAGCTGGAGTTTTGCACTAAGATTCACACTGCTGCCAACATGCCATAGTTATCCAAGGGAGGAATTTCCTCCAAGGACATGACTGGAACTGCTCTTACAGCCCCTGGAGAAAGGTCCATAGCTACACACATGCTGCTGACTGTTGGATAAAACACAGAACCTTATGTTTCTGTTGGTTTGTATTTGGTTTTCTGAAAATAATTATCAACTTTTTGAGAATTAATTATTTTGTGTTCATTTTACGAGAAGTTGTCCTTCAAAGTAGATTTTATTTATTTATTTTTATTATTAATGAAAGTTTAGGAATTAAATGGTAATATCTGGACATATTTCATATGTCAGTGCTATACAACAAAACTTCCTTAAAGTTCCTTTTAATACCTTTTAAGTGACTGGGAGCAAATTTTTAGTTTCTCCAAACGAATTTGAGGATTAGAAAGATGTACTGGCTTTATCCTGGTTTGGCTTTCAAATTGCCATGTGTCCTGTTAAGTCTGTTTATGATTCCAGTGCCCCTTGCATCACTTACGTGCCACTTTACAAATTGCTGCCGAGGTGTTTATGATGAAGTGCCTTTCCCAAGTGGAAGCGGATTTTCATTAGCCTGCTTAAAACTCATCTGTTTTTACGGTGTGGTCATAGAAATGTGTATGTTTACTGGGGTAAGTCCTTCATATTCTCTTTTGGTGTACATGTGTGTGCCTGTAGAAGCTGTGTGTGTGCTCGTGTGCCTGGGCAAGGCAAGGCAAGACAGCACCATAACTCCAGGGAGAATGGAGGAGGTGACTGCGAGTCACCCACTTACTCACTGGCATATACTGTGGGAAACCTGTATTTTGTGGTTTTGTAGAGCACTTGCTTCTTAGACCAGGCAGGCAAAAAGGCAGACATCCCCTTCTCATTACCAAATTTATCACTCACAACTCCTATGTAAAACAAACTTAGTGTCAACTCCGAAAGGAAGAGCTGCATTGGAAATCACACCTAAGTACAGCAGGTGCTGAGCTGGCAGTTTCACAGCAGATTGTGAAATTTGATCACACAATGGGAAATGGAGCCACTCCTTGAGGGCAATATCTGGAAACGTAATGGGGAACCACCCTTCAAAGGTGATCTGGGTAATAATGGGGCTTAGAAACACTTTCTACCTGCTTTGCTTAGAAAATTATGAAAATGTTTAATAGTGTTACTGAGTTTTGCACAAGTACACTATATTTAGCTGTACCTCAACTGGTCCTGAGCTCAGACACACCCAAGGCAATAAACTGCCCAGTACCACATCACTTCAAGGTGGAAACTAGTAGTGAAATTTTCAGTTCTCTTTATGGTATTCTGATCCTCTTCTCTTCCTCTTCTCTTCCTCTTCTCTTCCTCTTCTCTTCCTCTTCTCTTCCTCTTCCTCTTCCTCTTCCACCAGCTTTTCACCCATATTTTTTCTGGAAGTTGGACATTTGTACACCCCTTCAGTAACTTCCATTGCAGATATTCTCTGGTAAGTCTCTAACCTTTAAGCACTCATCCCTGCTAATGAACATGGAACACCCAGCATTAATGGGTTGGCCCCATGACACTCTGTGCTACTTGATGTCTCTCTTCTTTCTTCTTGAGATTGGCATAAAGATTGCACCTGTGCTCCTTGCAGGTACTTACACACACCACAGCCTCTGAATAATGTAGACTAATAGAAAAGACTTCAAAGAATCATAACACAGTTTTAAAGGGCTGGAAGGAGAGGCTGATGGGAAATGTTATAAGAATTCCACCTTTCCTGCTTAGCTAAGCAGTAATTTAGAAGGACATGTAAACGCTGTGCGAGTGTTTCAAAGAAAACAAAAAGCAAACAAAAGCTGTGCACGCTGCCCTGGTACTGCAGACAAAGAGAGAAGAAGGGAGAGGCTCCCAGAAAATCATCTGCTTGGGTTTGTCATTTTTAGGCCCTCAGACACAGGGTGAGCAGGCCAAGGAAAATATTTAGGGAGATTTGGATGTTATTTGATAGAGGTAAATGCCAAGGGAAAGGAGAGTGGTTTACCAGTGACCTGAACAAGTCATTATGTGTTTGAAATCAATTATACCCAGGAGCTCATTAGCAACAGAGAATAAACGCCTGTCCTGTGTGTGCTGTGGATATTCTCTTGGATGCCTATCACACATCAAAACACTCTTTGTCAGAGCCACTGAAGGGTTAATAAGAGACTGTTCTTTCCAGGGCAGTGATTTCCTGGAGCAAGTGGCCAGTGAAACCATCAGTGCAAGAGGGATCAGTGACCAGCAGGCACCAGAATTGTCTGGAGAGTTGGAACTGGAAAGAAACTACTGCAGGTCAGTGAATTCTGCCATTTTGTAAGTCAAATGTATACTGCACAATGTCCTTGTCTCCTAATGTTTAGGACTGAGAAAGAAAGAAGAAAAGTTTTGAAGAGCATGCACTCATTTAGGGTGAAATTCCCTCTTATTCACTCTGATGGAATCAGTATGGGGATGCCACCAGAGTGGGACTTCTGAAAAGCAACATTCTTTGTGCAAAATTTAGGCAGGCAACAACAGAGCAAAGATTTCAGTGCAAACCTCAGGGGCACATGTTGAATAACTGCTCTGTCTGAACTGAACCTCAGTTATGGTGCATTTTACACTCATAACAAGGGGACAGCAAATATATGTATTTCAAAAATAGAAGGGGCTGACAGTATGTGATTTGTCTGTAATGCTGTCAATGCCCATAACAGCATATAATAGTCATATACAGTTTGAACATATACCCATATACAGGTGTTTCTTGTGACAATACATGCATGAAATCAGGAACACGGAGTCTCTCTCCTTCTTTATGCATATCAATATATATATACATCTCTCTTCTTTCTTGCTGCAGATTTCAAACTTTACAGGTGGGGTGGAAAAGCACTTGGGGAAAATATCCCTGCAGAGACACAAAATCTAAAGGTTCCTGGGACAGCTGAAAAACCAAAAGGTTACCTTGTCTTACTGCTGGGGTGACAAAATTGACAGATAAACAGCACTGTTAAAAAATTTTATTGCTGTTATCAACAGAACAGTTTTGCTTGAGGGTGGATTGCCCTTTTCCACAGAACAGACCTGTCTCTATACCACTGCCTTGGCAAAGCTGGCGTGGAGGGCAGTCCTGCTCTCACTGCAGCTCTAACAGGAACAGTCACTGCTCCCTTCTCCTGTTCACGTTATGGGCACGAACCTGTCTTGTTTGCCCAAGTTGGGAAAATTTGCAGCTGGAGGAAAGTTGAAGTCCAGGTATTGATGGAAAGAGTTATTGTCAGAACTCCCAGAATGTTGAGTACAAATCCAGCTTTGGCCTAGAATTATAAAAAAAGAAGCACTTTTAGTTGAACTGAGCACTTTCCTTTCTTGCTGGTTGGGATTGTTTGTATTGACAGATTCTCTTTGGCCTTTTTTCACAAGTCCATCAAATTATTTTAAGCTGGTTTTCTTCACAAATATAATTTGTCCTGGGGGGAAACAAGTTTCCATCAGATAAAACTCCTTAACTAGAAGTCCTGAAATCCTTTGAACTCACTCATGTAGAACTTTCTCTTCTGACCTGGCATTTATCCCTAATGTTACTTTGGAATTCCTCTTGGATCACTTGTAAGTTAGAAAAGTTATCAAGAGACATGGCATCTGTGTCCATCTGTCTTTAACACGATGATTTCTCAGGGCATCAGAGCAGCCCAGTGAGATGTGCCAGACTGTCCCCCACCCCTGCAGAAGGACTGCCCAGATGACAGGGCTCTTTGACACCTCTATGCCCTACATGTGGGCTTTTCAAGCACTTAGACATTGCTGTTTCTCATTGGCAGCTCTTCTTGGAACATCTTCAAGAGGCCTTGGCTGTTCTTTAAAAGCTCAATAGCACCTTTCTGAGGCTCTGAGTGAGTGTGACCCTTTATTAATGCACTCGTGTGTCTTCCTTCCATTTTCCATCAGCCCAGCACAGGGAGATTTCAAACACTCTCCCAGGAAGAACCAATATTAGAAAAAGGAAAGACCAAATCTAGAGGTGAAAATTCTGACAAAAACATGATTTTACTCACCATATCAATAACCCTGAGCTGTCCATAGGAGAAGACAATGGCATTGGGAGGAGTGGCCACAGGGAGCATGAACGCCAGCGATGCAGAAAGTGTGCAGGGCAGCATGACATAGAGTGGGTTGAGGCAAATGGCTTCAGCCTGTGCAGGAAGAGAGAGCAAAGAAGCTGGTTTGGGATACCCAAAACTGCAGAGAAATCTTTTGTCAGAAACCTGATTGTATTTGTCCCTGTCAGAAACCTCGTTCTTCATCAAACACTGCAGCCACTCAGGTTTTGGTGCTGCTTGAGACACTTCTAGTCCATGTCTTTATGCAAGAAATGCAAGAATTGATTTTGTGGTCAGGGCTTTGTGTTCCTGAGGCTGCTGTATAAATGGCTAATAATGCTTGCATTCACCTCTAAACCCTGGGAAAAAATTGTAGAGTGGCTTCAAACTGGTTAAGAACAAAATGAAATTATCAGAGGAGACAGGGCAGCCCAAGCTCTGCAGGTGAGTGGATCAGTTTAAGGGTTTGCTGGAGTGTGTGGCCTATGCCAAAAGATTTTGGGGGAGCTTATTGCATTTTTTGTCTGGAACCAGCTTTTCACAGTGCAGAACTCTGTCTACCCCAGCAACAGGAATCTGCAGTGGAAATGCAAAAAGTCTGAATTAGGTCATGCTATCACCCTCAGAGACTTCTGGAAGGCCAGTGGTCGGAGTGAAATACAGTAATGGAATGTTGCAGGGAAGCAAATGCTGCTGCTGTTGCTGTGTCCGTGCAGAACAAATTGGAAAAAACAAGTACAGCTGGCAGTGACCTCATGGGGTTGTTTAGGCCAGAAGGCAAAGTCTAATATGCCAATGGATTTAATCCCTTTACTCTTCCCCAGCAATGATTTTAGAAGGGTTGAACTAAGCACAGTGTATTTATACAGAGATATATTCACACACATACACATATGTATGTTTTAAGTCTCGTATCCCTGTTTGGACACACAAACCAGTGCTTGGCTATGGCAGCCAGTTAATTTTGTCAATTGAGCAGGTGTATGCTTGGAGAGGAGTTGAAAACTGTTCTTATAAGAACATTTTGAAATGCTGGAACCTACCATTGAAGCCACAATAGGGAGGAAGAGGGTGGTGGTGGCCACGTTGCTGGTGCACTCAGTGAAAGTGGCAACGAGGAGACACACTAGGAAGGCAATTGCTGAGCGAGGGACGTGCTGCAGAGGGGTCAGTTTGGTACCTAACCATGCAGACAGACCAGATTTCTGTAACAAAAAAAAAAGAGGGCTCTCAGGATAGTAGACTGGAGAGGAAATAACCACATTGCAGTCCAGTTACAGTTCTCATGTCAATTCGACCTTCCCTTGTCATAGCAGTTCTCATACAAACTGCTCTCTGCAGAAAAACATGTAGGAGCCAGTGTTCATAGAGAGGAAATGAACATGCTTTCCCTTCCAAAGAATTTGAAAGAAGAAGATACTACATTTGTAGTGCATTATTGATAGCTCAGATCAGTTGTACATGATCAATATTTCGGGCACTTTTTAATGTAAACAAAGGTCTTTGAAATAATTTTCTAAAATGCTTTTATGTATCTTAGCAGATGTTTTAGTGATTTAATGTGATTTCATCACATTATCTGAGATAATTATCTGAAGCTTTTCACACCCTCCATTCTTCTCAGTCACTGGAAAGTCCCAACATCATCCCTGTCATTCTGGGCCTTCTACTGCAGCTTTTTTGTATTTGATGACTTATTCTAGAATAAATCATTCTAATTTCTTAAATCTTTCCTTTAACAAGCATGTTTCCCATTCTTACTGCCTTCCTCTTTCTTCATACAGCCATATATTGTTGAAGACTGATAGCCAAAACTGAATAAATTACTGTACCTGAGGACTTAGTCCTGAGAGAAGGATTATATTTTACATGTTTTATGTATGATCAGCCTGCCTATAGTTTCCAGTTGTTTGCTTTTTTCTCAGTAGTAAAATTAAAACACTGACAAGAATAAGGTGTATGAGCAGCTTTAAAACTCAGCCTGTTGTTTCCACATCTTACATTTCTAATACTTGATTATTTCCTCCTGTTTCCCAAACTGAGCTGCATCCTTGTTTTCTAGAAACACTTTTGCAGTTAATTTTGATCTTTGAATTCTAAACTAGTATTCCAGGCACTCGAAGCCTTTTCCAGTTTTTTTATTGTCTTTATACTTCATAATTGTATTTATCATCATTTACCATCACTCAAATCGTTACTGAAAAACAATGTGTAGCACTGGACTCCTGGCAGGTTCCTGCAGAAGTACAGCACCACATCCTTTCAGTCTGATGATTTTATCTGCTCCTGAAGTTTCTCTAGCAAGCTCTGAATTTGTCTTCTAGCAGTTTAATTTAAATCCTATTTCCATAAGTTGTTTGTTTGAGATAATGTACCCAGGATGGGTCTCTAAACTATCTCCTCACACTTGCCACATCAATTAATTTTTATTTAAAGAACCTTTAACGTGTTGAGGTAGTTTCTTAATCATCCACTTCTTCAGAAACACAGTTAATCATGTTGTCCTGATTGGTAGTACCATCCCATTGCACAGCTAACAATAAGGATTTGGTCTAATCACAGGACTCCTCCCAAAGATGGTGAGGTCTGTCCCACTGCCGGTAGCTGAGGAAAGGAACATTCGATGCTCCCAGTGTGCCCTCTTGTGTCCTGGGACAGCATGAAGAGCAAGGTGGAAAACACGCAGGAAGACACAGATCCCAGGTAAGCCAAGGAATGTTACCTCACTGCCTTTGGCTAAGGCAAAACCACCTCCCAGCAGAAACACAATACTCCACGGCATTTTCTGGTGAACTGTTTTCCAGTCCAGGAGAGGTGGAGGTGCTTGGAACTTTGACTTGCCATCTGAAATCCAAAAAGATTTTGTAAGCCATATTACATTCTCCAAAGAAAGGAGAACTTCTTGGTGGGACCTGACTTTAGTCTGAACATCAGGAAAACCTTCTGTCAGCAAGATCTGGAATTACCTCCTGAAGCAAATGCTAAAAGCTTCACCAACAAAGGTTTTAAAACTTGACCTGTAAAAACACTAATGAATGATCTGCAGCTGCTTCCAAAAGCACAGTACAATGCAGGGAAGAGTGAGAAAAAAGTGTGGCAAGATATCTGCAGAACTGTGTGTGTTTCTGTTGTTTTCTCTCCTGAAGATTTCAGCCTCAGAAGCTTTTACACGTGTATAGTAGAGGCAGGAACACTGCTGGGATAAGAGTTTCCTACTTAGCTAAATAATGAGAAGCAGAGAACTTTTATGGGATATGTACCTTGCCTAACCTAAACAGAAGCTGTAGCTATGCAGGAAGAGCAGTTTGAAATCTTATTTAATATTTGAAATTTCCTTTGTAAACCTCAAACGTGAAACTTCTCATGTACCTATTCTGGCAGTTGATTTTTGATGCTTCAGTAAACTCACCTGTTTGTGCATTGGAAAAGCCAGAAGGGATGATGAACAACAAAATTGCAATGAACATGGCAACTGTACCATCAGTGACAAACCTGCAACAGATCGATCAGATATTTAGTCAGCTATGTTTTCATTTCTATAAAATCCAGCATATTTAATTTTATTAAAAATGAGGAGTAATGGTAGTACTTTTTTTTTTTGTTGAAAAGATTTGTTGCCCAGCCTGTAGTAAAACCAGGATCTCTTGTAAACCAGAGCACTACCAGGAGTATGAAGAGGGACAAGACTGCTATTTCTGCAAATTTCATTCTGCCCAACTTCCTGCTCTCTTCCTGGATGACAGCATAGGCCTCTTTCTCCTTAGTCTTTTCTGCGGCATTTGCAGTACAACCAAAATTCTCCTTAAAACTAGAAGAAAATGGACAAGAAATATCAGAGACACTTGCCAGATAGCCTCAGTTAAGAATTCAAATTTTAGACTCAGTCATAATGTCTTTTAGATATATGAATATTGACATTAAATACATTATAATCATAGCATTGGCAGTCATGGTGGGTACTAACTGCATTGCACCATGGCTGCCAAGGTGATCAGAAGGAAGCTTCCTGCCCCTAAAAGCTCATGATTTAAATACAAAAAGAATTGTGCTATCTGAGCACATGGGGGAAAATAGTGTAGAATCACAGAATGGTTTGGGTTGGAAGGGGCCTTGAAGACCATCTCATTGCAACCCCCTGCCAAGGGCAGGGATCCCTTCCACTAGACCAGGACAAGGTCAGTGTGGCTGACAAGGCTATATGACCACAAGGAAGTAAAGAGTTGCCAAGCTCTTTAAAATGACAGAAAATGAGAATTTTAAAGGAGGAATTGGAAGATGAAAATACCATTTCAGGTATTACAGCACTCTTGCTATGTAAAACAAGGGAGGCTGGGATAATACAAACTTGATAGGCTAAGTATTAAACAGGTAGGTAATGTAAGCTGGGTATTGGGGGTGATTAGCATTGGAAATAATAGCACAAGACTAATCCTCTAGGTCTGAAGCAACTCTTGTCACAAAGGCATTTCCTGCTTTGAAGCACAGCAATCTCTTGGGACATGACAACAATGCCACAGAACAGGTCATATGCTGTTAGAACTTCCTATTTGCATCTACAGAGTGTGTTTCTCTGGGATTTGATTAGATTCTTCAGAGAAAAAGGTGCAGTATTTTAACAGACAAAGGATCACTTGTGCAATGAGTCCTTGATCAGGCCCATCAGCTGGAAGGCAGAGGGTGAAGGGTACTCACTTAAAGCCCAAGTACAGTATCTGTAGCCAAATCCATGCCAAAACCAGTAACAAAATCATGGTGGGGAAGGCAAAGGAGAACCAGGAGACAAAGGTGATGACACCACCATTATTAGGATAGAGCCTGTAAAATGCAGGAAGCTGTTAGCATCCAAAATTCCACATTCTCTTCTGTATTTACTTAATGAATTAGAACAGGGGAGGTACTGTGAGGCCCCTTAAGGAAGAGAAACTCACTTCCCAGCAAAGTTACCCAACCGATATTTTTTTCTCTGTGCTACCTGGAAGTCAGTTGTACAGAATGATGCAGTTTCATGGGTATTAAATCCCACATTCAACCAGACTTACTCTTCAACTTGTCCTTGCAGTACCAGATTTGGTCCTGTCCCGGTCAGAGTTGCAATTCCTCCAATACTGGCTGCGTAACAAATAGAGAGAGACATTCCCTTGCAGAGTTTCAAGTGTTTCTGCTCTAGGGGATCTTCGTTTCCCTCGATTGTCACGACATGAGTATTACCTGGATCCCAAGGAACAAAAGAGATGCAGAAGCTTGTTGGACAGGAAAAGATATTGTTCCTGCAAAGCTCAGTATTTCAAGGCTAGGACATAAAGCTGCAGGAAGCAAATTTCCCCTTTTTAAGACTTTAATTTTTTGATCTTCCATTTTGCTGACACTTCTTGGTGAACTAGGGTGATGTCTGAACTGCACGTGGAGGGGAGAGAGGTAAGAATTCCGGGAGTTACAACAGAGCCAGAGGAGCTGGGCTGAAGGGAACTTGTTCAGTACCAGCATCTGACTGCTGGCACTGGGACTTACAGAAACACTGGAGTCATCTGAAACATGAGGAGAGGGCAAGACAGCTGGTAAAGAGAGTGTTGCTTGATTGTGTAGCTTTGGATTAGAAAGATCATTTTAATCCCTACCCTTCTGGCTTCCAATGGGCCAGAAATTTTCCTGTGGGAATTCCATATTATCTGATCTGTTCCACAGTAGGCAAGAATTGAACTAAGACAAAGATACAGAAAAATATCAAGCCTCATGGAAAGGCTTCAGCCAATGGAGAATGTATTCCTGTTGTTTGTTTATTGATTAGTTATCATCTTTTTGTATCTTTTGATCTGTTTCGAACTTCAGTCTAGTCAGTAGATCTTATGGTGGTTTTGTGTGGCTCACAGAAGAGCCTCATCAATGCTGTGTGATGCAGTCAGGATGCTTGAGGTGTGTTCTTCTTTTAGAATTTACTGTCAAGTCTTATGACAGTGAAGAAGGCATCAGGTCACCCTCCATCACCCCGAAGAGAAAGCTGCCCAGAATCCACTCACCTTTCCCCTCTGGAGTTGACCCTTCCTGCACTTCACCAGCACCACTGGACTCCAGCTCTGACTTGTGCAGCTGTTCCAGCACTGCCTGTGCTATGGGGACCATCATGGCAGTGGTGGCCGTGTTGCTGATCCACATTGACAGGAAGGCAGTCACGACCATGAATCCCATGAGAAGTCTGGAATGAGAAGGTTTGGAAAAGCTGGATCAGAACTCAGCACTGCAATGCTCTGTTTTTGCTGCAAAGATTCGACCACAAGTGCTGGGTTTGGAACATGCTCAACAATTCCCACCCAGCACTTCCTCTTACCCTGGTCTACTTTGGGAGCGACATGGTGAGATTTTTACATTCATTTTTCTTTTTTTTTCCAATTTCAACCAATTTTTTACAGTCTTATGACAAGGAAAGTGGAACCTGGTAGCTTGGAGCAAACAATTTACCTAGTCAGGTCCTGCTTATCCTGCATGCTTCCAAGGAAGACATGCCATCTCAATAACACATGTTAATGCAGTATAATGTATTGTAAAGAGGAATTCCAAGCTGAATTTTTATCCCAAGTGGCAATCAGTTTAAGCCATAAGGATGAGGATCTCTGTTTTTCTGTAATTTTATCCCATCTCTATTATTTAGGATTCTCTTCTTACTCATCTAAAACTCTAATCCTCCTTTCAGTATTACTCTGTGATTTGCCTCAAAATTATTCTTTAGATGAGATGTAGATTATACATGAGATGGAAAGGGGTTTATCTTGTATGCATTTTTATTCTATTGCTTTGTAATTTCCTTCAGTGTTCCCTCTCGTTAGGAGCTAAAACAGATTAAATAGGGTGCTGTAGCCTTTGCATAGTTTAGAGTTCTAGTCTAGAAAACACTTGCTGTTTTGCAAACAAGCACCCTCATGTTTTCTCTTCTCTTGGCAATCAGTGTAGCAGGCAGAGAGTCCATGTTTGCTGTGTTTCATCTGTGGTCTTTCCTGAGTGTCTGAAGCTGTATCTTACCACCATTGACTCTCTTGTTGCTATTTCTCCACCTAAAACCATTTGGAATTCAAAAAGGGCACACCAGGTCTGTAACACTTCACGGGATCCCCATTTGCAAGGTTGGCTCAGGCACTAACTCACTTGGACTGCAGGAAAGCATTTGTAGGCTGTGATTTGCAGATTCACATATGTCACATAAGTTTCTTTATCCCATGGTGTTTTTATGACTGTTACTCACAGGGCTGGTCTGACACCAGTGATAAGCAAGACCCGCAGAGCCATACGCCTGTGTAGGTGCCAGTTCTCAATGGCAATGGCCACCAGCAGTCCCCCAACAAAAAGCATATTGGTGTTCTTTAAATATTCCCGACAGACCTGTAATGTGGAACAAGGGAGAGAAAACAGTCAGAAGAAGCCAAGAGAGAAGGCATTTTCTGAGGGAGGTTGTTCCAAAACCATTAGCACAGAGTAACTGTGGGTTGTTTTTGAAGAGTGAATTTGCTTTGATTTCAGATTAGCAGCTCCACCCCAGAGCTCACTGTGGGCTCGTGCAAGTTGTATTCCATGAAGAAGACAACCAGTTCCCTGTGTAAGAGCAATGGAATAGTAAAAGTAGTTATTAGTAATACTACTAATGCTAATTATTGTTATTAGTATTGTTATTGTTAATGTTAATATTATTATTTTCTGAGAAATAATCCCAGAATAAGAGAAGCTGACCAATTAATATATAACGTATGATGTAAAATCTCTTACTGTGTTTGCATCCATGATATTCATTAGTGGGAACAGCAGGACGGGCAGGAGAGCTGTGACAGCCAATGGCAGGGCTTCTGTGCACCAGAAAACTGCCATCACTATGATAACATAACCACATCTGGCCTCCTGGGGGGCAAGAGGGGGGAGAGGAGACATGATCAGAACACTCCACCTTCCAGAAGGCAATGGCACATAATTGCATTCACTGGGATTAGAGGAAAGCAGACAGGTTGGAGAAGGAAATCTGAAAAGATTCATGAAGAGATGAAAATATTCCTTTTTGAGCCTTATTTTTGAGTGAGAGCAGTAAGAACCTTAATAATCCATCCCGTCAAGCACTGAAAGAAATTTTTCATCTTGATGACCCTTTTTATCTATTTTTGTTCTTAAAAGACATCAATGAGTGCCTTTTGAGAGACCCTAGCAGGGCTTTGGCATGTATGTCATAGGCACATATTGGCTTCCATCCTGCTGTGAACAAGCTCTTGGTAAAAGTGGGAAAAAGGTTTTTCACAATGTCAGTTTTCCTGTAAGGACATTTGTCTGTCTTTAAGCTAAAACTTTAGCATTGTTTGCTCTCAGTTTTAGTAGTTGTCTGCTAAACCGTGTCCATCCCAAATTGAGTTGGGGTTTATTAATGTGAATAGGTTTGTGGGGTTTTTTTTTGGTTGGTTTTTTTTTTTTTTTTAAATTTTTTTTTCTACCACTTCAATAGAAAGCAGCTCGTAAAGAATTAGCTTTAGCCTGAGGCAGTTCTGTGCTGTCTGTGTGTGCTTCCTGGCGTTTTTGCCGAACTTGCTAAAAGTTTCCTAACCTTGGATAAGAAATAGAACTTTTGTAAGTAAGGCGGATTGGGATAAGAACAGGAGAAAAAAAAAAAAAAAGAAAAGAAAAAAGGGAAAAAAGTTAAAGAATATGGGCATTGGATACTGTTAGAAAATCAGAAGGGATTAAAACTGGACCTCAGACTGTAATTTAGGTTCACAGCTACAGTCTCCAGCATAGAAAGTCCTTTGCTAAACCAGTCAGATGCAAAGCAAAAGTCACAAATCGCATGTCACTGAGTGTTCTTCAAGAAGACTGATGGTCTGTTCACTGTGTCACTTACAAGGAGCAGCTCCGAGATGTGGAATTCAAAAAGTCCTTACCTTGGTAGGCACCGCCAGAGGCAGAGCGAGGGGCAAAACGATTACCGTGACGACGATGAGGTATTTCCTGAAGGCTAGGATCACCTCCAAGATGCCAGCCATGGCTCCGGAGCTATCCCAGTGCTGAAAGGCCCGGGATCTGCCGCTGGAGGCAACGGGCACGGCCGTTCACCCGCCGCCAACCGCCCCCCGCGATCCCCCCGAGCCGCTGCCGTTCGGGGCCACCCACTGCTGAAGGGGACTCTTAAACATTGTCTGCTAAACCGTGTCCGTTCCAAATTGAGTTGGGGTTTATTAATATGAATTTGGTTTTTTTCTTTTTCTTTTTTTTTTTCTTTAATTTTTTTCTAGCGCTTGAATAGAAAACAGTACATAAAGAATTAGTGTGGAACTGTTTCACTCTAAAGCTATGCGTGTGCTTCTAACGTACCATGAGCCTTGCATTTTTGCTTAACTCGATGAGAATTGCCTAACCTTAGATAAGGGATATAACTTTTGTAAGTAAGGGGGATTGAGGAAAGAACTTTTGCAAGTCGGTAGGACGGATCTCTTCCAACTGACACCTGACTAATTAGCATTCAGCATTCAAGGAAAAATGAAAAAAAAATGAAAAAAAAAGAGTCATCCAAGAGGAAAAGAAGTCATCCAACACTACTAAGAATTAATATACGGTTGGAACAAAGACTGTGTAACACTGGACTCTAATTGTAATAAAAGGACGATAGATGGCACCAAAGACCGTGAAATAATTACAGCAACCCTACATAGTGGGAGGCGCGGAAAAGGCGGGATTTAACATGAATGTGTAATGACTTTCGCGAATATAAGGTTTTTGCTTTTGTCATTCCGTTCGACGCACTCATGGAGGGTTATCCCCAGTGCTGTCAATGAAAACGAACGCGATTCACATTGGTCAGACTTTGATGCTGAGTAAATATCTTTGTTTCAGTACCTGTGGGACCGGCTGGGCGCCGAGCGCGGCTACCACGGCCACAACAGCAGCGGCTCCGCCGGCTGCGGGAACAACAGCGCTGCCGCCGACCCGCTGCGGCAGGTGAGGGGGCACCGGGGGAGAGGGGACAAGGGAATCCTCAGGGAGCCCTGGGGGACCAGGGCGGAACAGGGAAGGGGAGCGGGGGAAAGGGGAGCTCCAGGGGGTAGATGGGGAGTCGGCGGGAGAGGGGACACCCAGGGGGAGCGGGGTGCCCGGGGGAAGACCCGGGGAAAAGGGGAGTCCGGGGGAGCCCCGGGGAGCTCCGGGGAAAGAGGGGACTTTGGGCAAGTGGATAAACCAGGAGGCCAAAAGGAGCAGGGGGTCCGAGGGGAGCCCTGGGGGTGCAGAGAGCCCATGGGAGTGGGGAGGAGCAGGGGAAGAGGGGAGCTCGGGAGGAGTGGGGTGTCCGGGGGGACAGTGGAG
Source organism: Manacus candei (assembly GCF_025592945.1). NCBI lineage: Eukaryota > Metazoa > Chordata > Aves > Passeriformes > Pipridae > Manacus > Manacus candei. The sequence continues at coordinate 7,145,952 of NW_026138124.1, read as the reverse complement.
CCCCAAGGGGATCAGAGAGCCCGGAGGGGAAGGGCAGCTTGGGGAGAGCGGGGGAGTGGAGAGCCCAGGGTGGCACTGGGTGCTGTTGAGAGTCCTGAGCCGCCTGTTTCTCTTGCAGGAGGTGGAAGCCCTGGTCTCCCACTGGAACCTCTACATCAACTTGGGGGGCTTCTTTGTCTGTCTCTTCTCCGTGACTCTCTTTGGACCATGGAGCGACAGCGTGGGCCGCCGTCCGGCGCTCATCCTGTCGACAGCGGGCATAGCCCTGCAAACGTCCATCTACCTGCTGGTCATATACCTGGAGCTGCACGTCGCCTACTTGCTCCTGGGACGCCTTCTGAGTGGCCTGTCAGGAGACTACAACCTGGTCCTGGCCAGCTGCTTTGCCTACGTGGCCGAGACCAGCGACAGGCGTGTGCGGACGTTCCGGGTGGCCATCCTCGAGGCGTGCCTGGGCATCGCGGGCATGCTGGCCAGCATCGGTGGTGGCCAGTGGCGCAAGGCCCAGGTGGAAGTTCTCTTTAATCCCTGGCTTTTTTCCTTCTTGTCACAGTGCATTTTGGAGCCAAGGACGTCTTGGTTTTGTGTGAGCTTGGCTTCACTCTCTGCTGGGCTTTCTGACCTCGTTGGGTACGGCCTCCTAAATCCCTTTCAGAAGAAAATTACAAATTTCCTAACAATGGGAGTATTCCTTTGGAATTTGCCTTGCTTATCATATTTTCTGTGGAAGTCGAGGAATACTGCAGCTAGAGATAAAACACCTTCTTGGTACCACAACCTTTAACCAAGTTTCTGGCCAGTTAGTGACATGATTGGTTCTAAACAGGATGATTAATATTTAGCTAACTAGAAGACAGCTAACAGTGTTCTACTCCTGCCAGAGGCTTAGGCTAGCACATGATTATCTTCTTATAACTGGCTTGGCAGAAATGTGCATGTGTTGGTTTGGGTTGTTTTTTTGGGTTTTTTTTTAACCCCTTAACTATGTCTAATAACCAGTACAACTGGTCTGTCTTCTTTCTTTCTTGGAGTGTGCTTGGATCTTCCTAACTGCAGTGCTCTGTAAGCAACCAGTGCCACTACATGCACACCCTTTTAGCATTCCTCCACTTCCATAGACTTTTGGGCAGCATTTGTCCCAAGGTTGCCAAAATTCACTGACAATAGTAATGGGAGAAATACAAATGCATCATCAGGATTAATAGAGCTGTGTTGTGGAAAAACTGGTTTAGGAATACAACTAAGGTTTAGTTCTTGAATCACGGAATCTCAGGATATTTTTGGTTGGAAGGGACCTTAAAGATCATCTTGTTCCAAACATCTGCCATGGGCAGGGGCACCTTCCACTAGACCAGGATGAAATGTGAGTTTCTTATGAGCTCATCACAGCCTCTGAATAATGTAGACTAACAAAAAAGACTTCAAAGAGTCATAACACAGTTTTAAAGGGCTGGAAGGAGAGGCTGATGGGAAATGTTATAAGAATTCCACCTTTCCTGCTTAGCTAAGCAGTAATTTAGAAGGACATGTAAACTCTGTGCGAGTGTTTCAAAGAAAACAAAAAACAAACAAAAGCTGTGCACGCTGCCCTGGTGCTGCAGACAAAGAGAGAAGGGAGAGGCTCCCAGAAAATCATCTGCTTGAGTTTGTCATTTTTAGACCCTCAGACACAGGGTGAGCAGGCCAAGGAAAATATTTAGGGAGATTTGGATGTTATTTGAGAGAGTTAAATGCCAAGGGAAAGGAGAGTGGTTTACCAGTGACCTGAACAAGTCATTATGTGTTTGAAATCAATTATACCCAGGAGCTCATTAGCAACAGAGAATAAATGCCTGTCCTGTGTGTGCTGTGGATATTCTCTTGGATGCCTATCACACATCAAAACACTCTTTGTCAGAGCCACTGAAGGGTTAATAAGAGACTGTTCTTTCCAGGGCAGTGATTTCCTGGAGCAAGTGGCCAGTGAAACCATCAGTGCAAGAGGGATCAGTGACCAGCAGGCACCAGAATTGTCTGGAGAGTTGGAACTGGAAAGAAACTACTGCAGGTCAGTGAATTCTGCCATTTTGTAAGTCAAATGTACACTGCACAATGTCCTTGTCTCCTAATGTTTAGGACTGAGAAAGAAAGAAGAAAGGTTTTGAAGAGCACGCACTCAGGGTGAAATTCCCTCTTATTCACTCTGATGGGACCAATATGGGGATGCCACCAGAGTGGGACTTCTGAAAAGCAACATTCTTTGTGCAAAATTTAGGCAGGCAACAACAGAGCAAAGATTTCAGTGCAAACCTCAGGGGCACATGTTGAATAACTGCTCTGCCTGAACCCAACCTCAGTTATGATACTAAGAGGTAGTTTTGACAAAGTGTCTTTGCATATTCCCGTGGCTTTGTCAGTTTGGTCATTAGGAGTTTATGTGCTACTGAAAGTCAGTTGCAGCAGAATAGGGATTAAATATTTAAAAGGAAAATCTTGAGTTTGACATTCCAAGAAAATTCGACTGTCAATAATAATAAAGTATTTACTACTTTTAAGATAAGAGAAAATCAATTATGCTGATTTCTCTGATTATTTAAAGATATTTTAAATAAGCAAACAGACAAGTAGTTGATACATGGAAGACAGAAGCAGTGATATATAATTAAAAAATTATGCAGAACACAGAGGTACATTAAAAAAATCTTTAATTCAATTGTTTATTCTAGGACACAGGGGTTCTTTCCTTCTCAGGGGAACACTGCTGGTCCTATCATGATCTTGCAGGGTGTAATCTGACATAAATAACAATGGGGAAAAAATAGTCTTTTACATTCATAACAAAAGGCCTGCAAATAAATATATTTCAAAAATAGAAGGGGCTGACAGTATGTGATTTGTCTGTAATGCTGTCAGTGCCCATAACAGTATATAACAATCATGTACGGTTTGAACATATACACATATACATGTGAATAGTCATGTTAATTGTGACAAGACAGAGGTCTATGCATGAAATCAGGAACACAGAGTCTTTCTTTTATATATATATACACACTTCTCTTTTTTCTCACAGCAGATTTCAGACTTTACAGGTGGGGTGGAAAAGCACTTGGGGAAAATGCCCCTCCAGAGACAAAAATTCTAAAGGTTCCTGGGACAGCGGAAAAGCCAAAAGGTTACCTCATCTTACTGACAAAACTGCCAGCTAACAGCACTGTTGTGCAATTTTATTGCTGTTATCAAGAGAACAGTTTTGCTTGCAGGTGACTTGTCCTTTTCCAGAAGACAGGGCTGTTTCTATACCACTGCCTTGGCAAAGCTGGCATGGAGGGCAGTCCAGCTCTCGCTGCAGCTCTAACAGGAACAGTCACTGCTCCCTTTGCCTCTCCACCTTATGGGCACATGCCTGTCTTATTTGCCCAAGATGGGAGAGTTTGCAGCTGGAACAAAGATGAAGACCAGGTATTGATGGCAAGAGTTATTGTCAGAACTCCCAGAATGTTGAGTACAAATCCAGCTTTGGCCTAGAATTATAAAAAAAGAAGCACTGTTAGTTGAACTGAGCACTTTTTTTCCTTCCTTGCTGGTCGGGATTGTTTGTATGGATAGATTCTGTCTTTGATCTTTCTTTACAACTCAACCAGAACTCCATCAAATTACATTTAAGCTGGTTTTCTTCACAAATATAATTTGTCCTGGGGGAAAATGAGTTTCCATCAGATAAAACTCCTTAACTAGAAGTCCTGAAATCCTTTGAACTCACTCATGTAGAACTTTCTCTTCTGACCTGGCATTTATCCCTAATGTTACTTTGGAATTCTTCTTGGATCACTTGTAAGTTAGAAAAGTTATCAAGAGACATGGCATCTGTGTCCATCTGTCTTTAACACAATGATTTCTCAGGGCATCAGGGCAGCCCAGTGAGATGTGCCAGACTGTCCCCCACCCCTGCAGAAGGACTGCCCAGATGACAGGGCTCTTTGACACCTCTATGCCCTACATGTGAGCTTTTCAAGCACTTAGACATTGCTGTTTCTCATTGGCAGCTCTTCTTGGAACATCTTCAAGAGGTCTTGGCTGTTCTTTAAAAGCTCAATAGCACCTTTCTGAGGCTCTGAGTGAGTGTGACCCTTTATTAATGCACTCGTGTGTCTTCCTTCCATTTTCCATCAGCCCAGCACAGGGAGATTTCTAACACTCTCCCAGGAAGAACCAATATTAGAAAAAGGAAAGACCAAATCTAGAGGTGAAAATTCTGACAAAAACATGATTTTACTCACCATATCAATAACCCTGAGCTGTCCATAGGAGAAGACAATGGCATTGGGAGGAGTGGCCACAGGGAGCATGAACGCCAGCGATGCAGAAAGTGTGCAGGGCAGCATGACATAGAGTGGGTTGAGGCAAATGGCTTCAGCCTGTGCAGGAAGAGAGAGCAAAGAAGCTGGTTTGGGATACCCAAAACTGCAGAGAAATCTTTTGTCAGAAACCTGATTGTATTTGTCCCTGTCAGAAACCTCGTTCTTCATCAAACACTGCAGCCACTCAGGTTTTGGTGCTGCTTGAGACACTTCTAGTCCATGTCTTTATGCAAGAAATGCAAGAATTGATTTTGTGGTCAGGGCTTTGTGTTCCTGAGGCTGCTGTATAAATGGCTAATAATGCTTGCATTCACCTCTAAACCCTGGGAAAAAATTGTAGAGTGGCTTCAAACTGGTTAAGAACAAAATGAAATTATCAGAGGAGACAGGGCAGCCCAAGCTCTGCAGGTGAGTGGATCAGTTTAAGGGTTTGCTGGAGTGTGTGGCCTATGCCAAAAGATTTTGGGGGAGCTTATTGCATTTTTTGTCTGGAACCAGCTTTTCACAGTGCAGAACTCTGTCTACCCCAGCAACAGGAATCTGCAGTGGAAATGCAAAAAGTCTGAATTAGGTCATGCTATCACCCTCAGAGACTTCTGGAAGGCCAGTGGTCGGAGTGAAATACAGTAATGGAATGTTGCAGGGAAGCAAATGCTGCTGCTGTTGCTGTGTCCGTGCAGAACAAATTGGAAAAAACAAGTACAGCTGGCAGTGACCTCATGGGGTTGTTTAGGCCAGAAGGCAAAGTCTAATATGCCAATGGATTTAATCCCTTTACTCTTCCCCAGCAATGATTTTAGAAGGGTTGAACTAAGCACAGTGTATTTATACAGAGATATATTCACACACATACACATATGTATGTTTTAAGTCTCGTATCCCTGTTTGGACACACAAACCAGTGCTTGGCTATGGCAGCCAGTTAATTTTGTCAATTGAGCAGATGTATGCTTGGAGAGGAGTTGAAAACTGTTCTTATAAGAACATTTTGAAATGCTGGAACCTACCATTGAAGCCACAATAGGGAGGAAGAGGGTGGTGGTGGCCACGTTGCTGGTGCACTCAGTGAAAGTGGCAACGAGGAGACTCAACAGGAAAGCAATTGCTGCGTGAGGGATGTTTTCAAGAGGAGTCAGTTGGTTACCTAACCATGTAGACAGACCAGATTCCTGTAACAGAGGAAAAAGGGCTATCAGGACAGTAGGTTGGTGAGGAAATAACCACATTGCAGTCCAGTTACAGTTCTCATGTCAATTTGACCTTCCCTTGTCATAGCAGTTCTCATACAAACTGCTTTCTGCAGAAAAACATGTAGGAGCCAATGTTCGTAGAGAGGAAATGAACATGCTTTCCCTTCCAAAGAATTTGAAAGAAGAAGATACTACATTTATACGAAGACACAGATCCCAGGTAAGCCAAGGAATGTTACCTCACTGCCTTTGGCTAAGGCAAAACCACCTCCCAGCAGAAGCACAATATGCCATGGCATTTTTTCGTGAACTATTTTCCAGTTCAGGAGAGGTGGAGGTGCTTGGAACTTCGACCTGCCACCTGAAATCCAAAAAGATTTTGTAAGCCATATTACATTCTCCAAAGAAAGGAGAACTTCTTGGTGAGACCTGACTTTAGTCTGAACATCAGGAAACCCTTCTGTCAGCAAGACCTGGAATTACTTCCCGAAGCAAATGCTAAAAGCTTCACCAACAAAGGTTTTAAAACTTGATCTGCAAAACCACTAATGAATGATCTGCAACTGCTTCCAAAAGCACAGTACAATGCAGGGAAGGGTGAGCAAAAAGTGTGGCAAGATATCTGCAGAACTGTGTGTGTTTCTGTTGTTTTCTCTCCTGAAGATTCCAGCCTCAGAAGCTTTTACACGTGTATAGCAGAGGCAGGAACACTGCTGGGATAAGAGTTTCCTACTTAGCTAAATAATGAGAAGCAGAGAACTTTTATGGGATATGTGCCTTGCCTAACCTAAACAGAAGCTGTAGCTCTGCAGGAAGAGCAGTTTGAAATCTTATTTAATATTTGAAATTTCCTTTGTAAACCTCAAACGTGAAACTTCTCATGTACCTATTCTGGCAGTTGATTTTTGATGCTTCAGTAAACTCACCTGTTTGTGCATTGGAAAAGCCAGAAGGAATGATGAACAACAAAAGTGAAATAAAGATGGCAACTGTAGCATCAGTGACATAGCTGCAACAGACCAGTCAGATATTTAGTCAGCTATGTTTTCATTTTTATAAAATCCAGCATGCTTATTTTACTCAAATTGAGGAAGAAAAGTGGTAGTACCTTATATCATCTTTGTTGAAAAGAACAGTTGCCCAGCCTGGTATGAACCCAGGTTCTCTTGTAAACCAGAGTAGTACCAGGAGTATGAACAGGATCAAAACTACTATTTCTGCAAATTTCATTCTGCCCAACTTCCTGCTCTCTTCCTTGATGACAGCATAGGCCTCTTTCTCCTTAGCCTTGGCAGAGGGACTTGAACCACAACCAAAATTTTTCTTAAAACTAGAAAGAAGAAAATGGACAAGAAATATCAGAGACATTTGCCAGATAGCCTCAGTTAAGAATTCAAATTTTAGACTCAGTCATAATGTCTTTTAGATATATGAATATTGACATTAAATATATTATAATCATAGCATTGACAGTTGTGGTGGGTACTAACTGCATTGCACCATGGCTTGCCAAGGTGATCAGAAGGAAGCTTCTGCCAAGGGCAGGGATCCCTTCCACTAGACCAGGACAAGGTCAGTGTGGCTGACAAGGCTATATGACCACAAGGAAGTAAAGAGTTGCCAAGCTCTTTAAAATGACAGAAAATGAGAATTTTAAAGGAGGAATTTGAAGATGAAAATACCATTTCAGGTATTACAGCACTCTTGCTATGTAAAACAAGGGAGGCTGGGGATAATACAAACTTGATAGGCTAAGTATTAAACAGGTAGGTAATGTAAGCTGGGTATTGGGGGTGATTAGCATTGGAAATAATAGCACAAGACTAATCCTCTAGGTCTGAAGCAACTCTTGTCACAAAGGCATTTCCTGCTTTGAAGCACAGCAATCTCTTGGGACATGACAACAATGCCACAGAACAGGTCATATGCTGTTAGAACTTCCTATTTGCATGTACAGAGTGTGTTTATCTGGGATTTGATCAGATTCCTCAGAGAAAAAGGTGCAGTATTTTAACAGACACTGAGTGTGCTGTTCTGCTTGTCTCTGTTCTGTGTGAGGAATTTGTCACTTGCTGTGTGACTTTCCCCATCAATAAAAGGATCACTTGTGCAATGAGTCCTTGATCAGGCCCATCAGCTGGAAGGCAGAGGGTGAAGGGTACTCACTTAAAGCCCAAGTACAGTATCTGTAGCCAAATCCATGCCAAAACCAGTAACAAAATCATGGTGGGGAAGGCAAAGGAGAACCAGGAGGCAAAGTTGATGACACCACCATTATTAGGATAGAGCCTGTAAAATGCAGGAAGCTGTTAGCATCCAAAATTCCACATTCTCTTCTGTATTTACTTAATGAATTAGAACAGGGGAGGTACATTAAAGAAGAGAAGCTCACTTCCCAGTAAAGTTACCCAACTGATATTTTTTTCTCTATGCTGCCTGGAAGTCGGTTGTACAGAATGATGCAATTTAGCGGGTTTGTAATCCCACATTCAACCAGACTTACTCATTAACTTGTCCTTGCAGTACCAGATTTGGTGTTGTCCCAGTCAGAGTTGCAATTCCTCCAATACTGGCTGAGTAACAAATAGAAAGAGACATTCCCTTGCAGAGTTTCAAGTGTTTCTGCTCTACCAGATCTTCATTTCTCTTTCTGTCTTCCTCGATTGTCAGGACATGAGCATTACCTGGATCCCAAAGAACAAAAGATATTGTGCCTGCACGACTCAGTATTTCAAGGCTAGGGCACAATGGACTCAAAGCTGAAGGAACCAAATTTCCTCTTTTTAAGACTAGCATTGTTAATTTTTTGATCTTCTCCCATTTTGCTGACACTTCTTGGTGAACTAGGGTGAGGTCTGAACTGCACATGGAGGGGAGAAAGGTAAGAATTCCAGGAGTTACAACAGAGCCAGAGGAGCTGGGCTGAAGGGAACTTGTTCTGTACCAGCATCTGACTGCTGGCACTGGGACTTACAGAAACACTGGAGTCATCTGAAACATGAGGAGAGGGCAAGACAGATGGTAAAGAGATAGTGTTGCTTGATTGTGTAGCTTTGGATTAGAAAGATCATTTTAATCCCTACCCTTCTGGCTTGAAATAGGCCAGAAATTTTCCTGTGGGAATTCCATATTATCTGATCTGTTCCACAGTAGGCAAGAATTGAACTAAGACAAAGATACAGAAAAATATCAAGCCTCATGGAAAGGCTTCAGCCAATGGAGAATGTATTCCTGTTGTTGGTTTATTGATTAGTTATCATCTCTTTGTATCTTTTCATGTGTTTCCAACTTCAGTCAAGTCAGCAGATCTTATGGTGGTTTTGTGTGGCTCCCAGAAGAGTCTCATCAATGCTGTGTGATGCAGTCAGGATGCTTGAGGTGTGTTCTTCTTTCAGAATTTACTGTCAAGTCTTATGACAGTGAAGAAGGCATCAGGTCATCCTCCATCACCCTGAAGAGAAAGCCGCCCAGAATTCACTCACCTGTTTCCTCTTTTTCCTCTTTTTCGTTGGAGTTAACAGGTGGAGTTGACCCTTCCTGCAGCTCAAAGGCTTTGTTGTCGTTTTCAGATGCTTGGCCAGCACCACTGGACTCCAGTTCTGACTTGTGCAGCTGTTCCAGCACTGCCTGTGCTATGGGGACCATCATGGCAGTGGTGGCCGTGTTGCTGATCCACATTGACAGGAAGGCAGTCACGACCATGAAACCCATGAGAAGTCTGGAATGAGAAGGTTTGGAAAAGCTGGATCAGAACTCAGCACTGCAATGCTCTATTTTTGTTGCAAAGAGTTGACTACAAATGCTGGGTTTGGAAGATGCTCAGCAATTCCCACCCAGCACTTCCTCTTACCCTGGTCTACTTTGTTAGCGACACGGTGAGATTTTATATTCTTTTTTTTTTCCAATTTCAACCAATTTTTTATATTCTTATGACCAGGAAAGTAGAACCTGGTAGCTTGGAGCAAACAATTTACCTAGTCAGGTCCTGCTTATTCTGCATGCTTCCAAGGAAGACATGCCATCTCAATAACACATGTTAATGCAGTATAATGTATTGTAAAGAGGAATTCCAAGCTGAATTTTTATCCCAAGTGGCAATCAGTTTAAGCCATAAGGACGAGGATCTCTATTTTTCTGTAATTTTATCCCATCTCTATTATTTAGGATTCTCTTCTTACTCATCTAAAATTCTAATCCTCCTTTCAGTATTACTCTGTGATTTGCCTCAAAATTATTCTTTAGATGAGATGTAGATTATACATAAGATGGAAAGGGGTTTATCTTGTATGCATTTTTATTCTATTGCTTTGTAATTTCCTTCAGTATTCCCTCTCGTTAGGAGCCAAGTCAGATTAAATAGGGTGCTGTAGCCTGTGCATAGCTTAGAGTTCTAGTCTGGAAAATACTTGTTGTTTTGCAAACAAGCATCCTCATGTTTTCTCTTCTCTTGGCAATCAGTGTAGCAGGCAGAGAGTCCATGTTTGCTGTGTTTCATCTGTGGTCTTTCCTGAGTGTCTGAAGCTGTGTCTTACTACCATTGACTCTCTTGTTGCTATTTCTCCACCTAAAGCCATTTGGAATTCAGAAAAGGCACGCCAGGTCTGTAACACTTCATGGGATCCCCCTTTGCAAGGTTAGCTCAGGCACTAACTCACTTGGACTGCAGGAAAGCATTTGTAGGCTGTGATTTGCAGATTCACATAAGAGATGGGGACTAATGCCACATAAGTTCTTTTATCCCATGGTGTTTACATGACTTTTACTCACAGGGCTGGTCTGACACCAGTGATAAGCAAGACCCTCAGGGCCACACGCTTGTGTAGCTGCCAGTTCTCAATGGCAATGGCCATCAGCAGTCCCCCAATGAAAAGCATATTGGAGTCCTTTAAATATTCCTGACAGACCTGTAATGTGGAACAAGGGAGAGAAAATAGTCAGAAGAAGCCAAGAGAGAAGGCATTTTCTGAGGGAGGTTGTTACAAAGGTATTAGCACAGAGTAACTGTGGGTTGCATCTGAACAGTGAATTTGATTTCAGAGTAGCAGCTCCACCCAGAGCTCACTGTGGGCTCGTGCAAGTTGTATTCCATGCAGAAGACAGACAGTTCCCTGTGTAACAGCAGTGGAATAATATTAATAGTAATAATAATAATAATAATGGGAAATAATCCCTGAATAAAAGAAGCTTATTAATGACTGATTAACACATAGGCCAATGTCTATGGAGTAGGATCTCTTACTGTTGTTGAATCCATGATATTCATTAGTGGGAACAGCAGGACGGGCAGGAGAGCTGTGACAGCCAATGGCAGGGCTTCTGTGCACCAGTAAAGTGCCATCACTATGATAACATAACCACATTCGGCCTCCTGGGGGGCAAGAGGGGAAGAGGAGACATGATCAGAACACATTGTATATGGCACTTGGGCTTCCAGAAGGCAACAGCCCTTAATTACATTTATTGCCTGATAAAGGGATTAGAGAAAAGGTTATTTCCTGTCCTTGTCTTCCATGTATCCTCCGACCTATGCAGACTTTAATCAAATGACAAACTGTTCAATAACCTTGTCAGAACTCTGAGGAAAAGATGAATCCTCCAGGGGGCGAAAAAATATTAACTTAGGAAAAGAAACAAATGGATGACTTTGAACCTTTCATGATAAGGGATTGGGAGTCACTGCACAGGATCCGTGATTGTGCTGATAGTGTTATATTCTGTATTTATGTCCTTGAGTTGCAGAAATAATTATGATCCAGTCAAGGCTTCTTCACCTTTTGCTTCACGTGTTCCAAGATATGGCAAACCCCAACTAATCTCAATAGCCTGGATTCCTTGTACTGTAAATACTTCTAAAATTTTTCATTGGATTTTTAGCTCAGTAGAAGCTTTGAAAGGTTCATTTGACAGACTGGTCACAGGTCCTTTCAGCTTTCACTGACTTGTTTGTTTGACAAAAGTATGATCCCCTATTTCATATTTCTCGCCTTCTGAGAAAACATTGATTTAGTTCTGCTTTGAACAACCCCTCCAAATTTTATATAAAAATGTTTTTAAGACAGTCAGATTCAGAATTACTTGTCACAACAGATTTTCATATGGTTGGGCTGGGGATGAAAGTTAGAAGAAGTTATATTGCAGGTTGTGGTGTCTTCCTCGTTTTGGAACTCGTGCAATAATGGGTGACAGCAAATCCAAAGGAAGCAAAACGTGGTTGTTTGGCCTCGGATAAAGAATGTCCACTAAAATATACTGGACAGTATGAATGAGATCGTAGGGATGCTTATTGAAGCTGGATTACAGAGGATTAAAACAAGGAGCTGGGATAACGGCTGGTAGGATTGAATTTGTGGTGCTTTAGAACAGGCTCAGGACTTCTGAATGTGTCATGGAGGGTATGGAGCTGGTGACTGGGATGAAGGGGGGAGCAGCAAGAACCTTAATTATCCATCCCATCAAGCACTGAAAGAAATTGTTCATTTTGATGATCCTTTCTATCCATTTTTGTTCTTAAAAGAGACCAATAGGTGCCCTTTGAGAGACCCTAGCAGGGCTTTGGGATGTATGTCATAGGCACAATGTTTTTGGCTTCCATCCTGCTGTGAACAGGCTCTTGGTAAAAGTGGGGAAAAAGGCTTTTCACAATGTCAGTTTTTCTGTAAGGACACTTGTCTGTCCTTAAGTGAAATTTTTAGCATTGTTTGCTCTCAATTTTAATAGTTTGGTGTCCAGTGCTATGTCATTATAGGGCAGGTAAATAGCTCAACAGAACAGAAAAATGTGAAATTCCATCCTGTGAGCTGCCTGCTCACATCACTGCTGCACATGGAGGCAACAGCTTTTCCTGCTCAGCATTGCCACGGTGCACAATTCTAACCCAAAAAAATCTTCTTACAGGTTGCAAAGGGAAAAGTCCAGGACATTTTAAATTTCTATGTTGTTGCTGACTACATAGAAACCAGAGAGAGTCATTTTCACAGAGGAACTGAGGCAAGACTGCCAAATCATTCCACAGGTAACACCATGGACTTAGTGTATGTAACAATGCCTCCAGCAAGTGAGTTTGAACTTGTGGCCTCAAGACAAAAAAAAATAATCTCTCTCTGGCTTCTTAGAACTCTTCTGATTCAGATCTCTTTTCCCTTCAGTAACTCTTTTGACTATGAAAAGTTGACTAGCAAAAAAAGGTACTTTTTCTGTTTTTCCTGCTAGTAAGCTTTTAAGTAACAATTTAAACTATTTTATTTGCATAGTGAGAGAGTAAGGTGCCACGCCTGAACAGTTACCACATTGCACCTCCAGCCAGTGCCACTCTATCATTCACGCTCACAATCCTCAGGTCAGAGCTCCAAAGTCTCCGATAACACTGAGAGCTGTGAGGAAGAAAGAGCTTTGGGACAGGCAGGGAAGAGTTAGTGAAGTGCAGAAGGAAGCTTGGAGAGGGAGACTCTAAACTGGGAGTCAGCAGGGATCAGGAGACAGGCACAGGCAGAGAGCAGAGGAAAGAGTTATGACTGGATGTCCAAAGAGCAGTGACAGGAGAGGTAGATCGGGATGAGTTATTTTAAGCTTCTGGGGCTGTAATAAGAGACCTGAAGGCCAGAGATGAGATATTTCTACATGATGAGATATTTCTGCATGAAGAGATTGAGAGTGTGAGAAACGTGCCAGAATGAAGAAGCAGCAGAAGGCTGGCAGGCTGCTGGCTCACAGAGCTCTGTTTAAATGGTCAGTGGTCAGTGTCCCAGATCAGGGATCAAAATGATCAATGCCCCACTACTACAGCTGCTTGTAGTTAACTTTTTCTGTAGTTAACTTAGGTACCCTAAGCAAGGTATCTTCAAAACTTCATTTTAAATTGAAAATCCTTGGTTGGGAAGATTCTTACAGAAATATGCTAAACCAAGAGTGAAATACCTAGTATTTTTCCTTATGTGTCAGAATGCCTTGTCCCTCTGACCAAGGAAAATGCCTCTTCTACATGGCAGTGACAACAAGGAAAAAGAAGATGTGGACTGGATACTGTTAGAAAATCAGAAGAGTGTTTAAATTGAACCTTAGATTGGAACTTAGGTTACACTTACGTGTGAATCTTCAGCATAGAAAGTCCTTTGCTAAATCAGTCAGATACAAAGCAAAAGTCATAAATCACATGTCACTGAGTGTTCTTTTAGAAGATGCAATTACAGATGTATCTGTTTATCCATCATTGCTTTTATACTGCCCCAATATCTGTAGGTGTCTGATCAGAAAACAAACAAAAGAGATCTTCAAGCAATAAATGAAGGTTCTCTGAGAAAGAATCTGTGTGATCTGTTCACTCTGTCACTTACAAGGAGCAACTCTGAGATGCAGAGATTTGGCTTTTAAATTGAACTTAAAAAATCCTTACCTTGGTATGCACCACCAGAGGAAGAGGAAGAGCGAGAAGGGGTACTAAAATTATGATGAGGTATTTCTTGAAGGCCAGGAGCACCTCCAAGATGCCAGCCATGGTGCTGGAGCTAGCCCAGTGCTGAAGGCCTGGGATCTGCTGCTGGAGACTTTATAAACACTGGGGAATATTAACCATTGACCTCAGGAGATTGGGTGTTGATTTTGGAACTGTAATCGGAGAAAGAAGGAAGGGAACAAAGAAGGGAGGAGACAGCAAAAGAGTGTCAGACCAGGAACTTTCTTAAGAAATCTTCCTGAAAGGTGGACAGTTCAGGGCAGTATTAACTCCTTGTAGACCAAGTAAATTTATTAAAAGCAAACTGAAAGTACCTAATTTTTAAAAAATATTAATGGTTTTGTCTTTAATAATATAATCTTTGAATAGGTACTGTCATTCCTCCTATAAAAAAAGGGAAACTGCTCCCTCCAAAATTGGTTGAAAATTGCTTTAAAAATATGTAGAGCACTGAAAACCACATCTGCATCTCTAATAATCAAATACAGGCATTAGAAACAACGATGCAAAATGTTATATAAACATCATTGTGTTCACTAAGAAATTCAATCTGGGTAGCATAATCCACTGGGCAGAGCTCCTGTCACCAGGTGCCACATCAAGTTCCTGGCACGCAGGGACTGACAGTCCTTACCCTGGATCTTAGTGGACTGGGAAAAACTTGGCCACAGGGCATCACTTTGCAGACATTGGGCTTTTTTGTTTCACCTTTCAGCTCTTGCAAGTTTATAGGCACAACTTTGGGAACCTGGAGGATGTACTGGGGGCAAAAAAAGTAAAGAAAAAAAAGGCACTACAGGGAAATTACCAGAAAATCTTGTCCCGGTTGCAGGAAACCTCCAAAATACAAGCTGTGAATTACTAGAATCTGTAAATACACAGGAATGGAACCAAACTTTTTGATGTGTCTCATTAATGTCACTTTGATGGCTTTATTTGGTAGATCATACAAGTGCATGCCTCATATAAAGATTATAACATTTCCATTTTATTGGTATAAATTGTCTTGGTGCTGTTTATAGCTTACTCAAGCAGAGACACAAAAAGGGAAGCACAGACATTAGGTCATCTGATGTCGGCTCCACAAAAAGCTTCTGCTGTTTCTCTCTCCCTTTTCTGCCAGGGCTTGTTTTCTTTCAGCAATGTGCTTATGATGGAAAACCAGTGGGGTTTCAGTGGCCAGAGCTGCAAGCTCGACTTGGACATACTGCTCACAACAAACAGAGCTTTAGCATTTCACCCTCAGTACAAAAATAATGAGAAAGAGCTTTCAAATGTATTATATTCCCCCACATTTTTGCATCCATTTAATGTTTAATTAGTGTCTGAAAAGGTGTATTGGCAAAATCAGCCAACAGCAAGGTATTTTTTTCTATGTTTTACTCTAATGCCCTAAGGTTGCAATGAAAATCTAAAAGAACACATCATTTTTGCATCTCTCCAACTGCAGCCTCATCTGTGGAGTGTAAATAACAACCTGGAAGGGTCTCAGCTGATGAATTGTGCCTATTCTTCACAAGCAACACGTCCTCAGCAATCATTTCCTCTGTCATGTGAGTCACAATACCTGCAAAGATGCTAGAAATGAGCTCTCTAAGTGTGTTATGGTTTGTCTTGTTTGAGCTTTGCCTGTGGCCCACTGACAGTCCCTTGGAGTTGTCAAAGGAGCAATGCCAATTTACGTTAGTTTGGAACAGTTTATATAAACGGGTTAATCTAACACTCTGAATCGCGTGCTTTGAATTCTAACAGCAACTTGGTCTTTGCTCACTGATCTGCTCTTTGAGACAGACCTCATAGGAAACCAAACAGCACAGCCAAAGCCTCTTTTATTAACTGAGCTTATACATTATTTTGTCATTTATAAAAAGAAGTGTTTTCTAATGTGCTGTGAATTAATATAAGCGATCACATATTGCTAATGACAACATTTCACGGATCCAACTGCATTTAAAATGTTGACTTTTGCTTTGTTTGGAGAGAAGAAAAAAATTTCTACAGCCATCAGGCTGGGGAGCAGCCCAGTAGAAAAGGACCTGGGGGTGCTGGCTGACAACCGAACTTGAGCCTGCGTGTGCCCAGGTGGCCAAGGGCAACCTGGCTTGTAGCAGCAATAGTGTGGCCAGCAAGACTAGGGCAGTGCTGGCCACTGCTGAGGCCAGACCTTGAGTCCTGGGTTCAGTTTTGGGCCCCCCACAACAAGAGAGGCATTGAGGCGCTGGAGCATGTCCAGAGAAGGGAACGGAGCTGGGGAAGGGTCTGGAGCACAAGTCTGATGAGGAGCAGCTGAGGGAGCTGGGGGGGCTCAGCCTGGAGAAAAGGAGGCTCAGGGGGGACTTTATCAGGGTTAGAGGGGAAGATGAACAAGGGATGGCTGAGGTCACTCGTTTTGTTCAGCCTGGAGGAGACCAAGGGGAGCCCTCATCGAGGTCTGCAGGTTCCTCATGAGGGGCAGAGGAGGGGCAGGGACTGTTCTCTCTCCTCTGGTGACCAGCGACAGGACTTGAGGGAGTGGCATGAAGCCATGCTATGGGGATTTAGATTGGATATGAGGGAAAATTCCTCCACGGAAAGGGTTGTCAAGCCCTGGCAGAGGCTGCCCAGGGCAGCAGCGGAGTTACCATCCCTAGAGGGATTTAAGAGTGTGGATATGGCACTAGGGGACATGGTTTAGCGGTAGCCTTGGCCATGATGGGTTAACGTCGGTCTCGATGATCTCAGAGGGCTTTTCCCACCTCAACAATTCTATGAAACAACACGCGGCGAGGGGGGGAAGGTGTGGGGGGGAGCTGAGCGCCGCTTCTTTATCACCGGACTCGCTGCAGCGGCAACTCCGAGGGATCCCGGGGACTCGCTGAATCCTCCCGGCTCCCGAGGGCGGCGGGGCGGAGCGGAGGGGCCCGGCCCGGGCGGAGCGGAGCCTGTGCCGGCCCGGCCGGGCCGCGCCGCTCCCGCCCCGCCATGGCCGCCATGGCCGAGCCGCCGCCGCCGCCGCCCGGTGCCCCCCCGGCGCCCCCCGCCCGCCGCCGCTTTCGCCCGGGGCTGCTGCCCGCGGCCGAGCCGGTGCTGTTCCTGGCCACCGTGTCCGTGGTGCTGCAGGGCCCGCTCACCACCCAGTACCTGTGGGACCGGCTGGGCACCGAGCGCGGCTACCACGGCCACAACAGCAGCGGCTCCGCCGGCTGCGGGAACAGCAGCGCTGCCGCCGACCCGCTGCGGCAGGTGAGGGGGCACCGGGGCAGAGGGGACAAGGGAATCCTCAGGGAGCCCTGGGGGACCAGGGAGGAACAGGGAAGGGGAGCTCTAGGGGATAAATGGGGAGTCGGCGGGAGAGGGGACACCCAGGGGGAGCGGGGTGCCCGGGGGAAGCCCCGGGGAAGCTCCGGGGAAAAGGGGAGTCCGGGCGAGTGGATAAACCAGGAGCCCAAAAGGAGTAGGAGGTCCGAGGGGAGCCCTGGGGGTGCAGAGAGCCCATGGGAGTGGGGAGGAGCAGGGGAAGAGGGGAGCTCAGGAGGAGTGGGGTGTCCGGGGAGACAGTGGAGCCCCAAGGGGATCAGAGAGCCCGGAGGGGAAGGGCAGCTTGGGGAGAGCGGGGGAGTGGAGAGCCCAGGGTGGCACTGGGTGCTGTTGAGAGTCCTGAGCCGCCTGTTTCTCTTGCAGGAGGTGGAAGCCCTGGTCTCCCACTGGAACCTCTACATCAACTTGGGGGGCTTCTTTGTCTGTCTCTTCTCCGTGACTCTGTTTGGACCATGGAGTGACAGCGTGGGCCGCCGTCCGGCGCTCATCCTGTCGACAGCAGGCATAGCCCTGCAAACGTCCATCTACCTGCTGGTCATATACCTGGAGCTGCACGTCGCCTACTTGCTCCTGGGACGCCTTCTGAGTGGCCTGTCAGGAGACTACAACCTGGTCCTGGCCAGCTGCTTTGCCTACGTGGCCGAGACCAGCGACAGGCGTGCGCGGACGTTCCGGGTGGCCATCCTCGAGGCGTGCCTGGGCATCGCGGGCATGCTGGCCAGCATCGGTGGTGGCCAATGGCGCAAGGCCCAGGGCTACATCAACCCCTTCTGGCTGGCCTTTGCTGCCTCTCTTGCTGCCACTCTCTATGCTGCTTTCTTCCTTCGGGAGTCAGTGAAGCAGAGGAGACCGGCCAGGCTGTTCACGCTCAGCCATTACAAGGCTGTGTACAGGCTGTACATGGCCCCAGAGCACCCGAGCTCCAGGTGGAAGCTCGCTCTTTACTCTCTGGCTTTTTTCCTTCTTGTCACAGTGCATTTTGGAGCCAAGGACCTCTTTGTTTTGTATGAGCTTGGCTTTCCTCTCTGCTGGGCTTCTGACCTCATCGGGTACGGCTCCGCCGCCAACTACCTGGCTTACCTGAGCAGCCTGGGAGGGCTGCGGCTGCTGCAGCTCTGCCTTGAAGACAGCTGGGTGGCAGAGATGGCATTGATCTCAAACATTGCCGGACTGGTTGTGATTTCTCTCGCTACCACGACAGCACTGATGTTTACAGGTGATGCTAAATTCTTAAATCCTTGTATTTCCAGCTTAGCGCAGAGATGCCAGTAGATGCAGGAGGGCACTGTGCTGCTGAGAGGTCAAGCACACAGAGGAAGTTCTGCCTCCATTTCACCCTGCGCACCAACAAAGCTGTGTCTTGCTGATGGCAATGTTGGCCAAACACTAAAGTTGAATGTGCATCCATATTTCCTAGAATATTAGGTTTCCCAGAGCTGTATTACAGTGCATACACAGGCTAAAGTGGATTATAGGATCTAGGAGGATGAATTGAGTCTAAATACAGCAGGGAGAAACTGCCTGCAGCTACAGGTTTCTGGGACTGACTTTGGAGACTTTATTTTTCAGCTGAGCTTTCCCTAATGTGCTGTATCTTGCTCACAGGTTATGGGATTCTGTTCCTTTCCATGGCAGCCACTCCAGTCATCAGATCCAAGCTCTCCAAGCTGGTCAGCGAGACGGAACAGGGTAAGGAGTTACCTGGTGTGCTTAAGCCAGGTCCTGAAACACTGTCTTCTTGGAACACTGAAACCAAAATGTTTGAGGAAGTTAGGACTTCTGTGGTTCCTCTGGACTCCTGTGACCTTGCACTCACCTTCAGACCCAGGATAGCATTTTATTTTTTTTCAGAGTAATTGTCATTCATTGATTTACACTTGCTGCATTTTCAAGATGAGGACAAGGAAAAGCAAGATGAAAAGAATTTGCAGGAATGGTTCATTAATCTGTTCATCTCCAAAAGGTTTACAAGGAGCAAGAGTTAAAATGGGTTATGTAACAAGGAGAAAAGAGCGATTCTCCTGACCATAACTTTTCTCTGTAGATCAGTAACAGGGGGAAGACCCAGATGAGGTTGGAGGGTTATATCATTGACTGTGGTAAAAGATCATGGATAACCTGTAGGAGGAGCATATTTGCCTTTTGTCCAGTAATATATTTGGAGATTGTGCACTTGCTGTGAAACATGGCATAGGAATGTGTCTGAGGCAGAGGGAGGAGGGAGTTGAGGTAGGGGAGATTTTGCAGAATTCACGTTTCTTATTTTAGAATGAAGATGGTGCGTACTCCACACCAGATTATGATGCTAAATCTATAAATTGCTGTCTTCTGCTGTACTTAATATTTAACAAGTGATAAGATATGCTGTTCAGTAAACAGATCTATATAGCCCTAGTCTGAAGCATTTACAATCCAGCTGATAGATAATATCCCTGGTCAGCCCAGGCGATACCAATTCCACAGGTCGGTGAGATGGTCCTGGCTACAGAGAAGCAAGTGGGACAGGTTTAACCTGCCAGGCCAACTCTGTGCCCCAGCTTACCACACTTGATACTCACACACCAGTTTTCTGATGGGAAGTGCAAACCCTTAGGAAGATTCACAGAATCCCACTGAAGGTGATGTGTTAAAGCCATTTGCAGGCATTAACCACCTGTCTGTCTCACCATTAATCTCTTTTCTCTTTTCCAGGTGCTCTCTTTGCTTCTGTTGCCTGCGTGCAAGGGCTGTGTTCCCTCGTGGCTACAGGAGTGTTCAACTCTCTCTACCCTGTGACCTTGCACTTCATGAGAGGATTCCCATTTCTCTTTGGGGCTATAATCCTTCTTATTCCGGCAGCTATCATTGGGTAATTTAGTTCAAATTTCTAAACTTTGCCACAGGACCTGTGAAATGTCATGTGGAAAATATTATTTACTCTTCTTAGGAGAGGCAGTTTTTAAGGCATATTTTCAATTGAGCTTATGAAAGGGTGTTTGGTACCCCAGTAAACAGAGATGCAGGTCATTTCTTCTGGAATCTGAATCCTAGGGATAAACCTGCAGCCTGAGTAATGTAGCTGCAAATATTCAGAATGCTTCAAAGTTTCACTCCACCCTCAATGGAATCCAAAACCTTTCCAAAACGAATTTGAAAGTCCTCCTTTATGGGAGAGATGGAGCTCTCAGCAGTCTCTCTCCCTGTCATTTTTCTAATAATTAAAGCAAAAGTTGTATTGTGATAGAAAACATCCCGTGGTAGGTTCTGGGAGAAGGAATGTGTTGGGATTTGCAGTAGAAGTGCAACAGCTCTTGGCAGGGTCATTTCGTTCTGTTCCTTTGAAACTTTAAAACTCACTTAATTCAGTGACATCCCAGTGTGCCTTCAAAGGTTCTAACTGTTTGTTCTTTCCTAGGTGGATTCAAATCTGGGACTCAAAACATGACTACAATCACTTCCAAGATCCCCCATCCCCTGCAAAAGACTGAGCAGCAACTTAGCAACAAGGAATTGGCCAGCACAGCAGTGTCCACCTGAAGACTGCTCTTTACTCTTCCCTCAATGGACAGATTAGTGTGGGAGGGACACCCTCCTTGCCCCTACTAACTTTTAAATGCCAGGTAGTTGGAAATCATGGCTCTGACTACAGGAGGAACCTGATTTGCAGATGTGAATGCCTCCTCGACATTTGTTGGCTCATCTGTGAGAGAAAACCCGAGAGACCCAAAAGCCAACCAAGCTGTTGTGGGCCATTTGCAAGGCTGGTTAATGGTTTGGGGTTTGGAGAAGGCACCGTGACATGCTTTTAAGGGAGAGAGAGGACTGAGTTCTGGTTTAATTGCCAAACACATTCCCCTCTGAGTACTGCAGTGTGTAGCAGGTGAGCTTTTGGTGTGGGTGAGGCATGGACTGAAGCCTGCAGAGCCAGACTGAAGCAGAGGTACCCAATAGTGTACTGCTGAGGAGGAAGATCCATGATCTGGATCAGCATGTTGCCTGTAAAAATCCTACAAGTGTCACATGCCAGACCAAGCTCCCACAGAAATCCTTGTGGAGAGGGCTAGTTTAGCACAAGAGTGCTATTGCTGTCCTTATTGACTGAACCAGCTTCAGTTTTGCAAATTAAAGGTGTCCTAGGAAGAGGATCTAACTCATGAAGCATTTATAGGAGTGCCAGTTGCATGTCCTGCCTGTTTGCAGCTCAGCCCAGGATCTCAAAGGTGCTTTTAAAAAGTAACAGATCGTCTGAGAATACTACAGCGCAAACAGAATATATCCCGAGTTGGAAGGAGCCCACAAGGATCATCAAAGCAACTCCTGTTGGTGCCTTAATTGACAGTTGCCAAAATTGATGGATTTGAGGCTAAAATTGCCAAACTGGGCCCTCCTAAGTGAAGCCCCTTATGCTGTAGGTGTGCCCTAGTGTCTGCTGTGCTTATGGCAGAGTCCTTCCTCACCAATACACTGTGCTGTAGTGATGAGCTGGTGTGGGACTCGTGTCTTTAAGGTTAATTTTTTGTTGTTGTATGGGGCACAAATTTATGTTGGTGACCTCAGTTGTGCTGCCTCTCTCAGGACCTGTTGATGCCAGGAAGCAAATCTCATGTTCATGGTGCTTACAATTGTTCCTTTCAAAGCATTGCCTGTATTGCCACAATCCTGTTTTCTTCCAAGTGCCATAAACCAGCAGTTCTGTGTACACTGCACTGCGCACACTGTTCAAGTACCGGCAATAACGTCATTACTATTCCTTTCAAAATGAATAAAACCTCCATTCTCTTTTATGGCTCATAAAATGACAGATTTCTTGTGCAGCTGTTGATATCGTTTGTCCTTGCCCTGTCGGGGACTTCTCTCCATTATTTTTATGCTGTGTCCTTTATTGAAGTAAAGAGGAAGCAGTGGGAATTTATCTGCCTTGTGGAGAATGAGTGTGTGAGAGTCACAAGTGAGGAAAAATCCAGGTTTGGGACTTGCAAGGAGCCAAAACTTACTTTTCCTGACCACCTGAGTAAAGGTTACAGGAGTGCTTTGTCTGAAACCTGTCCTTAAGTATGAAGTAAATATGAAATGCTTATACACAGCTTTGTTCCCATCCATTAGGAGTTTGTGACAAAAGCAGGGGAATGGGGGAGAGGAAAAACAAGATAATTGGGGAGTAGAGAAGCAGGAGGTGGAGAAGCAGGGAGGCTTAAAGAACTTGGTGTTACGCCACTTGCTCTGTGTCGGAATGCCAGAGGACATAAGAGTTACGGGTCTGATTGCTGGGCTAAGCCCAGAATGAACCTGCCCGAGGAACAGGGCATGCTGTGAGTGTTGTGGTAGATGTTTGTGGCTGAACTGATTGTGAAGTAAAGTTCTTCTCTACCACGGGCTCCATGGACGCCAATCCAAGCCGCTGCTCAGTGTGCAGTGAGGTGAAACTTGTGTACTGGCTCTGCCCCCCTGCTTGTGCCAGTGTGCTTGCAGGGGAGAAATTCAATAGGAACTATTATGCCTTATTAAAAAAATTAAAACAAAGTTTTTCTAGGCTGTCCTCCAAGAACTACAACAGAGAAGCCATGCGTGGTGACTGTGGGCAGCAGGCGGAGTCCCTGGGGCTGCAGGGAGCTACATCAGTCCATGCAAAGGTGAGTGTGAAATGGGGGTCCTACAGGAAATGGTGCCTGGGGAATGTCAATTCTGCTGCATGATGGCAAGGGAGAGCAGGTGTGAGAAGGCTGCAGGGAGAGAAGCCCATGATACAGAGATGAGGTGGGGATTTAAGAGTGTAAACCAGATTTATTAATAATTCCTGATGGAACAATTCCAGACACTTTTGACATCACATAGCAAAGGAATGAAGGGAGGATGAGGACAGAATTCCTTTCCTTGAGAGTACTCCAGCTGGAAGGGGCTGGGTACGAGATATTTTGCCAGGAGCAGGGTGAGTTCATTAAGGTGAAGATGATGGAGAAACAGGAGGAGTCACAGTCTGGGCAGCTGGAGCATGAGGTGGGATCCTGTTCCAGGTGAGTCACCTGAGCTGTAGAGAACAAGTAAATCTCCACATTGAATAGTGAGTGAGGAGGTTAATTGCTACAGAGCTCCTGGGAAACAAGATGCAATAATCTTAGTGGGTATTATTGTAGGGAGAAAAATCCTTAGAACTGTTTGTGTGGAACTCCTTCAGTGGCCATGGAGGCCTTGACATTCAATCAGTTATTCAAGACTTTTCCCTGAAGCAGCTCACAGGTGGCTTTTTTGCTTTAGCATATTCACCTTTGGGCTCATCTGCTGGCTTCTTCATATTTAATCTGGAGATAAGATAGATTATTTCTAGGGGATTCTGGGCAGATATGGCTATTAACCTTTCACAGGAGAGCAAAGATGCCATTAACTGTGAGCTGATAAGAGCTATCCATAAAGCTGTGATTAAGCACCATAATTAACTTCTTTTTTTTTCCCCCTGAAATGTTCATGAGTCTAAGCCAGAAGAAAAAGTGTTTGTGTTTCTGCCAGTTAAGGCAAGCAGCAAGGCTTCAGGGAGAGCCAGGAGGAGGACAAGGTGGCTGAGGCTCCTCTTTGTATCCTGCAAGAGTTATCTTGAGCAGGGATGGGAAGAGGAGCTTGCTGCTTCTGCAGGGTGATGCAGCAGCCTGGTCTTCAGAGCATCAGGGCAGCCTGGTGTTTTTCCATGCTCTTCCTCCTGCCCGTGCTCTGAACAAGGATGTCTTTTTGCGTTACTCACTTTGCATCAAAAAATACAAACTTAGGTAGGAGATGCAATTTCTGCTCCTAATTGCACAATGGCTGCTCGCCCTCCAAGCAGGTGGGAGAAGCAGGACAAGGCTGGGAGCATGGAATTCAGGGATTTGTGTCAGGATGCCCGTGGTTCCTCACCAGCAGTGTAAGCAGCAGGCAGTGCCAGTCCTGGTCCCAGCAGCTCACTCCTAGCATCCTTTGCCAGCCCTTTGCGTCAGCTTTACTCTTCCTTGATATTTTAAGGTGAGTAGCTGCAAAAAGCCCCAGTGGGTGTTGAGAAGAGCTCGGTAGAAAGAAACAAATGCTACTTGGTATTGCATCCATCAGAGAGTAGGGACAACCCTGAGGAGCTCAGCCAGGGCTGTTGGGGTGTGTGATGGTCAGCAGGGAGATACACCAGCTCCTGCTGAAAGAGCAGACCATGGGAGATCTGCTGTGAAGGAGTGACAGAATAAAATACAGCCAGTGGATAATAACCCCATGAGTACAGCACAGCAATTAGCATCTTGCCTATCTGCGTGGAGATATGTTTTCCAGAGTCACCATCCAGCCTCCCACACCCTAGAAGTACAGAGCAGGGTGATAGAGTGGTGAAGCTGAGACATCAGATGAAGGGAAGGAGGGTGTTTTAAAAGCACTTTTGGAGAGATCCTGCAGAAACTTCACATGGTCTAACCCCAAACTTCCATTGCCAGAGTTAAGAGCACACAGTGGTTTTGCAGCACTGGGAGGTGGAAGGCCCTCGAGGAGGGACTGAGCTCTTGTGATAAAGGGACATTACTGGAAAAGAGAAAGCAGTTCAGAAGGCCTCTGTGTGTTATCTTTCCCAAACACAGGGATTTCGTTAGGGCTTAGCTTTTGTTTGCCCTTTCCTGCTCTCAGTTGCTGACCACAAGGATATTGCCATGGCACAAGCAGAGCCACACGGTGCTTATAGACCATTTCCTGTCAGTTGTTCTTCTCTCCCATTTGTCCTTTCACAATGGACCCTCACCAGTTCCCCAGTTCTCAGCCCTTAGAAGATCCTGCCTCTTTGCACATGTTTCTGGGGGAAGCTGCAGCCACTTGTGGGGGGCTGGATGGTGCCAGTCTCCCTCACACCCCCTGCACGTCCTGCTGTCCCACAGGAGGATGTGGAAGACAACTTGTCCATCCCGGAGTCCACCCAGTCTTGGCTCACCAGGCGCCGTGTGAGTGAGTACCGACCTTTTAGGTCCAAGGGCTTGTATTTGGAGGGTGAAGAGGGAGTAATGAGCCACAGGCCTTCTCTCAAGCCAGGGTACTAAGGTGGGAAAAAGTCAAGAGAGACCCACACAAAAAGGGGTCACCTGGGAAGTCTCTGGGGGGGATGAGGCAGCTGTGCTGGTTCTAGCTCTGCCCCACGGAGAGCAAGCAGTCCAGCCCATTCTCTGACCCAGCCGAGGAGTCCCGGGAGGAGCGGCCCTGGAGAAAGCGAATGATTTTGTCGATCGTGGCCTCCTGGTACTCATGGGACCACCTGTGTTTGAGGAGAAAATGTGGTTTAATTTTTCTGTTGCCTGAGATGCCACAAGATAGCTCTGTTCGTTTGGGCCGGGAGCCCGTGGAAAATGGAGCAACACTGGATGCTGCAGGATGCCCTGCCAGGCTGGGACACATGAAGGGGAAGCAGGAGGGGAGAGGAATTCAAGTGAACTGCAAAACCTGCCATAATCACTCCTGCCTGCAGGGCTGGGGGCACAGGGAAGGGTGTCCTCCCAGCAGTGCTGGCATGGGGAGCTCTGTCACCCAGAGGAGCCCCAAGCACAACACCAGCAACAGGGATGTGGTGGGAACCTTTGCTCCCTGCATGCTCTGGAGTTCCTGAAGTGACTCACTGCTCCTTTGACCTGTTCTGTCTCCCTCATCTGTTTCTCCCAATGTGCTCTTTGCTACTGCTTATGCAAGATGTTCTCTGCAGGTGTCAAGGAACCCCAAGGCACAGATGGCTTTTACTTACTTGATACCATTAAATTTCAGGACAGCCCTCATGTCCTTGGGAAGTGTTTCTGGGTCTGGCCACTCAAAATGATCTGTAACAGGTACAATGTTCTTTCCAGAGTTCAAGGCTGTCACAATCTCCTGCAGGAACATACAGGTGCTCAGGCTGTGTCCTGTGTCAGCCCATCACCAGCCCCTTCCTGTTCCAGTGTCCACCCAGCTCCCACCTGATGGCATTTCCTACCTTGTGTACCCAGTCCTTACACTCGGGGTCTTCCATGCATTTATCCAGTGCATTTGGTGAGAGGACCAGCACAAAATTGCGGGCGCTCATGACGCTCTGGATCAGCTTGTCCTCAAATTTCCCTGCCTCCAGCTTCTCCACGTCAATGAACACGCTGAAACCGTGCAGCTGCAGGTGGACCTTCAGCAGGCTGGTGGCAAGAGAGGACAGCACCATGAGGAGAGGTTTCACGTGCTCTCCCACTCCATTGATAAGATATGGTGAGACAGAGGAGCAGCAAAGAGGCTCCCACAGGAAATGGCACGGTTCTTGAGATGGCAGCTCCAGCCCAGCCTGCTTACAGCTGTCTGGGCACATGCAGAGAACACAGGGAGCTGACCATTAGCTCCCTGCTGTGATCCTCGAAGAGCACAGCTTGAAGAAAGGGTAAGTCAGTGTCAAAGAGTGGCAAGGTGGCAGCGACAGGACTGGGAATTAGCCTGTTAACCGTGCGGGTTATGGCACGTGCTGTCCCTATTTGCTCTGTGGCTTTTGGCAGCATCTCCCTCCTCCCCATTCCACATTTTTCCCACAACTGATAACCTGCCTTTGCTCTGGACTTCAGCCCAGCACTGAAATCTTGCCTGCAGGACTCACCTGGCCAGCTGCGACCCGGTGCTCCTCCGGTAGCTGATGAACACATCGGTCCCGTTGGACGTGGTTTGCAGCGTTATAGGGGAGTGAAGCGTTTCTAGGCAGAGCAAACAGCAACCAAACGTCAATGGAACCCCAGCAGCTCACCCCAAACACCTCTCAGTGCTCATCCACCCCCTCCCGCCTGCCCCGCAGCGGCGGTGCCCGCACCCCTGGCCGCGGTGAGGATGCGGACGCGGTGGAATCCCGTGTCGATGTGACAGTCCTCCTGCAGCTGCTGCTCCGTCACCCGGTGCAGGAAGTTGCGGTTGATGCCGCAGGTGAGCAGGTTGTAGGTGTACTGCCGGAATTTGGGGTCGATGCCGCCCAGCCAGTCGGCCAGGTTGCTGCGGTCGCAGGTGGAATAGTTTGCGAAGGTCTTGAGCTCTGTCAGCTCCCGGAAAAACCTGGCGGAGAAACAAATGATGGTGTGGAGCGGGAAGGGGAGAGCTGAGAGACCGGGCAGAACCTAGAGACATGTGGTACCACATCTTTTATCTGCCCAGGAGAGAGTGCAGCCCCATGCTGTGGTGAAGTATGAGTGAGAGGAGTAGAAAAGAGAACAGCTGCATGGGAGTGCTGGTCCTCAGGTGTGGGAGTGTGAGAAGCTCAGCTAAGGGAGGAGAAGCTTGGTTAAGTTCCTGTCTTTCTGAGTAACTTGCAGGAACCCACATGTCCAGTGCCATAGGTGTTCTTTCTCCATCCAACACCTCTGCCATGCACTGGCTCCATTGCAGAAATCCCTCTGGGACTGCAAAGTGTAGTGGAAAAGTCCTGGCAGTCCAGGTTTTGCATTTGGAGGATCTCTGTTCTTGTCTTTGCAAGAAGGGAAATGCACAGACCTTGTCCCCAGCTCTGCCACTATGGTGATGGCCATGAGAGAGTCCAACATGCCCTGGTGGCAGTCTTACCTTTTCCGAGTGATGCTGGAGTCCATCCCCAAATCCTCTTGCAGCTCCTTCTCTGTCAGCCTCAGCAGAATGTCCCCATCCACCTGGTGATCCTGCCAAGAGAAATCCAGGCTGGAAAGGTCTCAGGAAAAGGTTACACCTCTGCCGCAAGATGGGGCAGAAGGGCCCATCCGCGTGTCCCTCCCCTGGCACAGAGCCCTACCAGAAATCTCTGGTAGTATTTGTTGAATCCGATCTGCTGCAGCCACGTCTGCACCTCACAGGACTTCCAGTTGGGAACCGTGGGCAGGATGCGCCGAGGAACCTCCTCCCCTATCATGCGCAGCACCTTTTTGGCCAGGGAGGAGGTGGTGCTGCTGGTGGAGTAGCACACTATCCTCTTCAGGCTCTGCGTAGCCCCGATCTCGCTGAAAATCTGGGGACACAAAAGGTGGAGACTTTGCTTTCCCTTCTCCTCCCCACAAGATGTGTCGGGCCAGGTGTGCAGGACCAGGGTGCTTGGTGAGCTCACCGGGGAGCAAAAGACACCAAGATGCGGTTGTGGCCACCCTTCCCTTTGGCGTCGCCTTCCTCCAGGCCAACCTACCCTTTACCTGTGTTTTCTTCTGCCTGGTTTTGATGGCGGCCTCGGTGCAGAGGTAAAAGGCAGCGATGCACTGGGCTTCCAGCCGCGAGCTGTCCAGCAGGGGCACGAGCCGCTGCAGGTCCTCCGCCGTCCGCCCCTGGACGTTGTCACTGCTGCCCAGCATCTCGCGGGCGAACTGCTCTGGGTCCAGCGAGGCGATGAACGGCTCCACCAGAGCCAGAGTCCCTGAGCGCTCCACCTCCTTCTCAATTTCCTTGTTGGTGGCCAGCACCGTGATGGCCAGGCACGCGTGCAGCCGGATGAGTTCGTCGTCCTTTGAGAACACCAGAGGGAAAAGCCATTCTGCTGCCCTCTTCTCGATCATGAGGCGCTGGTTGGCCTGCCCTCCGTACATGGCACAGTTGGCCAAGGCCATGGCGCAGTGCCGCAGCACGATGGGGTCCGTCCAGCGGCACCAGTACAGGATGGCATCCAGGCCTCCATCAGAGATGAGCTGGAAACAGGTCTCCTCAGTGTGTTTGAACATGTGCTCCAGGATCCCAGAGACGCTCTGCACCAGCTGGGGAACATCTCGCTCCTTGGCTAAGTTCAGAATCACGCCCAGGCCGATCCGAGCAATCCGATCCCTGTGGGAAGGAGAGACACAGGAAGGTGAAGGGGAGATGGATGTGCAAGGAGTGAGAACAGTGACTTGCATATGAACTCCCCCATGCTTCAGTGGCATTTGTCCCAGGACAGACAAGTGTTTCCCTGTGGGACACAGGTGCCAGATACGCAACACGGTGAGATACAACAGGCTGTGTTGGAAGAACCTATCTGGGTCTGATGGAAGAGCTTGTGACGGGACAGGACATGGAGTGCACAGCCCAGGGCCACCTCACTGGATGCTCACAAGCTTGAGGTAGGACATACATAGCAATTAACAGGCAGGGTAGGCTAATGCCAGGCTGGAAATGGATTTGCTGTGTCAGCATTGCTGGAGGTGTGTGAACTGCTTTTTGTTAGGGGGTGAAACTTCTTTGTCCCTAAGCAGTGCTGTCAGGACAGGGCTTTCACACCTGGCTGAGCAGCCACGCAGCCCTGTCCACAGTCAGAGATGCCTGTCCTGGGATGGCAGCTGGAGGAAAGCTGTTTGTTTCCCATGTCCTGTGCTCTCCTAGAAGAGGACAGCAAGAGTCCAGGGCAGGTGGCCAAGGGCCACCAGCTGCTGCTCGGCCATGGCTGGCCTTGGGAGCCCTGTGCTGCTAGGATGGTCTTAAAATGACACCTGAATGGGGCTGTGCCCTGAAAACACAGTGAGGAAGGGGTAAATCAGGATCATAGAATGGTTTGGGTTGGACAGGACTTTAAAGCCTATCTCGTTCTAACCCCCATTCGTGGGCAGAGACATCTTCCACTAGACCAGGTTGCTCCAAGCCACATCCAACCTGGTCTTGAACACTTCCAGGGATGGGGCAGCCACAGCTTCTCTGGGCAGCCTGTGGCAGTGCCTCACCACCCTCTGAGATGGGTTCTTGGCTGCCCTCCCACGAGCTTTCCTAAGGTGAGTAGCAGCTCCATCTCTTCCCTTAGCACCTGTTTGGTGTTGTGTTGGAGCTGCCTGGTTTGTGAGGCAGTGCTGGCACAGATGCCCCGTGCTGTGCTGCTCATGAGGGCAGTGCCACGCTTGGTCCCCAGTGGTGGTGGGGTGATGGCACACCAGGCTCTGTGCTGGCAGGCGGGAAGAGCATTTCTGGGAAACCTGTGACCCACAGGGCTCACGCTGACCTTGGAGTGGGTTTGACAGGAAATGCTGTGGAGAGCTCTGGGAAAAAAAAAAAAGCCCTCAGCCTGGGTCTGGCTCCAAGCCCAGACTCGGACATGGAGCTGGATGACAAACACAGCCCCACCAGGTCCCTGACTCCCAGCAGCCGTAGATGGAGCCAGGGCTGGTCCAGCTCCCAGCTAAACACCACTGCTGCTGTGCACAGAGTGGAAGAGGTCTGTAAGCCAGAGGCTTGGATCCAAGGGGGGACCCCACACCTCCCTGCCATCGATCGGAGGTTGATAGTGGGTCAGGCTGCAGAAAGGAAGGGGCTTGGGGCCCATGGCTTCTCCAAGAGCCTGACCCATGAGCTGCTCCTGGAGCAGAGATGGCGACTCCAGCAAATGCTTTCTCTTGCCAAGAAGCTGAGTGCTGAATGTAGACCGTGCCAGTGATGCCTTCTGGGATTAAATTCCACCCTAATGGGCTTTTCTAATTTAGTTGTCGCTTATTTTTGCCTGCCAGTGCATGCAGTGAGGCCCAGGCTGGGAGTCCACAACCTTACAGCAAGAGACATCACCCAGGAAGCTGGAGCAACACTTTGACCAGGCTCCTTCCATGTGCTTTCCAGACCCCTGGCTGGGGATGGCTGGGCTGGGGTGCTCCGAGGGAGAGCGGAACTGTCAGAGTGCATTTGGGGTGTTGGAAGGGGGGGTTGTGTGCAGGTGCTGCATCAGCAGGGCTGTGCATTTGGATGTGTCAGGATGCACCTTTGTGCACACATTTGTACACACACATGCACTCACACACACACATGGAGGCACACGATCCCACCCTACCTGTGCCCATGCTCTGGCAGAGCCAGCCCAGTGCCTCTCACCTGTCTTGGGCAGCAGCACATGTGTCTGGGGCTCTGAGGCCCACCCACCAGCCAGCCCCCTCCTTATGGCTCCGTTCCAGCCCTGGTCAGCAGCAGGAAGTCTCGGAGAAGTGGCTTTGTCCTCCTCCTCCTCCCGCTGCGGTTATGGCTAAGGGGGAGTTGTGTCTTGTCCTTGGGGTCAGATGCTCTGAGCCAGCCAGACTGACCCAGCTCGATCACAAAGGGTGGCCCCAGGCTGAGGGGGGCACCCCGATCCTCACCAGCTGGGGCCAGTCCTCCCTCCAGCTGTGGGGGAAGGGAGCAGCTCATACCATTGCCTGGACATGAGTCAGGGACCCTCAGTGCAAGTGGTGGGTGTGGGGGGATATGGTGGAGATCTGAGGGGGTTGGTGCACCGGGAGCACCCAGAGCAGGGAAATTTATGGAGTGTGGGTGAGGTGGGTGTAGGCAGGCCAAGGCCAGATTGGATGGGGCTTGGAGCAACCTGGTCTAGTGGAAGGTGTCTCTGTCTGTGGTGTGGGGTTGGAACTGGATAGTCTTTAAGGTCCCTTCCAACCCAAACCATTCTGTGACCCTGTGAAAGAGCTGACGCTGCCTGGGGTGGTGGGGAGGGCTGTGTCTGGCAGGGCAGGGGGCTCTTTGCAGACTCACCTGTTTTCTGCCACCAGGATCTGCTCCAGGAGTTTTCCTGCCTGGCACTTGGTCTCCAGCTCGGCGGTGTACAGCAGGTTGAGCAGCAGGTCCAGGCCCCCCTCCAGGCGGATCACATCGCACAGCACCTTGGCCACGTCCCTCCCCAGGGCGGGCATCCCCCAGGCCTCCTCCACCAGGCGGAACACCTCGCTGATGGCCGCCCGCAGCCCCTCGGGGGTGGTCGCCTGCGTGGCTTGGGCGATGGCCCGGCGCAAGGCGGGCAGGACCCGCTCCAGCGCCTCCCGCACCTCGGTGCCCACCCCTGGGGAGACCCCCCGGTGCTCCCGGGCGCTGCCCCCGCCCGCCCAGCCGCCCGCCCGGCTCACACACTCGGGCACCGTCAGCCGCTCCGCGCTCGCCATGGCCAGGGACCGGCCCAGGGTGTGCAGGGAGAGGAGCAGGGCGAGCATCCGTGGCTGCTACCGCAGCATCCCCTGCCACCCGCCCCGCAGCGCCCGCAGGGACCCCCCGCTCCTGCGGGGACGCGGGTGGCCGCAGGAGGGGGGCACGGGAGGGGGGCCGCGTCCCGCTCCCCCCTCTGCCCTGTCGGGATGCGGAGCTGGAAGCGGAGCGGGATCCGCCTTCCCCGAGCCGGGCTCAGCATCCCGGTCCCCGGGGCTGATGTCACCGGGCGCAGGCGCCGCCTCTCCGAGGAGGGGCTCGGTCCGGCGGCTGCATCCCCCTCCCGCTGCAGATGCTCCGGCATCCCCCCAGACCCTCCTGCCACCAGCCCTGGAGGGATTTAACAGAAGCGTGGATGTGGCGCTTGGGAAGAGGGCTTAGAGTGGGCTTGGCAGGGCTGGGATAATGGTTGGACTCGATCTTAGAGGTGTTTTCCGATCTAAATTCTACGATCCTATGATTGTGGCCTTTCAGTACTTAAACAGGCCTTACAGAAAAGAGGGAGAGTGACTATTTACTCAGGTAGACAGTGATAGGACACGAGGGAATGGTTTTAAACTAAAAGAGGAGTGATTCAGATTGGATATTAGGAGGATGTTCTTCCCTGTGAGGGTGTTGATGCACTGACACAACTTGTCTAGAGAAACTGTGGATGTCCCACCCCTGAAAGTGTTCAAGAACAGGCTGGATAAGTCTTGGAGCAACCTGTTGTAGTGGAAGATGTCCTTATCCACAGCAGGAGGCTGGAACTAGACACAAACCATTCCATGATTCCACAGCCCTCTCTGCCCAGCCCGAGCTGGGGCTTGACCTGCTGTCCCTGTGGCCCCCCACCTTGCCTGAGCTGCTGCTACGGTGGTCAGTCCACAGCAAGCAGGGACTCCCACACTGTTTTTGCAGCAGGTCTCTCCGGGACCCTCTGTGACCAGGAAGGGGGACACAGGGTGCAGGTAAAGGGTCAGGCACCGTGGTGAGCACAGCCGTGGGCACAGTGAGGCTGTGGCCACCCTGGCACAGTTTTGAATCCATTTGGTATCAACAGGGGGCAAATACCCTTTGCTTGGAGGAAATTCAAAACAGCTCTTCTGGGTGGGCTTGGGATTTGCATGATAAAGGAAAGAGCAGAGGAAGCCTGGGCCTCTTTTGTTTTCTTTTTTCCAGGCCAGACGTGCTCAGGGCAGAAATGCTTTGGACATTTCTCGCCTGTGCTGGGAGGAGCAGCTTAAATCCTTGGCTCCAAAACCAGGTTGTTGCCAGCTCAGCCTGAGACTTAAATTCAAGTTGATGTTTTGATGTGACAGAGTCGCTTTTAATCCTCTCTGAATCCACTGCGCAGGGACAGACAGAGAAGGGGACATCAGCTCACAGTGAAGGACTGGAAACAAGGCACCCCGAGTGGTACGATACGGCGGGAGAGGCTCGGCACAGAACCAGTAAGGATTTTTCTGATAAATTATTATTAATCAGGGGTAATGATACAGCCATTGCAGTGCAGAGCAGCAGAGGGATTTGCTGCCCGGGGGCATCAAAATTCAAACCATTCCCTCAGGCTTGTCCTGACAAGGCAAGAGAAACTGAACTTTGCTTCTAGTTTTCCTTTGCTTTGCTTTGCTTTGCTTTTTGGGAGGGATTTCTAGCCCCGGCAGCCTGGGCTCTGGGGTGGCAGGGGTTCCCAGCCTTTTACTGGGGGATCAGCCCCACCGCCTGAGCTCTCCTTGCTGGGTTTGCTCAGCCCTTGGCTACAGGGGCTCCCCAGGGCCCCGTTATCCAACTAACCCCTCTCCTGGGATCTCCTCCTGGCACGGAAGGGCTCTCTGAGCTTTCATGGGTCTGTGGCTGGTGGTTGGGAGCCTGGAGCAGCAGGAGGGAGCTTTGTCTCAGCCGATAAGCAAAAGCAGCTCAGACATTGCCCAGCCCTTCTCCCCCAGAGCCTCCCGCAAGCCTGAGCCCTCCCAGGGCTCTTGTCCCCCAGGCTTGGTTCAACAGGGATGGGATGAAGCTGTAGTGCAGCACTGGGCTGGTGCTGGCAGCTGGGGACAATGCCAGCCCTGCCATAGCTGAGGCCGGGGGACAAGGAGGGGCATGATGGGCTTCAGGAGAAATCCTACCCCAATGCCCCATGTCTGGTGGGTGGCCTCGGCTCCCCAGGGCTTCCCAGGTGGAAATGCCTGTCTCAAAACCAAATAAAGCTCTTTTTAGCAAGGATGGGAGCACATGATGCCAGGAACTGCCTGTGTCTGAGCTGGCAGAGGAGAGACCCCTGGAGAAGTGGGCACCCCGCTCAGGTTCTTCTCTCCCTAAATCTTACATTACTTAAAGCCCAGAGCTTCACTGCTCCTGCCCCAGGGCTGGGAAGGACCCCATGGAGCTCCTGTCTCAGCAGTGCTGTGGCAGCGTAGGCAGCAGAGGAAGGATTGCTGCAGCCTCATGCACATTTGCTCCTTGCCCCTGATTAAATAACCATCCCAGAGTTATCAGGAGCTGCCAAAAGAGCTGAGTTGACATTAATTAGTAACCGAAAAGATTGGTTGGAAGGGGAATGACGGGAGCAAAATACACAGGCTTTTGTTTGCCTTCTGCAGAGAAAGTGCAGAGGGCTTCTGCCCTCCCTCTTTCCCGGCCACTCACCTCTGGCCTCTGGTCCCCATGCACAAAGGTGGCACCTGCCCCATCCCAAGCCACCATGCTTTGTGGCTCCCCAGGTCTGTTCCCAGTCTTGACATTGAGGAAGCTGAAATTCCAAGAGTAAGTCCTCCAAAGCAGTGATATTTTGGGTAAATATAAGCTCAGGGGTTTTCCCTGTGCCCTCTGAGCATTGCTCCCCCATCCTGTCTCATGT
The DNA here is from genome assembly GCF_025592945.1 of Manacus candei. Lineage (NCBI taxonomy): Eukaryota > Metazoa > Chordata > Aves > Passeriformes > Pipridae > Manacus > Manacus candei. The sequence goes on along the minus strand of NW_026138124.1, from coordinate 7,111,023 downwards.
GCATTTTTGTCTTGCCAAGACCAGCCTGGGAAACATCCGGGAGCTTTAATACCATGAGAATTGCTAGGAAATAAGTGTGGTAGGACCTCAAAACTGGTTTCTGGCTCAGGCCTGCTGTCCCTCCCCACTCTCTGAAGAGTGCCCAACCTGCACGCGGGCTGGGGTAGAGCTGTCTGCACGTGTGGGGAGCCCTGTCCCCCACAAACGCACCTGGCTCAGTACAGACTGCGGGGGAAGCTGAGTGGGAGATCATCTCTGCCCCTTTTCCCCTGTTCTGACCTTGGTCTGTTTGTTTTCTCCTGCGGGGGCAGGCTGAGCAAACAGTGGATGCTGGGGCTCCGGCCGCTGCCGCGCTCCAGCCCGCACAGTCACAGGAGGGCTGCGCTCCCGGACACCCAGGATGAGGCTGCTCTTCCCTGCCCTGGCACTGGCCCTGCTTGTCACCACCCGTGCTGCTGAAGGTGAGCCTTAGCCAGCCAGGTGCCCCGTGCCAGGTGCTTTGGGGATGGAGCAAGTGCAGCTCCTGGGCTGATGGAGGGGCTGAGGAGCCTGGGCAGGGGAAGGAGGGACCAGAGGGTGGCCGTGGCCACTGGCAACATTGGCTACACTGCAGGACAGGGAGAAAGCAAGTGGGCAGCACGTGGGTATAGATGGTGCCTTGGCAAATCCCTGGCCATCCTACAGTTGGGCTGCCAGTGTGGAGCTGGGCCCCTGACAGAACCTTGTGCAGGGCTCCCATCTCAGCAGGACCTGAATGGGAGCGGGGCGAGGTGCCAGGTAGCCCCTGATGGTGGGGTTGACCATGAAGAAGTGGTGTGCCCCTAATCATGATATACTCAAGTTTGCTTTCATCCCTGGGGCTGGGCTGGGGGGAGGCATAGGCCCCATTTCCCACCCCACATTACTCTTGTGCTGTGGGGTGGCTTTTGCAGACTCCTGCGAGGGCCGCTGCGATGATGGCTTTGACGCACAGCGCAAGTGCCAGTGCGACAGCCTCTGCATGTACTACCAGAGCTGCTGCAGCGACTACTCCACCGTCTGCAAGGCCAAAGGTACCAGCCTTGCAACCTCCCTCCTGGCTGGGGCACGGGGGGAATGGGGTGGCTGTGGGTGCCTGACACTGGGGTAGCTCAGGGGGTCTGTGCTGGGTCAACTCTGTACCCACCTGTGTCCACAGGGTGAAGTCAGGGCGCTGCAGCACATGGGGTTTTTGGGAGCTGGCTCACTGCCACCCGCAGCGTGGGGTTCATACAAATTGGATAGATTGGATAGTAGGAAAATGTCTTCACTGAAAGGGTGGTCATGCACTGGAATAGGCTGCTCAGGGCTGTGGTGGAACCACCATCCCTGGAAGTGTTAAAAAAGAGTAGTTGTGGCACTTGGGGACATGGTTTAGTGTTGGACCTGGCAGTGTTGAGTTAACAATTGGACTTGATGGAGATTTTTTTCAACTTTAACAATCCCATGATTCTGTAAATCCATATTGCCTGGGAGTGAGCAGCTCCCGCAACCAGACCCAGCGGGAGACACTCAGGGCTTCCTGGGACCAAACTGCTCCCCCCCACAGTGACCCGGGGAGACGTCTTTGCCTTGCCGGAGGATGACTACGTCGTCGACTACAACCTCACTGTCGAGTTCGGCACTGAAGAGCCCCCTAAGGCAGAGCCCACGGAACTGCCCACATTCCCATCACTAGTGGACACCACACCTGAGAGCAATCCAGGGCCTGAGGAGACAGAGCTGCCTGTGGACGTGGTGCCCACAACAGATGGGTTCAGGGAGCAGGATCCTGTGGACGAGTCTGAGGAGCTGTGCAGTGGGAAACGTTTTGACGCCTTCACCGACCTGAAGAACGGTTCCCTTTATGCTTTCCGAGGTACCCTGGGGACCTTTCCCAGGCACATGGGACATGCTGTCGCACCATCACCCCACAGCAACATCTGGAGTCCCTCCTAATGCTCCCATCTCCCTTCTCTCCCCAGGGAAGTACTTCTATGAGCTGGACAAGACGAGCGTGCGGCCTGGCTACCCCAAGCTGATCAGCGATGTCTGGGGCATCGAGGGCCCCATCGACGCAGCCTTCACACGCATCAACTGCCAGGGCAAGACTTACCTCTTCAAGGTGGGCTGGAGCTGAGCTGCAGGGCTGGGGGAGCTCCAGGGGTGGCTGGCACAGCCCCCAACCCACCCTATCCCCTCCTGGCACCCTCCATGCACCCACAAACACAGTGGTTGCCAGACATCCCCATGCCCCTGTGGCACTTCAGGGGCCCCAAGCAGCCACAGCCCCATGATGGGGCTCCCCAGTATCCACTCACTCCCCATGGCAGACCTGGGCCTGGGGGATGCTGCACCCTGACCCCACTCTGTCCCACACCCCCCAGGGCACCCAGTACTGGCGCTTTGATGATGGAGCCCTGGACCCCGGGTACCCACGTGACATCTCCGAGGGCTTTGAGGGCATCCCAAACAATGTCGACGCAGCCTTCGCTCTCCCTGCACACAGCTTCCACGGCAATGAGAGAGTCTACTTCTTCAAGGGTAAGGGGTGCAGCCCCCAGCTCCTGGGCAGAGCCTGGCACCAGCAGGACACCCCTCTGCTGCTCTCCCTTGGGGGTGTGTCCCTCACTAATACCCTGCACATCCTCTCCTAGGCAAGTACTACTGGTCCTATGACTTCGCCCAGCAGCCCACGCAGGCCGACTGCGAGAAGTCCTCCCCCTCCACCGTGTTCAAACACTACGCCTTCATGAACCGGGACAGCTGGGAGGATGTTTTCCAGATCCTCTTTGGCAGCAGGATGAGTAAGGGCTGGCGGGTGCCAGTACAACCCACACATACAGGGCACAAGGGGTGCAGGCACCATGGGAGGGGGGAGCAACACCCTGCATGGGCAGGCTGGATGAGCCACCTTGTCCTGCCCAGGCCATGCACATGAACCCCCCAGGCCACAGATTCATCTCCCACAACATCCTAAATCCCACACTCCCAGCCCTTATGCCCTGCACTACCCAGCCCATCACCAGCCACCTCACACCACAACATCACTGCTGGGGACTGTTTATTGTCACTGGAACTGAGGATGCCACAGGAAGCCCCAGCTCTCGGAAAGGGGAATGAAAAATGAAGAGGAGAAGGGGGCTCGGCAGCACAGGGTTGATCCCAGCCAAGAGTGGGGTTGGGGGCTGCTCCCGCCTCTGTCTGGCCTGTTTCCCCATCACACATCCCTTCCAGGCTGGGATTCTTTGGAGTATTCCTGTGGGTCTCGGAGCAGGCACTGGGAGTTTTCCATGGAGCTGGGCTCAGCTCACCCCATACACTGCTGCTTCTCTCACTCACCCCCTGCTCCTTTTCCAGCTGGGGCGAGTGGCCCACGACAGATCAGCAGGGACTGGCGGGGGGTGCCCAGCCCGCTGGATGCTGCCATGGCCGGCAGGATCTACGTGGCCTCCCACCAGCCCCGGAGGAGGAAGTCTCGCCGCCAGCGCAAGAGGTACAACAGCCAGCGGTCCCTGAATTTGGGACTGTGGGGCTGGCTGCAAAACGACTCTGACTCCGCGGGTGTCGAAAGCGATGGGCTGTCAGGCTCCAAGTGCGAGACGCTCCAGAGTGTCTACTTCTTTGTAGGAGGTGAGTCTGGCATGGCAGAATCTGGGAATGATGTGGCACCAGGGCTGCCAGGGCAGGGGGAGGGCTCCTTTCTCTCTGTGACATCCCCAAGCACTGGGATCCAGTGGGAAGGTGCCCAGGGCTGGCAGTGAGGGCTGGTAGCTCCCCACAGCCAAGAGCAGTCCTGACAGCCATCTCCCCTTCCTCCCAGACAAGTACTACCGTGTCAACCTGCGCACCAAGCGCGTGGACCTGGTGCAGCCGCGCTATCCCCGCTCCATCGCCCAGTACTGGCTGGACTGCCCGCAGCCCGGGGAGGAGAGCACCTGAGTGGGATCCCCGGAGCCGCCGGCAGCACAGCCCCAGCTAGACAGAAATAAACTGTGAGTGCCGTGCAGGCTGGAGAGCTCTGTGTGTATGTCCATACAACGGGTCTGCATGATCCTTGTAGTCCCAGATCCCTGTGTCCCCGAGAGCTGTGGTTGTCCCCCCAGTCCGTGCCAGATCCCTGCTGCTGGCCCCATCCACGGTGTGACTGTGGCTGCTCAGATCTGCTCTGCCAGCCAGTCCAGTGCCTCTTCCCACTGGAGGAGAGGGACAGTGCCGGCAGCTGCCAGCAGAGAGCCATCAGGGTTAGCTCTCCACTGCCCCTGGGATCAGTCCATAGCCCCATGTGTGAGTGGCTGTGCTGAGGATAGGTGCCCATCCCGGAGGGACCCCATCTGAGGCCCTGCCTGATCTCCCCTCATTGTCTTGCTCACCTCTGGTCTCTGGCAATCCTGGCCATGGTGGTGCTGAAGGGATGACCCTTCCCTCAGGGCTGGGACCACGCTCTGGGCCTGGGAGCTCCCGAGGGAGTGGGTGCTGCTGAGACAAGCTCCTGCTTCTGCCCTGGCTCCTGCCATGAGGACATGAACAAACCCTGACCCACTGTCTCACCACCGCCCCAAAACCCCAAGGGCTTCCTGAACTGCAGCTGATGCCCAGTGGCCCTGGCTCTCACCGCTTTCCCTGGTGTGGCTGGGGGTGCCTGTGGAGCTGATGGGAGCCAGGCAGAGCTGTGTCCTCCTGTCTGAGGGGCAGAACACCAGCACTTCCCTCTGGGGGAGCCGGCTGCAGCAGGGGGGGCACTGGTAGTATCTGTGGGAGAGCAGAGAGGGCAAGGCTGCTATGCCACACTGTGCCACCCCCCTCCAAAGAGCCCTGGGGCTGTACCTGGGACACGGTGGCATCAGCTGGCCCGGGACAGCACTGTGGGCACCCTGGGCAGCTGGAGCGGCCGGAGGCAGGAGGCAGCTTCTGCAAGAGTGGACAGCAGCAGGTGGGTGGTTTATGCATCCTCCCCTTGCCATGGGCAGGATACGCATGGAGCCCAGGGTCCCCCGCTCTCACCGGCAGTCGAGGGATGGAGGCAGACGTTGTGTTGGGCTGTAGGAGCCTTGTGGAGTGGCCAGGGGGGATTTGGGGAGCATGGGCACTCCGGAGCAGGGGCTGGCTGTCACAGGAGCTGCGGGTGGCTCTGTGGGAAGCGCCATCTGGGGTGTCACCACTGGGGTCTGGGGACAACCAGGGCTGCCTGGGGAGCAGTGAGGGAACATGGCAGGGTGTTGGCAACTTTCAGAGAGCCTCAGAGCCCTGCCCAGCCCCACAGAGTTCCTAGGAGAAGCTGACTGGCACTGAGTGTTGTCCGGCTGGGGGCTCTGGCTGTCCCATTGACCCCTTGATGCCCTGTTCAGGGGTCCTGCACATGCCCCCCATACCTCATGTGCTCATTCTCCACCACGAAATCACGCAGGAGACCGTAAAGGCTGGGCCAGGCTGGTGTTCCCTCCGAAGGGAGCTGCCTTTCAAGAGGGAGGTGATGCAGTCCTGTGGGGCCGTACCTGCCTCCCCAGTTCAGGCAAGCTTTTGGAGGGTTCCCTGGGACCTCTGTGCTCCTCACTGGCACCCTGGGCAGGCACAGCTGCTGTCGCAGGGAGAGGTTTTCCAGCTTTAGGGCATGGATTTCTTCCTCCAAGGTTTGCAGCAGCTTCTCCCGGGACACCTGGGAGCATAAGGGGATGGCTCAGGGGGGTCCAAAAAGAAGGGCAGAGGGGCTCAGAAGGGTTCCCTGTCTGTAATACCCTGTTGGCCAGGGGTCTGGTGGTGACCCTCCCAGCCCGGCTGGCATAGTGCAGTGTACTCAGTGTCTCTGAGAGGCAGCGTGAGGATGGAGAGATGCAGGCGACCTGCAGACAAGGAAGAGACGTAGGTGAGCTGTCACTGTCCCCCTCCAGCCCTCCAACCCATGGGGCAAGCCCCCTGCTCAGCCCTCCTCCACGCATGTACCATCAGGGTGATGCCTGAGCCGCCCAGGGAGCGGGCCAGCAGCCGGGTGAGCTTGCTGTCCCGGTATGGGATGTGTGTCCACTTCCCTCGGGGTTTGGCCAACAGAGAGATGCAATGTCCTGCCGAAGGATGAGCCACAGAGGGTGAAACAGGGCTCTGGTGAGGACCAGCAGCTTGTGCTCCCCTGGTGGGTCACACAACTCTTACCCAGTGCCAGGAGGCTGCGGTTGATGCTGTTGGCCTCCACGGAGAGCTCCCCGCTGGAGCCGGTCTCCTTCACCCGCTCGCTGCCAGCCAGGTCCACGAAGCAGAGTGTGCCCTGCTTGCTGGGGCAGGTGCTGGGCTGGGGGACCCGTGTTGGTGGAGTAATGCTTTGGTGCCCCTCAACCCTTCCCCGTGGCCCACAGCAGTGCCCCGACCCCTGGGTCTGGAACTGGCCTCCCTGCTGCTCACCACAGCCCCACCATTGTGACCTTGAGGAGGAGGACATGACCCCACCAGCCTGGGGCTGTTTGTACCCCCACAATGAGCCCTGGGCCCCCCAAACCCTCCCCCAGAGCAGGACATGTGCTCACAGCCCGGCTGCGGATGTGGATGGTCAGAAGAGCATGGCTGCGGCTCGAGTGCCTGTTGAGGGCATGCGCTGAGGTTCGTCGCCTCTGGGATCCTGCCAGGGATGAATTGAGAGCTGCAGGGAGGCAGGACACCCCACACTCTGGTAGGGCACCCACTGCCCACCCCCTGACAGACAGGAGCCTGCCTTGGCTCTGCGACAGGAAGGGAAGCTGTTCCTCTTGGCTGTCATCGGAGCCCCACCAGCCCTGGGAACAGTCTGCAGGGGGCTGAATCCCCCCATACCAGGTCTAGAACCCCCTGAACATGCCCCAGCCCTGCACCTGTGGCACAGCACCTTGCAGGAGCAGGCTGACAATGGCCTCCAGGCTCTCGAAGTCCACACTGAGCTGGTTCTCCACGTAGAAGCCACGGGTTTTGCTCCACCGCAGGGGCAGAGCGCACGGCGGCCCCGGGCTCAGCAGGTCCCGGACCTGCGGGTATGGCAGAGGGAAGGCACAGGGGCAGTGGGGCACAGAGTGCCGGCAGGGCCGGATGGGGGGCTAGGCAGGCACTTACCTGCTCGTTGTAGATCTCGAGGTAGGAAGCACTGAGAGCCAGGTCTGAGCCACGGCTCCGGCTCTGCTCCAGGAGGCAGGCGAAGGACCTCTGCATCAGCCCCAGCAGGGCCGGGGACGCCGGCTGGGTCTCACTCTGCGGAGATGCCAGAGTGGTGAGTGGTCAATAGTATTGGGCACCCACCTGCTCCCAGAGCGCATGACCGAGTGGGAAGAGCCCATCCCACCTCCAGGATCAGGTGAGGTGCGGAGGGACAGCGGTGTACCTGGGTGAGGGGTCCCATCAGGGTGTAGGTCTTCCCCGAACCTGTCTGCCCGAAGGCAAAGACGGTGCAGGAGAAGCTGGGGAAGATGCTGAGAGTCAGGCATGGCCCCAGGCCGTGGCACAGGGATGCCACCTCCCGGCACAGCCCCGGCAGTGCAGACCCGCCGACGATGCCCGGTGTGGGGTGGATGGAGGTTTGGGGTCCACGGGAGGCTGGCCAGGACTTACCCATCTATCGCCAGCTCCACCAGCTGCCTCATCCCGCTACCTTCGAACACAGCCTCCTGTGAGGCGCCGGCGTCGAACACGGCGCTGAACCCAAAGGTGGCATCGTGCCTGGCTGCGCTCACCTGGGCGTGGGGACAGAGGCAGCTCAGAGGGTGCCGCAGCACCCCCCGGACCTCCCGGCTGGCAGGTGGCACTTACGTGGACCGCACCGTCACCGAGGCTATGCACAACCCGCCGGTCACCGCGCCGCGTCTCCGTACAGGTCAGTGGTCGGACCCTAACGATGGGGCGTGCATGGGAGGACACAGAGGTGCCACTACTTGTGGACCCTGGGGAGCTCCGCTGTGCCCCTGCCCCAGGCAGGGAGATCCCTGCCGCGCCCCCGAGCCCTTCGCGTCCCCCTCCTTACCTTAGCACCACCCTCAGCCGCGTCTCTCTGCCCTCCACGGGGCCCTCCCGCTCCTCTCCGGGGCTCCTGTGGGGAGCAGAAGGCAGTGGGGTGGTGGGTGCCTCCCAGCTGGGGGTTCTGCCGGCCGGCACCCCGGGGGCCGGGGTAGGGGGAGCCGCGGTCATGCTGCGCTCAAGCCGCCCCCCCCCCCCCCCCCACTGTGCCCCGGGCCCTGGCAGGGGACAGAGCTCAGTGTTCCCCCGTGTCTCCGCAGAGGGACGGTCCAATGCCCCCAGACTATTTGCCATGCCTCCCCCGCTGGCTGCATCAGCCGGGCCGTCACTGCCCAGGTCCTGCTGCTCCAAGACGCAGTGGCTTCCCTCCGCTCCGTCTCCCTCACAACTTACGGTCTCTCCTGGCCCCGTGGGAGCGTTCCGGGCCGGCGGTCCGTCTGGGGCTCCCCGCCCCGCTCCCCCTCCGGCTCCATGCGCCCTCCAGCACCCCGCACTTGGGGGTGCCCGCAGCTCCCGGCCGGCCCCGGCGGGAGCCACCGCCAGCCGGCCCGGGCTGCCCCGCACAACCGGTACCACCGCTCCGGTTAAACATTGACCGTGCCAGCCCCGCAGGAGAGCGGCGGCAGCACAGCGGGGGGCGAGCGGGGGGGCGGGCGGGGAGCCGGGGAGGGGGCGCAGGGGGCAGGTGGGTCACCGAGTCCGGGGATCCTCAGGGGTCGTACAGTGCCCCGACGGCGGCGGGGGGGATGCCAGTATGAGCAGTGGTGGGATTACTGGTCCCCGGGGGTGCAGGGGGGGACGGCCCCCGAGTCAGCCGAGGCTATCGGGCACTGCCATCGGGGGCGCGGAGCGAGGACCGGCCCCGGGAGCCGTCGGGAAGAGATGGAGGGGGGCAGCACCGCCCGCTCGGGGCGGTCCCAGCCCGCCGGGGGGGACTCGTGGGGGATAAAAGCCGGGGCGGCGGCGGCGGGGCCGGGGGAGCCGGGCAGGATGAGCGCGGCCCCGGGCACCTCCCGCGCCCCCCAGCCGCTGCTCCGCTTCCCCGAGGGGGCGGGCGGGCCGGGCGGCGGGCGGGCGGCGGGAGGAGGTGGCGGCCCGGGGCCGTGCCCCTGCCCCTGCCCGGGGGGGCCGCGGAAGCGGCGGCGGACCACGTTCAGCCGGGGGCAGCTGTCGGAGCTGGAGCGGGCCTTCGCCGCAGTGCCCTACCCAGACATCGCCACCCGGGAGCGCCTGGCCGAGCTCACCCAGTTGCCCGAGGCCAAGATTCAGGTGAGTGCCGACGGGACCCTCCCCTCCATCCCACCCTCCCGGGGCCGGGACCTCCCCCTCTTCCCCGGGGAGCTGCCCCGTGGGGCCGCTGTCCGTGTCTCACAGTTCCCCTCGCCCGTCCCAGGTCTGGTTCCAGAATCGCCGTGCCCGCAGGATCCGCAGCGCCAAACCGGAGCCTCCACCGCTACCGCCGCTGCCGCCTCCCGGGGAGCGGGGTCCCCCAGCGGCACCCCCCGACGGCAGCACCCCGGGCCCGGCCCCTGCCCTGCCGCCGCCGGGAGCTCGCAGCCCCGCTCGGGGCCTGCCCACCTCGCTGGGCTCCATCTCCGACCTCATCTACAGCGCGGCCATCACCAACCTGGGCGAGCTGTAGCCGTGGTGGGGACCCCCTGGGCACTGGGGACCCCCATGGCATCGCGGCCCCCACGGATTAGCGCCACGATTTCATTAGGGTGTGGAATTACCGCCGGTCCTGAAGGTCCCAAGGATGTCATCCAATATCCTAAATGCCGGTGCGGTTGCAGCGGGGGCAGCTCCCCATCAGCCCCCTAATACCGACTAATCTTTTGGAAAAAAATACCTTAATCTGGGGCCGTATCCACGGATGATTGTGGCACGGCCGCCCCTAATCCGCAGGCACGTTCGCAGGTGCCGGCAGATCTCCCCGTATCGGATATTAAACTGTGTTTCCACAGGGGCTTAGCTGCCATCAGAGCATTAATCACCGTGTCCGGCCCTGGCAGGGTGCCCAACCAGCAGGTGTCCAGATCTCCTGGGCCTGGCAGGGACAGCCTGGGTGCCCCCTCCCCACCATGGCTGCACTAAGCTGGCTCTGCTCTCCGGTCCGTGACACCCAAAAAGGCCCCAGGATGTGCATTAAGGTGCATCCCCTCCCGACCCCCAGAAGCTGGGTACCCTTTGGCAGAGGGTTGGGAGCACCATGCACCCCTCGCTGCTCCATCTACAGCTCCTGCTCCTCCCTGAGGCACCAAGAGCCACAGGGCCATGGCTCAGGTCACACAGCTCCTGTGTGAGGACACTGAGCTGGGTGCTGACCCCAAAGTGGCTGCACCAGACTCTGTCATCCTCCTGAACGGATCTGTGTGGATGGGGAAAGGGCTCGTCCCCAAACACCAGCTGGGTTGGGTGCTGCCATCTGAGCCTCGAGAGAATAACGGTTCCCAAAAACAAGTGAGGGATCAGACAGAGCAGAGGGCAGGCAGAGAGGGGTTTTGACATGGGATGGAGCAGGATGTGGAATGCAGAGGGAAAGATTCACAGCTCCCTGTGGTGTCTTTCAGATGTGTGTTCTACGTATCAGCAGATGTCCCCCAACATGAAGGAAGAAGGTTACAAACACACAGTGTTATTTATTTCCAGAATACAAGCACAGGAACTTCACAGGAGAACAGGGATGGTGGGAGCTGACACCCCTCTCCATGCTGGGGTGGTCAGAGTCCACAGCCATTCCCTCTCCTGTTCTGCAGCTGCGGGATTTTCAATCCATAATTCATTTCGGGAGCAGGAAGCAAAGGACGAGTCTGAGGAGTGCAGCCATCTTCCCGTAGCAGGAGCAGGTAAAAACAGATGGGACAAGACAAAACTGTCCCAAGTTAACAGCTCCTGGGGAGGACAAAAAGCCTCCAGCACGAAGGCTGCAGTTCATGGTCACAGTTTCCCAAGGTCCCCTTCGAGGGTCCGCACCATCACGTACAGCTCGGCCAAGCCCACCACCGAGGCCACAATGACGGCTGACAGGACGCGCTGGGGACATAAAAGAGAGAGGGGTGACCCTGGGTATGTGGTCGTGGTGCCACTCTGGACTGGGCAGCACAGTGTGCTGCAGGGAGGCCGTGCTCGCTCACCGCTGCCGTCTCTGCGAAGACGTACTGGCTGCCCAGGTAGGTGCAGGCGAAGGCGGCCACCACGGTGACAATGAAGTTGAAAATGGTGATGACAACGGCCTTCACGGAGCGCACTGGGGGAGAGAAGGGGGCAAGTGGTTGGTTTTAAGTAAGGCTGGGGAGTAGGGCTGGGGATAAGGTGTAATCATACTACAGAGCTGGCCCGGGGCCGCCTCAGCTGGGATACAGGAACCCTGCAGGAGTCACACGCTTGGTGCCTCCAGAAATATTGGTAGGAATGACCACCAGGCTCCTTTATTCAAGGAACTCTTTAGTGTGTGAAAACCTTCTGGTGAGATATTCGGTCTGATGTCAACAGCTGGACACGGAACAGTTCCTGTGACTGTCCAGTCAGCAAACACTGCTGGGTGTCAGCAGGACAGGCAGCCGCTCACCTTGTCTCCCAAATTCAGCCAATGGCCCCTTCATCTCCTGAAAAAAGGGATTAAAACAACTTGTGATCGGTTGTATTTTAATGTTGATAATAACATGGTTATTGTGTGTGCAGAATAAAAGCAATGCCAATGCCCTGTGCTGTCCCCAGGACTCTGAGGTTCAGAGAGATTTTGGTGGGCTGTGGGGGAACAGCAGTTTCACTGTGCACAGGTTTCTCTGGGATTTTGTTTGTGGTCTGATTCAAGGCTGTTCGGAAGGGATTGTTTCTAATCAAACCACTTCTCTGAGTGGGAGCTTTTTTTTGCATGTGGGTTCTCTGCTGCAGGTTTGTCTCTTACTAGAGACATGAAAGTGTCTCACTTTGTCACCTGTTTCACACAGCTGGCAATAATGAGATGGTGTCAAGCTCTGTTGTCACATCAGGCATGGTTACACCATGATACCGGGGAGGGGCAGGGAAGATGTGATGAGCACACAGGTGTGGGAACACTGCTCTGCTCCACTGTTTGGAAAGAATGTGGCTGTTTAGCTCTGTTACAACCACCCTGGATCACAGATCACAGAATGGTTTACCTTGGGAGGGACCTTAAAGACCATCTCATTCCAACCCTCTGCCATGGGCAGGGACATCTTCCACTAGATCAGGTTTTTCCAAGCCTCATCCAGCCTGGAGTGGCCAAGCTTGGCAGAGACCAAAGTCTGGAGGAAATGTGCAGGGACTTGAATACACAAGGATGTCAGGTACAGTGTGGAGGCATAACAGGATGGGATCACAAGGAATGCCAGCAGGAAGGGATGCTGGCTTGTCCAAACAACTACTGTGCCAGAAGATATCGGCTCTCTCAGGAAAGGAAGAATGCTTAAATATTACCCTGTTTTTTCGGCTTTTACCCTGACGAGATAATTTTAAAACTATGACAAAAATGTAAGCAGCAGGGATGCTCCCAGTCAAACATTTACCTTGGGTGCTCAGTCTCCCAGATCAGAATCTCAGATCTTTGGCACGGGTGAGCAGTTCCCAAAAGTCAGTATGTCTGTTCACCACCCTGTTAACCCTGTCCTACACCTGCCCTCAGCACCGCATCTGTTGTTCCTGGTGCATTTACAGCGTGCTCTCCTCCAGTCCCCGTCACATTCCCTGTGCACTGCACTCACTCTAAGGGGTAAATCTCCTTTGCTGTCAGGTTGCCACGTGTTTGAGGGATGAGTCCTGACAGCAGGCACTGCAGCAGCCCCTCACCTGGCCGGTGATGTTGCGGGTCATCCGCTGGTACTCCTCGTGTGCCAGCTTGGCCTTGATCCGCTCCAGCCGGGCCACCAGCTCGGGGTTCTGTGGGAAGCACAGACTCAGCGTAAGAACCGGGGGCTGCCGCCACCTCCTCCCGCGACTCATGTCCAGCCCTCACCTACCCGCGGCGGCACCGGCACTTCGGGCAGGTGGATCTCGCAGCCTTCCAGCAGCTCGTGTAGGTGCAGTGGGGACCCTGTGTGGGGTGCGGGGGGGAAAGCGCGATCACGGCGCGGTCACGGTGCGGTCACGGTGCGGTCATCGCCTCCCGCGGCGCAGTGCGGCCTACCTGCCTCCCGCAGCGCGGCGTGCACCCTCCTCAGCAGGCTAAAAGGCACCAGCGCTCCTTCTGTCGCCAGCGCCGCCTCCATATCACCCCGCAGCCCCGCGGGCAGCGCCGCCAGCTCCCCGGCCTGCACCGCCCGCCGCAGCCGCGGCCCGGCCCGCACCGACGACGCCATGTTGGCCCGGCGGCCGTCTCCAAGGCGACCGAGGGGAGCATAGAGAGGGCGGGGCAGAGCGGCCGCGCGGGGAGGGGGCGGGGAGAGCGCAGGGGGCGGTGGCGGGCGGCGCCGCGCGGTGCACTGTGGGCCGCGGGCGGTGGGATGTCGGGCGGCGCGGCGCGGCGGTACGTGGCGGCGGCGCTGGGCCGGGCTCGGGCCCGCGGGCCGCCCCCGCTCTGGGAGCCGCCTCCCGCCCGCCACCTGCGGGCCCTGGGCACCGGGGCGGGGACCGCGGCGCTCCCGCCGCTGCTCTTGCCGCCGCGGAGGCACCTGTCGTCGCGGTGAGGCCTGTGGGGGGTGGTGGTGTTTGGGCCCTGGGCAGGGGGCTGAGGGAGGGTTAGGGGAGGGCAGGGGGTTGTTGGAAGAGGAGGTTCGGGGAAACAGGCGGTGAGGGGCCGCGAGGGAGTGCTTGGGAATGGGAGCGGTTGGGAAGGGGCTCGAGGCTCGCGGAGGGTGTTTGGTGTGCGGATTGAGGTTCGGGAAGGCAGGTCGGGGGGGGGGCGTGGGGGGTGTTTAGAAATGGGAGTGATTGAGAGGGTGGTTGGGGTGCGGTGTAGGGGCAGTTGGGTCGTTGGGGGAAGGTTGGGAAGGAGTGGGGAGGCTGCCGGGGGGGTGTTTGGGGATAAGGGTGATTGGAGCAGGTGGAGGCTCTCAGTGGGTGTTTGGGGAGCGGGTTGGAGGCTGTTGGGTCATTGGGGGAAGACTAGGAAGGAGTTGGGCTTGCTGAGGCAGGGATATGGGAAAGGGGATTGGGATAAAGGGACAAGTGGATGGGGATGTGGAGGACAATTGAGAAAGGGGAGACTGGCAAAGAGTGGGGGCAGGAAGTGGGGCTGGGCAGCCCCGTGCATTGTGGGGCTCTCATGAGGGGGTGTGTGGTACCCGAGGGAGGCACAGGGTGGGAACAGTGTCTGTGCATCACCCTGGGCTTGGGTGCTGTGTTCCCCTGCTGTGTTGCCTTTGCAAACCCTCCAAGCTGCCTCTCTGCTCCAAGGAACCGTCCGGAGGGCAAAGTGCTGGAGACTGTGGGGGTGTTTGAGGCCCCGAAGCAACATGGCAAATATGAGACTGGTCAGGTAAGGGGTTCTGGGGGCAGAGCCGACCCTGCTCATGCCACAGGGATCAGGCAGCCGAGGGATTTCCCGTAAGGAGGCTGCTGTAGTATAGCAGAAGGCCAGAAGTTTCACAGCTCAGTGCTCTTTGTCTCTGCTGTGTCTGCAGTTTGTCAGTCATCTGACAATAGCAGGTCGATAAGAATCTGCAGCCCGACACAACAGCTCTACAATGACATTTGCTCCACTGAGGGTTCTCTCCTTCAGGGATCAGAAGAGACAATCTCTGAATTTAAGAAATAACAATTAAATTTGCCATTTCTGTGCTCACGACTCACAGCTCTATTTCTGAGCCGTCTCTCCTGTGCTGGTCTCCTTTCTGCTGCTCTATTACTGATTTAGTCCCCTTTTATGGGATAGATGTTACATGGATTTCTCCTCTCATCCCTGACTGTTTGTGCTCACTGTTTCTGCTTTAGTTTCTCACAGTGGTGATTCTCCCTGTATCCCCATCCCACGCATTCAAACTCTTTGTAAACTTTTCTAGTTTTACCTCAGTTAACAGATCTTTTAAATATTATCAGAAAAGGGCTTTTGGCTTCATGTTTTCTGTTGTATCTATGTTGATTAAAGCTTACTGTGGATTCAACTTGCAATTGTTTGTTCCTTTCAGCTCTTCCTGCACAGTGTGTTTGGCTATCGAGGAATAGTCCTGTTTCCCTGGCAAGCCAGGCTTTATGATCGGGATGTGGCTTCACCTGTCACAGAAAAGTAAGGATTTGAGGGTTTGTTCTGGCTTATGTTGCTGTACTGTTACGTTTTCATTTTGTAGCAAGTTTCCTGGTTGGGGTAAACAAATGTCTTTAAGGAGGCCAATGGTCTGTTTGCTTGAGTGTAAAGTAGGAGAGGTGCTTAAAGAGATATTTCAGGTGTATTAATTTTGTGTTAATTAGAGATGGGATGAAAGTATATGTGTGTGTGAAGGAAATAAAAAACAATTAAAAATTCATGCTCCTGGCATTTTGCTTTATAAAAAACCCACCCATTTTGAATTAGCTCCAGGTTCCTGTGTTCCAAATTGCAGGCTGCTGCTGCTCCTTCTGTAAACTGCCAGTGAGTTGGATTTGTCAGCCTCCTCCCCAGTTTCAACCCACTAGGCCAAGTTCATCCTTCTTGAATTGCTGTTTGGTTCTCTCCCCTCTTGCATCCTTTTCCCTGTGATGAGGTGTGCTAGGAAGGATCAAGCATAGGAATACCCATCCCAGAGAGGAGACTGGACTGAGCAGGAAGAACCTCTG
Organism: Manacus candei; assembly: GCF_025592945.1. NCBI lineage: Eukaryota > Metazoa > Chordata > Aves > Passeriformes > Pipridae > Manacus > Manacus candei. Next base: position 7,095,351 of record NW_026138124.1, on the reverse strand, counting down.
AGCTGTCTGACAACAGAGCTGTTGTGTCTCTGCCAAACACTGTCAGTGCATCTTGGCTGATCTGTCTGTAATTGTGTGGGTGGCTGACAAGGATTTGGTTTGGATGGAATCAAATGTTTACAGACTGTGAAATGTATTTTTTTTATTTTTAAAAAACCATTGTTTGTGTATGTGCTTGGTTCTGGTAACAAGAAATTGCTGCAATCCTACACTTGAGCTCAGAGCTCTGCTTTTCTGTTTAGGAACGAGAATGTGGCAGGCCATGGGTCCAAAGAGGTCAAGGGCAAAACACACACTTACTACCAGGTGTTAATAGATGCCCGGGATTGTCCACATATAGTAAGTAAGGAGTAAACTTGGTATTGAAACTCAAGTGTCTTCTTATATGTGAGTGGGTCAGGTGGACAGGCACTGAAAGAAAATGGCTGTGGTGGCTAAATTTGGCTAGGACAAATTCATTCTTCAAGCCATATTTTCCCTGAGAAAGGTACACTGGAATGTCATATGACTTTTTTCTGGATCATGTTTCCCCTTTCCAGCCTCCTTTCCTCATCCTGTTATCGTTCCCACTCTGTTGCATGCACATTGTGAATGTGGGATGCAGCACTGAAAATGCTCCTCACTTGTTAGTCAGTCTAGAGGAATGAAAAGGAGAGGTGTTCTGAGGTGAATTGGTTAAATAAACATTTCACGCTTTACAAACCACAACAGTAAACTGAAGCATGGCTGGAAACTGGCCCACAACAGTCCACACAGAAAGACATAAGCTTCCCTTTTTCTCAGTCCCAGAGATCACAGACGGAAGCAGTGACGTTCCTGGCAAATCACGACGACAGCAGAGCCCTCTATGCCATCCCAGGTGAGCAAAATCCTCCTTCAGCCTCTGATTGTCGTGAGGGGAGGTCAGAAGAGTCATCAGTGGTCAGCTCCTGCCAGCAGCAATTCCTACAAGACATTCCTGTTGTGGATTTGTCCGTAGTTTAGGGCCGGGCAGGAAACAACTGAGTGATTAAAGTACATGAAGCCCTTTGGAGAGCTGGAAGTTGGGCACTCTGTGATCAGACACAGCTGTGCCTGATTTAATCTCTAGACATAGGTCCCATACAAAGTTGCATATAGGCTGTTCTCTGTTTGGGGCAGTGCAGGCACTTTGCAGGCAGTGTGTGTTTATGACAGCAGTCATTCCATGGAGAAATCTCACAGGAGAATGCTGCCAAGGGATATTGCTGACCTATTTCCTCCATTCTTGGTTGCAGTCGTGGTATTAGCTTTGCCTTCTGCTGACAAAGTCCTTTTCTTAACTTGTCACTAGTGTGATCTGTTTTTCTGCCAGGAGACTTCCAAGCTGCTCTTTCGCTGGGGAAGTTCCAAGGCTTTTGGGGTTTCTTTTTCAGGTTTAGACTACGTAAGCCATGAAGATATCCTTCCCTACAGCTCCACTGATCAAGTGCCCATCCAGCATGAGCTCTTTGAGAGGTTCCTCATGTACGACCAAACAAAAGGTAATTTCTGGCTTCACAGGGAACTCTTCTGAGCCAGATGCTTGAGGTGCTCTGTAATAAGTGCTCAAAACCCATCGTCTTGGATATGGTGTAAAAATGATATCTGGTTTGGAGTTTGTTACAGTAAAGCCACCTCTCAATAATTTTTTTAACTTGAAAGGAGTTACTTTGAGGGGAGAGCACTCCAGGTACAGTATTGCCTCTCATAAACTCTCACTTTTCCTTCCCCATAGTCCCACCTTTTGTAGCAAGGGATACTCTATGTGCATGGCAGGAGAAGAACCACCCCTGGCTGGAGCTCTCTGATGTGCACCGAGAAACCACGGAGAACATCCGTGTCACAGTCATCCCTTTCTACATGGGCATGAGGGTAGGTGTGTGCTGCGTGTTGGTGTGTTAGTTCTGCCATCTGCTTAACTGACATGTTTTTCTAAGGCCAGTTTACTGACTTAGGGTACTTTCTCCTTACTGGAGAAATGACATTTTAATCGCAATTAATGACTGAAATGACTTTAATCACTGTTGCAATTTCATTCTCATGATGTGCAACAGAGGTGTGAACAGGAAACTGTTTTGTCATGCATTTTTGGAGAACAGCCCCTGTATTTTGGCATTTGCTTGTTATCGGTAGGATGGGAATTACCCTGTAATGTTCTGCAGAGCAGTGCTAGTAAGATATTTAGGAAGGCTTGTGAATTAGTCCTGTACTGCCTCACTCAGAGATGGGTGGGCATGAGGTGGCACTGGGGCCATCTGCCCTGCAACAACAGACACATCTGTTATCCTGCCCAGTGATGGGCTGTGGGTGTCTGCCTGTTTCCTGGCTCCAGTGTGGGTTAGAGGGTTTGGCTGAAGCCTTCTGGATTTAGCTGATAACCATATGCTCTTTATAGCATAAGAACTTCATGTGGACCATCCGAAATAATGAGGCTCCAACAGACTCCTGAGCGGGAGGGCTGGGAATTCCCACAGTGCTTTGATTTCTGAGCACAGCTGCCAGGGACTCCATGCCGTGGCAGGTGGATGTTTTGGTGTGGATTTGCAACTTCTGTGGAGCCCAACTGATGTTTGTCCCAACCTTGTCAGAAAAACAGGTGCCTGAAGGCAAGGAGACGGGTGTTTCTAGATCTGTAGAAAGTGCGTAATTAACACGGAGTTCAACCCTGGGTTGTCATGAGATCTTTGCAAATCTCCCACTTCGTGATTACATGTATAGAGCAGAGCCAGTCCCAGGCTGTGCTGATGGATGGCCTTGGAGAGCAGCTGTCTGTGCTCATGTGAGTTGTCTGCGTCAACCTGGCACGGAGCGAGAGCCCCTGTGCTGGTGCTGTGCTGACAGCTGAAGAGGT